>NC_136412.1:13242500-14547500 GCF_051521515.1 Lactuca serriola | reverse complement strand
TAGAGTCCATATATCAAATTATGTTTCCAATTCCAATAGTTCATCAATCGTCACTTTGTTCGTCGATCTGAATACCAAATCGACACTTTTTGTTTTGATGCTTGTTAAACTTTATGATTGATGTAAACAAAATCTGTTTATGGCATATGGTTTTGATCACTTATTAAACTTGGTTTTTTTGTGTAAGTTGATTTTATTATGTTGATAGCTTGGAGATTGGTTAGGGATGGGCTGGGGAAAAGCCCAAAATACAAAGGGGAGGGGATTTGATTCCCCACATCCGTCGGGGATGGGGATGGGGGATAAGGTTAGACACTCGGGGATGGGGACATGGATTGTCAACCACGCCCCAAACTCGCCCCATTTCCATCCCTACTCCAAACCCCCTTTTGTACATCTCTTTGATCCTTTTCTTTCCTCAAGTTGTCAAAATTAGCCCTTCAAATAAATGGTTGGCTTTTGAGTACGCTAGGCGTAAGGGAGAGTACGTTGCGCGTACTCATGAGCGTATTCTTGAAGCGGAGTCTACCCAGTGACGCGGAGTCTACCCAACACGTTGGGCGTACCATAGTGTACGTTGGTCGTACTAGGTTCAGATTGAAACCCTAATTGTGGGGGTGAGCCCCATATAAGGAACATTATGGCCTCACTTTTAGCCACCATTTCCAGAGAGCAAAACCCTAAGTGTGCCCTAACCCTCGTTCTAGAGCTTGTGTGAGTGTCGTTGAGCTTGAAAGTGTTCTTGTGTGCTTTTGAAGAGAAGGAGGTGCTATTGAAGGAGCTAGAGTTTGATGGCAAGCTTTGGATTTGAACTTTCTGAGGTTGGAGCATCATTTGGAGGTAAAAAGCTTGGAGCTTTCTCAATCTTTTTGATTTGTGCATTATGGATCATTTCTAGGGTTTTTGTCCCAAAGGTGGAGACTTTATGAGTAAAGGAGCTCCATAGACCTTGATCTGTCCATATTCAGTGTATAAAGTGTTATAGATCCATAAAAATCCAATCTTGGACGTTAGGAGTGAGCCATGCATGAGATATGAGCTCTTTAGTGAAGGAAGTGGTGTGTTTTGGATGATGATGACCTTTACAACCATGCAAAGGCGTAAAGTCTTCGACTTTATGGATTAGGAGGTTGTAGGGGGTCCAGATCCGTATTTTGAGCCAAGGTCTTAACTGATTAAGACCATAAGTGAGACAATAGTGAAACTGGGACGTACGCCCAACGTAGGGATCTGGTACGCGTCGTGTACTCCTAAGGGGTGACTTTTGTTGACTTTTAGGGTTTAGTCAACAAATGGACTTTTGGACCATTAAAGGGGTAGAATGGTCTTTTACCTTTCTGAGAGAGCATAGGAAGGGATTAATCTAGCCTTTGAGAGCCTTTATTAAGTAGAGATATTTTCTGTATGTGATTAGGCGGAGGCTAGATCAGTGTTTCGAGTTCGAGATCATTCGAGTTACCCGAGGTGAGTCTTCTCACTATACATTACCTAGGGTGGTATCTATGGGTGGACCGGAAGGTCATACGTGTTTGCTTGAGATTAGTTGTTTTGTGATTATGTATGCTATGTGCTATTCTGACCGGACCGGAGGGTCCAACGATTTATGAGGCCAGAGGGTCCTCAACCAGACCGGACCGGAGGGTCCAACGAGCTAGACCGGACCAGAGGGTCCGACGAGCTACGGGATTGGAGGGTCCCGCTGAGACACATTGACCAGAGGATCGTACAGAGTATAGCCTCGACTGGAAAATTGTTGTATGTGATATTTTGGGGAACTCACTAAGCATTCGTGCTTACCGTGTTTTGTGTTATGTGTTTCAGGTACTTCCGAGGATCGCAGGAAGGCACCGGCGTGATTATACACACACTCTTGATGTTGAGCTATGATTGTGGATCCTGGATTTGAATAATTGTTTTGAAAACTTGTTGGTTGTTTTTGAGAATTAATGATGAGACATTTGTTTATGAGTTTTAAATTGAAAAACTTGTTTGAAAAATCATGTCGTTACAAGTTGGTATCAGAGCCTTGTTTTGAGGGATTCAGATACACCTTCAGGCATATCTGAACTCAAACTAAGGACTTGAGAAAAGTTTTCAAAAAGAAACAATTTTTCTAAAAAGAGTAAAAGATTCCAAAAGAGCGGAAAAGAGCAGTGTGTACAATCAGTCAGCGCCCGAACGGTGATTTCCCAAAATACCCTTACGTTATGTGTTATGAGATATTACGAGATGTGTTATGCATGCTAGAGTAGGCTAGGTATTCATATTTAGGACTAGAGTGGCCTGATTTGTGATGCCTTAGCCTAGGAGTTACTGCTACTGTGAATTACTTCGAGTGTGAGTAGGTAGCAGAGAGGAGCTTATGAGAGGTCTACTGGGTGGTAGCCTACGCTCAGTGAGATATAGACTACTTGTGATCTAGAATCCTAGGAGAAGGACTTGAGGTGAATACTGATGTGGCGTGGAAGGTAGTATAGGGCCCGTACTACTAGAAACACCAGACCAGTAAGCAGTCCAAGTAAGAATCCTTAGGGTACTAAGGAACAAGTAGGGTTGTGTGATGGAGTGCGAGAATACTCGAGCGAGTCTCTGATTTCTTTTGTGTTGCATTTCAGAGACATCATGGTGGGTACACGCCACACTCCAGAGAGCAACGGTGTTAGCGATGATGAGATTCGCAGGATGATTCATGATGAGGTCGTTGCAGCCATTCGTGTTGAGATACCGGAGATGTTTGGGTCTATCAAGACCATGCTGATTGAGACATTTGACGAGCGGTACACTGCTCTTACTGATGTTGCTGTTGCTGCAGCCACCGCAGTCGTCGCCACTGTTAGGCCACAGGGGGGTGACTCGTTGCTGTACTGGGAGTTCAGCAACACGAAGCCACCAGAGTTTGATGGGACTCAGGATCCGATAGCAACGATGAGATGGATCTCTGAAATTGAGGGATGCTTCTACACATGTTCTTGTCTAGAGCATCTGAGGGTACGGTTCGCGCTGAACCAGCTTCGCTTGGGAGCGAAGAACTGGTGGAAGTTTGTGACAGCTGACTTTTCTACTTTAGAGCTTACCGCGGTGACTTAGGAGAGGTTCACCGCTATGTTTCGAGACGAGTACGTTCCCTCGGTGGAGAGGGAACGGTTGGCCCAAGAGTTCTTGTCCCTCAAGCAGAGGACTGAGTCTGTGACTGTGATCACACGGACGTTTCATGAGAGGGTGCTGTTTTGCGCTGAGCACGTGTCTACCGAGCAGGCACGTATGAGCCGATATCTGAGCATTCTGAGGAGAGACATTCGAGAGTTCATGGTGAACTCGACATACCGAACATTTGATGAGCTCCAGGAAAATGCTCGGAAGAGGGAGATTAAGGTAGAGACTCAGGTCAAGGAGGAGGCGGAGTCTCAGAGGAGGGATAGGCGGCCGACACAGTCTCAATTGGCGGCCAAGCAGGCAAAGCCCGCTGATTCGAGATTGGGAGGTCAGAAGGGCCACACTTGTGAGAAGTACGGAAAGAGCCATGATAGGGTGTGCAGAGCAGGTGTATGTTACAAGTGCGGGAAGGAGGAGCATATCGCGAGGGATTTTCCCAAGGGATTTTCGGTTTTCTTCCATTGCAACCAGACTGGCCATAGGAAGGCCGAGTGCCCGCGGCTTCTTCAGGGATCAACGTAGGGATCTGCGCCTCCTACCACTCGAGCTACCGAGAGTTGGTCCGTGAAGGCCGAGGCATCGAAGGCTTGCGGTAGAGCCTTCCAGTTGACAACGGAGGAGGTCCGCGCAGCACCCGATGTTGTGGCTGGTATGTGATCTTTTGCTTATTCTTTTGTTTGTATATGGTGCTTATTTGTGATATGTTTAGGTACTTTTCTTGTGAGTTCTGTACCTACTTTGGTGTTGTTTGACTCGGGTGCGAGTCGATCCTTCATATCGCTAGCATTTAGTCGTCACATCAGTAGCCGACGTGAGGCATTGAGTCGACCTTTGAGAGTCTCCATAGCTGATGATCATGCTGCTTTTGCGACTGATTTGATCCGGGGATGTGTGCTTGAGATTTTTGGAGTCGAGTTTCCGATAGATTTGGTACCTATCGCGATGGGGGATGTCTGTGTCATCGTGGGCATGGACTGGTTGAGCCGATTCGGAGCCATGATCGATTGTGAATGGCAGCTGGTGACCATCTGAAACCCTAGTGCGGGAGTACTTACAGTATTCGGCGATGGTACCCGATCTGGGTCAGCATTTTGTTCGGCCGCTCGAGCGAGGGAGAGCTTGCAGCAGGGTTGCATGGGTTTTTTGGCGTATGTGTCAGATACGCGGGATGTTATGGAGAGACCGAGTACTGTCGCTGAGGTTCCGATGGTTAGCGAGTTTCTGGACGTTTTCCCCGAGGAGTTACTGGAGCGTGCCTACCAAGAGGCAGGTGGAGTTTCACATTGATTTGCTTCTAGGGGCGGCACCTATCGCCAAGGCACCCTATCGCCTTGCGCCGCCAGAAATGCAGGAGTTATTCTAGTAGCTTTAGGAGCTGCTAGGAAAGGGATTTATTCGACCGAGTAGCTCGCCGTGGGGAGCACAAATTCTTTTTGTCAAGAAAAAGGATGGTTCACACCGGATGTGCATTGATTACCGGGAGTTGAACAAGCTGACGGTCAAGAACCGTTATCTACTCCCAAGGATCGACTATCTATTCGATTAGTTGCAGGGTGCATCTTGGTTTTCCAAGATTGATTTGAGGTCTGGTTATCATCAGATGAGGGTTCATGATGATGATATTCAGAAGACAACATTTAGAACTCGTTATGGGCATTACGAGTTCGTGGTGATGCCTTTCGGGCTCACCAATGCACCAGCAACGTTCATGGATCTCATGAACCGCGTATGCAGGCCTATGTTGGATCGTTCGGTGATCGTGTTCATCGACGATATTTTGGTGTATTCAAGGTCTAGAGAGCAGCATGAGGAGCATTTGAGAGAGGTTCTTGTAGTATTAAGATCAAAGAGGCTTTATGCCAAATTCTCCAAGTGTGATTTCTGGTTACGTGAGGTCCAATTCTTGGGACACCTCGTTAACCAGAATGGGATTTTGGTCGACCCGACCAAGATTGAGGCGGTTATGAGATGGGAGGTGCCGAGATCCTCCACCGAGATCAGGAGTTTTCTAGGGTTGGTCGGCTACTACCGGAGGTTTATCAGAGATTTCTCCAAGATTGTTGTTCCTCTCACCAAGTTGACCCGGAAGGGTGTTGCTTTTGTTTGGGGTCCCGATCAGTAGACCTCGTTTGAGACTCTTCGCCAAAGATTATGCAAAGCTCCAGTATTAGCTCTTCCTGAGGGAATAGAGGACTTCATGGTTTACTATGATGCATCTACATCAGGGTTAGGTGCAATGCTTATGCAGAGGGGGGCACGTGATAGCATATGCATTGAGGCAGTTAAAGCCTCACGAGACAAGGTATCCCACCCATGATTTAGAGTTAGGGGTGGTGGTATTCGACCTCAAGATCTGGCACTTCTACTTGTACGGGTTTCGGTGTACCATTTACACAGAACACAAGAGCTTGAAGTATCTGATGGGTCAGCCTAACCTGAATATGCGCCAGAGAAGATGGTTGGACGTGGTAAAAGATTACGATTGTGAGATTCTGTACCACCCGGGCAAGGCTAACGTGGCAGCCGATGCCCTGAGCCGCAAGGCGCAGAGTGCCTCGATTCGGGATATATGCATGAGGATGACAGTGATGACTCCGGTATTGGATACAATTCGAGATGCCTAGGCGGAGGCCATGAGACCGAAGAACCGCAAGAAGGAGCGGGTGATCGGCCAGGTATCCGAGTTTGTGATGGATAGCCGGGGACTTATGACCTTTCAAGGTCGGATTTGGGTGCCTTATACGGGCGGAGCTCGTAGCACTCTGATGGAGGAGGCGCATAGGTTGAGATTTTTGAGCCATCTCGGGGCCACTAAGATGTATTTAGATCTGAAAAGACACTATTGGTGGCCCTATATGAAGAGGGATGTAGCGTGGGTAGTAGAGAGGTGCTTAACCTGTCGCCGGGTCAAGGCAGAGCACCAACGTCCACATGGTCCATTGCAGCCTTTGGAGATTCCCCAATGGAAGTGGGAGCAGATCTCGATGGACTTTATCACCAAATTACCGAGAACGGCGCGTGGAGTTGACGCGATCTGGGTGATTGTGGATGGGTTAACGAAGAGTGCTTACTTCCTTGCTATTAGTGAGAGCTCTTCTGCTGAGAAGCTGGCAGAGATTTATGTGCGATAGGTGGTAGATCGGAATGGAGTGCCGACGTCCATAGTCTCGGATCGGAATGTGCATATTACTTGCAGATTCTGGAAGAAGTTCCATGAGGAGTTGGGAACGCGATTGCATTTTAGTACCACCTACCATCCGCAGACAGATGGACAAAGTGAGCGGACGATACAGACGCTCAAGGACATGATCCGAGAATGCGTTATGGATTTCGGTAGGAGTTGGGACTCATACCTACCATTGGCTGAGTTTTCCTATAATAACAACCATCACTCGAGCATCAGTATGACTCCTTTTGAGCTTATTTATGGGAGGAGGTGTTGTACTCCAATCTGCTGGGGAGAAGTGGGGCAGAGAGTTATGGGTGGCACTAAGATAGTGTTGAAGACGACCGAGCAGATTCAGCAGGTCAGACAGAGGTTGAAAACGGCTCAGAGTCGTCAGAAGAGTTACGCGGACAGACGGCGATCCGAGGTTGAGTTCCAGGTCGGAGACTTTGTGCTTCTGAAAGTTTCCCCATGGAAAGGAGTGATCCCGTTTAGGAAGCGGGGCAAGTTGGGACCTCGATATATTGGACCTTTCAGGGTGATTTCCAGGGTAGGCAAGGTAGCATATCAGCTGGAGCTACCTAAGGAGTTGAGCCAGATCCATAGCACCTTCCACATGTCCCAGTTGCGGAAGTGTGTGGCTGATGAGACGGCAGTAGTGCCATTAGAAGACATTCGGGTGGATGCGAGCCTGAATTACATCGAGAGGCTGATCGCGATCCTAGATCGGAAAGTGAAGGTTCTGAGGAACAAGGAAGTGCCCTTGGTTTAGGTCTAGTGGCAGCATCGGAAGGGGACCGAGTTGACTTGCGAACCGGAGTCGGATATGCGGGAGCAGTACCCCGAGTTATTTGCGGAGCAAGAATTCGAGGGCAAAGTCTGATTCTAGTGGGGGAGAATTGTAACATCCAGGAATTCAGGTATATCTCTTTGATCCTCTTCTTTCCTCAAGTTGTCAAAATTAGTCCTTGAAATAAATGGTTGGCTTTTGACTATGCTGGGTGTAAGGGAGAGTATGATGCACGTACTCATGAGCGTATTCTTGACGCAAAGTCTACCCAATACGCTGGGCATACTATAGTGTATGCTGGGCGTGCTAGGTTCAGATTGAAACCCTAATTGTGGGGGTGAGCCCTATATAAGGAACATTATGGCCTCACTTTTAGCCACCATTTCTAGAGAGCAAAACCCTAAGTGTACCCTAACCCTCGTTCTAGAGCTTGTGTGAGTGTGGTTGAGCTTGAAAGTGTTCTTGTGTGCTTTTGAAGAGAAGGAGGTGCCATTGAAGGAGCTAGAGTTGGAGGGCAAGCTTTGGATATGAACTTTATGAGGTTGGAGCATCATTTGGAGGTAAAAAGCTTGGAGCTTTCTCAATCCTTTTGATTTGTGCATTATGGACCATTTCTAGGGTTTTTGTCCCAAAGGTGGAGACTTTATGAGTAAAGGAGCTCCATAGACCTTGATCTGTCCATATTCAGTGTATAAAGTGTTATAGATCCATAAAAATCCAATCTTGGACGTTAGGAGTGAGCCATACATGAGATATGAGCTCTTTAGTGAAGGAAGTGGTGTGTTTTGGATTATGATGACTTTTACAGCCATGCAAAGGCGTAAAGTCTTTGACTTTATGGATTAGGAGGTTGTAGGGGTCCAGCTCCGTATTTTGAGCCAAGGTCTTAACTGATTAAGACCATAAGTGAGATAATAGTGAAACTGGGACGTACGCTGAACGTAAATCCCAATACGCGGGGCGTAGGGTTCAAACAACCCGATATCAACGTAGTGGTCGAGTACGCCCAGCGTAGGGATCTGGTACGCGTCGCGTACTCCTAAGGGTTGACTTTTGTTGACTTTTAGGGTTTAGTCAACAAATGGACTTTTGGACCATTAAAGGGGTAGAATGGTCTTTTACCCTTATGAGAGAGCATAGGAAGGTATTAGTCTAGCCTTTGAGAGCCTTTATTAAGTAGAGATATTTTTTGTATGTGATTAGGCGGAGGCTAGATCAACGTTTCGAGTTCGAGATCATTCGAGTTACCCGAGGTGAGTCTTCTCACTATACATTACCCTGGGTGGTATCTATGGGTAGACCGGAAGGTCATTCGTGTTTGCTTGAGATTAGTTGTTTTGTGATTATGTATGCTATGTGCTATTCTGACCGGACCGGAGGGTCCAACGATTTACGAGGCCAGAGGGTCCTCAACCAGACCGGACCGGAGGGTCCAACGAGCTAGACCGGACCATAGGGTCCAACGAGCTACGAGATTGGAGGGTCCCGCTGAGACACATTGACCAGAGGGTTGTACAGAGTATAGCCTCGAGTGGAAAATTGTTGTATGTGGTATTTTGGGGAACTCACTAAGCATTCGTGCTTACCGTGTTTTGTGTTATGTGTTTCAGGTACTTTCGAGGATCGCAGGAAGGCACCGACGTGATTGTACACACACTCTTGATGTTGAGCTATGATTGTGGATCCTGGATTTGAATAATTGTGTTGAAAACTTGTTGGTTGTTTTTGAGAATTAATGATGAGACATTTGTTTATGAGTTTTAAATTGAAAAACTTGTTTGTAAAATCATGTGGTTACAGTTCATTCATTTCTCAAATGATCCATTCATTTGTCACATGCTCCATGAACCCCAAGTGCTCTATTTTAATCTAAGTGCTCCATGTTGGACAAGACTTCATACCCCAACAATCCCCCACTTGAAGGCTTGAATAACTTCATTTACCATTCAACTTTCACTATTCCTCAAAGTACTCTCTCCCTCTCTCTATCTCTCTCTGCCAAGCCCTTTTCTTCAAACTTCTGAAAGGCCAATTGAATCCATACAAAGCTTCAACTTCTCAGTGGTAACCACCTTGGTGAACATATCAGTTGGATTCTTCGTTACAAGGATTTTCTTCAAGTGTAGAGTTCCTTCATTGATTAACTCTCGAATGAAATGGTACCTCATCTGAATGTGTTTCGTTCTACTGTGAATCACTGGATTTTTTGCTAAGTGAATTGCACTTTGGTTGTCACAATGCAGTACTCAATCTTCCTGATGCATTTCAAGTTCTGACAAGAAACTCTTTAACCATATAAGCTCTTTGGCAGCTTCTGCAAGTGCCATGTATTCTGCTTATATGGTTGAAAGATCAACACTCTTTTGTAACCTTGACATCCAAGTGATCGTTGTACCTCTAATTGTGAACACATAACTCATTGTGCTCTTGCCTGAATCTGCACATCCACCTAAGGCTGCATCACCGAACCCTTCGAAAACTAATCCTTTTCTTCTGAAACATGAGGAACACTCAGTTGTTCCTTTTAAGTAGCATAACAACCATTTCACTCATTCCCAATCTTGTCTTCCTGGATTTGACATAAACCTACTCACAAATCCCATTACATGAGTAATATCTGGTCTGGTGCATACCATTACATACATTAAACTACCAACTGCAGATGTGTACGGAACTTTTACCATGTATTCTTTGTCTTCTTCCATTTTTAGGGATTGCTTCTTTTTAAGTCTCAACTGACTCCCCAATGGTGTACTTCTTTCTTTTGCATTTGCCATGTTGAACTTTTCTAAGACTTTCTTGGTGTACTTGGCTTCTGAAAGTTTTAGTGTACTGGTAACTCTGTGCTTGCTATGCTCATGCCTAATAGTTTTTTAGCATCCCCTAAGTCCTTCAACTCGAACTCACTGGCCAACTGCTTCTTTAACTTGTTGATCTCCTACATGTCGGATCCATCAATCAACATGTCATCAACATATAACAATAGGATGACATAAGAGGACTTGAATTTCTTCAAATAACAACAGTGATCCATCTCACATCTGTTGTACCTATTCCTCTGCATGAAGCTATCAAACTTCAAGTGCCACTGCCTTGAAGCCTTCTTCAAGCAATACATACTTTTCTTTAGTTTGCACACCAGATCTTCCTTGCCAACTATGGGAAAACCTTATGGTTGTTCAATATAGATGTCTTCTTCAAGGTCGCGATGGAGAAAAGTTGTTTTCACATCTAATTGCTCTAGATGGAGATCTTCAGAGGCCATAATTCCCAAAACCATTCTGATTGTAGTCATTTTCAAAAATGGAGAAAAGATCTCATTATAATAACCCCTCTATTTGTTGGAAACCCTTGACTTCCTCCCTTTCCTTGTATCTCTTGGTGTCATCAATCTCATCCTTAACCTGAAACACCCACTAGTTTTGCACTGCTTTCTTCCCTGATGGGAGCTTGACCAAGGACCAAGTGTGATTGTTGTCAAGTAAGCTCAATTCTACTT
This sequence comes from Lactuca serriola, assembly GCF_051521515.1. Classification (NCBI taxonomy): domain Eukaryota; kingdom Viridiplantae; phylum Streptophyta; class Magnoliopsida; order Asterales; family Asteraceae; genus Lactuca; species Lactuca serriola. The sequence goes on along the minus strand of NC_136412.1, from coordinate 14,536,892 downwards.
CCATAGACTTCTTCCATTTTATGGATTCTTTCATCCTCAAGGATTTTAGATAAGAATCAGGTTTGCCATTCTCTGTCAGCCACAAGAAGTTTGCTGAAGGAGAATACCTGACCGGAGGCCTTCATATTCTAGTGGATCTACGAACGGTAGTAGTTTCAGTTTCTACGCCTTTGTTCTCTAAACTACTATCATCCATGCTCCCACTATCTACAGTTTCATTAGAGCTCCCATTGTTTCCTAAACTTTCACTTATCTCTGGAGTACTGACAAGTTTTATAATGTCATCTTATGAAGTTTCTTCTAACTCAACTTGTTCTTACTTTTTTGGTTGTTTGTTACTACTTGAGCCCTTAACAAGTTCATATGTAACACCCAAAATCAGAAAGTCCAAGAAAGGAAGGAAAACCATAAGTTTAAAGGGTCGACTCGTCGAGTCCAGGGAGGAACTCGGCGAGTTGGAGCGGGATCCGGGCATTGACTAAGTGACCGACTCGGCGAGTCGGAAAGAGGACTCGGCGAGTCCGGTCTGAAGAAGAAAACCCTAAATCCAGGACTTTGTGCACTATTTAAACATCTCATTCTCTCCCTTAGGGTTCCTTATAGCCTCTCTTATCCAGAACACAAAACCCTAAGCCTCCATTGTAGCACATTCAAGCTTTCTTGCCATTTTGGGTGATTTGAAGGAAGAAGGAGGAAAGGAACCTTTGGTGATTCAAGAATTGGCTTTAGATCCAGAATTGGTGGGACGTTTCAGAGCATTAGGAGGTAAGAAGTCGTTACCTTCACTCTTTTGCATATAGTGTTACCTTTGTTATGAGATTTGGGGCTTTTATGGCATGATTAAGAGCCATTTCGAGTTAGAAGTCCAGATCTGAAGTTGCTACTTCAGATCTAGGTGTGTTTTGGTATAGAGAACCATAAAGTATCAGTCTTGGGGGTGTAGTTGAAGCATTGTTGTCTTAAACCCTAGTTTGGAGTGTTTTGAGCCTAGATATCCTTAGCTACATGTAAAGTTTGCAAATTTACGTGAGGAATAGGCTTTAGAAGAGTGGATCTACAGTTTGGAGTCCCTGCATGACTCAAAAAACCTCTGAATGTATGAAGGACTGAATAGACTCGGCGAGTCCATCGAGTGGACTCGGCGAGTTGTATGAAGATTAGGAGGAACTCGATGAGTTGGATGAACAACTCGACGAGTTTGTTCTTGGACTCGGCGAGTCAAGTCGTGAAACCCCAAACCCTTCGAGTTAAGGCTTAGATCAGTGAGTTGAGTGGAGACTCAGTGAGTTGGTCAGGACAGGACTCGAAAATCGGTAGACTCGGTGAGTCGAGTCGCGAATGAAAGGATTCTAAGCCTATGAACTCGGCGAGTCAGTAGGCAGACTCGGCGAGTAGGGTTGACCTGGAAGGTTGACTTTGACCAAGACTTTGACCAAAGTTGACTTAGTTGACTTTTGGGAGGACAGTTAGACTCAGTGTTATATTGATATTGGTAGCTCGGGGAGCTAGTGGAGCAGCAGTTTAGAGAATTGTCGGACAGCAGTCAGACAGCAGCAACAGAAGTTCAGCAATTCGAGGTGAGTTTCCCTTTGTGCGGATAGGTCTAAGGCCACAATGTCGGTCCATGTAGATATGAGTAGGAAGACCCAAGGGTTAGCCCTAGGCACTGTATGCCAGTATGATATTTGGGACCAAGGTCCATTGATAGCGGGCGGGTGCCCAAGGAATGGTTTGCATGATAGAGTATACTTATTGTCTGTATGATACTTGTATATGCCTGGTAGGGAGGTGAGTGTGGGCAAGGTCCCGTATCTCACCAATAGCAGAGTGTGGATGATGTTCCACATCTCATTAGCAGCAGAGCAGGGGCGAGGCCCAAGTTAAGGAAAGAGTGAGTGTAGGCCGGGCCCGTATCTCTCTATCAGTAGGAGCGTGGACGGGGTTCCATGACTCATCAGTAGCAGGACCAGGACAAGGCCCAAGATAGGCGAGGCCTTCGAACAAGATTCAATAGTATATGTGTTAGCTTATGTGTTGTGATATGTTTATGTGTTAGTATATGTTAGCGGGCAAGGCCCAGTGACAGGCGAGGCCTAAGTGAAACATATCTGTATCCGAGCGAGGCTCGAAGCCAGGCGAGGCCTGGAGCAGGCGGGGCCTGTTGTAGCGGGTGAAGCCCGAGGTAGAGGGTGAGGCCCGAGGTAGAGGGCGTGGCCCAGTACTTGCGGTTTGAAGTTATGTGTTTGGTATGTGGTAGGTTGGGGAACTCACTAAGCTTCGTGCTTACGGTTTTCAGTTTTGGTTTTAGGTACTTCCGGTAGCGGAGGGAAGAGCTCGGGGTGATCGCATGGCACACACATCATAGATTAGACATCCTGGGAATGTTTTACTCTGATAATGAAAATATGTTTTGGAATTAACACCCTGATTATGTTATGGATTGACAAATATGTTTTAAATAATGTTTTATAAAAGAAATTTTTAGTCTTGAAAATTGGGTCGTTACATCATCCTTTTATAACGCATTCTCATTGAACACCATATTCTGACATCTGATAAATTGTTTGTGCTTGTTATCCCAGAAGTGGTATCCCATGTCGTCCAACCCATAACTTATAACGGTTCACTTCCTTGATTTTTCCTCTAGTTTTTCTCTCTCAGAGTCTTTGACTTTTACATATGAGATACAACCTAAGACCTTCATGTGTTTGAATGAAACCTTGCTACTTCCTCTAGAATCTTGAACCCTATTGGAACTGAGGGTCCTCTATTGATTAAGTATGCAGCTGTGTTGACTGCATCTTCCCAAAACATCTTGGGTAAACTTGCATGCAACCTCATTTTCTTCGCCCTTTCATCCAATGTTATGTTCATCCTCTCAGCTACTCCATTCCGTTGAGGTGTTTCTAGAACGCTTCTGCATCTTAATTCCATGTTCAACACATAAATCAATGAATTCATTATTACTATATTCACCCCCATTATCAGATCTGAAACACTTGATTTTCAAGTTAGTTTCATTGTCCATAATTGCTTCCCACTTCTTGAAAGCACTGAAAACTTCAGACTTCTGCTTCAAGAAATAGACCCAAACTTTCCTAGTGCAGTCATCGATGAAAGTAACATAATATCGAGATCTTCCCACTAAAGCAACTGAAGTGGGACCATAAACATCTGAATGAACAAGCTCCAATTTCCTTTTCTTGGGTGGATGTCCTATCTTCGCGGAAGTAACTTTCTTCTGTTTTCCAAGAACACATGGCTCATAGAAATCTATGGTCACGTTCTTTAGATCTGGAATTTTTCCTTTGGAGGCAGGCATCTTCATTCCTTTTTCACTCATATGTGTAATGTCCTGAAAATTATGAGGTAAAAATTTCATTTTTAATACAATAAAAATACCAATTATCTATTGTTTAACATTCAAAGTATTTCATAATAAAACAATCATTAGAGTACAATCCCAAAATCATCACAATGCGGAAACATGGGTGGATGCGATGCGATCAAGTTGCACTTTCCTTTCAAACTAGAAGTACATGAAACATAATCTGAAAACCATAAGAATGAAACTTAGTGACTTCCCCAAAATACCACATACTAAACAAACATACTGCCAGACATATATTGGTGCCTGCCTACCTATTCGGTATATTTCAACCGGATACTACCAAGCATATATGGGTGCTTGCCTCCTATTCGGTCTATTTCAACCGGATACTATCAAGCATATATGGGTGATTGCAATCCCCTTCGGTCTATTTCAACTGGATACTATCAAGCATATATGGGTGTTTGTAATCCCTTTCGGTCTATTTCAATCGGATACCAGGTCTATTTCACCCCCTACTACTACCACATAATATCATAACAAAATCACATAACCATCAAGCAAATACATACATAACTGACAATGTCACAAAGAAAATCATCACACTTATCATAAACTAGTGGGCCGACATTGGTGCCTTCAACCCATAAAGACTGCTAAGTAAGATTCACCTTAAACCGCTGATAACCAACTAGCTACTCGGGTCGTTGAACTGGATAACCTTGCACCAACTAAGAATAAATACAACCTTAATTAATAATTAATTCGATAACCCAAAATCCGAGGCCCACTCTATTATCCAACTTCCTAAAGGGTAAAAGACCATTTTACCCTTTTCTTACTTGGCCCAAAACCAAGATTCAACTCATTAGCACAAAAGCCCAAATCTCTAACTCGCAACCCAAAGCCTAAAATGTCCCAACTTCCTAATTAGGCCCAAAAACCATCATGGGACCAATACCAAGAAAGCCCACAGACTAACCATGGCCCAAAGTCAGAAGTCCAATGGCCCAACAAGGCCCAAACCATAAAAGGCCTAAATTTGACTTACTGGGGAGTACGTTGATATGGGCATATTTAGTCATAAAAATCATGCATTATCTTAATACTTTATGTTGTTTTTGTCTCATTTAATGAACAAAAGGTGCTTAATTAGTTTATAATTTCATTTTTCAGCAACAATTACATGCTCGGATGGAAAAGGAAGCGGAACTAGCAATTGGAGGCTTGGATCTTGGATTTTAAAGAAAGAAGGATGTTGCTGGACAACTTGACCCCTCGTCAGTGTTTTGGCCATATCTCATAAACTGTAACTCCGATTGACGAGATTCAAAATGTTCTGAAAAGTAGACACAATTTCAGACAACTTTCGTGTTTTGAGAAAATGCTGATTCGAAACATACTCGGCGAGTAGGGTCGATTACTCGCCGAGTTGGTCAGAAGTTTCGCGATTCTGGATGCGCTGACTTGCCGTGCACGGGTTTTAAGTGACGGACTCGCCGAGTAGGTCACTGGACTCGCCGAGTAGCCTCTGTTTTGTGAAAATCTATATAAAGGGACTTTCAGATCGATATCATAGCATGGAGAGAAACCCTAGGAGGCCAATTGTCGACTAAAGGTGCTGCTAGAGCGTGGGAAGCAAGGGAATCAACCCTACATTCAATTTTAAGGAGAATCAAGGCAAAATCAAGTTTACTCTTTACCTAATCTCTTGTTTGAACTATGTTTTTACCAATTGATTTCGTTTTTGAGTTTATGTTTACTGCAATCATGAGCTAAAAACTTATTCTTCTGTTAGGGTAGACAATTTTGTGAACATGGATTGATTATTTCATTAGGATTAATTTTAATTGGTGATTATGTTTTATTAAGCTTGTTAAAGAACCTTATGTGTTAACAATAACTATTCTTCTGTTAATAAATCAGTAATTAAGTTGTATGAACATCTCTTAGTTGCTAATTTCATATGATTTACGTGACCACATAGTTGTATGTCTAGGAATAACGAATGTGAAACTAGAATTAACTTGAAGATAGGTAAGTTAATGTGTGAGATTGTTTGATGAACATCAGCAATAGGTTAATTGAAGGGTCAATTTAATTAACCATTACAAGTCTTACTTAACCCGAATAAATAATCTAGGAAACCCGTTAATTTAGACAACTGGCCATTGCTTGAGTTAATTTGTTTTCTAAGAATTAGAAATAGCGAACGTGAACCTAATTATCTTAATCGGTAGCCAATGAAGAATTAATCCGATACATTAAAATCATCCATGGGAACAAATGAGTCGTACCTAAACAGAAGTCCTCTTTACTATTGAATTCAGTTGGTAATTAATTGTTTCAGTTGCTAGTTAGTTAATTTGTGTGTTGGTTATTCTAATTAGGTTTCTAATCTTGTAAAACTAGAGAAAACCTCCATTTTGTTATTTGTTTTATTTAGATAATATTAGCATTTATTTTAATTGTTTACCGTTCCCTGTGTTCGATACCCTACTTGCTTGAACTATATTACTAATCGATAGGTACACTGCCTTTCGTGTGTTTATTTTGTGTCTAAGTTAGTAGGATTAAAACTAGTTGGTTTTACACACATCAAGTTTTTGGCGCCGTTGCCGGGGAACGGTTCAAATAGTTAATTTTATTTGCTAATTGTTATCGGTTTTATTTTATTGATTATTTTTTTTATTTAGTTTAATTTTTATCTTTATTTTTTATTATGTATTTTCCAAATCTCGATGCTTTTGATGCTTTTCTTGAGGAAGTAGTGCAGGAAGATGAGGATTATGACTCGGATGAAGATTTGAAGAAATTTGATAAATGGTTAGATATCATCTTGTCTAACGATCAAGAACAATCTGAGTCACAAGAGCTAGATTTACAAGATGATGAATTTAATCCAGAAAAAGATTTGAAGGAGCTGGAAAGATTGCTAGCAGAGAGGTCAGAAGAAGAACAAGAACAAGCTGAATTGCAGGAACCAAGTTGTGGTTTGACCATTACCACGACATGGTCCCCTGTTCTTCCGGTTTGTGTTTCGAAGCATGGGGTGACGACTCCAACTTTGGTGAAAGTTCTGAAGCACGATCCATTTTTGATTAGTATCCAACCGATTCCAACCTTTGTTAATATTCTTGGGTTATATGAATTGAAGCTCGTTTGGCCAATTTTTGAAGCAAAGAGCCAAATTTTACAAATTGGTCCAAAGAAAATATTTAATGCAACGGATGGATTGGCATTGAGTATATTGGAAGTTTATTAAGTTGGGAGTCCAGCTAAAGACTCGCACAAAAAGAAGCGCTTGCGGGAGGCAACCCGTCATTAGAGTTTTCTTTTCTTTTTCTTTCTAAACTTCTAGTGTTTAAGGATAATTTAGGATTTTTTTTATTTTAATGTTTTTTTATTACTTGGTTTTTGTTTTTGATCTTTTCAATTTGAGTGTAAGGATGCATGTGAGGGTCTAGAGTCAAGGCTAAATGAAGCGAGAAATTGAGTCTAGGCGAGAGAGGAAACGAAGTTTTGAGTCAAGCTATGAGTCCGGTGATGAAAGAGGTTATTAAGAGCTCATTTACTAAAGAAAAAATGGGGAAAGTATCAATTTAATATTCCCCACACACATCAGAATCGGACCTGGAGCAGAAACATTTTCTTTATACAACGATGGACTCGGCGAGTGCACTTACCTACTCGACGAGTCCCAGTATAAAAACTCGACTTCTGCCAGTATTACGCTACAACTCGGCGAGCCACCCTACAGACTCGACGAGTTGATCCTTATTTTGTATCTCAAGCTGATGATTTGATACGACAATTGGCTACACCTTTGAAGAACATTTTTCGAGCGTTTCCGAGAGTTTTTTTTCGTCTACATTTGGAGCTATACCACACGATACTTGACACCCAAGGCATGGAAAAGTTGTTCCCATGTCTAAAGTTAATTGAAGATTGAGCTAAATTGAAGACGATCAGCCTCGCCACTGCTATCCCAGGGGAGTTTGTTCCAATTCCCTCTTTACTTTAGTATTTTTCTTTATCATGCATAACATGCAATGGGGACATTGCATGAATTAAGTGTGGGGTAGGGGGTTGGTCATATTAGTTGAATTAGAATCCTATTTTAGGTATAATTTTAAAATTTTGCATACCAAAAATGTTGCTTAGGACTTAATTTAGAAAATTTTGGTAAAAGTAATTAGGATTCCATGCTAGTATTATGTTGATGATTCTATGAAGACCCAAATGTTTAGTTGAGCCTATATACGTTCTAGTGCATTTGTGGCTTCCTTATTCCAGTGAAATCATGGGACAAAAACATGACCTCGCTTAGTTTGAAGGATGCAATATGTTTAGCATCGTGTACCAGAAATGTATCCAGGAAAATTATTATCGTTAACCAATAAAGGTTGAAGTTGAGCGCCCCTGCTTAAGCATGTAGGTTTATTGAGTGAAAAAAGTGAGGTACATGTAAAAAAAAAAGAGAATTGCAAGAAAAGTTGTAAGAATTTTGGAGCAATTAAAGTGAAGATCAAAAGATCAAAATTCCAAGAAATCCAAAAAAAAGTTGAAGATACCAAAAATCAAACAACAAGGTGGTGAATTCAAAGAGATCAAAGATGAAATGTCAAAGAAGTGAAGAATTCCAAAGAGCTCCAATGTGGTATCATAAATTGTAATTGTCTAGATTATGTATGCTTGGGTTGCTCAACCAAAAATACCTTGAGGTTAAGAGGTTTTCTGAGGATGGATTCGGAGGGATGCATAAAATGAGCATTGTTCGGAAAAAGTGGACGAATGTTTATGAGGATTGTGAGTATTTGGAGTATAGGGGGTTATTAGGAAAATTTTAGACACAAATGCATGCGTTGCGGTCTTGGCATAATGGCTGGGTTCGATTGGGATTGTCTTATGTAATATTAGTGTACTAAAATTCAGTTTTGCTTGGGGGCAAGCAAAAGTCAAGTGTGGGGTATTTTGATATGGGCATATTTAGTCATAAAAATCATGCATTATCTTAATACTTTATGTTGTTTTTGTCTCATTTAATGAACAAAAGGTGCTTAATTAGTTTATAATTTCATTTTTCAGCAACAATTACATGCTCGGATGGAAAAGGAAGCGGAACTAGCAATTGGAGGCTTGGATCTTGGATTTTAAAGAAAGAAGGATGTTGCTGGACAGCTTGACCCCTCGTCAGTGTTTTGGCCATATCTCATAAACCGTAACTCCGATTGACGAGATTCAAAATGTTCTGAAAAGTAGACACAATTTCAGACAACTTTCGTGTTTTGAGAAAATGCTGATTCGAAACATACTCGGCGAGTAGGGTCGATTACTCGCCGAGTTGGTCAGAAGTTTCGCGATTCTGGATGCGCTGACTTGCCGTGCACGGGTTTTAAGTGACGGACTCGCCGAGTAGGTCACTGGACTCGCCGAGTAGCCTCTGTTTTGTGAAAATCTATATAAAGGGACTTTCAGATCGATATCATAGCATGGAGAGAAACCCTAGGAGGCCAATTGTCGACTAAAGGTGCTGCTAGAGCGTGGGAAGCAAGGGAATCAACCCTACATTCAATTTTAAGGAGAATCAAGGCAAAATCAAGTTTACTCTTTACCTAATCTCTTGTTTGAACTATGTTTTTACCAATTGATTTCGTTTTTGAGTTTATGTTTACTGCAATCATGAGCTAAAAACTTATTCTTCTGTTAGGGTAGACAATTTTGTGAACATGGATTGATTATTTCATTAGGATTAATTTTAATTGGTGATTATGTTTTATTAAGCTTGTTAAAGAACCTTATGTGTTAACAATAACTATTCTTCTGTTAATAAATCAGTAATTAAGTTGTATGAACATCTCTTAGTTGCTAATTTCATATGATTTACGTGACCACATAGTTGTATGTCTAGGAATAACGAATGTGAAACTAGAATTAACTTGAAGATAGGTAAGTTAATGTGTGAGATTGTTTGATGAACATCAGCAATAGGTTAATTGAAGGGTCAATTTAATTAACCATTACAAGTCTTACTTAACCCGAATAAATAATCTAGGAAACCCGTTAATTTAGACAACTGGCCATTGCTTGAGTTAATTTGTTTTCTAAGAATTAGAAATAGCGAACGTGAACCTAATTATCTTAATCGGTAGCCAATGAAGAATTAATCCGATACATTAAAATCATCCATGGGAACAAATGAGTCGTACCTAAACAGAAGTCCTCTTTACTATTGAATTCAGTTGGTAATTAATTGTTTCAGTTGCTAGTTAGTTAATTTGTGTGTTGGTTATTCTAATTAGGTTTCTAATCTTGTAAAACTAGAGAAAACCTCCATTTTGTTATTTGTTTTATTTAGATAATATTAGCATTTATTTTAATTGTTTACCGTTCCCTGTGTTCGATACCCTACTTGCTTGAACTATATTACTAATCGATAGGTACACTGCCTTTCGTGTGTTTATTTTGTGTCTAAGTTAGTAGGATTAAAACTAGTTGGTTTTACACACATCATACGTCCTGCGTATTAGAAGGGTACACCCCTCGTTCTCACCCTCGAAGCACAAATTACAAGATATTGATGCAGAATCCCAACATTATGTTGAGCGTACCTCCACGTACACCCAACGTACTCGTAAGGGACGCAAAAATCAATATTAAGCTCTTAATGGTGAAGTCAATGACTCCCAAACTCAGATATGACCCGAATGAGGTGTCTTAACACATAAAGTTGGCAACTTTACCCCCTTTCATGGCTTAATGGGACCAAAACCTCAATACCAACCATAGTAAGCACCCAAGCTCATGCATAGTCCAACACAACTCATTAATGTGACATTATTATGAACAATGGACCCCACAAATGCCTAGATCCAGAATTCTAAGCTCATGGAGTAGCTCATACTCACATGGATGAGTCTAAGGACCAAAATGAACCCAAAACATTCCTTAAACTAGATCTAACACCTAGAGTCATCAAGTTAGAAACTTTATACCTCCAGAAGATATATCAAGGTGCACAAAGGCTGGATCCAAAAGCTCCAAGCAATCCTACACTTCTCCAAGAAGTTCCCTCTTATTCAATGATCACCAATATGCATGAAAACACTCCAAAAGATCAAGAACCACACCAATGGAGGGTAGGATTTTGTTTCTAGGGTTTAAAGGGATGGTGGCTGAAGATAATAAGGTTTGGTGTTGAGTTAAGAAGCTTAAATAGGATCCAAGACCTTAAATTAAGGTTTGGGTCTGACTGGAGTATGCCATGCTTAACTTTGGTATGCCCAACGTACTCAAAGGAGCACCCATGACTCCCGTGCCTAGTATGTCCTACGTACTTCCCAAGTACACCCCGCGTACTAGTCTGTACCTTGTTAATCAGTTGTTCGCATTCATTGATCTACTCTGGAACTGGCTGTGCTGCGAAACAACTGTCATCTCCTTTTCCACTTCTAGTGGCACTCTTCTGCGTTTGTGACCCTTCGTTTGTCACCATCAAACACTTGCCTACAAACTAAGAACTCTCTTCCTTCGCAGCGAATCCCCTTCCATGTGTGGGCTTGCGAACCTCATCATCCTCTGAATCTGTTGACCAGACTTCGACTCCTCCAAACTCATCTTCAGCAATATTTTACTACACAATCAAAGCAGGCATAGAGTTCTCAGTAATTTTCTTCTTCTTGTTCTCCTCTAACTTTCTCATGTAGTATGCCTCATCATCTTCTGAATCTTTTCTCTCATTCAGCTTCCTCAACATGTAATCCTTGGCCAAATGGTTTTTGCCATGACAATAGTTGCAATCATAGCTAGAGTCACCAACGACCTTCTTCTCATTCTTCTCCTCTTCCTTTTGTGAAGTGCTTTTGCTTTCTTCCTTCACCTTTTTTGAGCTATAATTTCCTTTCCAATTTCTATTTTTGTTCATTGGAAATTTCTTCCTTGAGAATCTCTTGGGATTCGAAACCATGAAGGCGTACTCCTCATTAGTAAGGTAACATTCAGAGTGATAGGATTTAGATTCATCCTCTGAAACAGTCTTGCCTTTTGCAACAAGAGCAAGAGACCCTATACCGGAAACAACTTTTGCTTTCATGAGCATTAAGAATTCCAACCAGCTTAGCTAAAGAATAACTCTTAAACTGCTTGTGCGCCTTAACTATAGAGACGATTGCCATCCATTCGGACCTAAGCCCATTCATAAATGTAACCTTTTGGCCGATCACTTCTCGTCCAATGGCATGTTTGGTCATCCTGCTGAGAAGATGGTTGTAGCGATTGAAGGTCTGACTCAGATTTTCTTCTGGCTTTTGTGTGAAAGCCCCAAACTCCGAAAGCAGGAGTGTTTGAGTTGAATGCTCAAGATCTGCGTCAGTGGAGTAAAGTTCCTTGAGCCTGTACCATATATCTTTCGCAGTATCACACAAACTAACCAAGCGAAACGTGTCTGCATGCAAAGCAAATATGGTGATCCTCATAGCTTTAACATTGCTAATAAGTTTCTCTTTCTCATCTTGAGGCACATCTTTGACGTCAAGAAGCAGTTGGTTGTATTCTTTCTGAGTTTTGATTTTTCTTTTGGTCTCTGTGTGAACGAATGGACCTAGATTAATGGCTTCCCATATTTGTAACATCCCAAAATTCAAGGCCAAAAATTTCATTTTTAATTAGGTTATTATAACACCAACAGTATAACAAAAACATTCATAATAACATATCATGTCACACCAGTACGTTAATAATCAAACATGTTATCATAAAGTAATATCAGAGTGAAATCCCAAGGATCTCTTGTGCCGAAAACATAGTGTGATGTGTTGCGATCGCGCCGACTTCTTTCCTTTGAAAATGAAGTACCTGAAACCAAAACTGAAAACCGTAAGCACGAAGCTTAGTGAGTTTGCCCATCATACCACATAACATACAATCACATATTGCCATGCATATCTGGGTGCCTGACTTACCCTGCTGAGCATACCGGGGTGCTCAACCTACCCCATGTTAGGCATATCTGGGTGCTCGACCTACCCCTTCGGTATCTTTCAACCGGTAATCAGGAGCTTGCCTCCCCTTTGGTCTCTTTCAACCAGTAACCGGGGACTACTTTACCCCTACCACTACCACATAAAAGCATAGCATAAACATATAAATCACATACTGCCTAGCATATTTGGGTGCTGGCCTACCCCTTCGGTCCTGTCGATCAGTAACTGGGGACTATTTCACCCCCTACTACTACCACATAATATCATATCACATATATCATAATATGTATATCATAGTTTGGTACTAATATACCCCTTCGGTGCTATCGACCGTTAACTGGGGACTATTTCACCCCTACTACCACTATTACATAACATCATATCATGCTAGCACATAAACATAACAGGTAGCAGCAACCTAGATGAATATAACAAAGACAATCATCTAGCATACAACTCCTACTGGTGGGCCAACATTGAGGCCGTAGACCCACCGCCACTGGAAGGTAACTCACCTCACATTGCTGAAGTCCTGTAGACACAACCCCAACTGCTGGATGACAAATTCCCGAACTTGTGGTGGCCGGCGGTGGTAGATGGTGGTAGCAGGTGGCGGAACGACAAGAGCAGGCGGCGGTGATAAGTTTCCTTTGTTTTTTGGGGGCCTTCCAGTCATTCACGACCTCATTTTCATTGTTCTTGGCTCCTCCCATTAGTCCCGGTGATTTACCGGCAATCCTTAACGTCACTAGCGGTGGCGGGGGAATGTAACAGTGACGTATGTTGACCAGGTAGCAAGCAGGAATGGTGGCTGTTCGAACTCGGTGAAGCAAATGGCAGCATGAGGAGGGCTCCTAAGGTGATGACGGCTAGAAACTTCCTCAGCAATGGTGGCGGCTGAAAGTGTGGATTAGGTTTAGGGTTTGGGTGAAGTCACGAGAGAGAAGAGTGGAACCGGGTTTAATCTCGTGTTCATTCTAATTTTGTACCTTTTACCGAGTTCAGCCCCTACCCACAACATTTGTTTTCAATTTAACTCCAAAAGTTACCCTTTAGCCCTTCCTTCCATAATTCTTTTCATAAATAGCCCAAATAATTACCAGGCAGCCCCTGTCTTCAAAATATCTTCAGAAATTACCATTTAGTCCCCGCCTTCAATAATACTTACAAATTAAGTTCGGATTTTACATTTTTAACCCCCAATCTCTAAAATTGTAACATTTAGCTCCTCGCGACCAACACCTTGCTAGGTAATTATTTATTTTAGGGCTACTATTTGTTCATTAATTTTATCTATTTAATTATTTAATAAATGGGGTGTTACAATATTAGATAAACATTATCGTCTGAACCAAGAACATAATCTTCAAAATGGAGCTCCCAAACTTTATACTCATGAGGGAAGAGAATTGGGATCCTTGTAGCTGATCCAATACTGCTTGAGATATTCAAGGAGTTAATGCTGGAGTCGTCGTGTTGCATTTTAACAAGATCTTTGTAACCTGTTACGAATCAGATGTGCAAACTAAACAAATAATAGGGTAATATAAAGATCACAGTAAGTCGTCAGAAAAACAATAGAGATGACTAAACAAGATCCAATATCAGCGGAACCCCTAGTAGCTCAACAAACAGAAGAGATGCGTATAGATTACACAATCTCCTACTCTGATACCAATTGTTAAGCATCAACGCTGCCGATTGATCTAAATCAAATTGGTGTTAGAAAGGGCGCAACCTTGCCTATATAGCGCATTCAGCCCTCTAGGACCAGACATTCGATTGCGACACTCCAGGCCATCGTGCGAGGACTTAGTCGATGCCATTTTTGAACCCCAACAGTGAAGGTGCAGTGGTTGCACCACAAGGGGTCATAGTGGACTTGGGAGCCCGAGGATGAGATGATAGAGCATTATCTAGGGTTGTTTGGGGCAGCGGACTTCGAGGATGAAATCCGATTCAAGTGGGGGAGAATTGTAATGCCTGATATTTCTAAGGTATTAAATTAACTTTGGTTATTTAATTATTTAGAGTTTGGGCCTTGAAGTCATTGAACATTTTTTTATTTTGGGCTTAAGGTGTGTTGTACGCGGGGGCGTACCACCCTATGTACGCTGGACATACTAGTGTAAATGTGACGTGGATGCCATGCACGTACGTGCTGCGTATAAGGAAGTACGCGCAGTGTACGTGTCCAGACCCCAAAACCCTAATATTTAGGATTTGAGCACTATATAAAGAACATTATGACCCAAGGATCTTTTCTATCAGCCTCCCTCTTGTCCCTAATTAGCCTCCATGAAACCCTAACACCATTGTTGAGTGTTCTTGAGCTTGGAATGTCTTTTGAGTGCATTTTGGTGTGTTTTGTCCCATTTTCTAGAATGAGAAGGTTGGAGCAAGGTGGTGGTTCAAGGAGAAGCTTGTAGATCCGGGTTATCTGCTTTATTTCTAGCTTGTGTAAGGTATAAAGTTTTGATCTTGATCTTTAGAAGCTTAGAGTTGCCACTCTTAGTGTTCCTTTGGTCCTAGATTGATAAAGTGTCCACATTTGAAGCTTAAACCCAACCATGCATGAGAAATGGCCCCTAAATGACAGTAAACTTAAGGCCCTGCCCCCGAACCCTCGTTCGTTAAGGGGCTTCTCCCCTAAATGACAGTATACTTTGATACTTGATCAAACTTAAACAAGTGTGTACTCCACACATTCCTTACTTGTTTAATATTTATCAAGATCATTTTTAGCCAACAAAGTAATCCCATTACACTTAAATAACATTGATGATAACAAATCACCAACATCCAGGTAACGATTTTGTTGGAAGTGTTCACATATGACTATTATGACCGGTTGTAATTTGTTACAACCGGTCATAATGGTTATATATTAACACTTTGAACAAGTCCGTTACCTAGATATGTATGAAAAAAAAAAGTTATCCAAATCTAAACAAAACAAAAAGATAAATACCCAGATAAGTATGTATTCCAAAAAAAAAAAAAGAAAATCGAATATGGAAAAATATCCAAAATGATAATTCTTTAACATTTTCATGGATAATTGCCACAAATCGAGAAGCAACAAGCCACCCAGACCCCATGTGTAGATACCGGAACCAAATACAACCCTGGATTGGAAAACCTGGTTGCGGGTTCCACCATCTTAATCTTGTTCCTTTATTTCTCTTCTTTTCCTGTAAACCGCCAGCCTAATATACCAGCCTGGAAAGAGCTGTGGAGCAAATTGCAAAAAGCTTCCAGCTTTCTCATGACGGTGTTACCCCATTCTACTCATTTTCTCACTACGTTCCAAATGAGGTAACAAAAGCTACTTCAGAATCAAGCTAACTTGCTCCAAATTCCTATCGCTCAATTCGAAACCCAAAACCCTAGTTTCTGTTTAAGCAAAATCTTCTTTAGTTTAACTAAGCTACTGGTTTCAACATTGCTTCTAATAGATCCCTGGGGTTCTTTACTTTTCATGGTATTGAACTTTACCTTCTTCCTTTCTTTGATTTTCAGCTATAGACACAGCAGTACAGCACCGCATTGCTTTTTTTTTTGCTTGAATCTGGAATCTTTAAGTTTACTTGACAACTAATTTGGGAATTTATAGACTATGATGTCCAAGAACACGTGTTTGTTGAGGTGGGTTGCTTGATTCTTCTATATTCAATCTTATTGATTATTGATATTTGATAGCTACTTGATTGCCTCATGATTGGATCTTCAAGTTTAAATTATTATAAATTTGGGGATTGAATCTTTTAAGTTCAAATTATTACCAATTTGGTGATTTAAATACTCAGATTCTTCAAAAAATGAGTTTCCTGACGTGGGTTTCTCTAGTTCTCGCGTTTGTTCTATCTACATATGTTCATCAATCATCTGCTTCATTCAGCCCTGTGGATCGCTACTTAATCGCTTGTGGTTCTTCCCAAAACGTAACTTTTCTTGGTCAGACTTATGTTCCTGATTCAGACGAATCATCAATGACCACTCTGAATAGCCACCAGAATTCAAACACACTCCATTCCAATTCCACCGTTCCATTACCCATCCACCAATCGGCCAGATTGTTCACCACCACATCCTCTTACAAATTCGACATCAAGAAACAGGGTCGGCATTGGGTTCGTCTATACTTTTACCCAATTCCATCTCACAACCTCACATCGTCTTCGTTCAGTGTAGTCACCCAAAACTTCGTGCTCTTAAACAATTACAGTTTCAAAAGCTACAAAGGTTCTAGTCATCTCTTTAGAGAATACTCGATCAACGTGACTTCCGATACATTGCTTCTCAATTTCGTCCCTTCAAACAACTCGGTCGCATTCATTAATGCAATTGAAGTTATCTCCATCCCTGACAATATGATCCCCGACGAGGCTACATTCGTGTTCCCATCTGCCACAATTAGCGGTCTATCAGATCGCGCCTTTGAAACTGTGCATCGTTTGAATATGGGTGGCCCGAAATTAACTCCTAAAAATGATACATTAGGAAGAACATGGGAAAACGATAACAAGTATCTCCATGTGAATGGTTCTGCTGCAAATGTCTCGATCAGCCCATCGATGATAAAATACACCGAGAGTGTCACACCAGAAATCGCACCGAATTGGGTTTACGCAACCGCTCAAACAATGGGAGATGCCAACGTCGCCAATTTGGATTTCAACATCACTTGGGTTCTTCCTGTGGATCCAGATTTCACTTACTTTGTGCGTTTACATTTTTGCGATATTGTGAGCACCTCGCTGTATACCCTCGTGTTCAATTTGTATATAAACTCCGAGACTGCTTTTACTGATCTTGATTTATCGAGCTTAACTGGTAACCTCGATGTCCCTGCTTACAAAGATTTTATATGCAATTCGTCTGGTGACCAGAGTACTCTGACTATTAGCATTGGACCGGATCTAGTTGCTGAAGATACAAACGTGCTTTTGAATGGTCTTGAAATCTTGAAAATTAGCAATGAAGCTAGAAGCTTAGACGGGGTTAATTCGGTTGAGAATCTTGTTGTGTTTCCGAAAAAGAACAAGAAGACAGGTGTCATTGTGGGATTAATTGTTGGGGTTTCAGCTGTTATAATTCTACTCGGTGTTTGCTTTTGTTGTGTGGTGGCCCGAAGGTCGAAAATGAGCCACCCGAAGCCTTCATGGCTCCCTCTTCCATTACACGGAAACTCACTCACAATGACAAAGATGTCAACCGCGTCTCAAAAAAGCGCAACCGCAAGTTGCATTTCATTAGCTTCGTGCAATCTTGGAAGAAACTTTACTTTTCAAGAAATCATGGATGCCACAAACAAATTTGATGAAAATTTGCTTCTTGGAGTGGGTGGTTTTGGTAGGGTTTACAAGGGTACAATGGAAGATGGGACCAGTGTAGCTGTTAAAAGAGGAAACCCGCGATCCGAACAAGGTCTCGCGGAATTCCGAACCGAAATCGAGATGTTATCGAAGCTTCGGCACCGTCATCTCGTTTCCCTAATCGGGTATTGTGATGAACGGTCCGAAATGATCCTTGTTTATGAGTACATGGCAAATGGCCCCCTCAGGAGCCATTTGTACGGTACAGATCTCCCGCCGTTGCCATGGAAGCAACGGCTGGAGATCTGTATCGGAGCTGCTCGTGGTTTGCATTATCTCCACACGGGTGCAAACCAGAGCATAATTCACCGTGATGTGAAAACAACAAACATATTGTTAGATGAGAATTTTGTAGCGAAAGTCGCGGATTTCGGGCTCTCGAAAGCGGGCCCGTCTCTCGACCAAACCCATGTCAGCACGGCTGTGAAGGGTAGTTTCGGGTATTTAGATCCCGAATATTTCAGACGACAACAGTTAACAGAAAAATCCGATGTTTATTCTTTCGGGGTTGTTTTGATGGAAGTTATCTGTACAAGACCGGCTTTAAATCCGGTTCTTCCGAGAGACCAAGTCAACATTGCTGAGTGGGCGATGACGTGGCAAAAGAAGGGAATGTTGGATCAAATTATGGATGGGAATCTTGTTGGGAAAGTGAACATGTCTTCTTTGAAGAAATTTGGTGAGACTGCTGAGAAGTGTTTGGCTGAATATGGAGTTGACAGGCCTTCCATGGGAGATGTTTTATGGAACTTGGAGTATGCTTTGCAGCTTGAAGAGACTTCAGCAGCTTTAATGGAACCTGAAGATAACAGCACAAATCATATACAAGGGATCCCATTTACTCCCATTGAACCCTTTGAACACAGCACAAGTATGATCGATGGGGCCCAGTCCTGCACAGATGAAGATGCCACAAGTGCTGTGTTTTCTCAACTCGTAAATCCACGAGGAAGATGATCAAAAATCAAAATATTAAAGTTTTTTGTTTTGAATTTTGTTTGTTGTAGTAATAAGATTTGTTGTTTATGCTATTTGTAAGTTGTAACCATTTATTCAGTGATCGATATACAAAATATATTATAGGATGATAGCTTTACTGAGAGTTAAATATATTGCTATTCTTTGTGATTTGGTAGTATCAATATCAACGACGAATTAGTAAAAAGATGCTTAGATCAATGGATTAAGGGGATGCTTAATTAAATGCTATTTTTGTCCTTCACAAGCAAAGATTCTAAAATTTTCAATTTATTAATCTTCTGCAAACACCTCATTTTGTTTTCATACATAATAATTAAATAATTCGCATTCCAACAAATATAATATAAATGGTTGAGAAGACTTGGTCTGCATACAGTGAAAGATGAAGGAAGATATAGCCCAAGTGAAGGTTGGTGTCTCCATTAAAGAGTTATGGAAGGCAATGTCAAGTGACATAAGGCACATAGTGCCCAAGGTTATACCAGATATAGTGGAGGAAGCTGAGTTGCTTGAAGGAGATGGAGGCCATGGAAGCATTTTCATCTTCAAATTCCGCCCTGGTAATCCTTGATTCCTTATTTGTTGAGCATTTTTTGGGTTGCGGGTTTTTGTTAGGAAGATTTTTTTTGGATTTGTTTTTTTGTTAGATGTAAAAGTGAGGTATCAGAAGGAGAAGATTGTGGAGTTTGATGAATCTCTGCATCATATTGCTCTTGAAATAGTGGAAGGAGGGCCTTTGGATCATGGATTTTCATCATACATGTATGGATTTAAGTTTACAGAAGTAGGTGAAGGGGAGACACTGATGGAAGTGAAGCTTGTGTATGAGAAACCTGACCATATTCATGTCCCTGGAGAGACATTGAAACCAACACTCCATTACATCAAATGCCTCGAAAAATATCTTTTGAATGGACCCTGATCTTGATTTGATTTTGTTGACATTTTGTATGTGTTTGTGTTTTGGAATCTGTGAAATAACAATGGGGAAAAACACATGTGGAATGGTTGAAGATTGTTTTTATATATCATGTAAATTCAACGAGTATAGTATAGCTACTTAAGACTACTTTAGATATAATTAAGAAAAGTTATTGAAGAAAGATGACAAGCATGGAAAGTTTTAGATATAGTTTAAAAAAAAAGGTTATTTTTCCTAACCAACATCAATGATACTATCATTCCCAACGACAAACATCCTAAATTTAAATTTAGTTGATGTAAAATAACTTATAATATTAGACTAAAATATTGATATTTCACCTTTCAATTTTTTACGTGTCGTTTAGCGTCATTTTATTTTCGGATCATTCTCCAGTTGCTCTTCAAAATATTATAAAATAATTTATAATATAAGATCAAAGGATGTACTAATATTCCACTTTTCATTTTTATGTGTGACCTCGACGCCATCTCATTTTCTCCTCATACGGTTGCTTTTCCAAAATCAGGAAATGTTCATGGTTATTTTCCCCAATTTTTTTTTACTTAATTTAAAATACTATAATTTAATTCATAAATAAAATTAAAAAAATGTTAATAAACACAAATAATGAAATATTTTAGCTAAACTGGTATTCATCTTTGTATTATGTTTTTGTATTTCAGTTACGTATGAAATATTACGTATGTTTTTGTATTTTAGTTACGTATGTTTTTGTAATATAATATATGGGTTGACGGGTCATGGGTTGGAAACCTCAACCCAACTCAACCCATATAACTCGTTTAAGTATATGGGTTTGCGGGTTGACAAGTTAATGAGTCAAACCCAACCCATATAACCCGTTTAATAAATAAACAATACATTTTAAATAATGAGGGCTTTTCAACGTAAATTCATAAAATGATTAAAGTAATTAACATAAAAAAGGGTTTTCAACATAAATTCATAAAGTCAATAACATCCAAATAAAAATGAATAAATGAAAACATTCATAGAAAACGGATGTGTTCTTCGTTCGTGACTCGTGAAAAGAACGACATATATTTCTCTTTTTTCTGATTAATGAACTACAAATGCAGATTAGTCACATATGAATACGGAAGTAATACAATGATACAGAATATTACGAATACGGATGAAAATCAAATTTCATTAATAATTATATACAGGTTGACCCGCGAACCCAAACAGATAACTCAAACCAACCCATGAAATAAACGGGTTGGTGGGTTGGCGGGTCAAAAATCTCAACCTAAACCCGTCTATTTTCGGATTGGGTCAGTGTCGGGTTATGGGTTGGGTCGAGAATTATCACCCCTAGGTACGAGCCACATATAAGAACACATCATTAATAATTGTCCCACATAGGATGTCGTGAGTAGAATCTGAAGAAACCAGTCATAAGGACTAAATGTGTACAAACTGAAAATTATATTACCCTGTTATGTTTTTTTTTTTTTTTTCTTTAGTTTAACCTAAAGTAATCGGTTATTAGAACTGAATGTTTACAAAAAAACAAGGACAAAAAAATCAATAACTAAATGTGTATAAAATAAAAAGTATATTACCATATTAAATCATTTTTCCTTTAATGACTATGCAAATATTTCATTATTTGGAAAAAACATACGTAACTGAAATAAAAACATAATACAAAGACGAATACCAGTTTAGCTAAGATATTTTTTCTTAATGTCGATGTTCAACATGAATATCATCTGTAGTGCTTTTTTTTTTGCCTAAAAGATGGTTTGTATTTTGCATAACAATTTTATATCTTTGAGACAATGTTTTTCATCATGCGCATTTTGCTTTTCATCACGTGTCTTTTTTTTTCCTCGTGCATATATTTTTTTTCTTGCTGATTTTTATTTTCAAAAGTCAAACGTTTGTTTAAATTCAATTTATATTGTTTGAAGCTTATCATCATTTTCTACATTTCCCTTACGTTACTCCACAGAATCTCGATGC
This sequence comes from Lactuca serriola, assembly GCF_051521515.1. NCBI lineage: Eukaryota > Viridiplantae > Streptophyta > Magnoliopsida > Asterales > Asteraceae > Lactuca > Lactuca serriola. Next base: position 14,515,304 of record NC_136412.1, on the reverse strand, counting down.
ATTTGAAGAAGACTTTTTTCCTTTTCACTTTGTCCCTACCCATTGAGCGGACAATTTCTTCTAATTTGAACCCATCATCTTCAATTAAGTTTAACCCAACATGAACATCGAAGAACTAGTGTAACTTCTCGATGACATTTTTGTTCTTTTTCTAGGAGTGATTTAACCTTTCTTTTGCATCTCTACATTTCGGACTAAGTGTTAACACTTTCTAAGGGTCGTTATATTTAAATGGCATACATTGTTGCCCACTCGAAATAATTCATATGCCTTTTAGAGAATTTGCTCATAATTTTTTCTGCTTTTCCTTTAACTTCTTAGGTTGTTGTATGTTAGATTTTAAGGGACTGGAATAACAATAACTTGGATACTCTATTAGATCGTGTTTGGAAAACACTTTCAAAATATGTAATTCGACCCTTATTCTTGGATTACACGAACGCAGACCTATGAGATAATCCAAGAGACCAAACCAGACTACAAGAATAATTTGATTCATAAATGCATAATACCATGAGTATGTTTTGGGTTCTTTGAGACATTTTGATGCAAAAAGAAGGAACAAATTTCGGTTATTATGTTGTGTCAACTCTTCATGCAACCTCCAACTTTCTTTTTATACATGGAAGATGGTTGTTAATGGTAGTTATAATGGAAAAACCAACGTCATGTCATCATAACAAAATTAACAACTTTTGGTGGGAAATATATATTTGGGCCCTTTTCCTCTGGGGCACTGCCCCTTGCAACCTTGTACCTAGGGGTGTTGTCTTCGGACCCCGTTTTCTCAAGTCAATATTTATCACTCTAAGGATGCACCCCGCACAGTCTATCTCGATAGTAAATTGATGGCTAGTCAAAAGATATACAACCTTCTAAAGCATACAAATTTTTGTATGATGAAAAGTTGTTGTATACTAAGCATCTCTCATAAATAATAGATTAGTCAAAAGATGCTTAAAGCTTCCATAATGTGTATTTTAATGGAATGGTTAAATGTGTTGAAACGTTTAGGTGTCGTTTAATTAATTAAACTCAATCATAATGGATGTCATATTGTCATTCAATAAAAATATAGAGTTCAATGTCGGTCCTGAGGATTTAAATATCCCCAAATGCTCGCTCTGAAGAGGCTAGAAAAAATGGTCATTATCGTTATTATAAGTTTTTGTTATATAAATATATTTGCATATACAATATAATAAAAAAATTAGGCCCTATACAATTGTCCATTTTATCCCTCCCTCAACGTGCCTTTTGAGTTCAATAGTTATTGATATATAATTAACAAATAATGATTTTTTTAATAAAATATTATATTGTATCTTTGTAGAATTTAGTGCATCTAAGGAAAAAGAAGATAATGTAAGGGGATGCTTAGCTGCCATTTTTGTCCTATACAACCAAACATTCCACCAATTTTTACTTTATTAATCCTGTCCAACTACCTCGTTAATTTTGTATTCATAATGATTTCGTTTTCTGACAAATCTTGGGCAGTTAACATGCAATATAATGGTTAATAACTTTTTGGTCTGTGCATCGAAAAGTTAGGATCTAAACGCAAAAGATGAAGGAAGATACAGCTCAAGTTAAGGTTGCTGTGCCCATCAAAGACTTATGGAAGGCGATGTCGAGTGACATCAGGCACATAACTACCAAGATTTTACCGGATATCGTGGAAGAAGTCGAGTTGCTTGAAGGAGATGGTGGCCTTGGAAGCATTCTAGTCTTCAGATTCTTTCCCCGTAAGTCTTGATTCCTTGTTGTGTTCATGTTTATGGCTTGCTGACTTTTGGTAGTATATATGATCAATTTCTTGATATTTCTTATGTCAGATGTTCCGAAAGTGAGCTTCCAAAGGGAGAAGATTGTGGAGTTTGACGAATCACTGCATCAGATCGCTCTTGAAATACTGGAAGGAGGGCATCTGGATCATGGGTTCTCCTCATACACGACTGGTTTTAAGTTAACTGCAGTAGGAGAAGGGGAGACACTCATCGACGTGAAGGTTTTGTATGAGACCAAACCAGATTATACTCATATCCCAGGCGATACAATAAAAGCAACATTTCTTTACATCAAAAACCTTGAAAATTATCTGTTGAACGCTCCTTCTTGATTTGATTTTGTTGAAATGTTCTTCTCATGTGTTTGTTATTCGGAGTCTATGAAAAGTTAAATAAAGGAAGCACTCTACTAAGATGGTTATTTAATTCGCTTGCAAACAATCCCCTTTCCATTGAACTAACCGCATACCAAGAAGATGCAAACAATCGTGGGATTTTGAATAGTAAAGTGGTGATTTCACTGAAAAGTTTGTTATATTCAAGAGAAATGTCTGAATATCTAGTTTATAAATTAAAATATAATTTAGGAGCGACTATAACCAAGGACATTGGCTTTATTATCATCTGCCAAAAGATGCTTAGATCAATGGAAAGAGATGCTTTGTGGCCAATTTTGTCCTATACCACCTAAGATTCGTACATATTTCCTTTATTAACCTTCTGCAACTACCAAACCTCATTTTGTGTTGATAGACAATTCATCATCCGAGGAATCTTGACCAGTTAACATGCAATATATAATTTCTCAGAACACATGGTCGACACATCGAATAGGCTAAAGATGAAGGAAGATATAGTTCAACTGAAGGTTTGTGTGCCCATCAGAGACTTATGGAAGGTTATGTCGAGTGACCTAATTAAGGCACGTAGTGGCCAAGGTTTTACCAGATATGGTGAGGGAAGTCGAGATGCTTGAAGGAGATGGCGGCCTTGGAAGCATATTACTCTTCAAATTCTTCCCACGTAAGTCTTGATTCCTTGTTTGGATCATGTTTATGGCTTACGTAGAATGATTTCTTGATTTCTTTTTCATGGATTTTTCTGTTAGATGTACCTAAACTGAATTTCCAGAAGGAGAAGATTGTGGAGTATGAAGTAACTGCATCAGATCGCCTTGAGATACTGGAAGGAGGGCATCTGGATCATGGGTTTACAAGATATACAAATGTTTTTAAGTTAACTGCAATAGGAGAAGCGGAGACTCTGATCGACTTTAAGGTTTTGTATGATATATATCAAACCAGAACATACCCATACCCCTGGTGAAACCACAAAAGAAACATTACATTATCTCAAACTCCTCGAAAATTATATGTTAAATGGTCCATCTTGACTTGATTTAATGGTGTTAAAATATTCTTCTGTGTTTGAGTTTCAAAATCTATGAAATAATAAAAGAAACACATATGTGAAATGGCAAATTATATGAGAAAACAATGTGTTTCTTTTGCTTCCGAACAATACCCTTTCCATCAAGCTAACCACTGCCAAGGAGATCAAAACCGAAGGTTTTGTCAAGAATTTCCTGCAATGTGTTGTAACAATGGAAGCAAAACAATGAACTGAAGAGAAACTTAGTAAGAAACTTGAAAAAGATGGCCAATTGATTTGATTTTAATTTATTAACACATATGTACCAAAAGAAAAATATAAAGCACACGAATGATATTCTAATGCAATGAGCTTTACACGGAAAAAATTCCATTTTTTTGTTATAGACAAAACACTAATGAAAGTTATCCAAACATTGAAAACCATTTTAAATAAAATGATTATCAGAGTTCATTCCCAAAGATCACATATTTCGTAAAACAAGGGTGTATGCGATGCGATTGTCCCGAACTTTTAATTTGAAAACTGGAGTACCTGAAACAAAAATGAAAATCGTAAGCACAAAGCTTAGTGAGTTTGCCAAAACATACCACACATGAAACCACATAAGTCCACATAAATCATGCATACAAATATATAAGGATGTCATCGAAACCCTCCACGATCTTAATTCGGTGCCATTGGAACCCCCACATGGTCTTAGCCTGGAATGCCATGGGCTTCCCCCATAGTCTGATATCCAATTGTCTTGGGCACCCCCGAGGTCTTCCATACAAGTATCACATAAAGAACTAAAATACCACATATCACAAAGACAACTAGCATACCACATAACGCATAATAGGCCGACATTGGTGTCTTCTGTTGGATTAAGTGTCTAAACCCATAACTATAATTGGTGTGTACTTGATTTGATAGTAGCATGGTCCTTTTGAGTTGCTTTTACCCTAAGAACTTGACAATATGACTTTTGGAGAGAGAGGTTGAATTTATTATTTGGAATAATAAATTGATTTATTAATGTATTATGAAATAATATATTAATTAGAAATCAAGTTATATAATTAGTATTTAATCAAAAATTATTTGGAATTAATTTTGGGATTAAAGGAACTGATTAAAAGAACGAGAGTTGTTTTGCAAATCATTAATAGTTGTAAAACTGGGCTACTGGAATCCTTACAATGGAGTGGACGAAAATTATAGGAAGCCCAATGAGATTTTCGTCCAAGGCCACTTGTTGAGGAGTCCATGGGTTGCTTAAGCCTTAACCAGGAAATTAGGGTTTCCTTTAGAAAACCCTAGCAGCCCACAACTATATAAAGAACCCCATCACCTATGATTTCCGGCCAATGCTTGTGTATTAGATATCCTAGCCGAAATTCTTAGGGCATTCCTCCTCTCTCCTCTCATCTTCTTGCTAGTGGTGTTTGTAAGCCATTAGAGGTGCAACATTTGAGGCACTAAGCTTTCAAGATTCAAGGAGCTTCAAGGTGTTCTTGTTATTGCTACATAACAAGTAAGGTAAACATCAAAACCCTTTTATTGTGTAATTTTTGAATTATATATGCTAGATCTATGGTTTTGCTTTGATATTCAATTTGCATGTTCAATTAGTGAAAAATTTAGATCCAAAGTAATTAGGGTTGCATGAACACATAGGTTGTTGTCATGCTCATAACCCATCAGTGGTATCAAAGCCTAAGATGTTTTTCAGTTGAATTTGATGCATATGTGAATTGTCCAAAGGAGGAGGGAACAGATTCGTCAATCTGTTCATGGAACTCGACGAGTTCCACATGGGACTTGACAAGTTGGTCCAACTCGACGAGTTCACTGCCCTGAACTCAACGAGTTGACTCGTCAAGATAATTGATATGACCAAATTTTAAGATATTGACAAAATTAATTCATTAATTTAATTATTTAAAATTTGATCTAGTATTTTTGAATAGTTTTAAAAATATACCCAATGGTTTTACAATTTAAATTTAATTAAATGGTTTAATTTTGAAATCTTAAATTTAAGAACCCTAATATTTTAAACGGTTTAAAGTACATCCTTATGGATGTTATTAATAATTTAATTAAAGTTGATTTAAAATATAATTAATAAATCCATAAAGGTTTTTAATTTAATTAAACTAAAAGTTTAATTTATTAAAAGATTAAACCCTTAGTATTTTAAAAGTTTAAAATACACCCTTATACTATTATAGAATTAAAAGTTTAATATATATATATATATATATATATATATATATATATACACACACACACACACACACACACACACACACACACACAAGAAAAGCAAGTCTTACCGTTAGTAGACCTCATTCACGAAGCTGATCTATAAGGGGTGTTTAAGGAAGCGACCTGCAAAATGACCGCCATTGGGTATCCATTCTTACCCAACGTACTCTTGACTAGTGGAGGGTCGTTAGCCAAATGGGTAGGATAGGACACTAAACTCTCATTAAAAGTATAATGATATAAAGTAACTAAACCTTTTCTAAAATCTCATTCTTAGTTACTTTAGGAGAAATGTGAATTTGATGCTAACCCATGAAATTGCACATTGCACCTTATTGGTCGTTAGTGGAGGGTGTATGGTTAACCGGCACACTAATATGGGACCAATATTGTTGGCAATGGGTGTCTCATAAATTATCATTGATCAATGGAGCGTGTGTGGTTAACCGGCACATTGATTAGGTGATAAATGACATCGAGAATTCCAAGCTAATTTGCATGGTTATTCACATCCCGTTTGTGATCTTCGGCATCCCACTCAAAAAGTGAGAGCATAATCGAGATTAAACATGTCATTGAATAGTTCAATGAGTCTCAAAAGATCTAGGAGTTTCATTTAGATTGAAACTGGTAAATGGTTACCTACCTAAAATAGATTCAAATTTGATTACGACATCCCTCTTCAGAATTCGAATCGAAAATATGGATCCTAGCGTTAATTTAAAATTTTTGGTTAACAATTAAGGATTAAATAAATCAACTAACTTGAATTTTCATTCTCCCTTTATAGATGTCAAGTTCAGACAACTATGGTCTTCCTGGAAATGGTGTTCCTTCTCTTTCTGAAGACGATCTTCCACAAGTTGATCAAGGTGAAAGAATCTTCCTTTCTTCAAATGGTGGAACTGGAAGTCATACTTCTGCAACTCTTCCTCCACTACCTCCCGTGATTCTCCCCGACCCACGTTTTCATCAAATTTAAAAGTTTAAGGTTACTCAAGCCCTATTGGCATGCAAACACCTAGATGGAAATTTTTTGTGTGCACATGTTCTAAACATAAAGTCGCACACTGACAGATTGGGAATGTTGGATGTCATTTTCCCAAAGGAGTTGGCTGTTGATTTGGTTCTTCACTCGCTTCCTAAGTCATATAGTCAGTTTGTTAAGGACTACTATTTGACTGACAACGACATGACCCTTATTGATCTGACATATCTGCTAATAGTTGCTAAAGCAGAAATGCTAAAGTGCGTTGGTCAAGCAAATATGTTTGGAGGACGAATCGCCCATGTTTCCATGGAGAATAATAATGGCAACATTGGTAGTCCAGAAAAGGTTCCTCTTTCCAATGGAAAGGGATCGGCAAAGGTCAAACCATTTGACTATATAGTAAAGAGAAAAACCAATTCTGAGATAGTCCCATGTGCCATTACCAAAAAGTCTATATGTTTCTATTTCCAATTGAAGGGGCATTGGATGCGAAACTGCCCAGATTACCTAAAAGATCTTAGAGATACTGAAGTCAAGTTGTATGAATTTACTTCGGGTACATACAATATCTAACTCTATTAAGTTCCTATTAATAGATTCTTAATATATGATGTGATGATCACATTTTGATGTTTTGTAGGATCCAAGAGAAAGAAGGAAGCTTAAGAATAGAAAGCCAATTATGATTGTGAGAGATGAATTTCGATGGCATGGTTCGAGGATAAGATATTTTAGCTGATGATTAGGAGTTATGATAAATTAACAGATTGCTTAGGAAATATTTCTAGATACATAGTTTTCATATATTTGCATTGTAAGGATAATTTTTTTATGCATTTTATCAATAAAGTAAATTTTTTGGTTTTATCTTATTTACTTTATATTTCCTTGCAATGACATTTATGAAAATTGATGGTTATATTTCCATTAGCAATGTTAAGTATGGATTGATTCTTGATTATATCATTTGTGGTAATGTTTTAATCAACCAAGTGAAAAGAAATTCTCATCACCAAAGTTTCAGTTGGATGAAACGTGGAGTCATACAATTCGAATTGTGTGATGTATGAGAATCTTGATCTTTGGAAGATTAAGACTAATTCGTTGATCACATGTTTATGTGAATCAAAGTGAAGGACTAATGGATCTGGTACACATTGATGTGGACTATTTGGATCCACCACAAAAGATGATAAATCTATTCGTCATGATTTGCTGATGGTTTAGTAAATATGGTTATACTTATAATATTAAGTTTAATTCTAATTCTTTGAAAAAGTTTCAAAGAGTAGCAGAACGAATAAGAATTTATTAGGCAGAGAAATCAATAGTTGGTGTGATAGTTTAATCATGAGATGAATCATACTTCGTTTCCAAATCAAGTTTTAGAGTCATACTCTAGTAACTACAAATCGTACCTTGAAGTAAAACTCAAACTAAGTAGGTTTATAACACCTCATGAAATGTGGAGTAGAAATGTTTTCTTACTCTAGCACATTTGAAATTGGTAGTTGTGATGTTTTGTTTAAAACAAAGATAAACCAGTACCAATTGGATGAAATGTTGTCTTGATAAGATCCTATTCTGCCCTTTGATTGTTTGTTAAGGAATGTTCCTTAACCGAATACTAATATGTCAAGGAGTCAGTAGGAGTCTAAATGATCTTGAATAGTTTCAAGAGTCAATTAAGAATAAACCTTTTGGTTATCCCTAGCGCACAACCTGAGGTTGATAACCTATCATGTATCCGTGTTAAGTTGACACATTCTTGTTTCTGTACACCTTCTAGTAAAGTTGACTATGCATATTAGTTTTATAAGTTCTCATTTGATTGCAATAGGTAGAGCATATTAGTCAGTGAGAGTATGTTGGTCAATGAAAGTGAGTTGATTGGCAACTTGGAAGGGTTAGTAGGCCCTTGTGCTACCAGAAGGCAAGAAATTAAGAATAAGCAAAGTTCAGTCCATGAAATGAAAACTAAATTTGTTTTTAGTTTTTCCTCAACCTTATCTTATGATTGTAGGTTGGAATTGATAAATCACATGGATAGGAACATATACACCATAAAATCTAGGTGGAAAAAGTTTTCGCTCTAGTTCATGAAATTGATTATGATGAAACACTTTCACTAGTAGATTTAATATCTGAATTGATATATGATTACGGTATCCCTTTTCATAGTTCGAATTGGCAAGAAATAGTTTACACGTTCAGGAATTATTGTCATAAGTTCTGAAAATGTTTAAACACACACGTATGATGTCTAATGAAAGGTGTATGAGCTTGAGAAGTCTAGATGAAGACTTATCAAAGCACCACGTATTAGAAATCTGAACTTTAGTAAGAAAGTCAAGAGCATTGATTTTCTAAAAGGTCTGATTGATTTCTAAATACATGTCAAAGCTAGTGGGAGCATAATTGTTACGCTAGCAAGAGTATAATTATTATGCTAGTGGGAGCATGATTGGCTAAGTGTTGCAAGTTGGCAATGTTATTTATAGGAAACAAAGTTTTCAATTTTCAAATTGCTATATTTGAAAATTGTTTCGAAAGTTATAGGGCAGAGAGGTCTGATACTTCATTTCAAATCTAAAAGTTTAGATTTAATGGAACTTGGTCATGAACATATATGCATATCGTATTGAAATGATTCACCATAGGAAATTATATATATGGAAATATTATAGCAAAAGACTGATCAAGTGTCATGTTTTTATGTAAGACTTTATCTCTCAAATCCCATATGCTTAAGATATAGGATTGATCATATATGTTATAGTATTCACTTGTTCTAGTTTTCCCAAATGCCTAGGGCATTAAAAAGGGAAAAGGACTGGAATTGGATATGACTAGAGTTGCTGAACAACTATTAAAGGACAATCTAAAGTTCATTGAGGATTTTTTGCTTGTGGACAGTTGGAAGTATAGTGTTCGAACGGACCATAATGATGTGTTTCAGATTGGGATAATTCTTGATTAGAATTGAGTGTCATAAGGGAATATGGAAATGTTTTCATAATGGGAGTTGGTTGTTGGAATCTGAATGTGAGTTAGAAACCATAATACAAAGAAGGTGTTCAAGGAGTTACCTTGAATCTGATACTTCATTACCATGAAATTGTTTTAAGTAACAAAGTTTCATTGGAGAATTTTGTGACATTGTTGGCAAAGTCTTTGTGAATTTCATGACACATCATCATAAAAGGATATTGCATGCAAGGTTAGACTCTAACACATTTGGTGGTGACGAGAATTTGGAATTCTTACACTTTTAATAAGGATTTGGAATTGTGATATGAGTATCATTGGAGTTATGTCCAATCGATCTATTCACAAAGGAAGGAGCATAGAGAGACATAGTATGCATGTTTAGAACATGGCATGACTAATGTTTCATTCAAGTGTTTAGTTGATTAATTGAAACATTATACAATTAATAAAGTCTAATTAATATGGTGATTAAATAATAAGTGTTTTATTTATATTCAATAGTTTTGATACCATAGTTAATTATATTGTGTTTCACTTCGCAAGTTTTACTTTCCGAATAATTGGATTATTCAAAACAACCATAGTCGATCATATTGTGGAAGTAAGTAGTGAATTAAGACTGTTGTGAATTAGCTTGTAGATTGTCTAAGGGTTTAGACATGGCAATGGTTTGCTGCAACATTCACAAGTACTTTTGAAATGGGATTCAAGTATTGGATTAAATCAACTCTCAATGAATTACTTCATGGATTTTATCACGAATAATTTTGAGACGATGATATCTTATATTCTTGAAATGGAGACATATGCGTTGTTTTTTATGAGTCAGTTGTGCATTGATAATACGTAAACGCATCAGTAACTTGATGTTATAAAACATATTGTTGTGTGTGATTTGGTGAGTAAATAGTACAAGCATATGAGTCGAAGTTTATCCATTCCTTTTCCCTAACGAGGAAAAGCGATATATGTGGGCCCCTCGATGATTTGATGATGACAACTAAAGTGTTTGGCCAAGCCTGGACTGAATTGATGTGTTCAATTAGTAGTCTATTATCAGTCGTCATAAATCAGAAATCGGGAGACAAATCTTGGACGGAGAGATTGATTATAATCCATGTCTCATGTCCATATGATATCTTGCAGAATGGAGGAATATTTGATCCATTATCTAAGGACACATAAATGACTAGGTTAGAGTTTGACAACGGCTTTTGAAAGCTACGATTGCTAGTCAAATTTTGAGGTCATACTTGCAATTATAGTTATTACACTTATCCAAGTGGGAAATTGTTGGATTAGGTGTCTAAGACCATAACTATAATTGGTGTGTACTTGATTTGATAGTAGCATGGTCTTTTTGGGTTGCCTTCACCCTAGCAACTTGACAAGATGACTTTTGGAGAGAGAGGTTGAATTTATTATTTGGAATAATAAGTTGATTTATTAATGTATTATGAAGATAATATATTAATTATAAATCATGTTAGTTAATTAGTATTTAATTAGAAATTAATTTAGAATTAATTTTAGGATTAAAGGATTTGATTAAAAAAACGCGGGTTGTTTTGCAAATCATTGATAGTTGTAAAATTGGGCTACTGGACTCCTTATAATGGAGTGGACGAAAATTATAGGAAGCCCTATGATATTTTCGTCCAAGGCCTCTTGATGAGGAGTCCATGGGTTTCTTAAGCCTTAACCAGGAAATTAGGGTTTCCTAAGCAGTCCACAACTATATAAATAGTCCCATCACATATGATTTTATGCCAATGTTTGTGTATTAGATACCCTAGACAATTTTCTTGGAGCATTCCTCCTCTCTCCTCTCATCTTCTTGCTAGTGGTGTTTATAAGCCATTAAAGGTGCAAGATTTGAGGCACTAAGCTTTCAAGAGTCAATGATCTTCAAGGTGTTCTTATTATTGCTGGATAACAAGTATGGTAAACATCAAAAACCTTTTATTGTGTAATTTTCGAATTACATATGCTAGATCTAGGGTTTTGCTTTTGTATTCAGTTTGCATGTTCAACTAGTGAAAAACTTTGATCCAAAGCAATTAGGGTTGCATGAACACATAGGTTGTTGTTATGCTGATAACCCATCACCGTCGACCCATGGATATGGTGAGGAGACTCACCTCGAATGCTGAAGCTCACTACAAGAAACCCTGGTTACTGCCCCGACGACTTCCCAAGCTAGAAATACCAAAACAACATCCAATAAGCAACTGAATTGTAACATCCAGAGATTTGGCAAGTATTCCCGAACCCTCTTCTATCTTTACCTTGTCATTTATAGTCCTTGGGGTTGGAAGTAAAGAGCCAAGATAAGTTTAAGGGCCAAGTTTGCAAACTTGGGCCAAAAGGGAGTACGCTAAGCATACTAAAGTCCGCCTTAGTATGTTGGGCGTACACTTGTGTACGCTGGGCGTACTAATGTCAGGATAAAATCCTAATATTTCAGGTATGGGGCTATATAAGCAACAATATGAGAATCAAAACCTCTCTTACCTCACCCTTCACATATTTCATTCTTCCTCCCTAAAACCTAGCCTTTCCTTGTGTATTTAAGCTTATTTGGTGTGTTCTTGAGTGCTTTAAGAGGAAGGTTTTGCATCTAAGTGTTGGAGAAGAAGATCAAGCTTCTAGATCTAAAGTTAGCTTGCGCTCAAGAAGCTCCAGAAGGTATAATGTTCCAAACTTTATGCATATATGCATAGATCTCACCATTTTTCTTTATTAGAAGCATTTCTTGTCCCAAAATCCATAAGGTGGTGCATGTTGTGATTTGGACGAAAAGGGTTGTCCTTCTAGACTCTTGAAGGGACCTTGAGTGATAAAAAACGAGGTCCCATTAGTTGTATATGGCCTATGCATGTAGGAATAAGGTCTTAATGGATTAAGACCAAGCATTAGTTGTATATGGCCTATGCATGTAGGAACTTTAGACTGAAGGCCTGCGAGGCGGTCCAGTCAAGTTGAAGGCTCATTATGCATGTTGTTCTGTATTTGTTGAGATGATATGATTATGATATTTTGGGGGTAAATCACTAAGCTTTCAGGCTTAGAGTTTCAGTTTATTGTTTCAGGTACCTCTGGTGATCGCGAGAAGGCGAATGCATGATCGTACCCCTCCTCTTGATGTTATGATTTTATGATTTGATACTGGGATACTCTGATATTTACTATGTAACATCCAGATTCCCAAGTATCTTATTTTATGCATTTATATTGAGTTTTGGAGAGGGACTCGGCGAGTAGGCGCTCAGACTCGCCGAGTAGGATCGCGCATGGTCGGACTAATTTAATGGCGGACTCGGCGAGTCCATGCGTGGACTCCACGAGTCCATGCTGTTTAATGAAACCCTAATTCTACGGGGCCTGAGCCCTATTTAAGGACCTTTTAGCCACCATTTGCGGCTATCAGACCCCTGAGAAACCCTAGAGAGGAGAGAGAAGGCTTTTAGTGTAAGAGGAGGGCTATTTCATCATTCTAAGTGTGATTTTGCAAGAAAGAAGGAAGGAGGTCAAACAAGGAAGGTTGAGGAGCTCAGATCTATCATCCATTCATCAGAGGAGGCTACTAGAGGTATTAATCTGTGCTCAAACTCGTGTATTTGGTGTTCTAGTTGAATCCAGGGTTTTCTTGTGCATTCTTTGGATTGGATTCGAAGTATGTGAGGTCCCAAGGTGGAGTTCTTTTTAGATCTGGACCTTAAAAGGTCCAGAGAGTCCCATTCACATTGCTTTTTGCTACTCCATTAGAGATATGGCCCTAGGTTGCCATTTTAGGGGTTATTTCACCCAAAGAAGCTTTTTGGTCATTGCATGAGTGTAAAGGTCAGACCTTTATGTGATTATAGTGGTTGGTAAGGCCAGATCTATGGATTGGAGGAACAGATCTGACCTCAGGAGGTCATTTGAGTTTGAGCATGGCATGAACTCGCCGAGTCTAAGAACAGACTCGGCGAGTAGGATAGTTTTCCCCCATGAATCACACAGTTGGTGACTCGTTGAGTTGGGGAAGTGACTCGGTGAGTCATTAGGGGTTTTGAGGTCTTGATTTCATGACTGAAATCGCCGAGTCACAATTGTGCACTCGGCGAGTCTGGTCAAAGGGTTGACCATTGACTTTTGTTGACTTTTAGGGTTTGGTCAACAATTGGACTTGTGAACTATTTGAAGGGTAAAATGGCCTTTTATCCTTCTTAGAGGATGAGTGAGGATTTAGTCTAGCCTGGAGAGCCGTTATTAATTGAGATGATCGTTTATGTGTTTAGGCAGAGGCTAGATCAGTGTTACGCGAGCGAGATATTATCGAGACATCCGAGGTGAGTCTTCTCACTATACTTTACCTTGCGTAGGTAACCAAAGTTATGTGATAGAGTATCTTGTATGCTATCTATGTGATGTGTTGCACTGCATTATTTCTATGTGATTTATGTTGTGAGTATATCAGAGTTAGGACCGGAAGGTCCACAGAGCGAGGACCAGGGGATCCACAGAGTTAGGGCCCACCAGAGTTATAGCCTTGAGTGGCTAATATGTGTTATATGTGGTATTTTGGGGAACTCACTAAGCTTCGTGCTTACAATGTTTGTGTTATGTATTTCAGGTACTAGTGAGGATCGCGGGAAGGCGTCGGCATGATCAGTACACACACATGCGGAGCTTTGTTTATATGTTATGATCTTGGGATTTTGACTTATGTGGAATATAAGAAACAATGTGTTTTATAATATTGTGAATTGAATTGTTTTTAAAATGTGAAAATTTGTTTGAAATTTTACGGTGCTACATACTATTTTGAAAAGGGTAAATGGCACAAAAAACACTTTTTTACATAGAAATTCGATTTTGACACCGTGTTTTTTTTGTGTCAATTTTGACACTGTGTTTTCCAATTTGTTACAATTCTGACCACTTGACCGGTTAACCAGGTTACATGCTGACGTGGCATGATGACGTGTCAGTTTTGATGACGTGGCATGCTGACATTATATGCTGACGTGTCAAAATTGATTTTTTTCCATAAAAAGCACTAAGTTTTCACTTTTTTTCGATTTTGACACTAAGTTTAATTTTTTATTTCAATTTTGACACTATGTTCTTTTTGTTCCAATCGAACATCATTTATCAAATTTTGCTCAATTTTGTCTATTTTCCATTTGAAACCATATAAATTTATTTTTTTATTACATTTTAAACCGTATAAACATATTTTTTTCGTTTAAAAACCACATTTTTATTTAAATACAATGTGTTTTTTTTCTTACATTCAAAGCATTAGTTATATCATCATAATCAAACTAACTATAAGCTTCTAATAAGATATAAAAATTTGATGGGTTGCAAACTTGATATCCGAGTTTTGATCGAGTACACGTCTCCAAACCTCCAAACACATATATAAAATACAATTTTTATATAACTAATACATATTTATACATAAAAATATGGTTTGAGTGTAAAAAAATATATGTATTTATACAAAACTATGGTTTTTAAATGAAAAAAAACATATTTATACGGTTTAAATGTATTAAAAAAAATATTTATACGGTTTCAGATAGAAAATTGTCAACATTGAACAAAATTGGAAAAAATGATGTTCGATTTGGAACAAAAAAACATAGTGTCAAAGTTGAAAGAAAAAATTCAACTTAGTGTCAAATTTGAAAAAAATGAAAACTTAGTGTTTTTGTGAGAAAAAAAATTCAATTTTGACATGTCAGCATGCCATATCATTAAAACTGACACGTCGTCATGCCACGTCAGCATGTAACCTGGTTAACTGGTCAAGTGGTCAGAATTGTAACAAACTGGAAAACACAGTGTCAAAATTGATACAAAAAAAACACGGTGTCAAAATCGAATTTTTGTGTAAAAAGAGTGTTTTTTGTGCCATTTACCCTTTTGAAAACAAACTTTGAAATGATAAATGGTTTTAAGTGTTTTGAAAAAGTTTAAATTTTGCATGATTTTTATAGGTGTTACATGAATTCCAATCCATGATCAATAATCCAAACTCTTGGTAAAATGACCATTTTACCCCTAGCCCATCAAGACTCAAAACCAAGGCCTAAGCCCAAAACTAACATGGCCCAAAACTATAAGATCCATAAAAGCCCATTCATAGCCCAATTTTCCAAATTGGGTCCAACCCCATATGGGCCTAACCCAAAAGCCCGACAATTCCTGGGGCAATAATAATTCCCCGTTGGCCCAAAGGTCCAAACCCATTAGGCCCACTAAAGCCCCAAACCATTAGGCCCACCAAGGCCCAATACAAAATCTTGGCCAAACTAGACATGTTCAAAAGTCCCAAAACTCTCAAATTCCTCTGACCAAAAGCCCAACACATAAAACCCAACCAATATCCGAAGACGAAACATGAAACAAGCCCAAAGGCCCACAAAACCATGAACATGGGGCGTACTCTCAGCTTACGCTAGGCGCACTCAAGAAATCTGAATCACGACCAAAGAGGAGGTACATTGGGCATACTTCTAGTTATGCAGGACCTAAGGGCAGATCCTCCAAACTCAATTTATGAATTAACCGATTAAGCACTTTGCGTCTAAACTTCAGGAAACCTCGAAATAAATCTCCTAATGCATAAAGTCGGCGCCTTTATACATTTTCATGACTCAAAGGGACCTAATGACCAAATTAACCCAATAATACCCATCTTAATCCATTTAGAACATGCATGGACCATATCTACACATCAAGCAAGCATTTTTATAAACTTATAACCTCAGATCTGCTAAGAGTGGCAACTTAAAACTCCTAGAGTGGTCTCCAACCACTAGACCTTGCTCAAGAGGTCAAAATGGCACCAAAAACCCATATAATCATAGATCTCAACCTTTAATGATCAAGCTAAGAACATTTTACCTCCAATGAGATGAAAAGGTAGCAAAGAGTCCATATCCACAAGCCTTTCCTTGAGCCACCACCTTACACTAAGCTACCACTTCTTGAAATACACTATAATCCACCAAAAATGCACATACAAGGCTCATAACACTCATGGATGAAGCTACAACTTGAAATTAGGGTTTAAAGCAATGGAGGATGAAAGGGAGTCTCACACTTGGAACTTAAGGTGCTTAAATAATGAGCCAACCCTAAAAATTAGGGTTTTGGAACTCAACACACTACGCTGGGGGTAGTTTTTGTACGTTGGGCGTACATCTTGATGATCCATGTTTCACTTATCCAACATTATATTGGGCGTACCCTGAGCTATGCTGGGCGTACTCAACCAAACACATGCATGCATCCTTGCATACATGGGACTGCCTTGCCAATTATTTCTATTAGGGACTAAAATTGTCAATAACTTCAAAATACCATAACTCCCTCATCCTAGGTCTGTTTCCAACGAACCTTATATCCACGAAGAGGTGGCGAGATGCCCTATGCTCCTAATAACACACCCAATCCTTAAAACCCCCGAACAAAACCCTAAATCCATAATAGAATGAGATATATAATTATATCATTGGCTTCCGGAGACATAATCGAATACTGAGATCATTCATACCATGACACCTACATCCGAAACATGCCAAATATTTCCTTTCCCGAAACCCTATGCCTCATGACAACTGATGATTGGGCTATAGCCCCAAGCAACGAAGCAAATCCAAAACCAAGTGTTACAACTCTCCCCCACTTAAATTATATTTCGTCCTCGAAATTGCTCCTTACTAACACCCATATAAAAACTAAAAGAGATACTGTGGGCCCCTCAATAATTTAGTGATGACACCCTAAGCGTTTGGCCAAGCCTGGACTAAGTTGATGTGTTCAATTATAGTCTATTATTAGTCGTCATTAATCAAAAGTCGGGAAACAAACGTTGGAGAGAGAGAATGATTACAATCCATGTCTCATGTCCATATGATATCTTGTAGAGCGGGGGAATATTGGTATGTACCTGATTTTATTTGTAGCATGGTCCTTTTAGGTTGCCTTCACTCATGCAACTTGATAGGATGACTAGAGGAGAGAGAGAGAGAGAGAGAGAGTGAGTGAGTGAGTGAGTGAGTGAGTGAGTGAGTGAGTAGGATTTATTATATGAATAATAAATTGGTACTCATAATAATTTTATTAATATATTATAAGATTAATATATTATTTGAAAATCATATTATTAATTAGTAATTAATCAGAAATTAATTTGATATTAATTTTGGGATTAAAGGAACTGATTAATAATGGAGGGACTGGTTTTACAAATCATTGATAGTTGCAAAGTTAGGCTGATGGACTCCTATGGGAGGGCTGGACGAAATCCATAGGAGGCCTTATAGAATTCGTCCAAGGCTTCTATTATGGAGGTCCATGGACTACTTAAGGCCTAAGCAAGGAAATTAGGGCTTCTACCTGAAAACCCTAATAGCCCCAACTATATAAACTCCCTTAGCCTAATGATATCGGACCCCTATGCTATTCTAAGAGAACGTGGCTGATTTCCTCCTCTCTCCATCATCACCATTTGCATTGGGTGTTTGTGACTCCATTAGAGGTGCAACACTTGGGGCACTAAGCTTTCAAGAATTAATGTGGTTCTTGTTATTGCTACATAAAAAGTGAGGTAATGATCAAACCCTAATTTTATACATGATTTCAAAAATTGTATTATTGCTTTGGTGTTTGTATTTGTATGTTTAATAAAGAAAAACTTAGATCTAGAGCAATTAGGGTTGCATGATCACCTAGGAATGTAGATATTCTCAAAACCCATCAATGTATTTGACAATTATGTTCTACATGAGATGGTATTAAAAATTATGTTTTTGTAAGTCTTTAAAATTAAAAAAATGGTTGAAAATTTTAAATATTACACAACACCTCTTGTAAGACTTCATATTCAAGTTTTTTGTCACGATCTTCATCGAGTAAAAAATTGTGTAAGATGCAAAATGCCACAAAAATGTTTGATTCAGTGTCACACGAGTAAAAAGGTTGTTGTGTACTTCTAACGATAAGGAACCTTCTTTTTAGAACACCAAATACCTGTTCTATCATGTTACGTAAAGAAGCATGTCGAAGATTGAACAACTCTCTTGCATTCAGTGGGGGTGAGAAGAATACTCTTTCAAATAATACTTGACACCTCTATTTGGTGTCATTAGTCCAAGGGTATGAGGAAAACCGGCGTCTACCAAACAATATCGTCCTATAAATAACATGTAATTAATTTTCTAATAAACGGATGCACACAAAATTAAACTACTTAATAGAAATTACCCCTAAATTAGTAGCTTATCATCTCTTTTAGGTGCATCTTTCACTATCCTTGAGTCAGAGGAAGTACCCTCCCACCTGGTTAAAATGTACGTAAAGCTCAAATCAAATGAACATACAGCTAAGACATTTATCGTAGGGTAACCCTTGCGACCACGATATCTAGCGGCATCCTTATTGGGTACTTTTACACGAACATGTGTCCCGTCAATTACCCCCGTCAAATTCTTGACGTACGGATAAAATCTCTTTTTCTCTTGAATTTCTTTCGGGACAACATCACCTTTAGGTTGTTGAATGTAGTAACTTTCTAGTGCTACAACCGCATGAAGAACTCTATGGAAGCACCTACTTGTTGTAGATTTAGCACGTCTATACATGAAAGAGACCATGGTGTTTCTCATATTTGTAACCTCCCAAAAATCGCAGGATAAAAATTTCATTTTTAATATAATCAAGACACTCATTTATTCTTTATTCAAGCATTTAGAAGTTTTTGAAATAAAACAATTATCAGAGTACATTCCCAAAATCATGAGTTGTGGAAAACACGGGTGTATGCGCTACGATCAAGCCGTGCCCTTTCCTTTCGAACCAGAAGTACCTGAAACCATAAAACACAAATTGTAAGCACAATCTTAGTGAGTCCCCCAAAATACCACATACCATACATAGCATATGAGCCATACATATCTTATATATATCAAACATGCGATAAGAGATGTTGTGTCCTAGCCATAGTCTTGCCATTATGCTACGAGTCGTATCAAGGTGATCCTTGCCAGGATGGAGGCCAAAACCCTGGGTCTTATAGACAAGTGCCAGGAGCCACCTTTTGGTCTTCCATGAAAGCATCACAAATACAACTAGCATATAATCTACGACTACTTATCTACTTAACTGTCAAAGTCCATACTCTGGTCTTGCATACAAATTTTCCAGGAGCCACCTCCGGGTCTTTCATACAAATGCCAAGGGCCACCCCCTGATCTTCCTATAATACATAAACCAATAGGACAGACATTGGTGCCTTCAACCCATAGAATAGTGAGGAGACTCACCTCGTACTGCTGAATCACACCCACCTAATAATCCATGACATCTGGTCGGACAATCCCCCGAACTATCAATAACCAATAACACCCAATTAACAATTGGAATCGAATCTATATCCGCCATCCATACATAGGTTAAAAGACCATTTTACCTCTTGTCTAACTTGACCCAAGACTAAGGCCCAAACATATAATCTAAAAGGCCCAAACATAGCCCAACATAACCCATGGTCAACCCGGATCAAACTTCTGGTCAAAGTCAAAGTCAACAGCCCATGTTGACCAAACACATCATGTTGCCCGTTGGACAGGCTATTTTCTTCCATCATCTAGATAATCAGGAAAGCCCAACCAACACGCCATGTTGGCTTGTAAACACACCATGTTTGCCTGAGATTCAATAACTTAATACAATAAGTTGTTGTCTCTAATTCCAAGAGCTCAAAAGCTCATATCAAGTCTATAACATGGTCCAGAAGGATAAAGTTTCCAACTTTACCCATTAGGACTACCCAAAAAGGTTCAAACCAAATCCATAAAGCTTAATTGTGCAATGGCTTAACGAATAAGCACTTAATCCATAAAGACATAGCCCCAAAACATATATTTGACTTCTTGAGCTGGAAAACCACGTAAAATTGCCAACTTTATGTTCATGCATGTCTAAATGAAGCTATTAAGCTTAAAAGGACTTAATACTTGACTTAAAGCATGCATGACACCAAAACTCTCATAAATCTTGCACCTTTGTGATCAAGGATACCAAAACAAACTCATATATGAATGAATAAGCCCTCAAACGACCTAACTCATTCATTAACCCAAAAAGGAACCAAAAGCACAACAAAATAACTATGAAGAGATATAAACATATGTGACAACCCGAACCTTTTTCCGTTAACGTTAGCCCGACTCCGTTAAATAAATTTTGAATTTTTATTTAGTTCCGTCAAATTCTTATGGTTTGGAAAATCATTTAAGTTATATAATTAAATTTTATATAAGAGTCGGAACCAAAATCACGCGCAAACCCGAGTTTCTTCGAATATCAGTGAAAATCGGTCTGACTGGTGTTTACGGTCGTGAACCCGATCACGGCCATAAACCGTTCATGGTTGGTGGACCCCACCACTAACCATGAATCCAACCTATATATATGTGCTCATACCCATCATTTACACTTTTCTGGCCGAAAACTCATCTATTTTCTCTCTAACCTCCCAACCGCACACTCAAGATTTACCCCCTTTTCTTATGAAAAATCATCAAAAATCACCTTTGGGTGTTGTTGTGGAGCCTCTAAAACGCGTTTTTCATCAATTCAGCAAACCTCTATTGAAGGTGTACGGCCGTGAACCCTTCAAATCTTCAAATCTTCAAAGGCTAAAATCTGTTCATAGCCGCAAACCATTCAAGGACCGTGAATCCTTCAAGAACCGTTCACGACCGTGAACCATGTACGGCCGTGAACACTGTCTAGCGGTGAACACTTTGGAATTCAAAACCCTCCATTCACTCCATCAGTCTCGGTAACATTCCTAAACCAAAAGCAAGTGTTTCCAACACTATAATTGATGGTTTTGCTAATAAAATGCATATATGTGTTTAATTATTATTAGGATTCTGTTAAATCCGCGTTCATCAACTCATTCCAGTTTCACGGTCCGACACCTTCACGCAACCATCGGTGAGTTCATACCATTATTGCTTTTACTATTTTTAACGTTTTCAGAGGGGGGGGGGGGAATACAAGTCAAACACAAATGATTTTTTGAACTTATACAAAAGAGTTTCAATAGGTTTAAAACTTATGCAAGTGATACAACCAAAAGATTTCCATATTTTATAAAATATTTAGATATTTTATCCCTTTTGTAACATGATGAGCATAAGGGACGTTTTCAACTTATAGCCATAACTGCAAAAATTTTCAGATTAATACACAGTTTTACAAATTCAAAGTTTATACATTAGCAAACCTATAAACTATGACAGACTTAGTTTATGATACACATTACTACTTTCGGATTTCAAGAGTACAACATCAAATAATTATTTAAGTATAATTATTATTACTCTTCAAGGTATACAAACGGATTAAAATACAAGAGAAAAATACAAAACTACACGTAAACTAGTTAATACATAGTTGTGAGACATCACTTCAATTCTACCCTTAGGGGTGCTGGCTAAATCCCATCATAGTATAACCAGAGTCTCCTAGAGGGAGAGCATGAGATTTGTGAATAGATCTATTTGGGACTGACCATCCCACACCTGAACAACTAGTTACAGTTAGGCAGGCATGCCTGGGGTGACAAATGTCATAACGTCCGACGCCTGAAGAACGTCCGTAGGGGTCACTAGGTCATATCAAGCATGGTTATACGAGCTCACAATTGTATAAACCAACCTTTGTTTATGAGATTTAATTCTTCATTAGTTTTATTTTAATTAATAGAACTACTATACATTACTGGAGGATTCCATATGATACAATACATGGTTTTATTTTAAGTAATGAAACTACTATACATACTGGTGGTAACCAGGTTTTCAAACATAACATTCTATACATTACTGGTGTTAGCCAGGGTTTTCATACGAAGGGTTTTCATTTAAAACATCGATATACAATACAACTAATGGTACCTAGGCATACGAAGTAGTACATTATACACTACTACAGAACACAGTAACAAACACATATGTTAGAAAATATTGGATGTTCTTGGGAAGCATATAAACATTTTTACAGATTCAATGACAGGTTTTCAATAAAAAAGAATTATTATGAACTCACCAGCTTAATGCTGATACTCTTTCAAAATTACTTATATTCTCAGGAAATCAGTAGACAGGTACTCCCGCAAGCTTTTGAGAAGACGGATGCATAAACGTCTTTTATATTTTTTTTATACTTTTGATGAATACAAACTATCTATCAAACAGATGTAAATACAAATATTTTCAATGTAATGGTTGTGTTTAATTTGATTACTACGATGTAATTGTTGTGATACTATACATGACGTCCTCCACCCCCGAACGTTTCCGCCGTTTTGGTTTGGGGGTGTGACAGATTGGTATAAGAGCTATTGTTTATAGTGAACTAAGTATACCGAACCTTACATGGTATACAACTATAAACACTAAGGGGCCGAAGTGCTCTGAACTAAAAGTATACTTTTTAAAATATAAGTATCTTATATGAAGTATACAAGTATATATACATACCAAAAACAGTATCGCAAGTAGAACAAAACAAAAGTATTTGGATGTTAGACACTGCAGTTAAACCTGGATAGTTATGTAATCATGTCTGGAATAAATATAGCCTGATCAACTATATTTATTTGAGACACGACCAACATGTGTTTGGGAGTGACTGTGGTGTTGCAACAGGCCTAAAACTAACTAAGCTATATACAACAAGAGATCGATATAATAGGACATACAACTTTGAAATACTATAGGAGTATTTTAGCTAAAGCCTAACTCAGTATAGAGATTCATTCCAAGTGTTGCTAATTATTTCATTCTAGCAATAGTTCACTTGTATTGGTAGCTTTTCTTTGAATATCGCTTAGTAGAACACTTTATCTATCAAGTTGAGATATGTCTTGTTCCATATCACTTGATTCTAGGGGACTTACCATCCTCTTCTTCTTGATTCTTTTAGAATAAGATGCCTCCGAGGAAGAGACCCAATAGAAAGAACAACAATCCCCGATATATTCGACGTCGTCACCTCTTCAGTATGACCCAACTGTCTTCCAAGCAGTTGTGACAGCCGTCATGGCTGCTGCAATGTCCCATATCAATGGCAGCGGTACAAGTGGGGCAGGTAGTGGTGCCCTAACATCCAATCTCGGTGACAGCCATGGTCACACCAAGGAATGTACATATAAAGATTTTTCGAAAGCTAAGTCGCGATCTTTTGATGGCACTGTAGGTGTCATTACCCTGACTCGATGGTTCGAGAAGACAGAGTCAATCTTTGAGATATGTGCTTGCCCCGAATACAGTAAGGTAAAGTTTGCAGCGTGCACCTTCACCGACAGAGCACTAACTTGGTGGAATGGCCAAGTCAAATCCCTAACTCTTCCGGTGGCTAATGCCATGAGTTAAGAGGATTTGAAAGATTTGATGCTCACTGAGTACTTCCCACGAGGCGAGATGTAGAAACTGGAGGAAGAGCTCTAGAATTGAAAGATGAAAGGCTTCGACATTGCTGCTTACACTGAGAGATTCAGTGATCTTGCTCTTCTCTGCTCGAGAATGGTCACCCCGGAGAGCAAGAAAGTAGAAAGATACATTTGGGGATTAATACCCCCAACTCAGTAGAATTTCCTGCCTGCAAGACCGCTGGCATTTGATAGTGACAAACGATTGGCGTAGACTTTGATTGATCATGGAGGTTGCCAGGATCCCGTGCCAGCTGCCCACGAACCACCCAAGGAGAGCGGTGGAAAGAAAAAGTTCTGGAATAAGCGCAAGGGCAAGTCTTCGTAGGAGCCCTCCAAGATGCAACAAATAGTGGCAGTTCATGCCGCTACTACTCATGTTGTTGCCCCTACAACTCAAGAACCTGCCAGTAGATATGTTGGTACCCTCCCAAGGTGCGACAAGTGTAACTTCCACCATCATGGGCCGCACCGTGAAATGTTGTGCAATAGTTGTGGTAAGAAGGGGCACACAACTCGTTTTTGCAAGACACAAGTCCAACCAACCAATCAGGCTACTGGAGCTGGAGTAAGCCAAGCCTGTTATGGATGTGGTGAGATCGGGCACTTCAAGAGAAATTTCCCAAAGGCAACAGCTGGCAACACAGGGAGAATGCTAGCTATGGGCCAGGAGGAGGCTGTTGTAGATCCCACCATAGTAACGGGTACGTCCCTCCTCAACAACTCTTATGCACGCATCCTTTTTTTATTCTGGTGCGAAGTTAGCCATGCATTTAAGCATCTAATCAAGCATAAATCATAACCTCTAACTGAGACCTTTACTGTCGAGATGGCTAATGGTAAGAAAGAGAGCATTGGCGATGTATTCATAGGTTATACCCTTACCCCAAACGATTACTCCTTCCCCATCGATCTTATGCCAGTCTACATTAAGAGCTTCGATGTAATTCTCGATATGGACTGGTTAAGTCTTCATCATGCTGATATCCTTTGTTTCGAGAAATCCATTTGCCTAAATCTGCCTAATGGCAAATCCCTCATCATTTATGGTGATAAAATCAACAAAAACCTTCGTATCATATCATGCATCAAGGCCCAAAAATATCTGCGAAAGGAGTGTCATGCATTCCTAACCCATTTTGTTAACGAAAAGCAAGAAGTTAAAACCTCGAAAGCATCCCCGAAGTCTGCAACTTTCCTGATATCTTCCCCAAAGAACTTCCCAGAATCCCTCGCCAAGTCGAGTTCCGAATCGACTTAATCCCCAAAGCTACCCCTATAGCCAAATCCCCTTACCGTCTAGCGCCGACATAAATGCAAGAGTTATCCAACCAGCTTAATGAACTGCTCAACAAAGGATTCATTAGACCGAGCTTCTCACCCTAGGGAGCCCCGGTCTTATTTGTGAAAAAGAAGGATGGAACCTTTCGGATGTGTATAGATCATCGTGAACTAAACAAGCTCACCATCAAGAATCGCTACCCTCTTCCCCGAATCGATGATCTTTTCGATCAACTGCAAGCAGCCAGTTGCTTCTCAAAGATAGAACTAAGATCAGGGTACCATCAGTTGCGAGTCCATGAGGATGATATTCCTATGACAACATTTTGGACTCGATATGGTCACTACGAGTTAGTAGTGATGCCCTTTGGTCTAACCAACGCACCGACGGTATTCATGGATCCGATGAATCGGGTGTGCTACCCCTTCCTAAACAAGTTCGTGATAGTATTCATTGATGATATACTTGTCTATCCTCGAAATGACGAAGATCATAGACAGCACTTGAGGCTGGTGCTAGAAACTTTAAGGGCATAGAAACTGTATGCAAAATTTTCTAAGTGCGAATTCTGGATCAGAAAGGTAACTTTCCTTGGTCACGTGGTTAGCGAGGAGGGCATACACGTGGACCCTTCCAAAATCAAGGCAATTGAGAATTGGTCAGCACCCAAGATGCCTATAGAAATCCGTCAATTATTGGGGCTCGCTGGCTACTATCGCAGACTTATTTAGAACTTCTCCAGGATTGTTAAGCCTTTGACCACCCTGACTCAAAAAGGTGTACCCTTTAGTTGGGGAGAAAAGCAAGACACTATGTTTTAAACATTAAAGCAGGTTGTGTGTAGCACACCTATCATGTCTCTGCCATAAGGGACGGAGGACTTTGTTGTCTGCTGTGATGCATGCAATCAGGGCCTAGGTTGTGTGCTCATGCAGCGGGGGATCATCATTGTTTATGCTTCGAGATAGCTGAAAGCACACGAAGTCAATTACACAACTCACAATGTGGAGTTGGGAGCAGTGGTCTTCACATAAAGGATATGGAGACATTATCTCTACGGAACCAAGTGCACTGTCTTCACCGACCATAAGAGCCTGCAACACATTTTCGATCTGAAGGAGTTGAACATGAGGCAACGATGAAACATCCCAAAAATACAAGCCAAAAATTTCATTTGAAAAAATTACTAAAACTATAATATCCAAATATCATATAACAAAACCATTAGTCGAGTATCTCAAAATGTCATAATAAATGTATCAAATCAAATCTGATGTCGTGATCATGTCAAACTATCAGAGTCTAACTCCCAGGCTAAAACTGTGGCTTGTGCCATACCATCAACCCGAGTCCTTCCCCTTGCTAGCTGAAGTACCTGAAACTAAAACTGAAAATTGTAAGCACGCAGCTTAGTGAGCTCCCCAAACTACCACATACCATACAATATCAAATGAAGCACATACTGGACCTTACCCACTACATAACACCGAGTCTGGAACTGACTAGGGCCTTGCCCACTGCATCAGACCGAAGTCCGGAACTAACTAGGGCCTTACCCACTGCATCAGACCAAAGTCCGGAACTAACTAGGGCCTCGCCCACTACATTGGACCGAAGTCTGGAACTAACTAGACATAGCAATACATAATCATATAACAATAACACATATACTGCATACTGAATCGGACCGCAGCCTGGAACACATAACACATAGACATGCCTGAATCACAAAGACATCAAGCATACTGAACTACTGCTATCTAAATGGGTCCGAATTGTGGCTGTAGACCCGTTCCTACTGGAAGGAAACTCACCTTGTAAGGCTGACTGCTGAAATGTTGATCGGGAACTGTTTGACTACTGCTCCGGTAACTCCCCGGCTACAATTCCCATTAGACACTTAATCAAACACTGATAACAAATCCTAGGGTAAAGTGACTATTTTACCCCGGGTCAAAGTCAATATCCTGGTCAAAGTCAACTTCCAGTTAACGTGACTCGCCGAGTTGGGCCGCCAACTCGTCGAGTCCCTATCCTTTCTTTTATCCATCTATCTAACTCTACTCATCGAGTTTAGTAAAGGCTCGACGAGTTCTCCTTCTATAATGACATCTAGTCAACCTTCATCTGACTCACCGAGTTGTATGAACAACTCGTCAAGTCCTCATTCATCATATGAACGTGCCCAGTCCATGACTCGCCGAGTTGTACGAACAACTCGTGGAGTCTGTTCTTGTTGTTAAGAAGATTGCCTTGGACTCGCCGAGTGTGTTCTTACACTCGTTGAGTCTCATGGTCTCCAGATCATGGCTATGTCTTAAACATCAAATCACTCCTCTGGACATGTCTAAATCTCTGCTATCACTCATTTTGGCTCCTCTGAACCACCACAGATTGGGGACTGAAGCCTCGGACTCGCCGAGTTCCAAGAACAACTCGTCGAGTCGCCTATTGTCCAAGTCTATAACTCGATTTCTGGCATACAACTCTCATTTAAAATGTAGATTTGGGCTTCTAAGTTCAATCTAGCACGTAAAGTTATGAACTTTACGTGCATGCATGGAGGTATAAGCTTTAAGGACCCAAAATGAGGTCTAAAGGGGTGCATGGGCTAATATGGCCATAAATCTTGCATATTTATGCCATGAACTTGGTTCTAAAGTCAAGATCTGAAGGTGAAGAAACCTAAGACATCTAAGTCTTAAGGATCAAGCTTATTGACCCCAAAACTCCATAAAGGGGCAAAGGAGAGAATCTATAAAATCACAAGTCAAGTTCTGAGCTTGATTACCTGAAAGTGAAGAGAAACTGATGTTGCTCCTGGATCTAGTCCTTCTCCCTTGATCCTTCTTCCTTCCAACTCTTGTACTAGATACACAAAGCACCAAAAACCCTCCAAGTCACTAAGAAAGCTCAAGTTTGCCAAAAGGGAATTAGGGTTTTGAAAGTAATGCTCTGGAGGTGATGGAGGTTGGACCTGAAGCTCATAATGTTTTTTAAATAGGTTGTAAACCCTTTAATTAGGGTTTCATCCAGACCGGCCTACTCGTCGAGTCCAGGCGCGGACTCGGTGAGTAGATTACTTAAACCCGCGTCCCAACCTCGCATCTGCTCGATGAGTTAGGGCTGCCACTCGTCGAGTCACTAATAAAAATGATATAAAAGTAGATCAAATACGTACTAGAAACGGGGCGTTACAATTCTCCCCCACTAATCTTAGACTTCGTTCTCGAAGTCTATTGTCTCTACAAACAACTTTGGGTAGTGTTCTCTCATCTCCTCCTCAGGCTCCCATGTCCACTCCGAGCCCTTGCGGTGCTGCCACTGCACCTTTACCTCCTGAACCACCTTGTTCCTCAAGGTCTTTGTCTTCCGATCCAAGATCGCAACGGGTCTCTCGATGTAATTCAGGCTGCCATCCACTTGAATATCATGTTGGGTTTTGAGCATTCTAACACTCCTAAGTGTACATGCAACCCTAAATACCTTGGATCTATGTTTTCTCTAATATACATGCAAATAAGAACATCCAAGGTATTATCCTAATCTAGCATACAAAACAATGATTATAGCAAGATAGAATACATACCTCTTTGGTGTAGAAAGTCTTCATGAAGCTTGAGTGCCTAGTGCCCCAAGTGTGACACCTCAAATGGTTCACACAACACCAAATACACTTGGAATAACTTGAGAGAATTCTACACTTCATGAAATCGGCTAGCCCCCTCTAGAATGATACTAGTGGCCGATTTTGTCAAGAATAAGATCTTTATATAGTGTTACAATTAGGGTAAACCCTAATTGTCATGACTTTCCATTTCCTTGGATCCATGGGTTCAAATACACCATGGAGCATCCATGGACCATCCTATGGGTTTTAGCCCAACTTGAGTATCCATGGAGCATTAGCCCACTATACAAGTATGGATGATTTACACAATCAACCCATATATTTAATTAGTCTTCTTTTGATCACTTAATTAATCCTAGATTAATTCTTGATCAATACTAATTAAATAATCTCATTATTCTTATTATTAATATACTAGAACTTATAATATATTAATAACCATAAGTGTCTTATTTCTCTCATTTAGTCTATCCAAGTGCATGATGCCATGCAACCCAAATGGACCATGTCGGGTCGGGTCAAGTCTTACCAATTATAATTATGGACTTAGACATTAATCCAACAGTCTCCCACTTGGATAAGTCTAAAACTATTATTGCGTATGACTTCAGGAACCGACCGGCAATCGTAGCTCTCAAAAGCTTCTGTCAACTCTGATCTTGTAGATGAACTCTGACCTTTGTCAATGACTTGTCCATTAGATAAGGGATCATATATTCCTCCATTCTAGATACCATATGGACTGAGACATGGATTATAATCATTCTCTCTGTCCATTTGTTGTTTCCCGATTTCCGATTTATGATGACTGACTAATTGAACAAGTCAAATCAGTCCTGGCCCGGCCGAGCACTTCCATTTGTCATCATCAGATCATCGAGGGGCCCATAGATATCGCTTTTATCCCGAAGATAAAAGGAATGGATAAACTTCAACTCATATGGCCTGTTCTACTACTTGTTGAATCATACACAAAGACACGTTTTATAGCACCGAGTTACCAAATACATTTTCGTGCAATCAATGTACTATCAACTCATAGTAACAACTCATATCTCTAGGTTTGAAGAATATGAGATATTATCGTCTCATGATCACTCGTGATAAAATCCATGAAGTGATTCCGATGAGCGCGGGTTGAATCCATTACTCAGAACTTATGAGCACTCATGAGTGTTGTAGCCCTTTGTCCAACACCTTAGACCTCTACAAGCCAACCCATGACAGTCTTAATTCATATCTACTTCCAACATATGACCGACTGTGGATGGTTTGAATAACTTAGTCATTCCGGAAGAATAACCTAGTTTATTCGGGAAGTCAAAACATGCAAAATGAAACACAATAATAATCGAATCCAATATGGTCTCAGAACTTATGAATATAAATAAAACACCTTTTATTTATCACCATATGATTACACATTATTCATTGTATACTGTTTCAGCTATCGACTTTATTCTTGAATTTAAAACAATAGTCGTCCCATGCTCCAAGCATGTACACTATGTTTTCTAAACACTAGTCATGCCATACACCAAGTATGCATACTATGTTTGTCTATGATCTTTAGTTTGTGCACTAGATCAATTGAACATAACTTCAACGATTCTCTTTTCACAGTCCCAAATCCTTACTGCAAATGCAAGAATTCCAAATTCATGCCATTTACTGAAATCTGTTAGATTCTAAACTTATATGCATTGATCCTCTTGTAATGATTATGCGCAAAGTCATAAAGACTTGACAACAAACATTACAGAGCATTCCAAAGGAGATCAACTCCTTGGAAACATCCTTCTTGCATTAAGTTTCCTTAATCTTACATAGATTGGAATTTCTAACTTTGAAACATTTCCAGATTCATTTTGACTATCACTTCAGAGTTGCCTCCTTACAGATTATGTCACTATGGTCCTTCCAGAATTATCACTATACTTCCAACTGTCCTTGAGCAACCAATCTTTGGTAAACCTTAGATTGTCCTCGACAATTGTTTAATCCTTTTAGTCATATCCAGTTCTAAACCTTTTCCCTTTTTAATGCCCCAGGCATTTGGAAAATTTTTAGAAAGGATGAATATAGCACATGTAATCGATCCTATATCCGAAGCATATAGGACACGATTCATGATGTCTCACATAAAGACTAAACCAATCTTTTGCTATAACATTTCCATTTCTATTTGTCAAGTTCTCATAATTCAGATTATGCAAAAGGGATGCCGTAATCATAATCGAATTTTAGAACGCAAATAATGGACCCATATACAGAATTTCCTTATGTTGAGCCATTCCAACATGAAATTCATATATATATATATATATATATATATATATATATATATATATATATATCCTTGAATAAATGATTAAAACCTCACGATCTAAGCTTATAGATTTGAGATGAAGTATAATTTCCTCTCCCTTAATTATAACAAAAAACCTTTTCCCAATTGAAACCCTTTGTTTTCTATAATTAACATTTCTAACTTGCAATACTTATCATAATTATCATGCTCCCACTAGCATGATGATTATTAGCATAACACTTATGCTCCCACTAGCTTTGACATGTACTCAGAAATCAGCTGACTTTCTAACCAAAGTTCAGATTTCTGATACTAGATTGTTTTGATAAGACTTTATCAAAAACATACACCTTTCCTTAGATACCACACTTGTGTGTCTAAACATACACCTTTTTTGCCACTTCTCCCAAGTCCAGGTTAGTGTGCCGGTAAACCACACACGCTCCACTAACGACTTTGAGAATGCAAATGTCACAATTGCTATCTAGCTAAAATCTACTTAGTGAAAGTGTTTCCTCACCATCATTTTCATGAATTGGAGAGAAACCTTATGACACTTAGATTTAATGGTGTATGTGTCCTTATCCATGTGAATTTGTCAAAACCCTAGTCACAAGACAAGGATAATGACAAATCCAATCTCATATGGACTGAACTCAATCTTAATTTCTTCCCACCTGGCAGCTCAAGGGCCTGCCATTGCTTCCAAGTTGTAGTGCAACAAATTGAGAACTCTAAGAACTCATATGCAAAGCCAACTTTAACTGGAATAGGCACAGAATATGTCAACACGATAGGTTATAAACCGCAAGTCGTGTGCTAGTGAAGAACTTTAGGTTTTATTCTCGATTAGTTCTTGAGACTTTCAAGACCTTTAAGACTCCCACTGTCCTCTTGACCTATAAGACTCCGTTGTCAAACATCCAAGAGATAGTCCAGATTCTAATCAAGACAAACACTTCACACAATTGGCCTTAGTTGGTCTTTGTTTTATCCAAAACATCACAACTTACCAATTTCAAATGCACAAGAGTAGAAAACTTTTACTCTTACATTTGACAAGTGTTTTAAACCTTCTTTAAGACATGTCACTCAAATTACAATCTTGGAGTATGACTCTAAGACTTGTATTGGAACGAAGTATGACTCATCTTCTTGATTTAACCATTTCAACAATTCAAGATCCCTCTTCTTAGTCATAAGAATGCACTAAGATTTCCTTATAGAAATAATTGTACTATGGTTTCATAATCATTAAGATGATCACAAAAACTGATACTAAAGTACTCTCCCATCTTTTCAGATTTGAGAAACTTTTATCCTTTTGCCTAATTTGATTCTTCTTATTCGCTCTGTCATACATTGGAACCTTTTCCCAATGTCTCAGAATTACACTTAAGCTTGTAAGTATAATCATATTTACTGAGCTTTTGTAAACTATGATGAATAGTTTTATCAATCTTTTGTGGTGGACTTGACCAGTGCACAAGAATGTGTACTCGATCCCTTAGTCCTTTACTTGACTCACACATCCATGTGAACGAGTAATTAGTCTTAATTTTTCCAATACTTGAAAGTTCTCATTCATCATGCAATACAACTTGCATGATTCCAAGTTCCGGTCCAATTGAAACTTGGGTGATGAGAATCTTTCCTTATTTGGTAAATTTAGACATTACAACAAATGAAAGAATCAATTTTCCACTCTTGCCATTAATGGAATCATATAAGCAACAACTTTTCCTCAAATGCCATTGTAAGGATATTTTAAAATAAATAAAAACAAAAATTTTTCTTTTATTCTAAAACTTTGTGGAAAAACTTATCCTTACAGTGCAAAAGCACATGAAAACTTTGTTGTTATCTATTCCTGAGCAATATCTCATAACTCCTAAGAAGTAGCTCAAGAATCCGATCTTCAAACTACGCGATAGAAATCCATCTATGCGATCAGATTCATCATATTCTTTCTTTAAGTTTCTTCACTTTTCTTTGATTCTTAAAACATCACCATGTGACCCAGTCACATCATGTATCAAGAATCTCAGCATAGAAACTTAACAGAGTTAGATAGTGGACTTTACCTGAAGTAGAGTCAAACTTATTGACTTTAACATCCTTAGGTAAATCTGGCAGCTTCACAACTAATAACCCTTCCTTTTGCAATATAAACATATGGACCCTTTGATAATGGTACACGGGACTATCACATACTTAGCTTTTCTCTTTACCATTTGGTCAACCGAGTTGACTATGGCCGATCCTTTTCCACTGGGAAGAGAGAGCTTTACTAGATATCCAATGTCATCATTGTCAATGTCCATAAAGTTTTAGGAAGTTGATCTTAGCAAATAGATAAGATCATTAAGGGTCTTGTCATAGTCTGTTTCATAGGTGTTCCAAAAGAACTCACTATGTGACTTAGAAAGTAGTTGAACCATCAACTTTCTCAAGACTTTGACACCCAACTCTCCCGGCTTGTCAATATGTGACTACATCTCCAAGATGTGATCACACCTAGACCTTGCCTTGCCAATAGGGCTTGAGTGACCTTAAACTTTTGAAGAACTTGTGGGTTAGGGAGAATAATTGGATGAGGAGAAAGAAGTATGATTTCCAAGGGACATCATCTTCATTTAGGAAAGCTTGTTTCAAGAGATTTGGGAAGATCATATATGTCTAAACCAGACATGTTATGGGAGATATTCAAGATAGTTGATCTAAAGTCCTTAATATGACACCCAATATGAAATATTAAGGCTAGGACCCAACAAACTATTTTATAACTTAGAAGAGGGATGCCGTAATCCAAGCTATAAAATATTTGAAGGTAGGTGAATGACGATTCACCAATTTCCACCAACATAAACTAAATGTATTATTAGGTTTTAATTGGTTTTGAAACTCCTAGATCTGTTGAGATTCATTGAACTGTTCAATGGCATGTTTCAATCTCGAGTGTGCCCTTCAGGTTTTGTGACTGGGATGTCGAGGATCACAAAACAAGGTGTGAAGTAACCATGCAAATTACTTGGTACCCTTAAGTGTTTACCCCTCAATCGATGTGTCGGTTAACCACACACGCTCCATCGATACTATGATAAACATTAAGTTACCCTTTGCCTACCTTGTTAAATACGAGTTAGTGTGCCGGTTAACCACACACACTCCACTAACTGGCTTAAACAAAGTGCAAAGTGTAATTTCATGGATTAGCACCTTATTCACATTTTTCCTAAGTAACTAAGATTGGGTATTTATAAGAGTTTAGTTACTTAGTATTTATCATTAATACTTTTAATGAAGGGAGAATTATAGTCATGTCAAACCCGTTCGGCTAACGACCCTCCACCGGTCAAGCAAGCGGTGGGTGAGAGTGGACACCCATTAAGTTGCCATTTTATAGGCAACAACCTTATACCCACCTTATAGACCGGCTTCGTGAATGAGGCCTACTAGCAGTAAGACTGACTTTACTCTTATACATATATATATATATTATTAACTTATAATATTATAAAGTATAAGGGTTGAATTTTAACTCTTTAAAATTCTAAGGGCTAACTAGGAATTAAAGTATTCATAAGTGAAAACTTTTCAAATTCCAAAACTTGAGGGCAAGTTTTGAAACTATTCAAAACAAATTAATTCCATAACTTATGTGTTTAAAGTAGTTTTAATCCAAAAACTCTTCAAGTTCCATAACTTGAGGACAAGTTATGGAAGACTTTAAACTAATAAAAGAATTAACTTTTCTTTATTTTATAACTTATGGAATGAATTAAAGTTACATATTTTATTACTTAATGAAGTGACTCTTGAACCTCCAAAACTTAAGGACAAGACTCTTCATCTTTTGTAACCATTGCCAACTTTTATGAGTTTTATGAAACTTAAATGTGACTTTTCATATAACTTGAGGACAAGTTAAAAAAACACATTTTAGAATCAACTCTTAGATTAATTTGGATTGAAAACACATAATCAATTAACTTTTCTATTAATCTAAGCAACTCATAAGAACAAGATAATTCAAATCAAACTTTTTCATGTTATTAGCCTAATCACTAAACTAATTCAAAACATGAATCTATTGACAATTATCTTTGAAATTGGATTAGCATGAACATTACCACATCAAAAACAAGTTTATAAGTTCAAAAACAACTTAGGGTAATGTTCCTAGTCCATTTCTAGCCAAAAAAGTCGAATTTATGTTGTCTGGAGGTCCAACTCGTCGAGTGCACGAACCAACTCGGCGAGTTGGATGCATTTTGCCTTGGACTCGGCGAGTCTGCTGGGCAGACAACATCAAAACTCGATTTTTCAGCTCCTTTTGCAAGTATAACAAGAAAACAAGCCTAGGCTTTGATACCACTGTTGGGTTTTGAGCATTCTAACACTCCTAAGTGTACATGCAACCCTAAATACCTTGGATCTATGTTTTCTCTAATATACATGCAAATAAGAACATCCAAGGTATTATCCTAATCTAGCATACAAAACAATGATTATAGCAAGATAGAATACATACCTCTTTGGTGTAGAAAGTCTTCATGAAGCTTGAGTGCCTAGTGCCCCAAGTGTGACACCTCAAATGGTTCACACAACACCAAATACACTTGGAATAACTTGAGAGAATTCTACACTTCATGAAATCGTCTAGCCCTCTCTAAAATGATACTAGTGGCCGATTTTGTCAAGAATAAGATCTTTATATAGTGTTACAATTAGGGTAAACCCTAATTGTCATGACTTTCCATTTCCTTGGATCCATGGGTTCAAATAGACCATGGAGCATCCATGGACCATCCTATGGGTTTTAGCCCAACTTGAGTATCGATGGAGCATTAGCCCACTATACAAGTATGGATGATTTACACAATCAACCCATATATTTAATTAGTCTTCTTTTGATCACTTAATTAATCCTAGATTAATTCTTGATCAATACTAATTAAATAATCTCATTATTCTTATTATTAATATACTAGAACTTATAATATATTAATAACCATAAGTGTCTTATTTCTCTCATTTAGTCTATCCAAGTGCATGATGCCATGCAACCCAAATGGACCATGTCGGTTCGGGTCAAGTCTTACCAATTATAGTTATGGACTTAGACATTAATCCAACATATCCTCCAATGGTACATCTGCTGACTCATCACTAAGCACTTCCGCAGCTGAGAAACGTGGAAAGTATTGTGGATCTGGCTGAGCTCTACCAGAAGATCTAGTCGATACGCAACCCGACCCACCTGGGCCAAAACCCTAAAGGGACCAATGAATCCGGGGCCCAACTTGTCTCGCTTACAAAATTGGATGACACCCTTCCGGGGTGTCACCTTCAGGAGGACCATATCACCCACCTGGAACTACAAGTCTGAGCGCCGCTTATCGGCGTAACTCTTCTTCCGACTCTGCGCAGTCTGAAGCCTGCTACGGACCTACTGTATTAACTCTATGGTCTTGAGTACTACCTTTGTACTCCCCACGAATCTCTGACTGACCTCACCCCAATAGACTGGGGTCCTACACTTCCTCCCATAAAGCATCTCAAAGGGAGGGAGGTCAATACTGGCGTGGTAACTATTGTTATACAAAAATTCTGCTAATGGAAGATATGCATCCCAACTGCCACCGAAATCTAGGACATATGACTGAAGCATGTTTTCGAGAGTAGGAATCGTCCTCTAGCTCTACCCATCCGTCTGAGGGTGGGAAGTGGTGCTGAAATGAAGACGAGTACCTATTTCATCATGAAACTGCTTCCAAAACCTGGAAGTGAACCGGACGTCTCGGTCTGACACCACTGAAACAGGCACTCCATGATGTGCCACTACCTCTCGCACATAAATATCGGGTAACTTCTCAGCCGAGATACTCTCCTGGATCGGTATAAAATGCGCACTCTTGGTCAACCGATCCACGATGACCCAAATCGAATCAACTCCACGTGTGGTCCTGGGAAGCTTAGTAATGAAATCCATGGTGATATCCTCCCATTTCCACACGGGAATATCCAATGGCTGCATCTTTCCATGGGGTCTCTGGTGCTCTGCCTTGACCTTCCTGCAAGTCAGGCATCTCTCTACATACCACGCTACATCATATTTTATGCAGGGCCACAAGTAATCGGGTTGAAGATCTCTATACATCTTCGTCGCCCCGAGGCGAATGGAGAACCGAGACTTGTGGACCTCGTCCATCAACACATGTCGTACCCCGCCCCAGTATGGTACCCAGACCCTCCCATGCAGGGTTAACAATCCTCAACTGTCATAATCAAAGGAAGCTACTCGGCCCATGATCCTCTCACACTTCTGCCTCTCCTCCTTCAGGCCCTCAACCTGTGCCTCCTTGATCTAGTATAGCAATGGCATAATCACTGTCATTCTCAGACATATATCTCAGATTGGGGCCACCACTGTCTTGCGGCTCAGAGCATCGGCCACAACTTTGGCCTTGCCCGGATGGTAAAGGATCTCACAGTCGTAATCCTTTACCACGTCTAACCATCGACGTTGCCTCATGTTCAGATTCGGTTGATCCATAAGGTACCTCAGACTGTTGTGATCCGTGTAAATGGTACAACGGACCCCATAGAGGTAATGTCGCCAAATCTTGAGGGCGAACACCACTGCCCCCAACTCTAAATCATGCGTCTGATAGTTAGCCTCATGAGGCTTCAACTGTCTAGAGGCATAAGCTATCACATGCCCACGCTGCATCAACACTGCTCCCATACCTATGATCGAAGCGTCACAGTAGACCACAAAAGTCATCCACTCCCTATGGCAGGGTAAGAATCGGTGCCTCGCACAGTCGTTGCCTCAGCGTCTCAAATGCTGACTGCTGCTCAGAATGCCAACGAAATGCCACTGACTTCTTAGTCAGTCGAGTGAGCGGTACTGCTATCTTGGAAAAATATTGAATGAATCTCCTGCAATACCCTGCTAGACCTAGGAAGCTCCGAATGTAACACCCCGATTCTTAGGTATTGTTTAAATTAGATTTATTGGGTTAAGCTCTACTCGACGAGTTGGTTGACCTACTCGTCGAGTAGCAACGGGGTGGGATCGCGTGTTACGTGACCTACTCGACGAGTCCATATTGGGACTCGGCGAATAGGAGCTGGCAGATGAAACCCTAAATTCCGGGGTTTGCACCTCTATTTAAAAGAGACTTAGCCTCCTTTGGCCTCTTTGCAGTCTTTGACAGCCCCTTAAAACCCTAATACGTGTGTGTGTGTGTGTGTGTGCCCATTGTGTGTTTGAAGCTTGGAAAGAGGATCTTGGAGGGAGAAGGCTTGGGGGAGAAGAAGATTGGAGCAAGTAGAGTGTGGGAATAAACTCTTATCTCAGTTATCATCTTCTGGAGGTATCGCCTTTTTCCTTGTGAATCTCTTCTATTGGTTGAGTTTTAGGGTTTTTTGTGAGATAATAAGTTGGTAAGATGAGCTATTGGCTAGATCTGAGGTTGTAACTTCAGATCTGGACCCTCCTTGGATTCTAGAAGCATAAAGTTACAATTTTGGTCATGATTGAGGTCCCTCTTGGGCATGAAGCTCCATTAAGAACTTAAAATAGGCATTTAGAGCCTTTATAGCCATGCATGCACGTAAAGTTTGCAACTTTATGTGATAAGCACGCCCTAGAAGCTTGGATCTGTGATTTAGAGCCTTTGCATGGCTCAAAATAGGTCTGTATGGAAAAGGGACTGAATGGACTCGGTGAGTCACATGAAGATGGCCGTGAACTCAACGAGTTGGAGGAACAACTCGACGAGTCTGATGATGATTGCCATAGACTCGACGAGTTGAAGAAAAACTCGGCGAGTCGGATGAGTTTTCTCCAGGATATGTATGCGTGTGTATCCGTCGAGTTTCAAGGAGGAAACTCGACGGGTGGCCTTAAAGTTTGATCGAGAATCGAAGGAACTCGACGAGTCACCCCGATGACTCGGCGAGTTGGAAAGTGCTTCAAGGAACTCGGCGAGTAGCCGAGGGTACTCGGCGAGTTAAGGTTAACATGGACTATTGACCTAGACTGAGGACTTTGACTTTGACCAGGGGTTGACTAGTGGGTTATGGAGTACCTTATAAGGTTAAGGACTTATGAGTATGTTGTACTATGATAATAGTTGGTGGAGCCTATGTCAAGTGATCCGAGAGTTGGAGTTTACCTTTCGAGTCGACATCTGTGAGGTGAGTTATCCTCACTATATCGATAGGGCCTATGGCACCAAGCCCGACCGTTAGTTGTTATTGTTATGGTATGCTATATGTGGTTATGATCTGTTAGATCGGAATCAGGGTAGACAGTATGCTATGCTCTTATGATCTGTAGGGATTGGTATGTTAGTGGCCTGCTAGGTCGTTACTCTAGTTACGAGAGAATTCTATGATTGATGACCAGTGATAGATATGCTTGATGTTTACATATGCCAGTATATGATAGTTATGCGCACATAGTATTTGCTTGATTGGTTGGGTTGATGCGGTCCTGCTTTGTGCTGAAGGCCAATATACCCTATGAGCGATCCGGGGAGACTGTAGGCCCATGTGGCGGACCAGTCATGCCAAAGGCTCGGGATAGATTCAAATAGAATGTAGTCCTGGTAGGGCGGTCCAATCAGGCCGATGGCCTAGTATGCATGTTGATTGATTGATTATTACCGA
This sequence comes from Lactuca serriola, assembly GCF_051521515.1. Classification (NCBI taxonomy): domain Eukaryota; kingdom Viridiplantae; phylum Streptophyta; class Magnoliopsida; order Asterales; family Asteraceae; genus Lactuca; species Lactuca serriola. The sequence goes on along the minus strand of NC_136412.1, from coordinate 14,475,469 downwards.
TATGGTATTGTCAGTGTGGTATTGGTATTTTGGGGGTAGCTCACCAAGCCCTTGGGCTTACATTTTTCAGTTTATTGTTTCAGGTACTTCATGAGATCATGGCAAGGCGGAGGCGTGACCGTACCGCTCCTCATCCTTATATTATGATTTTGGGACACTCTGATGGATATTGATTTGAAAACATTTTTGTAAACAATGCTATTTGGTTTTTATTTACGATTGAAAAGTTTAAATTTGGTGTAAATTTTATGGATGTTACACCGAATCTCAGATGGAGACCTCGGGACCTCCCACTGCATCATGGCCTCTATCTTGGCTGGATCAACAAGTATACCCTTCTGGTTGATGAGCTGTCCAGGGAATTGCACCTCGTGCAACCAAAACTCACACTTGGAGAACATCACGAAAAGTTTCTCCCTCCTCAGTGTCTCTAGCACATCTCTTAGGTGCTTCTCGTGCTGCTCCTGAGTCTTGGAATAAACCAAGATGTCGTCGATGAATACTATCACCGACCGATCTAGCATCATCCTGCACACGCGGTTCATGAGATCCATGAATGCAGCTCGAGCATTGGTGAGCCCAAACGGCATCACCACGAACTCATAATGACCATAGAGGGTCCTAAAAGCGGTCCTCTGCACATCCTCATCCATGACCCGCATCTAGTGATATCCAGACCGTAGATTAATCTTGGAAAACCAAGATGCTTCCAGAAGCTGATCGAACAAGTCATCTATCCTCGGAAGTGGGTAATGGTTCTTCACCGTTACCTTGTTAAACTCCCGGTAGTCTATACACATGCGATGCGACCCGACCTTCTTCTTCACAAATAGGATCGGGGTTCCCCATGGTGAACTGCTTGGACTGATAAAGCCCTTGTCTAGTAGCTCCTGCAGCTACGTCGACAACTCCTGCATCTCTGGGAGAGCCAACCGATATGGTGCTTTGGCTATTAGAGCCGCACCAGGAACCAGGTCAATCCTGAACTCAACCTGTCTCTCAGGAGGTATTCCAGGAAAATCCTCTAGAAATACATCTGGGTACTCTTGTACCACCAGTACATCATCAACTATCGCCTTACCCTTCTCTCGGGCATCCATAACAAAGGCGACGTACCCCACGCAACCCTGCTAAAAGTGTCGCCTCGCTCTCGATGCGGAGCAAAGAAACGATACGCATTGTAGCCTCTCGCCCTGAATCACTAACTCTCCCCTACTAGGAGTGCGAACCCTCACTAACTATAGCTCACAATTGATCACTGTCCCATTGGGGCTCAGCCAATCCATTGTTGGGTTTTGAGCAATCTAACACTTCCTAAGTGTGCATGCAACCCTAATAAACCTTGGATCTATGTTTGTCTAAATACATGCAAAATAATAATTTTCCAAGGTTCATAACCTATCTAACATGGCATGGGGTACTTTTAAACATAAAAGAATTAGATAAGATTACATACCTTTTGATGAGTTTGATTCCTTGGAGTTTGAGAGCCAAGCACCAATAGTGTGAATGCCTCAAATGGAAATCACAAATCACCACAAACACTTGGAAAACTTTGAGAGAGTGTATACACACATGAAATTCGGCCACACATAAAACCACACTAGTAGTGGCTATTTCATGCAACATAAGCATGCTTATATAGTGTGCATGGTTAGGGTGAAGCCCTAATAACCCATGACCTTTCCTTTTCCAAGGATCCATGGGTTAAAAGCTCCATGGATCATCCATGGACTTCCATATAAGCCTAGCCCATTAACAAATGAGTGTTAGCCCACACCATATAAAACAATAGCCCACAATTTAATTAGTCTTCCTTTTAATCTCTAAACTAATTCATAATTAATTTAAGACTAAGACTAATTAAATAACTTCATATTAATATATTATAACTTACAATATATTAATAAACATATGTGTATAACTCTCATAAAATTATCCATAAATAGTTCGGGTGAAGTGCAACCCAAATGGACCATGCCGGGTCGGGTCAAGTATATACCAAATAAGTTATGGACTTAGACACCTTATCCAACATCCATACCCACTATAATCATATTCCCTCGCAGGGGAATCAGAACCAAATCCACTTAGAACTGCTCATCAAATAATCGCAAAGAACACCCCTTATATACCCTCGCGACCCTGACGGTCCTATCATCTGCTATCTCAACCTCCAGTGGGCAATCCAGCTCCCCTGGAACTCTGCTAAATCGCTTGCTAAGCACAAGCGAGACAAATGATCTGGTAGCCCCCGAATCAAACAATACTGTAGCTGAAATGATGTTCACTAAGAACGACCCTATACACAACACTTAACCATGAGAAACAATCAATACTAAAAACAAAGATAAGAGGAAAATACATACCCGTCACCACATCAGGAGTCACTTGCGCCTCCTCTGCTGTCATCTGGAAATCTCTACTGTTTGCCACTGGCGTCTCAGCCCAACCCGAACGGTCGTCTGTAATCCTCAAAGTAGCAGGGGCGGGTGCCGCCACCTTCCCTGCTGCTGCTAAGCTTAGACACTGGGACCTCTTGTGGCCCCTCTGATTGCACTAAAAGCAAATCAGATCATATGCTGAGGTAGGAGTCATAGTGGTAGTAGCGGTACAATCTTGCTCATGTGCCCAGTCCGCCCGCACTTGTAGCAGCCGGAACTCCCCGGCTTGCACACTCTATCGTGCAACCTCCCACACTTGCCACACCAATTATGGCTCTACTATCCCCTAGGCCTGTGATCGGATACCCTGGGCTTTTTGCCTAAACTCCCTTTGCCAGATACCACCTCTGGCTTCCTCTTCCTCTCCATCTCTAAATCAATCTCCATCTCACGAGCCCTCGCAATCACGTCATCTAATGTTTTACAGCTGGAATGACTCACAAACTGTCTGGTATCACTCCTCAACATCTCATGGTATCGGGCCTTCTTCATCCCCTCATCAGCCGCGTATTGAGGACCGAGAAGAGCCCTCTCCCTGAACTTGACGGTAATCTCTGCCACTGTCTCTGTCGTCTGCTGGAGATCCTGGAACTCCCGAGCAAGCTACTGCACCTCAATAATAGGTGCGAACTCAGCTCTAAACCTAGTCGTGAAATCTGTCCAGGCCATAGCATCAAGAGCTGCGTCATCCCTGATGACATGTCCGACCTCCTCCCACCAATCACATGCCCTTCCCTTCAAAAGATAGGATGCAAGTCAGACCTTGTCCCCATCAGGACATCTGCTAGTGCGAAAAGCGTTGGTCACATTAGCCAACCATCTGGTACTTGCGATGGGGTCTCAGGCCCCCTGGTAATCTGGAGCTCCACAAGCCCTGAACTCCCTGAATGTGAGCGTGCACGACCCCATCATGGCCGCCACCTCAGCTCGAAACGTACTCATCCTCTCATCCAAAAGCTCCAAAATACCCTCCTTGATCGAACTGAATATCGCAGGAGTCTGCTCAAGTATGATGTGTGTGATTTCTGAGGAAATGAACTCCCTAGTCTGCTCATCCAAATGCTCGACCCCGACCCCGAGCCTGAACCTGATCCCTCTTTGGCACCGGAACTTCCGATTGTTAGTCTAGGGCATAAAACCACCATTCTGAAAACACATAACGACAACATCATAATACAATTATAACTCGAGGGATCATATCTACTACGAGTTCACTGGTCTTATCTTATCCCTCCTTGATTCGAGTACGGGTCCTCTGCTTTTAGTAGTACGGGCCCATACTACCTTCCGCATCTATCCGTACATTCCTCAAGAACTGCCTTGACTCCACCAAGTCCATTCAACTACTACTGATCTCTACTACTCTCATCCTAGGCTTACCCTAGGGAACCTGCAACCCGCACCCAATCCTCAGCTACTGAAGGAATCTTTGTAAGCCAATTAGTCACTACCTGAATACCATCACATGTGATGAGGCTCAGATAATCCTTCGAGTAAAGGACTCGTCCCTACAACGGTTAGACTCAAACGAGAGATGCGTAATAGGGCCAAATCTAGCACTCTGAGATTATTCAACCCTGATCACATGTGGCGTGACGTTTTCACCTAATGGCCAACTCCTATCACTCAAAGTCCCACAAAGCACAAAGCAAGTAACATTCAGACAAAAAGGGAAATCTAATCTAAGCAATTCTATTCAAACAAGAATCTGTACTAGCAAACAATTCTAAGCTCATACTATTAGGCATAACCAAAACAAGCTATCCTACTAGTATCTACTCGATACTAGCATGCAATTCTCATAATGCGGAAACACATATAGCAGGCACATAAGGCATCCTTCCTAGATCCTTAGTCCTATTCTAGTATGATGTTCTACTAAAACTGATAATCATAACATAAACTTGTATTGGTAATTTAGGAGTACTTACTTGAGCTCGGCTGATCGCATGCACCACACCTTTTCTTTTCTTTTTCAAAAACTCTTTTCTTTTTAGGTTCTTTTTCAAAAGTTTATTTCGAAAATGTTTTTCTTTTGAAAACCTTATACCATTTCCTTAGTTTGAGTTCAGACACACCCAAGAGTGTGCCTGAATCCCTCAAACCAAGGCTCTGATACTGATGTGCACAAAAGTACCCACTAATTTTATATTTATAACCTAACTAACTTAACTAACTAAAATGCACCTAGGCAGTGTACCTAGTCGAATTATAGAATAGTTGGGTAAGTCGGGTGTCGATCACAGGGAACGGTGTTGACTAATTAATTTATCTACTACTAAATTAACCTAATTACTAGCAATGTAAGGGTTTTTATCTAATTTTGCAAGTTTAGATGAACTTAATTCTTTAACAAACACAATCAATAAACAAAACACTTCTGTTAGTTCGAGTCCACTTTCACTCAATGGTTATACATTAGCTATGACTATTACTGTTGGTTACCAATTAATGAAGTATTAGCAATTTAGTTCTAAATCTACTAATTATTAATCAATTCATGTAAATCTATGTATGGTCACACAATAGTTAACACATAATCAATTATTAAATAAGATTGGAGCCATGAAAGATTGATTAATCAAAACACAACTACAGTCATAATATAAGTTCTCTAACACAGCTTAATTCGATGATTTAATTACTTATCTAAGATTGGTTTGATCTTAGCTATAATAAACTAGTGTTCACTGTATTAATAGGTATTCAAATTCATGCAAATTTGTATTCACTAACTACACATAATAAGAATTTAAAGCAATCAAATATTTAATTTAAGCATGCTAGGTAAAATCAATCAACACAAGCATATTACCAACAAGTAAAGTCAAATCTAATGCATTAAAACCATGAGTTCCAGCTTCATCTAGCTAACAGAAGTAGCTAGATTTAGCTGGACATACTAACAACTAAACAAACAAAAACTATAATCAAAGACATGTTTAAGTGTACCAATTTATAAACCAATTTATGAACTTCTTCTTCTTTGATGTTAAAACCAACTTCCAGATGTTCTCTTCCTCTGAAATTCGTCTCAAGGAACCCTTCTAAGCCAGCCAAAAAATCTCCCAAATCGTAATGGGCAAAGGTATTTCTAATATCTTGAAATTTCCCATTCACGTCGTGAGAATGTAAGTCTCACGTCGTGAACTCGAGATAATCGTGTTCGACAAGGATTCCTTCACCTGGATGCTTATCTTCTAGAATTTCCTACTCATGTCGTGACATCCCACTTCCTCACGTCGTGAGCACGGTTTTGGCTGACTTTTTCATCCTTCTTTTCTTCAAGCCCCCCAAAGTTCCAAGTATTCTCACTTCTGGTCCCTTTAGTCGAAAATACTTCTATTTGGCTGCACATAACAATTTATCCTTATAAGTATCATAATTCTATGCAAATAACCAAAATATTTATAAAAATGTGGATCAATATTGTCTAAAAATGTGTATAAATATGGCAATATCAAAATACCCCACACTTAGGCTTTGCTTGCCCTCAAGCAAATCTTCTTATTTAAACTTAAAGCTTTATCACTAGCATCACATAGAACAATCCAATTCCAGCTCAGCCATTATGTTAAGACCTTAACGCATGTATTTGTGTCTAAAATTTTTCCTATGTAACCCCCCTTAATTCTAAATAATCACAATCCTCATAAACACTTGCCCACTTATTTTGAACAATGCTCATTTTAAGCAACCCTCCGAATCCATCCCTAGAAATCCTACTTAACCTCAAAGTATTTTTGTAAAGCTACCCAAGCATACATAAACTAGAGAATTACAACTTTTTAGAAGATACCACATCTTGGAGCTCTGAAATTCTTCTTTCTTTGATGTTTGATCTTTGACTTCTTTGAATTCACTTCTTTCATGATTTTTGGCATCTTCAACTTTCAACTTTTAGAATTTTGATCTTTTGATCTTCAAACTTTGATACTTTTATGCTCCAAAATTCTTCAATTTCTTTACTTTTGGTAATTTCTCTCTCTCTTTTTTTTACATGTATCTCACTTTTTTATATCGCTCAAAAACCTACATGCTTAAGCAGGGGCGCTTAACTTCAACCTTTATTGGTTAAGACATATCTTTCCTGGATACATTTCAGGTTTAGGCTGCTAAACATATCACATTCCTCAAACTAAGCGAGATTGTGTTTTTGTCCCATGATTTCACTAGAATAAGGGAAGCCACAAATGCATTATAACGTGTATTGGTTCAACTAAACATTTGGGCTCTCATCAGATCATCCCGTATAATACTAGCAACTGCAGCTCAAATTATTACTACTAGATTCAATTATTAAAAATTTTAAATTTTCCAAGTTTTCTAGATAATATAAATTTACCAAATTTTCTAGCAATTTACTTTTTCTACCCCCTACCCTACACTTATTACATACAATGCCTTCGTCGCATGCATAAAATAAATTAAAATTTTAAGAAAAAGATAGAAAAAGGAACAGACTCCCCTGGGATAGTGGCATGATCATCTCCAAAAGTGTTGTTGAAATATGCATCTCGAATATTGGGCCTCTTAAAAAATAAGAACTTGGACTTGAACTTGCGAAACCAGCCATCAATCAAAACTTCAATCTTCAAAAAGAATGGTGCAAGCCTCCAAATCGTGTAGACAATGTGGGAAAGCATACACCACATTGTATATTAGAGAAAACAACCCATCGAATCGTCATAAAAGTGTCATAAGGAATGGTAGTAATTCCATGTAATGAAGAAGAACAGAACGGAATCAATGTGGTGGAAAGTCAAAACTCACGACGTGAAACAGTACAAGCTCACGACGTGAACTCGCTAGATCACGCATTCTGGATTTCCTTGTAACTTTGTTCACGATGTGAGCAATATAGGGTCACGACGTGAAGTCTGGGTGAACCAGAATTGAAATAGCCTTCTTCCATGTAAATACATATACTCCACTCAACGTCTTAACGAATTAAGACCTTTCTAAATTCATTGTATTTTGACGACTCTTCTAACTATAACCTCTCTCTCGAATCACCCCACACTTATTTCCAATTGTGGGTTTCAACTTTCAATTTCTAGACTTGAACGATGCTCGCCTAAACGAACACGAATCTTGACTCGACCTTACTCCTTCCCCAAGACTCCTTAGCAAGCTAAAAGTTAACAACCAAAGAAGAGAAAAGTAACATAATATCTTAAAGTCTTACAATCCAAACAAATTTAAAAACAAAATAAAAACAAACCAAATAAGTCTACAAAAAAACTAAACGATCAATCATCTTCATCCTCCTCGTTTGCTCCACTAGTGCCCGCCCCATCTCCTCCTTGTCCACGATACTCTGTCCACCTCGGGTAAATTGGGTAATGATACCCTAGGTGAGGAGGAGGATCCACATGGAAATGCTGAACCATGTTCTCCATAGTACCTCCAATCTAGTTAACACTCAAAGAGAGTTGATCGAAATAACCAGCCATATCGTCCCCAATATGGGATCCTACCATGGGTGCGGTTGGATGCATTGGCTGCCCTCTCTCTCCCTGTCCTCTCATGTTTCTCCGCCTCGGCCTCGGTTGTGGTCCAGGTTGGTCGGTCGGTTGCTCATCACCATCATCATTATCATCATGAATCCCCCAATGTGTTCCATAATTCTTGACCACCTTCATCGTCTCTAAATACCCCATAATAAACTTGTTCCCCTCCATGCATGTCAAAGAATGAGTGATGCTGTGAACAATGAGGCTATAAGACCGGGCCAAATGTGTAACAAAGTGCCCTCCACAAATAGGGCTCCCAGGATGGGAACTCGTTGCATACTTCGCCAAGTAGCGGGCCAAGAAATACGGAATGTTACAGCACACGCCTGGCAGTAAAATGCACCACAAAAAGAACATATTGACTTTAGAAACCTTATCACCATGGCATTTGTGGTGAATAGAAAATGTGATAAGGCAATGGATAAGGCGATGTATTGGTGATTTGATGCTGCTTTCAGGAGATACATCAGAATTGCACACACCAGACGCAATATTGCTCCAAAACTCCAGACCTGAGACCCCATTCTCATAACCACGTTTGGACTCCCTCAAAAACTAAACAAACTCATGATTCATGGTCTCATGAGCCTCGTACCCCATTCTTCGTGAAAACTCCACCAAACTGCATTCCCTATATTCCCCTCCTAAACGAAAAACCAAAGCTTGCAGGAAAGTAGGATCTTGGACATTCTCATGGAATGTCATAGTTGAAAAGAATTCCACACATAGCTCTTTGTATACCCTTTCCTGGATTGCAAAAAAATTGTACCACCCCTTGCATGTGAACGAAAATCCTTTCCCTAAAAACAACTTAGTAAGATATTGAGACATCTGATCCACGATTCCAACCTCCCTCAATCATGCCCACTGAATAGTGGGAGCAATAGCAAACTCCCGGTTGTACATCCACCCTAGCCGGTTGGTCCAACACGTATATACATCCCGTGACATATTCGTTGGAAAGTTGTAAAACGGGTGGAGACTAGCAACCCCGGTTGGAATTTCTCTTCTGGGAGCCATAACTTCATAAATAAACATAAAACACAGCCAACAAAAACATAACAAAAGATTAGAAGTAAATAGAACGGAAGTGGTCAAGTCCCAGGATTCATGTCGTGAATCCATAAAGATTCATGTCGTGAGTTCGTAATGCAGCAACCAGAATCGGTAATATCAAGACGCAATTCAGGTCAACAATGTAAATGGGGTTTACTTCTATGCTAATTCCAACCACAATTTATCAACATTTGGAGTCTATTACTGGAGTTTAGGGCATATTTTCTACATTTCATCTAACTAAAAAACCCTAAACCTAAGTTCAACTATTAGAGTAGAATTAAACTTAATAATTAAGAATCATTACCTTAGATTGAAGTATTACGTAAGCAAAAACAAAATTGGAGTGTATGTCGGCCAAAATTGGAGCAAGGGGGGACTAGATTTCTTGTTCACTTCGTGGGAATAAAGAATGAGTTGGTCAAAGAGATTCCGTGTTCTTTAATCTATGGTCCCGTGTTTGTTACTGTTCATGTCGTGAGTCCTTAAGGATTCACGTCGTCAGTCCTCTCTGGGCTTAATGTTGGGCCATTCATTCCTCATCAAAAATGTATTATTCGTGGTCCATTTAGTTTAATAGAAAATGGGCTGATATGCATCAATGATATATTGTCCGGTTCATTCAGAACTCACGTCGTGAATCATAATGATTCACGTCGTGAATACTGTATGACAATTTTTTTTACTAATCCAAGTTCGTCTATTACCTAAATTCTTAATTATTACCACTTCATTTTTAGGGACCCACACTCAGTGTTTAATTATGAATAAAGTGAGTTGGATGATATGATCTATGTTTCTAAGACTAAAATGCAAAAAATAAAAAAGAAAAAAGAAAAAAAAACGCAAACCAAACTCGGTTTGCCTCCTGAGAAGCGCTTCTTTTTTAGGAGTCTTGAGTCGGACTCCGTGCCTCCTACGTTGACTCGTTAGAATAGTCCACCACCAGGATCTTTTTCTCCTTAAAACGCCTCTTGTAAGCTTGCACTCGACGAACATATGCCTTTTTAGAATTCTCTTTTTTAGCCTTGACTTCGTTTCCATCGAGCTTGCATTTGATCCCTTGAATTTTCAATTCTTCATCATCTTTAAGCTCCATAGTATCCTTCTCTTCTTTCACCACTAGACTTGTTACTTCTGAAGTAACCTCCTCTTCGTCACTCAACATCTCATCATCTTCCTTGCTTACCCAAGAAGTTGGATTCGTGTAGGCAATTACTTCAACTAAAAATGGAACAGATGCTCTTGGTTTTGTTCTTTTAACTTGTTGAATTGTTTTGATTTCTTCTTCCATGAGCTTCTCTAATTCTTTAAGTTCATTGTCTTCATCAATGTTGAAAACCTCTTCTTGAGCATCACTCCTTTGGAAACCATCTTCTATTCCAAAATTTTCCTTCTCATCCCTAACTCTTAAGGTGAGCTTGGACTCGCGTATATCAACCAAAGCTCCAGCAGTGTTAAGTAACAGGCGACCAAGAATAATTGGAACATTGGGATCTTCTTTCATATCCAAAACCACAAAGTCTATTGGAAAAACGAATTTCCCAATTTTTATGAGAATAACTTCCACAATGCCTCGGGGCTGTGTCACTGAACGGTTCGCCATGTGAATAGTCATCTTTGTAGCCTTCAACTTCTGAATATTCAATTTTTAATAAAACAAATAAGGCATCAAATTTATGCTAGCCCCAGAATCGGCTAAAGCATAAACCTTCATATTATTCCCAAACTCACATGGGAGAGTGAGTCATCCAGGATCCCCCATCTTCTTAGGTATTTCTCCCAACACCGCTTTTGAGCTTTGCTCACTTGGAATCACCTTAGAATTCTCCTTTAATTGATGACGAGTGCTTAACAATTCTTGTAGGAACTTAGCATATTCTGGAACTTTTGCAAGTGAATCAATAAAAGGAGTATTGATAGGAATACCCTTCAATTGCTTGATAAACTCCAAATGTTCTCTCTCCAGTGGACTAATATTAGCTCTAGACGAGAATGGAAAAAGTGGTTTATAAGCTGGAACAGATACGGATTTCTTCTGTTCAGACCGAGCCCACAATGTGAACATAGCAGGCTCACGATGTGAACTGGGTATTCTAGTAGATTCTTCAATTTCAAGCTTCGACTTCTTTGGCTTTGGATCGGGCTACTGTGGCTCCACTTCTAAGGATTCTAGGAACTCAGAAATCGCCTCTTCTTCAATATCTATGGCCATTACGTGAGATTGGGTCTTCTTTTCAGGATTTTTCGGGAACATCTTCTCATTAACCAAAGTGGTAAGTTGACCAAGTTGTACTTCAAGGTTATTGATGGAGGCTTGCTAATTCTTTATCAATGCTTGTTGATCTATCATCATTGCGTGATGATTCTTCATTATAGTTCTTTGTTCTTCCATTGCAGTGTCAGTAGCATCATGCCTTTTTTCTGAAGCTTCCATGAATTTCATCAACATGATCTCTAATTCTGATTTCTTCTCAACTAGTGGTTGCTCTCTTTGGTAGAAACCTCTGCCAGTTTGTCTATATTTTTCTTCCTTTTGCTTCTTGTATTCATCGTAAGGCAGCCACTCTTTCTTTGGTTTCCTCCAGTCTTCATCATACTTGTCCCCACTCGAATAACAAACTTGAGCTTTATTGTTTCCATATTCATCCAAGTTGCAATCTTTTGTCAAATGTGGGCCACTACATCTCTCGCAACCAACTCGAATAGCATGAATTTATTGGTCCATTTGGGTCAATCTCCTTTCCATAGTATTAAGCATTGCCATCACAGCAGCCATCTCTTCAGTTTCTGCACCCCCAACTCCTTTCATGCCTTCATTCCTTGGACTGTGGTATTCACGAGAATGTTTTGCAAATTCTTCAACTAATTCCTTGACTTCGCCCAGATTTTTCTTTGTAAGTGGTCCTTAAGAATCAAGGAGTTGTCTTGTCATCACATTGACCCCGTCATAGAATATGGACACTTCTTGTTGAATGTTAAGGTCATGTTGAGGACAATTCCTTAACAACCCTTTGTAACGCTCCCAAGCTTCGTAAAGTGACTCCCCCGGGTTTTGCTCAAAATTTGCTATTGCCTTCTTGAGTTTAGCAATCTTGGATGGTGGACAGAATTGGTCTAGAAATTGCTCACGCATTTGAACCTAAGTAGTTATTGTACCAAGTGGAAGTGCTTTTAACCAATCCTTTGCAGCTCCTTTAAAGGTAACGGGAAGCATCCTTAGCAAGACGATGTCTCTGTTAACATTTGGGACATTGAAGTAATTAGCAATGTCGTTCACTTCATCTAAGTGCTTGAACACATCCTCATGATCTTTTCCATAGAATGGGATATCCTTTAGTGCGGAAAGGATATGTCCCTTTAGCTCGAATGTGGCAGTGGCAGGAATGGCAGGTTGTACTAAGCCTGGACCAACATCATCTCGAATTCTTTTTCTGTAAGCTCCCATAGACATTTCTTCAATATTCGCATCTCGTTCCTTGGCTCGTTCTCGGGTTCACTTGTATGTAATTCAAATTCAGGCTCGGTATCGTATTCAGAATCGGTTTGGACAGGTATTTGATCCAACTGTTCAAGCTTGCTCTTGTTTTTTGAAGATGAACTTGACTCCTTCGTTTTCCTCCTTGACTTTTTTGAGAACACTGATTTGAATTCTTGTAAAGGTGTCTTTTTTGGTGTTTGATCTTCCTTCACGCTCTTGTCCTTCTTTTTGTGAATTGTAGACTCGGGATCTTCAAGTGGTGGCACTAAAGGTGTGTTAGAGCCTCTGGTCATGAACTCCTGAAATAAGACAAAAATAAAACGTAAAACTGAACTAAGAAAAACGAACTGAAATAAACAAAACTAAGGCTTTTAGTTCTCACGTCGTGAATCTTGAAGGTTAACGTCGTGAGTCCTGTAATGCAGAAAGAAAAAAATTAAAACAGAAAAGTAACTTCTTGTAGGTTTTAACCTACAAAAAGGATCAATTAATTTAAAGCAAACAAACTAATAATTAACTAAGTCGTTCCCCGACAACGACGCCAAAAACTTGATGTACACAAAAGTTCACACTAATTTTATATTTATAACCTAACTAACTTAACTAACTAAAACGCACCTAGGCAGTGTACCTAGTCGAGTTATAGAATAGTTGGGTAAGTCGGGTGTCGATCACAGGGAACGGTGTTGACTAATTAATTTATCTACTACTAAATTAACCTAATTACTAGCAAAGTAAGGGTTTTTATCTAATTTTGCAAGTTTAGATGAACTTAATTCTTTAACAAACACAATCAATAAACAAAACACTTCTATTAGTTTGAGTCCACTTTCACTCAATGGTTGTACATTAGCAATGACTATTACTGTTGGTTACCAATTAATGAAGTATTAGCAATTTAGTTCTAAATCTACTAATTATTAATCAATTCATGTAAATGTATGTATGGTCACACAATAGTAAACACATAATCAATTATTAAATAAGATTGGAGCCATGAAAGATTGATTAATCAAAACACAACTACAGTCATAATATAAGTTCTCTAACACAACTTAATTCGATGATTTAATTACTTATCTAAGATTGGTTTGATCTTAGCTATAATAAACTAGTGTTCACTGTATTATTAGGTATTCAAATTCATGCAAATTTGTATTCACTAACTACACATAACAAGAATTTAAAGCAATCAAATATTTAATATAAGCATGCTAGGTAAAATCAATCAACACAAACATATTACCAACAAGTAAAGTCAAATCTAATGCATTAAAACCGTGAGTTCCAGCTTCATCTAGCTAACAGAAGCAACTAGATTTAGCTGGACATACTAACAACTAAACAAACAAAAACTATAATCAAAGACATGTTTAAGTGTACCAATTTATGAACCAATTTATGAACTTCTTATTCCTTGGTGTTAAAACCAACTTCCAGATGTTCTCTTCCTCTGAAATTCATCTCTAGGAACCCTTCTAAGCCAGCCAAAAAATCTCCCAAATCGTAATGGGAAAAGGTATTTATAATATCTTGAAATTTCCCGTTCACGTCGTGAAAATGTAAGTCTCACGTCGTGAACTCGAGATAATCGTGTTCGACAAGGATTCCTTCACCCGGATGCTTATCTTCTAGAATTTCCTACTCACGTCATGACATCCCACTTCCTCACGTCGTGAGCACGGTTTTTGCTGACTTTTTCATCCTTCTTTTCTTCAAGCCCCCCCAAAGTTCCAGGTATTGTCACTCCTAGTCCCTTTCTTCGAAAATACTTCTATTTGGTTGCACATAACAATTTATCCTTATAAGTACCATATTTCTATGCAAATAACCAAAATATTTATAAAAATGTAGATCAATATTGCCTAAAAATGTGTATAAATATGGCAATATCAGATACCAACTTGAAACATCCCAAAAATACAAGCCAAAAATTTCATTTGAAAACATTACTAAAACTATAATATCCAAATATCATATAACAAAACCATAAGTCGAGTATCTCAAAATGTCATAATAAATGTATCAAATCAAATCTGATGTCATGATCGTGTCAAACTATCAGAGTTTAACTCCCAGGCTAAAACTGTGGTGTGTGTCATGCCATCAACCCGGGCCCTTCCCCTTGCTAGCTGAAGTACCTGAAACCAAAACTGAAAACTGTAAGCATAAAGCTTAGTGTGCTCCTCCAAACTACCACATACCATACAATATCAAATGAAGCACATACTAGGCCTTGACCACTGCATCGGACCGAGTCCGGAACTGACTAGGTCCTTGCCCACTGCATCGGACCGAAGTCCGGAACTAACTAGGGCCTTGCCCACTACATCGGACCGAAGTCCGGAACTAACTAGGGCCTTGCCCACTGCATCGGACCGAAGTCCGGAACTAACTAGGGCCTCGCCCACTGCATCGGACCGCAGTCCAGAACTAACTAGACATAGCAATACATAATCATATAACAATAACACATATACTACATATTGCATCGGACCACAACCTGGAACACATAACACATAGACATGCCTGAATCACAATGACATCAAGCATACTGAGCTACTGCTATCTAAATGGGTCGGCATTGTGGTCGTAGACCTATTCATACTGGAAGGAAACTCACCTCATAAGGCTGACTACTGAAATGCTGATCGGGAACTGTCTGACTGCTGCTCCGGTAACTCCCCGGCTACAATTCCCATAAGACACTTAATCAAACACTGATAACAAATCCTAGGGTAAAGTGACTATTTTACCCTGCGTCAAAGTCAATATCCTGGTCAAAGCCAACTTCCAGTTGACCTGACTCGCCGAGTTAGGCAGCCAACTCGTCGAGTCCCTATCCTTTCTTTTATCCTTCTATCTGACTCTACAAATCGAGTTTAGCAAAGGCTCGACGAGTTCTCCTTCTATGATGACATCTAGTCAACCTTCATCTGACTCGCCGAGTTGTATGAACAACTCGTCGAGTCCTCCTTCATCATATGAACGTGCCTAGTCCATGACTCGCGGAGTTGTATGAACAACTTGTCGAGTCTGTTCTTGCGGTTAAGAAGATTGCCTTGGACTCGCCGAGTGTGTTCTTACACTCGTTGAGTCCCATGGTTTCCAGATCATGCAACGTCTTAAACATCGAATCACTCCTCTGGACATGTCTAAATCTCTGCTATCACTCAGTTGGGCTCCTTTGAACGACCACAGCTTGGGGACTGAAGCCCCAGACTCGCCGAGTTCTAAGAACAACTCATCGAGTCGTCTATTGTCCAAGTCTATAACTCGATTTCTGGCATACAACTCTTATTTAAAATGTAGATTTAGGCTTCTAAGATCGATCTAGCACATAAAGTTATGAACTTTACGTGCATGCATGTAAGTATAAGCTTTAAGGACCTAAAATGAGGTCTAAAGGGGTGCATGGGCTAATATGGCCATAAAGCTTGCATCTTTATGCCATGAATTTGGTTCTAAAGTCTAGATCTTAAGGTGAATCAACTTGGGACGTCCAAGTCTTAAGGATCAAGCTTATTGACCCCAAAACTCCATAAAGGGGCAAAGGAGAAAATCTATAAAATCACAAGTCAAGTTTTGAGCTTGATTACCTGTAAGTGAAGAGAAACTCATAATGTTGTTTAAATAGGGTGCAAACCCTTTAATTAGGGTTTCATCCAGACCGGCCTACTCGTCGAGTCCAGGCGCGGACTCGGCGAGTATATTACTTAAACCCGCGTCCCAACCTCGCATCTGCTCGACAAGTTAGGGTTGCCACTCACCGGGTCACTAACATAAATGATATAAAAGTAGATCAAATACGTACCAGAAACGGGGCGTTACAAACGACGATGGTTGGAACTACTCAATGATTATGAGTATGAGATACACTATCATCCAGGCAAGGCCAATGTAGTAGCAGACGCCCTCAGTCGGAAGGAGTACTCAGGTCGCACAGTGAAGGCACTGACTATGACCATCCATTCCCATCTATCTGCTCAAATCAAAGAGGCTTAGCTGGAAGCCTTGAAACCGTGGAACATGTTGAATGAAGCTTTGAGGGGGATGGAAAAGAACTTAGAGATCAAGGGAGACGAAGTCTACTATTTCATGAATTGGATATCGCCCCCAAAGTTCTGCAGTTACAGAGAGGTTGTCATGAGCGAAGCTCACAGGACTCGATACTCCGTTCACACAGGTTCATATAAGATTTATATGGATCTCAAAAAGCTCTATTGGTGGCCAAATATGAAAGTAGAGATCTCTACCTTCATGGGCAAGTGTCTGACTTGCGCCAAGGTGAAGGTGGAATATCAAAATCCCTCAGGTCTACATCAACATTTAGAAATACCTAAGTGTAAGTGGGAAAGAATTGTGATGGATTTCATCACTAAATTGCCCAAGACTTCGAGTAGGTACGATACCATTTGTGTAATTGTCGACAAATTGACTAAATCTGCCCACTTCCTGCCAATCAAATAAACCTTCAAGATGGAGAGACTGACATGAATCTACATTCAAGAGATAGTCCATCTGCATGGTGTGCCAGTGTCCATTATCTCCGATCGGGATAGCAGATTCACCTCGAGATTTTGGCAGTCACTGCAGAAGGCTCTTGGAACTAAGTTGGATATGAGCACAACTTACCATCCACAAACCGATGGGCAGACTGAGAGGAACATTCAGACATTAGAAGAGATGTTGAGAGCATGTGTTATAGATTTTGGTAAGTCGTGGTACACCCATTTGTCGTTGGTTGAGTTCTCCTACAATAACAGCTATCATACCAGTATCAAGGTTGTGTCGTTTGAATCCCTCTATGGTTGTAAGTGCAGATCCCCTATGTGATGAACTGAGGTGGGTGACATGCAGCTAGCTAAGGTTCAAGTCCCTGACAACACTCTCACGTGCCCAAAAATCATTCGAGAAACCATTGAAAAGATCATACAAATCAAGGAACGACTGAAAGCCTCCAGGGATAGACAAAAGAGCTACGCTGATAGACGACGAAAACCCTTGGAGTTCCAGGTTGGTGACCGTGTTATGTTGAAGTTATCACCATGGAAGGGCGTGATATGCTTTGGGAAGCGTTGAAATTTAAATCCAAGATACATTGGGCCATTCGAGATTCTCGCTAGGATCAGTCTCGTACCATACAAACTTTGTTTACCCCAAGAGCTTAACAACATACATCCCGTCTTCCACGTGTCAAACCTTAAAAAGTGTTTATACGACGAGACCCTTGTGATCCCTCTTGATGAGATCGAGATCAACGAGAACCTTAATTTCGTGGAAGAATCAGTTGAAATCATGGATTAGTAAGTCAAAAGAACAAAGCAAAGTCGCATACCGATAGTGAAGGTCCGCTGGAATGCCAAGCGGGGACCTAAATTCACTTGGGAGTGAGAAGATTCAATGCAACAGAAGTACCCTCATCTTTTTCCGAGTCCATAATTTGTATTCTATGTTCGAATTTTGGGACGAAATTCCTTCTAACGGGGGGATGATGTGACAACCCGAACCTTTTGTCAGTTAACGTTAGCCCGATTCTGTTAAATAAAATTTGAATTTTTATTTAGTTCCATCAAATTCTTATGGTTTGGAAAATCAATTAAGTTTTATAATTAAATTTTATATAAGAGTCGGAACCAAAATCACGTGAAAACCCGAGTTTCTTCGAATATCAGCGAAAATCGGTCTGACTGGTGTTCACGGCCGTAAACCGTTCATGGCTGGTGGTCCCCACCACTAACCATGAACCCAACCTATATATATGTGCTCCTACCCCTCATTTAAACTTTTGTGGCCGAAACTCATCTATTTTCTCTCTAACCTCCCAACCACAAACTCAAGATTTACCCCCTTTTTCTTCCGAAAATCATCTTTGGGTGCTGTTGTGAAGCCTCTAAAATGTGTTTTTCATCGATTCATCAAACCTCTGTTGAAGGTGTATGACCGTGAACCCTTCAAATCTTCAAATCTTCAAATGAAAAAGTCTATTCACGGCCGCAAACCATTCAAGGACCATGAACCCTTCAAGAACCGTTCACAGTCTTGAACCGTGTATGACCGTGAACACTGTCCAGAGGTGAACACTTTAGAATTCAAAACCCTCCATTCACTTCATCAGTCTCGGTTACATTCCTAAACCAAAAGTAAGTGTTTTCAAACACTATAATTCATGGTTTTGCTAATAAAATGCATATATGTGTTTAATTATTATTAGGATTTCGTTAAATCTGTGTTCATCAACTCATTCCCGTTTCATGGTCCGACACTTTCATGCAACCATCGGTGAGTTCATACCCTTATTGCATTTACTATTTTTAACGTTTTTAGAGAGAGGGGCGATACAATCCAAACACAAATGATTTTGTGAACTTATACAATAGAGTTTCAACAGCTTTAAAACTTATGCAATTGATACAACCAAAAGATTTCCATGTTTTATAAAATATTTAGATATTTAATCCCTTTTGTAACATGATGAGCATAAGGTACGTTTTCAACTTACAACCATAATTCCATAAATTTTCAGATCAATACACAGTTTTACAAATTCCGAGTTTATACATTAGCAAACCTATAAACTATGACAAACTTAGTTTATGATACACATTACTACTTTCGGATTTCAAGAGTACAACATCAAATAATTATTTAAGTATAATTATTATTACTCTTCAAGGTATACAAACGGATTTAAATACAAGAGAACAATACAAAGCTACATGTAAACTAGTTAATACAAAGTTATGAGACATCACTTCAATTGTACCCTTAGGGGTGCTAGTTAAATCCCATCATAGTATAACCAGAGTCTCCTAGAGGGAGAGCATGAGATTTGTGAATAGAACTATTCGGGACTGACCATCCCACACCTGAACTCCTAGCTACAGTTAGGCAGGCATGCCTAGGTGACAAATTTCATAACGTCTGACGCTTGAAGAACGTCGTAGGGGTCACTAGGTCATATCAAGCATGGTTATACGAACTCACAATTATATAAACTAACCTTTGTTTATAGGATTTCATTCTTCATTAGTTTTATTTTAATTAATAGAACTACAATACATTACTGTAGGATTCCATATGATACAATACATGGTTTTATTTTAAGTAATGAAACTACTATACATACTGGTGGTAACCAGGGTTTTCAAACAGAACATTCTATACATTACTGGTGTTAGCCAGGGTTTTCATTCAAAACATCGATATACAATACAGCTGATGGTAACTAGGCATACGAAGTAGTACATTATACACTACTACAAAACATAGTAACAAACATATATGTTAGAAAATATTGGATGTTCTTGGGAAGCATACAAACATTTTTATAGATTCAATGACAGGTTTTCAATACAAAAACATTCTTATGAACTCACCGGCTTAATGTTGATACTCTTTCAAAATCAATTGTATTCTCAGGAAATCAGTAGACAGGTACTCCTGCAAGCTTTTGAGAAGACGGAACGCATTGAGTCACGTCTTTTATATTTTGTTATACTTTTGATGAATACAAACTATGTATCAAACACATGTAAATACCTATATTTTCAATGTAACGGGTGTGTTTACTTTGATTACTATGATGCAATTGTTGTGATATTGTACATGAGGTCCTCCACCCTCGAACGTTTCAGCCGTTTCGGTTTACGGGTGTGATAACATATACAAGACAAGATGAAAACTTGATACCTCAAAAAGCTTCCCCACAAGATGATGATTCTGGATCCAAAGCCTTTTCCCCAAGCAAATCAACTTCAAGATCTCCTATTCCTTCACAAATATAAAAAATGAGCACCAAGAACTTCTTACTAGCTCATGAACACCACCAAGAGACTTAAAGATCGATTTTAGGGTTTTAGTGGCAATGGAGGCTAGTAAGGAGACAGCGATGAGGACTTAAGGTCTTTATTTAGGGTGCAACACCCTAAAAATTAAGGTTTTCTCCACCAGCCGCCAACACGTCGCGTAATGGCATAAACACGCCATGTTGGCCTTAATGAAAGTTGCACTTCTTCAAATCTAGACACGCCATGTTTGCTCCTCCAACACGTCGTGTTCAACCCTAGAAAGGGGATTTATTTCCATCAATTATTCCTCAAGATTTCGGGTGTTACAATATCGTTACCTATGATGTGCAGAAACATTGCAACATGTTCTTCAATAGACATGCGTTGTGTAGGTTGCAAGCCACCGTCACGTTGTAAGATAGTACACAACTTTGTAAAAGCTTTCTCACTCACACGAATAAACTCATGACATTTCCCACATTTTACAAGTTTATGTAATAGTCGTTCTCATTCAAGTTGACGCTTTAACATTTCTTCCTTACTTAGTAAATTATAATTACTTTTTTTTCGAAAGTCTACGATGTATTACAGTGGTAATGAACATTAGAGTAACCACTACCCTTCGTCTTTTCCCCCATCATCATCTTGGTTGGCCGTGGCACTGTCCTAATCCTAAAATACAACTTAAACACAGTAATATATGGATGAGTAATGCAACATGAAAAATCATGACTTCAGCTAGACACTAAACTATAAATCCTAATATGAAAAAGATTGAAATAGGAACCGATCATTTGATCAAGAAAAAGGAAACAAATCCCAATGACAAATAATACAAATTAATTCTTGACTTCTAAGTCTTCAATATTGAGAATGAGTAGACTTGTGGCTTAGTACATTTACATCTGCCATAGGAAATAGACTTTGCCACAAACCATTTATTAATGTTAATATAATAAGAGCAGTTGCCTAGGACCAAAAGAACACATTTTTTATGATTGAGAGTTTGAGTTATTTACTGTTTTGCACAGAAAACAAATTTCTAGATATGACTAAAAAGAATAAGTTTTGTTTCACATCGATTGCCAAACACATTACACAACATGTTCTATCCTATTGTCTTGTACATAACAAAACTACCTACATAGATCTTTCATCATGATGATGAATGATAATAATAAATAGCACAAGAATTCAAGATATCATTAATTTTATAACTTGTGTGCCTATTACCTAAGATCTTCAAGGATTCACCATGTGCTCATATAGAAACACATACGAGAGACATAGTGTGATACACTCGGGGACGATGTCAAGATTTAAGGATAACCGGGGGGGGGGGGGGGGGTGGTTAATAGTCTCACATCACAATAATATAATTAAAGTATTGGTCTAAATTTAAAAAAAACACAAAATTAATAAACATTATTTTAAACAAATGACGTATTCTTATAACTTACTTACAAATATATATATATATATATATATATATATATATATATATATATATATATATATATATATATATGAATTGATATATGTCACTTTGATCAATAGCCAATTAAATTAAAATGAAAGAGGTATATATATATATATATATATATATATATATATATATATATATATATATATATATATATATATATATATATATATATGAATTGATATATGTCACTGTTGATTAATAGCCAATTAAATTAAAATGAAAGAGGTGAAGGCGGTGGTTGGCCTCGTAATTCTCATACTTTTTTTACTCATTGTTTTATATTTGTATAATAATAATTGTTTTTTTTTAATAATTGAGAGAGCTCTAGCATTATCAATTGATCGATGTGGGATTGTGGGTAAGAGTTTACCATTGGCTTATCTTATCAATAACATATAGCTGCAATTTAGAAAGAGATATTTTTTTTTGGGGGGGGGGGGGGGGGGGGAGGGGCGGAGTACCTGGCAACCCCCTACTCCCTCCGCCACTGGATACACTAAACTATAAATCAGTTAATGTAGAAAACATCCAGACTTTCATCTAAAACAGAGAGATAATGATCATAGTTTCTTCAAATATGTATTCATCTAAAACAACAGGGAGATAATGATCTTAGTTTCTTCAAAAATTTATTTGTTGTATGTAACAAGATAATAGTAAAAAGAAAAGACAGGGAATTTTGGTTCCTACATTCTGAATTTTGGGTCGTCATTGTAGTGTGATAAAGAAGATTAAAACTGTAGATTATTATACAATGACTATGAATAATCACAACCATGTTTAAAAGTATGTAATAAAAAGTCTAATGGAAAATAAACAAAATTCACCTGGACACTGATTTACTATCAAAATTCTATTGTAGCTTTAATTGATCAACACGGTTTGCACATTGGGAACATCATGCAGGTAGAAGATGAAGAAAAAAAATTATATAGAGAGGATGAAGCGTACCTAATCAAATGGGTATGGCGCGGATATGAGTAGGATAACGGACGTTGTGCAAGACGATTATATGAGACTTGCGGCTACGTGATCTTTTATTAATAGGGTTGAGGGTATAATGGACCATAATAAGATTAAGGTGTAACGCCCGCAGATCCGGGCTAGTCAAATTAGAGGCAATAAGGGTCGAAAATGACTTTTCGTCAAAATATTAATTAGAACAAATAATCTTAACCGAGTTGTAGTATATGTTACAAGGTTTCCGTACATATAAAGAACGCCGAAATCCGAGTTATAACAAAGAAGTTATGACCCATCGAAGTTTCGCAACGGAACCGGCACGACACCGGGAAGCGTAAATAGTGAATTTACGATAGAGCGAGATTTAGCCTTAGAAATCTAAATGAATGTCATAGAATATGTTAAACTAAGAGCGTCGATAAAAAAGAACGCCCAAATCTGACTTCATATGACGAAGTTATGATTTTTCGAAGTTTCGGCTTAGCAGTGTATAGCCCGAAATTCGAATATTATATCGAGCGGTTTTTAGCCAACACGACCTAAACGAGAATCGAAGATCTCGTTAAGAGTAGCGTCACGAGAAAAAGATGGGCGAAAACGAACGTCGGATGAAGAAGTTATGAGAATTTAACGGACCAATCCTGTCCTGGCCTGTTAATAATATAACTTTTAAAATAAAGTCAAAATTAGTCAACGAAGTCTAAACGAAAGTTGTAGAGTACGTTCCCGCTTACGCGTGGATATAAAGAACGTAAAAAATGAAGCTCATATGCGAAATTTACGATTTTTAGAAGTCTGAGGGGGAAATTACGAAACTGATGCGGACTCGATGACGTGGCGCGATCTAGACCGTCCATCGCCGATCAGAGCATTGCTTCGGATTCGGACACGTCACTCCTCGCATTACGCCCAGCGTCCGAAATGGAGTACGCCCAACGTTCTTCGACCTGGTGCGGTCCGAGAAGAAGCCACGTCGCTCCACCGAGGTCTCGCCACCTGGCAGCTCTATCTGAATTACCCCCCGCGTAAGGGCCTCGGTACGCCCAACGTACTCCGAGGCTGAGGCCTATAAAAGGGAGGCGAAGCCTCTCGGATTTTTCACACCTTCCACCACAATTTTCTCTCTCTACTTTCTCTCACTACCCCCTAACCCTCTCCTAAACCCTAGGAAACCCCCTAGCACCCGAAGGAAGCCTCGAGGCTCCCGGAGTCCCGAGAAAAAGTGTCTTTCGGTTTCGAAACGCTGCTCCGAGCAAAGCCCGGTTTTCTTTAAAATCCATTGTAAGTGAGCTGCGCTTACGCAAATTTTAATATAGCTTTCAAATAATTATAGTAATGTTATTAGGTTCTTAAAATAATTATTTGGGCTATTATTATGAGTTATATTGAGTGTTATTTAATGCTTATATAATAATAATAATAATAGTCAGACTATTAATTTGTCGCGGTTAAGGTTAGACTAAACCCTAGTGGTATTGGTACTAGGTTTTATCGAAGGAAAGTTGTTTTGAGAGTATTGAAGCATTGTCCGAGTGCTGAGTCACCACCTTTCAGGTGAGTGCATAGTTACTTTCAGCTTACACATAGATATGAAGTATTTTATATGAATCACGTGCTATGTGTGCATATTATCTGAATACTTGCTATCTATGCTGGATGAACGATTTTATACACGTTTTAAATGATTTAAACTGTATAAGTATTTTATATCTACGAAAATGTTGGGATAAGACATGGGTAGATGTAACAGATGAAATATGAGTTGGATGATGAGTTGAGAAGTGAAAAGACCGTGAGGTGAGGGTGAGAGGTGGATGATGTGAGAAGCCTTTTTCCCAAATGATGGCCCCGTCATTCAGCAGAGTATGGATGACAACCACGGACTATTCTAGACAGTCCAGTGGAACACTAGCAGGCTCACAACCTATAGGTGTTGTGAACGACGTGTTCACCGGTGTACTCTAAAAACCCATTGGTATGTATTGCGAGTGGACTCTCGAAAACGATATTGTCAATAAAACCCGGCAGATGCGCCTAAAGGACTCTACCGGCAGAAGCGCCTAATAGAGAACCTCATAACCCCGGCAGATGCGCCTAAAGGACTATTTCGGCAGATGCGCCCCATAGAGAATGTCACAATTTTGGCAGCTACGCCCTAGTGACAGAACTAGCAGTTGTGTTTGACAGATGTGTCATTCACAACGATGGAATTTGTACCTATTCCTTAGGATACTCCTTAGGAATAAATGAATGAGGAATAGTTGATTCTTAGGGCAGATCCTTAAGAATAAAGAAGATAATGGGGATGGGTAATTGAGTTGATTGTTTAATTGTTTAAACATAATAATTATATTATTGTGGGTTGAAAACCCTATGTACTCACCAGGTTTCCCAACCTGACCCACTCAGTTTATTTATATCACAGGTGTCGATATGAAGTGACATTACACTGAGAGATTAAAGAGATGTAGATCACTAGTGTAAATAAATGTAGTTCCGTTTATGCTTATGTTCCTGTATTGACAATGACATCCCAAACGTTTTAAAATGAATAAAATACGTTTCTTCGAAAATGTTTTGATAACGTATTTATCGTATTTTTCTGGGAACAAATTCCGCAACATTTTTATGAAAAGAAGTACTCTGATTTTTATAAAGCATAAACAAAATCGGTCTTTTCTGACCGTGAAAATGGGGATGTCACATAAGGCAAGACACGTTCAAATTTTCTTTCAGTTTCTGTCCGATTTGGAAGGAAAATAAATTCCCAAAATCATTTCCCTCCCTTCACTTTCTTTCCATTGATTAAACTCGGAAACACGGGTTTCCTTCAACATACCTCACATTCCTTCAGCATCCCTCCCTTTTTATCTTTAACCACAACTCGGGAACAAGCTCTAAAAGCTAAACTCAAAAAAAAAATACAAAAAAAACTTTTAAGCCAAAAATTAATCACAAACACCCCTTAATCTTAAGAATACATCTGACCGAATAAGCATTGGGAGGAAATGGAAAAAATTACACGCTTGTCCTCCATTATCCCAAAACCCTTCCATCTCTTGCACTCCTCCATCGACACCTACCACAACCATCGATTCATTCCACCATTATCAGCCCCTCCACCTAGGGATGAGCAGCGGAAGCGGGTACCTACTTTCGGAACTGGAACTACCTCGGAACTGCCAGTTCTTGGAACTACCTTAGCGATTCCGGTTCTGTGGCATCCCCTAATTTCCCGGCCAGAAAAGACCGATTTAATTTATGCTTTTTAAAATAAAATCAGAGAAATCTTTTTAAAAATGTTGCGGAATTGGTCCCCAAACAAAATATGATAAAAGTTTATCAAAACCTTCTTTAAGAAATGTATAGTTTCATTTCATATCAAAACCTCGGGATGTCATGTTCTGATACATATCAAAAGCATAAACAAGACATTATAAGTCTTTCAACAGTTATTTACAACTACTGGCCTATAATCCAAAAATCTCTCATCGTCCTCCAACTATGCTCGGGGTCCACTACCTGTAATCATAAAACTAAGTGGGTCAGGCTTGGGAGCCTGGTGAGCATATAGGGTGTTTCAACCCACAATAATAATATACTTATTAAGTTCACCAATCAACAATAACCCTGATTACCCATTCCCGTTGTCCTCACTTTACATCCCTAAACACCTATCACAAGGGACCTAGCCTAAGGATTATCATCGGGATGAACACTACTGCTAAGGGGATTCCTCAGCAATAAATGTCCTAAAGGCAACCATGTGGGGGATGGAGTACATCTGGTGAGCACACAGTTCGAATAAACACACAGTTCGAATAAACACCTACAGGTTGCTAGCATGCTAGTGTTCCACTGGACTGTCTAGAATAGTCCGTGGTCGTCATCTATACTCCGCTAGATGACTAGATCATCAATAACATCTATAACGAGGCCTCTCATTATTTCATTTTATCACACAGCAACTATTATATCTACCCATGTTCTACCCAACACATTTTGTAGATAAAAAGCATATACAATTTAAAACTTGTATAAAACATCAATTCAACAGTTACCTCGAATAAACAATTAGCATATTTACACATAACACTAGGGGTGCAAACGAGCCAAGCTACTCGCGAGCTACTCGGGATCGGCTCGCTAAAAGCTCGACTCGAAACCGGTTTTAAACGAGCCCAAGCCAAGCTCGAGCTTAATATTAAGCTCGTTTATTAAACGAGCTCGAGCTCGAGCCTATGTCACTAAGCTTGATTAGGCTCGCGAGCCTAAACAAGCCTTTATATAATATAATTTATTATTATTTTCTTATATTAAAATAAAAACATATTTATCAAATTATGGATTTCGGGTATTAGTAAACGAGTTTCTTAACGAGCTTGAGCCGAGCTTAAGCTTATTTAGGCACATCAACGACAAACGAGCCAAGCCCGAGCCCGAGCCGGTCTTGTATAATTCTTTACGAGCTCGATCCGAGCTCAGTAAAAGAAGCTCGAATCGAGCCGAGCTCAAGCTCGAGCCTCGTATAACTTAAACGAGCCCGAGTCGAGCCTGGCCAGGCTCAGGCTTGGCTCGGCTCGTTTGCACCCCTACATAACACGTATTTCAAGGTAAATACTTCATATCAATGTGTAAATTGAAAGTAACTACACACTCACGTATTTTGGTGAAAATCGGGTAGCAATTTGTTTCCTAAAACGATCGTTTCTAATAAAATCGGGAGTTTTATTGAGAAACCGGGCTCTGCAAAAGTCGGGCTTCGAAACCGAAAAGATAAATTTTCCGGGCTTCTTGGGCGCTTCGTGGGGTATTCCGGGCTTTATAATCAATACCGGGGCTTTGGGGGATTCTAAGATGAAGGAAATATGGGTTTAGGGGTTAAAAGTGACAAAATTCCAAAAGTAACCGGGAACCCTCGCAGGTACCCTTCTATTTATAGGGTCCGAAGTTCTGATCCAATGGCTGAGAAGTCTCCTGATCCGACGGCTAAGAAGGCTCGCAGGGGGGTGGCTCGCACATGGCTCGCACCTGCGAGGGCTCGCTGGCGGCTTCTAAGTGGACCGCGGCTTACTGGCGCACCTGCGAGGCTCGGAGCTAGGCTATGCGAGGCTTGGAGCTGGGTGCGAGGCTCGGACAGAAGGCTGGCAGCTTCGGATTGGGCCTCCTGCTCGGTCGAATCAGAAGAGGACACGTGGCTCGCATGACTCAGCAGCCTCGGTGACTCAGCAGCCTGATGACTCAGCAGCCTGGTGACTCAGCAGGATACGTGTCACATTCTAAGCGAGGGTGACGTGGCAAAGGGTGACTATGCGAAATTTCTCGGTTTTCGCGCCAAAACTTCTAAAATCCATAACTTTCGCATACGAGCTCCGTTTTTGACATTATTTATATGCACGCGTAGCTAAAATTACGATCTACAACTTCCATTTAGACTTCGTCGGCTAATTTTGACTTTAAATTTTTTATTATTATTTTTAACAGACCGGGACAGAAAAATCCGTTAAAAATTCACAACTTCTTCATCCGACGTCCGTTTTCGTCAGACTTTTTACCGTTGTGCTCCTAATGACGAGACCTTCAATTCTCGCTTAGGTTGTGTCGGCTAAAAATCGTTCGATCTAAAATTCAAGTTTTTAGCTGTCTACTGCTACGCTGAAACTTCGAAAAATCATAACTTCCTCATACGAAGTCAGATTTGGGCGTTCTTTTTATCGAACTTCTCGGTTTAATGAATACTACAACTTTCGTTTAGATTACTAAGGCTAAAAAGTAGTTTATCAAAAACTCACTTTTTACGACATTCAGCACCGTGCCGGTTTTGTCGCGAAACTTCGACAGGTCATAACTTCTTCGTTATAACTCGGATTTTGGTATTCTTTATATCCCCGAAATCCTTGTTTCGACCACTACAACTTTATGTAAAGATATCGGGCTTATATCACACTTTAATTTTGATGCTTATTTTTATTCTTAATTAATTAAGCCCTAATAATTAAACACAAAACACATAATTCACAAAATATTCACATAATTCCTTTTCATTTCTTCAAATGATTTACAAAGGTTAACCTAGACTATAAACTCAATATAAATGCCTAGGCTAGAAACATGAGTGTTACAATTCTCTCCCCCTTAGGATGATTCCGTCCCCGGAATCACATATCACCAAACAACTGCGGGTAGCGACTCGTCATGTCACTCTCCGTTTCCCAAGTGAGATTTGGTCCATTCGTATGTTTCCAGCGCACAAGCACTAAATCGACCATCTTGCGTCGCAACTTCATAGTCTTACGGTCAACGATTGCCTCAGGTTCTTCGATCAACCTCTTGTTTTCATCCAGCCCTAACTCAAAAATCGAAATTATGTCGGGCACATCTCCCGTGAACTTTCTCAAGTAACACACATGAAAGGTGTTATGAATACCCTCCAGTTCTTCCGGTAACTCTAGCTTGTAAGCTTGATTCCCGATCTTCTGAAGAACTTTGAATGGTCCAATAAACCTTGGACTCAACTTTCCTCGTTTCCCGAATCTTATAAGTCCCTTCCACGGCGAGACTTTAAGTAAAACCGAATCTCCAACATCGAAGGATATCGGTTGTCTTTTCTTGTCAGCATAACTCTTTTGTCGATCTTGAGCAGCTAACATCCCTTCCCTTATCACTTTCAACTTTTCGGCAGTCTGATGGACTATTTCAGGTCCCATAAACTGCTTTTCCCCAGCTTCCAGCCAACATGATGGCGTTCGACACTTTTCCCCATACAAAGCGTGATAAGGTGCCATCTTAATACTTGAGTGGAAACTATTATTATAGGAGAATTCTACTAAAGGTAAGTGTTCATCCCAGTTACCTTGGAATTCTAGGGTACATGCTCTCAGCATATCCTCCAATGTTTGAATCGTTCACTCGCTCTGACCATCGGTTTGCGGATGGTAAGCTGTACTCAAACACAACTTGGTACCCAATTCCTCTTGTAGACTCCTCCAAAACCTTGAGGTAAAACGGCTGTCACGATCGGACACAATCGTTAACGGAACACCATGAAGCCTCACAATTTCCATCACGTAAGAATTCGCAAGTTTATCCATAGACCATTTCTCTTTGGCCGCTATGAAATGCGCACTCTTAGTGAAGTGATCAACGACCACCCAAATCATGTCGTGACCGTTCCTTGTTCTGGGTAGTTTAGTCACAAAATCCATGGTGATGTCTTCCCATTTACACATGGGTACGAGTAAAGGTTCTAAACTCCCATACGGTTTCTGATGTTGTGCCTTAACCCTAGCACAAGTTACACACTCGGCCACATACTTAGCAACATCGAGCTTCATCGTCGGCCACCAATAATAGGGTTTTCAATCCCTATACATTTTCGTACTGCCGGGATGAATTGAGTACATGGTCTTGTGAGCTTCTTCCATCAGAAGATCTCTTATTCCGCCCGTCTTAGGTACCCAAATTCTATCTTGAAATACCTTCAACCCTTGGTTGTTTGTACCGAACACTAACGTTTTTCCCAAACGTTCTTCCTTTCGGTCATTTTTCTCTAAAGCATCCTCTTGAGCTTTCTTTATACTTTCCACAATTGTCGAGACAACTTCAATTCTCAACGCTCTTGGCTTTTTCTTTTCAAGGTTTACCTTCCGACTGAGAGCATCGGCAACAACATTTGCTTTACCAGGGTGGTAAAGTATCTCACAGTCGTAGTCCTTGAGTAACTCTAGCCAGCTTCGTTGCCTCATGTTCAATTCCTTCTGATTAAAGAGATATTGGAGACTCTTATGATCAGTGAAAAGTTTACACTTGGTGCCATAAAGATAATGCATCCATATCTTCAAGGCAAATACTACCGCTGCCAACTCCAGATCATGAGTGGGGTAGTTCTTTTCATGTTCCTTCAATTGCCTCGATGCATACGCGATCACTTTATCCCTTTGGGTCAGAACACAACCTAACCCAACTCCAGATGCATCGTTATAAACTGCGAAGTCATCAACTCCTTCAGGCAACGAAAGAATCGATGCTTCACACAATCTCTTCTTCAACTTCTCAAAGGCTTCCTTATGCTTCTCATTCCAAGCATAAGTAGCTCCTTTGTGGGTCAAAGCTGTTAATGGAGTAGCAATCGAAGAAAAGCCTTGGATAAACCTTCGGTCATATCCAGCTAATCCTAAAAAGCTTCGAATCTCCGTAGGACTTTTTGGTTGTTCCCACTTCATTACAGCTTCAATCTTTGCTGGGTCGACCATTATCCCTTCTTGGTTAACCACATGACCTAAAAATTGGACTTCTTGAATCACACACGCATGAATGTAGCTACTCCATATATGTAAATTGTAAAGGTCATTATAGGTTTAATTTCAACGATTTTAACTTTAAGGAAGAAGCACACACGCATGAATAATGGTTGACTTTTTTTTTATAATTTTACCCTTAAATATAAAAAAATATATGATATTGAAATGAGGAAAAAGCACATAGGTTCTTTTTGCACTTTTTTACAAGGCTCAGCTTCAAATGCAAACCATTTTCTCAGACAACTTTCGTACTTACAATATTGTTTTTTTTTGGGATTCTTATGCGCCTAATGAATGGATAAAATGACACCCCTTTGTGGGGTTATGACCATGTTGATAATGAAATGTATGTTGCTACCACAGATAAGAAGAAACTTGAAAGGTTAATACCAATATATCCCTATTTATCTCTAATTTTGATGTTTGTGGTTAAGTTTTTGATCGCTGGATAATAACAACTTGTTTTGATGTAGGCTGATGAAACTTGTTCAGTTTTGTTGGTCGGTATCTCGGTTCACCAGTATCCTCGATCTTTATCATCCATTATCACTTCAATGCCGATTTTTACTTCCATTTTCATATGATTTGATTCTAAATATGAGTTATATGTACCTAATGAGTTATTTTTTCTTAGTTTTAAGCCTCTTATATGAAGTCTAACTATATCAAGTCTAACGGAGCCCATTGGGATGTTGGTCATGGAATAAGAAGATGGGCAAGGAGTAGGTATGTGAAGTTTAGGTCCACCAATTGGCCATTAGCTTCATAATATCAAAGAATGGTGAGCTTGTCTTTTCTTTTTTATTATAATCACGTATTTTGAGTGTCATTTATATTCTTATAAAGGCAAATGAAGATGTTTATAAGAAACAACTTACTTTCTTTTTTTGTTATAACATTCGTTCTATTAGAGCACTAGTTTATAAACCGTGGAAATCACGGTTACAAAATTAAAATTGATAATAAAATCAGAAAATTAAGTTATTAAAATAAATATATATTATTAAAAAATAAGGAATTATAAAAGAAAAATGTGAACATAATAAGTGTAACCAAATTTTGTAAATATCTTTTAATCGGGGGATAAGTGCGGTGGATAATATTGACATATTTTGATATATTTTGTACCATATAAAAATTTATGAGTATTTATGAATATGAGTTGTAAAATAAAATTCAAATTAGGGAACCAAAATAATGACATGTGGCGTATTATTGATTTAATAGCTTGACACATGGCGGAATGAGATTAACTCTATTCATTTACTAGTTGTGAGACCCGTATATTATACGGGTTGATTAAAACAAAATGGTAAGTACCAATGATTAAATAGAAATTTTATTTGAATTTGAAATTGAAATAAATGAAAATTATGAGAAAAAAAACATACAAAAAATAAATAAACTAAAATTATGTGTTTAGTGTGTACTAAACGGGTTAATTATAACAAAATGATAAACACAAATGTTTGAACTGTAAATTTATTTGAAATTTAAAATTTGAAATTAATATAGGTTTAATTTATGGAAACTAAATTAATGATATATTGAAAATGAAAATTAAAGTAATGACAAGTGGAAAATAAATATATCTCAAATTATGAAAAAATGACATGTGGCTAATTTTATGAGAGAATGACATGTGGTAAAGTCATTTTCATTTATTAGGGTAGATACCATTCGATTTTACACCTTTGACTGGTGTTAATATCTTTTAAAACTAACAAGAATCTTATCATTAATTGAAATTTAAATTCCATTCTTATCCAAGGAAACCTGTGAAAAAGTATATTCGAATATAAATCCCAATAAATCAAGGAGAAATAATCATCCATGCCTTATTGTAGTCAATTGTATGTTATATACCATCATCGTCCTTATTGTAGTCTAATGATTTTGGTTTGGTTACTCCATCTATCACCACGAAATCAAAAGAATATAGCAAAAAACCACCGGTTACTATTTAATTATATCTCATTCTTTATACGTTTTCTATTGATTATTGTTTTTTTGCATTATTTTTTTGATAGATTAGTTTTAATATTCTTGATTCTTCCTTCATTCACTGTTTAGCAATTGAATTTTGATTTTTATTATTGCTGTTGATTGTTTATGTGAATTTACTTTTTGATTTGTTAGTTTATAGCATGGTACTTTAAATAATGTATTTTATACTATGTTAAAATAACAAGCTACTTTGACTCTATTACGTTTTGAAAGTACTGTAATATGAACTTTTCTTTTTTATGTTAAAGCCTTGAAATTTGTTTAATGTGTTTATAAGATTTGTTGATGTTTAATTTTTCCTTTTTCTGTCAAACCAAACTTGTAGATCGATAGTCAATTTCAAATTGATTCGTTACTAAGGTTAGTTGTGTTTTCTATTTGGTTTATTGAAATAACACTTTTCTTTAATTGTAATAACACCTTTTAGAAAATAAT
The DNA here is from genome assembly GCF_051521515.1 of Lactuca serriola. Lineage (NCBI taxonomy): Eukaryota > Viridiplantae > Streptophyta > Magnoliopsida > Asterales > Asteraceae > Lactuca > Lactuca serriola. Next base: position 14,441,991 of record NC_136412.1, on the reverse strand, counting down.
CATATTAGAATTTGACATTTTACGCAAAATAATGATACATATACTCTTATTTTAGAATCTATGATGAAATTGGATCCGACCCTTTTGATCCAATTTGAAACAGGAATGTATTTAATTTAGACCTACTGTAAAGGTATATTAATAATTAATAATCTTTTTTCTTAATGTGCTAATTACTCAAGCATATGGGTTAAATGCTTAGATGTATTAATGTGATTATATTTTCTTAGCCTTTTCTTTTTGTCATAGATTAACTTTATTTTTGGCTATTCTAATTTCTTTTCTCATTTTGTTATAGGAACCATATGACTTCATGGAGAGATTAAGTCCAATGATAGTTGCAGATGTGGCCATAATTATGGCAAGTGTTAGAAGTTTGGAAGTATCACATGTAATGGATGATGATGTAAGTACAATGCATTAAAATATTTTTATGTAATTTCCTTTGATTATTAAACACAATTTATTGGTCTTTTTCGATTTTTTTTGTCTTTATATATGAATAAAAACTGATGCTTATTGATTATCCAAGGCATTGAAGATAGAGACACGAAAACATAGAATTTCTACTCCAAATTCTTATGATATAATGATTTTTTGGATTTACAGACTAATTGTAAATGGTAATCATCTATATGTGATCACTTAAACATTTTGATGCAGATGATATCAAAATCAATAAAATCTAAAAGTTGGTTCCCTTTTTTAGGGAATGATTATATGTGGATATATATATATATATATATATATATATATATATATATATATATATATATATATATAGAGAGAGAGAGAGAGAGAGAGAGAAAGACCATGAAAAATAAGTCTACGTCTACTACTTAACAAACTTCCATTCAGCCCCAAAGCTCCAGCAGATTCCCCCAACTACTTTTTCTATCTGTACTTTATTTACTCTAGAAAAGATCATACTGCCCCTATGTTGACTTACACTGGATTCTCTCCCATATATAACTTTTCGTCCTTCTTTTATAGTTGATTTTAGATGTTATATTGGGTTTTAAGTCCATTGCTTTCTATTTGGTTAATAAGTCATGAATGAATGGTCGCAATGTTTAGTATATCTTTGATTTTGAGTTTTTAACCTTTTTTTTAATTTTTAGTTTTTATCTTGTATGTACTATTTCATTAGTTATGCTTTATAGTCGCATTTATGGGTATTTTTATTCTTTAGTCTTTATTGAAATCTAATATTACATGCTAACCTTTCTTTATAACCTTTCTTTATTGGAAGAATGTGACTTTTAAGTTAATAATTGTTAATAATGGATCTGGTTGTTATAAATAGTTACTTACTTCTAAAGTTCTAATAAGAATGTTGTTAGGATTTGTTAAAATAAAACTCAATAGTTCATTGTTTGTTTATTATGGGAATATCAATTTAAGCAAGTAATTAGTATTTTGTTAATTCATCTACTTGTAGTTTAGATCGGCATAATTCATTGATTTTTGTTAATTCATCCACTTTTGGGTCTAACTTGTTTTTTTACCTTATAATTTTCAATAAATTTTCTTTTGTACTGTAGGCCTAGTTTATTGTTAAGGTTCATAAAATATTTTGTCCATCATAGATTGTTTATGTATTCTTTTTTCAATTTTTATAATTTTATATTTTATATATAACATAATCATTTTATAATTAATCTATACATAATTGATTATGTCTTAAAAACACATTGCAAAATTAATTCAAATTAACAATTTTACAGTTACAGACAAATCATCTAAGTTTCCAAAAAAATAATTGTTTGGAAATATATTATTATTCATAACCTATATTAACTTTTAAAGTTATTTTACATTGGTCCCGTGTAGTACACGGTTTATAACCTGCTATATATATATATATATATATATATATATATATATATATATATATATATATATATATATATATATATATATATATAGATCCGGTAAGAAATTTTTTTTCGACTTATTTTTTTGGCGAAAAAAACAAATGAATCACCAAATGAATCAATAATAAAATGATTCACCAAAAAATCCCGAAAAAACATTTCAATGATTCATTTTTATGATGATTTTGATGATATTAACTAAAATTGTCATAAAAGTGAATTTTTTTCTTAATTTACCTAAAAATGAATCATGAAAGTGTTTTTTTCGGAATTTTTTCATGTGAATCATCTTACTTTTGAATCATCTAATGATTCATTTCAATTTTTTCTAAGAAAATATGCATATAAAAAAATTTCTTACACTACTACAAAAAATTTCATTTTTATTTGATCTTGACTATATATATATATATATATATATATATATATATATATATATATATATATATATATATATATATATATATATATATATATATATAGGGAAAAAGTGAATATACCCTTAAGGGTATATAAGCTTAGGTACCAAAACCTACCATAATATGTCGTTTTCTTTGATATATTCATTATAATGTTCTTAAACTTCATTCCTTAACTTAATTTACTTTTAAGATTTTCGAAATTTCACTATTATATTACTCTTACATCACATATTTTTGTCAAATACCTACTAAGCTATATATATATATATATATATATATATATATATATATATTATATTTGAAAATGGAAATTATGTGAGAGAAAGATAAATATGAAATTTGTAAAAATTTGGGAAGTAAATCAAATTAGAAGTCGAATTGTAAGAATGTTGGACAATTACAATGTATATATAATAGAAAACGACGTAGTATGGTGAGTTTGAATATCTAAGCTTATATACCCTTAAGGGTATATTTACTTTTTCTCATATATATATATATATATATATATATATATGTGTGTGTGTGTGTGTGTGTATGTGTGTCCTTGTAGAAAAACATGGAGACTCCACATTTCTTCCACCAACAATAAACACCCTCCGCTTCTCCTCTCTTTCTTTTGAAAGAAATTGAGACACATCGATTTCAGGATGTCAACCGATCCATCTTCTTCTTCTTTGAAAGAAAAATGCCCTAAAACCGATTTCTTGAACTTGAAGGTTAGTAACCATGGTAGTCTCCAACTTCTCTCATAGGTGTACCTCGAATTATCTTCTGGGATTTAAAGAGAAGCCCATGAACTTCATGAAAATGAGGTGCAGTTGCAGATATTGTATCTTCCATACGTCGAACAACTTTCTTGTAAGGGCTTAATATCTGAGCGCGATCCTTGGCACGCAAAAGCTAAGAATCAAAATTTTGTATTTTGATCATGTTTTACCCCAAAAAAGCACATAACATGTTAATAAAGCACCAATTTTTATGATCCATTACGTGTAGGAAAGCCTTTTGGAAATTATGGATGAATGACTTTGGTGATTAAGAGCTTAATGGATAAGTTCATGCTTCATGAGGTCATTTGTAACACCCGGTTCCTGGTAGGTAGTTAAATTCAAGTCATTTTGTAATTTACTTTGGGACTCGGCGAGTTGGAGGCCCAACTCGTCGAGTAGACTCGACTTTTGATCGGAGGTTTAAGTGACCTACTCAACGAGTCGGGAGACCGACTCGGCGAGTAGGAATTTCTGGATGAAACCCTAATGTTTGGGTTTGCATCCTATTTAAACACCTTATAACACCCCAACTCAGCCCCCATCGTCCCTCCCAACCCAGAGAAAACCCTAACTCGAAACCTTAGCCATTTATTGTGTGTTCTTGAGCTTGTGGTGCCATTTTTGTATGGTTGAAGTTTGAAGAGGAGAAGGAGGCTTGTGAGATCAAGGGGAAGCAAGAAGATCCAGAGTTTTGGGCACATTTCCAGCTTATTTGAGGTATAAAGCTGAAACCTTGGCTATTCATTGCTTAGATCTTGATTTGGGTATATTTTACATTTTCTAAGCATTAGTGAAGTTGTATTCGGGATTGGGTGTAGAAGTGAGTTTGTGCTTCGGATGTGGAACTATTGGGGGTCTTTATGGCATAAAGGTACCAACTTTGCTGCCATAAACACCCCATGCATCTTGTAGACCTTCTTTTATGGCTTTTTTAGCCAAAGGCCCCATGCATGTACATCAAGTTTGTAGCTTTACGTATAAAATGGACCCTAGGAGGCCAGATCTATGGTTTTGATGCGTTAAGACCCATTATAATCGACTGTATAGTTTTGGACAAGTATGGACTCAGTGAGTCGCTCTTGGGACTCGACGAGTCAGGGTGTATTTACCACCAAATCCTTTCTGTTGATGGAGCACATGCTAAGATGGAAGGTCCCTCAATTGTTTAGGCTCATTAGGGACTTGGGAATCATGGGACTCGGCGAGTGTATGAGCAAACTGGGCGAGTCCAAGGCAATATCCCAACCCATGAAGATGGATTCGACGATTTGTTCATACAACTCGGCGAGTCATAGACTGAACATATTCTTATGATGGAGATGAACTCTACGAGTTCAAGGACGAACTCGGCGAGTCGGTTGAAAATAGGCTGAAGTGTTGATTGAAGGAGAACTCGTCGAGCTCTTGCTAGACTCAACGAGTAGGGACGGGCTCGTTGTATTCTGTAGAAATGGGGACTCAACGAGTTGGTAGACCAACTCGGCGAGTCTGTCAACCAAAGAGTTGACTTGACCAGGGTTTGACTTTAACTTTGACCTGGGCATGAGTGACACTTGGGAGGGTTATGAGTTTGAATGGATAACTTAGAAGAGTTGTCGTGTAAGGATTGAGGAGACGAGGAGAATCGATTTTTACACCGAGGACAGTTCAGACACTACACGACTTTGAGGTGAGTTTCCTTCTCGTAGGGGTGGGTCTACGACCACAATGTCGGCCCACCAGTAAGAGTGTTGGTTAGATAATTGTCTTTGTGAGAATTATCTGGGATTGATATGTGATATGCTTACCATGTTTGATATGATTATTATGCTTGATATGCTTATTGTGCTTATTACGTGTTAGTAGTAGAAGGGATGAAATAGTCCCCGGTTACCGGTTGAAAGATACCGAAGGGGAGGTTAGTTCCCAGTTACCGGTTGAAATATACCGAAGGGGAAGTTAGTTCCCAGTTACCGGTTGAAAGATACCGAGGGGGAGTCCAGCTCCCGGTTATGCCTGACAGTTACCGGTTGACAAATACCGAGGATTATGCATTATTTGGTATGGGTATGACGAGGGAACTCACTAAGCTTTGTGCTTACGGTTTTTAGTTTTGGTTTCAGGTACCTCTTCTACTAAGGGGAAAGAGTTGGCGGCGTAGCAGTGCATCACACATTCTCACATTATTTTTAGCTTTTGAAACTTGGGATTTGTACTTTGATATTATACAATGTACTGGAATGGTTCGAGACTATGGCTTATGATTTTATGTTAAAAGAATTGTAATGTTGTTTACTGATAACTACTTTTACAAGTAACATACTTTAAAACAAAAAAAAATTGGGTCCGATTTTGGGATGTTACATCATTAAGAACTTAGGTTTAGAGGTTTTGTCTTATTGAGATGTCTTAATGGATAAAGTTGGAATCTTTATCCAGCAAGATGTAACACCCAGAATTAGAAGGACCAAGAAAGGAAAGGAAAACCCTAAGTCAAAGGGGTCAACTCGTCGAGTCCATGGAGGAACTCGATGATTCGGAGCGAGATCCAGGTCCTAGATTAAGTGACCGACTCGGCGAGTCGGCAAGAGGACTCAGCGAGTCTGGTCAGAAGAGAAAAACCCTAAATCCAGGACTTTGTGCCCTATTTAAATGCCTAATTCCCTTCCCCAGGGTTCCTTGACAACCCCTCACACCCAGAACACCAAACCCTAGCCACCATATCCGTTTTTAGAGCAAGATCTAGCCTTGGAGAAGTAATTTGCAAGCTTTGAAGAAGAAGAAGAAGGAGAAGGAGTTGGGAGGTCCTAGGAGAAGCTTGTTGGTCCAGGATTAGCATCTCAACCTCATCACTTTCTGGTAATAAAGCTCTCACCTTGGCTATTGTACATCTAGATCTAGTTTGCCCCCAAATGGATGGTTTTGAGCTCAAAAACCATAAATTCGTAATGATGAAGCAGTTGTATCGGTTCATATTGTAGATCTAGACATCCTTGAGCTCCAGGAGCTCAAGAAATACATCTTTTGGTAGCCATGACCTTGTTCTAGCCCAATTAGCCTCCTTAATAGTTATATTGTAGTGTTTTGGCTTCATTGCATCATAGACACACGTAAAGTTACCAACTTTACGTGTTCAGATAGTCTTAGAAAACCAGATCTATAGTTTGGAGCAAAGGAGAAGCTCTATGACTCGAAATCATGGGAATGCATAAATGGACTCGGCGAGTCTGGGAGTTGACTCGGCGAGTCGGGCTAGATATCAGACTTGAGTCGCATAGTAACTCGACGAGTCACATGGGTAGACTCAGCGAATTGTATGAAGATGGGCAGGAACTCGACGAGTTGGAAGAACAACTCGGCGAGTCTGTTGAAGATTGCCTTAGACTCGGCGAGTCAGGTCGCAAAACCCCAAATCCTTTTAGTTAAGACTCGGATCAGTGAGTTGAGTGGAGACTCGGTGAGTTGAGCAGGATGGGACTCGAAGATCGTTAGACTCGACGATTCTTGGGGTGACTCGGCGAGTTGAGTCGCGTTCTAAGAATTTTCAAAGTGCAAGGACTCGACGAGTCAACGAGCTGACTCGGCGAGTAGAGTCAGTCTGGAGGGTTGACTTTGACCAGGACTTTGACTTTGACTAGAGTTGACTTAGTTTGACTGTTGAAGAACAGTTTGGGACTAAGTGTTATATTTGGTATTAGTAGATCGGGGAGTTTTTGGAGCAGCCGTTCGAGAGTTGTCTGATAGCAGTTAGAAGGGTATCAACAAGAACTTCAGCGGTGAAGGTGAGTTTCCTTCCAGTAGAAACGGGTCTAAGGCGACAATGTCGGCCCATTTAGTTAGCAGTAGTTTCTGGACTTCGGTCCAATGCAGTAGTTAGTATGTTTGATGCCTTCGTGGCTCAGACAGGATTTATGTGTTATATGTTCCGGGCTACGACCTGATGCAGTATGCAGTATGCAGTATATGTGTTCATGCTAGTTGATATGTTATGCTATGTTCAGTCAGTTCTGGACTTCGGTACGATGTAGGGGGCAAGGCCCCAGTTAGTCCGGACTTCGATCCGATGCAGGGACAAAGTCCCAATCAGTTTCGGACTTCGGTGATATGTTTTTATAAATATGATTTTAGTAATATTTCAAAAGAAATTTTAGTCGTGATTTTTGGGTCGTTACACAAGACCTTGGAAGGTATTAGATCTGAGCTTTTGGAGCTCTTAAGGATAAAGGAAAACAACTTAGTCCATTAAACTATTTAGACCCAATTCCTCTGATGTGGCCTTTTGGCCGCCACGACGTGGCGACTGGGGATTAGCCCGACTGTTTTGGCATTTTGTGACCACAACGTGGCCACAGGGAGGCCATGAAATGGAGTCTCGCTGATGAGTATTGACCTTGACTTTTACTTTGACCGTTCACTTTTGGCGTGGGTTGACTTTTGGTCAAATTTCTAGTTTTAGAAGGTAGACTTAGGGTTTACCTTGTGTGGTGTATTGGAAGGTTTTTAGCACCCATTCATTGGTTGTGGGAGCTATTAGTTGTGGAATGTTTCGGAAAGGTGAGTCTTCTCACTATACTATGTAGGATGCTAGTTTTCTTTATGATACCTGCATGGAAGACCAGGTGGTGGCCCCTGGCATATGTATGAAATACCATGTGGTGTCACCTGGCAACTGTATGCAAGACCAGGGTCTGGCCCTAACAGTTATATGTAGGATGTTAGTTGTCTTTATGATGCTTTCATGAAAGACCAGTAGGTGGCTCTTGGCACTTGTATGTATAACCAGGATTTGGATCCTGGTGTTGCAAGAAAAGACCATGATCGACTCATTGATGATAGTGACAATAAGACTATGGGTGACCTATATCATTCCCTATCCTATGTATGGTATGTGGTATTTTAGGGAACTCACTAAGATTTTTGCTTACAGTTTTGTGGTTTAAACATTTTAAGGTACTTCCAGTTCCAAATGGAAGGACCCGAATTGATTGCACAACATCTCGTGATGGCTTTTCCACATTAATTGTTATTGTTTTACTGTGATGTTTGAAAATACATTTTACTCTGATTGGTTTTGGAACAAATGATTGTATGAATTTGATGGTTTAAAAATGAAAAGTTTGTTGATATTTTTGGTACATTACGCCCATGAACCAATGGGGGTCCCGGGACAGCTCCCCTCGTAGCAGGGTCCAAGGGGAAGAGCCCTTAGCTAGGGTCGAGTTGACCTGAGCTAATATTGTTTTATAGAAAATGCATAGAAATCCAAATTTAAGAATTTTGATCAAGTTTTAAACTTGAAAATTTTGCCTCTAATGGTCAACCCCTAACGTTAACATGTATGGTCGACCCCTTGGCATGGAACCGTTTTTTGTGGCAGTTTTCATGATAGTTTTGAAACTGCCTTACAACAGTTTTGCTGTCAGTCTTTAGACAAAGTATTATACATGTTGTTGTTCATTAATTTTGTATGTAGAGATCATAACTACATACATTATATGTTCTTGAACATCATTGAGTTTTATCCAATTGAGATTTTGAGAGTACCATGAAAATACTTTAATTTGATAATGCAATCATGACTTTCAGTGAATCCAAGCAATCTCAAAACCCCAATTTTCTAACATTACTTACGGAATCTTAACTTGGAATAAAAGAAATTGTCTATATTTGAGGGGCCTAATTGTAATATATTTGTACATAGAAAGAGGGTTTGTGTAACACCCATAATTTAGGGGAATAATTGTGGAATAAATCTCCTCCCTATGGACCAACAAGACGAGTTGATAATGTGAAACGTGTCGTGTTGAAGGCTCCTAGACCGCACATTTTTATGCACCAACTCGGCGAGTTGGTGAAGGGAACTCGACGAGTTGGAGGCTGAATGAGAAACCCTAAATTTTAGGGTTTTGCACCCTATTTAAGCTCCTTAAGTCCTTGGGAGCTGGCCTTTTATCATCCTCCAAACCCTCATTTCGGACCTTGTAAACCCTAATCCCTCATTCCTCTCATTTGTGAGCTAGTGTGGCATTTTGGAGCAAAAGAAGAAGAAGAAGGTTGGAAGAAGGAGGAAAGGATCTAGCAAGCAAAAGCTCTCATCTTCAGTTTGGCACTCTTCTGGACCTTCGTAAGTGTTCAAGATTCGATTTTTATTCCTCTATGTAGCTAGATATTGAGTTTTGTTCCTTTTTCTCCTTGTTCTTGGATGTTGCTATGGATTAATCTAATAAAGTTTGCAACTTTATGAATCACCAGGTCAAGGTGACCTTGTAATGGTTTGGATCTAGACTTTAGCCAAGTTTTGATGTCATGCATGGAGATTATGTCACACCCCCGAACCGGAGAAACGATAGAAATGTCCGAGGGTTGGGTGACTTCATCTTGTAATATCATCACAATGCATATAATTGAAACAAGGAAAGCATCATCATCACACACACAATAATACAACAATACTGAGTTACATCATTGTGATTTGCTTACAAAAGTTACATCACAAAAATATAAGGTTTATGATAGTAACAAAATGCAATGAATTTCACATGTTCCTGATGTCCATCTGCTTAACGATTTCCTGAGAATACAAGTTATTTTAAAAACGTCAACATATATAATGTTGGTGAGTTCATAAGCATGTTTGAATGAAAAGTTTTGTATCATTCAGTAAACACCAGAAAATCTGATATTTTTTGTAAAATAGTTTGAAAGTTTTTTATCAAATCTTGTGTTAAGGCATGTGCGTTTCTGTTTTGAAAATGTATACGGAGAGTATTCCAGAAAATCCTATATTTTCTGTTGTAAGTAGGAGGTATTGTATAATTGTATGTTTTCCCAGAAAATCCGATATCTTCTATTTATAAAAGTGTTGTGGTCTTAAAACCCTAAGACCGGATACCAGTGTATGTATGTATGTTTTTGTATCATCAAACTAGTATATGTATTCCGTAAATTTATAATGGAGTTAATCTCTATGTGATTCATTATAACCATACTTGATAATGACTGTGCCGCCTGTCATGATGTTTTTCAGGTGCCGACTTGTTTAAGGTAACATTTGTCACCCTAGACTGGCCTAGTCTAACTGTAGCGAACAACTCAGGTGTGGGGGAGTCAACCCCGTATAGATCTATACACAAACTCTCGCTCTCCCTCCAGGAGACTCAGCTTATAAATACATGCTTAAGGTTGTACATTAGATAGGTACGAATGAGTGAAATGTCTCACAAGAGCCTTAACTGAATTTACGCGAATATTGTATTACGCTATGTAACACAATAAATAATGTTTATGGCTAACTCGTATCACTCAGAGTCCCACGAGGCACAAAGCAAGCAGTATTCGGACATAGGAAACTACTCAAGCAAATCTATCTTCATAACAAGAAACTGTACTAGCATACAATGCTGAGCTCATACTATCAGGCATAACCTAAATAGGCTATCCTACTACTATCTACTCAATACTAGCAAGTAATTCTCATAAAGCTGGAACACATATAGCAGGCACATAAGGCATCATCCTAGATCTTTAGCCCTATTCTAGCATGTTGTTCTACTGAAACTGAAACTGATAATCATAATGTGATGGCTAGATCCTATGCTAGACGCTCCCTTGTCAAGAGATTCTAGGAACTACACGCGACCCCTGCATGAGTGCAAGCCGCGAACATCCACATTACTATGATCATGTATACCCAATATAACTATCACAATGTGTTGTGATTCATTGGTATAGTTAGATCCTGAACTTGTTCCATGCTATAGCACCTTATTATGTTCTGTTATGTTATCGTGTATTGATATTGTATTTATGTAAATGTATTCCATGTAAGCGTATCTATGTAAAAGTATTCACGTAAGCGTATTGTATTTGTATAGACTTGTGAACTGAACTGACTCTTGGTGTGCTTCATTGTACTAGAAGTAATGAATAGCATTCTCCTAAACTATACCTATAATAGTTTATTAATGTATTATCTGTACTGTTACTGAAAAGACTCATTTATTTACTAAGTTATGCATATACTTTAAAAATGAAGTTTTGGATAACTATAAAGTAACATAACCTTTAAATGAGTTTTGGAATGTATTGACAACTTATAAATAACATAAGTAGCATTTTGAAAGATGTTTATAACAAACATTTACACAATTATCATTGTGTTCAACTTGTATTCTCCCCCTTAAAACAGTTAAAATAGTTAAAAGATTCATTACGGGGTATGAACTCACTTGATGTGGGTGATTCAAACGGGTATGCGCGTATAGATGAGAAGTTCCACGAATGAAGTCCCGAGGCACAATAAGTCCTAAATGACATATAAGGACACATATTGACATGAATATAGTGTTTATAACATCTATATGAAAGGAAACACCTTCCGGGACTAGGAAACACCTTGACCAAGTGTTGGAATCACATGTGATTCAACATAGGAAGGTATAAAGGCACTCACATGAGTTTACTACCATGGTTTACGGCCCAAGGGATTTTACGGCCGTAAACTCATGGCTACTCATGTGTAAGTGAAAGTTTAAAGGCTAGGGAATGATTTAGGGACCTTAGCTCTACCCTAGGATGAGGAAGACCACCTTCTTTGGAGTTGTTGAGAAGTTCACGGCCCTAATGAGTTTACAACCGTAAACTCATGGCCATTTATGTTTATGAGGGTCCTAAAGGTCATAAGGAAGCATCCTAAATTCAAGTCTAAGCCTTAGGAAGTGTTTGTGGCATCAAAACACCCCTAACTTGAGTTTACGGCCCATGGACCACTTTGACAAGTGTTTGCAGCCGTAAATACCTATGGGTGTTGGTATTTTGATTGTTTTGAGTCCTAAACACATGAAGGTAAAGTGCTAGGCTAGTCTCTTGGCTTAAGGAAGGTGTGACATCCCCAAAATCTCGGCCAGAAAAGACCGATTTAATTTATGCTTTTTAAAACATTTTTAGAGTAAATCCATTTGATTTTTAAAAGAGATGCGGAATTTGTTCCCAAAAACAAAACATGATAAGATAGATATTTATCAAAACATTTCATATAGAAATATGATTTCATTTCATAATCAAAATTCGGGATGTCATGTTCCGATACAGATCACAAAGCATAAACGATTACATTACAAGTCATTCAACAAATATATACATATGCAGACTTGTAAACAAAAATGACTTGATGATTCGCCCATCTTAAGCTCTTGCGCCACTTCCTGTAATACAATTAAATTGAGTGGGTCAGGCTTGGGAGCCTGGTGAGCATATAGGGTTTTCAAACCCACAATAATTATATTTAATTTCATCAATCAACAATAAACCCGATTACCCATTCCCGTTATCCTCACCTTACGTTCCTAAAAATAACGTCTATTATAAGGAACTTATTTCAGGATTTTCATTGGGAAGGACATTACTGCAGAGGGGCTTCCTCAACAATAAGTGTCCTAAAGGCAACCATGTGGGGGATAGAGTACATCGGTGAACACGTCGTTCACAACACCTACAGGTAATGAGCCTGCTAGTGTTCCACGGGACAGTCTAGAATAGTCTGTGGTCGTCATCCATACTCTGCTGAATGACTAGAATAACACCAATAACACCGAGGCCTCTCATCTGTTTATTTCACACCAATTATCTACCCATGTTCTACCCAACATATTAGTAGATAAAAATATACATTTTTATACATTGTTTAAAAACTTGTATAGCATGCTTTAATCAATACATATTCCACATAACAGATGAGGCATACACACATAACACGTATTTCATAGAGAATATACATTCACACATATAACCACAAAATATATACACGTAGCATGTATTTTATATTAAATACTTCATAATATTGCGTTGGAGAGAAAATAACTACACACTCACTTGATCAGAAGATGATCCGACAGTACTACGGGTTATAGAAGTAGCGTCTCTCCATAGATCTGGAAGACCTTCACAAAAACCGGCTCCTCCCGGGCAGGGATTCAGCTCGGGAATAACACTCTTCGGGATTCTCGGGGCTTCGGATCTCGCTTCGGGACTCGGGAATAATACCGGGGCTTCGGGGTATAAATGGCACGCAAATCGAGGCAAAAGATGAGAGAAGATGAAGAATTTGTAAAAGAAAACTCGGCTGCTTCGGACCTCCTTTTATAGGTGTTGAACCCTCGCACGTACGCGGGGCGTACGAGGCTACGCGGGGCGTACGCCTCGGTGGTCGTCAGCGCTTACGTCGTCGGGCCCTCTACGTCATTGCTTACGACTTCGGACTACTCGAGTGCACCTCGCTGTATGCGGGGCGTACAGCAGTACGCGTTGCGTACTTCGGATAGACCGCCTCATCCTTCTTCGAATAATATCGGAGTTAAAATAAAAATAAATATTAAATATTTATTAAACTTCAAAAATTCATATCTCCTTCATACGAACTCCGTTTTCGACGTTCTTTATATCCACGCGAAGGTGAGACTACGCTCTACAACTTTCGTTTAGACTCCGTCGGCTAATTTTGACTTTTATTTTTATTAATTATTTTTAGAAGGCTCGGACAGGAAAACTTCGTTATAAAATCATAACTTCTTCGTCTGACGTCCGTTCTCGCCTATCTTTTCATCGTTTCGCTACTAACAACGAGATCTTCGATTCTCATTTAGATTGTTTAGGCTAGAAATCGCTCGATCTCAAATCGAGTATTCGGGCTGCATACTGCCACGTCGAAACTTCAGAAAATCATAACTTCATCATACGAAGTCAGATTTGGGCGTTCCTTTTACGCACGCTCTCGGTTTAACGAAATCTACGACTTTCATTTAGATCACTAAGGCTAAATATCGTTCTATCTTAAATTCATGTTTTACGTCACTCGGCGTCGTGCCGGTTCTGCCGCGAAACTTCGACAGGTCATAACTTTTTTGTTATAACTCGGATTTTGGCATTCCTTATATCTCCGGAATCCTTGTTTCAACCACTACATCTTTATGCAAAGATATCGGGCATATCTAATACTTTAATTTTGACGCTTATTTTATTCTTAATTTAATTACATCACATAATTAAGCAAATAAACACATAACTCAAATAATTCACAAATTCACAAATAATACATTTTATTATTTCAAATTGGGGTTACAATGGCTAACCTAGACTATTACATTGCTAAAAATGGCAAGCCTAGAAACACGGGCGTTACAGAAGGCATTTAGGGCATTTTGGCACCATAAAATGGAGTTCACGGCCGAAGAACATCCTTGGCTGTGAACTCACTTCTAGCCTTTGTTTCTTAATGATTTTGAGGTTTAAACAAGTCATGGGTAGTCTCTAAGTTCAGTTCCAAGGTTTGGAGGGACATTGGGCACACTTTGGCCCTAAATTTAGTGTTCACGGTCCAAGAGGATCTTGGGCCGTGAACACCATTTCCTTGGTGTTTTGGCTGATTTTTCATGTTATCTAGGCATATAATACATTTTAATACACTCTAGGTTGAAGTACTTACAATTCGGGGTGATCGGGTGAAGATCCTTGAGAGAGAAATCGGCTTTTCTCTAGTTGGAAATGTAACAAATGAATCCAAAATGGCTAAGAACCATATATATAACCCTAGAGTTTTTGGCAGAAAATATTTTATTCAGGCATTGAACTCTAATATCAACGAGTTTTGAGAAAAATAGAGTTGCACAATACCCTAGTGCATCCTCTCTCCTGATATCTCTTTAAGTGCAAATCCTGAAATACTCAAACTTATCCCAAAAGTTTGAAAGTTAGAAGAACGGATTTGACTTCGATTGATGTGGATGGTTTTACAGAATATAAACTTTTGGGTTGTCACATAAGTCTCAATAGTGCCCATATCCGAAGTCCTTACATCCCCAAGAGTTCAAATCTTGGAATGACCTTGGAAATAGCCCCAAAAATCACAACATTCAAGATAGGAAGGAGATCTAAATGAATAACAGCCAAGGTATGAGCTTTATACCTTTATGAAGAGAGAACTGACCCCTTATCTCTGGATCTCAACCATTCCTTCTAAAACCCCAAGCTTTTGCTTCCTTCTTCAAGCTAGAGATCACAAAAGTGGCAAGAACTAGCTCAATATCACACAAGGCTAAGTAGGGTTTTGAGAGTGAGTTGTGGAGGTGATGGGGGCTTGGGTGGAGACCTATAATGATGCTTAAATAGGGTGAAAACCCTAAAGATTAGGGTTTCCCCCTGAGTGGCGTACTCGTCGAGTCAAGGCTTCGACTCGCCGAGTAGATCACTTAAGACCCGCGTCCAAATCTGGAATCTACTCGACGAGTTAGGGCTTCTACTCGTCGAGTAGCTTTTACAAAATGAATATTTAACAAATCAAAAGTGTACCGAGAACAAGGCGTTACAATGAATTACGAGTTCAGACAATGTTGTAACTATGTATTCATGCGATAATACTCTAGCCCTTACAATGAATTACGAGTTCAAGCGATGTTATAACTACGTATTTATGCGATGATACTCTAGCCCTTACTAGACACGTATTGAGGGAGTAACCCCCGAATCAGTACTGTGTATGCGACGATCCTTAGGAAAAGTCCTTAGGAACAAATTTATAAGAAAATGTGATGTAAGGAGATGAGAGGTAAATACGATGTAGGATATAATTGTTAGGATAAATCTTTAGGGAAGATTAAATGAAGAAAATGGGGATGGGTAATCGGGTTAATTGTTTGACATGAAATATATGAAGAAACAAATTAACTATATTATTGTGGGTTGAAAACCTTATGTACTCACCAGGTTTCCCAACCTGACCCACTCAGTTTATTTGTATCACAGGTGTCGATACGAAACTACATTACACTAAGAGATTAAAGGAGATGTAAATCACTAGTGTAAATGAACGTAAGGTCTGTTTATGCTTATGGTTCTGTATTGACGATGACATCTCAATGTTTTAATATAAACAAAATACATTTCTTCGAAAATGTTTTGATAATATATTTATCATGTTTTCTGGGAACAAATTCTGCAATATTATTCTTTATAAATGAATACTCTAATTTTCAAATAAGCATAAATAATTTTTTTGAAATGAACATGACTTTGGGGATGTCACAAAATAGAATAGTTAGGTCTTGATGGGTAATTTTGGAAGTTTAATTATAGAGTTAATTTGTTACTAGCTTAGGGTTGTTTGATAGCCTCTTAATTGAAAAATTAAGAGGCAACCTCATAATTATTCAGATTAAGGGGCCGTTTGATTTGCTTCTGAACGGGTCCAGTCAGAGATTTTGGCCGACTCAGTCCGAGTCAGTGTGTTTGATTTGCATGGATTCGGACGTTGTAGCTGACTCGGTCAACAATTTTCCTCCGATTCGGTCCATCTAAAAATGAAGCTGACTGGAATCATACACGTTTATTCCCTTTTCTAACCTTGACTATAATTGCCTCCAACATTCGCTTGAAACTTCCATCAGTTCGATTAAGCGAGACCACCATCTCCATTTATCAGCCACTTCGTCGTCCTCCAACCTCTTCCTCTCCAGCATCTTCCTCCGTCCCTCCTCCACGAATGTCGACCTGCAAGTCTAATGGTAAGCATCTTTCCTCTGTTTTTTTTCATTAAATTAGATGCAAATATGTATGTATTTTCTGAAATTAGATATTATTTGTGTATTTGTTTTATGAAATTAGATGTTTTCTATGAATTTATTTGTAGAAAATTGATGCTATTTGTGTATGACCCAACTACATCTTTTCATTTTGACCTAATCGATATTGCAACACACATAAAAATCATGCCAAATTTAAACTTTAAAAAAACATTTCAAAACCAATAATTATTACAAAACTTGTTTTCAAAATAGTTTAGTGTCAGAATATCCCATAACCAATCATAAAAACAAGGAGGTACACGATCACGCCTTGGCCTTCCCACGGTCATCAGAAGTACCTGAAACAATAATCGATAAACGTAAGCTTGAAGGCTTAGTGAGTTACCCCAAAAATACCAACCTCATATAACCAACAACATGCATAATGAGCCTTCAGCCTGACTGGACCGCGTCGTAGGGCCTATAATCTATCTGGACCACTCCCGAGCCTTTGGCACGTGTGGACCGCCTCGCAGGGCCTACGACCTATCCGAACCGCTCGTTGGGCCTTCAGTCTGACTAGCATCCCACCTAGACCTGTCGTCTATCCGGCCCACCTTGGGTATGTTGTCCTTCAGCACAAAGCAGGACCGCCTCAACCTAACCCCAAACAAACAATCATGTGCACATAAATATCATACGCTAGCATATATAACAGTCAAACCGATCTAACAAATCACAAAGTATAGCAACAATCCTATAACCAGGATACCGACGTAACATGTCACTAACATATCATCATCCTAAATACCAGGATACCGACCTAACCAGGTCGCTATCATAGCATCATCCTATATACCAAGATAACGACCCAACCGGGTCACTAAGCATAACATATCACAATCCTAACTACCAGGATGTAAATCAGTAAGCATAACATGCAATAATCTGGATACAATCCATAAAGGGCCGGCCTTGGTGCCTTAGACTCTGTTGATATAGTGAGGATAACTCACCTCGCTAGTAGCTTAGAAAATAGTGTCAAACTCCTCCAAGAATAGCTCCAACTCCAACACCTATATTTACCAATGTCTAATTATATCAAAATACCCTCAGAAATCCAATTGGTCACTCTTGAGCAAAGTCAAATTCAATGGTTAAGGTCAATAGCCCATGTTGACCCGACTCGTCGAGTGCAACTCACTATGTAACATCCAAAAAATCATGACCAAAAATCTCTTTTTAAAACATTAAATAAACCATAAATATCAAAACATTTCAACCATAATTAAAGGTTTATATATATCAAATCATCATATCATTTCAAAACATGTTCTATTTATCAGAGTAAAAACATCCCATGCTAAAACTTCTTGGTGTGTGCCATGCGATCATCCCGAGCTCTTCCCTCCGCTACCGGAAGTATCTGAAACCAAAACTGAAAACCGTAAGTACGAAGCTTAGTGAGTTTCCCCAACCTACCACATACCACATACGCATAACCATGTACACATAACCACGTACTAGGCCCCCGCCCGCTGCATCGGGCCTTGCCTGGCATTGAGCCCCGCTCGGAATACAGATCTGTCTCTCTTAGGCCCCTCCTATCTCCGGGCCTCGCTCGCTATACACATAAATACAACAAATAACATACTAGTATAGAAATAAACACACTCTAACTGTACCCTGATCTAAGGTATCGCCTAACTTGGACCCCGCCCCTGGTCTGCTACTGAAGTTGTAGAACCGCGTCCATACTCTTGCTAGTAGTGAGATACGGGCCTCCGCCCACACTCACATCCTCCCTGTTACGAGCCTCGCCCCTACTCTGCTAGATCGAGATATGGAACCCCATCCATACTCAACTAGTGATGAGATACGGGAACTCGCCCATACTCACCTCCCTACCAGGCACATATAAGTATCATAGAGACAACAAGTATATTCTAACGTACAACATAAGAACCTTCCTCGGGATTTCCCCATCATCGGACTCCCGGTCCGGAAACATACTATCATCTAACATACTTCGGGCTTACCCCGACATCGGACCCCCAGTCCGAAACCTATCATACCTACACATGCGAGAATCACAAAGACCTTTAGCATTTTAACATTTCTCGGGCCTCGCCCGACATCAGGTAGTAACCCGGATTATATAGCAATAAGTGCCTAGGGCTAACCCCCGGGTCTTACATAAACATAAACATAATGGGCCAGCATTGTTGCCGTAGACCCATGCATACAGTGAGAAGACTCACCTCGCACTGCTGAAGGCTGGCTGAAACACTTCTGACTGCTAACCGACAAATTCCTGAACTGTTGATCCTTCAGCTCCCCGAACTATCATTACACAAAATAACCCTTAGACCACAATACCCTCAAAAGTCAAACTTAGTCAAAGTCAACGCTCCGAGTTGACTTCAACTCGCCGAGTTGACCCACCAACTCGTCGAGTCCCACAATCTACATATTACTTCTGGACTTTGATCCTACTCGTAGAGTTCTCCTTGAACTCGTCGAGTACACTTTTAACACGTTAGGACCCTTTTTCATCTGACTCGCCGAGTTCACCTTTGAACTCGTCGAGTCCATCTTCATAGGTTAGGGATATTGCCTTGGACTCGCTGAGTTCATCCTTAAACTCGTCGAGTACGATGATCTTCAGGTCCATAATGAACCCAACTGGTTGAGTCCTCTTCTAGATTCAACCACCTTACATAGAAACATGAAATATTGGGGACCTATGACCCGACTCGCCGAGTCCAAAGAACAATTCATCGAGTCCCCTTAGGTACAACTCTATTCAGACGATTTCTTAAGCCAACCATCGCTCCCAAAGGTAGATCCAACCTCATAGAGCATGCTTTCCACATAAAGTTGCAACCTTTACGTATAAATAATTCCCAAAAGCCAAAACTAAGCTACAAGGAAGGGTTTTGCTATGGAGGAGGGCTTCAAGCCTCAAAAGCTTGAGACTTTAATGCATTAGGGACCTTGGAGAGTCCAGATATGAAGTTGCAAACTTCAGATCGTGCTCCATGCAAGCACTAGCCACAAATGTGCTAGAAAAGGCCATGAAGCTCAAGATAAAGGGATCTATCAAATGAATGCTCAAGGTAACAACTTGTTACCTTCTATTAGCTATCAAACTGAAGTAAGAGCTGGATCTACACTCCCTTCCTTGATCATTGCTTCCAATCCTCCAAGATGTGCACTTCAAGTAAACTTTTATCTTCACAAAGCTCAAGAAATGAATTTTGGTGACTAGGGTTTCGTTTGTCGAATTGAGAAGGTAGTAAGGGGCTAAGTGAGGAGTCTCATGTTCTTTAAATAGGGTACACTTCCTGAATTTAGGGTTTTCCAAACCCTGACCAACTCGCCGAGTCAGTCCCTTGACTCGTCGAGTAAGTCAATTAACTCGCAACCCCAAAACACAATTCTACTCGTCGAGTCTACCCATCTACTCAACGAGTCACTTCCTAATTTTGAGGCTTTTCTTTCTTTTCTAGGTCTTCTGAATTCGGGGTGTTACAACTCTTCCCCACTTAATCTAGAATTCATCCTCAAAGTCCGCTTCAGTTCACAACCCTTTAACCTCTCACAACATTCCTAATCATCGCATGACTTGCCTGCACGGTCCAATCCTTGAAAACACCATCCTGAGAACAGTCCAAGAACTAGATGCAGTCAAAGCTTTAGACCTAGTCAGGCCCTGACCCAGTTAGAACTTTTATTCAACACAAAACAAAAAATAAGGGTATATTGGTCATTTTGAGCAGTCAAAACAACCGGTCAGATACGTAATCAAACAACATGGTTTCAGTTAGAACCAAATGCAGTCAAACCAAATGCAATCAAACCAGATGCAGTCAGAGCTTTAGACCCAGTCAGGCCCGTCAGAACCAAATGCAGTCTGAACTTTAGACTAAGTCAGAACTCGATTAGTGACTATCAAACTGTTTGGTTGGATATGAATAAAAGGCTTAGGGGCTGTTTGTTTTTTTTGTGAAGATCTGCATAGCCACTTTTATCTGCGTCGCGCAGACAACGCACAAACATATGCCCTCGCAGAGTTTTTGTTTTTTGGAAGTGAGCGAATCAAAAAACGCCTGTGTAAGGTCTTCCTGGCACAGACATGGGTCACTATCGTCAAAGGTCTTCATACCCATTTTAACCTAAACAAAAAAAACATGGGTCACCGTGCGATTTTTTTTCTTTTTTTGCTGAAAATGCATTTTTAATGTTTATGATATTAAATTAAGTTTGAAAAATCATTTTATTTCGACGGCTGTTTTTTTATTACAAACCGCAGACATTTTGTTTATGCTCTAGAAACTCCGCACACTGCATACCTTTTAACTTCAAATAAACAAACTAACACCTTAATCTTTTGAAAGCCTAACTTTGAGACTTTAGCTCAGAGCTCATAGTTCTTATTGAAAAAAGAAGAAACACGGTCTTCCCTCGTTTTGCTGATGAATCATATGTTTTTTTGTTTTGTTGGATGAAATCTGAAATATTAGCATGTTATGGATTCATTAACATCAGATTTGTTAGTGGGAGATACCTTAGTTGTTGAACTAATAGTAATTAAAAGTTGCATTTTGTCTAATATGTCATATGTTGTGATATGATTCAGTGGATGAGAAAGAGAGCTGAAATGGTAATTGCATTATAGTCATCATGTTAATGCATGTTGTTGGTAATTGAATATGACAATTTTACCTGTTACATGAGTTTTATAAACTTAATGTGACAAAACAACATAATACCAACAACATCTTGAGATATTAAAGCCAACTTTAATTTATAACACAGGTTCTTGTTTTATTAAATGCAGTTTAATGGAAACGATAACGGGTATACGTACGCGTCTCTGGTCCACATCAAGACCGGAGTCTACATCGAGGCCACAATTATGGCCATGTCATCACTGCAGAAGCAACAAGGAGCATGTTTTTTTGTGCTCCAAGGAAAATTGCAAACTGAAATATTGTCGAGGTTGTTTAGTTAAAAAAATATGATCTAAACAACACAGATATTCCAGATTCTTGGATATGTTTTCGATGCAACTCGGCCTGTACATGCTCCAAGTGTAAGAAGCATGATACTGTTGATGTTGATGTGCAGCAAAATATTTCAAGAAACGATCAAGAGGTAATATAAATACCACTATAAAGTAAAACTATTTTTATTTTTTCGATATGTTTTATTAATTGGCTTTTCTTTCATTGTTTTTTCTTAGGCGACAATCATGAGACTTAATGAGGAGAACGATATGCTTCGAAAGGAACTTGAAGATGTGAAAAAATATATGGCTGATTTTCAAGGAACATTCCAACAAGTAATCGATGAGAAAGACAAGACTATATCAGACTTACGAGATTGTTTGAGGGGGGGAGAGGGCAAAATACTTAAAGGGGAGAATGAAAGGAAACGTCTTCGTAAATCACAATACCGGTAGTCTTTATAGCATCCTATTTTCATTTCATTCTATTACAACATTGTACTTTGAATTGTTTTCTTATTAAATCTTTGGCATAGTTGTCAAACTTGTTCGAGTCGAGTCAATTTATACCCAAAAAGAGTCGACTCGGTAGTGTCTACTTTCATTTCTTTATATGCCACATCATACTTTCAAAAAAATTCTCGATTTATTCGATTCCAGTAGTGAAAATTGCTTTGTACATGTAGTGCGGGAGTTTTAATTCCAATGTTGATTTACCTCTCACATGAGGCTTATGCTTCTATGGGCCAACTCAACTCAGGTTTGTTGGAAGAATAACTGTTTTGCAAAATAAGAAGAGATGAAAGAAGAATGATATAATAAACTAATCTACGAAAGGACATTGTTATTTGTTGCATTCAACCCAATAATCTATTCACTATACAAATCTTTAAAACAATATAAACTCATTTCTTGTTTGTTGTTTTTACCAGGTTCGTATCCTAGTAATCCAAGAACTTGAAGTTGCAAAAGAAGAATTTGCGAGGGCTACATTTGGTGTAGGAAATGATCATATTTGTAGGATTCTTTTACTAAAAATGGTTGAAAGTTTTGCAAAAGATTTTGGATCATGTGAAAGTGGTGTGATGGATCAACCATTAAGTGTTTTCTTTTCTTTTCTATCATATGAATCCCTCATAAATTTTTATCATTGGTTTATATAAAACACTTTGGCTATGTTGCATCTTGAGATATATATTGGATGATGCATGTTGATATTTAGTTGATACTATAACTAGTGACTAGAAAAACTAATACAAATATTTTTTTTGACAAAATTGCAAAAATTATCCCTGTGGTATGCAAATTTTTTGGGGTTTTAGTCCAAAACCCGAGTTTTTTCGATTCATGGTCTTTTTGGAGTGGTTTGTATGTGAAAATAGTCTCTCTGAAAATTGAGATGACTATAATACCCTTGGGGTATTCATTTTTCTTTTTTCTTTCATTTTTTAAATTTAATATTTATTTATTTATTTTAACAATTAAAAAAATAATAAAGGACCTCTCTCTCTCTCTCATAAAGCAATATATTATATTAATAAAACATTAAATTAAATAGAAAAAAGTATAACAAATATATCAAAAGGGCAATTTAGTCATTTCAATTTTCGGAGGGACCATTTTTACATACAAACTAGTCGAAAATGACTACGAATCAAAAAAAAGTCATGATTTTGACTAAAACCCCAAAAACATACATACCACATGACCATGTTTGCAATTTTGTCTATTTTTTTCATAACTTTGTCATGTTTCATCTTTATACCAACATCAATTTCATCTTCTTCCAAAGCTTTTAATGAACCTCAATTGTAAGTTTTTCATCTCTTTTATTTTGTACATAAATTTTGGTAATTTGACTTTAAATTATTGTAATTTGAAGGGGTCATTTTTCTTTTTTGCCTTGTGCTTCTTATCAGTTTTGTTCGGCACTTACAGGATTTGCATTGAATGGCTTCTAAGTGTTCCCCTACTCTATTACATCTTTTTCGCATCTTATTAACTTATTTAAAAATCAAATTTCATGTAGTTCTAGAACCTTTGAAATACTAACCAACGACTTATAAAGAGTAACCCAAAAATGCATATGAATCACTTGGAGATTATGTTAGCAAGTTTAGAATAGAGACTTTGGATATCTCAAACTTCATGTTTCCATAACCATGGAAGCTTTCAATATGGTATTGAAGAAAGATTTTCCTTTTCATGAAGATCTCTATGCAAGAGATTGGATGAAATAAAACAATAAGATATTAAGATTCACTAGACTGGAAGAGGACCGGAAGATCCAAAATTATTAACACCCCTACTCTACATGCCATGTATTATCAAAATATGTTACCACCTCATAAAGTAGCAACATACAACATCGTTTACGTATTGTCCATTGATATTCAACACCTCGCCATATTTCCATTCCTTACCGTTTTTACCTTTAACACCACATCAGGCAATTCAAAATCAATTCTAATCACATTCCAAAGATCATCACAACTTTTATCAATGATATTCACATGATAAAATGTCGAAATCTCGTAATATTTATGAAATGACCAAAATACCCCTGTGATCAAAATACTCTTCAAACATAAGTACTAGAGTTCCCCTGTGATCAAAATACTCTTCAAACATAAGTACTAGAGTTTATATATATATATATATATATATATATATATATATATATATATATATATATATATATATATATATATATATATATATATATATATAGGGTGAGGTTCAGTAGAGAACCATAATTAATAAGAAACCAAGGAACCAATCGTGAGCGTCGGAAATCATAATGATCAACGACCAAGGAAATAGATGTGCACTTTTACATTGGACTCACTTCACTTTCTTTGTTAAAAAGTTAAGGTCCATTTTTTTACAGAAAAAATTTAATAAATATATCAAAATTCATGCATTTTTGTACTTTTTAAACATAGATTCATATTCATGTAAAAAACGATATTCACTTCAGATTCACATTGTGAACCTGTTTAAATTCATATTGTGAATCTGTTCAGATTCACATTGTCAACCTTTTCAGATTCACAATGTGCATAATAGTAAGTCAGATTCACAGTGTGAATCTGAACTGATCGGAGCTTTTTCACATTGTGAATGTTAAAGTTTGCACTTTTCATTTGTTCCTTAATTTCATCTACAAATTTAGCCTCAATTTCCCTCTGATGATTTCCACTGCTTTCATGGATATGTGTTCTTGTGGAAAAACATGGAGACTCCACATTTCTTCCACCGACAATAAACACCCTCCGCTTCTCCTCTTTTTCTTTTGAAAGAAATCGAGACACATCGATTTCAGGATGTCACCCGATCCATCTTCTTCTTATCTGAAAGAAAAATGCCCTAAAATCGGTTTCTTGAATTTGAAGGTTAGTAACCATGGTAGTCTCCAACTCCGTCTCACAGGTGTTCCTCGAATTATCTTATGGGATTTAAAGAGAAGGCCATGAACTTCATGAAAATAAGGTCCAGTTGCAGATATTGTATCTTCCATACATCGAACAACTTTCTTGTAAGGGATTAATATTTGATCGCGATCCATGGAACGCAAAAGCTGAGAATCAAAATTTTGTATTTTGATCAAGTTTTACCCCAAAAAGCACATAACATGTCCATAAAGCACCAATTTTTATGATCCATTATGTGTAGGAAAGCCTTCTGGAAAATATGGATGAATGACTTTGGCGATTAAGAGTTTAATGGATACGTTCATGCTTCATGAGGTCATTAAGAACTTAGGTTTAGAGGTTGTCTTATTAAGATGTCTTAATGGATAAAGTTGGAAAAATTATCCATCAAGACCTTGGAGGGTATCAGATGTGAGCTTTTGGAGCTCTTAAGGATGAAGGAAACAACTTAATCAATTTAGCTGTTTAGACCCAGTTCCCATGATGTGGCCTTCGGGTCGCCACGATGTGGCGAATAGGGATCAACCCAGCTGTTTTGGCATTTTGTGATCATGACATGGCCACAGGGAGGCTACAATGTGGAGTCTTGCTGATGATAAGTATTGATCTTGACTTTGACTTTGATCGGTTACTTTTGGTTTGAGTTGAATTTTATTCAAATTTATAGTTTTAGAATGTGGAGTTAGGGTTTACCTTGTATGGTATTAGGAGGTGTTTAACACCCATTTGTTAGCTGTGGGAGCTAATAGTTGTGGAATGTGTCGGCAATGTGAGTCTTCTCACTATACTATGTAAGATGCTAGTTGTTTTTGTGATGATTGCATGAAAGACTAGTAGGTGGCTCTTGGCACTTATATGCATGACCATGATTTGTCTTCTGATGTGGCAAGAAAAGACCTTGATTGGCTTATTGATGATAATGACAACAAGACTATGGGTGACCCATATCATTCTCTATCCTACGTATGGTATGTGGTATTTTGGGTAACTCACTAAACTTTGTGCTTATGGTTTAGTGGTTTAAACATTTTAAGGTACTTTCGCATTAATTGTTATTGTTTTACTTTGATGTTTGAAAATACATTTTACTCTGATTGGTTTTGGAACAAATGATTGTATTAATTTGATGGTTTAAAAAAGAAAATTTTGTTGATATTTTTGGGACGTTACACCCATGAACCAATGGGGGTCCCGGACAACTCCCTTGGTAGCTGGGTCCTAGGAGTGGCAATCCTTAGTGGGGTCCAAGGGCAGAGCCCTTAGCTTAATACTATTTTATAGAAAATGCATGAAATTCCAAATTTGAGAATTTTGATCAAGTTTTGAACCTGGCAATTTTGCCTCTAATGGTCAACCCCTAATGTTAACCCTGATGGTTGACCTGTATGGTCGACCTCTTGGCATGGAACCATTTTGTGGTAGTTTCATGACAGTTTTGAAACTGCCTTATGAAAGTTTTTGCAGTTAGTTTTCAAACAAAGTATTATACTTGTTTTTGTTCATTAATTTGGTATGTAGAGATCATAACTACACACATTCTCTATTCTTGAACATCATTGAGTTTTACCCAATTAAGATTTTAAGATTACCATCAAAATACTTTAATTTGATAATGCAATCATGACTTTCAGTGAAGCCAAGCAATCTCGAAACCTAATTTTCTAACATTACTTACGAAATCTTAACATGGAATAAAAGAAATTATCAATATTTGAGGGGCCTAATTGTAATATATTTGTACATAGAAACAGGGTTTGATATTTTTTCATTGTGTAATACTTTTCTTTACTGGTTTATCTCTTGATTCCCTATATAAAATTAGGATTTGATAAAAAAAAGCAATTCTTGATTTAGATAATTTGTTTCTAAGGTGGGTTGTTGATCGTAGATGTTGTTTTGTGGTAAGATAAGTACTCCCTTATTCCTATTTTTATTTTGTGAAATCGTTTATTTTATTTAGAGTTGTCACACCCCAAAACCATGAATGGCGGAAACATTCTGGGGCGGAAGACGTCATGTACAGTATCCTCATGTGCTACCCCTATGGTAACTTACTAGTGATGTAACTGGTACGTATGAACATGGAAGTATACCCTTGCTACCCAAGGGTATTGAATGGACTGGAAGAAACTTTATGACTATATATATACATATGATATATAACTAATATTTAAACGACCTTCGGACGGATACCCGATACCTTACCAGACCACATCCCAACAGGGAAAAGGAAATAAAGTGAGCTAGCCTTCCTAAGCCTTTTAAACATTTCTTATATAACTATACATACATATGCATGCATTTGATAATAAGTATAAAGAGCTTAAGTAAATGTATTTGATAAGTATAAGAATTTGTAAAACAGTTTGAAGCAAAACAGTTTGATAAACAGTTTGAACAGTAAGAAAATCCCTGGTTTTGTAGCTAGTAATCACATGTGATTGATGTAATAACTATAAGTATTTAACTTGTATCCCCCCCCCCCATAAAGCATTTAAAAACATTTAAACCATTGATTAAGGGGTATGAACTCACCTGTAGTGAGTGGTACGGATGAACTGAAGTTGTAGGATTGCTAGGTGTCAAGTGAAGTCTTGAACACACTCTATGATCCTAATTAACATATAATATCACATATATGTATCCAATTAGTCTTTAAACAACTAATAAACAAAGTCAAGACACCCTAGGACATGCTAAACACCTTATGCAGGTGTTATAAGTCTCAAGGATTGCATCTAAGTGTTGTAGGGAAAGGCTAGTGTGTTTGGGGTTCAAGGAAAACTCCATTAGGGAGTTTACGGTTTTGTGGTCTTAACCAAAAGGGTTTACGGTCGTAAGCTCACCCTCTTTGTGACCATTTATTGTTTGAAGCCTTCTAAGCTAATCCAAGCATTCATACTTCATGTTTAAGCCTTAGGAAGTGTTTTGTGGCATCAATACACTCCTAAATGGAGTTTACGGCTCATGGACCATTTCTCCATGAGTTTACTGCCGTAAACTCCTATGGAACATGGTTTTATGATGTTTTCAAGTCCTAAACACTTCCAGGTAATAGCCTAGGTTAGATTCTAGGAAAAAGGAAGGAGTATGGGCCATTTATACCCACTTTGGGGTGTTTACGGTTTTGGGAGATCCCCAAACCGTAAACACATATAAATGAATCCCTTAAGAAATTATATCACTAATTTTGGTCAAACTCTAAACCTAAAATGGAAAATCGAAAACCCAAAACCCTTAAGAAATTATTTTCGAAAATAACATACAATGTGTTCTTTATAATATGACATGTTTCCGAAATAGGGGTGTTCGTTTGGATGGATCGGTTTGATTCGATCCCATTAAGTAAATCCAAATTGATTTTAGTTTTCAAAATATGGATCCAAATAGTCCAAATTAAATTAAAATCTGATCCGATCCGATCCAATTACAATTCGGTTGGATCGGTTTTTATAATTCGGTTTTCAAAAACCATAACATTTTAAAAGGACACAGAATTATACTATGATCTAATTTTACAGAAAAAGCAAAAAAAAATTATTTCCTTGTGATTTAAAATTTATAAATAACCACTAAGAAGGCATATTATAGTTTATTATTTAATAGATAAAAAACTTTTGACAGAAAGTACATATTAATGTCTTTTATTAGGTAAAACCTTTTGAACTTATTTTAAAAAATTATAAAATTAATAAACAATTATAGATATATTGAAAATAAATACATAACAAATTGTTATTCGGTTTTTTTTTGGACTATTCGGTTCTTATTTTATAAACCAAAACCAATCCGAAATCCAAAATAATAATTCGGTTTTGTTGAAAACCAATCCAAAAATCCGAATATCTGAACCAAATAGTCCAATCCAAATTGTCCAATTGGACAATTCGTTTTTATCCAAATAGTGAACAGCCCTACGAAAGGGAGACTAATTGTAGAAATTAAACTATTCATCGAATGAACTAATTGCCGAAACAATCTATATGCCACGACTGTTTTGCACGGATACATTGTTAGAAGGGCAATGCTACAATATTTTTTAAAGTACATGGCATGTTTACATTTGATCTAGGGATGTCAAAAAGTCTTGTGGGACCTCGATCCCGTGGGGCCCCCGTCATGTATGGGGGAATTTGTTGAAAAAAATCGGGGACGGGGGCGGGGGCACGGGCAAGGTTAACCCCCGTTTTAATTTCGGAGGCAGGAGCCAGGGTTGGTAGTCCCGTCCCGAAACTCCTGTCGGGGCCCCATTAATAAATTATATAAATTGACATATATTAAGTATATAAATATAATAAACAATAAAATAATTTTTACGTACAAAAATTCAACAAAAAACATGTTATTAAGTTGTTTGTAACATGTAAAATTATGTTATAAATATCTATTTGTTACCCAAAAAATAGTTTCTTTTAGCCCAAATAAGGTAGCCCAAAATCAATCGGGGGCGTGGGCGGGGGTCAGAAGTGGAATTCGGGGGCGGGGGCGAGGGATGTAATCACCGTCCCATTTTCCCTCGTTGACATCCCTAATTTGATCTCCTCGTTGTCATTTGCAGTCTCCAGCTCTTATTTTTATACCATTTCAAGCAATAACTCGACATGTTGGAAGTACATAGCATCTTTACCTTTGTCTTTTTTATTGAAATGTACACATGGGTATCATTTCATGTAATGGTTGGTATCAAACATGATTTCTTTTTTAAACGACAAACTAACTAACCTACTCTTAAATAACCACCTATGTCTCCACCGAGACTTGAACCCATGACCTCTCCTATTTCAAAAGAAAACTATTCATCATCTGGAAACTAATTGTCGCTCATATACTATTTGGAGGATATATGATTATATCAGTGAGAAAATGATTTTTTTTTCAAATATGTTATAATTATATTAAAAACGATCTATTTTTGACACAAATAATACATTGTTAGACTCAAAACAACAACAAACTATTAATTTTAACTAAATGATTGCACCGTATTATGTACCACAGTACACCTTCATCAAAAAACAAACTCATTGAAAAGAGTCATCAGTAACCACTAGAATCACCAACGAGCATCATCACCGCCACCTTCGCACCCGAAGGTTGGCGTGGGTAAACGACTAGTGTGTGTGTGTGTGTGTGTGTGTGTGTGTATATATATATATATATATAGGTTTAGGTTCTGTGGAAAACAAAAAATCCTAAAAAAACCCTAAAAATCATAAAAATGAATAAAAAAAATACTTAGACATTACAAAACTTTTTTTTGAATTATTTTTATATAGAAAATCGCAGCTTTTTATTAAAATTCGCTGAAAAATAAAATAAAATATCAATTTTTTTTATAATTTTTTTCAGCGAATTTGTATAGAAAGCTGTGATTTTTTATAAAAAAAAATTCCAAAAAAAGTTTTGTGATCTCTAAGTATTTTTTTTATGCATTTTTATGATTTTTAGGGTTTTTTTTTGTTTTCCAAATAGCCTGTCTATATATATATATATATATATATATATATATATATATATATATATATATATATATATATATATATATATATATATATATATATATATATATATATATATATATGCAACACCCATAAAAATCATGCCAAATTTAAATTTTTCCAAAACACTTAAAACCAATCAACATTACATAATTTGTTTTCAGAATAATAAATAAGTATCCCAATATCAAATCATGAAATCATAACAGTAGGAGGAATAGTACGATCATGTCTTCGCCTTCCACGATCACCAGAAGTACCTGAAACAACAAACTGAAACTGTAAGCCCGAAAGCTTAGTGAACTACCCCCAAAATACCCATACCCATGATAATATACATATAATCATAAACAACATACTATGGGTCTAGTCAACCATCGGGTTGGAATACCCCAGGCCCACAACCAACAGATTGGAATGCCCATATACTATGAGTCCAATCATCCTCAGGATGGAATATTCACAGCCTATAACCAACAGGTTGGAATGCCCGGTCTGTTGGCCTCCGCACAAAGCAGATAAGCCTCAACCGCCAAACAAACATGCGCACATATATAACAGATAATCACATAACATTCTATAGACAACAGTTGATCAAAACAGCCATACCACAAACACATAATACCATCCTGTCTATCAGGATACCAGTCTAACATATCATACTAGCATGTCGCATAATACCGCCCTATAACTAGGACATTGACCTAACCAGGTCACTAAGCATAACATAAACTCATCCTAACTACTAGGATGCAAACCAATAAACATATCATGCCATAACCAGATACAACCCATAAAGGGTCGGCCTTGGTGCCTTACACCCTTTTGATATAGTGAGGATAACTCACATTACTAGTAGTGCTGAAATACTGTAAATCTCTGACTGTTGTCTCACCAGGAATCCCAAACTGTTACACAATAAACACCAAAATTAATACCCAAAATAACCTTCTTGACTAAATGTCCACACCATTAATTAAGTCCACTCTCGTTATTGGGCCAAGGCCCAAATACTCAATCCTTGACTTGAAAGTCCATATAAAAGCCCATTATCGGCCCAATTTACCAAATTGGGCCTAACCCTATGATCCACTATCACTACCTGGCCCAAAATATTTTATTTACAAAGTCCAGCAAAGGCCCAAATTCCATTTAGTCCATAAACAACCCAAAACCCAAAACCCATTTGTTAAAAGCCCAACAGAGGACGTACGCGGGGCGTACTCCTTTGGGTACGCGGGGCGTAATCATCCAATGTTGACCACCATCGGGGTGGTTTACCTGGTACGCTGGATGTACTGGACAATTTGTCAAAACCTCATTAAGCACTTAATGGCTTAAGCACTTAAGCCCAAACTCCAGATCCAGAGACCTATCATGCCTAGGATCCATAAAGTCGTGAATTTTATCACTTTGGACGTCCATAAAGTTCTTAATGCTTGGTCTTAATCCATTAAGACCTTATTTTCCATGCATGGGACACATTCAGCTAATGGGACCACATTTTTATCATTTAAGGTCCCTTCTAGAAGGACAATCCTTTTCGTCCAAAACACAACATGCACTACCTTGTGGTTTTTGGGACAAGTAATGAGTCTTTTAAAGGAAAATGGAGAGATCTAATCATATAAGCATATAGTTTGGAATTTTATACCTTCTGGAGCTTCTTGAGCACGAGTTAACTTTAGATCTACAAGCTTGGTCTCTTCCTTCAACTCTTTGATGCAATGATTTCCTCTTAAAGCACTCAAGAACACACAAATGAACTTAAACACACAAAAGGGAAGGCTAGGGTTTGGGAAAGACGAGTTTGATCTGCAGAGGCTGAGATAAGAGGGGTATTGGTGATCATTATGTTGCTTATATAGGCCCCAAACCCTAAATATTAGGGTTTCACCCAGACATTAGTACGCCTAGCATACACAATTGTACGCCCAACGTACCAAGGCGGGCCTTAATACACTTAGCGTACTCCCTTTTTGGCCCAAGTTTGCAAACTTGGTCCTTAAACTTATCTTGGCTCTTCACTTCCAACCCCAAGGATTATAAATGACAAGGAAAAGATAGAAGAGGGTTCGGGAATACCTGTCAAATCTCTGGAAGTTACAATATATATATATATATATATATATATATATATATATATATATATATATATATATATATATATATATATATATATATGTCTAGTCAATTAATTGGCTACTAAATATTCATTTTTCTAGTTAATTATTTGAACAAAGGCCTTCTAGCCTAACGATATTAGGTGTTGCTCTCTCATATTGAGGTCGAGGGTTCAAGTTTCATTAGCGACATATGTGTATTTAAGAGTAGTTTATGAGTAAGGGATATATATGTATTTAGGAATAGAGTAGCGTTCAAAAAATATGTTGGGAATTGATCTTTTTGACTTAAATTTTTATTCGTTTGAATGTTGTAATTAATCCGTAACATAACAACTTCGTATGTAATGTATTTAAGGACTTACTTTGTTTGACAAAATTGATTTTGCTTACAAAAATGAAGATATGATATCAAGTTTTATAAGTTTGAAGTGGTTTCTTGGACACTACAATTTAAAGTATAACAATTTACACAAACCAAAGGTACACTCTTATTGCAAATTTCATGTTTATTGGGAATTATGTTTTAGGAATTGGTCGTTTAAATTTAGTATCACGTAATATAAAGTTTAAGAACACAAAAATAAATTAATTAAGGATATCATAGGCATTTTGCACACATCAATATAATTTCCAAAAAACGACATCGTCAAGGATTTTTGAAGTTGATTTGGAAAATATGCTACACGCACCGACGCTATAACATAAACCTAAGAGAAGACCCTTACGTTTTTGCCATCTATAAATACCGGATAGCGGTGTTTGAGATTCATTCTTAAACTAACGTCTCGCCGAACACAAGTGCAAATTACCCACATTGCGAATGGCCCAAGGTATAATTTTTTTTTTCTCCCCTACATTATCGTTCTGTAGTTATTTCGATCTTTATAAATCATGTTTAATTATATTAAAATACATGTGCCCGATTTCAAACGCATTTAAAATTGCTTAATTTGTTTTGATCTAGTCACTATTGTTCGTTTTAAGTGTTTGATCCATTATTAGATCTACTTGTTACTAATGATTATTGTTATTGTTGCTTCCTTACTAGGAATTTAACTTTAGTGTTTGATATCAACATAGATATAAATCAACGGTGCATTTCTAAGGAATTTTTTCCCGATCTAACAGGAAAATGAAACATACGGAATTAGCATTGTGTTAGTTAATTTTAAGGGAAAATGATTTAAGAGTCCAACAAATTTCCAAACCGTTCAAAAAACCTCAATTATGTTTTGTCTGTTCAAGAAAACTCAACGAACTTAACATTCTGTCTAAAAAACCCAATAAAGTTACATTTTTGTTCAATTCTATGGAAGTCAAAGAAGAGAAACAGATAACGTGGCTTATTACTATATCATGAAAATGATTTGCAAGACCAATAAAGTTTCAAACCGTTCAAAAAACCTCAATCATGTTTTGTCTCTTCAAAAAAACTCAAAGAGCTTAACTTTTTGAACAGACAAAATATGATTAGGGTTTTTTAAACGTTTTGAAAATTTCGTTGGATTTTTTAGACAAAAGGTTAAGTTCGTTGAGTTTTTTGAACATATAAAATATGATTGATGTTTTTTGAACGGTTTGAAAACTCTGTTGGGCTTGTAAGGCATTTTCCCTAATTTTAATTGACATCAAGGTCATATCTTTCAAAATTTGGAAAAGTTTTATCTATAGAATCAAAATGAGCTTTGAATTATGCTATATTTCAAAAGAATCCTTTACACATTTGTAAGAAAATCTTACATAGATGGTGACACTTGCTGCAATTCATGATGTGGATTTTTCTATAACGACTAGAAATAGTTTTCTTAATTTGGGATTGGGCAAACATCAAAACCCTAAGCTCACTTTCGTCTTCGATATTTCTATTTATGTTTTTTTATTAATCCATGGTTAAAAAAAAGATTTTATTATCATTAATTCTCTTTTCAATTAAAATGAAAGGTATAAAAGTCAGAGAACACATATTTTTTAAGTGGATAAAGAAAAAACATAAATAGAAATATCACCAACCTTTTAGTTTTTCAAATATCTCTCTTAAAATTAACTTAATCAATAATTGATACCCTTGGAATGTTACTTAATATCTTTAGAAGAGTTTACATGCTAATACATATGTAATCTACATAAATTAATCTATCGTATTGCCTTGAATTGGTAATTATGTTAGATTGCAGTTGGAATTGTTTTTTCCATTAGTTGTGATTGTTAGTTATTTTATCGCGTATTTTTTTCTGAATTCAATTGAAGCTGTATGTCTTTTTTATATATAAAAAATGAAAATCAAAATGAATGAAAGTGATTTATGTTTGATTGAATGGCCTCTCTCAAGCCAAGTAGTTGGCTACTTCTTGTTTTGGGTTCATGTCCACCTTTTTAACTACTGAAAAATGTTATAAAAACGATGGTAATTATTAAAATACATTAACTACTACTTACAAGTTACAAGTATCATCATATTTGATAAGCCTTTTCAATTTGTAACAGAACTAAATTTGGTAGATGTTCCCGACACTATATTTTCACATGAAGAATTAAGGGAGTTTGTTGGTTCAATTCGAAATCGAGCACCACATTACATTGAAATAACATGTGGTTGCACAAGCAAGCAATTTGGAGACACCACTGGCATACTAAGAATATGTGATGAGGGCGCCATTCATGCCAATTGTTTTTGTTGCAAACAAGGCACGTTCAATTAAACTTTCTTTACACACACACACACACACACACACACACACACACACACACACACATATATATATATATATATATATATATATATATATATATATATATCCACTGCATGTTTTTATATAATGTGAAATGAATTTAATTATGATACTTTTTGACAGTGTTTAATTCACCTATCGAGTTTGCAAAACATGGCTCCAGACTTTCCAACGTGTCAAATTGGAAAACAAAAATTTGGATTGCTAATTGTGATGGTCAAAAAATAAAAATAGCCAAAACTTGTCTCCTAAAATACTACAAAGGAGATGTGTACAAAAGACCACACAATGAAGATGTCCACCGTGACCAATTTTTGAATTGTAGTGTCTGCAAAAAGGTGCGACGATTTGAACTTCGGTCACGTGAAACATCCAGGTTCTATCATGATGCTGTTGCAAGAGAAAATCGAACTTGTAGTGACATGATACCTGGGAGGTAAGTCATCACAACCTACGTATCTTAAATATATATCTAATTACTTTCCTAGGTTCCATAATCACACGAAACATGTATTTTTTAATGTATTTCACTAGTTTGTCTATTGTTTACAGGTTGTTAGTAGTTACTAAAATTCATATACCATATACATTTATTTCATATCATATATTTCTATAAAAGGAAGACCATGTTAGAATCTAGAGTTAGATATGTACATAATCTTATGAAATTCTGTAATTTGTAATGTTTATAACTTGCATGATATATGTTGATAACATTGTTTGATCCAGGTGGACGTGTGAGGACCTGGAAGAGAGGGTAAGCTCTAGGATCCGAACTGGATGCCGCAAAAACATAAGATGCAAAGGGTGCCTTCGTTGTGTTTGTTTTGGATGCAACATGTGTAGGTTTGAAGATTGTGGATGTCGAACATGCATTGATTTTTATGAAAATGCAACTAATTAACTAGGTGCATATATGTTGTTTTAGTAGCTTTGTGTCTGTCTTTCTAAGATAATATTGAAAAAGGGATGTTTATGTGGTTCACATGCTTGGGATTTCATCATGGTTCTATGGTTCATGTTTGGGATTTTGTGATGTTTAATGTTTCTATGAAAATCTATAGTCATTTACTTTTTCTATATATAATCCATCATTTGTATACTATATGCATTTCATAACTTTACTCATGTTTGCATGTACGAGATTGCTATACCATTCACAACACCATTTTTGTTCTCATATGTAGCACGCTGTTGCTTTACTTTTTAATTTATATTATAAATATATTAACAGCATTTATAAAACAGTGTGTTCAACTTGTGTTCAAGTGAACTATTAAAATTTGCCTTAGCTTTGCTTGGTAAGTGAACTTTCTATTTGACATGTAACCTGGGTTGGGTTCAATCCCTTGAAGATGTAAAAAATTATTATATTTTTGCTATTATTTTATAATCTGTATATTAATAAAATAGATAATAAAACGTATACATGCTCATCAAAATGCTTGACTTGATTGGCATGGGCTATAGATTTAGTTTACTTTTTTTTATATGCGTTTAATTTGAGTTTAGTTCTTAAATTATAATATTTTTTGTAATAAACATTTGACTCTTATTTACGAGGTCCATGTTCATTTTTAACAAGAGTCTTAAAATAAAAAATAAAAATAAATATCCGATCCCTAATTTGTTTTTATCTTAGTCGGATAAAAGCCTAAAATGTCAAACCAGTATTTCACAGTATCCATATCGTATTTATCCGAATTCAGTTGAAAAGTGTTGGATCCGGTCTAACTGGATTCGAATAGGATAATATCATGATTTTAAAACTAGATATTCGGATTATAATTTTTTTATATATATATTCAATCTAAAAATTAAATTTAACTTCAACCAAGTATATTATTTTTATTATAACAATAACAAAAAAATAAAGCACTTTAAGCATAAAATTTTTCCAATAAAAATTAAAAAGATGCAAATAATATGTGAAACAAATAACAAAAGTTAGATTGAACACAAGTATTTATAATAGCTGAGTGCTACCAAGAACTTGATCCACTTCAATGGAAGAACGATGCATTGTATATGCCACATATAAACATTCAAAAAAAAAATAAGAGTTTATAGATGCAACTTAAAACATCAACAAAAATGCAAAAGAATACAGAATCCAATCTACCGATACCTGTAAAGTGTAAACGCATATATATTTTACAATCCCCCTCTTTATAAGCGCGATCGAATGAAGATCTTCTTCAGATCAGTTTTTGCAGGAGATGAGTTTTCACTACCTTCTGCGGATTCATCTTTACGAGGATCCAAATCCTTGGCACATAAGATTGAATCTTCGTCATCCAGCCTTATAATATGCAAATCCTCTTCCATTTTCTCCATCCGAGCCTGCATCTCCTCCATCATTAATGTATGTGGTGCTTTATTGTTCAAATTCGCTGGTTCTACAGGAGCTTCATCCTTCAATCCTTCCTTCACTATCTTATACACTTGCATCCGACCTTCACATAACCAGAAACAGAATCATCAATTATGCAATCGAACAACTGAGTCGTTCGTAAGAACCCTATAAAGTACCCAAAATCGTTACAATGAAACTCATAAATCCCTAAAATCTCAAATTCGACCATTTAGATAGAATTGTTGAATAATCCCAATGTAACTTCGTAAGAAAACATTAAAATTGGAAGTTGGAACACAGGCAGGGGTTTCTTACCCCTAATCCCCAAAAGCAATAATTTTAAACAAAAATAGAGTCAGGAGCTCAATCCTAGTTCAGTAGCATGATTCATGAAGGAGATCATATAACTAACCTTTGAGAGAATCGTTAACAGCAGAATCGACGGCGAACTTGCCGAAGCCGGTTAGAACTCGAGTTATGGTCTCCCTACGATCGGGGTCAGGCAGGGATTCCACAACCGGCTTGGTTAGGAAGCGATTACGGGAAGTTGTAGATGAATCGGAGGAGGTGTTTGAAGTACTCCGATTCATAAATCTGACGGCGACCGATCTGATATCGTCCCAGATACCCATGGAGCCGGCGTTGGTTGTTCCCGGTGGGAGGAGACAAGGGTGGGGGTGGGGGATCTTCCTACTTCCTATCCGTAGTCAGTGGTTAAGATTATTAATAAGCGCAAATTGTTGCACTCAGCGGAAAACATACTTATATCACGGCCTTCGATTCCTTTGCGTAAGAGTAATGATTTATTTATGTAATATTTTAATACTTTAAGTTTAATTTGCAATTTATCAATTATCAATAAACCATCGATATATTCCAATTTTTAATTTATTTTTAGTATACTACTTTATTATTATTTTTTTTAAAACAGAAAACCAAACACTGTAGAATGGCCAACCAATTTATAGTGGCGTCCGGATTGCTTATTTAAATTTTTTTATGTTTTTTTTTTAAATTGCTTATTAATTGTTAGCTTATGTGTTATAAAATGAAGTTTAGAAAAAAAAATGTTTAGATTATTTTATTGTGGTAGCAAGTTATAATAAGTTGATAAATACTTTTTTAGTGTTGAATAAATTTTGCTTATTTTATATATAAAATGACTGAAAATATAACAATAAATTCATATACATATCGTTGTCATGAAGAAAAAAATTAAGATTACGTTTTAGGGTTAAAAAATGGTAATTGGTTTTCATATATAAGTAATACCTTTAAATAAATTAGAAGCATTTTAGATAAGTTAGAAGAAAGTCACAACTTATAAAAACTGTTTATTTAATTAAAAAATTAACTTTTTTATTTGAACACTAAAATACACTTATTAACATTACCAAAAACTAAAAAAAATAATAATAAACACAAATAAACCAAAACACCCAAAAAAAACTACTGCTACTGTATTTCAAATCATAGTTTTGTAAGAAGAAAAACTTAATTGGAATATTATAATATAGGAAAAAGCAAAACTAATATTTAGTGAATCTAACCATAATCAACGAAGTTTAATGACTTACAAGGTACATGTCATGTGTGTATATATTTAGTCAGTCAACAATTTTTTTATATAATTTATTATTAAAATCTCTTCAACCATTCAAAAACTCCCCTAATAATGGTAAATTTTAGATTATGTCTGTTATCTTTGTCTATTTGAGAAAAATAATTAAATATTATTTACATAGATAAGGTTAATGACTAAAAATGATAATGTAATATTTCACGGAAATATATTTAGTCCCAAACTTTGTATACGTTTTACCATTAAACTCTCTTTATTTGCTCAAAAACTATCATTATAATCAAATTTTATGAATAAATGTTGATTTGATATTTACGTTGCTAAGATAGATCTAATATGTAATTGTAAAGGGAAAATGACATAAAAGCCCTTAATGTAACATCCCGAAATATCAAGAGTAGAGTGAAGGGCTAAAAGAGTAAATGGGGAAAGAGCAACTCGGCGAGTCCATGTGTGGACTCGGCGAGTAGAGTCGCGACTGGGTCGCGTGTTAAGTAGCCGACTCGGCGAGTCAATGAGATGGACTCGGCGAGTAGGCGCTGAGTGGAGAAAACCCTAATTCTCGGGGTTGAGCCCTATTTAAAGATCATTATGTCTCCTTCTCAGCCTCTCTATCATCCCTTGAGTCCCAGAAACCCTAATTTCGAGGAGAAACACCATGGTTGAGCAAATTGGAGCTTGGAGAGGTGATTGTTGAAGAGATCCTAGAAAAGAAGAGGTTTGGAGCAAGGGGCTTTGCTTGGAATTGAGTTTCATTGCAGTTGGGGCGTCCTCTTAGAGGTAATATCTCGCTTTTGAGCTGCTATTTCTTTAATGCATCATTTTGGGGGTGTTAGAGACCATATCCTTGGATGTATTGGAGTCTAGAGGTTAGATCTGAGGTTGCTACCTCAGATCTGGAAGGGAGAAGGATCAGAGAGCATGAAAGTCCCTGTTTGTGAGTGATTGATGGAGCTATTTTGTCCCAAACCCAAACCCTAGAGTGAAAATGCATAGATCTCTTTGGATTCACGTAAAGTTTGCCACTTTACGTGATGGATGAGTGGTAGGAGGCTAGATCTATGTTTTGGAGCAATTGCATGGCCTGGAATGCTTCTGAATGGATTCAGACCGGTGGTACTCGGCGAGTCACATGAGTGTACTCGACGAGTTGCTTGAAGATGAGCTGGGACTCGGCGAGTTGGAAGAACAACTCGGCGAGTTGGATGAAGATGGCCTGGAACTCGGCGAGTTGTATGAACAACTCGGCGAGTAGGTTGATGATAGTCTTGGACTTGGCGAGTCTATTCTTGGACTCGGCGAGTCTTGTCGAAGAGTCCCGATATTCGCTGGATGAGTCGAGAATCGGTGAGTCAAGGGATGACTCGGTGAGTTGTGTGCGAGTGGACTCAGAGTTGTTGGACTCGGCGAGTCTCGGGGTGACTCGGCGAGTTAGGTCGCGGATTGAGTGAAGTACTGATTATGGGAACTCGGCGAGTCATAAGGTTGACTCGGCGAGTAGGATCAGTTAGGGGTTGACTTTGACCAAGAATTGACCGTTGACTTTTAGGGTTTGGTCAGCGATGTGGCCTTTAGGCCAAGAGAGGGGTAGAATAGTCTTTTACCCTTAAGAGGGTGCATTGAGAGGATTGATTCTAGTCTCGAGAGTTATAGTCATGAGAGTTTTTGCCTTATGTGTTAGGCGGTGGCGAGTTCGAGATTCAAGTGTGGAGATATCTGCTTTCTGCTTGCCAGGTGAGTCTTCTCACTATACTTTACCTTGAGTAGGTAACCAGAGTTATGTGACAGAGTATGTGTATGCTATGTAAGTTATGTGTTGTACTGCATTATTTCTATGTGATTTATGTTGTGCATGTTTGCAGAGTTGGAACCGAAGGGTTCCTAGAGTTAGAACCGGAAGGTTCATAGAGTTAGAACCTGAGGGTTCACAGAGTTTGGGTGCACGGACCCATAGAGTATAGCCTCGAGTGGCTTATATGTGTTATGTGTGTGGTATTTTGGGGAACTCACTAAGCTTCGTGCTTACAGTGTTTTGTATGATGTTTTGCAGGTTT
The DNA here is from genome assembly GCF_051521515.1 of Lactuca serriola. NCBI lineage: Eukaryota > Viridiplantae > Streptophyta > Magnoliopsida > Asterales > Asteraceae > Lactuca > Lactuca serriola. The sequence goes on along the minus strand of NC_136412.1, from coordinate 14,400,597 downwards.
CTTTCAGTATCACGGGACGGCACCGGCTTGATTGTACACACCAGAAAAAGGGTTATGTTTTGGAGGATCCTGGTTTTCTATACAAGCGAAAATGGAGCTATGTTTTGTAAATAAGATTTTTAAGCAAGTGTTTTTAAGAATTAAAACGTTTATTTTAAATGAAAATTTTGTTTGAAATTTTCGGTGTTACAAGTTGGTATCAGAGCCTTGGTTTGAGGGATTCGGATGCGCCTTCGGGTAAATCTGGACTCAAACTGAGGAAGTAAGAAAAGTTTTTTTTTTAAAGAAATAATTTTCTAAAAGTGAATAAGAGTCAAAGAGAAAGCAAGAAAGAGCAGTGTGTACCATCAGCCAGAGCCCGAACGGTGATTTCCCAAAATACCCTTACTTTTGTGTTATGAGATATTTATGATGCATTTTATGAGATATTATTGCATGCTAGAGACAGGCTAGGTATGCCATATATTAGGACTAGAGTGGCCTGATTTGTGATGCCTTAGCCTAGGAATTGCTGTGATATGCGATGTGCTTTTGAGTATGTGATGAGTGAGAATATTTGATTGGAATCCTTTAGGGGATTTGAGTAGAGGAGTAATCTAGGGGAGATACCTAGATGAGTACTGTGGTACTTAGAGGAAGAGTAGTTAGAGCCCGCGAGGGGAAGAGTTGCAGAGTTCGGTGGTACATCCGAGGATGAGCAGAACAAGTGGAGCTATCACCCAGAGTGAGTCAGATGAATTCTTCGATGCTCGAATGCTGCTTGCTTTGTGCTTTGTGGAACTCTCGATGATGGGAGTCAGCTACCAAGCGAATATGACGATATTCAGGAGGTAGATGACTGGCATCGTTAGGAGCTCTTCAGCAGCTGATAGCGGAGAAGTGTGGGAATCTAGGAAAGATCCTAGGGAGTAACCTTAGCCAGATGAGTGCGCTGGCAGAGTAGAGAATTTCTCTGGGGAGCAAGCGCGCAACGGAGATTGGTGAACGAGAAGGTCGAGCAGCTACTTAGGAGCTTCGGGATAGTCCGTGTGGAAAGTATGGGTAGATGTGGCAGGTAGTATGGGCCCGTACTACTGAAAGCAGAGGACCCATACTTGATACAGGGAGTATTCTGAAGGTTCTAACGAGCGGATTGAGGAGTGATGTTATGGTTCGAGTACCATACATCGGAGCGGATTGAGGAGTGATGTTATGGTTCGAGTACCATACATCGGAGTGGATTGAGGAGTGATGTTATGGTTCGAGTACCATACATCGGAGCAGATGGAAGAGTGATGCTATGGTTCGGGTACCATATGCCGGAGCATTTTGAGAAGAGATGTCATGGGATGAGTACCATGGTTCGTAGTGAATGATGTGTGGGGTTCTCCGGTTATCCGGACACGATTGATGAGGTAGAGATTGGACGCTATGAGTTTTAGGCCTGTGGGCCATGATTGAGTTCGAAGAGGTGTCCCTTGAGAGGGAGGTCGAGAGCGTATCAGAGTATTCTGGTAAGGAGTTAGAGGGAGAGGAGAATTTCGGTATGAGATGAGCAATCAGTCGATAGAGGAGAGGTCACCTTCTATGTGAGTGGTGCCATTTATGTTCGTGTGCGGAACATGAGAGGCCTGATGTTTTAGTTTCAGGGTTTGGGGGTAAACCCCGCAGGTCGTTATTGATGATGATTTCTCCCAGAGTATCAGGTAGCATGTGTGCCGCGAGGCAGTAATTTATCATGAGCAGATAGTCAGTTGGAACTGAGATAGTCGAGGACCACACTACACCTATTTGAGTATAGTAGGATGTATTGTAGTGGTATCAGTGGGGAGCTCAGTCGAGTTTAGCAGTGCAGAGAGTTTTCCATCTATGTTGGGTGTTGAATATGGGAGTAGGTCCCTGTTCTTGGGATGATTCCGGTGGGAGCGATGTTTGATGAGTTGAGGTGAGGGGTACGATGATTTTGTGGTTCGGTCTATGAGCCAGAGATGTTACTGAGCAGTTGAGTTGTTTGGTACTAGATTGGTATGAGACTTGGAACGACTAGAGGCAGTCGTGGCGAGGAGTTCTTGAGGAGTTCATCTGAGGATCAGAGTTATGAGACCGATTAATTTCCTTAAAGGGGATTATCGGATGTTGCGTAGCACTTTCCAGGGGCAAGTGCGTTATTGCTGGTGGAAATAGTTCGGGAGGATGTTGAGGTGTCAGATAGTGATGGTTCGAACCCTAAGTGGGGGAGAACTGGGTGGTTTATTGAGAGAACCAGAGATTTGTGCAAGAGCGGTTAGGGGTTGGATGCAGAACCTGCGGCTTGAATTCATGAGATCAGGGTCATTGGTGATTAAGGAAAGGTGCGGGGCGAGATAACGCATGTGATATATGTCTAAGAGAAGGATGGGTGTCTCCACGGCGGGTGGTCAATGATCAGGAATCTGATGGTGGTCAGAGTCGTCTCGAGTGGAAGGCTCGTAATGATGGTATGGGCAGTTGAGAACTTCTGGGTAGCCGATTATCGAGTAGCCAATTTCCAGGCTAGGATGTGTATTCTTGCTTGAATTTTGAGCAGTAGTGGAGAGGGTTTCGGAGGATCATCAGTGTGTTCTGAAGGGTTAGCACCTTCCTTGTATTCCAATTGAGTGTTTGGATGCACTGAAGTTGCACATCGTGTGATATTAGAAATTATTATGAGATTCAAAGGAAATGTATTGTCGTGAGTGTATGGTATTGGGAGTAAGGGAAACAGTGGTTGTGGCAGGATCTTGTGATGTTCTGTTGGGATATTCCGAGGTATCTGGGTATAATACCTTTATTTCGGAGTTACTCGTGAATGTTGAGTTGAAACGATTTGTGGTGTATCAGGTATCTACAGATCTAGTGGGAGCCCTTCGAGTATGGGCATCCAGGGAGATTATTAAGAGAGTGGAGCTTCACAAGGGTGAGCATTTTGATATGTCAATTGCTTTCAGAGTCTGGAATGTGTATTCGAGTCGAGTATGGGTAGCCGTCTGTGATAGTCTGCGGAGCATGAGCTAGTGGAGTTAGAGAGTGTTGTGATACTGCGGGGAGCCATAGTACTCACTAGTCAGAGGGTGTTGTGATACTACGGGGAGCCATAGTACTCACTAGTCAGAGGGTGTTGTGATACTGCGGGGAGCCGTAGTACTCACTAGTCAGAGGGTGTTGTGATACTACGGGGAGCAGTAGTACTCACTAGTCAGAGGGTGTTGGGATACTGCGGGGAGCCGTAGTACTCACTAAATGGCAAGAGAATGTGATGATGGAATGATCTCCGGTCAGTGTATGATGTGGAAGAGTTTTGGGCTTGAGTAGCCCTAGTATTGAGTTCTGGAGCCTGGGTGTTGAACCAGGGGCGAGACTGGGGTCTACGTCTCTGTCAGGAGATGCGGCGAGATGCGCAAGGGATATGCGCAGCAGAAACCAGAGATTAGAGTTGAGACGATCCTCGGTTGGATTGTATTTTCTCGCATGAGGAAAAAGAGAATTTTGTGACTTGCGTGCCCCTGGGCCGGGATAGTGGTCACGGGGAGGAAGTTAGCGGGATATTTGGATCATGATATGGGTGACTTTTGGAGGCTCAGTTGTGGGGTCAAAAGCTGACCTGGTGCTCAGTCTCGAGGAGAGATATGAGAAATGAGCTAGAGCTTATCATGATGATGTCTGAGGACACTTTAGAGCGAGCGAGCGATTCAGACGCTCGAAGACATGCTTCGGACATGTGTATTAGATCTCGGAGGGAGTTGCGACACGTGTTTATCTTTGGTTGAGTTATCCTATATCAACAGCCACCATTAGTGCACTTGTATGCCACCCTTTGAGCTGTTGTGTGGGAGGAGGTGTCGGATCCTCATTTGTTGGGGAGAGGTCGCGCATGGACTCGAGGGCCCTTGCGAGCAGATCCAGAGCATGTGTGATACATGGAGTAGTGGCAAGGTTGGCTAGTGGATTTCCCTGGGTAAGGGAAGAGAAAGGTAAGTAACCCCCGGGGGGGGGGGGGGGAAGTGTTAGTTCACAGACGTGAAAGTAGTAGTGAGAATGGAAGATTCGGAGTATGGTGGTTGAACATTGTGTCCGTGACAGTGGTATGGAATGACATAATGATGGGATGTCTGTTGAGGACGCGGAAGGGATTCCGCGGGTGTAGAGCCCAGAGTCTCAGGTTGGATGCAGAGATGGAGTCTGGGACTCCTAGCTTGATTTTGATCAAGGGTTGTGTGCATTGTGGTGGTTCCTCCTGGGGATGTTAGAGATGTCGTCAGTGTGTCGGGTTTTTCTTAACCGAGGGTGCGAAGGTTGGTGTAGCATGTGCGTGTGATGGCAAGAAGAGGACTCATGGGAGTTGCTCTGGGATTGAAGAGTGGGTCTTTCTGTCAGCATGGAATGGATAGAGTGGGATTCGGATTGGGGATCCGGTGGTTCGTGATTATATCTAGCTCGTAGGGGGTCGATCGATTGTTGAGATTTGGAGCAGTGATGCATCTCGGGTAATTCTCGATTGTTGAGTGTGATTATCAGAGGGTACAACCGGTGCCCAGTTCGAGACGGTGGTCAGGACACCGTAAGGAAAGGGAAAGTGTGTTCGAGTTTCGATGGGTATGCCTTGTGAGACCTGGTCCGATTAAGGCTAGGTGGCACGTGTGGGAGTATTTCTGGAGTTGAGTTGCTGTAGGCTTCGAGGACGAAGCCTAATTTAAGTGGGGGAGAATTGTAACATCCCGAAATATCAAGAGTAGAGTGAAGGGCTAAAAGAGTAAATGGGGAAAGAGCAACTCGGCGAGTCCATGTGTGGACTCGGCGAGTAGAGTCGCGACTGGGTCGCGTGTTAAGTAGCCGACTCGGCGAGTCAATGAGATGGACTCGGCGAGTAGGCGCTGAGTGGAGAAAACCCTAATTCTCGGGGTTGAGCCCTATTTAAAGATCATTATGTCTCCTTCTCAGCCTCTCTATCATCCCTTGAGTCCCAGAAACCCTAATTTCGAGGAGAAACACCATGGTTGAGCAAATTGGAGCTTGGAGAGGTGATTGTTGAAGAGATCCTAGAAAAGAAGAGGTTTGGAGCAAGGGGCTTTGCTTGGAATTGAGTTTCATTGCAGTTGGGGCGTCCTCTTAGAGGTAATATCTCGCTTTTGAGCTGCTATTTCTTTAATGCATCATTTTGGGGGTGTTAGAGACCATATCCTTGGATGTATTGGAGTCTAGAGGTTAGATCTGAGGTTGCTACCTCAGATCTGGAAGGGAGAAGGATCAGAGAGCATGAAAGTCCCTGTTTGTGAGTGATTGATGGAGCTATTTTGTCCCAAACCCAAACCCTAGAGTGAAAATGCATAGATCTCTTTGGATTCACGTAAAGTTTGCCACTTTACGTGATGGATGAGTGGTAGGAGGCTAGATCTATGTTTTGGAGCAATTGCATGGCCTGGAATGCTTCTGAATGGATTCAGACCGGTGGTACTCGGCGAGTCACATGAGTGTACTCGACGAGTTGCTTGAAGATGAGTTGGGACTCGGCGAGTTGGAAGAACAACTCGGCGAGTTGGATGAAGATGGCCTGGAACTCGGCGAGTTGTATGAACAACTCGGCGAGTAGGTTGATGATAGTCTTGGACTTGGCGAGTCTATTCTTGGACTCGGCGAGTCTTGTCGAAGAGTCCCGATATTCGCTGGATGAGTCGAGAATCGGTGAGTCAAGGGATGACTCGGTGAGTTGTGTGCGAGTGGACTCAGAGTTGTTGGACTCGGCGAGTCTCGGGGTGACTCGGCGAGTTAGGTCGCAGATTGAGTGAAGTACTGATTATGGGAACTCGGCGAGTCATAGGGTTGACTCGGCGAGTAGGATCAGTTAGGGGTTGACTTTGACCAAGAATTGACCGTTGACTTTTAGGGTTTGGTCAGCGATGTGGCCTTTAGGCCAAGAGAGGGGTAGAATAGTCTTTTACCCTTAAGAGGGTGCATTGAGAGGATTGATTCTAGTCTCGAGAGTTATAGTCATGAGAGTTTTTGCCTTATGTGTTAGGCGGTGGCGAGTTCGAGATTCAAGTGTGGAGATATCTGCTTTCTGCTTGCCAGGTGAGTCTTCTCACTATACTTTACCTTGAGTAGGTAACCAGAGTTATGTGACAGAGTATGTGTATGCTATGTATGTTATGTGTTGTACTGCATTATTTCTATGTGATTTATGTTGTGCATGTTTGCAGAGTTGGAACCGAAGGGTTCCTAGAGTTAGAACCGGAAGGTTCACAGAGTTAGAACCTGAGGGTTCACAGAGTTTGGGTGCACGGACCCATAGAGTATAGCCTCGAGTGGCTTATATGTGTTATGTGTGTGGTATTTTGGGGAACTCACTAAGCTTCGTGCTTACAGTGTTTTGTATGATGTTTTGCAGGTTTCTTTCAGTATCACGGGACGGCACCGACTTGATTGTACACACCAGAGAAAGGGTTATGTTTTGGAGGATCCTGGTTTTCTATACAAGCGAAAATGGAGCTATGTTTTGTAAATAAGATTTTTAAGCAAGTGTTTTTAAGAATTAAAACGTTTATTTTAAATGAAAATTTTGTTTGAAATTTTCGGTGTTACACTTAAGTTTTTCAATAAAATATCGGTTTTATCCTTGGACGTGTTTTATGTCTAATAAAGCCCGAAGTTTTGTTTAATTTGTTCATTTTTACCCTTGTAGCCGGTTTCCAGGTAACATATCGTCAGTAAAGCCCTTGAATTTTCAAAAATATTCAGATTTACCCTTAAGTTTTTCAAAAATGTTCGGATTTGCCCTTACCTTGATTGTTGTTGTTGTTGTTGTTATTATTATTATTATTATTATTATTATTACATTTTTAATTGTAAAAAAATATTTTATGCATACATTTTTAAATGTATAAAAATATTTTATACATACATTTTTAAATGTATAAAAATATTTTTACTAATATAGATATATTTTTAAAAATATATGTACTTGTATTTAGTATTTATATACATTTCAAAACCCTAAATCTTCATTTATAATTGTTGAATCGAACAGAAAAAGCTTGATAAAGTAAAAAATGTTGTCAATGACTGATTTTGCAAAAACCATATAAATATGTATAAATACATTTCTACAGGTTTACATGGGCTATCAAATGTATATATAAATATTAAATACAAGTAAATATATTTTTAAAAATATATTTATATTAGTAAAAATATTTGTATACATTTAAAAATGTGTGTATAAAATATTTTTATACATTTAAAAATGTATTAATAATAATAATAATAATAATAATAATAATAATAATAATAATAATAATAATATGTATAAAAATGTATTAAAAACGTATGAAATATTTTAATACATTTAAAAATGTATGTATAAAATATTTTTATACAATTAAAAATGTAATAATATTAATAATAATAATAATAATAATAATAATAATAATAATAATAATAATAATAACAATCAAGGTAAGGGTAAATCCGAATATTTTTGAAAATTCGAGGGCTTTACTGGCATTAGGTAACCGGTAGGTTACCTGAAAACTGGCTACAAGGGTAAAAATGAACAAATTAAACAAAACTTCGGGCTTTACTAGACATAAAACATGTCCAAGGGTAAAACTGACATTTTTGTGAAAACTTAAGGGCTTTTATGTTATTTTCCCAATTGTAAACTTATATTCGTAAGTCATGACCTAAATTTTGAGCGAATGAAGTTCCAACAATATCATCTTCTTCTACACTCTCCAGCTCAAATACGAAGGTGCAACCAAAATTTCATGTGATTGTGGCTTAGACCATGCGGTATGGGTCCTTAACGTCGTTGATGAGCTGTGACATCCCTATTTTTACGGTCATTTTAAAACTTTTTATTTATGTTTATTTAAAACATAGTTTATTTATATATGCGGAATTTGGTCCAATCAAAGTATTTATAAATAAATATTTTTCATTGATTTATAAAAATTTTGGGATGTCATAACTGATATAAAACATAAGCATAAACAAACATTACAATATCTTAGACTGTTAGTCTACATCTCTTTGAATCTTTCATCATTCATATACCTTTGTACCGCTACCTACAATACAAAGAAGTTGAGTGGTCGGGTTGGGAAACCTGGTGAGTACATAAGATTTTCAACCCATAATAATATAGTTAATATGTTTAATTATCAAACAATTAACTTGATTGCTCATCCTCGTTTTCTTCTTTATTTTTCCCTAAGGATCTATCCTAAGGGTTATATTAGTCATCGTTGCTGACAGTATTGTTACATAGATTTTTCTGCAATACATGTCAGTAGGTTTCTTTCTATTTTCATTCCTAAGGATCTATCCTCATGATTATTTTAATCATCGTTGCTGACAATACTATTATAAAGATTTATCCGCAATACGTGTCAGTAGAAAGTAGAGTACATCAAATGGGCATGAAGTCCATCGATGCATGCGTTCCACGAGACTATCATCAAATAGTTCGGTGGTTGTCATCTATACTTTGTTAGATGGCTGCATCGCTTAGTACTGTAGTACTAATATGTTAAGGCCTTTTATTATTTTTATCTCCCATCATCCATCTCTCTCTTTATTCTATTCATCCATCATTACCCATTATTACCCAATATATTGTAGGTAAGAAAATACATATACAGTAAATCGTATAAAAATCATCTTATAATATTTCATCTAACACATAAAAAATTTTCACATAAGCATGTATAACATTTAATTATCTAAATACTTCATATTTATGGGTAAGATGAAAATAACTATACACTCACTTGTTAAAGTGGATGACTAAAAAGTTGGACAGCGCGTTGCTTTGGTACTTGGCTTTTCCTTTTGACGCGGCCTAGGTTTATATTACTAAGTCTTATTCTTAAATTATTGGTGATTAATGATAGTCTAGATTCCTCACTAATTTCAATGTCTACATCAAGATCTATCAAGTAAGGAACAACCAGGTAGGATCATATCGGAGGTAGGGTTCGTTTGGTATACAGAGTACACTGTTTGGAATTTTCACTTTAAACACATCACTAAATCCAGTATATACTCTATCAAGTAAGGAACAACCAGGTAGGATCATATCGGAGGTAGGGTTTGTTTGGTATACAGAGTACACTGTTTGGAATTTTCACTTTAAACACATCACTAAATCCAGTCTATACATTATCCCTATAAGTAGATCAATCAGTATAATGATTTGGAATCACTGATAAATCTTATTTATAGATTCATAACAATGGCTATGAATATAAATATAAATTACACTAAAATAAAGTTTAGTGTATTTTAACTTACAGAGATTTCCTAGACAGAAGTCCTAAAATTATACTTGCAGAACTCCGACCTGCTAGCTACTAGATTTCGGGCTCTTAGAGACCTCAAGGCTTCACCAAAATCCTAATTCTAGAGACAATGTTGGACAAAAACAAAGAGAAACTCCAGAGAAAGAGAGAGAGAGAGAGAGAGAGAGAGAGAGAGAGAGAGGAGAGAGAGAGAGAGAGAGAGAGAGAGAGAGAAAGAAAGAGAAAGAGAGAGTGTGAGAGGAATAGGAGTGAATGGGGCTTGAAATTAGCATTTATAGGCAAATTTGGGGGAGGTGCGTTGTGCATTTTTCTGGGCGGGTGATGTGGCTCCATGCATAGTGTGACACGTGGCGGAAATCTAGTGGAGTGTTAGTGCGATTCGCGCCTCTTGTAGGGGCGCGTCACACACGCACGCATTTTCAGTTTTTTTTTAAATCATATTTTCTTCATACTAGCTTCGTTTTTAACGTTCTTTATATCCACATGTAGCTATCGACGAGATCTACAACTTTCGTTTAGACTCTGTCAGCTAATTTTCACTTTATTTTTAAAGCTATATTTTTAACATGCTTAAATTGTTAAAGTCCGTGTAAAAATCATAACCCTATCATACGGCATTCATTCTTGATTGTCTTTATATTAATGGACTCCTATTAACGAGATCTTCGACTCTCATTTAGATTGTTTTTTCCTAACAGTTGACCGATATTGATTTTGGTTTATGTAATGCTCTAAAAATTCCAACCAATTAAAACTTTTCAAAAACAACCTAATTTCATAAAGTTAACACAGAAAGGTTTTCAATACAATTATTATCAGAGTATTTCCCAGAAACCACATAGTAAACACATAAAACCCGAGGAGCGGTACGATCATGCCTTTGCCTTGTCACGGTCTCCTGAAGTACCTAAAACATTTAAACCACAACTATAAGCCCGAAAGCTTAGTGAGATACCCCCAAAATACCAACGCCATACAAACATAACCATATCATATAACCGATACATAACAGCCATGCACTTCAGGTCTATTGTGTGACTGGTCCGCCGCACCGGCCTACAGTCCACCTGGTCCACCCTCCAAGTCTAGCCATATACATCGAGTCTACAGTGTGATTGGTCCACCCGTATCAGGCCTTCAATCCACCTGGTCCACTCTTTGAGTCTACAGTATGACTGGTCCGCCCGCACCGGGCCTTCAGTCGGCCTGGTCCACTCTCCGAGCCTCGGCATGTCTGGTCCGCCCTCGTGGGGCATACAGCCTATCCGGACCGCTCGTTGGGCCTTCGGGATAACCGGTCCGCCCTGGGTATGTTGGCCTACAGCACAAAGCAGGTCCCGCCTCAACCCAACCCCAATCCAACAACCATGTGCACATAAACATATAATCATATAACAATCCACATCCAATCAAACCGATCTAGCAGATCACATAACATAACCTCATCCTAGCAAGGATACCGACCTAACCGGTCACTAGCATAGCATCATCCTATATACCAGGATACCGACCTTAACCAGGTCTCTAACATATATCATCCTAACTACCAGGATGCAACATAGCAAAGCTACAACATAACAACAATACCCGGATTACAATCCGATAAAGAGACAGCCTTAGTGCCTTAGACCCTGTTGATATAGTGAGGATAACTCACCCCACAACTGCTGACTGAAAAGGATAAGATCACGCTGCTCCAACCTCCGACACGAACTCCACCACTGATCAATACCAAAAGACTGAACTCAATAAATACCCATAATTACCAAAATACCCCTGGAAGTCAACTGGTCAACTCTTGGTCAAAGTCAAAGTCCTCGGTCAAAGTAAACCCTCCTGACTGACTCTACTCGCCGAGTCAACCCGCTGACTCATCGAGTCCCCATGCTCTGAAACTCCCATAACACGACTCAACTCGCCGAGTCGCCCCAAGAATCGCCGAGTCCCACACTCTGAGTCTAACCGTACTCAACTCGCTGAGTCATCCCCTGACTCACCAATTCACAGCTTAACCAGAAAAGGTTAGGACATCACGACCAGACTCGCCGAGTCCAAGGCTATCTTCAACCAACTCGCCGAGTTGATCTTCCAACTCGTCGAGTATCTGCCTATCTTCGTGCAACTCGCCGAGTACACCCATGTGACTCGCCGAGTACCTCTAGCTCTTAACCCATACAGAGGCTTTCTAAGCCATGCAGGGTCTCAAATCCATAGATCTACTCTTATACAAGCCATCCATCACGTAAAGTGGCAAACTTTACGTGAATCCAAAGAGATCTAAGCATAATACACTCTTGGCTATGGTTTGGGACTAGAAGGCTTCATCAACAACTCTTGAACAGGGACTTTATGCTCTTCTGGACCATCTCAAGTCCATATTTGAGGTAGCAACCTCAGATCCAACCTCCAAACCCCAAATAACTCTAGAAATGCCCCAACACTCAAGCAACAAAGGATCAAGGAGCTTAAGCAATAGATTATTACCTCAAAAGAAAGCTCTAACTGAGGAATGAACCAAATCTCTACAAAGTCCCTTGCTCCAACCTTCTTAATCTTCAAAGACTCTTCACCAAGCACTTATCAAGGCTCCAATTGCTCTCCAAGGCTCTCACAAACGGATTTAGGGTTTCTGGACTTCAAAAGGGCTAAGGGGGACTGAGGGGAGGACATTAAGTCCTTTAAATAGGGTGAAATCCCGAAGATTAGGGTTTTTCTCTCGTCAGCACCAACTCGCCGAGTCCAGCCTCCGACTCGCCGAATTGGCCTATTAACACGCGACCAGAACCACGACTCAACTCGCCGAGTCTACCCATGGACTCTCCGAGTTGACCATCCTTATTTACACTTTGAACCCTGAACTTGCACTTCTGAACTTGGGATGTTACAGTTTATGTGTCCGCATTGTTGCGCTGAAACTTCAAAAAATTATAATTTCCTCTCACAAAGTCAGATTTTGACGTTCTCTATATGCACGCTCTCGGTTTTACAACTACTATGACTTTCGTTTAGACCACTAAGGCTAAAAAATAATTTATCAAAAATTTACTTTCTTCGATATATAGAGTCGTGCCGGTTTAATCGCGAAACTTCGAAGAAGCGTAACTTCTTCATACGAAGTCGGGTTTCAGCGTTCTTTATATGTACGGAATCCTTGTCACATATACTATAACTTTAGTTAAGATTATTTATCCTAAATAATCATCTATTAAAAGTCATTTTTTACGTTTATTATATCTTAATCTTCTAGCCCGAATTTGCAGTCGTTATAGGAGACAACGTGGCATACCCTTAACGGCGTTGAGGACATAGGCACACCGCCCCCAAAACATGTTATGGTATGAAGCATTGCAATGAGAACGTAGATCAACGACGAACTAAACCAATCAAAACTCTTTAAAATTTGTTGAGCGTTGAACGGTCAAATTATTTTTGTTCTTACTTGTAAATACATACCATCTTACCTAATTTTATTCACACCGTTTTTTTCTTTCTTTGTACTTTATATAATTTCAATACATCTACAAAAAAAAAGTATGGATCCATTCGACTTGTTCGATGACGTGTATGATGATATGTTCATCACCATGATGTAAAAGTATTACAATAACGAGATACTAGAAGTAGATGTAGCACCTCTACTAACAAGACATGCGATGTCAAATAAAAATCGTAAGGAAGGACATGAACAACTATATCGCGGTTACTTTGCACATAATTGAGTCTACCAGTCAAAGGATTTCAAAAGAAGGTTTTGTTTGAGTAGGAATGTGTTTTTACGGATAGTCAACATCTTGGAAAGCAGGTATGTAACACCCAGAATCAGAAAGACCAAGAAAAGAAAGTAAATAACTCTAAGTCAAGAGTCAACTCGTCGAGTCCAGGGAGGAACTCGACGAGTCGGAGCGGGATCCAGGGCATAGAATAAGTGATCGACTCGGCGAGTCGGCTCGTGGACTCGGCGAGTCTGGTCTGGACGGGAAAAGCCCTAATCTTAGGGTTTGCACCATATTTAAAGGACCTTATGTCCTCTCCTCAGCCCCCCTTGAAGGCCAGAAGCTCCTGTAGACGATTCCAAACCCTAATTTGAGTGAGAGAATGAGGGAAGTGAGCTTGAGGCTTTTGCAAGAGTAAGATTTGGAGGATTTGACCACTAAGGAGCTGGAGGATTCAACTCTTTGGTTGAGAGCATCAGTTTGAAGGTAACAATCTGTCACTTTTCCTTTGTTGCTTCTAGATCTTTTATTGGATGATGTTTTGGGGCCACTTTGACATGTTAAGGAGCCATTTCTAGTTAGAAGTTCAGATCTGAGGTTGCTACTTCAGATCTAGGCTTGTCTTGGTCCAGAAACCCATTAAGTATCAGCCTTTAGTGTGTTGGTGAAGCATGCTTGTCTCAAACCCTAGCCCTAGAGTGTTTTAAGCCTATAGCTCTTTGGTTTCACGTAAAGTTTGCAACTTTGCGTGAGGAATAGACTTGAGAAGAGTGGATCTATGGGTTGGAGCACCTGCATGACTCGAAAAGCCACTGTATGGATTGAGAACTGAAGAGACTCGGCGAGTCACATGGGTGGACTCGACGAGTTGTATGAAGATAGGCAGGAACTCGACGAGTTGGAAGAACAACTCGGCGAGTCTGTTGAAGATTGCCTAGGACTCGGTGAGTCTGTTCTTGGACTCGACGAATCAGATCGCAGAATGTAACAACTCAAATTTTCAAACAAATTTTTCATTTTTAAAAATAAGGTATTTCCATTCAAAACAAGGCATAAATAATTTTAAGTATTATATTAGATACAAATAGTCTAAATCCCAAGATCATAAAAACAATCTTCAGTGTGTATCGATCACGCCGGCGCCTTCCCACGGTCCTCGCTAGTACCTGAAACACATACATAACCACTGTAAGCATAAATGCTTAGTGAGTCCCCCAATATACACTTACGCACATACGCCTTTCCAGGCCCTGACCTTCCGGTCCTCAATACAACGCCTTCCGGCCCACAACATAATCGCCTTCCGGCCCATAACATATTGCCTTCCGGCCCACATAACATACATAGCACACATATAACAAATAACTTACCACATATAGCATACATATCACATATCATATCTGACCTTTCGGTCACACAGTCAAACCCTTCCGGGTACAGTGTAGTGAGAAGACTCACCTCGTAGAAGCTGAAAGCTAGCAAATCCCGAAATGACTCGTGCACAATCCGACGAGCTACAACCTCCCTATAACATCACATATCTCATTAACACTTATCTCTTCTAAGTGTGACTATCCCTAAGAAGTCAGACTTAGGTCAACTCTGGTCAACGGTCAACGGTCAACTCGACCGGACTCGGCGAGTGCCATGGCGACTCGGCGAGTCTAGACGTCCTCCAACTCTCTGAGATTCCCTATCTACTCGTCGAGTATCCTCCTCGACCCGACGAGTTACTCCTGGAAGAATCGCGGGGCCACCCCGACTCCACTCGCCGAGTCTGAAGAACAGCTCGACGAGTTTCAGTAAATCTCCAAGCTACTCCCCGAGTCTGTTCATCAGACTCGGCGAGTCCACGCCATGCAGTCGATCAAACTGCTTCCTGAGATAAGTCTCGTCCCGAAATACACAAGCATGGGACCTTCTGGACCTCTAAAGGTCCTAATACAAGATTATAGTCGTTGGGTAACAAGGCACTAATTCATCTAATCACCAAATGGGTTCCATAAACCCTAAATCCATGTACACATCACATAACAGAAAGGAATCCGAAATATTACCTGGAATATCCCCTCTCTGTGTCTCTAAACCGCAGAACTCGAATTCCCTTGCTGTTCCTTTAGCCAAAACCCTTCTCCTCCTTGCACAACAATTTCTTCAAGCCCTAATATCCTCCAATCTTGCTCTAGATGCTCACAGCCGTTTAGGGTTCTTCTCAGTCGACTAAAGACAGACAATGACGGCCTATAAGTGCATTATATACGATCCAAAACCGAACGGTTAGGGTTTCTGCTGAACAGCGTCGACTCGCCGAGTCCATATCTGGACTCGTCGAGTCCAGTCGCGAACCCGCGACCAAGTCTGCGATCCTAGGCGAGTCTAGGCTCCAACTCGCCGAGTCCCCTCTTAAATCACCCCCAAAAACATAATTTAATAATACCTGAGATTCCGGGCTGTTA
Source organism: Lactuca serriola (assembly GCF_051521515.1). Taxonomy (NCBI): domain Eukaryota; kingdom Viridiplantae; phylum Streptophyta; class Magnoliopsida; order Asterales; family Asteraceae; genus Lactuca; species Lactuca serriola. The sequence goes on along the minus strand of NC_136412.1, from coordinate 14,385,135 downwards.
CAACTCTCCCCTGCTAGGATTAGACTTCGCCATCGAAGTCTCACTCTGCAAATAGTTCCGGATGCTGCTCCCGCATCTCACGTTCCGGCTCCCAAGTCATTTCTGACCCCTTACGGTGTTGCCACTGAACCAACACTAGAGGTACTTCCTTGTTCCTCAGAACCTTGATCTTCCGATCCCTGATGGCCACTGGTCTCTCGGCATAATTCAGGCTCGCATCCACCTGAATATCCTCCAATGGAACCACTGCCGACTCATCGGCTATGCACTTCCTCAATTGCGACACATGAAAAGTGTCGTGGATCTGTCCCAACTCCGCTGGCAACTCCAACCGATAGGCTACCCGGCCTACCCTTGCGATCACACGAAATGGCCCAATATACCGGGGCCCCAACTTGCCCCTCTTCCTGAATCGAATCACTCCTTTCCAAGGAGAGACCTTCAGGAGAACGAAGTCGCCGACCCGAAATTCAAGCTCGGATCGGCGCCTGTCTGCATAACTCTTCTGTCGGCTCTGGGCAGTCAATAACCTCTGCCTAACTTGCTGAATCTGCTCTGTCGTCTGAAGCACGATCTCCGTGCTGCCCATCACTCTCTGTCCCACCTCTCCCCAGCAAATGGGGGTCTGACATCTCCTACCATACAACAGCTCAAAAGGCGGCATACCAATGCTCGAATGATGGCTGTTGTTGTAAGAAAACTCTGCCAATGGTAAATACGCATCCCAACTACCCCCGAAGTCTAACACACACGCCCGGAGCATGTTCTCCAGCGTCTGAATCGTCCGCTCGCTCTGACCGTCTGTCTGGGGATGGTACGCGGTACTAAAATGCAATTTAGTACCCAGCTCCTCATGGAATTTCTTCCAGAACCTGGAAGTGAAGCGCACATCACGGTCTGAAACAATCGAGATCGGCACTCCATGCCGAGATACTACTTCTCTCACATATATCTCCGCCAACTTCTCCGCTGAAGAACTCTCGCTGATGGCAAGGAAATGTGCACTCTTCGTCAACCTATCCACAATCACCCAAATTGCGTCAACTCCCCCTAGCAGTCCTCGGCAATTTGGTGATGAAATCCATAGTGATCTGTTCCCACTTCCACTCGGGGATCTCCAATGGATGTAGCTTGCCATGCGGTCTCTGGTGCTCGGCCTTAACCCTACGGCAGGTCAAGCACCTCTCAACGAACCATGCTACGTCCCTCTTCATACAGGGCCACCAATACTCTTTCCTCAAATCCAGATACATCTTCGTAGCACCATGATGGATCGAGAATTTCGATCTATGAGCCTCTTCCATCAAAGTAATACGCGTACCGCCCACGAACGGTACCCAAATCCGACCCTGAAACGTCATAAGCCCTCGTCCATCCTTAACGAACTCTGAAATTAGCCCCACAACCCGCTCCTTCTTCTGCATCTCTGGTAGCACAGCCTCGGCCTGTGCCCCACGAATAGCATCCAACACTGGAGTCATCACAGTCAGTCTCAAGCATACGTCTCGCAATGGAGTGCTCTCCGCCCTGCGGCTCAATGCATCGGCTACCACATTAGCCTTGCCTGGGTGGTACAGGATCTCACAATCATAATCCTTGACCACATCCAACCACCTCCTCTGACGCATATTTAGGTTGGGCTGATCCATCAAATACTTCAAACTCTTATGGTCCGTGTATATCGTACATCGAACCCCATACAAGTAGTGACGCCAAATCTTGAGAGCGAACACTACTGCCCCCAACTCTAAATCATGCGTGGGATATCTCGCCTCATGAGGCTTCAGCTGCCTCGACGCATAAGCTATCACATGACCCCTCTGCATCAACATTGCACCCAGTCCCGAAATCGATGCGTCGCAATATACCACAAAATCTTCCATCCCTTCTGGGAGAGCTAATACCGGGGCTTCGCACAACCTCTGGCGAAGTGTCTCAAAGGAGGTCTGCTGCTCGAGCCCCCATGAGAATGCAACACCCTTCCGGGTCAATCTGGTGAGTGGCACTGCGATCTTGGAGAAATCTTTGATGAATCTCCGATAATACCCTGCCAACCCAAGGAAACTCCTGATCTCAGAGGGTGACTTCGGCACCTCCCAACTCATCACTGCCTCAACCTTGGCCGGATCGACCAATATCCCTTTCTGATTAACCACATGTCCTAGAAATTGGACCTCCCGCAACCAGAAGTCACATTTAGAGAACTTTGCATAAAGCTTCTCCGACCTCAATACCTCAAGAACCTCCCTCAAATGCTCCTCATGCTGCTCTCTAGATCTAGAATACACCAGAATGTCGTCGATAAATACAATCACTGATCGATCCAACATCGGTCTGCATACCCTGTTCATGAGATCCATGAACACAGCCGGGGCATTGGTGAGCCTGAAAGGCATCACCACAAACTCATAATGCCCATAACGCGTCCTAAACGCTGTCTTCTGGACATCCTCATCCCGCACTCTCACCTGATGGTATCCTGGCCTCAGATCGATCTTGGAAAACCAAGATGCTCCCTGCAACTGATCGAATAAATCATCGATCCTCGGTAACGGGTAACGGTTCTTGACCGTCAACTTGTTCAACTCCCGGTAATCAATGCACATCCGGTGTGAACCATCCTTCTTCTTGACGAACAGAATAGGTGCTCCCCACGGCGAGCTACTCGGCCGAATGAATCCTTTCCCCAGCAACTCCTGGAGCTACGAGGACAACTCTTGCATCTCTGGAGGTGCAAGACGATAAGGCACCTTAGCAATAGGCGCGGCTCCCGGAACCAGATCGATACCAAACTCTACTTGCCTCACAGGAGGTACTCCCGGCAGCTCCTCGGGAAAAACATCTGAAAACTCACGCACCACAGGGACCTCCTCAACTGACTTCGGTCTCTCGGAAGCCTCCCGCGTATCCATCACATACGCCACAAAACCCATACAGCCCCGCTGTAGACACTGTCTCGCCCTAGCGGCCGAACAGAAAGCTGATCCCAAACGGGTACCCTCGCCGTACACCGAAAGAACTCCCCCACTATGGTCTCGTATGGTCACCAACTGACGCTCACAGTCGATGACAGCGCCGAATCGGCTCAACCAGTCCATGCCTACGATGACACAGACATCGCCCATCGCAATAGGAATCAGGTCAATCGGGAATTCGACCCCGAAAATCTCTAGCACGCATCCCCGAAGAACCTCCGTGGCACAAATCACTTTCTCGTCAGCTATAGAAACTCTCAAAGGTCGACCCAACGACTCACGACTAGCGCTGATATGCTGACTAAAAGCTAAGGACACAAAGGACCTACTCGCACCCGAGTCAAATAACACTAAGGCAGGCACAGAGTTCACAAGGAAAGTACCTACGCATATAATAACATAAGCACAACATTTCGACATTAAAATAAATACATGAATTACAACATACCTGCCACAACATCGGGCGCAGCGCGGACCTCCTCCGCAGTCAGCTGAAAGGCTCTCCCACGAGCCCTCGGGACCTCGACCTTCACCGGTCGAGCCTCAGTAGTCCTGGCAATAGGTGCAGATCCCTGACGAAGCTGCGGACACTCGGCCTTCCGATGGCCGGTCTGGTTGCAATGAAAGCAAACCATAAACCCCTTGGGGCACTCCCTAGCAATGTGCCCCTCCTTGCCGCACTTGTAGCAAGCACCGGCTCGACACGCCCCATCGTGACCCTTGCCGCACTTTCCGCAAGTGCGGCTCTTCGGACCTCCCGTCCTCGAATCGGCGGACTTGATCCGCTTGGCTGCTGGCTGAGACTGAGTCGGCCGCCGGTCTGTCTGCTGAGACTCGGCCTCCTCCCTGGCCTGAGTCTCCAACTCGATCTCACGCTTCCTGGCATTCGCCTGAAGCTCCGTAAAAGTATGGTAAGTGGAGTTTGACACAAACTCCCGGATCTCCCTCCTCAGAACACCCAAGTACCGGCTCATCCGAGCCTGCTCTGTGGCCACCAGCTCGGGGCAAAACATCGCCCTCTCATGAAACTTCCGCGTGATCGCCGCCACCGAGTCAGTACCCTGCTTGAGGGTTAAGAACTCCTGAACCAATCGTTCCCTCTCCATCGGGGGAACGTACTCATCTCTGAACATGGCAGTAAACCCCTCCCATGTCACTGCTGTAGTCTCTGCCAAAGTGAAGTTTGCCGTCATGAACTTCCACCAGTCCTTCGCTCCCAGACGGAGCTGGTTCAAAGCGAACCGTACCCTCAGGTGCTCCGGGCATGAACAAGTGTAGAAGCACCCCTCTATGTCCGCGATCCACCTCATCGCCGCAATCGGATCCTGCGTCCCATCGAACTCCGGTGGCTTCGTGTTGCTGAACTCTCGGAACAACAACGAGTCACCCCCCTGTGGCCTAGCAGCGGCCACAGCTGCGGTAGCTGCAGCGGTTGCAGCCTCAGTCAACACGGCGTACCGCTCATCGAATGTCTCCATCAGGGTGGTCTTAATAGACCCAAACATCTCCGGGATCTCAGCCCGGATCGCCGCCGCCACCTCCTCATGAATCATCTGACGAATATCCTCGTCACTCACACCGCTCGTACTCGCTCCGTGGCGTGGTCTAACCATGATGTCTCTGAAATACAACATAAAACTATCAGAGACTCCATCAAGTGTAGTCGCACTCGATAACGCAACCCTACTCAGTCTCCGATATCCAGGGATTCTTACTTGGGTCTCCCACTGACCCGGTGTCTTCGGTAGTACGGGCCCAATACTACCGACCACACCGCATCAGCATTCATCCCAAGTCTTCCTCCCTAAACCTCGGATAGTGAGTACTCTACTTCTGATATGCACTATCTACCCGCATACTAGCAAAGCATCTCATATCGACAAACTTCCCTAGACTAAGGCATCACAAATCAGGCCACTCTAGTCCTATCATGAATACCTAGTCTTCTAGCATGCATAACAATTTATATCATATAACATTGTAAGGTATTTTGGGGATCTTTACCGTTCGGGCGCTGACTGATCGTACACACTGATTCTTTCGTGCTTACCACAAAACCATTTACAAAAGTTTATGCCTTTATTTAAAAAGTTTTCCTCAAATCCTCGGTTTGAGTTCAGTTACTCCCGAAGGTGCACCCGAATCCCTCAAACCAAGGCTCTGATACCAATTGTAACAACTCAAATTTTCAAACAAAATTTTCATTTTTAAAAATAAGGTATTTCCATTCAAAACAAGGCATAAATAATTTTAAGTATTATATCAGATACAAATAGTGTAACAGCCCGGAATTTCAAGTATTGTAATAATTATGATTTTCGGGGTGTTTTAAGAGGGGACTCGGCGAGTTGGAGCCTAGACTCGCCGAGTAGGATCGCAGACCTGGTCGCGGGTTCGCGACTGGACTCGACGAGTCCGATATGGACTCGGCGAGTCTACATTGTTTAGCGAAAACCCTAACCGTTCAGGTTTGGGTCGTATATAACGCATTATATGCCGTCATTGTTCGTCTTTTAGTCGATTGAGAAGAACCCTAAGCGGCTGTGGGCATCTAGAGCAAGATTGAAGGCCATTGGTGACTTGAAGAAATTGTGGTGCAAGGAGGGAAGAGTTTTGGCTAAAGGAACTGCAAGGGATTCGAGTTCTGAGGTTTGGGGACACAGAGAGTATGTTATTCAGGTAATAATTCGGATCATTTCTGTTATATTGATGTGTGCATGGATCTAGGGTTTATGGAACCCATTTGGTGATTATTTGGATTATTACTTTGTTAATCAAACGGATATAACCCTCTATTAGGACCTTAGAGGTCCAGAAGGTTCCATGCTTGTGTATTTTGGAACCATAATTGTCCCAGAATGCAGTTTGAGCGGTTGCATGGCATAGACTCGCCGAGTCGATGAACAGACTCGGCGAGTAGCTTGAAGATTAACTGGGACTCGTCGAGTTGTTCTTCAGACTCGGCGAGTTGAGTCGGGGTGGCCCCACGATTCTTCCAGGAGGAACTCGTCGAGTAAAAAGGGGATACTCGACGTGTAGAAAGGGTGTCTTAAGGAATCGGTGAGTTAAGGGCGAGTGGACTCAGAGTCGTGGAACTCGGCGAGTCTTGGGGTGACTCGGCGAGTTAGGTCGCGGGTTAAGCGAAGTTCTGAGTATGGGGACTCGGCGAGTCATAGGGTTGACTCGGCGAGTAGGGTCAGTCAGGGGTTGACTTTGACCTTGTCTTTGACCAAGGGTTGACCAGTGGTTCCAGGGGTATTTTGGTAATTGTTGTTATTGTTTGAGTTCAGTGCATCGGTGGCTGTCCAGAGGTGGAGATCGTATCAGGGATCGGAGCAGCTTGAGCTATCTGTTCAGTCGGCAGTTTCGAGGTGAGTTATCCTCACTATATCACTAGGGTTTATGGCACCAAGGCCGACCCTTTTATCGGATGGAAATCCGGATAGTTGTCATTACATGTTATGGGCCGGAAGGCATTGCTATGTGGACCGGAAGGTCATGGCCTGGAAAGGCGTATGTATGCATTTAGTATGTTGACTGATTCATAGGGTAATGTTATGCTAGTGACCGGCTAGACCGGTATTTTGTTAGAGTAATGCTATGGTATGTGATCTGTTGATCGATTGTTGTTTATGAACTGCGATATGATTATTTGTTATGTTATATATGCATTTTATGCTTGTGGGCCGGAAGGCAATATGTTATGGGCCGGAAGGCGATATGTTATGGGCCGGAAGGCAATATGTTGTGTGATGGATCGGAAGGTCGGCGTGGGTAGGACCGGAAGGTTTACCCAGCAGGGACGGAAGTCCCCTGAGACACATGGACCGGAAGGTCAGGGCCTGGAAAGGCGTATATGCGGTTGGTATTCTGGGGGTATCTCACTAAGCTTTCGGGCTTACAGTTGTGGTTTTATGTTTCAGGTTCTCAAGAGTCTGTGGCAAGGCAAAGGCGTGATCGTACCGTTCCTCGCGTTGGTGTTTTATGATATGAACCTGGGAAATTACTCTGTTTAATAAAGTATTGAAAACCTTTTTGTAACAATGTTAATAAAATAGGTGTATTTGAAAAGTTTTAATTGTTTTGAAATTTTGGATGTTTCAAGTTGGTATCAGAGCCTTGGTTTGAGTGAATTGGGGAAACATTCGTGTGACTCCAGTCTCAAATCGAGGAGGATTTTAAAAAGAGAAATTAAAATGGGAAATTTAAAATGGTTTTCAAATTTGGTAAAAGGAGGACGCGGAGGTACGATCAGCCGGAGCCAGTAAGTAACCCCAAGATACCATACATGAAAATTGTTTATTTGAGCTTGATAGCACAGCATGCTAGAGTTAGGCTAGGGATCTTCAGGAATTCATGATAATGTTGCCTGATATGTGATGCCTGTAGCCTAGGGTCCCTTATGGGATGTTCTCAGTGTTCCTCTAGTGGTGAGGGTTGATAGTTGTTATGCATGTTCTCTAGGGTATTGTGGTAGTACTTCATACAAATATGGGTAGGTGTGGAAGGTAGTATGGGCCCGTACTACTGAAAGCACAGGACCCGTACGCGTATCAGGGATAACCATGATCTCTAGGGTAGGGTTGCGAGAGTTGGATCCCAGGATTGTAAGAAGTGTCTGGGATTTGGTATGGTGTTTTCGGTATGGAGATTTCGAGGCATGATGATAGTGGATCCGGATCAGGATCGGGAGCTGGAGAGCGAGTTTCGGGTGGATCGGTACCGTCTGAGGTTATCGATCAGACGAGCACGAACGAGTTGGACACGAAGGTTCGCGAGATCCTGCGTGATGAGGTTGTTGCATTGCTACGGGCTGAGTTGCCGGAATTGTTTGGGTCGATCAGGACCGCCATGATTGAGTATTTTGATGAGCGATATGCGGCTCTCGCAGAGACGACTGCCGCGGCAGTTACAGCGGCTGAAGCAACGGCAAAGAGAGGAGCTAGTCGGGGTTTCCAGTATCGGGACTTCTATTATATGAGGCCTCCCACATTCGATGGAGTTCAGGACCCGATTGTTGCTAGGAGATGGTTATCAGACGTGGAGGGGTGTTTCTCCACGAGTTTATGCCCTGCTGATCGGAGGGTGAGGTGTGCTCTGAACCTGTGGAGGCTCGGAGCGAAGGATTGGTGGAGATTGACTACGGGGTCATTTTCCGATGCGCAGTGGGCTGCGGTTTCATGAGATCAATTTAGAGAGATGTTCAGTACTCACTATGTTCCGCGGGATGAAAAGGAGACATTGGCTCGGGAGTTCCTTGAGCTGAAGCAGGATTTGGAGTCGGTGACTGAGATCACCAGGATGTGTAGTGAGAGGGCGATGTTTTGCCCTGAGTTCGCTTCGGAGCAGGCTCAGATGTCCTGATATCTGAGTATGCTCAAGAGGGATACCATACAGTTCGTGTCTGAGCAGAGGTGTGAGACCTTGTTGGAGTTGCAGGAGGCCGCCATGTGGCGTGAGTTAGAGGTTGAGTTGCAGTTGCGTGAGCTGAGGCAGGCCCCGATGCAGTCGCAGTCGGCGCCGAAACGGTCCAGGACCGTAGATGTTAGAATGGGGGATCGGAGCGGCCACACTTGTGGGAAGTGTGGGAGGGGTTACACCGGAGCTTGTTGGTCCGGTGGTGCATGCCGCAAGTGCGGAAAGGAGGGGCAAGGTGCACGGGATTGTCGGCAGTCAGTGCCAATTCGGGATTTGAGGATTTGTTATCAGTGTCGGCAGGTTGGGCATTTGAGGGTCAACTGTCCACAGCTTTCTGCAGGACCGGTGCAGGCTCTAGCACCGACCACCTTGAGGAGGAGGACAGGATGGAGCGGAGCCCCAAGGGCTCAGGGTCATGCTTATCGGTTTGCGGCAGAGGGAGACGGAGCAGTGCCGGAGGCAGCTGCGGGTATGATGCTTTCTTGATGTCTTGGCTGCCTTGCGTTGATTGTGGCGTATTGTTTGTGCTGGTATCTTGTGTGGATTTCGATGCGGTATTCGTTGTTTCGCGGGTTTGGCATGGTTATGGATTAGTGCTTCAGGTTTTCGCTTTGGCATTCGTTGTTCCCTGATGGTTTGGTATGGTTATAGTTTGGTGTCTTGGTGCCGGTAGCCTTGTGCGGTTTTCGATGCGGTATTCATCCTTTTTCAGGTTGTGGGTTTGGTTATGGGTTATTGCTTGGGAATTCCGTTGGTTATCGTTCGTGAGGGTTGATAGTGGAGATGCGGCTGGGTTGAATGTCGGGTAGCATCTGCAGTCGTGGAGTGGATAATTGAAAGACCGGATTCTTCTGAGTGGATTGACCAGGGAGGAGATGTGTTTTGCTGAGGGTTGCTTATGCTTGTGGGAAGCAGTCAGTGGGTAAATGTTCTCTTTGTGCAGGATTGTTCTGAAAGGTCGTTAATGACGATCGGTGGCAGTTAGTCAGTGCTTTAGTGGGGGAGAATTGGAGAATTCTCCGGGAGATCGATGAGTATGTGAGGGTGCTTAGTTGTTGGGATTCAGCAGTGTTTGTCAGCGCAGAGTATAGGCCGACGAGAGCGAGTGTCGGGTATGCGGGGCGGGATACAGACCTAGGGCATTTGATTGTGGAGGCCTGAGAGAAGGTTGGGATCAAGCTTGAGTAAGTAACCGGGGTTATGCGATCAGAGTATTGGTATGTTTGAGGTACGTGATGGGTTGTACTGCATTAATCCCACGGGATTATGTTGTGCATGTTTCTAGAGCTGGAACCGGAAGGTTCCCAGAGTTAGAACCTGAGGGTTCGCAGAGTTTGGGTGTACGGACCCACAGAGATAGCCTCGAGTGGCTAGTATGTGTTATGAGAGTCGGTCCAGTCATGCTGGAGACTCTGTTGGTATTGCTGGATCAGTTTGTGATTGCGGATCATGTATGTTGCAGTGTGATTGCATTGGAAGGTCTGGCCCCGGGTTAGTGATCTTGTTTAGCTGAGGCAGTGACTTTGATGAGTGGAGAGAGTGCATGGGATTGAGAGCCCCTGCAATGAGAACCAGAGTATGTGAATAGCGGTTACGCAAAAGGGGTGGTGTCGCTTGGGGCAAGCACCGTGGCACCGGTGGGAGTGGCATTATGGCCAAGAGGGTCCCTTGGAAGGAAAAGAGAAAAGTGTGTAACTCCGAAGGGGGTGCAATTTCATGAAAGTGAAAGTTGCAGAGCAGAGTTATGGTTAGAGTATTTCGAGTATGGTTTTGAGCATCGTGTTCGCGGCAGTGAAGTAGGAACCCATCCGGTTTGGGATGCCTGTTGAGGCTCAGAAGGGATGCAGGGAGAGAGAGAATCTTAAATTCTCAGTGTGATTCTGATCAGAGTGTAGGGTGGATGTAGTGGTTCATATTGGGAGATGTTCGAGGATATCATCAGGGTATCGGGTCTTTCAACCTGCGGGTGTTGGGACTAGTTCAGTATGTGTATGTGATGGCAAGAGGAGAACTTGTGAGAGTTGCTCTGAGAGTGAGAATGGATCTCTCAGTCGGACCGGAATGGACAAAGTGGGCTTTGGATCGGGGATCCGGTGGTTCATGGTTTCCTAACCCTTATGGGTCGAGTGATCGTTGAGATTTAGGGCAGAGTTGCATCTGGGGTAATTTTCGGTTACAGAGAGTGATGTGCAGTACAGAGATCGTGCTTCAGTCGACAGAGCAGATTCGACAGAGCCGACAAGGAAAGTTATGCAGACAGACGCCGGTCCGAGCTTGAGTTTCAGTTCGGCAACCTCGTACTCCTAAAGGCCTCTCCTTGGAAAGGAGTGATTCGCTTCAGGATGAGAGGCAAGTTGGGGCCCCAGTACATTGGGCCATTTCGGGTGATTGCAAGGATAGGCCGGGTAGCCTATCGATTGGAGTTGCCAGCGGAGTTGGGACAGATCCACGACACCTTTCATGTGTCGCAATTGAGGAAGTGCTTAGCCGATGAGTCGGCAGTGGTTCCATTAGAGGATATTCGGGTGGATGCGAGCCTGAATTATGCTGAGAGACCAGTGGCCATCAGGGATCGGAAGATCAAGGTTCTGAGGAACAAGGAGGTACCTCTGGTATTGGTTCAGTGGCAACATCGGAGGGGATCAGAAATGACTTGGGAGCCGGAATGTGAGATGCGGGAGCAGCATCCGGAACTATTTTCAGAGTGAGACTTCGAGGGCGAAGTCTAGTCCTAGTGGGGGAGAATTGTAACAGCCCGAAATTTCAAGTATTGTAATAATTATGATTTTGGGGGTGTTTTAAGAGGGGACTCGGCGAGTTGGAGCCTAGACTCGCCGAGTAGGATCGCAGACATGGTCGCGGGTTCGCGACTGGACTCGACGAGTCCGATATGGACTCGGCGAGTCTACACTGTTTAGCGAAAACCCTAACCGTTCAGGTTTGGGTCGTATATAACGCATTATATGCCGTCATTGTTCGTCTTTTAGTCGATTGAGAAGAACCCTAAGCGGCTGTGGGCATCTAGAGCAAGATTGAAGGCCATTGGTGACTTGAAGAAATTGTGGTGCAAGGAGGGAAGAGTTTTGGCTAAAGGAACTGCAAGGGATTCGAGTTCTGAGGTTTGGGGACACAGAGAGTATGTTATTCAGGTAATAATTCGGATCATTTCTGTTATATTGATGTGTGCATGGATCTAGGGTTTATGGAACCCATTTGGTGATTATTTGGATTATTACTTTGTTAATCAAACGGATATAACCCTCTATTAGGACCTTAGAGGTCCAGAAGGTTCCATGCTTGTGTATTTTGGAACCATAATTGTCCCAGAATGCAGTTTGAGCGGTTGCATGGCATAGACTCGCCGAGTCGATGAACAGACTCGGCGAGTAGCTTGAAGATTAACTGGGACTCGTCGAGTTGTTCTTCAGACTCGGCGAGTTGAGTCGGGGTGGCCCCACGATTCTTCCAGGAGGAACTCGTCGAGTAAAAAGGGGATACTCGACGTGTAGAAAGGGTGTCTTAAGGAATCGGTGAGTTAAGGGCGAGTGGACTCAGAGTCGTGGAACTCGGCGAGTCTTGGGGTGACTCGGCGAGTTAGGTCGCGGGTTAAGCGAAGTTCTGAGTATGGGGACTCGGCGAGTCATAGGGTTGACTCGGCGAGTAGGGTCAGTCAGGGGTTGACTTTGACCTTGTCTTTGACCAAGGGTTGACCAGTGGTTCCAGGGGTATTTTGGTAATTGTTGTTATTGTTTGAGTTCAGTGCATCGGTGGCTGTCCAGAGGTGGAGATCGTATCAGTGATCGGAGCAGCTTGAGCTATCTGTTCAGTCGGCAGTTTCGAGGTGAGTTATCCTCACTATATCACTAGGGTTTATGGCACCAAGGCCGACCCTTTTATCGGATGGAAATCCGGATAGTTGTCATTACATGTTATGGGCCGGAAGGCATTGCTATGTGGACCGGAAGGTCATGGCCTGGAAAGGCGTATGTATGCATTTAGTATGTTGACTGATTCATAGGGTAATGTTATGCTAGTGACCGGCTAGACCGGTATTTTGTTAGAGTAATGCTATGGTATGTGATCTGTTGATCGATTGTTGTTTATGAACTGCGATATGATTATTTGTTATGTTATATATGCATTTTATGCTTGTGGGCCGGAAGGCAATATGTTATGGGCCAGAAGGCGATATGTTATGGGCCGGAAGGCAATATGTTGTGTGATGGACCGGAAGGTCGGCGTGGGTAGGACCGGAAGGTTTACCCAGCAGGGACGGAAGTCCCCTGAGACACATGGACCGGAAGGTCAGGGCCTGGAAAGGCGTATATGCGGTTGGTATTCTGGGGGTATCTCACTAAGCTTTCGGGCTTACAGTTGTGGTTTTATGTTTCAGGTTCTCAAGAGTCTGTGGCAAGGCAAAGGCGTGATCGTACCGTTCCTCGCGTTGGTGTTTTATGATATGAACCTGGGAAATTACTCTGTTTAATAAAGTATTGAAAACCTTTTTGTAACAATGTTAATAAAATGGGTGTATTTGAAAAGTTTTAATTGTTTTGAAATTTTGGATGTTTCAAATAGTCTAAATCCCAAGATCATAAAAACAATCTTCAGTGTGTATCGATCACGCCGGTGCCTTCCCACGGTCCTCGCTAGTACCTGAAACACATACATAACCACTGTAAGCATAAATGCTTAGTGAGTCCCCCAATATACACTTACGCACATACGCCTTTCCAGGCCCTGACCTTCCGGTCCTCAATACAACGCCTTCCGGCCCACAACATAATCGCCTTCCGGCCCATAACATATTGCCTTCCGGCCCACATAACATACATAGCACACATATAACAAATAACTTACCACATATAGCATATATATCACATATCATATCTGACCTTCCGCTCACACAGTCAAACCCTTCCGGGTACAGTGTAGTGAGAAGACTCACCTCGTAGAAGCTGAAAGCTAGCAAATCCCGAAATGACTCGTGCACAATCCGACGAGCTACAACTTCCCTATAACATCACATATCTCATTAACACTTATCTCTTCTAAGTGTGACTATCCCTAAGAAGTCAGACTTAGGTCAACTCTGGTCAACGGTCAACGGTCATCGACCGGACTCGGCGAGTGCCATGGCGACTCGGCGAGTCTAGACGTCCTCCAACTCTCTGAGATTCCCTATCTACTCGTCGAGTATCCTCCTCGACCCGACGAGTTACTCCTGGAAGAATCGCGGGGCCACCCCGACTCCACTCGCCGAGTCTGAAGAACAGCTCGACGAGTTTCAGTAAATCTCCAAGCTACTCGCCGAGTCTGTTCATCGGACTCGGCGAGTCCACGCCATGCAGTCGATCAAACTGCTTCCTGAGATAAGTCTCATCCCGAAATACACAAGCATGGGACCTTCTGGACCTCTAAAGGTCCTAATACAAGATTATAGTCGTTGGGTAACAAGGCACTAATTCATCTAATCACCAAATGGGTTCCATAAACCCTAAATCCATGCACACATCACATAACAGAAAGGAATCCGAAATATTACTTGGAATATGCCCTCTCTGTGTCTCCAAACCGCAGAACTCGAATTCCCTTGCTGTTCCTTTAGCCAAAACCCTTCTCCTCCTTGCACAACAATTTCTTCAAGCCCTAATATCCTCCAATCTTGCTCTAGATGCTCACAGCCGTTTAGGGTTCTTCTCAGTCGACTAAAGACAGAAAATGACGGCCTATAAGTGCATTATATACGATCCAAAACCGAACGGTTAGGGTTTCTGCTGAACAGCGTCGACTCGCCGAGTCCATATCTGGACTCGTCGAGTCCAGTCGCGAACCCGCGACCAAGTCTGCGATCCTACTCGTCGAGTCTAGGCTCTAACTCGCTGAGTCCCCTCTTAAATCACCCCCAAAAACATAATTTAATAATACCTGAGATTCCGAGCTGTTACACAGAACCCCCCAACCTCTTCTGGTTAAGACGCAGATCAGTGAGTTGAGTGGTGACTCAGTGATTTGGTCTGGATGGGACTCAGAGATCATTGAACTCGACGAGTCTTGGGGTGACTCGGCGAGTTGGGTTTTATTTTGAGAGCTTTGGAGTTTAAGGACTAGGCGAGTCTATGGGTTGACTCGGCGAGTCGAGTCAACTGGAAGGTTGATTTTGAATAGGACTTTGACTTTAACCAGAGTTGACTTAGTTTGACTTCCAGAGTTTAGTTTGGAACTAAGTGTTATATTGATATTAGTAGCTCGAGGATCTAGTGGAGAAGCGGTTCAGAGGGTTGTCGGATAGCAGCCAGAGGATTATCAGCAAAGTGCAGCAGTGCGAGGTGAGTATCCTCACTGTTTGTATGGGTCTACGACCACAATTTCGTCCCATGTTATTATGTGTGATAGGAAGACCCGGGGGTTAGCCCTAGGCATTATGCATGAAAGACCAGGAGGCGGCTCCTGGCACACAGTATGTTATGTATGAAAGGAAGACCCGGGGGTTAGCCCTAGGCATTATGCATGAAAGACCAGGAGGCGGCTCCTGGCACACAGTATGTTATTATGTATGATAGGAAGACCCGGGGGTTAGCCCTAGGCAATACGTATGAAAGACCAGGAGGTGGCTCCTGGCGCACTGTATGCTATTGTGTATGAAAGACCAGGAGGTGGCTCCTGGCACACTATATGCGGAGAAGCCTAGTAGAGTAGTATGTATAGTTGTCTTTGTGATACTTGCATGACCAGGGGTGTAACGACCCAATTTTCACGACCAAAAATTTTGTTTTAAAACCTTACTTTAGAAAATATTAATAACTAAAAAACATTGTTTGATCAAACCATAACACAAAGTGAACCATGTCTAAAAGCCAATTCATACACCCAATCAAAATATCAGAGTACAAATCCCAGTGAAGCTCATAAATGCGGAAACCGGAGAGTGTGTGTGTGACATGCTGCTACCGCACCGGCTTCTTTCCCCTAGTTGAGGAGGTACCTGAAACCAAAACTGAAAACCGTAAGCACAAAGCTTAGTGAGTTCCCCCATCATACCACATACCATATGAACACATAACACACATACTGCCAGGCTATCCTGGGGTGCCTGACTACCCGGTACGGCCATTCTGGGGTGCCGTCCTACCCGTGTCAAGCCATTCTGGGGTGCTGACTACCCATGTCAAGCCATTCTGGGGTGCTGACTACCCGTGTCAAGCCATTCTGGGGTGCTGACTACCCATCGGTCCTAACAACCGATCCTCTGGGACTAGTCCCCTCTTACTACCTTTACCTCATATAACATAACAAGTCAGCATGCAATCATATCATCACGTACTGTCAGACATATCTGGGGTGTCCGACCTACCCTTCGGTCCTAACAACCGAACTCTACAACTATCACATATACATATCATGCCAGCATACAACATATCAGGCAGTAGCAAACCTAGATGATATCACAAAGACAATCATCTAACATACAACTCCTACTGGTGGGCTGGCATTGTGGTCGTAGACCCACCGCTACTGGAAGGTAACTCACCTCGAAGTAGCTGCTGATCTGATCGGGAACTGACTGCCTGCTGCTGCTGCTGCTGCTCCGAAAATCCTCCGGCTGCAATTCCCACAACATACTCAATCAAACACTGCTCACTGACCTTTGGGTAAAATGACCATTTTACCCCTGACCATGCCCTAAGTCAAAGTCAGAGTCAACTTTCAGTTGACCCGACTCGCCGAGTTGGCTTTCCAACTCGCCGAGTCACCACCCAAACGATTGTCCTGGATCCCGTTCCTACTCGTCGAGTTAGGCAACGACTCGACGAGTTCTCCTTCTAAACTGGTATTCAAGTCCTTCATCCTACTCGCCGAGTTGTATAAACAACTCGTCGAGTTCATCTTCATCCGATGAACACTTATGTTGCGACTCGCCGAGTTGTATGAACAACTCGCCGAGTCTGTTCTTGATCTAAGGAGATTGCCTTGAACTCGCCGAGTCAGGGCATTGACTCGCCGAGTACCTCCATAGATGAGTTCAGCTTCCGACTCACTGAGTCACACCCCGTGACTTACTGCTCACTCGACACTACGAAAAGGGAACAAACTCGGAGACTCGCGAACAGACTCGCCGAGTCACATGAACGACTCGCCGAGTCGTTGCCATGCACCCACTAAATACACAGATTTGCTCGATTCCAGTCCATGCCATTCACAGATCTGGACTTCTAGGACACGAATCACACATAAAGTTTCCAACTTTACGTGTGGATATTCACCAATATGGATTTTAGGGCTCAAAATGCCTCAAAAGGGTAGATCTAGGGTGAACAAGCAACATGGGGCCATAAAGCTAATAGATCTAAGCTCCTGGAGCTCAATCTTGCCTAGATCCAGAGACCAAACATCTTATTACGACATATAATGCACATACAAGCTTGGGGATTTGTCCAAGAATGACCTAAATGAAGTACTAAGCATAGAATCATGGGGAAAACGGGTTATACCTCAAAGGAACTGCTGGAAGAACACAATAATGCCTGGATGGCTTCCCTTCTTCTGGATCTACTTCCTTTCTTCTTCAAAACCTTCAAAAGCATACAATAAAGCTTCAACTCTTCAAAGAACAAGCATAAACGAGGGTTGGGAGCTCTGGGGAGAGAATGGGGGCTGGCCTGGGGCGGAGGTGTTGCTTAAATAGGGTGCAAACCCCTGAAACTTAGGGTTTCATCCAACAGCTGTGACTCGCCGAGTCCAGGATATGGACTCGCCGAGTCGACAACTTAAACGTGCCCTGTGTCCCGCATCTACTCGGCGAGTCGGACCTGTGACTCGCCGAGTCCAAGGCTAAAAGAAGAGAAATACTCAAATAAGATTTGCGTACCAGGAACTGAATGCCACAAGGGGTGCCCCTTGGCACTTGTATGTAAGACCCAGGGAGTGGCCCCAGGCTTGACCAGGAAGACCACGTGCGGCCCGTGGCATAACCACAAGACTATGTTTGGCACATAGCACCTTAGCAAGACTATGTTTGGCACATAGCACCTTAGATTGTCAAAAGGTGTTGTTGAAACATTCTGTAATGTTTATTTGTGGAAACGCTGTTGCATGATATGCAAGAACTATATCTAGCACATGAAGAAAAATATGGTTTTCTCGGTATGTTTGGAATCATTGATTACACACATTGGAAATGGAGAAATTGTCGCTAGGCGTAGAGAGAGCAATATGCAAGTGTTTTTTCATGTAGTGCATTCGTTGGTATTAGAGGTTGTTGTTTCCCAAGATTTGTGGGCGTGGCATGCTTTTTTCGGGGTTTCGGGTTCCAACAACGACATCAACGTTCTTGATCAGTCACCAATATTCACCAATCTTTTGTCAGGAAAGGCACAAGTGCTCTTTTCACAGTGAATGGAAACAAATATAAATTTGGGTATTACCTCACGAATGGAATATATCTTGCATATCCCACATTCGTGAAGACATTCTGACACCCAGTGGAACGAAGAGAAAAATTAGGCAAGAGAAAACAAGAATCAACATGTAAGGATGTGAAACGTGTTTTTAGAATTTTAAAGGGGAGGTAGCACATAGTAAAACATGTGGCAGCATCATTTGAGTTAAAAACTCTACAACATATTATGTATGCATGTATCATAATACATAACATAGTGGTGTAAGATAAATGACAAAATATTACACAATATATGCCAACGGAGCCTAGACACAAAATTTGAACTAGGTTCAGCAAAACATTTGCATAAAATCATTGATATTCAAGATGCATAAAAACACAGCTAACTTCGAGAAGACTTGGCAGATCATATCTATGATGGTAACGATAATGATGAATAGTATATCTAGAAAAAAAAATTATGTATTTCTTTTTCCGTCTTGTAATGTCTTTTTTTCAATTTAAATGTTATGGTTTATTTAAATAGTATGTTTTATAAAATTATATTTGTTTTTATAAATAAAAAAAATAAAAAAAAAAACTTGAAAAAGAAGAAAAACAAAAGAAAAAAGTAATGACATGAAAATATTTTTGGTGTTATAACATGATGAACCTTAATTGGTGTTATGATATAGAGATGACATGGCATGTGAGGTGACTTTTTCTTTTGTGTTATAACACTATGCTCATAACCGGTAGTCTTAGGGGTCGTTTGATACTTGACGACTGGGTTAGAGCTGACTGGGTTAGAAGCTGATTGGGTTAGAAATTCTGACTGAATCTACATCTGATTGAAACCATGCTGTTTGGTTATGCATCTGAATGAATTTGCTGAATAATCAAAATGACCATTTTACCCTTATGTTATGTTTGCAATACAACATGAATCTATTTAGTTATAGCAATATCATTTAATACAAAAGCAATTCTCACAATTACGCTTGTGTAAACTTTTGTCAAAACAATTCTCTTTATTCCAAAAACATGAGTAACACCCAATTGACAACTTTATATATTGCATTCTTCAAGATTCAAAGAGGGTGATGATTTCTTCTATGAAGTACCAACATACATACATAATTCTACAGATTTTCTACTTCCTCCTTAAACCAATCACCAGCTAACGCCTCAAACCACTCTGCATCATTCCCATTGTCTAGAACACCTAGAAGGACAGTTGTGTTGATAGCTTCAGTTTCATGGCTCCCTAATAATCAGTGTAGAAAAAAAGGGGAAGAACAGCAAACAGAAACTAACAAGCTTGAACTGAAGCATAAGACTGCACAGTAGGGAAAAAAAAAAATCAAAATCTGATACAAACACAATTTCAGACAGAGAATCAAAATCAGAAAGATGAAGTAAGGATTTTTTTTCCCCACAGAATTGGCATAATAGGAACCAAAATCAAATAAAAGTCACATATTTCAGATAGATTTCACAGCTAGAAAAAAAAAAAGGGAAGAACAAAAAAAATTGATATAAACACAATTTCAGATAAAGGAGCAAAATCAGAAAAACGAACCATGGTTTTTTTCTCAGATTTCGCACATCTAGAAACAAAAATCAGTTGCAAGTCACATACTTCATATAGAGATGAAGAATCAATCGATCAAGTTGTTTAAAAAAAAAAAGATGAAACAGATGCTTACTGTTGACGCAGTTCTAGCCGGAGAAGGAGGAGGTCGGACTAATGCGTCGATTTGTGTTTTGTTCTCTATCTGAAAAGGGAAGCTGGAGTGAAAGAATCGTGTTTTGTTGCTGCATATTTTTCTATTAGGTCACGAGGGCAGATAAGGGAAGAAGAGGGCAACAAGCTTTTTTTCCAGTTAGCCACATATTTGGAACGGACCGAGTAAGCTCTTTGGGTCAGCAATGCTGACCGAGTCAGCAAAATTTTGGGTTTACCAAACCGCCTGACTGCTGACCGAGTCAGCAGTCAGCTCTTACCGGACCGAGTAAGTTCAAATCAAACAGCCCCTTACTCTCTCCAATTATAATATCTTGGACAAGGCATATGATGTGATCTGACTCCTATGGTAAGTGGTTTTACAATCGATTTTGACTTATTCTATCGAATGGCACTTCCCATGCAACCTTTTATTTTTGTTTTTCAAGAATCTCAAAAAAGAAAAATGTTTACTTTTGGAATTGATTCTCTCATTTGTAAAAAAAACATTTACATATAAATGTAATATTGAGTTTAAAATCATTTACCAATAAATGAGATGACTAATAACTTACAAACAAGTGGTATCTCATTTGCAGAAGATATCCATGTTAGATGGCTTACACACCCAATATAAGCCGACAATTATGTATTACATCTATCTCAACCACGTTGATGTCAAATCAACATTTACTGTAGTTGATGTCAAATCAACATTACCTACAATACTATCTCGTAATGGTAGTTTTTAAACAAAAAAGAGTTTTAATGCTAAATTGTGTACAAAAAAATAGTTTAGTGACTAAATTTGTATGCCAAACATAATACATTACCCTCTAAAGTCATAATACATTACCAAGTCATTAACCTTTTCCATATTGTACATTAGGCATGATTACATTTTTATGAATTACTATATTTTAAAGACAGACAACATAAGATGTTGCCCCACAGGGACAAGAAATATATATCACACCACATGTTCTCTTGATGAAACTGTGATTTTCCGCATACTGTTTAATCTATATTTGCTTATTAAAACGATCATGACTTGCAGACGACATCATGGTAAAAACCTATACGTATTTGATTAATAACTTTAGAGTTAATAATAACATTTAATCTATGACTAAGAAATTTTTATAGCAAGAAACATTGACTATAGTAACATTAGATAAAAACAAAAAGGTACTTGTTAAAAACATTATACAGGATCTTCACTTCACAAACCAACCTCCCACAATATCCTACACACTTTTTATTTTTGGTAACAAGATGACCACCATAAGTATGTACACACACAGCATGTTATGAAACAAGTACGAATGTTTTTAGGAAACTAGCCAAAAGGTTTTAGATGGAAAGCCCTGCAAAAAGCAACTCTAGCTCCTCATCTTGTGATGTAGTCCTCTGGATTTATAAGAGAAAAAAAAAACACACAATATTTATTTCCTGATAGTGGTTATAATAAGTATCTGATAATGGTTATAATGATTAACGAGTATAGAGAAGATAATGACAATCTCAAACATAATATTTATTTCCTGTTAGCATCATTTATCAATAATCTTTGATGATTTTCCATCTTCTATTTTCTGTACATCAATGAATTGGAGAATTGCAGCAGAGTTGCTTTCACTAAGTGGGGTTACAGATTGTAGAATGAGCAATGAGTAATTAGAAAAGCAACTTTCTTTTATCCATAGTTCCATACCTGAACAGATAAAAGCTGTAGAATTTTATTGAGAACCCGCATGCGATGAGTTGCATAAGTGCTATGTGCAGGAAGCTGGTTCACTTTCTTAATTTCTTCGTGAACTGCAGCTTTCTTCTCCTTGGGTCCCATTTGTTTTCCTCCACTTTTGGGCTGAGTCGTATAAACACTCTGCATACTAGGATCTTCAAAGGAACCAAGCGTAAATTGCTCCATTCCTGATTTTATTGCTAAGCTACGCTGCACATATATGAAAACAGCGTTATTTAAACCTGCAAGAAATTGAACCCTAGATGCGGATTTATAGGGGCAATTGCTAATGCTTCCTTCTCGGAACGCATCGACTTAGTAGGCTAACAGATGATCTTGAAAATGAAATTAGGGTTTAAAGTGCCGATCATAAAGGGTTGCAATTAGGGTTTAAACTGTAAATCAAAGACGTAGCAAAATTTATGTTTGAAAGACAGAATCTACATGTTGCGAGCGGGCGATGGGGTGAACAACTTACGGTTGCTTTTTTTTTCAGTCTGATAAACCCGATCAAAACTTTTCCTAGGTAACCTCTGGAATTCCCTTTGCCAAATTTGGTTTTCAACTTTTGATGTTCTCGAACTAAAAACCCAAACTAGAATTATATTCCTAGAATTATATTCCAAAGGGATAATGACTTAAATTTCTCAAACAAATTGGAATTTTATAGATTTTTTTTGGTTATGCTAGTTTTTAAATTATAATAAAAAAAAATTGAATCACCTATTATACATAATTATATATATATATATATATATATATATATATATATATATATATATATATATATATATATATATATATATACTAAAAAAAATTATTTAATTAAATATCGTGTTGTGTTTTTCAAATGTTATTTTACAGAGTTTTTTATTTCAATTCATATGGATTTCAATTCATATGGTTTAAAACTGTAAATATAAAATTTTATATTTTAAAGAAGTATAGAAATATAAATAAATATTTTTGCATACTTAAAAATAATCATATATATATATATATATATATATATATATATATATATATATATATATATATATATATATATATATATATATATATATATATATAGAGGTATAAATATGTATTTTTATGTTTTTTAGAATATTAGTTTATTTTTGTAGAAATATTAATGTCTTTTTAAGAAGTATAAATTTACATATTTTTACGTATTTAGAAAATTGCTTCTAAAAAAATATATTATATTTCTTATAAATACATAAACAATTTGTATTTATACTTTTTAAAATATATTAATATTTATGAAGAATGCAGTTATATTTATAAAAAAAATATATGTATTTACGCTTTAAAAATATATTTATACATCTAAATATTTATTTTAACTTCTATGCTTATAAAATCATACAAAATATGTATTTACATTTTAAATTTGTATTAATAGGAACAAAATTTCTATAAAAAATAGCATTTAAAAACATGGATACGATTTTTAATTAAATATTTTTTTCGTATACTAATAAATTTTGGAGATTAACTACATTCTTTTTTACCTTTTAGTTTTTATGTGAATAATCATACATTTTGGTGGGGGATTTCATGTTATATATTTTTATGGCTAATTAGTATTTTCATGGCTTAAATACTAATTAGTCACAAGTGTAACACTCATTCCCCATATCGTCCCCCTTGTGTTTATTTTGGAAGTTCATAATTGTAGGTCTACTCTACGCGTAGAGCTACACTGAGCATAGGATTAGCTATGCCACGTATAGTTGTTGTTTTCATGAAACCTTAATTTCGAGATTTGGTCCCTATATAATGACTTTACCTCCTATGGTGCGTTTGGTTGGCATAAAAGTAATGGAATTCGACGGAAAATGATTTCAATTCCCTTGAATTCATGTGTCTGGTTAGGCTATTGCTAAAGGAAATAAATTTTCTACCGTATGAAGAAAAGTGGATTCATTCCAAACTTGGATGGAAAACATTCATTCTTATCAAAGAAAGTGACAAATTATAAAAATACCCTTAAGAAAAGTTTACAATTACCATTATACAAACGTGTACAACCCTATCTCATGTATACAACTTGTTCGTCAAAATCAGTCGACAAACCTCGTTTCGTCAAAATCAACCTCTTCTCTGATTCTTCCGCCAGGTAAGTGAATTGTTGTTGCCTCGATCTCAATCTCGCTACCTCTCACGCTCTTAATTTACTGTCAAAATCGATGGTTTCTTAAAATCGGTTTATCTTCCTGTTTATCGATTTTTTTCCTGTTATCTCAACCTCATCTTCTAAAAATCGATTTCTCTTCCTGTTTGTCAATTTCTATTAGTTGAATGCTTGTTAAAATCGTTATTGCTGTCAACATTCTGTCAAAATCAATGGTTTCTTAAAACCATTGTTACTGTTTATTGAATGCTTGTTAAAATTGATTCTTAAAATCTTTGTTGTTGGAATAGATTTCTATTTTTGTTAACTGAATGATTGTTAAAATTGATTTGTTTCTGTAATCTTCTTTTTATTTTACAACAACATTGTGAAATTTGATTGTGCTGTTTTTGTTATACAAATATGAGTTTTACTACAAACATAAAAGGTATGTGAAATCTAAACTTCCTTTTTGTTATTATTGAATTTAGAAAGATTGGTAACAAAATTATGCTCTTGTTTATTGACATGAAAAGATGAAAAAAAACAACATGTAGAAGAATCTTGAACATGAAATGGAAGCCGCTAAAGATTTCGTTTCATATTTGGGTTTCAGTTGTTGAAGAAATATAAAAAAGTAAGTTTAATGGTATAGTAAATTAAAAATATATATATATATATATATATATATATATATATATATATAATTTATATAATATACATTTATAATTTAGAAAACAAAGCAAATTAAAGCAAAATGACAATTCTGTCATTTTAGATGAATTTCAATTCTATTTACTACGAACCAAACATATCATGAAATTAATTCTAATTCCGTTACCTACTAAAAAAACACATGAAATTAGATTCATTACATATTATTTTTGAATTGCAATTCAAATTACTACGTCCTACACCAAACAACACTTTATTCTCCAATAGCACGTGGTATTTTTGTGAATATGTTTATCTTCATATCTTGAATTAAATTGCGTAAGATTCAGAGAGATAGAAAAGTTGAACACGCGTGGACTCCATTTAAGACGCATAATGCACCCACGGAAATCCCACCCCACCCCTACCCCTCACCCGACCCGCAAATCCCTTCACACGTTCGTTGCCCGCAAGACCAAAACGGAACGGGAAAGGGAAATTAAGCCACAACAGAACCTCCAAATTCCTGAATTTCATATATTTAATCGCCGAAGATGATCGTTGTCTTCTGGTAGATAATTCAGATTTTCAGTTTATTTATCGGCAAATATGAACCAGAAGGCCAACGTATCCAAGGAGCTCAATGCCAAGCACAAAAAAGTATTTCTTCATTTCATGTCACCTTTACTTTTACCTCTGGATTTGATGTTTGATTTCTTGGATCATGAATTTTTTTTTCTTTTGGTGCTCTCATTATTCATATATTTTATATGTGACTTGTTTATTGACGACATTGATGTGTGATAGCATCGAAGATCTGCAAGTTTTTTTTTTAAACATGAATTTAGATTATCTATCTTCATAACAACATTATGATAGCTACATTCTGCGGATGAATGCTACGGTTTGATACTTGATGCATATTTGGAACTTGGAAGGGGACCAATTACCAAATCAATGGTGTTTTATGATCTCATATTTTCCTGCATGGTCGATGATCTAAATTCTGCAGAATCTGAACCAAACATCTGTTTGTATTGATTTGGCTTTTCCACATCTCTGTATTCGCCTTGAAATCTGTTAGATTTAAGACATACTTCCTATTTCATCTTCCTCGCATCTTGTTGCTCCAGTAATCTTTTAATGCTTCCTATGAATTGATATTTATGCAATGCTTGTCTACAGATTCTTGAAGGGCTTCTTAAGTTGCCAGAGAATAGGGAATGTGCTGACTGCAAAGCTAAGTATGTGTTCACTTCATGATACCTCAGGGCCTAACATTGAGTTATTGTCAAGTTATCTCTATATCCCACTTCTAATCCTGGCCTTTGACTTGGCAGAGGTCCTCGATGGGCTAGTGTGAATCTAGGCATCTTTATATGCATGCAATGTTCTGGAATCCACAGAAGCCTTGGGGTCCACATATCAAAGGTACTAATCAGATATTTCTCATTTATATTACTTGATAGAAACAAAAGTCTGTTTTTTTTTGTTGCATTATTTACTGACAAATGGCAATGCAGGTGAGATCTGCTACACTGGACACATGGCTACCCGATCAGGTTGCATTTATCCAGTGTAAGACAGTTCATTTTCTTGAGTTTCTAAATATGTTTTCACAAAGATTTAAAATTGAATAATAAGTAGACATTCATTGTGTATCCAGCAATGGGAAATGTGAAAGCAAATAGTTACTGGGAAGCAGAACTACCTCGAAACTATGACAGGGTTGGCATTGAGAACTTCATTAGGGCAAAGTATGAAGAAAAGAGATGGGCTGCTAAAGATAGAATACCCAGTTCGCCCTCGAGGTTTCAAGAAAACAAAGCCCCTATACAATTTCAGAAACCTACTGAAAGATCAAGTCCATCAAACGAAAAGAAAATCTTTCAGACACGTGTCACAAAAACCAACATGCCTGCTACAAAAATCAGTCTCCCTGTGCCTCCAAAAGCATCTGAACCCGTATGTCAAATTTCTTAGGACTTGTTTGAAGGATTTTTTTGTTTTTTTGGTATGATAATGGTAAAATCTGTTTTTACAAACAGATAGTTGAAAACTTTTAACAGGTGATACGGAAAGCTGAGTCAGCAAGCTCATGTGGTGAGGTGGCAAAGGAGAATGCTGAAGTTGTCTCTCCTCCTAAAGTTGAGGTTGCAACTGATCTTTTTGACATGCTTTCTATGCATGATTGTTCTGGTGATAATGGGTCAGTAGCAACTCCTACAGATGATATGTGGGCAGGATTCCAATGTATGTCCTTTGTTACCTTACCTTTATTTAAATCGGTTATCCTTATAAATGGCATAAAAACTAGAATATCAGGGCCTTAGGTGCTGTTTCTTTTTTACTTAATGGGACATAAATAAATGGAAATTAAGACATCTGATATAGGAATGGAGGGGTAATTATGTAATTCCATCATCATAATCATCTTGCAGCTGTTGGAGAAACATCGGCTACAGGGACAAGAAGCTCTTCAGAACCTGCAGATAATAACAAGGCCAAATCCACTTCTGAAATTGAGGATTTATTCAAAGATTCGTCAAAATCTCCAATGTCACAAAATAATAATAATAATAATAATGCATCACCATTAAAGCCTCAGAAGGATGTTAAAAATGATATTTTGAGCCTTTTTGAAAAGGGCAATAATAATACAACCACACCATATACTCTTCATCAACAGCAACTTGCCATGCTGGCACAACAGCAACAGCTGCTCATGGCGGCTGCAGCTAAATCTGGCGGCTTACCTAAATTTCCTGGAAACGGGCAACAGCAGCCACCCAATCAGAACTGGACAAATGTTGGTTACCAAATTCCTGGAACTGGAACGATGATGCCAGCTGTCGGAAAAGATGAAGAAAAATATTTGCAGGAGGTAAAATTCACAAATCATTTTTGCAATTATTGATTTTTGATCCATGAAGCTGTCAAAATTTATTTGCAGCCTAGTTTCCTCTTTAGAATATATTACATTTTTGGTCCTTATTTGAGGGTTTTGTAATGTTCTTTGGTCCCTGTATCAAGTAAAATGACTATATTTTTTTAGACCAAAATCGCATTACAAAAATCAGCTATATTCAATGACCAAAAAAAGTCGATTTCTACTATGCTACTTCCGGATTTAAATGTATGACTAAATTACGGATTTGGTCCCTGTTGTTTAGTTGTGATTTTTGGTTTTGGTCCTTAGTGGAGGGATTCATAAGGCTTTTGGTATCTGTTTCTCCTTATCTGATTTATTTACTAATTTTTAATAAAAATTTAATTTTAGTATTATTAGTATATTAAAGTGGCTCCGCCTATAATAATAATATTATAAAAAGTAGAAATTATAAATTTGTAACAGAATCAGATAAGGGGTGAAATAGTCATTTGTAAAAGAATCAGAGAAGGGGTGGGTACAGGGTTCAAAAGCCTTATGAAATCCTCCAAGGACCAAAATTGCAAAAAAAAAAAAAAAAAAAAAAAAAAAACAGGGACCAAATTAGTAATTTAGTTATGATGTTTGTTTGGTTGCATGCTGATGATTGAGTTTGGTTGATCTTGTGTTGAACTAGATGAAAAACATGGGAGCAGTAAATTCAGTTGGACAGCTTCCAACTTCCAGGTATGGTCTACTTATGTTATGTATTGGACAAGTTGCAGGAAATCGCAATATACTTCACTCTTTTTCACCAAAACAGGCATTCTACTTCAATTTTTTACCCTTAAATAATAGCAACATATTACACAAAATAACAACCTACTTACATTTTTTTAACCAATGCTGTCAATATTAAAAATGAAACTTGTAAGCCTTAAAACAAGTATATGTTCCTATCTATAGTCATGCTCCAAACAAATTGCTATTACGGGTAAAAAGTTGTAACTACATTTCCCAGATTAATGGTGAGAGTAAAGTGCGTTGCTATTTCTCTACATACCATGTTTTTGTTGAGATATCAGCATTAATCAACTAACCTTTTTTTTTTTTTGCAGCTTTTACAACATGGGGCAAAATGCAAGTACAAATGGGATGGGGCCAAATCAAAATTCTTTTAACAACATGGGAGTGGGAGTGGGAGTGAGAGTGGGATCATCAAAGAAGCCACAATCATCAACTACTCCAACATCATCATCTCTATCTCCTACACAGTCTGCCAAAGACTATGATTTTTCGTCCTTGACTCAAGGCTTTTTCTCAAAACCATGACCATCACCTTTTTTTTATGCAACTTCCATCATCATATATATATATATATATATATATATATATATATATATATATATATATATATATATATATATATATAGTTTACTATGAAACGTATTCGAAAATGTAAACTAATTGTAGAAAACTTTTTTTTTTCACTTATTTTCATTCAGATATATCAGGGGAAATAGAAATTAGTCGGGCATAGTAGTAAAGAAACTCTGTTTGTTTTTCTTTTCCTTACTCTTTTTTTTTCCGAATAAATTCAATTCTGGACATATAATTACACGTTACAAGCTTATCAAGTTAAAAAGCTCTAACCAGATGATTGATTGCTTTGGTGAATATCAAAACGATCTATTTTGATGAGAGGAATAGTTGTTTGTGCATTGATGCT
This sequence comes from Lactuca serriola, assembly GCF_051521515.1. NCBI lineage: Eukaryota > Viridiplantae > Streptophyta > Magnoliopsida > Asterales > Asteraceae > Lactuca > Lactuca serriola. The sequence continues at coordinate 14,356,525 of NC_136412.1, read as the reverse complement.
GTGGGTTGGTTAGGAATGTATGTGTCTGGTTTTTAGGAGCTTTGTAGGTAGGTAGGAGGTATACTCTTGAGTCTTGATGGTGACACTCACATTCATGCCCTATCAAACTTTTTTGTATGCAGCAATACAAAAAATTGCAATGTTGACCCATTTACATCAGTAGTTTCAGCCGTTCCTAATCCAGTGCACTCAAACATAGTAGGCTGTGTTTTGTTTTGTTTTGTGCTTTCCTAATTAAGACTATATTCCCAACCAATCCAATCTTTTATAAATAGAAAAAAGCTGATCTCATCTAAACATAATGTTAAAAAAAATTTGTATTACCTGCGTTATCCATCCAACCCAACTTACTATTAAATTAAACAAATTCTTATATATATATATAGTTAGTCTTTATTCTGAGTATTACAACTCAAAATATATATTAACTATGCATTTCAACATCCGACTATAATGACTTAAAGCGATGTGATGGACTGGACAACAATGAAACTATATACAATGTTCTATAATTCATGTTGCATCCTTAAACACACATAATTCACTATAATCATACTAATAATAACTACATCATCATGGTCATGGAAGTAGGCGGGAAAGTCTTGTCCAAAAGCGTATAAACACCACCACCCAACAGTAGCGCACCACTGCAAACAAAAAAGCTCAGCAATCAGCATGGAAATATGTATATATTTTAATGATAAAAAACAGAGCCCAATCTGTTGATAATACTATGTTACCTCATAGGGTTAATCCATGCAGAGAACTTGCGGAAAGAGAGTAGACTCTGTACACATTAACACAATCAATAATGCCCACATGAATACTACTACTAGTACTCCTCAAATATATATATTTTTAGAAAGAAAAAAAAAAGATCCAACTCAAGTCTACTAAAATTAAAATATATACAGTGTCACAATAGTATACCTGCAAGGCTCCAGCAAAGGAAGCAGCAAGAAGCAGAGGAGCAACATAGCCAGTTGTGTATGTCAACAGTAAGCTGCCACCTATTATGGGATCCTGTTTTCAACAGCAACACTCAAGTCATCCTGTGAGACTGATTGTCTAAAAAGGGTGATTGATATTTGATATTTGATAATTGATAATGATACCTTCTTCTTACCTTGGATGCTGCAACATATCCAAGTAGGGTGGCAAGCACAGGAGTACTGCAAGGTGACGCAGCTAATGCAAATGTAAGACCAGCCAAATATGCTTGGACACCTGTCAAGTCAAAACGCTCAATTTATATCTTTAAGCCCAAAAAGAAATAAGATTTTTTTTTTTTTTTGAATTTAATTAGTTACTCGAAGGAAAATTAGCAGCTGCTGCACGTGGATCAAAGTTGTCCAAAAATGAAGGCATTTGTAGCTCTATTACCTATAATTAATAATACATTCATTATTAGCTGTATAATCAAAATAATTAAGAGAGGGAAAACGACTTACTTCTAGAAGATTTAGTCCCATAATAACCGCCAAACCAGAAGCCGCCAATGGTAAACCCTGGCCCACCTGTCCGTATGCCTTGCCAGCAAATGAGGCAGCTACACCAAGTAATGCAAGTGTTGTCGCCAAACCAAATGCAAATGCAAGAGAGTCGCCTACAATCTAATTCAAAAAAAAAACATTTTTATTTAATTTATATCAGACTCAATTACAAATAAAAAAAACCAATTACCAAACCAAACAACTCAATCATTTGTTATATTGGGTAACATACAAAATAACAAAATGTACTTTCGCCATTTTATCAATGTAGTCACTTTTTAACTATTGTCTGCAGTGAATTAAACATTTACACGTTTTTTATAGCTCAAAAGACGATCGAAAAAGTGTAATGGTTTAATCACTATAGAAAATCAGTTAAATGGCAAAAGTTTTTCACCTAAAAAGGGTCACTTGCTCTATCATTGTGAAAACTCCATATGGAAATTCTTGAATTTTATGTAAATGCAAAGCACAAGGTTAAAGGAGACAGGACAAAAAAAAAAGATAAATAACCTGTGCTCTACTTTTTCCAGATCCAAATGCACCTAAATAGTTGCAACATGCACACAGATCAGCCATCATCAATCAGAGGCAATTTTTATTAAAAAAAATGTTTAAATTTAATGCTAGAAAAGTGATGTAGTTACCAATATAACCAAGGGTCAAAGGTAGAACACTTAACGTGCAAGGGGAAAGGCTAGTCACTAGACCCGCACCAAATATAACTACCAAACTGTGAAAAAGAATAACTAGTAAGTATTAACTATCATATCAATAAATTTTATAAAATATATAAATATGATAAAATGGTATTAGACATTGGATGAACCTGGTCAAACTTAGGGCTCCTAGCTGAACCTGCACAGCTTCATTTGCCTGCTGTCCAGCTGAATACATGAGGCCTCCAAACCAATCTCCAAGCCCTCCATCAGCTAAAGTGTATACAGAAGAAGCACTTGTTTCCTGATTTCAAAGACTTGATTTTAGAACAAAAACAATAAGTTTGAACAAGAGAAGAAAAGTTAATGAGAAAGAGTTCCTAGTACCATGATTGCGTCCATATCCAATGCGTGTGCAGTATGACTGGAAACCAAATTTGCAGCTGAAGCATCAAAAAACCAACAGCTCACATTTCAAGGGATGTAAGTTAGATATATAATTAGTTTTGGTTTGATTACTGAAATCACATTATTTTGATCCTAAAATACGAATCATGATCAGATAGATTAAATGCAACTTTAAATCACAGCAATCAGTTAAGGACATTGAAAACCCCCTTCAAATCAACATATCAAAATAACGTAATCCAGATAGGTTAAAAGGATTGGTGGATTTACAATGTTCAGAAAATTAAACAGAGGAACAAGGTGATTCTAAAGCTTAATTTCTGTCGAGATAAGTACCTGAGATGGCGGTCGTTAGCGTGGTGATTCTAAAGCTTAATTTCTGGTCAATTTTCGAAGACGTCTGTATTTCTTTTGAGGAATCGTCTTTACTGAGCGATTTCTTCATCATTTTGACTGGCAGTACATATGTTCCTTTGATTTCAGAAAAGATCACAGATGATGTCATGAACAACAAGAGAAAAGTTGATATGATCGTATTAATTAGCAAATAGATGAGAAATAATAATAATAATAATAATAATAAGGGCAAGCAAAAGCAAGCCTAACTAACCAGATATGCTTCTCTGTGGGCGATGATAGCTTGAGATGAGGCCATATGGAGCTCCATGGGTGCCATAGTTTCCATTAATAATCAAATTCATAGCTGCTGCTTCTTCCTAGTTAGAGAGTGATATTCGTTGTAGAGAAAGGGGGAAGAGTCGAGTGCAGTCGTTACGTGAACCACATCTTATTTTAGCAACGGTCATTTTATAGGTGTTTGGATGCGCCAAGAGTAACTCCAATCGACCTCTATATATACTCTCTAGTCTCTATAACATAAAAATAGAGTGCAAATTTCTTCTAACCTGCTGCTACGTTGGTTGGTATTTCTTATTTTAAGATTTAAGATATGAAACCATAAATGAGATTAACACCTGTAACAATTTAATATAAAAACACCAGTAACAATAAAATACAAAAATGTAAATACCAATTAATAATATAGTGAGAAATATTGACATTTTTAAAAGATAGTATTCATTGTAGCTATTAAAAATATTATAGTTATTGTGTTATGATAAAACATAATAATGATAAAGAAAATATTATATATTTTAAATTTAAATTTTTAGTGTGGTTAGAATAAGAACACCATTTTAGTACTAAAAAGTCATCATTTTAGTGTTTTGTGGTTGAAATTGATCTAAATTATGTTTGGAGTGTACACACAAACAATGATTTTCAAATCAAATATTTCCATGGTGATGTAACTTTCGAAAGTAATCATATTGTTAGATGATTAAAAAGTAATCATATATATTCAGATTTCGGTTTTCCATGTTTACCGTGGACTTCTCTAATGCCTTTAACTTTGTTGACAGATCCGCATTAATTCATGAGGTCATATTGATGTGCCCTTCTATATCATTGTAGATAGAATTCATATATGGTCAAGCAGCAATATTGTATCTAGAAGACACACATATTTGGTCTATTACTGGAGTTCAGCAAGAAGACCCCTTGGGATTGGAAGGCCGCCATTATGGGTCAAACTTCTCGGGGAAGCTGTTAATAGAGATGTTATTTTTATTAGCAGCTTAGCCATAAAAAGAGCTAAAAACGTTGTGAATTTGATGCACATTTTTCCATAATTGTCTGACTCGCAGAGTGAGCTCGTTCTACTTTGGTCTTGTATGGGTATTGCTAAAATATTCTTTGGGCTGAGGACGTGTCAATCCAGACATAGGATAGAAATATCAGTTCGGAAAATATTCAAACAATCCAAGAGGTATCCAGAACTCCAACATAAACCCTAATTCAACCTATGAGTAAGCAACTTAATATATCTATAGTGGCCACAGGTTTATACATCGCCTTTGTTCTCATATATGGGACCACAATATGATTACATATATTTTAAATATAATAATCTCAAATTTTCTTTTATATTAAACAATTCACAAGGTTGTAATGTAAGCATCCCACACTTTAGACAATCTTGGAGCTCTTCAACCCGTTTAACTTGTTTCCGTTCTAGCCGATATATTTCTACAATACCCATTTGACTCATTATCAATAAATACAACTTATATTGCCCCTTTTCATATAAATGGACTTGTAAACTTATACAGAACCAAATCTTCCATTTTCAGAGATCAAAAGTATCTTGATTAAGAAATTCTTATAAACCCAACAAGGGAAACTATTAGTATTATCTCACCAAAATAAGAGAGCATCAATTTGTCTATGTTACACTCTACTTTCAAAGGGTAACCATTTAAAGTTTAAGATCAAAAATGCTTTCACAAGAACTGAAGATTATGATTTTAAGAAGACAGCAAGTACTTGAGTGAAGATCTTCTTCGCTAGCATAGACACATAAAATGCAGACTTGCAGGGATTTGCTGCAGGGATGAATGTGCTTTTTCACTGCAAAAAATTTCAATATTCCCCACGTAAATTAACAGATTGACCAAAAATAATAAGCCATCCAAGTAAGAAATAGACAAATTAAACAAGACCTTACATTTCATCAATAGAACAAATTTTCATGAGTTTTTTATTATATAATATGTTAAAAATATGTAATTTTTTTAGCTATGAAATACGTTATTTAGTTTTAACTGGTGATTTTTTATTTACAAAAATAAAATAAACTCACCAAAACCCAAATAAGATTATAATAAAAAATATATTTTTTCTAGATCAATTTTGAAAGTCAAATTGTAATTCAATTAAACTTTTAAATATTTTTATAAAAGATTCATGTCATCAAAACCATATAAATAAAAATGGTTTATACACCGGTGACCCTTTTTCATTTTAATGGAACGAATCAATGAGCAACAATTCCATTCCTTCTCTGATTCCATCATGCCAAACACTACCAAAGAATTACAATTGTTTAGCTAAGTGATAACATTAATGCGGAGTTTTATTGGTATTTTAAGGACCCTAAAAGCATTCCATACGAGTTCGGATTGTTGTATACACTGTTGAAGTATCCTATTAATGTTTCTCATAATTCTATAATTTGGTTTGATCATTACAGAAAATATATTATGTTTTGTGTTCATATCATTAAATATGACATACCTGATGAGCTGGTTTCGCAACTGAAGTCTTTCTAAATCCAATGGCCATCTTTCCCCCCGGTTCCACACGATAAAACGACACTAAAAAGAAAATAAATTATTCTACATTAAGGCCATAGAAATACATAATCAAACAACATTATGCAAGAAATCATTTACATATTAAGAAATAGGTTATAGATGACAATGCTATAATTGGGTAGATCTTTTCAGAGTAAGATGTTGTAATAGAAGCAAATGAAAGTAGCATATGCTATAATAAACAAATCAATGAAAGTTGATTGCTATTAATTTGCATGAAAGCATAATAGGAGAAATTACCTGTATCGCCTGCTTGTAATTTGCGTGAAAACATAAAATCTCTGAGGCCTTCTAAAACATAGGTTTTGCTACCACAATTAGGCCAATAACGAAACGAAAACTCCCATTCTTTGCTTTCCATATCCAAAATATTCATCATTATCCCTTTTGGTGCAGAAACTTCCGGAAAAAATGCCTGCTCAATTATAATATAAACCTTTGTGGAAAAAAAAATGCTAAGAAAGTTTATACTTAATATTATATCACACCTCAGCGTATCTTTTTGGAATCACTATACGGCCTAACTTCATGTCAGCATCACTAGCAGTCAACACTTTTTCAAACAAAGGATTCAGAAAAGGTTTCGCCCTGATGATCAGTTAAGGATTTTATAATGAAATGGCAGCGAATGGAATATTGAAAATTAAATAAAGATGAGAGAGGATACGTTTTTGAGATGCATTTTATGTCTGAAACAATGCCATCTGGCCAATAGTGAGGTTCAATCTGTATTCTCTTGGCAAGATCCGGTACGTCTGTTGGATCCGTTTGAAATTCACGCGCATATCGCTGATTTCGTGCCTGTAATATTATATTATTTTATTTTCAGTTTAATTTTAGTTTTGGCTTTGTAATATATCTTACCAGCTTTAGATTTTTCTTGGAACATTCTCTGCAAATCACCCCACCAAAGTCCAGAAGAAAATATTGATTGAATGACACAACACATCCACAATGGACTAACTGCAAATTAAGAACTTGTAAGGTAAGGGTAACATGGAAATGGAAGAAGTGTAGTCTCGGAATTATACATTGTACGCACCTTTCCACAAGATTCACAGTCTCTCCAACCATCATCGTTTGAATGAAATGTTTCACAGAACCTCCCTTCTTCATACACACAGCTAAATTGATCAAGAAAAGAAGGTGTCAAGAACATCAGCACAAATTATCAGTCAACAGTCTCCGGATTTTTTTTTTTTTTTGCAGCAATCAACTACACCATGCAATTGAGCCAATTGAATTTAGAAACATCCTATAAAAATTACTTGATACGCAAGTCAAGATTCCAATTAACAGATGTTAACCAAAAAAGTCAGTGAATTTCGTCATACATGAGCTAACCGCTAATCACAGAGCGAATTGATGAGGAGAGCATCAGGCAGAGCACATCGAATTGAAGAACAAGAAACGAACAAAATTGAGCATTCAAATGACAAAGAAGAAGAAGAAGAAGAAGGCGAGGTTAGGGGGCTTACGCGCACTGATAGCAGAGGTGAGCGCGTTCTCCATTACGGAGTCTCCATCCGTCTCTGAAGCAGTTGGAGGTTGAATCCTGGCACTGAAAGCAAGAGGCTTTTGATGATGAAGATGCCATTGAAGCTTGCAAGTTGTAATTACGATCAATAAACCCTAGAAAAGAGAGGGAAAGACTGTTAGAAAGAATATGGGGTTTTGGGGTTTGAATGCCGGAAAACCACCCTTTTGTAGAGAGGGAACTTGGGGAATATAATTTATTGCAGGCTCTTCGGTTGAGTGAGCAAAATAAATATCAAGATTCAAAGACCCGAAAACTTGTTGGAAATGGAGCAATTTTTGTCAAAATTCATTGGAATTTAGTGTTGAATTTTCAACTGATTTTAGCTTCTGACTCTGAGCATAATTTTCTGACTTCTTAAAAGCAATTGGTTGACTGTCCTATAGATTTCTTCCTTTTTCTCTTGTTTTTTTATTCTGGATTGGTTCATTTGCTCATTCATCTTTTCTCTAGTCATCCTCATAGTGTATTGATTTAAAAATTTTAATTATCCAAGCAAAAGATACCAACTTTGTTGTATTTATCAAAATGTTGGTCGATCAAGAGAAAACATGAGATTATGATGAAAATCATGGAAATGAGGATGTTGTGATGGACGTGAGGTAGGCAATTGAAATTTTCAATGCGAGTGGTGTCGATCACCGAGAAATTGAGAAAAAAAAACAAATTATGATAGTTTAGACATATTAATAGGAGACGGCCGACAATTTTGGTTAGGAGGGTGGATATGGTCACTTTTGATGATGCAAGAAGGAGAGGACGTCCGAGAAGGAAGTGAGAAGATTGTGTAAGGTTAAACTTGAAGGACTTTGCTCTTATCGGGTACATGGGGTTAAAATCAATGTAGGTGACTACATGGGCTTCAAAGTAGGTGAGTAGTCCATTAGTAGTTTAGGTATTAGCTTCTTTTCCATTATTTGGACTTGTCCGATATTTACCGTCTTCCTCTTGTCTCATGATTTCATCTTTACTTCCGGCCTTAAGTACTAGTATTTGTTTCATGCTTTATTGTTTGTATGCATTTTCCATGTTTGTGTTATATGTAGTATTTGCATTGTTTACTCTACCCCAATATTTTCTTTCAACTTTGTTGGTTGCCCATACTTTTATACGATAAAATAAACTATGGTTTTAAAAACACTTTCTATCAATGAACGCCATTTATAAAACTATGGTCCCAAAATTTCAAACTCATTTACAAATACATTTATAAAACCTCAATTAAGGTAATACAAATGGTACAAACAAAACTATAGTAAAGCAATAAATCCACTTATATTATAGAAACTAAGTCCAATTTCTATTTGTCGACTCACTTCTATATGTCTTAGCATAGCCTTCTATGCTTCGTACTCGTAACTGGCCAGTTAGTGACAACTAACTTATGTTTTTTTAGACTTTTGTTGCCTCTCAACTTATCACATTGTCTAAAACCTTAGCTCATTCAACAGTTATGCCCTCTTAAATTGACCTCAAGATTCCCGTCTCTAACCCTTAATCAACTTTCACCGATTGTGATTTCGATACGCTAAAGAAACTATCGGAGAAGCACTTCATTCAATTTATTCTAAGTTGGACCACGTGCATATGCATTGCGTTACTTTCATGGACATGTCGCGTACAGGTGTCTCATCAGGCCCAGCCCAGACGGTGGGCAACCCGGGCAGTCGCTTAGGGCTCATGTCTCTAAGGGGCCTAAAATTCCTAGATTATATAGTATATATCTAGAGAGAAAAACCAACTTATCTAAAAACGCTAAGAAAATTATTTTTCTTTAAATTAGTTATTTTTGTAATGTTGTGTTTTTTAGTATTAATAGTGAATTTTATAATGATCTGTTTATTTCCGACTTAAATTTTATTATATTTATGATTTTGAGGGGCCTATTTTTTATTTTCATCATGGACCCACTATATCTTTGGACCGGCCATGTGTCCCATCTAGAAATAGTCACATGCTTACACGTGTCATGTACCCGGCCATGTATCATATTTGTTTGTCGCGCTTACCTTTTTAACACGTCGTGTCTTTTGCTACATACCCCATTCTCTACCATGTGTCACATCCTTGTTCCGCATGTCCTATGTCATCTAGACGTCAAGACGCATCGCATCAATACGCACACACGCATAGCGATCCTCTTCTCTCTCACATCCAACTTCAAAGTAAGATGCCTTTCTGCAAAATAGCAACTTACTTTAACTTATACCCTAGGACTAGCTTTTTATCTTGTACAGTGTATAGTCATATTCAAACTTTCGGGTTGTTGCATTACTTTTTTTTGTAGTCAAACATCCATTGTTGGTTAACGCTTGGATAATAAAGAGAAAAGATAGCATTTTCCTTATCAATGGAAGCAGTATCTCCACTCTCGGGTAGAGGCTCGATTTGCCTATATCTTAACTCTTCCTTGCCTCATTCTTATCGGATTTGGTATTGTTGTTTGCATTGTCATTAAGCGGTTGAAATAGTTTTTGGGCGGCCTCCAAACCTCGTAATAATTTGGAAAATTGGTGGATAAAATCAAATAAGCTTAGTGTATGGTTAAGAAACGGGTATATACTTGTTTGTAAAGATCAAAAGTATCTTCTATCTTCTACTCTCTAATAAATGAAGGTTTGTTTTGTCACTTGTCACTCTTACATTAATTTGTACACATTTCATTTTTTGGTATTTTTGAATAATTTTTTTTTCCATTTGTCATTTTCTCATTTTTTTTTATCTTTTCTTAATTAACAAATCAAATTTACACATCAATTAATAATTGTCTTAATTAAAAATTGTCAATAAATTATAATATTAGTATTTATATATATTTAATATGTTTCCTTCTAAATACAAATTTTAAATTTAAATCTAAAATTTCAAATTTAAATAATTTTTTGTTTAAACCTTTATATATATTTTTTATTTTATCCGTATAACACACGGATCTCACAACTGGTATGAAGATATAGAACAAAACTTAGACATTTATACGTGTGTATGGGTTGATAATTACTAGTAAAAGTGGTAGTGACATCAATATAAAATAATTTATATGAATGGAAGTGTGATATTAATACATAAAGTTGATCATGTATGTCTGAAGAAAAAAAAAACAAAAAAAAACGAGTACGTTGTAATTATGAAAATACGATACAAGTTACATCTTTTAGTAACATACAGATAACCATTCTTTCTTTTTTTCTACAATTGTAGTCCAATCTATGAAAGTCTTTTCCACTTTTGCAATTATTTGGGATCCAAGCAAGTGGCAGCAGGGAAAAAATAATATTAGTTATGACACTAAATACATCGATAAGAAAACAAAAAGGTGTCTTGCTTATTCTTATGGTTGTGAAATTACCAATTTGTACCAAGTGTTACTACTGAATTTCAATCCAAGTACGCCACCATATCCTTCTTAATAAATGAAGGTCTTTTTTGCCACATGTCAGTCTCTTATAAGTTTTGACACTTGTAATTTTGTGGTATTTTTGAAAGAAATATTATATACTTGTCAATTTTTGGTTTGTTTCAATTTTTAAAATTAAAGTCATATATATATATATATATATATATATATATATATATATATATAATATTAAATATCATATATATGATATTAAATTGCAATAAATACGTTTTTCTTACACTTTAATGTTTAATCTTTTTTTAAATCAACCCGTGTAATACATGGGTTTCACACCTAATGGTAAATAAATAAATAAATAGAAGGCTCCATACAAATATTCGTCAAAAGCTTGTCTATGTATACATTTTTTATAATGGCAAAATACACAGTACAAGATCATCTTGATTTACACTAGATACGCATCATCCAAAAACTGATAGCAGATAGCTTATAACCGGTAACGTTTCGTTAAACGCTACGTGACGCAACATTTGGGTTTGGAACATTTTGTTTAAACAAAGCGCCAAAAGTTTGTAGTGTCAAACGAAGCTTTCTGTTCAAAACGAAACGTTAGATGCTAGAAACTCTCAAACGCTCCGTGTCAAACACACCCAATGTCATCAAGCCGCTACACATGACATTTTTGTTGTTTTCTTTATTATAGCATGATATTTTTGCTGAATACAAGGAATGACATATTTTTGTTGATTTCTTTATTATAGCATGATATTTTTATCTCTTCCTATACCCGAGCATAGCAATAGCATACATATACAACGCTGCAAAGCAATATCCTAAAAAAATATCAAAGGCTACTATGAAGAGTACAAGTACTCAAGAAGAAGAAAAAAATACAATGCTATAATAGAAATGAACATGCGCAAGTTACTATTTCTTGCAATTAGCGCTATAGTTTTGCCTCATGTCTCTGAAAGGGGCGTAACAAAACAAACATATCATCTTATGAAATAAATTTGAGTATGAATAAGCTTGATGAAGAAAACTATCATTTGCTAGGCACCAGATTCCGAGACCCTTTCTTCGTTTGAGATATCGAAGTATTTGTTTTACAGCCAAAACATGCGGCATTTTTGGATTGAATTGAAATCTCGCACAAAGACAAGTAGCAAACATGATGTCCAGACAACTTGCTGTAAGATAGATTAAGGATCCAATCATTCCTCTGTAATTCTTTTCATTAATTGCAACATCGGATGGGTCCGAAAAGATTTTGTGTCTGAAACCCATGGGTACCTTAGTCGAGGCACATGTGTCCATTGAATATTTCTTAAGAAGTTCCGAGATGTACTTTTCTTGATGAATAAATATTCCTCTGTTGGTCTGTTTAACTTGAAGACCTAGGAAGAAGCTTAGTTCACTATTAATACTCATTTGGAATCGATTGATCATCAGTTTAGCAAAGTCAGCAACCATTAATGAATCAGTGGATCCAAAAATGATGTCATCCACTTGGAGCATGTTTAAGAACATTGGAGCATGTTTAAGAACTTGGAGCATCTTCAGTCACTTGGTGCATCACGTCTATGTGGATCATCAAGTCCACATAGAACATAATAAATGTATCATGCATGTTTTGAATAGGCCATGCATGTTTCAAGTAGTCCATGCACGTTTTGAGTATGCCATGCATGTTTCAAGTAGGCCATGCACGTCTCGAGTAGGTCATGAACATTCCTTAGGTGTCATGCACGTCTATAAGATAACATCTATACATGTGGCACCTTTTCTTTCTTGATTCTCAAGTCATCTTTTTCTCACTCACGACTCAAGTTGATTTTTCCCTATTTATACTCAGGAAGCACACACTAATTTTTAGGGATTGAACCCTATTTAAACATCGTTATCTCCTTGGAACCCCTTCATTCATCATCCTCCAGTTTCATATTCAACCCTTGTAAACCCTAACCCATTTTGAGAGCATCTTTGATCCAATAGTATGTGTTTTGGTTCTTAGAGAAAGGATAAGGAAAAGAGAACATCTTGGAAGCTTGGAGCAACCTTTGATCTAGAAGTTTTGCACCCTCCTACATCTCTAGAAGGTATAAAGTTTATACCTTGATGCTTCTATGTATACATTTTTTATAATGGCAAAATACACAGTACAAGATCATCTTGATTTACACTAGATACACATCATCCAAAAACTGATAGCAGATAGCTTATAACCGGTAACGTTTCGTTAAACGCTACGTGACGCAACATTTGGGTCTGGAACATTTTGTTTAAACAAAGCGCCAAAAGTTTGTAGTGTCAAACGAAGCTTTCTGTTCAAAACGAAACGTTAGATGCTAGAAACTCTCAAACGCTCCGTGTCAAACACACCCAATGTCATCAAGCCGCTACACATGACATTTTTGTTGTTTTCTTTATTATAGCATGATATTTTTGCTGAATACAAGGGATGACATATTTTTGTTGATTTCTTTATTATAGCATGATATTTTTATCTCTTCCTATACCCGAGCATAGCAATAGCATACATATACAACGCTGCAAAGCAATATCCTAAAAAAATATCAAAGGCTACTATGAAGAGTACAAGTACTCAAGAAGAAGAAAAAAATACAATGCTATAATAGAAATGAACATGCGCAAGTTACTATTTCTTGCAATTAGCGCTATAGTTTTGCCTCATGTCTCTGAAAGGGGCGTAACAAAACAAACATATCATCTTATGAAATAAATGATCAAAGAGAAATTGTTAGATTAGATGAATTTCTATGCATGTTTTAATATCATATCCCTGCATTTATCGATGCACTCCATTTGAATATATCATGCATTTAACCGCAATTCGGGACATGTGCATGTTAGTTGAATTGACGTCTACTCGGTTACTTTGATGATCCTACTAAAATAAAAAAATGCAAATGTCCCAAAATGCGGGTGGCATACATGACATTTATGTACATGAGATGCATCTAAATGATTGAGATGATATACTAAAATATGCCTAAAAATCATCTAACATCAAATTAAAATTGAACTCATCCATCCACTAAAACATAGACAAAAATGATGAACTCAGAACTATAAATAATCGAAGTTATAGAATTTTCAGCACCTATGTATATATATATCCAATACAAATGCTCTCAAGTGGTCAGTCGTATAGAGTTTTTGCTGACTTGGTTCTCAATGTCTTGCTTTCGTTCTTCTCAATTTTGGTTGCAGATTTTTCGTTTTGAGAAACAGCTTTCGCTATGGCTTTCTTCTTCCTAACATTTTTTGTACGCTTCATTTGTACGCCCTTCTTTCTGGATAGATAGAGAGAACTTTAAGAGGAATTCAAAATGCATTGAACTTATAAACTTTGTATACAAGTTTACCATTTAATTCCTATTATGCATTGAGCTCTACATAAACAAAACTATTCATATTTGGAATAATAACCACCAAAACACATATTCAGTCAAACAATTACTGAAATCATAAAGTATCCAAAATCAATTCTGACCTGCCGATTTGAGTCCGGCTAGGAGCTACAGTCTCCGACGTGTCCATCGCTGTAACTACAGAGAAAAATTAATGGATGCCTCATTAATTAAGGCGTTTAAATGTAAACAGGAAAGAAAAGACGCGAGCACAAACACACCAAAAACATGAACACATATATATAGTATGTATGGATGGATGGATCCATACCTTGAGGTGAAACAATGGAGACCTCGTCGGTGTTCATAGCTGTGGAAGCATTTTTCTTACTCTTGTTCCTGTTCTTCGCCATGGATTGGTTACGTTAGACTCTCACAAATCAAAGCAGTGGAAAATGATTTAAACCCTAGTTTTAAGTTTTAATGGGGATGCAACTATGCAAGTGACTCGTGGACCGGGCCTAACAAAATGGACCCATACTTCTTACTTCTTACCACGCTCTGGGCCGAAGATATTTGTTGTTTTATTAACTTCACCATTGTATCTATTTAAACGATAATACGTGTATAGTTGTATTTGTATATTATGTATTTTTTTTTTGAAGGTCTAATCATTTTCGTATTAAGGTAACGATAGCTTCTTTATCTAGAACTCGAGTAGATGATCATACCAAATTGATCAACGTGTCGATATCATCTGTGAGTGGTCATGCACTCATATATTCGATTCATCGAGTGACCAGGTGATATCATACTCTTAACTAACTAGTATATGAGAAAACCAAATCTTGATTATATGTGTTTATGTCCAATAATAACATTTATAATTGCATTATTCATAACAAAATTTGATTCCATCATAAATATAACAATTTGTTCATTCTAAAGCCAACATATACTTAGATAAAAGGATATACATACACAATAATATTCAAGATTCATCGATAATTTATAATGTCATTTCATGAAGTGACATCTCAAGGTTGAGTTGATCTAGTATAGACCAGCAATCCAGTATATGTGAATTTTGTTCTTGACAATACACAAATTCATCAATATGGAATATCGAACAACATTCACATTAGTCTTAATGTTAGTTGTTCTCATAACAATATAACATGACTGACCATAAAAGTTTAAAATAATCTAGTTATTCATGGAGTAAACATAGTAACACGAAACATAATAATATTTGATGAAAGTTATCATATCCGGTATTATCAATTCATATCTTTAAATAATATTGATTATGTTCCAAATACCCAAATACTAAAATTACAACTTAAATAAGCTTCAAACAAAGTCCAATACCTATAACATGATCATCAATGAATATGCAAGATTTTTATATGTAGGAACTTTAAAAACAATGTTTTATTTATGCTAACAACATCTCCAACGTAATGAAATTTTCTCAAATGTGTCGACTCCCTTTGGCTACTATTTGTTTTTGTGTGAAAGTATCAAAACACATTATGATTTGTACATCATGATAGGTCTTTCAATGTTGGGTACTATCCCTAGTTCAATAATGAGTTTCCTAATATATATGAACAACTTAAATGATTATAGATATTTTATGTTACTATCGATATTTTAATTAATATATACATAAAATTGGTTTTCTTACTATTCGTGTATATAATCAGAAAATATGAATTACAATGATATTTAGTCAATATTACCAACCATCATTATGTAATAATAATATCATCGCAGCAAAAATGTCAAAGAAATATTTGCATTTGCATTTGTTACAAACAAGTGAAACAAAAAAAAACATCCAAAACCTTGGTTTTATGTGGTTTTCTATTTCTAATTGGAACCTTCCTTTCGTCGTTTGTTTCTAATAATTGTTTTTTTACTCTATTATTGTGTATTTTTTGAAAAGGTATGTCGTAAAGGAAGATATTTTATTATTTTATAATTTACATGATATATGTTTTATTCTGTTCAATAAAGTATTGTTTTTTGTTTTATATAAGATTTAACCATTTGATATAACTAAATTTTCATTTTTACATATATTTATATAAACTTTACATAATGTAGAAACACTTCTAGATAAAGTACGAACCAAATGGCCATGTCTATGGGGGAGTGGACTCGACCCTACAAGGCTACAATAATCAACGCATTAGGTAAAGCTTTATACATTATAGTTAGTTATGCAAATAATAAAAATGGCCTTGTATTTTTATTGGTATCTGTTTGATAGAATATCAAAATAATAATAATAAATTGGCTTGTATTTTTGTAGTCATTGTTATTTAACACAAGTGTCAATTGATCGAACACATTAACAGAATAACGAGTTCAAATTAACCAGCACAAAATAAATTAAATTAAACACTCTCCTTATATGTGTTTTTAGAGATATTAAATCCGATATCAACTCTAAATAATGGCAACCAATTTCTAGCATGTGATTAACGGAAATCACTTGTTTAACGTGGTTTAA
The DNA here is from genome assembly GCF_051521515.1 of Lactuca serriola. Taxonomy (NCBI): domain Eukaryota; kingdom Viridiplantae; phylum Streptophyta; class Magnoliopsida; order Asterales; family Asteraceae; genus Lactuca; species Lactuca serriola. The sequence continues at coordinate 14,339,960 of NC_136412.1, read as the reverse complement.
CTAGAAAATTTTAATTGATAAAAACTCAAACTTTTATAAAGAATATTTAACATTTTAATCCGGGACCCAAATAAAAGAACTTGTGTCCAACATTTAGGCCAAAACGAAATTGTCAAACAAATGGATCGAGTTTATTGGATGACATGTAAATGATTTTTGATATTTTGTAATCATATAAAATGCACCACTAATGGTTATGAAGGTTCTGCTACTGAAATAATAACTTTATATTCATTGACTCCTTAAAGTTTTGTTAGGCTATTAAATAAAGTTGACCTTTTTAAAATGTCTATTGTTAATTGTTAAATCTAATAGCCTAATAATGGCCGGCGTGAATGACCGAATACAAGTGATGAATAGGATCGATTCGTAGACAAATGTCAAATGGAGACTTAGTTTTTTTATTTTATTACCATTTTTGTTACATACAAATAACATTTAATGCAATTTTGTATAGAGGGCGTAAGAACTTAGAAACTCCAACACTTAAAACCAACATGTCCAACCAATGCTAAGGCTAAGGCTAAGGCTAAGGCTGGGACTAATAACTAGTAGCTATAAAAGCTCAATCATCGTGGGATCAATGCAACATGTTAAAAAGGAGCGTGGATAATGTATGTATTGTTGGTGATTTTAGTATCACCATATCATTTTAAGTAACTGGAACTAACATGTGAGTTAAGGGGCTTCATAATTTGTACTCTAATATATGTATGGAGTAGCGCGGAGTGCACGCATGTATAAGATCGAATTAGAAGCCGGTTCGACGACTAATCGGGGGTCCGGAGGCAGCGCCCCTTTGGCGGGTCTAGGGGCAGCGCCCCTAGCGGGGTCCAAGGGGCATCACCGAATTTTGCATGAGGGAACATAATGGAAAACTCAATTTCTTGAGGGTGATTATGGTAAAATTAACGACGGATTATGGTAACCCTAATACGGATTAATATTACTTGCTTCCAATGCAACTAATGACGGTCCATCCCTAATGAAACCCTAATCTTGTTTAATATATAAACGGCTCTTTTTATACAGAAGATGGTTACGTTCTTTAGCTCTCGTTTTTCATCACACATTCACATAACCCTTTAGCATATTGGCTTACGTTTTCTGTGCCGAGAAACGTAAGTGTCAACTTTGATTATCCTAGGCTGAATTTCTTGTAACCCAGACACAGGGTAGAAATATCAGTTCGGAAAGTAATATCACGATCCAAGTTGGTATCCAGATCTCCACCACAAACCCTAAATTTCCCAACATGTAAATGCTTTTTGCAAGTAGGCCATATTTTTTTATGTAAGTTTTAACATTTTAGCTACAAAATTTGAGTTGTTTTTAAGGTCTTTGTTGAATAGTTTATACCGGTGCAATGTCATTTATATTTAAAACATGTTACATCAACTTTACAATAACTTAGAATGCTCATTCATTCATTGGTATTAGTTATATATAATTCAACAATTACTTTATACTGTTAACCAACATCTAGATTATATTGAGGGTTAATGTAATTATAATCCAAACAACTATAACATGTATGTCTCTAACCGTGTTGTAGACTGTCTAGATTATTAATCATTTAAACAATGTGTAAAAAAAAACAATATTGCAAACATACATCATCATCCCCTCAATCGAAAAGACTTGTCCTCGAGTATTCCTCTACAATACCTATCAACCACGACTCCCAAACTTTAGAATGGTCTATTGGAGTGTAGCAAGCGAGAAAACAAGCGTGGTTAAAGATGTTACGAGTGTATGGGAATCAATTTTTATTGGAAAATTTATGGAAAAAATAACAATGTATTATTGAGATAAAAAAAAAAGTAAAATGTGACATTTTTTTAAGTTAAAAGAGAGCAAGAAACAATAAAGAGAAATAAAGTGATCCAAAATAACAGAGAAAAATATAAGAAAAATAAAGAAAAATACTACCTATAAAAGTTAAATCTCAATTGAATAACTACTACAATAAAAGGTAATTTCCTATTGTTTTCCTTGAAATACCCCCAATGAGCTCCTCAACTGTTTTTGTTTTCTTTTTTTTTTTCTTTTTTTTTTACTAGGGGGGAGGGGATATATGATGAATTATTTGTGCCACTTCCACATCCACATGGTGGACTTGTAAAAGAAAATGATGGCATTGTGGCACCCGATCCTTTTTCCATTTTCCATGTGTATTTCAGGTTAACGATCATGCACAATCATATTTTTAAAGTGTTCACCCACATGCCAACATCACTTTACTGCATTTATATGTTTATGTCTTTCAACAGAACTCCAACTCCAACATTATGACCTAATTTGATCCAAAAAAAAAACAATTTAGATTTTTAACAATTTTTGTAGATTTAAAAACAAAAAGTAAAGAACATTTAACTAACTTGAATTTAATTATGCGTATCACGTCTACGTGCTTCAACATCATGGGGATATAAAATAAGTCAACTTTTAATTTTATAATATTTCAAATTTTCATTTTCAAACTAGAATTTAGTTTTGAAAATCGAGTGAATGTGGAATCAAAAAATTCAAAATTTGATGTGTCTTTTTCACATGTCCAATAATTTCCGATTTCAAAATTTAAATCTATGCTTAAATTATTCATTATTATAATATTAATACTTCATCGAAGGATTATATTTAATATTTCATTTAGAAATTCTTTTTATACATGATATTGAACAGATATGCTATTTAAACAAACATATGAAAATTATTTCTCAAATAACATAAAACAAATACAAATTTACTAGTTTTATTTAAAATAATATAACACATGCTAAAAATTTATATTTAATGTTTCATTTAAAAATTACTTTTTATACGTATTAGTAAACAAATATGCTATTAAATCAAACATATGAAAATTATTTCTCAGATAACATAAAACAAATTTACTAGTTTTATATAAAATAATATAAAATTAATATAAAATTTGTCAGAATAAATAAATATAAGGGGGGAGGGGGTTTGTGAAGTTGCAAATCAACTACAACAATCAAACTTGTGTAGTTACTTATCAAACAGATTTCAAAAGTCAAATATATAATATTATATTAATTTATAGCCATAATAATTACCGTTATAAAATGAATTAAATTTTATAATAAAAGTCATAATTATTAATCAGTTATTTTTTAATAAATTATTAATTAAACATGATTTTATAGGATTTTCAATATACACATATAATTAACTATCGACGATAATAACCGAAACTCATTCTATACGAATTTAAATTTATCCTAAAAATTAGTGATCAAATAAGTAATTGTCTAACTTATTATAACATCAATACTTTTAAAATAAAAATTAAAAATGATGAGAAAATAACGTATAAAGCATTTAAAAAGAAAATATAAATTATAAAAAAATGACAGGGTACTGATAACTATTTTTTTATTAGTATTGAAAAATTGTTATGAATGATAATTATTAGTTTACGAATCAAAATCAAACATATTTTCATCTTATTCGTATATTTACTTATTTAGTGAACTAGTGTCAAAATGTGACGAATGGGTTTACTCATTTTCTTGTACATATTTGATTGTAAACGTAAATGATTGGGGCTCCAGACTCCAGATAGATCCTTGGAATTATCCCATTACCTGTTCTCATTTTTATAATTATTTTTTAAAATAAAATTATTTAAATCAATTCAAATTAAATAAAAAATGTATTAATGATAACGTAAATAGAAAGACAATAATCATTCCTTCGCTTCTTTGTTTGCAGTCATGTGATTGCATTATGGTTAAATTTGCTTGAAGTCTCCAACATTTCAAAAAAATTCAAATATAAATAAAAATAAAATGTCAACTTGTACGTATATATTAATCATTTTATACAAAATTGTAAATCTGCCGCCTATTGTTTGTCAAAAATTATAATTTTTGTCCAAAATATTTTGGAGTTAGGCATTAATTTGAAATGTTTTGGTTGTTGTGACTTTTGTCCAGTTAAGGATGTAAACGAGAGCAGAAATAGTTGCCTTGGCCCCTGAGTCCCCTGTTTATATAACGGATTGTGCTATAAGTATCCCCTTAGCTGATTTTATCCCCCTTAACATCAATCTAATCAAATTTTTACATTTGATTTGACATCATTTTTTTTTCTTTTACTTTTTTTTTTTTCCCTTTTGTTTTTTTGTTGTTTTTTCTTTTATTAATATTAATAATAATAATATTAATAATAATAATAATAATCAAATTTTTACTTCGATTCGATGTTTAATACGATTTTTTTACGTTAATAAAAAGTACATGGTTAAAATAAAATAAGATAATTTTTAATTTCTACTAATCATATATTAAAAAAATCTATACATACATTAATGGTAGTAAAACTTCCATTTTAGTTAGATTAAGTCAGTAAAAATAAGTTAATGTTAGAAAAAATCAAACATAATCTCTCGTGAAAAAATCTGTAATATTAACTTGTTTATCAATTAATAAAATATAAAAATCAATTTATTATTATTATTATTATTATTATTATTATTATTATTATTATTATATATATATATATATATATATATATATATATATATATATATATATATATATATATATATATTATGAAGAAAATTTGCAAAAACTAGCATAAGATGAAGAGCTTAATTTTAAAAGATTCAAAGTCCGAACTTTAAAATTTTATGCAAAATTTATAACAATAATAATAATAATATAAATTAAAAAAAAATAAAAACAACTAAAAAACAAAATAGAAAAAAAAACAACAAAAAGACAAGTGTTTTTCTATAAGTACCCCTCCTTTTCCAATCTCACCCCTGATTTGATGTTTTGTCTTTTTGTTGTTTTTTTTGTTTTTTTTCTATTTTGTTTTTTAGTTGTTTTTAATTATATTTTAATTTATATTATTATTATTATTGTTATAAATTTCGTATAAAATTTTAAAATTCGGATGACATTTTTATTTGTTAATTCTTTTTTAATTTATATATTATTATTATTATTATAACCATGTACTTTTCATTAACGTAAAAAAATCGTATTAAACATTGAAGTAAAAGTATTATTATTATTATTATTATTATTAAAAGAAAAAACAACAAAAAAAAATGATGTCAAATCAAATGTAAAAAGTTTGATTAGATTGATGTTAGAGGGGGTAAAATCAGCTAAGATGGGTACTTATAACACAACCCAGATCAAATCAAGGGGGTGAGATTGGAAAAGGAGAAGGGATACATATAGAAAAACCCTTACATAACCTCCTATCCACCTATCCTGCCACTGAATTTATTTTAAACTTTTTAAAATGATTAGTTTTGTCTTATTGATTTCTTTTCTTTTTTATAATTTTATAACTTTCTTTGATTAAAATTAAACAAAAAAAATGAAACCACATCTATCTATCTCTCTCTCTCTCTCCCAATGATGTATGTGATAAGTTTTGATACAAAAATAAAAAAGTTTTTCATAAAAACCGGGCAACCGAAGCTTTAAAATTTACTAGAATTTTTCGAGTTTATTTCAAAAAAAAACACCGCAAATCCTTTTAAAGAGGTTATAATGATGTTAAAATCAACCATAAGGTGTTTTAGAATCATAACATTTGGAGCCTTTAAACTCACTTGATTTTTAGGATGCTGATAAAGATGGTAATATCAAAGAGGATGATCTTTTCTACAAGTATCCGCCACCAAAAATAAGATACAAAGAATTGTTAGTTTCCTTCTTGTATGAGTTGTTCTTTAAGTCTTTAAGTGTTTAACAAAACAATCACTAAAGAAAGACACACACACCCAAAAAAAAAAAAAAAAAACTCCAAATCAAGCAACTAACTTCAAAAGGTAGATAGTAAGATCACGGAAAGAAGCTACAACTTCTATGGAGAAAAAATATATCAAAAAGATATCAAATTTCAAGCACAAGACCTTATTATATATCATACGCATGCAAAAAGGCTACACATTTATTTATTCTAAAGTAATATGTAACGACCCAAAAATGTCACACCACTGAACCGGAACGGCGGAAACGTCCGAGGGTGGATGACGTCATTGCACAGTATCATAACATTTGAATATGAATGAAACATAGCAACACAAACGTTCATATATTGAGATTCCAAGTTTACATTGTTTACTGAACTTTGTTTGTTCAAATGTTAAATACAAATAACTAAAAACTAGGAAACATGAAACAGCGACGCCGACCCTCAAAATAGTTTGGATACCTGTTTACTGATTTCCTGATAATACAAGTGATTTTGAAAAGTGTCAACAATTAAGTTGAAGAATTCATAAGCATTTTTTTAAAAGGATTTGTAACGGTTTCGTGTAAAATGATTTTGTATACTTCTAGAAAATCCAATATTTTCTTTAAAAATGAGTTGTAAGTCTTATACCCAAGACTAAAATGTATGTATTTCCTTTGTATCAATTCTTTGTAAAACGATAATGTATGTTTCCAGAAAATCCAATATTTTCTTAAATATGAATTGTAGTCTTAAACCCTAAGACCAAAATGTAAGTAATGTTGTACTGAAAAATAGTATGTAGTTTCATCTTTTTATAAAACTAATGAAGTGTAAGTTACCCTGTAAACCGAATAGTTTTGTTAATCCCTATGTGAGTTATTATAACCATGCTAATATGATTGATATGCATGAACGACGTTCTTCAGGCTTCAGAACTGGCAGACATTTGTCACCCTAGACTTGTTGGTCTAACTGTAACTAACAGTTGAGGTGTGGGGTTGTTAATATCGTATAGATCTATACACAACTATCTCGCTCTCCTTCAAGGAAACTTTAACGCCTCGATCCTCAGGTATTGTTAATATGAGTTTCTGGATTAGGCCCTACTCGACGAGTTGGTTTACCTACTCGTCAAGTAGCAGTGTGAAGGATCGCGGGTTAAGTGACCTACTCGACGAGTCCATATTGGGACTCGGCGAGTAGGAGCTGGCAAGTGAAACCCTAATTCCCAGAGGTTTGCACCCCTATTTAAAGGGACCTTAGCCTCCCTTGGACCTCCTTACAGTTCCAAAGAACCCTTGAGAGCCTTATTTGTGTGTGTGTGTGACTTGTATGTGTGTTTGAAGCTTGAAAGAGAGTCCTTGGAGGGAGAAGACTTGGAGGAGAAGGAGATTGAAGCAATTGGAGTGTGGGAATCAACACTCATCTCAGATATCCACTTCAAAAGGTACCCAAACTGTCATTTTCCTTATATATCTCCTTTATTGGGTGAGTCTTAGGGTTTTCATGGAATATCAAGTTGGTATGATGAGCTATGGGCTAGATCTGAAGTTGTAACTTCAGATATGGACTCTCTTTGGATTCTAGAAGCATAAAGTTGCAGCTTTAGTCGTGATTGAGGTCCCTTTTGTGCATAAAGACCCATCAATATCTAGATTTGCCATTTTGAGCCTTTAAAGCCATGCATGCACGTAAAGTTTGCAACTTTACGTGATAAGCATGCCCTAGAAGCTTGGATCTGTGATTTGGAGCCGATGCATGGCTCAAAATGGATATGTATGGAAAGAGGACTGAATGGACTCGGCGAGTCTACATGAAGATGTCCATTGAACTCGACGAGTTGGTTGAACAACTCGGCGAGTCCGATGAAGATTGTCATGAGACTCAACGAGTTAAAGAACAACTCGGCAAGTCGGATGAGTTTTAACCAAGAATATGTTCGCGAGTATATCCGTCGAGTCGCAGGGAGGGAACTCGACGGGTGGCCTTAAGGTCTGATCGGGATTCGAAGGAACTCAACGAGTCACCTCGATGACTCGACAAGTTGGACTGTGCTTCAAGGGACTCGGCGAGTAGCTGGGTGTACTCGGCGAGTTGGGGTCAACATGGACTGTTGATCTTGACTGAGGACTTTGACCTTGATCAGGGGTTAACTATTGGGTTATGGAGTACCTTATAAGGTTAAAGACTTATGCGTATATTGAACTATGGTTATAGGTGGTGGGGCCTGTGTCGAGTGATCCGAGAGTTGGAGTTTACCTTTCGAGACGACATCTGCGAGGTGAGTTATCCTCACTATATCGATAGGGTCTACGGCACCAAGGCCGGCCTTTTAGTTGTTACTATTATGGTATGTTGCATGTGGTTATGATTTGTTAGTTCGGAATCGAGGTAGACAATATGTTATGCTTTTATGATCCGTAGGGATTGGTGTGTTAGTGACCTGCTAGGTCGGTACACTAGTTATAGGAGAATTCTATGATTGTGATTAGTGAGATATATATGTTTGATGTTTGTATATGCCGGTATATGATAGCTATGCGCACATGGTTATTTGCTTGTTGGTTGTGTTGAGGCAGTCCTGCTTTGTGCTGAAGGCCAACATACCCTATGAGCGGTCCGGGGAGACTGTAGGCCCACGTGGCGGACCATTCATGCCGAAGGCTCGGGATAGATCCAGACAGACTGTAGGCCCGATAGGGCGGTCCAGTCAGGTCGATGGCCCAGTATGCATGTTGATTGATTGATTATTATTGTTATGGTATTGTCAGTGTGGTGTTGGTATTTTGGGGGGTAGCTCACTAAGCCCTCAGGCTTACAATTTTCAGTTCACTGTTTCAGGTACTTTAGGAGATTGTGGAAAGGCGAAGGCGTGACCGTATCGCTCCTTATCCTTATGTTATGATTTTTGAGACACTCTGGTGGAAAATGATTTGAAAACATTTTGTAAACAATACTATATGGTTTTTATTTATGATTTGAAAAAGTTTAAATTTCGTGTGAATTTTATGGATGTTACAAGTTGGTATCAGAGCCTTGGTTTGAGTGAATTGTAGGAACACTCGTGTGAATCCAGTCTCAAATCAAGGAGATTTTCGGAAATAAGTTTTAAAATGGTTTTCAAAATAAAGGATGGAGGATACAGAGGGTACGATCAGTCGGAGCCTGTAAGTAAACCCCATAATACCATGCAGTTATTTGATATTCTGATATGTTAGAACAACATGCTAGTGCTAGGCTAGGGATCTTCAGGAATCACATGATAGATTTGTCTGATTGCATGATGCCTATTAGCCTAGGGTTTCTTGTATGTGGAATTGACATCATAACTATAGATGTTTAGTGTATTCATCACAGTTGTGCATAATAAAGACCTTATAGCCTGAGAATGTTGATTCGGCCCTCGGGTAGGATCGGATATTCGAAAGTCTATTGGGTCCAGCGTTATGTGCAGCTAGCATGCATTAGCGCTGCAGGGGATGATGGAAGTTTCATGGATGGGAGAGTCGTGATAAGTGGTGGGTCTAGATGCGAGGTATTTGGTATTCCCCTATAATGAGGGTTGAGCGCATTTCCTATGTTGATGATATTGTTAGGGCGTTGTGGTGATACTTGAGACAAATATGGGTAGGTGTGGAATGTAGTATGGGCTCGTACTACTGAAAGCACATAACCCATACGCGTAGCAAGGAAGTCACAACCCCTAGGGTTTTTGGGTTTTGGTCTCCCGACATTATTATTATTTATCTGATGACTTGTATATATTTCAGTATGGTGGTGACGAGACGTGTTGCTTCGGGATCCGCATCAGGATCAGGATCGGGGTCGGGAGAAGGAGGGTTGGAAGTCTCAGGGAATCAGCTAAGGGTATTTATTAATCGGTCGAGTAAAGGATGACGGGAAGTAATGGTGCATTATGCAAATGTCGATTCAAGGATCTTTGGATAAGAGCAGAGTAACAATTCGGATTTGGATAGGAACCCGAATCGGAATTCGTGCAGGATTTTGTTTCAGCGAGATGGGATGTGGGGCGTCTATATGTCGAGGGCAGAATTACATGGTGACGAATGGGTTGGTTTGACAGTAGTTTAAGCCATTGTGATGTGTCGGGTGACTCTATCCGTAATAGATCCACAACATGTCGGAATTAGGAAATGGTAGGTCGAAGGAGATTGTGTATGATGTAAGACTACAGTTATTCTGGAAGTATTCAACTTTTTACGTCGGATTCAGTGGTGACATGTTGTCAGCATATCTCGATCGGATGAATCAAATGGATTGAAGGAGTTAGGGTAGTTTTGGTTAGACGTGGTATCCTTCGGAAGTCGCAGGGGACTGTTGGGTGTGTTTTTGGCTTAGCAACCGAGTAAGTATCTAGTGTTCCGGATTGTTGGCAGGCTATTTGGGACCAGGGAGGTCCCAGTTGTTCTTCAGGAAAGTAGTCATGTGGCAGCAAGAGGAGTAGGAATGACTTTAGTTATTTGGGGTATGTGTGTGGAATTGCTTGTTATTCAGTAGTCACAGTTGATCGCTGATTTTGTTCTTTAGGAAGCCTCAAGGTATTACGAGTGGGAAGTATTCTATCTAGGATGGTTTCTTGTGAAATCACGTGACAACCCAGGATCTCTACCTATAAGTCATCTCGATTAATGGAAGTCAAACTCGTTTATGTTATCGCTTTATTGTGCTCAAAGTCGGTTTGGGAGTCTCTAAGTCTAGTACACTTAAGAGTTGGATGTTGAGAAGTGTTAGCTTGGGATTAAAGGAATGCAATCGAACCAGAAAACTCTTCAAAGGGTGTTCACGGCTGCAAACTAGGTTCACGGCTGTGAACCCCTCTCTCTATATATATGTATCCTTCATTTTTCCTCATTTTTTCCCTCCTTGGCGGAAAACTCCTCAAGACTCTCTCAAGACTCATCCAACGAAAGCTCTCTTTTCAACCCACAAATGTAAGTAATTCATCGCTTTTCACTTGTTATTCATCTTATTCATTTAAAGAGCTTCCATTGATTCATCACTTTCATCACCACCTTTATGATCTTGAAGAGTTCACGGCCGTAAACCCTTCATAAGCCTGTGAACCCTTCATAGATGGGTCGTAAACCCTTCAAATGTTCATGATTGGGCTGTAAACCCTTCATGTGTTCATGGTCCGTGAACACATCTTGGGCCGTAAACCCTTCATGTGTTCATGGGCCGTGAACACATCTTCGGACGTGAACCCATGGTGGTTTGGCCGTGAACTCCTTTTTATCCCTCGTTCTTGGTTCTAACACTTAATTTTAAATGTTTCCTACATCCTAAGGGTGTTTCCTATACTTGCTAGTGGTTTTAGATACTAATTTTAGGTCTATACATGTTAATATGTGCTTAATAGGACCGTATTGTGCTCGAGACTTCACTTAGCATACCAAGCATCCTATCTTTGTCATTCATCTAAGTCATTCACAATCAGGTGAGTTCATACCCCTATATTTTCTGAGCTTTTTAATGTTTTAAGGGGGGAATACAAGTAAAAGCACCATAAATCTTATGTTTAAAAATATAATTTCATTTATTATATTTTCCTATCATTAGCACGTATCGAACGTAGAAATATTAAACATGATAAATAACGTTATCACTAGACTTAAAATCGGTTTTATAAACATGTGAAGATACAAACTTCGCAAACACAGTTTTTCAAACAGGGAAACAAACTTATGAATTATGAAATAAAAGGTACTATTTTATAAGAATTCATGTTAATAACAAAAAGGGGTTTTCATAGTATTATTCGTGGATTCGCTGAGAGAACTACAATGTGAGACACGCCTTCTGGGAAGTCTACCCCTTGTAACCAGAGTCTCCTGGAGGGAGAACGTGAGTTTGTGTATAGATCTATACGGGAGTAACAATCCCGCAACCTGACTATTAGCTACAGTCAACCTAGGGTGACAAACGTCATTCAGTTCACGACGTCTGAAGTATGTCGTGTTGTTTATCGTCCATAGTATGGTTATAAGAACTCACTGGGGAAATAACGACCCGTTCACGTAATAATATAGTTAACAATCAGTCATCGGGGTTAATAACTAAGGGATTACTTAGTATATGCATCAGGGTGATACGAAATTAACCTCTGACATGCAGTGGGATGCGTGTTTTCCGCCTCATTCCTTGTTCCTTTTTTGGTTGTGGGTTTAGGGCAGAATCACCCAATCGACTGTCTGTTCGATCTTGATTTTTATAAATCGTATGTACTAAGTGATCACCGGAGGGTATTAACAACACTTTTAGTATACAGAACAATACGTTGTCAACTAGTTTTATTTATGTAATAAAACTAATATACGTTATTGGTGGTAGACAAGGTTTTCAAATAGAACAAAGCTTAAATAACATAAGTATCGTAGATACTTGTACTCTTCGATTTGGAACAAATAACTCAATAACCTACACTTAGGGAAAATATAGGATTTTCCAGGATAAACATTAGTACTTTACAAACAGTGGGATTATTATTCAATTAACGAATATTCATTTTTATTCTATAAATCCTTAGTCTATACAGTCGAGTTATGTATGAAGAATATCTAACAGGCTGTAGAATGTGTGGTTTCCGCCTCATTCCCTATTCCTTGTTTGGTTGTGGGTTTAGGGCAGATTCACACAATTAAATGTCTGTTCGATATTGGTTTATACATAACTAGTATGAACTAAGTAGTTATAGAAGAAATGGGTTTAATCAAGCTTTTCATAAGAAAATATTGGATTTTCTTGAGGAACAATATCAACAGATATCAAAGGACCAACACAGTCAAATCTGTAAGTATCTAGTGAATACTTCGGGGTTATATACTTGAAGATCCAACTTGTAGTGGGATGTGTGACTCCGCCTCATTTTTTTGTTCCTTGTTTGGTTGTGGATTTGAGGCAGAACCACACAATCGATTGCTTGTCCGATCTGGATTGTATATGATTTGTATACACTAAGCACTCGCAGGAGGAACTAGTAAGAATCATATTTTTTACTTAACATTTATTACAAAAGAAAATATAAGGTTTTCTGGAGAAACACAACGCACTTTTCGAAAGGACACAAAACAATTTTCTAAAAAAACGCTTATGAACTCACCAGCTTAATTCTGATACTCTTTCAAAACCTACTTGTATTCTCAGGACATTAGCAGACAGGTACACACGTCGGGTTCAAGAAGATGGAGCATAGTAGCTTCGAGTCTTTACTTATTATTTACTTTTGGAGTCAGTTGTTCATGATTCAAAAACAATGTAAACATTATACTATTAATACAATGGTTGTTGTTGCTTGGATTACTATTATTCAATTGTTGTGATACTATACATGACATCATCCGCCCCCGAACTTTTCCGCCATTTTGGTTTGGGGGTGTGACAAATCAATTCGATGATGATTCGATGTGGGCAGTCTATCAGGGAGACAAACCACCTCGAACTTCAGATTTCACATGAAGTAGATGTGATCAGGTTACAAGGAATTCATTCATCTTTGGGTTTTAGAACCCTGCGAGGGTTGGTTTCGGTTGCCTTGGAAAAGCTATGGTATGCTCAGGGTTGTGGCCATGAGTCCTTAGTTTTTTGGCATGAGGAATGGCAATGAATGATTTCGAGGACGAAATCTAGTTTAAGTGGGGGAGAGTTGTAACACCCCGTTTTGAAAAGTACTTCGGTTGTAACGCCCCGTTTATTCAAGTAAATTTATAAATGTAATTTCTGGATTAGTTTGTAAATAATTTTGGAGATTTAGGGTGGTTTGGTAATTTCTGGATTCAATTTGATTTAAATCTTGAGGGAAGGGGCTAAAGTGTAAGTTTCGGATGTAATTTGAAAAGGATTTTAGAATTGGGCGCTGCTTGGTAATTTTTAGGATCTAAATTGAAAGGAATTGGCAGTGTTGGGGGCTGAAGTGTAAATTACAGACTTGTTTTGAAGAGTTATGAGAAGGAGGTACTGGAAGTGTCAACTTCGCTTGAAGTTTGAATGAGCACGGGATTGAACCCGGTGGTATATCATTCCCGTCATAAGGTCATCACTCCTAAAACCCTAACCCTATCCTTATGAAGCCGCCGCCATGCATGCCCCTCCAGCTGCCACCGCCGATCTGGGGTCCGATTGCCATCCCTCCACCTGCAACCTTACCGTCGGACGCCACCCAACAGCCCCTGGTGCCGATGTCGTTGTGTGCAACCGTAAGAGTCGACGAAAACCAAAGATGGAGGCCGAGAACGTTGTCGAATGGTCCAGGAGCGACCTGGAACTTCTCGGTATGCCATCAACACTTGATTTCTTCATTATCATCTTCGATTTCGATGTCGGGATCATTGTTGTCGCCGACAACGACTTTTGGTCGCTACCCCCCCCCCCCCAGCTTGTTTTAGCGTCGCTAACCGGCTAGTCGGTGGTGGGAGTGGTGGTCTCGTGTCACGCAAAGATACATGTTGCTGTCGAACCATGAAGTGTTGTTAGATTGTTGTTGGCCGGAAATCGAGGAAAAGAACCACCATGGCCGCCTGCCATGGTGGTCGTCGTTATTGCCGCCTCTCGGTGATATTGCCGCCGCCGTGAGCCACCAAGCGGGTGGCTGGGGTGCACATCGCAAATCAGAAGCCTGTATGTGTGGGTTTATTCAATAGAGAAGTGTGTGGAAGTTTATTTGGTCGGAAAAGCCATCACCACCACCTGCTGCCACGAGTCGCCGCCGGCCACCATGGTGTGGTTGTGTGTGTGTATGTTAGTTAGTTAGTGGTGTGTGTTCATTTTGATTAAAGCATTGTAACTATAATTTCCAAAAGAATAAAGAAAAGAAATGGAAAACCACCACCGTAAGGTGGTGGCCGCCGCCGTGAGCCGCCGCCGTGAGCCGCCATCGAACGCAAACAACGCTGCTGCTAGTTCATTCACATTGATGAGCCTTTGTCAAAAGGTCACCTTCGATGGAACGAACTTTAGCGAATGGATAAGATACATTCGCACCATTGCTCGCTTTGAGGATAAGGAGTATGTCCTCGATGAGAAGCTCGAGAAAATCAACCATGAAATCGCTACTCCCGCTGAAATGACCGCTTTTGAAACTCATGAGCACGATGCAACGAAGGTACATTGCATCATGATAGCCACCATGAACTCCGAATTCCAAAATTCCTATGAGGACATGTACCCGTACGAGATGCATCAAGACTTATTAGAGAGATACCACCAAAACGCGAGACAAGAGCGTTATGAGATTTTCACTAACATGATTTCCGCTAAGATGGGTCATGGAGAGTCTCTTACCGTGCACCTGCAAAAGATGCAAAGGTATGTCGACCGCCTTCGCAAGTTAAATGTTGACTTTGGGGAAGACTTGGCGATCGACATGGTGCTTCACTCTTTGCCTCCGAGCTACAATCAATTTAGGATGACCTACCACATGAACAAAGAGGAGGTCACCCTAAGCAAACTCCAAGGTCTCTTGAGGGTCGCTGAGAGCAACTTCAAGGACAAGTTTGTTGCACCAACTCCTAATCCGCCCGCTGCTCCTGTCTTAGCTATTGGACAAGGAAAGGGAAAGAAGAGGAAGGCTTTGTCTAAGAACTATCGCAAGGTTAAAGCCCGAGATGGTGCCTCTTCTAGTGGGACCAAAGTTGATCCTGCTAAGCCCTGCCCTAACCCAAAGGAGGCAGAGTGCCACCACTGCCACAAGATAGGACATTGGAAGAGAAGCTGCCCAGAGTACCTGCAAGCCATCAAGGAAGGAAAGATCAAGCCGTCTTTCGCAGGTATATACACAATTAAATCTAACGATTCTAATCATGCTATTTCTTGGGTTCTTGATACCGGTTGTGGTTACCACATTTGCTCTAATGTGCAGGGACTAAGAAGAAGTAGGGATGTGGAGCAAGGAAGGATCAATCTAATCATGGGGAACAGAAGATCGTCGCCTGTGACCAAGATTGGAGTGTATTCTTTAGTGCTTAGGAATAGTTTATGTTTAGATTTGAACAATTGTTGCTATTCGCCAGAAATGGCTAGAAACATCATTTCATTTCATGGTTTGTTTAGACAAGGTTTTAGATTTTCTTTTAATAATGAGAATGGTTCTATTTTAGCTTATCTAAATGGTGTCTTTTATTTTGAAGCTATGCCATGTAATGGAATATATGAAACTGTTATGATTGTTGATAACTTAGGAAATGATGTTTTAAACATAGATTCTTCCAATAGTATGGATAGAGCATCCTTGTGTCATTGTCGTCTTGGACATGTCAACAAGAAACGCATAGCCCAACTCCAAAATGATGGAGTGTTGGAGTCACTCGACCTTAGGGAAGATGACACATGTGAGTCTTGTTTACTTGGAAAGATGACCAAGTCACCCTTCACAAGTACATGTGAAAGGGGTGAGGGTCTATTGGACCTAATACATACTGATGTATGTGGACTGTTTAGATCAACCACGAAGGATGGGAACCGCTTCTACGTGACTTTTACCGATGACTATAATAGATATGGGTATATCTACTTAATCAAGCAAAAGTCAAAAACTTTTGAAAAGTTCAAAGAGTTCCAGAATGAAGTGGAGAATCAATTGGGCAGGAAAATCAAGATGCTCCGATCCGATCGAGGAGGAGAGTACCTAAGTCTTGAATTCCACGATTATCTCAAGGAATGTGGAATAGTTTCACAATTGACACCACCTAGGACACCACAATTGAATGGTGTGGCAGAAAGGCGTAATCAAACCTTATTGGATATGGTTCGCTCTATGATGAGTCGTGCTTCACTATCAATCTCTTTTTGGGGGTATGCCTTAGAGACTGCCGCCCATATCCTTAACCGAGTCCTTACTAAGAAGGTTGCCAAAACACCTCACGAGATGTGGACAGGGAAAGCTCCCTCGTTGGCACATATCAAGGTTTGGGGTTGCGAGGTTTTCGTAAGACGAGATACTCACGACAAGCTCGAACCTCGTAGTGAGCGATGTATTTTCATCGGCTACCCGCAGAAATCCTTTGGATATCTCTTCTATAGACCGAAGGACAATGTTGTCTTTGTTGCGAGGAGAGGGGTTTTCCGAGAGCGAGAACTCATAAGCCAAGGAGACAGTGAGAGGCAAATCGAGCTTTAAGAGATTCAAGAGTCGATAGATGAAGGAACCTCTACCGCTGGCACTCAACCCGAGGAGGAAACTCCGGTTGAACCGATTGACGAGTCCTTACCTCTTAGACGCTCTGATAGAGTTAGAGTTCAACCCCAGTTTTATGGTTTTCATATTACTACCGAAGGGGATACGTATATTAGTGATGGTACACTAATAAATCTTGATGAACCTAATAGCTATAAGGAATCCATGGCAGGCCCGGAGTCTGTGAAATGGAAAGAGGCAATGGATAGTGAGATCCAATCCATGTATGATAATCAAGTTTGGAATTTGGTTGATAATGTGCCCGGACGTAAGACCGTTGGGTGCAAATGGATCTTCAAGAAGAAGACCGACGTGGATGGAAACGTACACACATATAAAGCGCGATTGGTCGCGAAGGGCTTTACTCAAACTCCCGGAGTTGACTATGATGAGACCTTCTCACCAGTTGCGAAGATGAAATCTATTAGAGTGATGCTAGCGATTGCCGCATTTCATGATTATGAGATTTGGCAAATGGATGTCAAGACCGCTTTCCTTAACGGAAAGTTGGCTGAGGATGTTTACATGGCTCAGCCAAAGGGGTTTGTGGATCCGAAGCATCCGAATAGAGTGTGTAAGATTGAGAAGTCCATTTATGGACTTAAGCAAGCGTCTCGCAGATGGAATCTTTGCTTCGATGAGAAAGTCAAAGAGTTTGGATTTGTACGGAGTGAAGATGAATCATGTGTATATGTCAAAGCCAGTGGGAGTATAGTAAGCTTCCTCGTTCTATATGTCGATGACATATTGCTCATAGGAAACGACATCCCGACTCTAAAGGAGGTTAAGTCCTGGCTCGGGAAGTGCTTCGCTATGAAGGACCTCGGAGAGGCTTCTTACATTTTGGGAATAAGGATAGTAAGAGAAAGAAGTAAGAGACTAATAGGACTTAGTCAGAACACTTACTTAGAGAAGGTACTAAAACGTTTTAGTATGAAAAACTCGAAGAAGGGAGAATTACCGATACAAAGTAATGTCAAGTTGAGCAAGACTCAAAGTCCGAGTACCGAAGCTGAAATAGCAGAAATGAGTCGAGTACCATACACTTCCGCAGTTGGCTCAATCGTGTACGCTATGACTTGTACTCGCCCCGATGTAGCCTTTGCTTTTAGCATGGTTAGTAGATATCAAGGGAACCCTGGCAGAGCCCATTGGATTGCGGTGAAGAATATCCTTAAGTACCTTCGGAGGACGAAGGAATGGTTCTTAGTCCTCGGAGGGAGTGATGACTTGAAGGTGCGCGGGTATAGTGACGCCAGCTTTCAGACCGACAGGGACAACTACCGTTTGCAGTCAGGCTGGGTCTTTACCCTAAATGGAGGAGCAGTGACATGGAAAAGTTCCAAACATGAAACCGTAGCTGATTCAACATGCGAATCAGAGTACATTGCAACGAGCGAAGCGTCAAAGGAGGCAATATGGCTGAAGAACTTCATCGGTGATCTTGGAGTCGTACCTGCCATAAAGGAGCCCATGGAGATTTTCTGTGATAATGAAGGAGCGGTTGCCTTGACCAAGGAACCTAGGGATCATGGTAGATCTAGACATATCGACAGAAAATATCACTTTATTAGACATCGTGTAGAAGAAGGACAACTCGTAGTGAAGAGGATATCATCAGAAGATAACCCAGCAGATCCACTTACGAAGGGACTAAGTAGGGTTAAGCACTTGCAGCATGCTAGGAGTATTGGGCTGAAGGATGATATTAGCATAGATTAGATAGATAGTAGTAGAAACGTGTAATAGATAAATGTAATTAACATTTGATGATTAAATAAAGGAGTTTTATTTATGAGTAATGTTACTGTCTTATGTTAATTGTTTAACTATTGTTTCATTTTGCATGTTTTGACTTCCAGAATAATTGAGTTTATTAAGAATAATCAAATTATTCAAATTGTCCACAATCATTCATATGTTGGAAATAGATATGAATGAAGATTGTTGTGAATTGGTGCGTAGAGTGTCTAAATGGTATTAGACATGGGAAGAGATTGCTGCGACGTTCATGAGTGCTTATGAACTAGTTTTGAGCATTGGAACAAACCCGCAACGTAGGTTGCGCTTGGAGCTTGTAGGTTGCTCCGGTTACAAAGTTTGAGAAATTTAAAGACTTTTAGCTGAGGTCCTAACTTATAACAAAATTTGAGATTTTTGCAAGTACTACTTGCAACGTAGGTTGCGCTTGGAGCTTAACTCCGCATCCGATTGCTTTGACTCCATTAGACGCCTATCAAAAGCGGCTTGCTGTTCCCTCAATTCGGCGAGGGCTGCAATCATTTGCGCTTGGAATGCCTCGGTTTGGAGTTGAGCATTGTCTTGCATTCTGTCCAGCCTATGGATGTCAGAAGTGTGAACCTGTACTTCCACGTTGACATCCCGAAGCCGGCTAGCTTGAACTCCGGATTGATAGGACTGATTAGCTAGCTTACCCACCATTACTGGGAGTGCGATCAGCCGAACCTCCGCCTCGGACATCATAGAAGTCCCGGCACATGCCGTAGGGAGGGCGTAGGTTTTGTTCTTGGATCCAATGGTGGAGATGACTTCCCCAGACGGGAGTCGGTCCTTGAAAGTTCCTTATGAAGACGGGAGGTTGTACGGGTGGTGGGTTGATCACCTCCGGCTCTGAGTCGGTACCGGAGTCATCATCCACTTCTATGGGTTCCTCGTCCTCTTCGGGATCATCTTCGACCCATCCTCCATTGCCTTGGTTGGGAAAGTAGGGGTCGCCAGGGTGGTGAAATCCAGCCATTTGACTGTACGAGAAATAGGGTTATAAGAATTGAATAAAGTTGAAACATGCAAAACATGTAAGTTAAACTAGTTTATGTAGCAAATACTCCTATAGTATTTAAATTCTTGTGTTTGATTCTTGTGACGGTTTGGTAAGTTTTGACTTGTTGCTTACTACGAGCATTCCTTGATATATATTGGTCCGATCTCGGGCAAATATAGTTGATCACGCTATATTTGTCCCAAATCTGATTATATATATCGAGTTTTAATCGTAGTGTCAACTTGTCTAAATACTTGTTGTATAGTTAAAATCATGAAAATAATTTGTTGTATGCATATATTTGTACTTAAATGAACTAACAATTTAAGTTAAACGTAACGCTGCTCAAGCGTAAAAACAAAAGAAAATGTTTTGTCAAAGAGTATTAGTCCCTTAAGCATTTATAGTTTGTATATCTTATGTGGTTCGATATACTTAGTTCACTATAAACGTTCGGGGGCGGATGACTTCATGTGGTAACGTAACAAATGAATACATAGTAAAGAAAGCAATACAACCATCATATATATAATTGAAAGTTTACATTTGTCAAAAGTTACATGTTCAAAACCAATTACAATATGATGTCAAAATATGAGATTAAACTGGCGTCGCAGCATCCCTTCTTCAAAAGCATATTAATACCTGAAATTACTGAATCCCTGGGACATACAAGTAATTTTGAAAGAGTAGATCAGCATTTAAGCTGGTGAGTTTCGTAAGTATTAAATGACAATGTTTGTATGAAATGAAATGTTTTGTCCTTGTTTGTTTGTTTCTAGAAAATCCTATATTTTCTACTAGTATAAAAGTAGCCTTCTCTCAAGACTAATGTTCGTTTCTAAAAATGTATGTAAGTGTAAAATAACCAACGTGTTTGAAAACCTCGTAAATCAATGTATTTTTAATACCCCATGTGAGTTTTATAACCATACTATTGACTCGGAATGCCTATACACAACGTTCTTCAGGCGTTGGAATGTTATGACGTTTGTCACCCCAAATGGTGGACTGTAGCTAACAGTCAAGGCGCTGGTTGTCAAGCCCGTATAGATCTATACACAAACACCATGCTCCCCCTCCAAGGGATTCTGGTATATAATACAGGACTTGAAATGTGTACTTGAACGTACGTGAAGTTAATGTCTCGCAAACCGTGGTATAAAAACAGATTTACGTGTTAAAATGTTTCGTTTGTTCTTGTATATGAAAGTGACTTCTTGAAAATCGTGTTTCTAGTATGTAAAAGTTAGCAATATCCTCATAAAACTATACCTATTATAGTTTTTTAAAAGTGTGTCTCGTTTGTTTAGAAATACCTAGAAAAGGAATCATTTGTTATGAAAGTAAAGATTTTTGTAGAGCCTAAGATAGACAAGTATACATATAATCTAAGAAAATGTTTAGTTTATACATGCATTTCAACAATTTGTATTTCAAAAGATAGAATGTTATTGTAACATATTTTATATATGAGAGTTCCCTATAAAGTTTTATAAATCACATATGATTTGGTTAAATAAAAGCATATAATAATTCTTTATATAACACATGATGATACTCGTGTGTTTTACTTGTATTCCCCCCTTTGAAAGCATATAAAAGCATTTATAGAACATTTAAAAGGTTAATTAAGGGGTATGAACTCACTTGAAAGTTTGAAGAAAGCGAGATGGAAACTGGGCAGAGTTTCGTCTCGGGAAACGGATTTTTCTCGGGATTCTCGGGAATCTCGGGAGTAAAAACGACCTTCAGGACTTGAGCAAAACGACTGGGGCTTCGGGTTAGAACGGGCACGGAAAACGAGGCAAGAACGCACAAGAAAGGAGAGAAATGGAGCCCTTTCTTCGGAACCCTCGCATCCCTTTTATAGGGGCTGGAACCGCCTCAGTACGCAGGGCGTACGAGGGTACGCGGGGCATACGCGTACGTCATGCATGACCGAGTCCTCGACTGCCTTGGACTTCGGATGGGACAAGGGGTAGCTTCGCATAGGTCAGGACGTGGACGATCCGAGGCCTTGGCCTTGAGTACGCGAGGCGTACTTTGGCCCTATCTGCTGACTCCCTTCGGATAATACCAAGAGTTTATAATTAAATTTATATTTAATTTAATTAATAAACTTCTAAAATTCATATCTTCTTCATACGAATTTCGTTTTCGATGGTCTTTATATCCACACGTAGGTGAGACTACGCTCTACAACTTTCGTTTAGACTCCGTCAGCAAATTTTGAAATTTTTTTTATTATTTATTTTTAAAATGTCGTGTTTAAGGAATTTCTTTAGAAATTCATAACTTCTAAATCTGACGTCGGTTTTTGCCAGACTTTTTACCGCTGAATTACCATTGTCGAGACCTTCGATTCTCGTTTAGGTCATTCCGGCCAAAAGTCGCTCGATCTCCGATTCGAGTTTTTAGTAGTCTGTCGCTATGCCGAACTTGGAAAAATCATAACTTCAATATACGAAGCCGGATTTGGGCATTCTTTTTACGTACGATCACGGTTTAATGACATTAAACATAGTAGGAATTTAAATAGAAACTTTTAGGACATTTTATTATCAAAGTTAATTTTATTAACTCAAAGGTGGTTACAATACTTGACTTTTTAGGTCATTACAAAGAGTTGAAATATCGGGTTGTCACATAATAATATTGGTATTTGATTAATATAAGTCATAAAGTAATTAGTATTAATTTGGTGACTTAAAGATATTAATTAAATAAGAGGTTATAAACTGTCAATTGTTTGATAGTTACACTTTAGACTGTAAATCCTTAAGGGATAGGGATTGGACGGATTCTAGAGCTTGGGATAGCTCAAAATCGTTCAAGGCTTATCTATGGTAAGGATTTGGATTTCTTTAAGGAAAGGATTATCCAATTAGGGTTTAAGGTGAAACCCTTAAGGAGTCTACAAGTATAAATAGACCCTATGGCAAAGGGAAATCGGCATCTCATCAAGAATAGAGAAACCCTGGCCGATTTCCTCCTCTCCTCTCTCTCAAATCATCTTTATTGCTATTTGGTGTTTGTAAGCCATTAGAGGAGTGACAATTGTGACTCTTGAGCTCCAAGACAACAAGATCAAAACAAGAGATTCAAAGGTAAACTTCTAGATCTGATTTTGTATTGTTTTATACCTAATTAGTCATTAGAAGTCTTGGATTCAAATCATGTTTAAATAGAAAGCCTAGATCCGAGCATTAGGGTTTTGCATGCGCACATAGGAAAGTTCTTATGGCTAAAACCCATCAAAAAGTTTGATCATAAGAGAAAGGCAAAGTCAGAAGTAGCTTTGTGTGCCGTTCCAAAAGAGTCGATTTGCTTTTATTGCCAATAGAAGGGGCATTGGAGACGAATCTGCCATATTTACCTAAGAGATTTAAGAGATGGGAGAGTCAAAACGTATGGCTCTGCTTTAGGTAAAATCCATTAACTAACTCTTTTAAGTTCCTATTCTAGATTCTTAATACATGATGTGATAAAATTACATTTCGATGTCTTATAGGATCGAAGAAAAATAGAGGAAACTTAAGGGAAGAAGTGAGCAAAATCTAACTATGAAGAAATGGATTTCGATCGCGTTACTTGAAGATTAGATTCTTGAGCTACTACTTAGAGTTAGAATAAGATTTCTAAGAAATATGTATTAGCATAGTTTTTCAATGAATTACATTGTAAGGACAATTTTTTCCACAATAAAATAAATTTTGATTTTATATTATTTATTTATCCTTGCAATGGAGTGTATGAAAAATTGATGTTTAAATGTTTCTATTATTAGCAATAATCGATTTGATTCTTAATTATGATATTTGTGGAAAGGTCAAAAATTTACCAAATAGGGAAGGTTTTTCATCGCCCAAGTTTCAATTCGATAGAAACTTAGAATCATACAACAAGTATTGCATGATGAATGAGAAGTTTCATATTTGGAAATTAGACTAATTCGTTGACAAAGTGTCAAGTGAAGGACTAGGAGATCAAGTACACAAGGTTGTGTGTTGATCAAGTCCACCACAAGAGTGACAAAGATATTCGTCATGATTTACTAAAGGTTTAGTGGATATGATTATACTTATAAGATTAAGTGTAATTCCGAGTTGATTTGAAAGAGTTTAAATCAATAGCAGAACGAATAAGAAGAATCAAGTAGGCAGAAAGATAAAAGTTTCTCTACTCTAAGAAGAAGGGAGAGTACCTTTATTATGCTTTATGATAGGTCTTAATGATTAAGAACCATATCTCAATTGATCCTCTAAGTGAGTCTTGGTACAATTGTATGTCTGAGAAGAGGAATCGAGAATTGAAAAAAATGGTTAAATCAAAAGGACAATCATACTTCGTTCCAAAACAAGTCTTAAAGTTAAGATTGTGACATTAAGTGACAAGTATTAGGAAGGTTTATAACATTCATCAAATGTGGAAAGTTGTGATGTCTTGGATAAGACAAAGACCAACTAGGACCAATTTTATGAAGTGTTTTGTTAAAAGCCACACTAACTCTTGAATATTTGTTTGTCAAGAAATGTTATTGACAAAAGAATCTTATATGTCAAGGAGTCAGTGGGAGTCACAATGGTCTTGAAAGGTTTCAAGAACTAATCAAGAATAAACCTTATCGATCATCACTAGCACACGACTTGAGGTTTACAACCTATCGTGTTGACACTATCTTGTTTCTGTGCGGTTCCAATTGAGTTAATTATGCATGTGAGTTCTATGAGTTCTCATTTGAACGCATAAAAGGCAAGCACCTTGATCAATGAAAGTACATTTATAAGAAAGGATGAGCTGCTTAACTACTTGGAAGACATGGTGGGCAGCTGTGTTACCATAAGGCAAGAAATCAAGACTGAGAAGGTTCGGTCCATATGAGTTTGGATTTGTCGCAAACATTGGTTTTGACAAATTCGCATGGATGAGAACACATACACCATTAAAATCTAAGTGTCATAAGATTACCTCCTTCATGAAAATGACTGTGAGGAAATGCTTTCACTAAGAGAGATTTCAAAAAGATAGTGATTGTGAAAATTGTATTCTCAAATCCAATTATGGTTACGGTATCCCTTTCCATGATTCGAATTGTGAGATTTGGCAATTAGTCTTAATTATTTAGACACACATATGAGCTATCTAAGGCAAATGTGTATAAGTTTAGATAAAGGATTATTAAAGCATTAGGTGTTAGAAACATGAACTTAAGAAATTCAATAGGTATTGTTTTCTAGAAGTTAAGATTGTTTATGAATACATGTCAAAGCTAGTGGGAGCATAAGTGTTATGCTTATGTGATAATAATCATCATAGTGGGAGCATAAATGTTGTGCTTGTATGATTATTATGGTAAGTATTACAAGTTAGCAATATTAATTATAGAAAACAAGAGTTACACTTTGCAAAGTTGTAATGGTTAAATAGTTGTTTTGCTATAATTAAGGGAGAGAATATTATGCTTCATTTCAAATCTAAAGACTTAGGTTATGGAATGTTAATAAATTTAGTCAAGGATAAATAGTGCGTTCTCAAATTTCGATTATGATTACGGCATCCCTCTTCATAGTTCGAATTGTGAGAATGTGACACATAAAATATTATGGCAGAAGATTGATAAAGTATCACATCTTTATGAAAGACATTATGCATCGGGTCCTATACGCTCCGGGTAAAGGATCAATTGCAAATGCTATAATATTTGACCATTCTAAAATTTTCCAAATGTCTAGCGCATTTAGAGTGAAAAAGGACAAGAATCGGTTTTGACTAAGATAATTAAACAAGTATCAAAGGACGATCCAAAGCTCGCTAAGGATTGGTCGCTTGTGAGTAGTTGGAAGTATGATATTGGATGGACCATATCGACATTATTATGAATAGATAAGAATCTATTAAGAATGAGTTGTAATATGGAAAATATGGAAATGTTTCCATATTGGGAGTTGGACATTGAGAGTCTATGTCTAGATTAGAAATTTTTTATGCAAAAGGATGTTCAAATGAATGTACTTTGAGTGAGAGACATCACTTCTATGGAATTGTATTGTAACAATCTCAAATAGAGGACTTTGTAATTTCATTGGCAATGGTCATTGTGACTTTTGTGCTATGACATTACGAGAGGATCATTGCATAAAATGTTAGAATCTAGCATATTCTATAAGTGGCAAGAATTTGATATTCTTTCACTTGTGAAAAGGATTAGGAGTTGTGAAATGAGTGTGATTGGAAATGTGCTCATTTGACCTATTTCACAAAGTAAGGACCATAGGTAAATATTGTGTGCATGCTAAGAGCATGGGACAAGTATAGTTATAATTCAAGTAAGAAGTTGATTACCCGAAACAACAAATAATGAGTAATCGATATGGTGATAAATAAAAGGTGTTTTATTTATACTCAAAGGTTTGAGGCCATATGGGATTAGTATTGTTCTTGTGTTTCACTTTGCATGTTTTGACTTCCTGAATAATTTAATTGGTTCAGAACAGTTAAATTATTCGAACGGGCCACAGTCGTTCATATGTTGGAAGTAGGTATGAATGAAGACTATCGTGAATTGGTGTGTGGATTGTCTAAAGAGTACTAGACATAAGCAAATGTTTGCTGCAATGTTCATGAGTGCTTATGAATATGATTTGAGCATTGGATTAAACCCACGCTCACTTTGATCACTTCATGGATTTTATCATGAGTGATTGGTGAGACGATAACATCTTATATTCTTGAAATCGAGATGTGTGAGTTGTATCTTGCGAGTCGGTTGCACATTGATAATATGTAAATGCACCGGTAACTTGGTGTTATAAAACATATTGTTGTGTGTAATTCGGTAAGTGAGTGCAAGCGAGCATTGAGTCAAAGTTTATCCATTCCTTTTATCCAAATTAAGATAAAAGCGATATCTTTGGGGCCCTCGATGATTTAGTGATGGCACCTAAGCGCTTGGCCAAGTCGGGACTAATTTGATGTGATCAATTGTAGTCTGTTGTCAGTGGTCATAAATCGGAAGTCGAGAAATAGTATAGAAAGAATGATTAAGTTCATGTTTCATATCTATACGATATCTAGAATGGAGGAATATATGATCCCTTATCTAAAGGACACGCGTATCTGATAAGATCAGAGTTGACAACGGCTTTGGAAAGCTACAATTGCAGATCAGGATCTGAAGTCATACGCAGAATAGTTATTAGACTTATCCAAGTGGGAGACTGTTGGATTAGTGTCTAAGTCCATAACTATTTTGGTATGTACTTGACCCGATGGTGCATGGTCCTTTTGGGTTGCCTTCACCAAAGCAACTTGATAGGATGAATTATTGAGAGAGAGGATTAATTATGATTTATTAATATATTATGAGAATAATATATTAAAGGAGAAATCATATTGTTTAATTAATATTAGTCAATAATTAATAAGAATTAAGTTTGTGGCTAAAAGACATTAATTAAACTTAAGGGACTAGAACTGTCAATTGTATGATAGTTGAATATTGGGCTAATGGACTCCATATTAGAGGGGTGGATGAATTCTATGGGGTAACCCATTAGAAATCATCCTAGGCCTCTAAAGAGGGAGTCCATGGGTTGCTTAGGGCTTAAGCATCCAAATTAGGGTTTCCTTGTTACATAACCCTAATAGCCTCACTGTTTAAGGGACCCTTGAGACCCAAAAACGGGGTGAACTTGTTCTTTAGGGTTTCCACACGTTTTGGGCAGCCTCCCCTCTCCTTATTCTTCATCCTCTTGCTCTTGGTGTTTGTGACCCATTAGAGGAGTGACATTTGTGACTCTAAGTTTTCTAAAGTCATTACAAGGAGGATTTGAGATTGTTATTGCTACATAACAATCAAGGTAAGATCTAAACCCCATTCACAAGTTAATTTGATTAATTGTATGCTAGATCTAGGGTTTAAAGTCTTGGATGAATTGCATGTACAATAGAGAAACCTAGATCCAAGCATTAGGGTTTGCATGAGCACATAGGATGTTCTTATGGCCAAAACCCATCAGAAACGTGCCGGGACGAAGGACATCATGTACAATATCACAACAAAGCATAATAGTAAACATGCAACAACATCATCCATTGCATTAATAATATAATTTAATACAAGTGTGTTCTGTATAGTTTATAAGACACCAAAAATATAAATCAAAATAAGAGATGAGTTTTGAATGTGGTCCGTTTTCTCAAAACCTGACATCGGTACCTGTCTACGGATGACCTGAGATCACAAGTTATTTTGAAAGAGTTTATCAGCTTTAAAGTTGGTGAGTTCATAAGCATTTTAGTGTCATTGTTTGTATGAAAATGTTTGTAAGTGTTTGAAGTATAAGTTTGTAGTAAATTTTTGTATTTCCTAGAAAATCCTATATTTTCTACTAAAAGTAGCCTTCTACCAAAATATAGTTTTTACATTACCATTTATGTGAGAAGATCACAATGTGAATGCAATGGGAAAATAATAAGGTAGTATAGTGTTGTATTATAGTAACTACTGTTGTACTAACTACCTTAAGCCAATTGTTAATTAAGGTATAATGTGATATAATTGTAACCATACTTGATCGACTTAATAAACACGATGCTCGAAGACGTCGAAATGGTATGACATTCGTCACCCGTAGACCTACAGGTCCCACTGTAGCTAGCAACAAGGTGTAGGACGGTCAGTCCCGTATAAATATATACACAAATTCACGCTCTCCCTCCAGGAGACTCTGGTTACAAAACGAGCCATAGCAGTGATGCCATGCCCCGAAGTAGTGACTCACATTTATGTTATAGTATTCTTGTATATGTATTTTATGTACTAGTGTAATGTATGTTCTCTTTGTCTAGTATGTAGTATGTTCTCTTTGTTTCTCATCATAGTATGTTCGTTATGTTTCTCATAATAGTATGTTCTCTTAGTTTCTCATCATAGTATATTCGTTATGTTTCTCATAATAGTATGTTCTCTTAGTTTCTCATCATAGTATATTCGTTATGTTTCTCATAATAGTATATTCTCTTAGTTTCTCATCATAGTATATTCGTTATGTTTCTCATAATAGTATATTCTCTTAGTTTCTCATCATAGTATATTTGTTATGTTTCTCATAATAGTATGTATTGAATCATGTATGAATTGACTATTTGTATGTTTCATTGTACTAGAAATAGTGAGTAGTGACTTCCTAGACTATACCTATTATAGTTTACTAGTAGAGTTGTTTGTATAAATGAGATAAAAGCTTTTATGTCTATACATATATACATAATATATAACTAAGGATCAAACGACACTCGGACAAACAACAGGGTACTCTAAGTCCACAACCAAACAAGGAACAAGAAATAAAGTGAGTTATTAGTCCTAAGTCCTTCAAACCTTACTTATATAACTATATGTGCTTTAGACATGGGTTTGACAATATATAAGTTTGAAAGAGTTAAAAGAAAAGGTTTGGCATATAAGAACAAGTTTGATAAAGAGGTTAGTATGTAAAAGAGTTTGATACACTTGTTGAAGTAGTTTGTTTGATAAAACACTTAAAAGTATAGTAAATCCATTTGTTTGATAGTTATTAATCACATGTGATTGATATACTAACTATAATGTTTCAACTTGTATTCCACCCTATAAAAGCATTTAAAATCATTTAAAAGGTAGTTTAAGGGGTATGAACTCACATGTAGTGAGTATCACGAATGAAAGATCGGTTTGCAGGATGCTAAGTGCCAAGTGAAGAATTGAGCACAATGGATCCTAAATAACATATAATGACACATATATGTATCTAATTAGTGTCTACAACATCTAATCATGAAATGGAACAACCTTAGGGACTAGGAAACACTTTTAATGAAGTGTTACACCACATAGGGTTGCATATAAGGGGTGTAGGGCCTCACATAGGAGTTTACGGCCCAAATGGTAAGACCCCCATGAGTTCACGGCCCATGGGTTTACGGCACAACGAGTTTACGGCCGTAAACTCATGGTATCTTGTACCATTTTGTGTGTTAATGTATAATGGTCCTCCAAGTAGTGTTCTAGTTTACACACTTAGCTCCTATAAGAGTTTAGGGTCAAAATGGCACCATTTTAGGGGTTTACGGCCAAGGGAGATGTTCTTGGCCGTAAACACCCTTTTGTTCTTGAATTCTTGATGTTTTCTAGGTGTTTATCATGTGATTCAAGTATATAACAAGCTAATGAAAGAGTACTTACGATATAGAAGCTTGTAAGGGTGATTAAGGTCCAAGAACACTAGTGTGTGTTCTTGGTGAAATGAAGAACACTTGAAGATCTATCAAAAGAAGAGATTTCATGGATGAAATCATGTACATTCACTAGGTATTGAAGGATATCAACATGAAAATGGAAGGATCACTTACTAGATTGAAGATCAAGATGAAAGTTCTTGATGATAGTTGAGAGAGAATCGAATTTTAGCATTGAAAAGATGAAGAACGAGGAAGAAAGGAAGGGATATCATGTATATAGCATGAGTTTACGGCCACCATGTGTTCACGGCCGTAAACTCACATGTTGTCGCCGTAAACTCCACATGATGGAGTTTAAAGCTTGATTGTTAGGTTATAACCTCAATTAACACTTCCTATCACCCATTCCTTTGATGTACTAGGCTCAGAATGCTCAAATAGACTCTAAACAGTGCTAAAAGTTAGCAGAAACAAGTATGACTTTGATTGAAGTGAATGGTTTGTACAAGATAGAAATTTCGGGTTGTCGCATGGGGTAGCCCATGAAATTCCTAGGTAAAGACCATGTGGGGTAGCCCATGACATTGGACGTAAGACCATGTGGGGTAGCCCATGGCATTCCTTGGTAAAGACCATGTGGGATAGCCCATGACACGAAGGTATAAGACCCTGGGGGAAGCCCACGTCATCCTTACAAGTTTATGTATGCATGACTTATGTGGTATGTGTAGCTTTATAGCTAATATGATATGTGTTATGTGGATTGTGTGGGGTATGCTATGGGAAACTCACCAAGCTTCGTGCTTACTGGTTTGTTTATGGTTTCAGGTATCATCGTTCTGGAAAGGAAGAGCTCGGATTAATTGCGGTGCACACACCTATGATTTCCGCAATGAATGATTTTGGGATAATCTTTGATAAATGTTTTTACTTAAGGATGTTTTGAAATGTTTGAGATAAATGGCATCAATGTTTTAGCTATACTAAAAATGATTTTTTTACCCTTGATTGTTGGGTCGTTACACTAACAAGACCTAGCAAGGCAAACATCAAGATTTGAACTTTATACTTACTAAAGATGCACAAAGGTGAGTAGATGTTGGATCCAAGAGCTTGAGTGCAACACCACAAATCCAAAGGTCTTCCATCACCACCAAGAACACCCGAATATCACTCAATAGCTTCAAAGCTCACACATAAGAATTATTTTTTCGAGATAGGGGTTGAGAGGAGTGGAGTTTGGTTGTAAGGAGGTCCAAGGGGAGTTAATAACCTTAAATAAGGGTCACACCCTGAATTTAGGGTTTTAGGACAAGCTTGAGTACCCCCGGCGTACCCACATGTACGCTTAGCATGCTCGTTACAATTTGTGATCCACTAAAAAGGCTTAAGCCCGACGTACACTCCATGTACGCCCATCATAAAGGTCTATTTTGCAAGGAATTTAAACTTTTTGGTTTAAAATGAAAAATACTTGGAATGGGTGTTAGAACTCTCCCCAACACCCCGACCCTACCCACCCACCCACCCACTTGAATCAGACTTCATCCTCAAAGTCCGTTGTTGCAAATAAGTCTGGGTAGTGCTTCCTCATCCCACCCTCAGACTCCCACATCCATTCAGAGCCTTTCCAGTGTTGCCATTGCACCTGCACTAGGTTCACCACTTTATTGCACATAGTCTTGGTATTTCTATCGAGAATCGTAATCGGTATCTCCACATAGTTCAGGTGCTCATCGACTTGAATATAATGTAAGGGAATCACCACAAAATCATCGGCTATACACTTCCGCAACTGAGAGACATGGAAAGTGTTGTGGGTCTGACTGAGCTCATCAGGTAAATCTAACCAGTATGCAACCTTGCCCACCCGGGTGGTAATTTTCAAAGGACCAATAAACCGGGGCACAGTTTGCCTCGCTTCCGAAACTGGATGAAACATTTCCAAGGCGACACATTCAAAAGCACACCTGAAACTCAAGGTCCGAGCGTCGACGGTTTGCATAACTGATAATCCCTGGCCGCTTGTCTGACAAATCACCGAGCTATCAATATCAAATAATACCCAATTAACAACTGGATTCCAATCTGTAACTACCAATCCATACTTATGGTAAAAGACCATTTTACCCTTTACCTAGTTTGACCCAAGACTAAGGCCAAAACTCAAAATCTAAAAGGCCCAAAAACCAACTAACCATCCAAGGCCCAAACACGACCCAATTCCAAATTGGGCCCAAACCCTTACATGGGTCTTACTCCAAGGCCCATGAAATTTTCCCAGTCCAAACACTCGCATTGAGATGGCCCAACAAGACCCCAAGCATCAAAGCCCAAAGGAATGACGTAAACCGAATATCCAAAAATTGTAAAACCCAACTGAATGAGTACGCGGAGCATACTC
Organism: Lactuca serriola; assembly: GCF_051521515.1. Taxonomy (NCBI): domain Eukaryota; kingdom Viridiplantae; phylum Streptophyta; class Magnoliopsida; order Asterales; family Asteraceae; genus Lactuca; species Lactuca serriola. Next base: position 14,307,635 of record NC_136412.1, on the reverse strand, counting down.
AGCTGTATGCTTAGCATACACGCTAAATGGTTACAGACTTGTATGCCCAACGTACTCACACATTCAACCAAAACTCACTTTTAACCCTTAATCCATTAAGACATTGTTCCAAAATGTAGATCTGAATTCCTTGAGCTAGAATATCATGTAAAGTTGCTAAATTTATGTTAATTCATGGCTAAATGAAGCTCTTAAGCTTAAAAAGGACTTAATAGGTGACTTAATACATTCATGTGACCAAAAATCCCATAAAGCTTGCACCTTTATGCGTAAGGAGTCCATAACAAGCTCAGATATAAAAGAATAAGTCCTTAAAATGTCCCAACTCCTCAAACCAACCCAAAAAGGACCAAAAGCATAAAACTAAGATACAAAGAGATCTAAGCATAGAGAAGACAAGGTTTAAACTTGATGCCTCAATAAGCTTGCAACAAGGGTGATGATTCTGGATCTATAACCTTCTTTCCAAGCAAAGCACCTTCAATATTCTTTACTTCTTTCCCCAAGAGCAAAACAACCACCAAATTCTTCTTAAGGACTCAAAAACACCACAAAGGAGGCTAATGATCGATTTCTAGGGTTTTAGAGGCTTAGAGACTGGTAAAGAGGCTAGACCTAAAGACTTAAGGTCTTTATGTAGGGTGCAACACCCTAAAATTAGGGTTTCTTAATCCCTTTATATGCCCCACGTAATCCTCATATGCCCAGCGTACGAGGCCTCACATTTTTTATCGACCCTTCGTAGTACACTAAGCGTACACCAGTGTATGCCTCACGTAATGACTTCACACTAGTACACCCCGCGCACTACCTATGTACGCCCCACGTACTATGGCTATCCTTAAACCCTAAATTCTTCTGAAGGCCATAATTTCTTCATTATAATTCCGATTTCGACGATCCTTATATCCATGAAAAGGTAACGAGATGCTTTACATTTTCATCAACTCATACCTTCCTTAAAATTTCCCAAACAAAAATCCAATTTCCATAAAGGCCTGAGCTAACACTATACCAAATTACCCATAGGCTACAAAACACAAACCGATACCTGGATCATCCAAATTTCATCACCCACATCCAAATAGGTCAAAATCCCATGTCCTCAACGATCCTAAGCCGGTTAATACTCGATATTGGGTCGCCACCCCGAAATAGGAAACGATTCGGGACAGGGCATTACAGAGGGATCATGAGATGTTGTGACCCTTAATGGATTCAATTGTTAGGAGGTTAGAAGTTTGACATCGATCTTGATCGATGGAGCTTGAAGAACGTGGGAAGAAGTCATCGTTCTTGGATGGTTGCGTGAAGTAGGAGGAATGAAGAAACTGGAAAAAAAATGGTAATCAGTAAGTTTATGCGACCAAGGTTTTATGTTGAAGAAATCAAATAGATGAAATATTAACAACGGTTTTTCACACTCCGTTGTTGGTAATAATAATAATTAAATTTTCACTATGATGGAATACACACCATTGTACCACTGTGCTTTTATTCTTGGGGTATATAAGTATTTTTAAATATAATTTAAGTTTTATAGTCTTTTATCCATATTTGTTAGTGAATTCTACCAAACTAATATATTTTTATGTTTTTCTTTATTATTTGCACACTACATGCACGGTTAAAAGTGCATAATGATTATCAAATTTTTTCATGGCAAATATTATTAAGTTTATTAAGTAAAATACGATGTTACTTTGTTACAAGTTGATATGGATCCAAGCAAAATTAGCATGCGTAATGACCTTGCGCTATCAAAAGATGACCACATAATTAAGGTCAGAATAATCCATAGCTGGAAGCATAATCTAAATTAACCCTCAATAAATTCGTTTTATTGGAATGATTTTGATGATCGAACAAGTGACATTTCATGTATTATTTTTTTTTTAATTATTTTTCTATATTATAATTACAACATATGTACATTATTGTATGGTTCACAATATTGATATTAACTAAATTTACTACTTTGTACGAGGGACAAAATTTGAATGTAATGTTTTACTACTTTTGTATGAGGGGACAAATTTTGAATGTAATGTTGTTGAAAAACAATTTGTATCACTCTTAGGAAAATCACTTGAAGAATACCCGTGTGTTCAAAACAATTCAGTTTTATATAGTTAAAAGCAAAGACAAATTAAAAATATTAATTTTAGACAATGACGGTAACCTTAGTAATAAAACATCTAATATCATATTCAAAAGTATTTAAAAATTTGTGATTTATAACAATTATTTAGAATATATCATATTAATTTTTAGTATTTTGGGTTCAATTACATACTTTTTCAATAAATCCTTTATATATATATATATATATATATATATATATATATATATATATATATATATATATATATATATATATATATATATAATTAGGTTATTTTGTTTTCACTATCTATTGTGTGTATGTGTAATTGATTATTGACCAATCATTTTAGTTATTTTAAGAAAGTAATTAATACATATTACATGTTGAAGATATAATGGATATTAATTACATCTTCAACATTTAATATGTATTAATTACTTTCTTAAAATAACTAAAATGATTGGTCAAGAATCAATCATACATGCACACAATAGATAATGAAAACATCTGAACCTAACTCTTTATCTCTATCTCTCTCTCTCTCGCTCTCTCTCTCTCTCTCTCTCTCTATATATATATATATATATATATATATATATATATATATATATATATATATATATTACTTTAAAATTATTTATGTTCACAAGTTGATATTAATTTTTTTAATAAGTTCATGAGAAATTAAATTGTCTCCTAATTAAATTGTTTCCTACCTTTTATGGTTACAAATATTTCTACCAATTAACATTATGACACGTGTCATGATTACACCATTCAATTTAATTTTATTTGATATATATTCGTAATATACTATTAATGAAATAGTTAAGTAAATATGAAATGGTGATACATGTTATAATTTTAAGGGATAAAAGTATTTATAGACATAAAAGATAGGGACATTTTAATTTCTCTAAACTCATATAATATACAAGTTATCTACTATATAGTATCTTAATAAATAATTAATGATATATCAATAGTAAAATATATATATATATATATAATAATTGTTATTAGGTTTGATTGAAGTATTATTATTTCACAAATCAAAATCAATTTGAAATCTAAAATACTAATTAGGTTTTCATTATAACAAATTCAAAAATCCAAATTTCCTAATAATGTACTTAAATGGAAGAAAATTCTTTCAAATTTGCCTTAAATTACATTTCACTACCAGTATCTTTGTTTGTCTTTACCATATTTACCATCAAATCCGAGTTCAATCGTTATAACTTATACGGCACCCCGCGCCACCACTATCTTCTTGAAAAATTCAAAATTTCCCATCGAGCATCAAACATTCAAACCAAACCAAACCAAACCCAAAAGAAATTATTGTGGGTTTTCTTTTCTTTTTTCCAAAATAAATTTTTATGAATTTAGGAACAGCCACGCCAGGCTTTTTCTTAAAGTTTCTTTTTCAACGGATATCTTTCTTCTCAAATTGTTCTATATCCGGTTTGATTTTGGGGACAACCCTGAGCAATCTTTCATCGATCGTCGTCTTAATCCTGTAACTCGTGCTTTTAGACAGTAGAAAACAAAGACATCGATTTTTGCGTAAAACCCTCTTCTACCCTCGTAGATTTTGGTTTTTTTATACGTATTTTCTTTCGTCAAAATCCCAAAAATTAAGGGAATCTTCAGCTGTTCAGGTTGGGATTTTGTAGCAGAGTTTTTTGAAGGATTGAATCTTGCAATTGGTTCGCGAGATTGGGGTCGTTGATTGTTTAATTCTGATCAATTGATGTTGGATTGGATTAGGGTTTATAGAGTTTTTTCAGCAATGTCGTTATCATCGGCATTGTTTCAATTTTGAAGCATAATGATTTTAGTTTATATGTTAATTTAGGGGTTTTTGAATTCAATTCGAGAGTGTGGTGTTGTAATTTCTGAAAAGATGCTACTTTCTCCACCCCCGGTAGCTCGGAGTTCTTTGGAGGAAATGCTCGACTCTCTTCGTCGGAGAGACGAGGACGAGAATCGAGACTTGCCGCCGGCGTTGCCGACACGGCCAACATCCAAGGCACGCCTCCCTAAGCGGCTGCTTCCGGCGAAGCTTGATGTAGAATATGTTGCGCCTCCAGATTTCACTAACATCAAAAAGCAAGATGTCAAATGTATTACTGGCACCGTCTGTCATTTTGGCCGGAAGAAAGTGACAGCAGCGGCAGCTGTTGGCGAATCACCATACACCATGGCGCCTGTTTGTGAGCAGAGACTGGCGGAGGACGGTGGTGCCACCCTTGCTACTCCATCGATCTCACAGGAAACTGATTGGGAAGATAGTATTTGTTATTTCGTTAAGAAGGTAAAATATTTACTCATTTCAATTCATCCACCTTCGATCAACAGGTTCACTTTTTCACTTCGTCAATCCTGATGCTCTTAACTGGTTTGCTTCAGAAACTTCGAGTATGGTGTAGGCCCCGCAATGACCAATGGGAGTTGGCAAAGATCAAATCAACCGTAGGAGATGAAGCATCTGTTATGCTTTTGGATGGAAGTGTGAGTCTACTAATTAATTAATCATAAATCTCTTCAATCCAACATTTTATTGATGTGAATGTACTTCCATCGCTGTTTCTGTAGGTGATGACAGTATCTACAGCAGATCTCTTACCTGCAAACCCAGAAGTTCTTGATGGAGTAGACGATCTTGTTGAACTTGGTTACCTGAATGAGCCATCAGTTCTTCACAATCTCCAGTACAGATACGCTCGTGATGTAATTTATGTAAGGATATCATCCACACTTAAACATCTTATATTATATGTCTTGCTGTCGTTACTTTACTTCTTTTGGCTTAGACATGGGTTTGCTTTTACAGAGTAAGGTGGGCCCCGTCCTATTAGCAATCAATCCCTTCAAAGATGTTCAAATTTATGGAGACGATTATGTGACTGCTTATAGGGAAAAGATTTTGGAGAACCCTCATGTATATGCTACAGCTGACACTGCATACAATAATCTGATGAAATGTGAGATTCAATAAAGAGTTTGATATATTGAATTGTAAACTCATAATGTTAATATTTTTTCTTGATAATTCTTTCAGATGGTAGAAACCAGTCTATTGTTGTTGGGGGTGAAAGTGGATCTGGGAAGACAGAAACAGCAAAGTTTGCACTGCAATATCTGGCATCTGTTGGAGGTGACAATTGTGAGATGGCATCCAAAATAACTCATACCAGTTGCATATTGGAAGCTTTCGGGAATGCAAAAACATCCCGGAATTGCAATTCCAGCCGATTTGTGGGTTCCATTCCCTTTCTAGTCATTGATTCCTATTCCTATTCCCTGAATGTATCTGATTTGGAGTGTTTTGTAGGGGAAATTAATCGATATTTATTATAACACAGAGGGGACAGTATCTGGTGCTTGTATTAAAACACGTAAGTCTGAAATTGACCATTATTTTAATATGACTTTCTTACATGGATACTGACTTGATATTTTCATGTGAAAAACATCAACATCTTATGGTATTGCCAACAGTTCTTCTTGAAAAGGTATTTACTTTTTTTTTTTTTTATATTTGATATGAGTTTCTAGAATATAAGTTTTGAAGTAATTTTGATTTGTGCAGTTTAGAGTATCTCAATTATGTCGTGGAGAACGATCATTTCATATCTTCTATCAGATGTGTGCTGGGGCTCCACCTGCTTTTAAAGGTTCTTTCTGTTTGATTTTAATTCTGTCACTCAAAGTTGAAAAAAATTTACAGTTTTTGTTTTATACAGTAAAGTAATTCCCAGGAAATGACCAGACTGTTTATTTTTTTGTTCTTTCCTCAGATAGACTGAATTTGAAATTGGCAAGTGAGTATAAGTTTCTGAATCAGAGTGGGTGTTTGAAAATCAATGGTCTTGATGATGCCCATAACTTTGAAAAGCTAATGGTACTAACATCATAATTTAGGGTTTTTAAGCTACTTATTGATTGAGAATTGAGAAATGATGTTTTTTTTTTTAACAAATGTTTGAACAATGAACAGGAAGCGTTTGATGTTGTTGGCATTCGCCTTGAGGATCTTGAGCATGCCTTTGAATTGCTGTCTGCAATCTTATGGCTTGGGAATATTTCATTTACAGTAATTGATGAAGATGAATATGTTGAGGTTGTGGCTGATGAAGGTTTGTAGTTATATGATTTAATTCTGTAATGTTAATCCTAATACATACTCTCTACTCATACTATTATTTCTAATTTGTGTATGTGTTTTTTGTATTTGAAGCTAGTAGGAGTGCTGCTAAGTTAATGGGGTGCAAGGTGAATGACCTGGTATCCGTTTTATCTGGCAATGATATGGGCGAACCATTAACTTTGCAACAGGTATGTCAAGATTTGTGCAAAAAGACGTAAATACCCCTCGTCTTGTTATTGAGGATTGGTTTATTTACTTTTAGGCAATTGATAAAAGAGACGCATTGGCAAAATTTGTTTATGAGAGCTTGTTCAGTTGGGTTGTGGGAGAACTTAATAGATCACTTGAAGGGGATAAAGACAAACAACATGCTCAAAAGACAATAAGCATTCTTGACACTTATGGGTTTGAGTCATTTCAGGTAATTTTTTTTTCTTCTTGTAGTTTTAGAATCCATGGTTATCTTTAATGTGACAAGTTTTGTTGTTTTTTTTTTTCTTTCAGAAAAACAGCTTTTCACAGTTGTGTATAAATTATGCTGATGAGAGGCTGCAGCAACACTTCATTCGCCATTTATGTAAGCTTGAACAAGAGGTATACAACTTAACTATATATAAAATATATTAATTAATATAGTTGATAGCGTTTTGTTTTCCATATAAAATAGAAACAATATTAATTATTATAATTATTAGGAGTATGAATTGGAAGGAATTCACTGGAAAAAAGTAGAGTTCGAAGACAACCATGAGTGTTTGGATCTTTTTGAGAAGGTATTAGTTTCGAGCTCATTTTCATTCATTCATTTATTTTGTTTATTTACTTTAAATTCTTTGATTGTTACAGAAACCTATGGGACTAATATCAATGCTAGATGAGGGTTCAAATTCTTCCAAAGCCACTGATGTAACATTTACTAATAAAACTAAACGTCACCTCAGTTCCAATTCATGCTTTAGTGTTGAAAAAGGAGCTTTCAAAGTTCGCCATTATGCTGGAGAGGTATTTATTAATTATTATTAAGTTATTATTACTACTAAAACAATAAACATATTTTTGATAAATAATTACATATATGTACAGGTTCAATATGATGCTACAGGGTTCTTAGAACAAAACCGTGATACTTTACAGTCTGATATAATCCAACTCCTCTCAGCATCCCGTAAAAGTCTCCTTAATCTTTTTGCCTCTGTTTCACATGTGCAAAGTGTCGGGGTGAAGTTCAAGGTAATAATTATATTATTGTGGGAAATTTGAAAATATGATTGAATTTGGGTTTTACTAAAATTTCTGGATGATGAATTTGCAGGAACAATTATTTAAATTGATTCAGCAATTAGAAAATTCAAAGGCACACTTTATCCGATGCATAAGACCAAACACCAAGCAGCTTCCTGGAATGTATGAAAAGGAATTTGTATTACAACAGCTTAGATGCAGTAGAGTCATGGAAATTGTACAAATCTTAAAATCCAGATACTCAATACGCCTTACACATCAAGAATTCGCTAACCGGTATAAATTAAAACTCATTTCCCCATTATGCCCTTCGTATTGTGCTTCATTTAAAAAAAAATGTATTATCAGGTTTGGGTGTCTTTTATCGGAGAACATTATCTGTATGGATCCACTGAGTACATCACTTGCTATTTTACAACAGTATCGTGTCCCTCCACATAAGTATCAAGTTGGATATACAAAACTATTTTTCCAAGAACAGGTGAGCTTTGAAAACTAATAAAAAGTTGGTGTGAATGATAAACTTTTATCATATTGTATATTTTAGAGTAAATTACATGAATGGTCCCTATAGTTTAGGGTAATTTGCACGTTTGGTCCCTAACTTATTTTTTTAACTCGGAAGGTCCCTACTGTTTGTTTTTGTTACGCGCTTGGTCCCTGTCGTACCTAAAAAATACTATTTTGTCCTTGATTTTTTAATTTATTTAAATAAACACACCCCTAACCCCACCCCATCGTCTTACCTTACCTACCCTACCATTTTTCTCTATTTAAGTAATAGTCTTTTTAGGTAAGATAGGGACCAAGCGCGTAACAAAAACAAACAATAGGGACCAAACACGTAACAAAAACAAATAGTAGGGACCTTCCAAGTTAAAAAAATAAGTTAGGGACCAAATGTGTAAATTACTCCAAACCATAGGGACCATTCGTGTAATTTACTCTATATTTTATTAATGCAATTTGGTGGGTGTAGGTTGATGTATTGGAGAATAATAGGCAAGAAGTTGTAGAAGGTACACGTGAAGTGGAAAACAGCTTCCTTGGTGGCCGAGTTCTTCTTGATTTACATGAATTGAAGTTTGGAGTTGTGACATTTCAGTCATGTAAGAGATTTGAATATTTGATTTTTTTTTTAGTGTAATGATTAAAGGATTAAAGTTTTTGATTTGATTGATTGATTGTTGCAGTTGTTCGTGGTGAAAATGCAAGAAGGGAGTATGGTGTTCTAAAGAGTCTTAATAAGCAGCTTGCAACAAGTTCACTTGATGAGCATTTAACAGCAGTTGTACATCTACAGTCATTCGTTCGTGGCTGGTTGGCCCGAAGATATTTTAATCACTTACAAAGATGGAAGAAGTTGGCTGTTGATGCTTCTAAAAGCAGGCCAAGGTCTCACACTGGAAATTCAGAATCCAAGGTAATCTAGTCTGTACATTGATTGAATTGTTTTGTAGTTTTAAAAAAATAAATTGTTGTTGAAAATCTTGTGGATTGGTTTTTAGGGTTTATCACAGGAAAATATGCCGATTCTGCCACAAAATGTTGAAGAGCTGCAGAGGCGAGTGGTGAGGGCGGAATCGTCTTTGAGCGAAAGAGAGCGTGAAAATACCGCATTGAGGGACCAAATTCGACAATTTGAAATGCGGTGGTCAGAATATGAAACTAAAATGAAGGCAGTAGAGGAGATGTGGCAAACTCAGATGGCATCTTTACAAGTAAGTTTTATCCTTTGTTTTTTTTTTTTTTTTTTTACAAACAATTGGTCTAATCATGGTATTTGTTGGTGGATTTTACACTACAGATGAGTCTTGCTGCAGCTAAAAAGACTCTTGGTTCAGACATATCTGAAGGGCAACAAGGAAAGCCCGAGGGTTCACTTTCGCCGTATTATTATGATTCTGAAGACAATATCTCTGGAATCCAAACTCCGGTGCAAGTTACTCCCGCCAGAATCGGAATCAATAAACGGGAATCCAACGCCAATGGCGTTGTCTCGGACACCATCGATCACTTGTCCAAGGAGTTTGAACAAAAAAAGCAGGTTTTCGATACCGATGCAAAAACTGTTATAGACGTGAAGCCGGGTCGCCCGCCTTCCTCGAAGCAAATCGAAGAGTATAAAAGTTTAAAAAAGAGATTCGAGATGTGGAAAAAAGAGTACAAGCAGCGGTTGCGGGAGGCCAAAGCGAGACTCATGAAGGGTGTACATCCGGAAAGTGAGGGTGGCGGTGATGGCGGCGGTTGTGGTGGGGGAGGAGGCGGCGGCGGTGGTGGTGGTGGTGATAAGCGGGGTAAACATTGGTGGGGGAAGTTAAGCAAAAGAGGGAAAGATAAAGAGAGGATAGTGTGATGTTATTACATACTTTGCCCTATGTGTATGGGGATAATATTTGTTTTCAAGACTGGTAAAACGGGTCTTGTTGTGGGTGGGTTGGGTTGGGTTGACCCGTGTGATGCTGGACCGTTTTTGTCGAATTGGTTGAAGGGTTGACCTGTATGCATACGGGCCAATCGGTTCGGGGTTGGCCGGTTTGTGTTTGTGTATGACTGAAAGTAGATGTTATGGTGTGTGGGCTGCTTGTGTATATGAGAGTAGATGCTGTGTTGGGGATGTGGTGTGGGGATTTGTTGTTTCATGTTGTGGAATATATATGTGTGAAAACACTTGTGTAGCAATTAGCATGTTGTTATAGAGAAAGTAATGTAATTGGGACTCCTCGAGTTTCTTGGTATTATTATTCATTATAAAAAATTTATTCTTAGTATCTTTTTTTAACAATATTCAAATTGTTACCGATTATGAACAAATACCATAGTCACATACATCCATTATTGAATGTAAGGACTCCTTTTCTGATCCATACGAGTACCACCAATGCACCCTGATAAGAAAATGTTTCAACAACAATATAGAAATATATGTATATAAATTATCGCATTCATTTACTTTAAAATAAAGCATGCATTTTCAATATGATGTGATAGGCATTGGAATGTAGCAACTTCGGTTTTAATGTACTCAAATGCAAGACCCATATAAACAATATTAGAATCTAATAAAAAACTAGCATAGAACTAAGTACTAACATCAATAAGCTTGAAAAAAACAATTCACTAAGAAAATATTTCAATCAAAATATACTTCTTGTTTGAGCAAACTTCAACCAAGCCAATCTAGCATCATCACTTGGCATCTTGGAGAATATTTCCCTATTAGTGGGATCCCGCAACATAAGTACATGTGTAGATTAGATAATTAAATCCAACCAACAGGAGTACTATGGTTGCTCCAATACCAAAAGGACTAAATCAATGAGAGTAATGCCTTTAAAGCCCTATAATGTTCTCATGAGCTTTTCGAATAGCATGTGTTTGTGTTCTAGTCTAGAAGAAATATACATACAAGTAGTGTAAGTTAAGAGCAAATGCATAATTTCACATTGATGGCTATGAATTTTGGGATTGATCTACTGTAATCTGGAAGCGAATTCAAATAAGTGTCAGGATGCTTATGAAAATTAGAACGAAAATTAACTTGGATGTTTGAAATTAACAAGTTATTAGGAGTACTCTGAAGTAGATGAAGCTGCTCATTTTTAAGAAGTTTGATCAGAATCATACATTTGCTTCGCTAAAACTTTTCATGTAAGTTTTTGAAAACCAAACAGATAGATAGGTGTAGGGATTCCTAGGGAAACAAATCAAACAATGAATAGCAGCTTAAAAATCACTAAACAGATAACAATCAATGAAGTAGATCAATACATTCTACGTTCCTAACTATAACATGTGCGTACGAAATATCAATCAACTGAAGGAAATAATATGCTATAGAAGATCGAATGAATACATACCTGGTTATGGTTATGATGAACAACACTTCAACGATGCCTGCTTCATAGAAATCGAAATCTTCAACGATGCCCTGCTTTATAGAAATCGATGGCGGAGGAGGGAAATCGTTACTAGTTTCTTGCAATTTGGCGGGAAATCGGACTGGATAAAGACGAGAGGAGTTGGGATAATCATGGTGCTGATTTGTTGCCTGTCGCATATCTGCTTCCTGTTTTGATGGTCAAAATTGAAATTATTTAAAAAAGACTTGACTAGTTTTTAAAAAAAATGTTTTATAGAGCATAGAAATGGTACTGATTAGTAAGTAGAAGTAATTAATATCTTGCGGGGATAGCTCAGTTGGGAGAGCGTCAGACTGAAGATCTGAAGGTCACGTGTTCGATCCACGTTCACCGCAATTATTTTTACCCTCTTTTGGGCTTTCCATCTGTTTCTCTTAGAGGTTGGGCTTTCATCCAGAATTTAGAAATACTTTATAATACCAAATTCTCTTCCCTTTAATAACACCAACATGATGACATCTTTTAAAAATATAATCCAATGATTTTAAGATCGTTGCATTTTGGTAAATTATCGCAGTAAATTACGACATTAGTTCCTCATATAAACGAAAAAAAAAAATACTCTCACTTTTTATGATTAATGTTCTTTTATGTAAGACCAATTTATTACATGGGTTAATTAAAAAAAATTAAATATAAAAGTCTAAATATTTAATAACTTTGGATTTATAATAAAAATAAGAAAAATAATGAAGTATTAAAAGTATTTTTTTATCTTTTAAATTTAAATAAATAAACAAAATAAACTAATGAACTTTTAATTTGAGAATTTTGAAATAAGAAGGTAAGTCCATTAATGAAATTGATATTAATTTATTACTACATTATTACATTAAAATATTATGTAAAATTTATTAAAATAAAAAAACCAATAAAATAACATGTGAAAAAAGAAATTAATTTAAAATAACCACAAAATGACATTTAACAATTTGAATGAGAGTGTGACAAAAAAACATTCATAGATTAATCAATACCAAACATCTTCTCTATATACCAAATAAAATTTGGGAATTTTATTTTATTTTATTTATTTATTTTAACGTAACAGGCAGATTAAAAAAAAAAACAAGTAGGGCTTAAATTTGAAACCTTTTAAATCCAGATGACATGTCTCATCGAATATTCTAATGTTTGATATAATAGATAGGGCAAATATGGAATGTAGATATGAGATATATTTCCAAGTGTTCTGATTGGTGCAAATGAAATTGCTTATTTGTCAAAAAACCACAATGCAATATTAGCCACAAGTCTCTAATTCCCGATGCCTACACATACCCCCTCTTTCTACACCTTCTTCCTCAGTCGATCTCATTGAAGCTCCCATCAATGGCATCCATGGCTGCAACTGCTTCTAGCTCCTCAACTGTGGTCCGAGCCACCCCTTTCTTGGGTCAAACCAAAGGATCCAATGCCAACACCCTTAGAGATTCTGTCTCCATGGTCAATGGCAAATTCACCATGGTAAATCTATCCCTCTCACAACATTTATGTAAATTCACTGCTGCCGTTAATATGTTTATAAATGAAAAATTAGCTCCAAAAATTACAGAATATTAATTTTTTCAAATGTTACATATCTGATTTTTGTAATTAAAAAATGTGTCTAAAAATATTATTGTTGTATTTGTAGTAGAAAATGTGTATTTGGATCTTGGTTATATTTGATTTTTCTATAATTAAATGGTTTACAATTTATGTATCTCGACTAACCTTAGATCAACTAGCTTCTAACGACTTTTGCAACATTGCAGTAAACTGATGATATTTAATTATTTATTGTGAAATTTAATAGGGAAATGACTTGTGGTATGGACCAGACCGTGTGAAGTACTTGGGCCCATTTTCGGCTCAAACACCATCCTACCTGACCGGTGAATTCCCAGGCGACTATGGTTGGGATACAGCTGGTTTGTCTGCTGATCCCGAGGCATTCGCTAAAAACCGGGCTCTTGAGGTGATCCACGGGCGATGGGCAATGCTCGGAGCACTGGGCTCCATCACGCCCGAAGTCCTTGCAAAATGGGTCAAAGTGGATTTCAAGGAGCCCGTTTGGTTCAAAGCCGGATCCCAAATCTTCTCAGAAGGTGGGCTAGACTACTTGGGCAACCCTAACCTGGTCCACGCACAAAGCATACTAGCAGTACTCGGTTTTCAAGTGGTCCTAATGGGCCTAGTCGAAGGGTTCCGTATCAACGGGCTCGATGGTGTTGGAGATGGTAACAACTTGTACCCGGGTGGTCAGTATTTTGACCCGTTGGGACTTGCTGACGACCCGGTTACCTTTGCCGAGTTGAAAGTGAAGGAAATCAAGAATGGAAGACTAGCAATGTTTTCAATGTTTGGGTTTTTTGTTCAAGCAATTGTAACAGGGAAAGGACCATTGGAGAACCTTTTGGACCATTTGGATGACCCTGTGGCTAACAATGCATGGGTCTATGCCACCAAGTTCGCCCCTGGTTCATAAGTTTTTGTGGCTCCTTGAGTTTTCTTGTAAACTTATCAGTTTGATGAAGAAAATATGTATATTATCGTTGTTTATGTTGAGATTTGTTGACACACATGAAATGAGTGTTTTGTCACAAAACATGATTGTTCTATACTAATTAAATGCGTTATAAAATTGTTTATTGAGATAAAAAAAATATTAGAGATTGTTAATCTTTTAGAATTTCTTAATTTTTAAAATATTAATTATCTGATTAGAGTTCATATTTTAAAACATGAACATATTTTTTCTTGCGCTCTTTTTTTCTAATTGTAAAATTATCATGAACCAAAATAGACGCATCTAATCTAATATAACGATTATTTTGAAAACATAAAGAATAACTAATCGTTCCCATTACTCGCACCAGAAATCAAAATAATTCATCGCTTAATAGATAAATTAATAACAACCAGATTATGTTTGAAATAATGGCATCAAACATGATATAGTTATTAGTCCATAATCCACACCAGACTCATTCCAATAGCATGGTTAGCTATGAGTCAAGGCTCACGACCAAAATCCAAAAGTTTGGAGCTCAACCCAGATAAGGCAACCTATTCAACTTAATGTTTTTAAAGAAATTTCTATTTTTAACAAAAAAATTCAATTCTTTAAACAATTATTTTTCTGTTTTTCCATATATGATTTCCATAAGCAATTCTTTATAGAACCACTTATTCTAACCCTTATATTCTACTTGTGCTGTTTTAGAGTTATGTCAACAGTTAGTTGCTACACATCTGTATATTAAGTATTTGTGCTTCATGATACGAAACTTTAATGTTGAAATGAAATTAAAAAAAAAAGGAACAAGTCGAGTTTGTGATGATAGACATTAATTTATCTTATTTCAAAATATCCTTGGCGAAATACACATATATGACATACCCCTATCGTCTTTTTTATATGCATATATCATTATATTGTTCATTGAAATACAACTTTCCTTAATTTCTACCAAATTTATATACATGTAGAATCGGCTAATAATCCAGATCAAACGCATAATAAGCTGATAAGAAATCATGACTTAGGAGTTAGGTCCCCACAAAATCAAGTGGAGCACCTTCTCCGCCTTCACCAGTTCCCTGATTCGCTTCCGATCCTTCGTTTCCGGCTGCATCTCGCCGGAATATCGTCTTAGACCATCCCGCTTACCATCTGTCGTCGCCATCGCTGACGGGGTATGCAGCTTCTGCTTTTGCATCTGAAAGGCGTGGAACGCAGCTTCGTATCTACATCCGCCGTGATCGTGATTACCGCCACCGCACATTCCTAATTTATCGATCGCTTTAATTGTATAAGAATTATGAAGAAATCAGGTGAAGATCGGTTCAGTTTATAGCTGATTATCGTTGATTGTGGTGGATCTAGTTAATGATAAATTAAATACTGGATGCCGAATTTATAGGGGGGAGAGAGAGATAGTGAGGAAACAGGGGTTTTTTGTTGACGGATTTTGTGACCATGGTTTTACCGCTCACCGGAACGTGTGGTAGTAGTGCAGTACACTGCCGGTGTCTAAAATAGGCAAAAAATTGTTGCGCCAATTTATATACAGTAATACCAATGATGTATTTTTATATTATTTTATTTAGACAAATGCAAAAATGGTCCCCAGTTAACTCAAAATTGTCATCTGGGTCTAGATTTACTCAAAATTGTCATCTCGGTCTAATTTTTTTTTTGGATTAGCTTCATTTGTCCAAAACAACTTTGATTTTATTGTGAGTTTTGTTCAATTTGTTTTGAATTTTTTTTTATAATGATATTTTTGTTTCCGATTAAAAGAAAAATAAAAAAGAAAATCTCAACCATCTCTCTCTCTCTCTCTCTCTCTCTCTCTCTCTCTCTCTCTCTCTCTCTCTCTCTCTCTCTCTGATTTTTCATAAAAAGAAACTAGCACAACCATCATCACCTGCCGGAAGTATATGAGCCACCACCATCAACTGTCCGAAATCACTGCCACCAGCTGAAAACCACCGCTACTAATCATAAACCATTGCTACCAGTCGAAAACGACCGGTCAACACCACAACAACCTTCTAACATACACAATTCAACACCACCACCAACATCGATTTTCTGGCAACGACCACCACATAGATTTGAAAACCGAAGACGAGATGACTGTGACAGTGCTACCATTCATCATACACGGTAAAGGTTTGGCTAGGCCTGTTGCAGTGCCGCTGACGTCTATGGCTCGAGTTTCGAACGTCTTCGTCAAGGTTTTAGTGTTGTCGCCTGTCGAGGGTTTGCAGGTTTGAGCTAGGGTTTTCAGAGGTGTTAAGTTTGAAGATTCGACAATGATCAACTAGTCGTCATCGTCTGTGGTCGAGTTTCTAACTTTGATCTCCGTTTGCGAAGGGTTGAAGCAAGAACAAATGTCGCTGCCTTTGTAGAACTACGGTAGTTGACCGAGATCGTTTCTGTCTATAGATAAAGTGAGAAGTCGCTCGTGTCTCTCTTCATCTCTGTAGTTCCAACCATGTCTCTTAACTTCCCTCCTACGACAACGGCTCTAGGTGGTGGTAGTTGTGCTAGTGGCGGAGAGGCTTTTGGTGGTGGTGATTATGCTTGACCAATGATGTGGTGTTAAGTGATAAACGGGGTAAGGTAGATAAAGGGGGGAAAGGTGTTTACATTTTTTTTATTTTAATAAATAAAATTAATAAAAAAAATACCAAGGGCATATCCATCATTTTGGATATTTTCAAAATATTTTGGACCAAACTCGCAACAAAATCAAAGTTTCAGACTGATGGTGCTAGTTCAAAACTTTTTGGACCAAAGTGGTAATTTTCGACAAACTACATGGACCATTTTTGCAATTTTGTCAAATATATATTATGATAAATAGAAGACACTATTTCTAATTTGGTCCTTGTGATTTGTTAAAAATTGAGACTTTAGTTCAAAATGTTTTGGAGTTGCACCATTAGTCTCAAATGTTTCATTTATTGTGAGTTTGGTATTGTTTTGAACTTTTTTATAATAACGTACAATTATGCGCTTACCTCTTTCTTTTTTCTTCTTTTTCGTTTCTATATTTATAAGAAAATAAAAAATAAAAATCTCACGCACCCTTACTATCCTACCACACCCACCACCTCTCTAACATATTTTACTTCTCTATATCTCTATCTCTCTATCTCTTCTCAACACCATCACAACAACCGGCCGGAAAAACCTAAAAGCCGTTGTCACTACAATACCATATACTATACAAGCAACGGGCCCCACCCAATGAGTATAACGAGACATGCCTTAACTCGCATAATAGGCCCCATCCAATGAGTATAACGGGTCTCGCCCTAACTCGCGTAACGAGCCCCTTCCCAATGAGTATAATGGGCCTTGTCCTAACTTGTATAACGGGCACTTCCCAATATACAAAACATGTAAGTATCACACAGACAACTAACATCTTATAAACATAATCCAATAGGTCGGTATTAGTGTCTTCGACCCACAAGTAAAGTGAAGAGACTCACCTGAACTATTCAACAGAAGCCCAATAGCTACCTCAACAACAGAATATCCAACCCAATCTTCCTAAATCCAAACCGAAACAAATCCTTAGCCAAATGCTCCATTCTACTCAAGTTTGACCAAAAGTCAAACTGGTCAACAAGTCAACGGTCAAGTCAAAGTCTAAACTGCCAATCAGCAGCCCTCCACGTCGTGGCCTTCCTTGGCCACATCGTGGGCACAAAATTCCAAAATAGTCGCTAACCCCCCAGTCGCCACGCTGTGGGGACTGGTCTGGACAACTCAACGAGCTTAATCCATTTTTTTTCAGATTTCAAGAGTTCCAAAGCTCATATTTGATCCATTCCAAGGTCTTAATGGATAAAGTTTCTAACTTTATCCATTAGGAATGTAACATCCCGAAAATCAAGGATAAAAATTTCATTTTTATTATAGTCAAAACACTAATGTAATTTATCCAAACATTTAAAAGTATTTCAAAATAAAATATTTATCAGAGTTCATTTCCAAAATCACATGTTGCGGAAACACACGAGTGTATGCGCTGCGATCAAGTAGGGACCTTCCCTTTCAAACCGGAAGTACCTGAAACCATAAACCACAAAATGTAATCACAAAGCTTAGTGAGTTCCCTAAATACCACATACCATACATAACATACGAGCCATACATATCATACATATCCAACATTCAATAGAAAGTGCTATGTGCCGACCATAGTCTTGCCATTATGCCACGAGCCACCTCGTGGTCTTCCTTGCCATGCCGGGGACCAAAACCCTAGGTCTTACAGACAAGTGCTAGGAGCCACCTCTTGGTCTTCCATGCAAACGTTACAAAGTCAACTAGCATACAGTCTACAACTACTTAACCAATTATCTACTAGAGTTAAGACCCTGGTCTTGCATACAGATTGCCAGGAGCTACCTCCTGGTCTGTCATACAAACGGCCAAGGGTTACCCTCGGGTATTCCTACAATACATAAACCAAATGGGACGACATTGGTTCCTTCGACTCATAGAACAGTGAGGAGACTCACCTATTTCTCAATATCTTTATCCCTAGAATATAAGCAGCTTCCCCTAGATCCTTCATAGCGAAACACTTCCCAAGCCAGGACTTAACCTCCTGTAAGGTTGGAACGTCATTTCCTATGAGTAGTATATCATCGACATACAATACTAGAAAGCTAACTATACTCCCACTATCTTTGACATACACACATGACTCATCCTCACTCCTAGAGAAACCAAACTCTTTGACTTTCTCATCAAAGAAAAGATTCCATCTGCAAGAAGCTTGCTTCAATCCGTAGATGGATTTCTCAAGCTTGCACACTCTATTGGGGTGTTTAGCATCCACAAAACCTTTTGGATGACACATATAAACATCTTTATCCAACTTCCCATTAAGGAAAGCGGTTTTGACATCCATCTGCCAGATTTCATAATCATGAAACGAAAGGATGGCTAACATAACCCTAATAAACTTGATTTTGGCTACTAGTGAGAAGGTCTCATCATAGTCAACCCCAGGGGTTTGAGTAAAACCCTTGTCAACCAGCCGTTCCTTGAACGTGTGCACCTTTCTATCTATGTCGGTCTTCTTCTTGAAGATCCATTTGCACCCAATTGTCTTTTGACCTGGTACATTGTCAACCAAGTTCCAAACTTGATTGTCATACATGGAATGGATCTCGTAGTCCATTGCCTCTTTCCACTTGGCAGACTCAGGGCCCACCATGACTTCCTTGTAGCTAGAAGGCTCATCCAAATTTACCAGTGTGCTATCACTGATAAACGTATCACAATCCGTAGTCATATGAAAATCATAAAACTTCGATGCTATTCTAACTCGAGTGGAACGTCTAAGAGGTAATGACTCGTCAATGGGTTCAACATGAATCTCTTCCTCAGGTTGAGCGCTAGTGCTAGAGGCTCTTTCACCGCTTGATTCTTGAATCTCTTCAAGATCAATTGTCCTCCCACTGGCCTCTTGGCATATGAGTTCCATCTCACGGAAAACTCCTATTCTTGCTACAAAGACCACATTATTACTAGGTCTGTAGAATAGATATCTAAAAGATTTATGTGGGTAGCCGATGAAAATACACTGCTCACTTCAAGGTTCAAGCTTGTCGTGACTCTCTTGTCTTACGAAAGCTTCACAAGCCTAAACCTTGATATGTGCCTACGAGGGAACCTTCCTTGTCCACATCTCGTGAGGTGTTTTGGCAACCTTCTTTTTTAGGACTAGATTAAGGATATGAGCAACAATCTCTAAGGCATACCCCAAGAATAAGATAGATAGCGAATCTCGAATCATCATGGAACGAACCATGTTCAATAAGGTTCAATTACGCCTCTCAGCTACACCATTAAGTTATGGTGGCCTAGGAGGTGTCAATTGTGAAACAATTCCACATTCCTTGAGATATTCGTGGAACTTGATACTAAGATACTCACAACCTCTATCAGATCTGAGCATCTTTATCTTCCTGCTCAATTGATTCTCCATTTCTTGCTTAAACTCTTTTATCTTTTCAAAGGTCTATGACTTATGCTTGATTAAGTAGATATTTCCATATCTGCTATAATCATCAGTAAAAGTCACATAAAAGCGATTTGCATCCCTTGTGGTGGATCTGAAGGGCCCACACACATCTGTGTGTATGAGATCCAACAATCCCTCACCTCTTTCACAAGTACAAATGAAAGGTGATTTAGTAATCTTTCCAAGAGAATAAGACTCACACGTGTCATCTGACTTTAGGTCAAATGACTCCAACACTCCATTCTTTTAGAGTTGGGCAATGCGCTTCTTGTTGATATGTCCAAGACAAAAATGCCACAAACATGCCTTGTCTAAATCATTAGATGAATCAATATGCAATACATTATTTCCTAAGTTATCTACAACTATCACAATTTCGTATACACCATTACAAGGAAATGCTTCAAAATAAAAAGAACCATTATAATAAGCATTTATACAACCACTATCATTATTAAATGAATATCTAAAGCCTTGTCTATACAAACCATGAAAAAAATAATATTCCTCGTCATCTCTGACAAGTAGCAATAATCATTTAAATCTTAACCTAACCCACTACTAATCACTAAAGAGTAAACTCCGATCTTGGTAACAGACGACGATTTCCTATTTCCCATTATCAGGTTCGTCTTCCTATGCTCCACATCCTTACTTCTTCTTATCTCATGCAAATCAGATCAAATGTGAAAACCACATCCTGTATCAAGGACCCAAGAACTAACATGTGATGCGTTATTAGATAGAATAGTATAAATACCTGCAAAGGTGGGCTTTATCTTCCCATCCTTGATGTCCTGCAAGTACTTCGGGCAGCTTCTCTTCCAATGCCCCTTTTCATGGCAGTAGAAGCACATTGCTTCTTTTGGATCTAAGGAGGAAGGGGCATAACTGGTTTTACCTTTGGATCCACTAGAAGAAGATCCATCATGATACTTTCCCTTCCAGTTCTTAGAGGGATCTTTCCTCTTTTTCCCCTTTCCATGTCCAATTGCCAGGACCAGGGTAGCAGTAGGAGTAGATTCAACACTTTGCCTTTTAATCCACTTTTAGTAGTTCTTAACAAACCTTGAAGTTTACTCAAGGTGACTTCCTCCTTGCTCAGATGATAAGTCATCTTGAACTGATCATAACATGGAGGCAAAGAGTGTAAGACTATGTCTATAGCCAGCTCTTCATCAAAGTTGGCATTCAACTTGAGCAAACGATCCACATACCTCTGCATTCTTTGCAGGTGGGTCGTGATGGACTCTCCATCCTTCATTTCGGTTATAATGAATAAGGTGACAATTTCGTACTTCTCTTGACGTGCTCTTTGATGATACTTTTTCATCAAGTTCTGGCACATCTCGTAAGGCCAAAAATCCTCATAGAACTGCTACAGTTCGGGAGTCATAGTGGCCACCATAACGCACGACACTTTGGTCGCTTCCTTGCATTTGGCCCTATACTCAACCATTTCCTCGGGAGTAGCAGTTTCGTCATTTATCTCGACGAGTTCCTTGTCGAGAATATGTTCCTTATCCTTGTAACATAGGGCCATTCTAATGTTTCTGACCCAATCATTGAAATTGGATCCATCAAAAGTGACCCTCCCACAAATGTTTTGGAGCAAGAGTGGGTTCGAGGAGTTGTTGTTGTTGGAGGTTGAGATAGGAGCATTGTTTGGGTCAGACATTTGAAAAAAAAAAGACACATTTTTGATTAGATAGGAAATCCTTAATATAACACCCAAATGAAATATTAAGGCTAGGACCTGTGACAACCCGAAGTTATCCATCGCCGAAACCCAATTCGTCTGTAAGACCCGTTTTTAGCAATTCGTTTCCAATTTCGTAATTAAATTAAGTCATTAATTTGAAATTATTATTATGACTTAATGGGTGTCTCAACGCGTTTAGAACTCATTTTAGCACCCCATTCTAGTAATCGGAAAATTTTTAGAATCAACCATATCGGGTTACGGCAACTTTATCGGGTGTGACCAAAAGCCACGTCTAACGTCGGTATCGGGTAGCATTACACCGTGTCCAAATCTTAGACACTATTTAACGATGTTTAAGCTTCCATTTGAAGCTTTTTCCCTCTCTCACTACTCTCTCTCTAACCTCTCTCCTCAAACCAAAGAACTAGGTCCAAAACTCCAATTTAAGGCTTCAAATCTTCAAGGTAACTTCCCTAACTTGTTGTTCAATCTCATTAGCCTTCAAATCCGAGTTTAATCTTTGGAAAAGGACCATATTCATGAGTTTACGGCCCTGGAGCATGCTTGGGCCGTAAACACATGTGAAGAGGGTTTTTGAGCCTTTAAACCCTTCCAAAGCAACTTTGGGACTTAGATAAGACTTTATGGCTTACCAATTCGGACTTAGAACACCTTAATCATCATTTTTGAGGAGTAAACATGAGTTTACTAGCCAAGAACATGCTTGGGCCGTAAACTCATCATCCATGGAGAGTAAACTCAAAATCAAGTGTTTAAAAGCCATTTAAACACACCATTAGCCTTGGAATAAATCCTAGAACCAACCAAAATCAATTTAGGGGCCTTAAACATGATGAAATCCTTCCATTTGGGTGTTTACGGCCATAACTCCCCAAGAAATAGTTCCAGGGCCGTAAACTCATAAAAACATGTTAAATGGTGCCCTAAACTCATTCTAAGGCTTGTAAAAATTGTTGGAATCACATGTGATTGTCCTAGCATCATCAAATAAATTAAGGATTGAGCATGGGGGAGTTTACAGCCGTAAAATCCAATAAATGTTCCTTAAGTGAATTCAATCCATTCCAAGGCCCTAGATTAAATCCTAGCTAATTTTCCCAAGTGTTATCATGCCATTTAGCACCATAAAACTCTCAACCATGAGTTCAAGGCCGTGAACTCATGTGGTTAGAGTGTTTAGGGACGAAAACTCGATAAGGAGTTTACTCTTGAAGAGTAAACTCATTTCCCTAGTCCCTCACGTCCTTAAATGTCACCCGGGTCACTCCAAACACTTATTTTGAAGTGTTTTCGCGTCTTGGAGTATATAATAATATCTAATTAGATATATTTGTATATCATTTCATATTACATAGGAAGCTCGCGCATTATCAAGCCCCGAACCGACACTTAGCATCCGAACCAACACGTTTTCTCGTCTGGTGAGTTCATACCCCTACCCTTTTTCAATGGTTTTTCAATGTTTTCAGGGGGGAATACAAGAAAAAGTACAATAGTATCTTGTACTTAAATTCATCATTTCATTTAAATGGTTTCATAATCCGTACACTTTTAAGAATTGAAAACATATTAACAAACGGTTTAACTTATAGAATTGTTCTTCAAACCTATTTCAATTCTTATTATATAGTGTTATACTTTATACTTCACAATTGATTGTTCACACTTTTACTGATAGAAATCATAGAACATTTGTATTGTCCTTAATAAAACACCTTAGGTTCGAGTGTGAAGGACAGGCATCATTAGAACTTAGTCACTCATAGATACTACTTCCCCTAGATACGAGAGTAAAGAGTAATCTTAAAGATTGGAGACAAGTCCTTTGTAACACTTCCCTTGGCACGAGAGAGTGGAGGACTCTCCCTGTAACCAGAATCTCCAGAAGGGAGAACGTGACTTGAGTGTTTAGATCTATACGGGACTGACTATCCCGCACCTGGCTGCTAGCTACAGTCGAACCGCAAGGTTCAAGGGTGACAAAAGTCATAAAAAGATACTGACCTTGGTTCGAGTCATATTTAGTCTGAAGTATGGTTAAGGACTCGCAATCAAGATTATGAACACTTTGCACGTATTTATTAGTTTTATATATGTATTTAAACTAATGTACATTTAAAGGTAATCATACTTTCACGAGACTCCACACACACACTTTAAGTATGGTAGATACTTGTACATTACTTTCAAATTCGATAACACTTCACACACACATTTAGGAAAATATAGGATTTTCCTGGGGTAACAGTAGTACGGAACTAGAAACATGCAACAATTTAAATAACTAAACTTTACAATTCACAAGAACAATCATGTTTTCAGTGTACATCTTTTACATTACATTTTGGATTTGGTAACCAAATTTTAAGAAAATATGGGATTTTCTTGGGTGTAACTTTTTCAGAAACAGAAAGGAACTCGTACACTTTCAGAAAACAAAACCGCTTATGAACTCACCAACTTTATGCTGATTTTTAAACTGCTTGTATTCTCAGGTCCATATTAGACAGGTACCTAACGATCCTTTTGGCGAAGACGAAGTATGTAGAAGACACATCTTTACTTTTGTTCATATGTTATGTATATGTATAACGCATGTAATCCTTTGTTTTCAGACGATGTAAATAAATCTATGTAATGTAAAGTTTTGTGTTTACTATGCTTATTATGTACATTGGTTGCGATATTCATGACGTCCTCCACCCCGGAACGTTTCCGCCTTTGGTTTCGGGGTGTGACAGGACCCAACACAATAATTCACAATTCGGAAGAGGGATGTCGTAATCCAATTGTAAATTATTTGAAGGTAGGTAAATGACGATTTACCAATTCCACCATGAAAAACGAAATTTAAATAAATTAGGTTTTATTAAATGAAATTCCTAGATCTTTTGAGATTCATTGAACTTTTCAATGACATGTTTAATCTCGATTACGCCCTTCAAGTTTGTGACTGGGATACCAATGATCACAAACAAGGTGTGAATAACCATGCAAATTAGCTTGGCACTCTCAATGTTATTTACCACTTAATTAATGTGGCGGTTAACCATAGACACTCCATTGATCAATGATAATTTACGAGCTACCCATTGCCACCCTTTGTTAGTCCAAGTTAGTGTGTCGGTTAACCACACACGCTCCACTAACGACTTGACAAAGTGCAATGTGCAATTTCATGGATTAGCATCAAATTCACATTTGACTAAATTAACTAAGATTGAGAATTTATAAAAACATTTAGTTACTCAGATTGGGAATTTATAAAAATATTTATTTACTTTATATTTATCATTATACTTATTAATGAGAGAATTAATGTCATATCCTACCGTTCGGCTAACGACTGTCCACCAATCAAGGAAGCAGTGGGTGAGAGTGGAAACCTATTCAACCGCCATTTTATAGGCAACTTCCTTATACCCCCCTTATAGATCGGCTTCATGTATGAGGCCTACTAACGGTAAGACTGAATTATCTCATACATATATATATATATATATATATATATATATATATATATATATATATAAATTAAACTTTTAATATTATAATAGTATAATGGTGTATTTTAAACTTTTAAAATACTAGGGTTTTAGAATTTAATATTTCAAAATTAACCTTTTAATTAAATTTTAAATTCCAAAACTTAAAGGGTGTAATTTGAAACTTTCAAAATTACTAGATCAAATTTTAAATAATTAAATTAATCAAATAATTATGTCATTATCTTAAAATTTGACCAAATTCGATACTTTGATAAGGAAATCAGATTACCATTCAGCAAATTCAGTTTAAGGTGATAAAAACAAATTATGGTAATATTCTAATCCAAAATAGATGAAAAAAATCGAAAAATCAACTAATAGACGAGTCAACTCATTGAGTCAGGGCATGGAATCGTCGAGTTCATCATAGAACTCGTAGAGTTTGTCTAACAGAAAACGATTTCTGTTTTGCATTCGATTTGGACAGATCACTATTGCATTAAATATAACATAAAACATCATAAGCTCTGATACCACAGATGAGTTTTGAGCATAACAACATTCATATGTGATCATGCAACCCTAATTGCTTTGGATCTAGGTTTTTCTCTAATTCTACATGCAAATAGAAATTCCAAAGCAACAACCCTAATACTAGCATACAATTCGAAATATATATAAAAACTAGGGTTAGAAGAATACCTTGCTTGCTATCCAGTAATAACAAGAGTTTCCTTGGATGATCTTGACTCTTGAAAGCTTTAGTGCCGCAAGTGTTTCACCTCTAATGTAGTCACAAACACCAATAGCAAAGGATGAAGGAGAGAGGTTATGAAGCACTACAATTTTTGGCTAGGGTTCTCCAAGAAAGTAAGTGGCCGAAAATGCTATGCTAGGGGTCTTTATATAGCTGAGGATGCTAGGGTTTTCATGTGGAAACCCTAATTTCCTTGCTTAGGCCTTAAGCAATCCATGGAACTCCACATTAGAAGCCTTAGACAAAATTCTATAGGGTCTCCTATAGATTTCGTCCACTCCCTTCCAAAGAAGTTGTAACACCTGGTTCTTGGTACACATTTTTAAAATTAAGTATTTTGCATTTTGAGACTCGGCGAGTTGGTAGCCCAACTCGTCGAGTAGAAGCGGTTTGGACACGGGAGTTAAGTGGCTGACTCGACGAGTCCGTGCTGTTTAGAAAAAAACCCTAATATGAGGGTTTGCACCCTATATAAACGCCTTAACTCAACCTCCCTTGTCCCTAACACTCCCCTAGAGCTGCATATCGAAACCTTAGCCGTTTGTGTGTGTGTGTGTTAAGGCCATTTTGGTGCTTTTGTTGACTTGTGAAGCTTGGAAGGAAGAAGAGGAGCTTGAGTATTCGATTTGGGGCTTGTGGATCCAGGAATCTCATTCCATCTTCAGCTTAATCAAGGTAAAATGCCCCTGCTTTGGTCTTCCATTTGGTTGTTCATCTTTAGATTGTAGATCTTAGGTGCATTTAGGGGTTTCAAGCTATTTTCAGATTTAAATGGTGTTATGTGGACTCTAGCCTTCAGATCTGGGCCTTAAGAAGGGTCTCATGGCATAAAGGTGCCAACTTTAGGGCCATGAGATCCCCATGCACATTGTAGGACACTTTATATGGATTTTTGAGCTAAAAACCCCATGCATGTGCATGAAGTTTGGAACTTTAAGTATAAAATGGACATTAGGAGGCCAAATATATGGTTTTGGTGTGTTAGATCTCATTTAAATTGACTGTATGGAGTTGGTTAAGACTGGACTCGGTGATTTGCTTTGGGCACTCGACAAGTTGGAGACCAATGTGCACCAAACACTTTCTGTGAATGGGTTAGTGTTAGAAGGAAGTCCCTTGTGGGTTTAGACGCGAAAAAGGACCTGGAAGTCATGGGACCCGACGAATGATATGAGCAGACTCGGCGAGTCCATAGCAATCTCCCAATCTTTGAAGATGGACTCGACGAGTTGTTCATACAACTCAGCGAGTCATAGACTGGACAAGTTCTTAAGTTGAAGATGAACTCGACGAGTTCAAGAAGGAACTCGATGAGTCGGATGAAGATGGTCCCGATGTTATGATTGAAGGAGAACCCGTCGATTTTTTGCTAGACTCGATGAGTGGAGCCAGGGTTTTGTGTGGGATTAGAGAAGCATGGACTCGACGAGTTGGTAGGCCAACTCGGCGAGTCGGGTCAACTGAATGTTGACTTTGACTGAACTTGGACTGAACCTGTTTAGGGTTGTATGTGATGTGTGTTGACTTGAAGGTTGTCGTGTAGGGGTCAAGGAGTCGTTGGGAGTCAACTTGTGCGCCGAGGATAGTTCAGGCACTGCACGACATTGAGGTGAGTTACCTTTCTAGTATGGGTGGGTCTAAAGCCATAATGCCGACCCACCAAAAAAGGGTATTTAGAAGATAATGGTCTTTGTGATAATTATCTTGGTCTGGTTGTGTGAGTAGTATGTTATGTGTATGGTAGGGATTAGTTTCCTTGACAGTGGTCCTTAGGACCCAAGGGTAGGTCAGTACCCGGATATGCCTGACTGTATGCTTATATCTTTTGATTGTATGCTAGTAGTAGGGGGTGAAGTAGTCCCCAGTTACCGGTTGAAAGATACCGATGATGGTTACCGCTTGAAAGATACCGATGTTGATTACCGGTTGAAAGATACTGATGATGGTTACCAGTTGAAAGATACCGATGAAGGTTACCGGTTGAAAGATACCGATGAAGATTACCGGTTGAAAGATACCGACGATATGGTATGATATGTGGTATGGTGGGGGAACTCACTAAGCTTCGTGCTTACAATTTTGCTTTTGGTTTCAGGTACCTCTTCATCGAAGGGGAAAGAGCCGGTGGTGTAGCAACGCATCACACACACACGCATGTTTCCGCAAGAAGTTTTTGGGACTGCACTCTGATTTTCAATACTTATGATGTTATGGTTGAAATACAACATAATGATTTTGTAATGAATGTTTTATTGACAATGTTTTGGTAAAATGTTTGCTAAATGCGTTAATTCAAAAATAAAATTTTTGGCCTTGAAATTTGGGTCGTTACAGAAGTCCATCAACCCAACCCTGCAACTATCATTGATTTGCATAACCAGTCCCCGTTCTTTTTATTAGTTCCTTTAATCCCAAAATTAATTCCAAATTAATTTTTGATTAATACTAATTAAATAATGTGATTTATAATTAATATATTATTCTTATAATATATTAATAAATCATTTATTAACCTCTTTCTCCAAAAGTTATCCTGCCAAGTTGATATGGTGAAGGCAACCCGAAAGGACCATGCTACTATCAAATCAAGTATATACCATTTATAGTTATGAGCTTAGACACCTAATCCAACACTGCATTCCCAGGAGGTACGTACAACGTTCACAGATAAGTTCCAAATTCTCATTCTAAGGACTTAATCCACTAAGTCCAACGTCTAAAACCCTAAAGTAGTCTCAAAACAGTGACTTAACCCATAAAGTCGAATGCTTTAAGCCTTTGTATGGTTCAAAAAGGTCCAATCATGATTTCAAGCACTCAAACTTCACAAAATGACCAATAACTCAAACATGGGGGAACTTAATGCATCAAGACTCCAACTTTATATCAAAACCAACTCAGAAAAGGAAATATCTACAAATACTAGGCTCTTGGAGTAACTCAAACTCACAAAGAGCTCTCAGAGGACCATAACATGCATACTTTAATCCCTAACTTAGATCTTAAGATGTAGAAGAATCATGATGAGAAATTTATACCTTTAGATGCTAGATCTATCTGAATAAAGCTTGGATCCAAAATATCCAAGCCAACCAATGACTCTTCAAGAAACTCCTTCTTCCTCCTCAGACACTAAAAAACACTTAAACCACTATGAAGCTCAAGATTCACTCAAATGGAGGCTAGGGTTTCGTTCATAGGGTTAAAGAGAATGAAGGCTAAAGGAAATGAGGGTTGAAGGTGAGTTAAGGTGTTTAAATAGGCTCCAAGACCCTAAATTAGGGTTTCCATCTGATCATACGAACGTCTTGCGTTCCTCTGGGGAACACCCTGCTTTCCCGAATCCTCCCGCGTCCGCATTTCCCATGTACGCCATGCGTACCTATCTGGTACGCCCTGCGTACCCGGTTCGACCTAAACCCTTCCAACTTAAAATGATCATAACCTCCTCGTTATAACTTCGATTTTGACATTCTTTATATCCACAGAAAGGTGGCGAGAATCCCTACACTTCTAACAACTCACCTTCACATTAAAACTTCTCGATCAAAAACCCAAAATTCATAAAGGACCGAGTTATCAAATTATAATTATACCCTTGGTCTCCGAAAACACCATCAAGCACTTGGATCACTTAAACCATAACACCCACATCCAAAAAGGGCAAAATCCTTTCTTCCCCAAAGACATAAGCCTCATGATAGCTGATGATTGGGCCACAGCTCCGAATAATGAAGAAATCCGAAATCGAGTGTTACAACTCTCCCCCACTTAAGTTAGATTTCATCCTCGAAATCACTCCTTAATAACACTCAAACCATACCAAAAAACCCAAGGAACGCAACCGAAAACCCTGCACATACAATAGACTTACCAAAGTAACTGAACCCAACCTTGTCAGAACTCTTCGACACGAAGAAGAAGAATCCATAAAAGCATGCATAAAACCACTTCTACCTTCCAAAGCCTGAAGTCTCAAGTTGGCCTTGTCCCCAGACAAACTGCCCACACTGAAACATTACCATGTCAATTTCGCATTGAATACCAAACTAAAAAGAACACTTCCAACCCTGATTATCTTGATACTACCATTGGGAACAAAGTCACTGACCATAACCAGATGCAAAACACCTATACTTGACAGAAGGCTTAGATAATCCTTCGAGTAGAAGATTCATCCATGCAACGGTTATACTCAAACGAGAGCTGCACAACAGGGTCAAATCAATTACTCTGAGATTATTTAATCCAGACTCGAAGTGGATTAGCATTTCCCGAACAACAAGCTACTCCACACAGAGACGAATCTCAATTCACTAATACTGCCTGAACATCCCGCTGCCTCCTGGATGCTTTCCAAAAGCAGCCGAGACCTTCCTGGTCCCAACGTGTTTGCCAACTATCTGAAATACCGGATTCGTACCTGGTTGCTGATCCAAAAGACACTCATACAGTCGCCCCACACGACTTTTTAAAGAAAGCCTCAACTGACAATAATTCCCCAAACCATCACGACACCAAACCCGATGCTAAATTGAATGCTACAGGACCAACTATAACCTTACCTCATACCCGGCCTCCCACGGCCTACCAATTCCTAATTCCAAACATGATGTGGCCCTCCCATAGTCTTGCGAACATGCCCAACTTGACTTAAACCATTTAAAGTAGTCCATGAGCGAATCATATATTTGCCACAATCTCACCACTGCACAGGGACCGGTGAATGCTACGGGCCACCCCGCAGTCTTACAACACTTCCCACTCAAACCGACCGAATGCTACCGGCCACCCCGCAGTCTTACAATACTTCCACACTAAATGCTAACTAGTGAATGTTATGAGCCACCTTGCAGTCTTACAAAACTTTCACTTTGTAACGTCCAAAAATTTCAACCAATTTAAACTTTTCAAAAACAACCCAATTTCATTAAGTTATTACATAAAAAGGTTTTCAATACGACTATTATCAGAGTATTTCCCAGAACCACATCATAAACACATAAAACATGAAGAGTGGTATGATCACACCTTTGCCTTGCCACGGTCTCCTGAAGTACCTGAAACATTAAACCACAACTGTAATCTCGAAAGCTTAGTGAGATACCCCCAAAATACCATACACATAACAGAACAGTCGTGCACTTCGGGTCTACTGTGTGACTGGTCCGCCGCACCGGGCCTTCAGTCCACCTGGTCCACCTGGTCCACCCTCCGAGTCTAGCCATATACATCAAGTCTGCAGTGTGGTTGGTCCGCCCACACCGGGCCTTCAACCCACCTGGTCCACTCTCCGAGTCTACAGTATGACTGGTCCGCCCGCACCGGGCCTTCAGTCGGCCTGGTCCACTCTCCGAGCCTCGGCATGTCTGGTCTGCCCTCGTGGGGCCTACAGCCTATCCGGACCGCTCGCTGGGCCTTCGGGATATCCGGTCCGCCCTGGGTATGTTGGCCTACAACACAAAGCAGGACCCACCTCAACCCAACCCCAGTCAATCAACCATGTGCACATAAACATATAATCATATAACAATTCATCACTAATCAACCGATCTAGCAGCTCACATACATAGCACACTCTAACCAGGATACCGACCTAACCGGTCACTAACATAACATCATCCTATATACCAAGATTCCGACCCTAACCAGGTCTCTAACATATACCATCCTAACTACCAGGATGAAACATATAGCAAAGCAATAACATAACAACTACCTGGATTTCCATCCGATAAAGGGCCGACCTTGGTGCCTTAGACCCTGTCGATATAGTGAGGATAACTCACCTCGCAACTGCTGGCTGAAAAGATAAGATCATGCTGCTCCCACCTTCGATATGAACTCCACCTCTGATCAATACCCAAAGACTGAACTCAATAAATGCCAATAATTACCAAAATACCCATGGAAGTCAACTGGTCAACTCTTGGTCAAAGTCAAAGTCCTCAGTCAAAGTCAAACTTCCTGACTGACTCTACTCGCCGATTCAGCCCGCTGACTCGTCGAGTCCCTATGCTCTAAAAACTCCCATATCGCGACCCAACTCGCCGAGTCGCCCCAAGACTCGTCGAATCCCACGAACTCTGAGTCCCTTCATGCTCAACTCACCGTGTAACGACCTGTCTCCGGTAAGATAATTCCTTGGTATTTATTTTGAAGTTTGCTAGAGGGACTCGGCGAGTTCATAGCCTGACTCGCCGAGTAGGGTCGGGATTTCGAGCACGTGTTAGCTGGCGACTCGGCGAGTCCATATTCCGGACTCGGAGAGTCTGTCCATCTGGGAGAAACCCTAAATCCCCGGGTTGCCCACTATTTAAGCCACCTTATAGCCCCCAATCTCGCCTCCTTCACCCTCAAAAACTGTGAGAAAACCCTAATTCGTTCTTGAGTGATTCTAAGTGATTTTGTGTGCTATTGTGAAGGCTTGAAGAAGGAGAAGAAGGAAAGAGCAAGAAGAAGGACTGTAGAGCAGAGATTCAAGGGAAAGCAAGAGCTCTTTGAGGTATTCTTCCGTTTTCCCTCTCTTTTATGCCTTAAAACCCTTTCTAGATCTTGTTAATGCCTTTCTCAAAGCTTTATGTTGATATGGAAGATCTCTTATGCCGAGATAACCTTAGATCTGTTCATTTAGGAGTTGTGGAGCCCAGATCTATTGTCTTTATGGAGCTATTTTGCATATTAACCCTAGATCTACCCCTTTTAAGCATCTTTTAACCTTTATTCCCTTGTTCATGTGTTTGTACACGTAAAGTTGGAAACTTTACGTGGTAAATCATCTTATTGGACCCAGATCTATCATTTGTATGTTTTGGATTCGAGCAGAATCGAGTGTAGAATAGTTGCATGGCGGTGACTCGGCGAGTCGGAAGAACGACTCGGCGAGTCGAGTCGCGAGTCCCCGATTTCTTCCCTTTTGAGCGGTGTCGAGTGGGACCAGTGAGTAGTGGAGTGGACTCAGCGAGTTTGAGGGTAGACTCAGTGATGGAGGGACTCGGCGAGTTGTTCATACAACTCGGCGAGTCCAAGGCAATCTTCTTAAGCTCAAGAACAAATCGTCGAGTTGTTCATATGACTCGGCGAGTCGGATGAAGATTGTCTGAGTTCTTGGATCGAATGAGTACTCGTCGAGTCGATGCCATACTCGACGAGTAGCAGCGAGTAGGGTCGAGGAGTGAGAATAGGGACTCGGCGAGTTGGCGGCCCAACTCGGCGAGTCAGGACAACTGTGGGTTGACTTTGACCGAGAGTTGACTTTGTCTGAGAGTTGACTTTGACCAAGGGTAAAAGAGTCATTTTACCCAATGCAGTGTTTAGTATTTGATTGAGTGTGTATGGATTTGTAGCCGGGGAGATACCGGAGCAACAACAGTTAGCCCTCAGAGCTATTCACTCAGCAGCCAGTTCACGAGGTGAGTTTCCCTTCAGTAGGAACGGGTTTACGGCCACAATGCCGGCCCGTTTAATTATCGGTAGTTCCGGAAGTTGATCTGATGCAGTAACTAGAGTGCTTGATGTCTTTGTGATTCAAGCATATTTGTGCTATGTGTTCCGGACTTCGGTCCGATGCAGTATGCAGTATATGTGATTATAATAGTTGTTATGTTCTATGCTATGCCATGATCGATCAGTTCCGGACTTCGGTCCGATGCAGTCAGTTCCGGACTTCGGTCGGTTCCGGACTTCGGTCCGATGCAGTCGGTTCCGGACTTCGGTCCGATGCAGTTAATTCCGGACTCTGGTCCGATGCAGGGGACAAGGTCCCAGTCAGTTCCGGACTTCGGTCCGATGCAGCTAGTTCCAGACTTCGGTCTGATGCAGTGGGCAAGGCCCAGTATGTGCTTTTTATGTATTATAGTATGTGGTAGCTTGGGGGAGCTCACTAAGCTTCGTGCTTACAGTTTTGGTTTTGGTTTCAGGTACTTCCGCTAGCAGAGGGAAGAGCTCGGGAGGATGGCATCTCACACACCACAGCTTCAGTTTTTATCCTGGGAGTTGATTTAGTTTTTATATGACATGGTTATGATACAGTTTCCGCACAGTGTTGTTTTTATTATGTTTGGGATACATCACGTATGGTTTTTATGATATGACACTCAGATTATGGTTTTTGGTTATATTGAAAATGAAATTTTTGGGTCGTAATTTTTGGGTTGTTACAAGTTGGTATCAGAGCCCTGGTTTGAGGGATTCGGATACACTTCCGGGTGTATCTGAACTCAAACTAAGGGGAAATAAAAAGTTTTTTCGAAAAAGGAAAATGTTTTCTAAAAGAGTTTTGAAAGCACTTAGAAGGAAAGAAATTTTTAAACAAGATAAGGGTGTGGTGCATGCGATCAGCCGAGCTCAAGTAAGTACTCCCAAATTACCCATACAAGTTAATTGTTCAGTTTCAGTTTCAGTAGAACAGCATGCTAGTATAGGACTAAGGATCTAGGAGGATGCCTTATGTACCTGTTTTATGTGTTACAGCTTTATGAGTATTGCATGCTAGTATTGAGTAGACAGCAGTAGGATAGCCTGTTTAGGTTATGCCTGATAGTAAGAGCTTAGCATTGTATGCTAGAGTAGCTTCTCGTTATAAGGATAGTTTTACCTGAGTATGTTTCCTTATCCGAATGCTGCTTGCTTTGTGCTTTGTGGAGCTCTGAATGGCGGGAGTTAGTCATTAGGTGAATACGCCACATCACATGTGATCAGGGTTGAATAATCTCAGAGTGCTGGATATGGCCCTATTGCGCAGCTCTTGTTTGAGTCCAACCGTTATAGGGACGAGTCTTTTACTTGAAGGATTATCTGAGCCTCGTCACATGTGATGGTGTTCAGGTGATGGCTAATTAGCATTATAAGGAGGCCTTCAGCAGCTGAGGACTAGTTGTGTTGAGTCTGAGGTTTCCCTAGGGCAAGCCTAGGATGAGAGTAGCAGAGGTCAGCAGTAGTAGAAGTGACTTGGTGGAGTCAAGGCGGTTCTTGAGGAAAGTACGGATAGACGTGGAAGGTAGTATGGGCCCGTACTACTGAAAGCAGAGGATCCGTACTCGAATCAAGGAAGGCCGAGACAAGGCCAGGAAGCTAGTAGTAGTA
This sequence comes from Lactuca serriola, assembly GCF_051521515.1. Taxonomy (NCBI): domain Eukaryota; kingdom Viridiplantae; phylum Streptophyta; class Magnoliopsida; order Asterales; family Asteraceae; genus Lactuca; species Lactuca serriola. The sequence goes on along the minus strand of NC_136412.1, from coordinate 14,272,606 downwards.
TCAATGATCCATTGAGATATCTCAGTTTTCTGATATTGCTATGATGTGTTTCAGTATGGTGGTTTTGCGTCCGAGGACAGCAGCCGGCAGTGGAGGCGCCGGGGAGGGATCAGGATCAAGCTCGGGAAGCGAGCACATGGATGAGCAGACCAGAGAGTTTCTTTCTTCAGAGATTACTCGTATCATTTTAGAGCAGACTCCTGTGATCTTCGGTTCGATCAAGGAGGGGATTTTAGAGCTGATGGATGAGAGATTGGGCACCTTCCGTGCCGAGGTGGCGGCCATGATGGGGTCGCGCACCCTTACTTTCAGGGAGTTCAGGGCATGTGGAGCTCCGGACTATCATGGGGAACGAGACCCCATAGCGAGTACCAGATGGTTGGCGGATGTGGCCAACGCTTTCCGCACTAGCAGATGTCCCGAGGGGGACAAGGTCAGACTGGCGTCCTGTCTTCTGAAGGACAGGGCACGGGATTGGTGGGAGGAGGTCGGACATGCCATTGGGGATGATGCAGCATTGGACGCCATGACCTGGGCTGATTTCTCTACCAGGTTCAGGGCAGAGTTTGCACCGGTCATTGAGGTGCAGCAGTTGGCTAGGGAGTTTCAGGACCTTACCCAGACTATAGAGACAGTGGCGGAGATCACCGCCAAGTTCGGGGAGAGGGCTCTTCTCGTTCCTCAGTACGTGGCTGATGAGGAAATGAAGAAGGCCCGTTATCATGAGATGTTGCGGAGCGATATCCGCCAGTTTGTGAGCCGATCCAGCTGTAAAACGCTGGAAGATATGATTGCTAGGGCCCGGGAGAGGGAGATTGACCTCGAGATGGAGAAGAAGAGGAAACCGGAGGCGGTTTCAGGTTCAGGCAGTTCGAGCAAAAAGCCCAAGGTTTCAGATCACAGATCTCGGAGTCAGCAGAGCCACGGTCGATGTGGCAAGTGTGGGAGATTGCACGAGGGACTGTGCAAGGCAGGGAGTTCCGGCTGCTACAAGTGCGGTCGGATTGGGCATTTGAGTAGGGATTGTACGGCCCCTGCTACTGCCATTGCAGCATCAGATCTGATTTGCTTTCAGTGCAATCAGAGGGGACATAAAAAGTCCCAGTGTCCGAGCTTAGCCGCAGCAGGGAAGGTGGTTGCACCTGCCCCTGCTACCTTGAGGATTACAGATGGCCGGCAGGGCCGAGCCGAGACGCCAGTGGCGAAGAGCAGGGCGTTTCAGATGACAGCAGAGGAGGCGCGAGCGACTCCTGATGTGGTGACGGGTATGTATCTTCCTTCATCTCTTTATTATTATTATCGTTTGAGTATTGCTTATGATTATATGTTTTATTCAGGGTCGTTCTCTGTGAACGGCATTTCTGCTATGGTATTATTCGATTCGGGGGCTACCCGATCATTCGTATCGCTTGCGCTTAGCAAGAGATTTAGTAGAGCTCAAGGGAGCTGGATTGTCCATTAGAGGTTGAGATAGCAGATGATAGGACCGTGAGGGTCAGCAGAGTCCATAGAGGGTGTTCTCTTTAGTTATTTGATGAGCAGTTTTCAGTGGATCTGGTACCTATTCCTCTGCGAGGGAATAAGGTTATTGTGGGCATGGATTGGCTAAGCCCCAATGGGGCGGTGATTGATTGTGAGCTTCAGCTAGTGAGGGTCCGCACTCCCAGTGGGGGAGAGTTAGTGATTCAGGGCGAGAGGCCACAACGGGGACCGACCTTTTGTTCCGCCGCAAGGGCGAGGCGCTATGTTCAGCAGGGTTGCGCCGGTTTTGTAGCTTACGTCTTGGATGCCCGGGGGAAGGGCAAGACGACAGTTGATGATGTTCCTATTGTTCGAGACTACCCGGACGTGTTTCCCGAGGATTTGCCGGGGATAGGTCCTGAGAGACAGGTTGAGTTCAGGATCGACCTAATTCCTGGAGCGGCTCCGATAGCCAAAGCACCGTATCGATTAGCTCCCCCTGAGATGCAGGAGTTGTCTACACAGCTGCAGGAGCTGTTAGACAAGGGTTTCATTCGGCCGATCAGTTCGCCTTGGGGAGCGCCAATCCTGTTTGTGAGGAAGAAGGATGGGTCACATCGTATGTGTATAGATTATCGGGAGTTGAATAAGGTAACGGTGAAGAACCGTTACCCACTTCCGAGGATAGATGATTTGTTTGATCAGCTTCAGGGAGCGACTTGGTTCTCCAAGATCGATCTACGCTCCGGTTATCATCAGATGCGGGTTAGAGATGAGGATGTACAGAAGACTGCTTTCAGGACCAGGTATGGTCATTATGAGTTTGTGGTGATGCCATTTGGGCTCACCAATGCTCCAGCCGCGTTCATGGACCTCATGAACCGCGTGTGTAGGCCGATGCTGGATCGGTCAGTGATAGTGTTTATAGATGATATCTTGGTATATTCCAAGACGTAGGAGCAGCACGAGGAGCACCTGCGGGAGGTGCTGGAGGCTTTGAGGAGGGAGAGACTTTTCGCAAAGTTCTCCAAGTGTGAGTTCTGGTTGCGCGAGGTGCAGTTCCTTGGTCACCTCGTCAACCAGAAGGGCATTTTGGTAGATCCGGCCAAGATAGAGGCCGTGATGCAGTGGGAGGTCCCGAAGTCTCCATCTGAGATTCGGAGCTTCCTAGGGTTGGCAGGGTATTATCGGAGATTTATTCAGTATTTCTCCAAGATAGCAGTGTCGCTCACCCGACTGACCAAGAAGTCGGTGGTATTTCGTTGGGGGCCTGAGCAGCAGACAGCGTTCGAGACCCTTTAGGCAGAGGTTGTGCGAGGCTCCGATCCTTATTTTGCCAGAGGGAGTAGAGGACTTCGTAGTCTATTGTGATGCCTCGATCACCGGTATGGGAGCAGTTTTGATGCAGCGAGGTCATGTGATAGCTTATGCCTCGAGACAGTTGAAGCCTCACGAGGCTAATTATCCTACCCATGATTTGGAGCTGGGGGCAGTTGTGTTTGCCCTCAAGATTTGGAGGCATTACCGTTATGGGGTCCGTTGTACTATTTACACGGATCACAAGAGTTTGAGGTACCTTATGGATCAGCCGAGTCTGAACATGAGGCAGAGGAGGTGGTTGGATGTGCTAAAGGATTACGACTGTGAGATCCTTTACCATCCAGGGAAGGCCAACGTGGTGGCCGATGCCTTGAGCCGCAAAGTATCGGCGGCCCCTATCAGAGATCTATGTTTGAGGATGACAGTGATCACTCCGTTGTTGGAGCGGATCAAGGAGGCTCAGGTGGAGGGCCTCAAGGAGGAGAGACAGAAGTGTGAGAGGATTGTGGGTCGAGTAGCCTCGTTTGATTATGATAGCCGTGGTTTGCTGACGCTTCACGGGAGAGTGTGGGTACCGTACTGGGGTGGAGTACGGCAAGTGTTGATGGATGAGGCTCATAAGTCTCGGTTTTCTATCCACCCAGGGGCGACGAAGATGTATCGAGATCTTCGACCTGATTATTGGTGGCCCTGCATGAAGCGGGACGTCGCCTGGTACGTCGAGAGATGCCTGACCTGCCGGAAGGTCAAGGCGGAGCACCAGAGACCTCACGGCAGGGTGCAGCCGTTAGACATTCCCGTGTGGAAATGGGAGGACATCACCATGGATTTTGTCACCAAGCTTCCCCGGACCGCACGTGGAGTGGATTCGATATGGGTAGTAGTGGATCGGTTGACGAAGAGTGCTCATTTTATCCCGATCCAGGAGAGTATATCGGCGGAGAAGTTAGCCGATATCTATGTGCGAGAGATTGTGGCACGTCATGGAGTGCCGGTATCGGTGGTGTCAGACCGAGATGTCCGTTTCACATCCAGGTTCTGGAAGCGGTTCCACGACGAGATGGGTACTCGTCTCCTTTTCAGCACCGCTTTCCACCCTCAGACAGACGGGCAGAGCGAGAGGACGATTCAGACTCTCGAGGACATGCTTAGGGCATGTGTCCTAGATTTCGGTGGCAGTTGGGATACGTATCTTCCGTTAGTGGAATTCTCGTATAACAATAGTTATCATGCGAGCATTGATCGACCTCCCTTTGAGATGCTGTATGGGAGGAAGTGTAGGACCCCAATTTGTTGGGGCGAGGTCGGTCAGCGGGTCATCGGGAGCACGGAGGTGGTGCTCAAGACGACTGAGTTGATCCAACAGGTCCGTAGTAGACTGCAGACTGCTCAGAGTCAGCAGAAGAGCTACGCCGATAGGAGGCGTTCGGACTTGGAGTTCCAGGTGGGGGATATGGTCCTTCTGAAGGTCTCACCTTGGAAGGGTGTCATCAGGTTCCGGAAGAGGGGCAAGTTGGGCCCCAGATTTATTGGTCCTTTCCGGGTTTTGGCCCGGGTGGGTCGGGTTGCTTATCGGTTAGATCTTCCTGAGGAGCTTAGTCAGATCCACAACACTTTCCATGTGTCTCAGTTGAGGAAGTGTTTGGTGGATGAGTCAGCAGTCGTTCCCCTAGAGGATATTCAGGTTGATAGCAGCCTGAACTATATTGAGAGACCGGTCGCGATTCTATACCGGAAAACCAAGAACTTGAGGAACAAGGAAATTCAGTTAGTGAAGGTGCAGTGGCAGCACCGGAAGGGGTCTGAGTGGACGTGGGAGGCTGAGGAGGAGATGAGGGAGCACTACCCAGAGATATTTGCAGATTCAGCCGTAGCAGACTTCGAGGACGAAGTCTGAGATAAGTGGGGGAGAATTGTAACGACCCGTCTCCGGTAAGATAATTCCTTGGTATTTATTTTGAAGTTTGCTAGAGGGACTCGGCGAGTTCATAGCCTGACTCGCCGAGTAGGGTCGGGATTTCGAGCACGTGTTAGCTGGCGACTCGGCGAGTCCATATTCCGGACTCGACGAGTCTGTCCATCTGGGAGAAACCCTAAATCCCCGGGTTGCCCACTATTTAAGCCACCTTATAGCCCCCAATCTCGCCTCCTTCACCCTCAAAAACTGTGAGAAAACCCTAATTCGTTCTTGAGTGATTCTAAGTGATTTTGTGTGCTATTGTGAAGGCTTGAAGAAGGAGAAGAAGGAAAGAGCAAGAAGAAGGACTGTAGAGCAGAGATTCAAGGGAAAGCAAGAGCTCTTTGAGGTATTCTTCCGTTTTCCCTCTCTTTTATGCCTTAAAACCCTTTCTAGATCTTGTTAATGCCTTTCTCAAAGCTTTATGTTGATATGGAAGATCTCTTATGCCGAGATAACCTTAGATCTGTTCATTTAGGAGTTGTGGAGCCCAGATCTATTGTCTTTATGGAGCTATTTTGCATATTAACCCTAGATCTACCCCTTTTAAGCATCTTTTAACCTTTATTCCCTTGTTCATGTGTTTGTACACGTAAAGTTGGAAACTTTACGTGGTAAATCATCTTATTGGACCCAGATCTATCATTTGTATGTTTTGGATTCGAGCAGAATCGAGTGTAGAATAGTTGCATGGCGGTGACTCGGCGAGTCGGAAGAACGACTCGGCGAGTCGAGTCGCGAGTCCCCGATTTCTTCCCTTTTGAGCGGTGTCGAGTGGGACCAGTGAGTAGTGGAGTGGACTCAGCGAGTTTGAGGGTAGACTCAGTGATGGAGGGACTCGGCGAGTTGTTCATACAACTCGGCGAGTCCAAGGCAATCTTCTTAAGCTCAAGAACAAATCGTCGAGTTGTTCATATGACTCGGCGAGTCGGATGAAGATTGTCTGAGTTCTTGGATCGAATGAGTACTCGTCGAGTCGATGCCATACTCGACGAGTAGCAGCGAGTAGGGTCGAGGAGTGAGAATAGGGACTCGGCGAGTTGGCGGCCCAACTCGGCGAGTCAGGACAACTGTGGGTTGACTTTGACCGAGAGTTGACTTTGTCTGAGAGTTGACTTTGACCAAGGGTAAAAGAGTCATTTTACCCAATGCAGTGTTTAGTATTTGATTGAGTGTGTATGGATTTGTAGCCGGGGAGATACCGGAGCAACAACAGTTAGCCCTCAGAGCTATTCACTCAGCAGCCAGTTCACGAGGTGAGTTTCCCTTCAGTAGGAACGGGTTTACGGCCACAATGCCGGCCCGTTTAATTATCGGTAGTTCCGGAAGTTGATCTGATGCAGTAGCTAGAGTGCTTGATGTCTTTGTGATTCAAGCATATTTGTGCTATGTGTTCCGGACTTCGGTCCGATGCAGTATGCAGTATATGTGATTATAATAGTTGTTATGTTCTATGCTATGCCATGATCGATCAGTTCCGGACTTCGGTCCGATGCAGTCAGTTCCGGACTTCGGTCGGTTCCGGACTTCGGTCCGATGCAGTCGGTTCCGGACTTCGGTCCGATGCAGTTAATTCCGGACTCTGGTCCGATGCAGGGGACAAGGTCCCAGTCAGTTCCGGACTTCGGTCCGATGCAGCTAGTTCCAGACTTCGGTCTGATGCAGTGGGCAAGGCCCAGTATGTGCTTTTTATGTATTATAGTATGTGGTAGCTTGGGGGAGCTCACTAAGCTTCGTGCTTACAGTTTTGGTTTTGGTTTCAGGTACTTCCGCTAGCAGAGGGAAGAGCTCGGGAGGATGGCATCTCACACACCACAGCTTCAGTTTTTATCCTGGGAGTTGATTTAGTTTTTATATGACATGGTTATGATACAGTTTCCGCACAGTGTTGTTTTTATTATGTTTGGGATACATCACGTATGTTTTTTATGATATGACACTCAGATTATGGTTTTTGGTTATATTGAAAATGAAATTTTTGGGTCGTAATTTTTGGGTTGTTACAAGTTGGTATCAGAGCCCTGGTTTGAGGGATTCGGATACACTTCCGGGTGTATCTGAACTCAAACTAAGGGGAAATAAAAAGTTTTTTCGAAAAAGGAAAATGTTTTCTAAAAGAGTTTTGAAAGCACTTAGAAGGAAAGAAATTTTTAAACAAGATAAGGGTGTGGTGCATGCGATCAGCCGAGCTCAAGTAAGTACTCCCAAATTACCCATACAAGTTAATTGTTCAGTTTCAGTTTCAGTAGAACAGCATGCTAGTATAGGACTAAGGATCTAGGAGGATGCCTTATGTACCTGTTTTATGTGTTACAGCTTTATGAGTATTGCATGCTAGTATTGAGTAGACAGCAGTAGGATAGCCTGTTTAGGTTATGCCTGATAGTAAGAGCTTAGCATTGTATGCTAGAGTAGCTTCTCGTTATAAGGATAGTTTTACCTGAGTATGTTTCCTTATCCGAATGCTGCTTGCTTTGTGCTTTGTGGAGCTCTGAATGGCGGGAGTTAGTCATTAGGTGAATACGCCACATCACATGTGATCAGGGTTGAATAATCTCAGAGTGCTGGATTTGGCCCTATTGCGCAGCTCTTGTTTGAGTCCAACCGTTATAGGGACGAGTCTTTTACTTGAAGGATTATCTGAGCCTCGTCACATGTGATGGTGTTCAGGTGATGGCTAATTAGCATTATAAGGAGGCCTTCAGCAGCTGAGGACTAGTTGTGTTGAGTCTGAGGTTTCCCTAGGGCAAGCCTAGGATGAGAGTAGCAGAGGTCAGCAGTAGTAGAAGTGACTTGGTGGAGTCAAGGCGGTTCTTGAGGAAAGTACGGATAGATGTGGAAGGTAGTATGGGCCCGTACTACTGAAAGCAGAGGATCCGTACTCGAATCAAGGAAGGCCGAGACAAGGCCAGGAAGCTAGTAGTAGTATCAATGATCCATTGAGATATCTCAGTTTTCTGATATTGCTATGATGTGTTTCAGTATGGTGGTTTTGCGTCCGAGGACAGCAGCCGGCAGTGGAGGCGCCGGGGAGGGATCAGGATCAAGCTCGGGAAGCGAGCACATGGATGAGCAGACCAGAGAGTTTCTTTCTTCAGAGATTACTCGTATCATTTTAGAGCAGACTCATGTGATCTTCGGTTCGATCAAGGAGGGGATTTTAGAGCTGATGGATGAGAGATTGGGCACCTTCCGTGCCGAGGTGGCGGCCATGATGGGGTCGCGCACCCTTACTTTCAGGGAGTTCAGGGCATGTGGAGCTCCGGACTATCATGGGGAACGAGACCCCATAGCGAGTACCAGATGGTTGGCGGATGTGGCCAACGCTTTCCGCACTAGCAGATGTCCCGAGGGGGACAAGGTCAGACTGGCGTCCTGTCTTCTGAAGGACAGGGCACGGGATTGGTGGGAGGAGGTCGGACATGCCATTGGGGATGATGCAGCATTGGACGCCATGACCTGGGCTGATTTCTCTACCAGGTTCAGGGCAGAGTTTGCACCGGTCATTGAGGTGCAGCAGTTGGCTAGGGAGTTTCAGGACCTTACCCAGACTACAGAGACAGTGGCGGAGATCACCGCCAAGTTCGGGGAGAGGGCTCTTCTCGTTCCTCAGTACGTGGCTGATGAGGAAATGAAGAAGGCCCGTTATCATGAGATGTTGCGGAGCGATATCCGCCAGTTTGTGAGCCGATCCAGCTGTAAAACGCTGGAAGATATGATTGCTAGGGCCCGGGAGAGGGAGATTGACCTCGAGATGGAGAAGAAGAGGAAACCGGAGGCGGTTTCAGGTTCAGGCAGTTCGAGCAAAAAGCCCAAGGTTTCAGATCACAGATCTCGGAGTCAGCAGAGCCACGGTCGATGTGGCAAGTGTGGGAGATTGCACGAGGGAGTGTGCAAGGCAGGGAGTTCCGGCTGCTACAAGTGCGGTCGGATTGGGCATTTGAGTAGGGATTGTACGGCCCCTGCTACTGCCATTGCAGCATCAGATCTGATTTGCTTTCAGTGCAATCAGAGGGGACATAAAAAGTCCCAGTGTCCGAGCTTAGCCGCAGCAGGGAAGGTGGTTGCACCTGCCCCTGCTACCTTGAGGATTACAGATGGCCGGCAGGGCCGAGCCGAGACGCCAGTGGCGAAGAGCAGGGCGTTTCAGATGACAGCAGAGGAGGCGCGAGCGACTCCTGATGTGGTGACGGGTATGTATCTTCCTTCATCTCTTTATTATTATTATCGTTTGAGTATTGCTTATGATTATATGTTTTATTCAGGGTCGTTCTCTGTGAACGGCATTTCTGCTATGGTATTATTCGATTCGGGGGCTACCCGATCATTCGTATCGCTTGCGCTTAGCAAGAGATTTAGTAGAGCTCCAAGGGAGCTGGATTTTCCATTAGAGGTTGAGATAGCAGATGATAGGACCGTGAGGGTCAGCAGAGTCCATAGAGGGTGTTCTCTTCAGTTATTTGATGAGCAGTTTTCAGTGGATCTGGTACCTATTCCTCTGCGAGGGAATAAGGTTATTGTGGGCATGGATTGGCTAAGCCCCAATGGGGCGGTGATTGATTGTGAGCTTCAGCTAGTGAGGGTCCGCACTCCCAGTGGGGGAGAGTTAGTGATTCAGGGCGAGAGGCCACAACGGGGACCGACCTTTTGTTCCGCCGCAAGGGCGAGGCGCTATGTTCAGCAGGGTTGCGCCGGTTTTGTAGCTTACGTCTTGGATGCCCGGGGGAAGGGCAAGACGACAGTTGATGATGTTCCTATTGTTCGAGACTACCCGGACGTGTTTCCCGAGGATTTGCCGGGGATAGGTCCTGAGAGACAGGTTGAGTTCAGGATCGACCTAATTCCTGGAGCGGCTCCGATAGCCAAAGCACCGTATCGATTAGCTCCCCCTGAGATGCAGGAGTTGTCTACACAGCTGCAGGAGCTGTTAGACAAGGGTTTCATTCGGCCGATCAGTTCGCCTTGGGGAGCGCGAATCCTGTTTGTGAGGAAGAAGGATGGGTCACATCGTATGTGTATAGATTATCGGGAGTTGAATAAGGTAACGGTGAAGAACCGTTACCCACTTCCGAGGATAGATGATTTGTTTGATCAGCTTCAGGGAGCGACTTGGTTCTCCAAGATCGATCTACGCTCCGGTTATCATCAGATGCGGGTTAGAGATGAGGATGTACAGAAGACTGCTTTCAGGACCAGGTATGGTCATTATGAGTTTGTGGTGATGCCATTTGGGCTCACCAATGCTCCAGCCGCGTTCATGGACCTCATGAACCGCGTGTGTAGGCCGATGCTGGATCGGTCAGTGATAGTGTTTATAGATGATATCTTGGTATATTCCAAGACGCAGGAGCAGCACGAGGAGCACCTGCGGGAGGTGCTGGAGGCTTTGAGGAGGGAGAGACTTTTCGCAAAGTTCTCCAAGTGTGAGTTCTGGTTGCGCGAGGTGCAGTTCCTTGGTCACCTCGTCAACCAGAAGGGCATTTTGGTAGATCCGGCCAAGATAGAGGCCGTGATGCAGTGGGAGGTCCCGAAGTCTCCATCTGAGATTCGGAGCTTCCTAGGGTTGGCAGGGTATTATCGGAGATTTATTCAGTATTTCTCCAAGATAGCAGTGTCGCTCACCCGACTGACCAAGAAGTCGGTGGTATTTCGTTGGGGGCCTGAGCAGCAGACAGCGTTCGAGACCCTTTAGGCAGAGGTTGTGCGAGGCTCCGATCCTTATTTTGCCAGAGGGAGTAGAGGACTTCGTAGTCTATTGTGATGCCTCGATCACCGGTATGGGAGCAGTTTTGATGCAGCGAGGTCATGTGATAGCTTATGCCTCGAGACAGTTGAAGCCTCACGAGGCTAATTATCCTACCCATGATTTGGAGCTGGGGGCAGTTGTGTTTGCCCTCAAGATTTGGAGGCATTACCGTTATGGGGTCCGTTGTACTATTTACACGGATCACAAGAGTTTGAGGTACCTTATGGATCAGCCGAGTCTGAACATGAGGCAGAGGAGGTGGTTGGATGTGCTAAAGGATTACGACTGTGAGATCCTTTACCATCCAGGGAAGGCCAACGTGGTGGCCGATGCCTTGAGCCGCAAAGTATCGGCGGCCCCTATCAGAGATCTATGTTTGAGGATGACAGTGATCACTCCGTTGTTGGAGCGGATCAAGGAGGCTCAGGTGGAGGGCCTCAAGGAGGAGAGACAGAAGTGTGAGAGGATTGTGGGTCGAGTAGCCTCGTTTGATTATGATAGCCGTGGTTTGCTGACGCTTCACGGGAGAGTGTGGGTACCGTACTGGGGTGGAGTACGGCAAGTGTTGATGGATGAGGCTCATAAGTCTCGGTTTTCTATCCACCCAGGGGCGACGAAGATGTATCGAGATCTTCGACCTGATTATTGGTGGCCCTGCATGAAGCGGGACGTCGCCTGGTACGTCGAGAGATGCCTGACCTGCCGGAAGGTCAAGGCGGAGCACCAGAGACCTCACGGCAGGGTGCAGCCGTTAGACATTCCCGTGTGGAAATGGGAGGACATCACCATGGATTTTGTCACCAAGCTTCCCCGGACCGCACGTGGAGTGGATTCGATATGGGTAGTAGTGGATCGGTTGACGAAGAGTGCTCATTTTATCCCGATCCAGGAGAGTATATCGGCGGAGAAGTTAGCCGATATCTATGTGCGAGAGATTGTGGCACGTCATGGAGTGCCGGTATCGGTGGTGTCAGACCGAGATGTCCGTTTCACATCCAGGTTCTGGAAGCGGTTCCACGACGAGATGGGTACTCGTCTCCTTTTCAGCACCGCTTTCCACCCTCAGACAGACGGGCAGAGCGAGAGGACGATTCAGACTCTCGAGGACATGCTTAGGGCATGTGTCCTAGATTTCGGTGGCAGTTGGGATACGTATCTTCCGTTAGCGGAATTCTCGTATAACAATAGTTATCATGCGAGCATTGATCGACCTCCCTTTGAGATGCTGTATGGGAGGAAGTGTAGGACCCCAATTTGTTGGGGCGAGGTCGGTCAGCGGGTCATCGGGAGCACGGAGGTGGTGCTCAAGACGACTGAGTTGATCCAACAGGTCCGTAGTAGACTGCAGACTGCTCAGAGTCAGCAGAAGAGCTACGCCGATAGGAGGCGTTCGGACTTGGAGTTCCAGGTGGGGGATATGGTCCTTCTGAAGGTCTCACCTTGGAAGGGTGTCATCAGGTTCCGGAAGAGGGGCAAGTTGGGCCCCAGATTTATTGGTCCTTTCCGGGTTTTGGCCCGGGTGGGTCGGGTTGCTTATCGGTTAGATCTTCCTGAGGAGCTTAGTCAGATCCACAACACTTTCCATGTGTCTCAGTTGAGGAAGTGTTTGGTGGATGAGTCAGCAGTCGTTCCCCTAGAGGATATTCAGGTTGATAGCAGCCTGAACTATATTGAGAGACCGGTCGCGATTCTGTACCGGAAAACCAAGAACTTGAGGAACAAGGAAATTCAGTTAGTGAAGGTGCAGTGGCAGCACCGGAAGGGGTCTGAGTGGACGTGGGAGGCTGAGGAGGAGATGAGGGAGCACTACCCAGAGATATTTGCAGATTCAGCCGTAGCAGACTTCGAGGACGAAGTCTGAGATAAGTGGGGGAGAATTGTAACGACCCGTCTCCGGTAAGATAATTCCTTGGTATTTATTTTGAAGTTTGCTAGAGGGACTCGGCGAGTTCATAGCCTGACTCGCCGAGTAGGGTCGGGATTTCGAGCACGTGTTAGCTGGCGACTCGGCGAGTCCATATTCCGGACTCGACGAGTCTGTCCATCTGGGAGAAACCCTAAATCCCCGGGTTGCCCACTATTTAAGCCACCTTATAGCCCCCAATCTCGCCTCCTTCACCCTCAAAAACTGTGAGAAAACCCTAATTCGTTCTTGAGTGATTCTAAGTGATTTTGTGTGCTATTGTGAAGGCTTGAAGAAGGAGAAGAAGGAAAGAGCAAGAAGAAGGACTGTAGAGCAGAGATTCAAGGGAAAGCAAGAGCTCTTTGAGGTATTCTTCCGTTTTCCCTCTCTTTTATGCCTTAAAACCCTTTCTAGATCTTGTTAATGCCTTTCTCAAAGCTTTATGTTGATATGGAAGATCTCTTATGCCGAGATAACCTTAGATCTGTTCATTTAGGAGTTGTGGAGCCCAGATCTATTGTCTTTATGGAGCTATTTTGCATATTAACCCTAGATCTACCCCTTTTAAGCATCTTTTAACCTTTATTCCCTTGTTCATGTGTTTGTACACGTAAAGTTGGAAACTTTACGTGGTAAATCATCTTATTGGACCCAGATCTATCATTTGTATGTTTTGGATTCGAGCAGAATCGAGTGTAGAATAGTTGCATGGCGGTGACTCGGCGAGTCGGAAGAACGACTCGGCGAGTCGAGTCGCGAGTCCCCGATTTCTTCCCTTTTGAGCGGTGTCGAGTGGGACCAGTGAGTAGTGGAGTGGACTCAGCGAGTTTGAGGGTAGACTCAGTGATGGAGGGACTCGGCGAGTTGTTCATACAACTCGGCGAGTCCAAGGCAATCTTCTTAAGCTCAAGAACAAATCGTCGAGTTGTTCATATGACTCGGCGAGTCGGATGAAGATTGTCTGAGTTCTTGGATCGAATGAGTACTCGTCGAGTCGATGCCATACTCGACGAGTAGCAGCGAGTAGGGTCGAGGAGTGAGAATAGGGACTCGGCGAGTTGGCGGCCCAACTCGGCGAGTCAGGACAACTGTGGGTTGACTTTGACCGAGAGTTGACTTTGTCTGAGAGTTGACTTTGACCAAGGGTAAAAGAGTCATTTTACCCAATGCAGTGTTTAGTATTTGATTGAGTGTGTATGGATTTGTAGCCGGGGAGATACCGGAGCAACAACAGTTAGCCCTCAGAGCTATTCACTCAGCAGCCAGTTCACGAGGTGAGTTTCCCTTCAGTAGGAACGGGTTTACGGCCACAATGCCGGCCCGTTTAATTATCGGTAGTTCCGGAAGTTGATCTGATGCAGTAGCTAGAGTGCTTGATGTCTTTGTGATTCAAGCATATTTGTGTTATGTGTTCCGGACTTCGGTCCGATGCAGTATGCAGTATATGTGATTATAATAGTTGTTATGTTCTATGCTATGCCATGATCGATCAGTTCCGGACTTCGGTCCGATGCAGTCGGTTCCGGACTTCGGTCCGATGCAGTTAATTCCGGACTCTGGTCCGATGCAGGGGACAAGGTCCCAGTCAGTTCCGGACTTCGGTCCGATGCAGCTAGTTCCAGACTTCGGTCTGATGTAGTGGGCAAGGCCCAGTATGTGCTTTTTATGTATTATAGTATGTGGTAGCTTGGGGGAGCTCACTAAGCTTCGTGCTTATAGTTTTGGTTTTGGTTTCAGGTACTTCCGCTAGCAGAGGGAAGAGCTCGGGATGATGGCATCTCACACACCACAGCTTCAGTTTTTATCCTGGGAGTTGATTTAGTTTTTATATGACATGGTTATGATACAGTTTCCGCACAGTGTTGTTTTTATTATGTTTGGGATACATCACGTATGGTTTTTATGATATGACACTCAGATTATGGTTTTTGGTTATATTGAAAATGAAAATTTTGGGTCGTAATTTTTGGGTTGTTACAAGTTGGTATCAGAGCCCTGGTTTGAGGGATTCAGATACACTTCCGGGTGTATCTGAACTCAAACTAAGGGGAATTAAAAAGTTTTTTCGAAAAAGGAAAATGTTTTCTAAAAGAGTTTTGAAAGCACTTAGAAGGAAAGAAATTTTTAAACAAGATAAGGGTGTGGTGCATGCGATCAGCCGAGCTCAAGTAAGTACTCCCAAATTACCCATACAAGTTAATTGTTCAGTTTCAGTTTCAGTAGAACAGCATGCTAGTATAGGACTAAGGATCTAGGAGGATGCCTTATGTACCTGTTTTATGTGTTACAGCTTTATGAGTATTGCATGCTAGTATTGAGTAGACAGCAGTAGGATAGCCTGTTTAGGTTATGCCTGATAGTAAGAGCTTAGCATTGTATGCTAGAGTAGCTTCTCGTTATAAGGATAGTTTTACCTGAGTATGTTTCCTTATCCGAATGCTGCTTGCTTTGTGCTTTGTGGAGCTCTGAATGGTGGGAGTTAGTCATTAGGTGAATACGCCACATCACATGTGATCAGGGTTGAATAATCTCAGAGTGCTGGATTTGGCCCTATTGCGCAGCTCTTGTTTGAGTCCAACCGTTATAGGGACGAGTCTTTTACTTGAAGGATTATCTGAGCCTCGTCACATGTGATGGTGTTCAGGTGATGGCTAATTAGCATTATAAGGAGGCCTTCAGCAGCTGAGGACTAGTTGTGTTGAGTCTGAGGTTTCCCTAGGGCAAGCCTAGGATGAGAGTAGCAGAGGTCAGCAGTAGTAGAAGTGACTTGGTGGAGTCAAGGCGGTTCTTGAGGAAAGTACGGATAGATGTGGAAGGTAGTATGGGCCCGTACTACTGAAAGCAGAGGATCCGTACTCGAATCAAGGAAGGCCGAGACAAGGCCAGGAAGCTAGTAGTAGTATCAATGATCCATTGAGATATCTCAGTTTTCTGATATTGCTATGATGTGTTTCAGTATGGTGGTTTTGCGTCCGAGGACAGCAGCCGGCAGTGGAGGCGCCGGGGAGGGATCAGGATCAAGCTCGGGAAGCGAGCACATGGATGAGCAGACCAGAGAGTTTCTTTCTTCAGAGATTACTCGTATCATTTTAGAGCAGACTCCTGTGATCTTCGGTTCGATCAAGGAGGGGATTTTAGAGCTGATGGATGAGAGATTGGGCACCTTCCGTGCCGAGGTGGCGGCCATGATGGGGTCGCGCACCCTTACTTTCAGGGAGTTCAGGGCATGTGGAGCTCCGGACTATCATGGGGAACGAGACCCCATAGCGAGTACCAGATGGTTGGCGGATGTGGCCAACGCTTTCCGCACTAGCAGATGTCCCGAGGGGGACAAGGTCAGACTGGCGTCCTGTCTTCTGAAGGACAGGGCACGGGATTGGTGGGAGGAGGTCGGACATGCCATTGGGGATGATGCAGCATTGGACGCCATGACCTGGGCTGATTTCTCTACCAGGTTCAGGGCAGAGTTTGCACCGGTCATTGAGGTGCAGCAGTTGGCTAGGGGGTTTCAGGACCTTACCCAGACTACAGAGACAGTGGCGGAGATCACCGCCAAGTTCGGGGAGAGGGCTCTTCTCGTTCCTCAGTACGTGGCTGATGAGGAAATGAAGAAGGCCCGTTATCATGAGATGTTGCGGAGCGATATCCGCCAGTTTGTGAGCCGATCCAGCTGTAAAACGCTGGAAGATATGATTGCTAGGGCCCGGGAGAGGGAGATTGACCTCGAGATGGAGAAGAAGAGGAAACCGGAGGCGGTTTCAGGTTCAGGCAGTTCGGGCAAAAAGCCCAAGGTTTCAGATCACAGATCTCGGAGTCAGCAGAGCCACGGTCGATGTGGCAAGTGTGGGAGATTGCACGAGGGAGTGTGCAAGGCAGGGAGTTCCGGCTGCTACAAGTGCGGTCGGATTGGGCATTTGAGTAGGGATTGTACGGCCCCTGCTACTGCCATTGCAGCATCAGATCTGATTTGCTTTCAGTGCAATCAGAGGGGACATAAAAAGTCCCAGTGTCCGAGCTTAGCCGCAGCAGGGAAGGTGGTTGCACCTGCCCCTGCTACCTTGAGGATTACAGATGGCCGGCAGGGCCGAGCCGAGACGCCAGTGGCGAAGAGCAGGGCGTTTCAGATGACAGCAGAGGAGGCGCGAGCGACTCCTGATGTGGTGACGGGTATGTATCTTCCTTCATCTCTTTATTATTATTATCGTTTGAGTATTGCTTATGATTGTATGTTTTATTCAGGGTCGTTCTCTGTGAATGGCATTTCTGCTATGGTATTATTCGATTCGGGGGCTACCCGATCATTCGTATCGCTTGCGCTTAGCAAGAGATTTAGTAGAGCTCCAAGGGAGCTGGATTGTCCATTAGAGGTTGAGATAGCAGATGATAGGACCGTGAGGGTCAGCAGAGTCCATAGAGGGTGTTCTCTTCAGTTATTTGATGAGCAGTTTTCAGTGGATCTGGTACCTATTCCTCTGCGAGGGAATAAGGTTATTGTGGGCATGGATTGGCTAAGCCCCAATAGGGCGGTGATTGATTGTGAGCTTCAGCTAGTGAGGGTCCGCACTCCCAGTGGGGGAGAGTTAGTGATTCAGGGCGAGAGGCCACAACGGGGACCGACCTTTTGTTCCGCCGCAAGGGCGAGGCGCTATGTTCAGCAGGGTTGCGCCGGTTTTGTAGCTTACGTCTTGGATGCCCGGGGGAAGGGCAAGACGACAGTTGATGATGTTCCTATTGTTCGAGACTACCCGGACGTGTTTCCCGAGGATTTGCCGGGGATAGGTCCTGAGAGACAGGTTGAGTTCAGGATCGACCTAATTCCTGGAGCGGCTCCGATAGCCAAAGCACCGTATCGATTAGCTCCCCCTGAGATGCAGGAGTTGTCTACACAGCTGCAGGAGCTGTTAGACAAGGGTTTCATTCGGCCGATCAGTTCGCCTTGGGGAGCGCGAATCCTGTTTGTGAGGAAGAAGGATGGGTCGCATCGTATGTGTATAGATTATCGGGAGTTGAATAAGGTAACGGTGAAGAACCGTTACCCACTTCCGAGGATAGATGATTTGTTTGGTCAGCTTCAGGGAGCGACTTGGTTCTCCAAGATCGATCTACGCTCCGGTTATCATCAGATGCGGGTTAGAGATGAGGATGTACAGAAGACTGCTTTCAGGACCAGGTATGGTCATTATGAGTTTGTGGTGATGCCATTTGGGCTCACCAATGCTCCAGCCGCGTTCATGGACCTCATGAACCGCGTGTGTAGGCCGATGCTGGATCGGTCAGTGATAGTGTTTATAGATGATATCTTGGTATATTCCAAGACGTAGGAGCAGCACGAGGAGCACCTGCGGGAGGTGCTGGAGGCTTTGAGGAGGGAGAGACTTTTCGCAAAGTTCTCCAAGTGTGAGTTCTGGTTGCGCGAGGTGCAGTTCCTTGGTCACCTCGTCAACCAGAAGGGCATTTTGGTAGATCTGGCCAAGATAGAGGCCGTGATGCAGTGGGAGGTCCCGAAGTCTCCATCTGAGATTCGGAGCTTCCTAGGGTTGGCATGGTATTATCGGAGATTTATTCAGTATTTCTCCAAGATAGCAGTGCCGCTCACCCGACTGACCAAGAAGTCGGTGGTATTTCGTTGGGGGCCTGAGCAGTAGACAGCGTTCGAGACCCTTTAGGCAGAGGTTGTGCGAGGCTCCGATCCTTATTTTGCCAGAGGGAGTAGAGGACTTCGTAGTCTATTGTGATGCCTCGATCACCGGTATGGGAGCAGTTTTGATGCAGCGAGGTCATGTGATAGCTTATGCCTCGAGACAGTTGAAGCCTCACGAGGCTAATTATCCTACCCATGATTTGGAGCTGGGGGCAGTTGTGTTTGCCCTCAAGATTTGGAGGCATTACCGTTATGGGGTCCGTTGTACTATTTACACGGATCACAAGAGTTTGAGGTACCTTATGGATCAGCCGAGTCTGAACATGAGGCAGAGGAGGTGGTTGGATGTGCTAAAGGATTACGACTGTGAGATCCTTTACCATCCAGGGAAGGCCAACGTGGTGGCCGATGCCTTGAGCCGCAAAGTATCGGCGGCCCCTATCAGAGATCTATGTTTGAGGATGACAGTGATCACTCCGTTGTTGGAGCGGATCAAGGAGGCTCAGGTGGAGGGCCTCAAGGAGGAGAGACAGAAGTGTGAGAGGATTGTGGGTCGAGTAGCCTCGTTTGATTATGATAGCCGTGGTTTGCTGACGCTTCACGGGAGAGTGTGGGTACCGTACTGGGGTGGAGTACGGCAAGTGTTGATGGATGAGGCTCATAAGTCTCGGTTTTCTATCCACCCAGGGGCGACGAAGATGTATCGAGATCTTCGACCTGATTATTGGTGGCCCTGCATGAAGCGGGACGTCGCCTGGTACGTCGAGAGATGCCTGACCTGCCGGAAGGTCAAGGCGGAGCACCAGAGACCTCACGGCAGGGTGCAGCCGTTAGACATTCCCGTGTGGAAATGGGAGGACATCACCATGGATTTTGTCACCAAGCTTCCCCGGACCGCACGTGGAGTGGATTCGATATGGGTAGTAGTGGATCGGTTGACGAAGAGTGCTCATTTTATCCCGATCCAGGAGAGTATATCGGCGGAGAAGTTAGCCGATATCTATGTGCGAGAGATTGTGGCACGTCATGGAGTGCCGGTATCGGTGGTGTCAGACCGAGATGTCCGTTTCACATCCAGGTTCTGGAAGCGGTTCCACGACGAGATGGGTACTCGTCTCCTTTTCAGCACCGCTTTCCACCCTCAGACAGACGGGCAGAGCGAGAGGACGATTCAGACTCTCGAGGACATGCTTAGGGCATGTGTCCTAGATTTCGGTGGCAGTTGGGATACGTATCTTCCGTTAGCGGAATTCTCGTATAACAATAGTTATCATGCGAGCATTGATCGACCTCCCTTTGAGATGCTGTATGGGAGGAAGTGTAGGACCCCAATTTGTTGGGGCGAGGTCGGTCAGCGGGTCATCGGGAGCACGGAGGTGGTGCTCAAGACGACTGAGTTGATCCAACAGGTCCGTAGTAGACTGCAGACTGCTCAGAGTCAGCAGAAGAGCTACGCCGATAGGAGGCGTTCGGACTTGGAGTTCCAGGTGGGGGATATGGTCCTTCTGAAGGTCTCACCTTGGAAGGGTGTCATCAGGTTCCGGAAGAGGGGCAAGTTGGGCCCCAGATTTATTGGTCCTTTCCGGGTTTTGGCCCGGGTGGGTCGGGTTGCTTATCGGTTAGATCTTCCTGAGGAGCTTAGTCAGATCCACAACACTTTCCATGTGTCTCAGTTGAGGAAGTGTTTGGTGGATGAGTCAGCAGTCGTTCCCCTAGAGGATATTCAGGTTGATAGCAGCCTGAACTATATTGAGAGACCGGTCGCGATTCTGTACCGGAAAACCAAGAACTTGAGGAACAAGGAAATTCAGTTAGTGAAGGTGCAGTGGCAGCACCGGAAGGGGTCTGAGTGGACGTGGGAGGCTGAGGAGGAGATGAGGGAGCACTACCCAGAGATATTTGCAGATTCAGCCGTAGCAGACTTCGAGGACGAAGTCTGAGATAAGTGGGGGAGAATTGTAACGACCCGTCTCCGGTAAGATAATTCCTTGGTATTTATTTTGAAGTTTGCTAGAGGGACTCGGCGAGTTCATAGCCTGACTCGCCGAGTAGGGTCGGGATTTCGAGCACGTGTTAGCTGGCGACTCGGCGAGTCCATATTCCGGACTCGACGAGTCTGTCCATCTGGGAGAAACCCTAAATCCCCGGGTTGCCCACTATTTAAGCCACCTTATAGCCCCCAATCTCGCCTCCTTCACCCTCAAAAACTGTGAGAAAACCCTAATTCGTTCTTGAGTGATTCTAAGTGATTTTGTGTGCTATTGTGAAGGCTTGAAGAAGGAGAAGAAGGAAAGAGCAAGAAGAAGGACTGTAGAGCAGAGATTCAAGGGAAAGCAAGAGCTCTTTGAGGTATTCTTCCGTTTTCCCTCTCTTTTATGCCTTAAAACCCTTTCTAGATCTTGTTAATGCCTTTCTCAAAGCTTTATGTTGATATGGAAGATCTCTTATGCCGAGATAACCTTAGATCTGTTCATTTAGGAGTTGTGGAGCCCAGATCTATTGTCTTTATGGAGCTATTTTGCATATTAACCCTAGATCTACCCCTTTTAAGCATCTTTTAACCTTTATTCCCTTGTTCATGTGTTTGTACACGTAAAGTTGGAAACTTTACGTGGTAAATCATCTTATTGGACCCAGATCTATCATTTGTATGTTTTGGATTCGAGCAGAATCGAGTGTAGAATAGTTGCATGGCGGTGACTCGGCGAGTCGGAAGAACGACTCGGCGAGTCGAGTCGCGAGTCCCCGATTTCTTCCCTTTTGAGCGGTGTCGAGTGGGACCAGTGAGTAGTGGAGTGGACTCAGCGAGTTTGAGGGTAGACTCAGTGATGGAGGGACTCGGCGAGTTGTTCATACAACTCGGCGAGTCCAAGGCAATCTTCTTAAGCTCAAGAACAAATCGTCGAGTTGTTCATATGACTCGGCGAGTCGGATGAAGATTGTCTGAGTTCTTGGATCGAATGAGTACTCGTCGAGTCGATGCCATACTCGACGAGTAGCAGCGAGTAGGGTCGAGGAGTGAGAATAGGGACTCGGCGAGTTGGCGGCCCAACTCGGCGAGTCAGGACAACTGTGGGTTGACTTTGACCGAGAGTTGACTTTGTCTGAGAGTTGAATTTGACCAAGGGTAAAAGAGTCATTTTACCCAATGCAGTGTTTAGTATTTGATTGAGTGTGTATGGATTTGTAGCCGGGGAGATACCGGAGCAGCAGCAGTTAGCCCTCAGAGCTATTCACTCAGCAGCCAGTTCACGAGGTGAGTTTCCCTTCAGTAGGAACGGGTTTACGGCCACAATGCCGGCCCGTTTAATTATCGGTAGTTCCGGAAGTTGATCTGATGCAGTAGCTAGAGTGCTTGATGTCTTTGTGATTCAAGCATATTTGTGTTATGTGTTCCGGACTTCGGTCCGATGCAGTATGCAGTATATGTGATTATAATAGTTGTTATGTTCTATGCTATGCCATGATCGATCAGTTCCGGACTTCGGTCCGATGCAGTTAGTTCCGGACTTCGGTCCGATGCAGTTAGTTCCGGACTTCGGTCCGATGCAGTCAGTTCTGGACTTCGGTCCGATGCAGTCGTCTCACCAATCACTCGTGATACAATTCATGGAGTGATCCAAGTGAGCGTGGGTTTGATCCAATGCTCAAATTCATATTCATAAGCACTCATGAACGTTGCAACAAACATTTGCTTATGTCTAATACTCTTTTAGACAATCCACACACCAATTCACGACCGTCTTTATTCATACCTACTTCCAACATATGAACGACTGTGGCCCGTTCGAATAATTCGATTATTCTTAATAAATTCAATTATTCTGGAAGTCAAAACATGCAAATGTGAAACACAAGAATAATACAAATCCCATATGGCCTCAAACCTTTGAGTATAAATAAAACTCCTTTTATTTATGACCATATCGATTACTCATTATTTGTCGTTTCGGGTAATCAACTTCTTACTTGAATTATTACACTTGTCCCATGCTCTTAGCATGCACACAACGTTTACCTATGGTTCTTACTTTTGTGAAATAGATCGAATTGAAAACATTTCCAATCATTCTCATTTCACAACTCCAAATCCTTTTTCATAAGTGTGAGAATATCAAATTCTTGTTACTTATAAAATATGCTAGATTCTAACATTCTATGCAATGATCCTTTCGTAATGTCACTACACCAAAGTCACAAAGACTATTGCCAATGGTATTACAAAGTCCTCTATCGGAGATTGTTACAAGACAATTCCTTAGATATGATGTCTCTCACTCAAAGTACATTCCTTTGAACATCCTTTTGCATAAAAGTTTCTAATCTAGTCATAGATTTTCCAATATTCAATTCCCAATATGGACACGCCTCCATATTTTCCATATGACAATTCATTCTTAATAGAATCTTTTCTATTCATAATAATGTCGATATGGTCCATCCAATATGGAAACATTTCCGTAATTTTCATTCAATACCATGCTTCCAACTACTCACAAGCAACCAATCCTCGTCGTACTTTGAATTGTCCTTTGATATTTGTTTAATTATTTTAGTCAAAACCAATTCTAGTCCCTTTTCCCTCTAAATGCGCTCGACATTTGGAAAATTTTAGAATGGTCAAACATTAAAGCATTTGCAATCGATCCTATACCCGAAGCGTATGGGACACGACGCATAATGTTTTATTTGCTATGTTCTCAAAATTCGAATTGTGAAGAGGAATGCCGTAATCATAATCGAAATTTTAAGAACACACTATGTACCCTTGACTAAATTTATTAACATTTCTCAACCTAATCATTTAGATTTGAAATGAAGCATAATATTCTCTCCCTTAATTATAGCAAAACAACCTTTCAACTCTTACAACTTTGCAAAGTATGACTCTTGTTTTCTATAATTAATATTGCTAACCTTGCAATACTTTCCTTGATAATCATTCAATCATAACATTTATGCTCCCACTATCATGATGATTATTATAAACATAACACTTATGCTCCCACTAGCTTCGACATGTATTCATAAACATCTTAACTTTCAGAAAAACAATACCTATTGAATTTCTTAAGTTCATGTTTCTAATACTTAGTGCTTTGATAATCTTTTATCAATGCTTCTTGAACTTATACACCTTTGCCTTAGATAGTTCATATGTGTGTCTAAACAATTAAGACTAATTGCCAAACATCACAATTCAAATCATGGAAAGGGATACCATAACCATGATCGAATTCGAGAATGCAATTTTATAATCACTATCTTCTTAAATCTTTCTTAGTGAAAACATTTCCTCACGATCATTTTCATGAAGGAGGAAATCTTATGACACTTAGATTTAAACGGTGTGTGTGTTCCTATCCATTTGAATTTGTTAAAACCAAAGTTTACAACAAATTCAAACTCATATGGATCGAACTTTCTTAATCTCGATTTCTTGCCTTATGGTAGCACAGCTGCCCACCATGTCTTCCAAGTAGTTAAGCAGCTCACCTTTTCTTATCAATGTACTTTCCATTGATCAAGGTCCTTGCCTTTTATGCATTCAAATGAGAACTCATAGGACTCACATGCATAATTAACTCGATTGGATTGGCACAGAAACAAAATAATGTCCACACGATAGGTTGTAAACCTCAACTCGTGTGCTAGTGATGATCGATAAGGTTTATTTGATTTTTTCTTGAAACCTTTCAAGACCATTAAGACTCCCACTTACTCCTTGACATATAAGATTCTTTTGTCAATAAACATTTCTTGACAACCAAATATTCAAGAGTTAGTGTAGTTTTTATCAAAACACTTCATAAATTGGTCCTAGTTGGTCTTTGTCTTATCCAAGACATCACAACTTTCCACATTTGATGAATGTTACAAACCTTCTTAATACTTTTCACTCAATGTCACAATCTTAACTTTAAGACTTGTTATTGGAACGAAGTATGATTGACTTCTTGATTTAACCATTTCTTCAATCCTTGATTCCTCTTCTTAAACATACAATTGTACTAAGACTCACTTAGAGGATCAATTGAGATATGGTTCTTAATCATTAAGACTTATCATAAAGCATAAAAGCTACTCTCCCTTCTTCTTAGAATGGAGAAACCTTTATCTTTCTGCCTACTTGATTCTTGTTATTCGTTTTGCTATTGATTTAAACTTTTTCAATCAATTCATAATTACACTTAATCTTGTAAGCATAATCATATTTACTAAACCTTTAGTAAATCATGACGAATATCATTGTTACTCTTATGGTGGATTTGATTAACACGCAACTTTATGTGCTCGATCTCCTAGTACTTCACTTGACACTTTGTCAATGAATTAGTCTAATTTCCAAAATATGAAATTTCTCATTCATCGTGCAACCAAGTTGCATGATTCCAAGTTTCTGTCCAATTGAAACTTGGGCGATGAGAAACTCTCCCTATTTGGTAAATTCTCTACTTTCCATAAATAACATAATAAGAACCAAATCCATTATTGCTAATATTCAAAAATTAAATTTTCATATACGCCATTGCAAGGATAAATAATATAAAATCAAAATTTATTTATTGCGGAAAAATTTGTCCTTAAAATGCAAATCATTGAAAAACTATGCTAAAACATCTTTCTTAGCAATCTAATTCTAACTCTAAGTAGTAGCTCAAGAATCTAATCTTCGAGAAATACGATCGAAATCCATTCCTTCACGGTTAGATTCTGCTCACTTCTTCCCTTAAGCTTCCTTTCTTTTCTTCGATTCTACAAAACATCAATTGTAATCTTATCACATTATGTATTAAGAATCTAGAATAGAAGCTTAAAAGAGTTAGTTAGTGGATTTTACCTATATTAGAGCCATACGTTTCAACTCTCCCATCTCTTAGATCTCTTAGGTAAATGGGGCAGCTTCGTCTCCAATGCCCTTTCTCTTGGCAATAAAAGCAAATTGACTCTTTTGGAACATGACATGGAACTACTTCAGACATTGCCTTTCTCTTATGATCAAACTTTTCGATCATAGCATGCTTTCGTTGCCATTGTCTATATCCATAGAGGTCTTGAAGGCAGATTCACCAATCAACTTTGTTTTTCTATTGCGCCAAACCATTGCTGATTCAGCAGCAATAAGCATATAGGTGAGATCTATAAGGGTCACGTCGTGATTCATCATATAGTACTCTCTTACGAACTCACTATATGAGTTAGGAAGTGACTGAAGAACCCAATCAACAACCATTTCCTCACAGACGATGGATCCCAACATTCTTAACTTATCAATGTGTGACTTCATCCCTAGGACGTGTGCACACACCGACTTTCCTTCTTTATGTTTACTTGCCAAAAGGGCTTGAGTGATCTTGAACTTTTCAAGCCTTTGAATTTGTGGGTTAGGGAGAATAATTGGAGGAGGTGGAGGAAGTGAAGCATGATTTCTTGTTCCTTGATCGAATCGTGGAATACCATCTTCATGTGGAATGCTTGTTCCACGGGATTTGGGAAGACCATAGTTGTCGAACTTTGACATCTACAAAACGAGAGAAAACGAATTCAAGTTAGTTGATTGATTGAGTCCTTAGTAAATCACCCAAATGAGATGCTAAGGCTAGGACCCAACACATATTCTACAACTCGGGAGAGGGATGCCGTAACCCTAATTGCAGAATATTTGAAGGTAAGTGAATGACGATTCACTAATTTCCACCACGAAAAACGAAAAAGAATTTAAGTTTTAAATCTATGAAAACTCCTAGATCCTTTGAGATTCATTGAACATTCAATGGCATGTTTAAATCTCGATATGCCCCTCTTGTTTGTGACTGGGATGCCAAGGATCACAAAGCGGGTGTGAATAACCATGCAAACTTACATGGTGCCCTCACATGTTACATTCACCTATTCGATGTGTCGGTAAACCACACACGCTCCACCGAACTATGACAAACATTGAGTCACCCTTTGCTACCTTTTCTTAGAACCATTTAGTGTGCCGGTAAACCACACACGCTCCACTAACGTCTTCGCAAGGGCACAAAGTGTAATTTCATGGAATTGCATCAATTCACTTTTGCCTAAGTAACTAAGATTGGGAATTTTATGAAAACATTTAGTTACTTTAGTAATTCATTATACTTATAATGAAAGGTTTTGTCCCATCCTACCCGTTCGGCTAACGACCCTCCACTAGTCAAGAGTGCGGTGGGTAAGAGTGGATACCCATTCAATCGCCATTTTATAGGCAATTTCCTTAAACACCCCTTATAGACCAGCTTCGTGAATGAGGCCTACTAACGGTAAGACTGACTTTTACTCATACATATATATAGTGTTAGACTTTTAATGTTATATATAGTATAGGGTGTATTTTACACTTTTAAAATATTAGGTGGTCAAATTTAACAATTATACTTTTAATTCAATTAAATTTTAAACCAAAAACTTTATGGATTTATTAAACCTCTTTTAATTATACACCTTAATTAATTAATAAAACCATAAGGGTGTGATTTGAGCTTTTTCAAAACTATAATAAGGTTTTAGAATTTAACATTCCTAATTAAACTTTTAATCAACTTTTAAATTCCAAAACATGAGGGCAAGTTTTGAAACATTTCAAACATTAGGGTTTAGAATTTAAATATACATCAAAATTAAACAATTAATCAAAATTTAAATTCCAAAACTTGAGGGCAAGTTTTGAAACATTTCAAAACATTAGGGTTTTAACTATTTAAATTTCAAAATAACAAAACTTTTGGGTTCAAATTTAAACTATAAAACCTAAAGGGGAAAATATGAAACATTTCATAACAACAAGGATCAAATAACAAATAATCTAAGTTAACAATTAATCGCATAATTATCCATATTTGATTTATTTAATGATTTCTTGCAAAACAATTTATCAATTTAGTCAAAATAATTAATCAATTATCACATAAGGAAACGATTATCTTATTAATTGATAAATATCTTCAATTAGATCAAGAATATAGTCAAAAATATCATAAAGTCGGATTTATATTGATCTAATATGATAAGGTAACTATCCCAAAGCAAAAACAACAAGAAATCCTGAGATATACTCCATCTGACGAGTTGACTCGTTGAGTCAAGCTTGGACTCGTTGAGTCTGCATGGACTCGGCGAGTTCAGCTATGGACTCGGCGAGTCCAGCCTCCAGAACATCAAAAATCGAATTTTTTGAACATGTCAAGCATCAATACAATAGAAACCAGTCTAGGCTCTGATACCACTGATGGGTTTTGGTCCTAAGAACATCCTATGTGCTCATACAAACCCTAATGCTCGGATTTAGGTTTCTCTATTGTACATGCAAGTTATCCAAGACTATAAACCCTAATTCTAGCATTCAAGTAATCATATTAACATGAGAATAGGTTTAAGATGTTACCTTGATTGTTATGTAACAATAACAATCCCAAATCTCCTTGTATTGACTTTAGAAAGCTTAGAGTCACAAGTGTCACTCCTCTAATGGTTCACAAACACCATAAGCAAGAGGATGAAGAGGAGAGAGGATGGAGGCTGCCCTAAAACGTGTGAAACCCTAGGAGAAGTCTTAGCCTCGTTTTTGGTCCTTAAGGGATCTATATATATAGTGAGGCAATTAGGGTTATCTAACATGGAAACCCTAATTTGGTTGCTTAAGCCCTAAGCAACCCATGGAGCCCTTTCCATAAGGCCTTGGACGATTTCATTTGGGCTTCCCCCATAGAATTCGTCCACCATATGATATAAGGCAATCCATGGCCCAAATTGCAATTATCTTATAATTACAATTCCAGTCCCTTAAGTTTAATTAATCTCTTTTAGTCACAAAACTAATTACCAATTAATTATTTATTGACTAATATTAATTAAACAATGCGATTTCTCCTTTAATATATTATTCTCATAATATATTAATAAATCATATTTAATCCTTTCTCTCCATAATTCATCCTATCAAGTTGCTTTGGTGAAGGCAACCCAAAAGGACCATGCACCATCAGATCAAGTACATACCAATATAGTTATGGACTTAGACACTAATCCAACAATCTGGGTGCCCGACCTACCCCTTCGGTCCTCTCGACCGGATACTGACTAGCATATCTGGGTGCTGGTCTCCCCTTCAGTCCTTTCGACCGGATACTAGGGACTATTTTACCCCTACCACTACCGCATAACACGTATCACATAATCTATCTAGCATGGCTGGGCATGACTGCCCCTTCGGTCTTATTGACCGGTAACCTGGGGACTATCTCCCCTACTGTCACTAGCACATAGCATCATATCATACTAGCGCATATACATAACACATGTAGTAGCAACCCTAGATGAATATCACAGAGAGAATCATCTAATCATACAACCCCTACTAGTGGGCCGACATTGTGGCCTTAGACCCACTGCTACTGGAAGGTAACTCACCTCGAAAAGTAGCTGCTGAAAGTTTGCTTGCTAAGCGCCTGACTGCTGAATCGGTAATCCTCCGACTATAAATCATAAACATAGATTAGCCACTCATAAACACCCTTAGGTCAGATGGCTTACCCACCCCTGGTCCAAGGTCAACTCCTTGGTCAAAGTCAACTTCCAGTTGACTGGACTCGCCGAGTCATGGCACCGACTCGCCGAGTCCTTCTCCCACTAACCCGGTCTTACTCTACAAGTCCCTCTTCCCACCCACTGAGTCACCCTTAACTCACTACTTAGGACGATAGAACCGGCTCGCGATCCGACTCGCCGAGTCCAAGAACAACTCGCCGAGTCCATACGAGCATATCTCCTACTCGCTTCCAAATCCTCACCAGAGCATCCTTTATGAGGATTTGGGTTTCTGGGACTATTTCTACACATTAAATTGCTAATTCCGCATGTAGATACGAAGGGTTGGACCTTCAACACCTAAACCCCTCTTACTCGGTAACAGTTCATATGACTCGCCGAGTTTGAAGAACAACTCGTCGAGTTCCAGGAAATCTTCATAGGACTCGCCGTGTTTTTCATCCAACTCGCCGAGTCTAAGGCCATCTTCATAGAACTCGTCGAGTACCTTCGACCCATTTCCCATACAGACCAAATCTGAGGCATGTAACACTTCCAAACCATAGATCTATGTTCCTAGGGCATGCTTATCACGTAAAGTTGCAAAATTTACGTGCTGCATGGCCCTATAAGCTCCAAAAGGCAAATCCAATCTCTTTATGAGGTCATACACTCAATGGGGACCTCAATCACTTCAACCACAAAAACTTTATACTTCTAATACGTCCATAAGGTCTAGATCTGAAGTCCTTCCGGATCATAAAGCACAAACACATGGAGTTTGGTGTTTTAGGGCTTGAAAACCACCAATTAGGGACAGAAAGGGAATCTAATGAACTAGTAATCAAGGTAGGGAATTTTCTACCTGAATGGAAGCCTCTTGCAGGGTAGATGTCGGATCTACTTCTCCTCCTTGCACTCTTCCACCTCCTTCTTCTTCTCTTGAGCTTCAAACTTTCTTCACAAGGCCAAAATCACTCACAAGGATAAAAAGGGGCTAGGGTTTTGCTCTACAGCTCTTCTGGAAGTATTAGGGACAAGGGAGGCCGAGTTAGAGTGCTTAAATAGGGTGCAAACACCCGGGTTAGGGTTTTTTCCCAAACAGGGCCTACTCGCCGAGTCCGAGGCTCAGACCCCGCGTCTCATCCCGCTCCTACTCGGCGAGTTGGTCCTTCAACTCGCTGAGTCCAAGGCAAAATGCATTAGTTTAAGAATTATTAATTACAAGGAATACGTACGAGGAACCAGGTGCTACATCCCAATTTGCTTCCAAGGGCTCTCACTCACGATTTAGGGTTTCTGGATCTCAAGAGGGAAGTAAAGAGGTTGGGGAAGGGATGTAATGTTCTTTACATAGGGCACAACCCCCAGGATTAGGGTTTTTTTCTCGTCCAGACCAGACTCACCGAGTCCACTAGTCGACTTGCTGAGTCGGTCACTTACTCAATGCCCCGGATCTCGCTCCAACTCGTAGAGTTCCTCCCTGGACTCGACGAGTTGACTCATGACTTAGAGCTTTTCCTTTCTTTTCTTGGTCTTTCTGATTCCGGGTGTTACACCAGGAAAACGCATACCCAATGCTGGGAAGTTCCCCGAACTCCCAACTCACACAATCCTCAATCCAGACAGCCACCAGGGCCGCCTTCATCCCCGACGGGGATACAAAATCATCCTAGTTTCACAACTACTTCTGATCCTGAATACCTGAATGATTCTCCCTTACTTTAATTCGGCTAAGTTCTCACAACACATGAGAATTGAAGAATTCCTAATCCTTCTTACCCTCTAATGATCGATCTGCTGACAAGCGACAGTTACTAATGTTAGTGCTGCATCACTAACCATCCCAAAAGACTGCACCTGCAGACCAACTGAACACTTTCGGAATCCCAACAACACTAATAACCCCAAATGCTTAAAATGATATCACACTTAAATATTGAAGTCCAAAGGATAGATGCTCGAACCAAAACCTAAACAACATACTACTTCCCTCGGCACCCCCAAATGCCAATCCAAGCACAAATGCTAAAGCCATTGAATCCTGGCCATAAACCTTCCACACAATTCCCCTGACTACAACCAAGATAACACTGAACACTCCAAACCCGATATAAGAGAAACAAACCTTCACTAAAAATGCGGAACATTAAGCTTAAATATGTTGAAAACCCTAAAATAATCATGGCCTTGGGCCTGACTGGTCCCCACGTCGTGGCCACGATTTTCACCCAAAACCACCTCAACTTCAAACAACGATAACTACTTTGTTTCAACGCTGTTTTCGACGATCTTTATATCCACAGAAAGGTATTGACGAATCCCACAATACATGTAACATGTACCATGACATCTCGTTGGATACGTTCATTACCATCTAGATTTTTTCTGGATTCAAGACCTCTCTCCGGCTAGATCCAAAGCCATCCGATTTGAACTTCCACCACCATAATTTCTCCAATCTCTTCCTTTGTTTCGATTACTGTTCTTCAAAGAGGCATCTCCATTAACTAAGAAAACAAAGCCACCCGCTCCACTGTTTTTTTTTTTTTTCAATCTGCCAAACAAACTGAACCCAATGCCACCTGCTTTGACGGATCCTTCCCGCCCACTTTTCACGCACCTACGTCGGTATCCCCTTATTACAAACAATCCGATTAAGAGCTATGCAATCCCGTTGACTTTTCTTCCTTTTGGTTTCAACCAATCAAAGTCTTTTTTCTCTTTTTTGACAACCTCGACCTAATCAAACTTGTTCCGAGAGCACTTTTCCACTGAACAACAAGACAAGGTCATGACCACCTTTACCGTCTTCTAACACCCGCAAAACGAACTGAATCTAAGTCACCCGCTTTGACGTCTTCCCGTCTGTTTATTATGCGCCTTCGGTTAGTCTCTCTCTACCTTAGAACAAGCCTGATCAAGATAAATCGGGGCTGTTGTTGAGATGCTTCAACTCGCGTTCAAAAACAATCCACACCCCCTTAAACCGAACTCGGTTCCCGCTGCGTCTGCCCCACAACAAATTTCTACACTTTTCTTGAAACCGACCCTCTTCAACCTTCACGCTCTAATACCAAGTGTCTTGTTAGGATCACTAGTAGTGCAACCATGCTCAACATAGAAGAACAATGAGGTTCCATTTTCTCAAACCAGTTGATGATAGAAATGATTAGCCACTATCTTATATGCACGCATCT
This sequence comes from Lactuca serriola, assembly GCF_051521515.1. Classification (NCBI taxonomy): domain Eukaryota; kingdom Viridiplantae; phylum Streptophyta; class Magnoliopsida; order Asterales; family Asteraceae; genus Lactuca; species Lactuca serriola. Next base: position 14,240,827 of record NC_136412.1, on the reverse strand, counting down.
AATTTTTCTTTTTACCAATGCGAGATTGGATTTGCACCCCGACAATCCTCCCTTCAAACTTAAGTTTTGCTCTTGGCCTCCCATCAACGATTGTTCATCAGATCCAATCATTTTTCATACCGTCGATACTCTCGGGACATGCTCACCTAACCTGTGCCATCAAAAAGACTTTCGATACAAGGATTTAGTATCAACTTTGTTAGACTGGGAATTACCGGATGACCACATCTTACAGGTTATGACCGTAACTCTGATACCACTTGTACTTGTAATGTATTAAACTCGTAATGCCTTGATGCCCAAGACCAAACAAAATACTTTATTGCTATAAATCTCTATCTAAACTAACGAATACATGTCCTTATTTATACTAATGAAAACTCAAAACAGTAATCTAAACCAATACGTAATACTTGTTAAACAAACACACAACTTCCTAATCTAAATCAAATACTTAAAATAAAAATCAAATACTTAAAATAAAAAGGTTTTTTTCCAACATACATTTGCACTCATACAACTTCCTAATCTAAATCAAATACTTAAAATAAAAATGTTTTTTCTTTTTTCTTTTTCAAGATACCATTGCACTCATAAATCCGATTAACCTTCACAATCATCTTTACTTCACAATTAGATTTTGGTTTATCATTTTAATTTTCAAGACATATTTGCTGATTTAGATTTTGGTTTATCATTTTAATTTTCAAGACATATTTGCTGATTTTTGTTTAATGTTAGTGTTTTAGATTTAATTTTGGCTTTCCTAAACATGTTGGTAGCCGGAAACAACCTTGATAACGGTGGTAAAACATAAAGGTTAATTGTAATTTTAAAAAGGAAATGATCAACTCACCAGAAAAAGAAATTTACTACGTTCAAGTAATTAAGTTTAAAACTACTATCTGTAAATACTTTTTACAAATACCACACCATGGTACAAAATTCCTACTTTTTGGGCAATTTTTAGAAATTGGTAAATAGGGTTATCTGAATTGGCAATCACTTACCAAATAAAAGACTCGTTGAGATTCAAAATATATCGCCATTCAACAAAGATTGAGATTCAAAATATTGCATGTATAATGAATGTATTACAAACACAGAGGAATCGCTACAAATACTCCATTATGGTAGTACTGATTTTTATCTTCTATATTTTTTTTCTAAAATCTAACAGTATTGGGGCCAAAACAGTTCATATCCATAACCTTCTTCATTCGTTCTGCTTTTGTTTTCTTCGAACTGTATTTACCAGCCGCTTCTGCCGCCGACAATGAAGAAGACGACTCCGCACCAACAAAGAGGGATCTGATAGAACCATCAGAAATCGATTTATTATAAGAAGAAAGTATCTTCGTTTTCGCATGATGGTGAAGTGCCTTGAGAGGGCCATTCCATCTTGCTACACCTTGATCTTTAAGCGCCTCAACTGTACCGATGCTTGCCACCACCAACCAAGCTTTTATCGCAGCCCCACTGCTCATCTTCGATTCTTCTAAGATCTTCTTCTGGTATTGTAAGTTTTTTTAATAGAAATCAGATTGGATTTTGAAGGTGATTTGGTAGCTTGTTGATTTGGGGGTTGGAGGTATGCGGTATAAATATGGGAGCTGTTCTTCTGTTCGACGAAATGCCAGAAACAGGATGCGGGTAAATCAATGGAAGCCGCTGGTTTTAAGTTGTACCAGCACAAGGGAAGCGGATTAAAGGCTCGCTTTCCGCGTGTTAATGTTAGAAGGTTTTAGGCACAAGTATTAATAAAAAAATAGTAAAAAATAAAAAACTTATTTGCAAAACTCTACTGTATATCTTCGTAAAATCTAAGCTTGTTATTTATTAATGATTTAATATAATAAAATATCTTTTTTTTTCAAATTCTTTTATTTCTTTGTTTAAAAAAAGTAAAACCAATTGATTTAATATATTCTATAGTAAATATATCCGACATATATATATATATATATATATATATATATATATATATATATATATATATATATATATATATAGAGGTACATTCATTAAGATTAAAAATAAAATAGAGATTTTGAGAGTAAACATCAGCCACATATTTTACATCTACTGCTCTAACCCTTCGGCGTACCGGCACGACAACCCTGGTATAATCATAAATGATTAGAACATTGGGTGTGGGCAACAAGGTGCAACACCAAGTTGTGTCACCTCACATGCCACATAAGCTAATGGTGTTATGACACCAAGTGGAGAAATGGGCAACAAGATGCAACACCAACTTTTTGAAAATAAATATTTTTATTTATTTATTTTTTTACTATTTCGTTTTTTTATACTTTTTTTTCCATTTTATAATTTATTTTTTATTTATTTCGATTTTTTTAAATTGATACAAATATTTTTTAAATATGAATAATAAATAAAACATAATGTTTAAAAATTATAAAAAAAATTAAAATTTTTAAAGATTAAAATTAACATAAAGGCTAAATTACACATAATATCCAAAAAAAAAACATCCAAATTCAAAAAAAAAAAAAGACAACACTATTCGTTATCGTTATTGTTACCATAGAAGATATAATCCGCCAAATCCTCTCGAAGTTGTCTGTGTTTATTTGCGTCCTGAATGTCAACAACGCGATGCAAATAATCTGTTGTTCCTGGTTGAAACTGAACGTGTCTGGGCTCTGTTGGGATATAGTGTGTAATATTTGTCCCTTTATCTTCTACTACCATGTTATGCATTATGATATATGCATACATGATATATCGTAAAGTTTCTAAATCCAATGGTCGTGCTGCATGTTCGACTATATGCCACTTCGCCTTCAGCACTCCAAAAGTACGTTCCACATCCTTACGTGCTCCTTCTTGTCATCTCTTAAAAAAATTGTCTCGTTCTTCAACCGGGTGGCGAAATGCCTTCACGAATGTGGAATACTAAGGATATATTCCATCTGTAAGGTAATACCCATATTTGTATTCGTTTCCATTTACCGTGAAAGGAGTATCCGGGGCTTTTCCATTCAAAAGATCGTCGAATATTGACAACTGATCAAGAACGTTGACGTCGTTGTTGGAACTCGCAACCCCAAAAAATGCATGCCAAATCCATAAATCTTGAGAAGCGACAACCTCTAACACCAATGAAGGTGATCCGTGATGACCACTTGCGTATTACCCTTTCCATGCTACCGAACAATTTTTCCATTTCCAGTGTGTGCAATCAATGCTTCCGATCATTCCGGGAAACCCATGACGTTCTTCATGCGCCGCATACAATTTTTGCAAATCATGCAACGAAGGTTTCCGCAAATACACGTCTCCAAAAGTTTCAACAACACCCCTTGACAATGTATACAAACTCTCTCTTGCGATTCTTTCGGACATTCTCATATAGTCGTCCATGGTGTCGGGTGACTCCCCCATAGCCATCAAACGAATGGCCGCAACACATTTCTGCAATGTTGTAAACCCCCGTCTACCTCTAGCATCATATCTTAATTGAAAAAATTCGTACCTAAACATAAATTAACTACAGTTTAAAAATATATTGCATATGTTGTAAAATTAAAGAAACATGTAGTACATTTTTATTTATTTGGTATAAAAATATAGTAAACAAATGATACCGGCTTTCCAAGGCGTTGGCGATTCGTAAGAACACATCCTTACTCAAACGAAATCTTTTTTTGAAGTCCTTCGCCCCGTATACACAATTATCCGCAAAGTAATCACGATATAGATGTTCGTGTCCTTCCTTGCGATTTCTGTTTAACATCGCACGTCTTGTTAGTAGCGGGGCTGGATCTGGTTGTAGCAGGTCGGTAGTGTAATAATGATACATCATCCTAAAGAAAATATCGTCATCTGAATCATCGGACGAGTCGAAAGGATCCATATTTTTTTTGAAGATAATTGAAAGTATGTAGAGAGGATAAGAGAAAGTGTGTGAAAATTTTAATAAAATGAGAGTATTTATAGGATAAAATGTTTTTTTTAATAATTAACTTTTTTTTTCAAACCGTTGCAACTCAAACAATCATTTTCTTCGTTTCTTCCCGTCGCCACCCCAACGAGAATCACCTCGACGAGATGCAACGAGCAGGGGGGCGGTGTTCCCCGTGTCATTACGGCGTTGAGGGGTGCCACCTCACCCCCCGTTGCTTCTCGTTGGACCCGTACCGCGTCGTCTTATACAATGTCGCCCGTTCCTTTCTCCTCGTCACCATCCCCACCACCATAACCGTCACCGCCACCACCACCACCATTACCACCGCCTCTGATACTAGTCGACCCCACCATTGTCACCTCTGTTACTTATATCACCACTACCTCTTCTGTCATCAACTGCCATAATTATTTATGATTACTCAATCTGTGAACAAAGATATATGTATAATCATTTATGATTAGACATATATGTATAAACATGTATAATCATATATGATTATACCTCTCTGCCATATAATCCTTTATGATTAGGCATACATCGTTGCTACCGGTATGTTGGAACATTAGAGCGGCAAATTAGAAATATGTGGCTAAGGTTGAATCTCAAGATCTTTACTTTTTTTTTTTAATCTAAAGTGAATTGTCCCATATATATATATATATATATATATATATATATATATATATATATATATATATATATATATATATATATATATATATATATATATATATAGTACATCTATCGTATGCTATGAGAATTACTAAGAGAATAAGTTGTTTAGCAATGCGAAAACGCTCAACCTTACAAGTAGGGTTGCAAACGAGCCGGGTCGAGCTCGAGCCTGACCAGGCTCGGGCTCGACTCGTTTAACTATTTATAGGCTCGAGCTCGAACTCATCTCGTTCAAGCCTTATGGTACAAATCTCGAGATCGGCTCGTTAAGAATTGTATGGGCTCAGGCTCGGTTTGGGCTCGGCTCGTATACGGTATACTCTAATTTCCTAAAATGGTATTTATTAAATTATTATTTATTTTAATATATAAAAATAAGAATAAATTTTTTATTATATATATGTAGGCTCGTTTAGGCTCGTGAGGCTAATCGAGCCAAGTAACAGAGGCTCGAGCTCGAGCTCGTTTAATAAACAAGCCTAATATTAAGCTCGAGCTCGGCTGGGACTCGTTTCAAATCGATCTCGAGTCGAGCTTTTAACGATTCTATCTCGAGTAGCTTGACTCATTTGCACCCCTACTTACAAGAATATCGTCATTTTCATGCATTCTCGTTAATTTTTTTTTTTGGTTCTCACACATCGTTTTTCACTCATTTTCATTGTGACAGAATACGACCCAATAAAATCTTCTAACAACATTCTAATAGAAATGAGAATAATAATAATAAGTGTATAATAACCTTATAGACGATTTAATTAATGAGAATGTGTGTTAATGACAATAGTTATGTAAGATTGAACGTATTTATATTACCAAACAACATATTTTATTTATCATTCTCATAGCATATGATAGATGTACAATAATTAGTTAGAATACTTGAACCTAGATCTCTCTTTCTCTCTCTCTCATATATATATATATATATATATATATATATATATATATATATATATATATATATATATATATATAGAGAGAGAGAGAGAGAGAGGAAGGATCATTCGAGAACTCAAAGTTTCCGAGAACTCGAGAACCAAACCAGGGCCGTTAGATCAAAATAATAAAAGGTTAGGATCATTTGTTGCATTTTTGTAAATACATGGTAAAAAAACAACACGGGGGCATGATAACTAAATGATTCAGGGGCATTTTAGAGATGAATTACCTGTGCGTCTCTCTCTCTCTCTATCTATCTCATCCAACCTCCTACCGTCACATCGCCTCCAAAGATGGCCCATTCGCTCATCTTCTTCTTCATCGTCGTTGTCTTTGGTCGTCGGAGACGATGTCTTCATCCGTCATGACTCCAATCGTTGAACATGGAGGAGCATCACTTCGGTAAATCATATGTGTCGCAGGAAGAAGACGATTACAAGTTCACTCTCTTCAAAACTAACCTCCGCCACACAAATCGTCATCAAAAGCTTGATTTGTCGGCTTATACATGGCGTCACTGGATTCTTCGACATGACTCCATCGGAATTTCGAAAGCATCTCGGATTGAGATCTCGATTTCATCTCATGTTTAGGTGTTGAAGATTTTTTGATGCAAATTCATCGCAAGTGTTGGGTTGCAGATTCGTTTAGTATTGCGTCATTGGGATCGGCTAATAGTCCAATAGTTTTGTACTCCGGTTTGGGCCTGTCCAACCGTGAGCCTGTTAGGTTTACTATATAAGTATATGCTTGCATGCATATTAAATAGATGATCGACAATACAATAAAAAGATTACGATAGATTTAATTTTCTTTATCGTTCCTGTAAACCTTCTAACCCTCTACAGTTGATGTTCTTTGTCGAGCTCTTCTGAGGGTTGTTTTATAATCATTCAACACGTTTGATTCATTCTTGAGTTGTTTATTATTTTCGTGTTCTTGCTGTTTAATCTTTATTTTACCTATTTGAGATCTAATCGATCTTCAAGATTAAGTTTTAATCTTATCAATTGGTATCAGAGCAGGAGGCTGTGTAATCGATACACTTCTTTTCTGCGAAAAAGGTTTCAATTAGGGTTTTCCGCAATTACTGATATTTATTGAGCCGTCATCTCATTATTGACGTATCTTGATATTTATTGTTTTGCCCTAATCTGATTTATTACAAGTCTGATCTTTGAACAGGTTATTCGATCATAATGGACGAGTCGCAATCGAATCCCATTAATATTTCCAACAGCATTGGATCAACCACGAAGATTCCCATCCTATACACCCATGATTATGAAGTCTGGGCGCATCACTTTGAAGACTATGTTATAGGATCTGAGGATAATGGATACCTCATCTGGGAAGCAATTATTAATGGACCGTTTTCTCACTCTGCAACGTCAAGGATTATTAAAACTCAAAAGGAGTATAATGATCTACTGAAGGATGTTAAAGATATTGCGCAAGATGAAAAGGATAAATTCCAGTGCAATATCAAGGCGTTAAGATTGATCAGATTCGCCCTTCAGTCCGACACTTTCAGGTTAGTAAGTTCATGCACGACGGCAAAGGAAGTTTGGGATAGACTTCGTGAACTGTACTCTACAGACGAGGATCTTGAACACTCTATCCAAACCTTACTCTTATCTGAGTTTGGAGAATTCAGGCAAGGAGCCGAAGAAACTGTGACCCAAACGTTCGATCGCTTCAATCATCTTCTCAGCAAGATGATCAAACATGACATCGAAAGGAAGCTTATTGAGCAGAAGGTTACGTTTTTAAATGGTCTAAGATCAGAGTGGAGAGCAGTGGTGTCTACAGTTAAAGCCCATGAGCAATTTAAATCATATTCCTTGGCGAAACTGGTGGGCATTCTCAAGTCTCAGGAGAAGATTGTGTTGCAGGAGAAGAATGTTGTCTCAAGCCTAGGTTCGCTGGCCCTCCTGTCAAAAAGTAAAGCTGTGATGGAGGACGAAGACCTCAACTTGGAGGAGTATGACCTCACGTCTGAGGATTATGCTATGATGGTGTCTAACCCCAAGAGGTTCATTAAGAAGAGATTCCCCAACAACAAAAACCGAACCTGGCAGGGGAGTTATAGTTCAGAAAAGGTTAAAGATGAACCGAAGGTTGAAGAGTCTAAGAAGGAACCGAAGGCAGATGGTGATTCTGGAGTAAGCTGTTACTACTGTGGAGGGAAAAACCACTATGCTAAGGATTGTGTCCTCAAAAAGATGGCTGAAAAGGATGAGGGAAAGGATGAGGAAGCTTTGCTGCAGAAAAAGCTTGATGAGATGAGGAAGAAGAAATCTACTGCTAACCCTTCCATGAATGCTCTAATTGTGCAGGGTTCGGTTGCTGATGACGAGTTCGGTGGCGTGGAAGTTTGGTCAACCGAATCTGAAGACGATGAAGTGAGGAAGCCTTCTCATGGAAAGGCTTGTGTGGCAAAAGAGGAGAGCAGTGGAGGAAGGTGCTTGATGGTGTCTGAAGTATCTCAGATGAGGGGATACAACACTGATGGTGGAAGCAATGAATCGAAGGAGCAACAGGATATGTGCTTTACAGCCAAACCGCTTAGCGTGCAGTTCAACGAGCTCGATGAACTGATCAAGAAGGTACAAACGGTTTTTGCTTCATTTAAAGTACCACAATGCTCATATGAAAAAGAACTAAAAAGTGTTAATTCTCGAATCTCTCATCTAGATAGTAGTTTGACTCAAACTCGAGTCACCAATTCTAACCTAACTGATCAATTAAGCAGAGTGTCTTCGAAGAGTGAGGAACGGCGCATGTGGATCGAATTGAAGGAGTCGGAATTAGTCAAAATAAAAGATGAAAACATTTATTTACAAAGAGACAATTTAAAACTTTTAAAACAGCGAAATGTTTTTTGTTTGATTGCAAAACGTCTTTACACTAATATTACTCAGCTTCATTTGGATTGTGAAATAGGACAAAAGATTCATCGCATGATTTTGCCCTTCCTTGAGTTTAAGGAGGATGAAATTGATGCTGAAGCTTATAATTGTGAGAGTGTGATATCATCTGATGACGTCAATCCGACCTATATGTATGGACTGGACAAAATAGAATCTTTCATTAAATCTAAGGACCATAAGGACATGCTTAAAAACATTTTGGATGAAAATGATAGACTTAAACTGAGAACCGAAACCATACAAAAATTTGACTCTTTAAACTCCAACTTGAGCTTAGAAAACAAAATTGATGTTGAAAATGCATCTGAACTTAATGAGGACGACAATATGAGTGAAATTTCGGTAGAGGACACGGTTGACTGCTCAGAATTTGTGAAAAGCGAACCTGAAAACCACAAGAATCTAATTTCAGAAAATTCAGTGGAGTTCGCTCGATTGTCCCAACAAAAGTCCCCGATCTTAGCAGAGAAAGCCGTTGTATATCAAAAGGTTAGGACCACTCCAAACCAAGTGTACAAGGTCACAGGAGTAACCGAACATCAAACTGTTGAACTCACAGCAATTGTAAACGAAGACAATGTTGATGGCTGCGATGAGTTCTTCTGGTCAGCTCCTATCGATAATGCTGATGAAACGGTAGGCTTATCTGAAAGGAACTCATGGAAAAGTAAAGGTAGATACGTACCAGAACCCTTGAACAAGCCAGATAATTTCGATGTGCCAAGTACCAGTGGTACGAAAGACATTCCTCAAGAAAATGGAAGTTCGGTAAAAGAAGACATTCCCTCTAGTTCCTCAGTTCAAAGTGAAACTTCCACAGTTCAAAGTGAACCAGCCAAAGAGAAACCGAAAATGAAAGCCAACATCCATCATCAACCGAAGCAGATGAGGAATCAGAAACGTCAAAGGAACCAGAGATACAGGAAGAATCTCTCTGAAAGGAAGCAATTCTGGCAATCCCAGAATGCATATTTCTCACATCAAGACAAGAATCTAAAGTTTGAGAATAATCCTGTTAAAAAGCACGAGAGCCACAACAACCGAAAGCCAAGGTTCGGTTCAGAAAAGAATACCAACCGAAAGCAAAGGTTCGGTTCTGAGGATGACTCCAACCGAAAGCAAAGGTTCGGTTCAGAGAACGAAACCAACCGAAAGCAAAGGTTCGGTTCCGAAATCAAAAGAGATCAAAACTCTAAGGTCAGTCCCACCAATGATCAAAAGCGAAAAGGCCACCTAGAGTGTCCAGCCAAGAAGTCATCTCAATCTCACTCATCTAATTCTTCTAATTCTTCCAATTCATCTCCATCTCGCTCTAAAGTTTATTCTGTTCATTCTCAAAAATCTCATTCGTCAGCTGAACAAAAAGGCAAACAGAAGGTTTCTGCATCCAAACCAGAGTCTAAACCGAACGCACCTAATCCTAACAAAATCAAAGTTTTTACCATCAAAAAGAAAGATGAAACAACACTAATAAAACGAACATATCTTGTTGACATCTCTCTTACTATTCCTGTACCTGTGAAAGGCTCACGTGGACCCAAGAAACTTTGGGTTCCTAAATCTGCTTAATTTTTGCAGGTTATAAGTGACGAACAGTTTGACGAAGAATGGTACATCGATAGTGGCTGCTCTCGTCACATGACAGGGAGGAAAGAAGAGCTCAGGGAATACAGGTCTCTTACAAATGGTGGCAACGTCAAGTTTGGAAACAACTCCTTCGGCACCATAAAGGGATACGGAATGATTACCAATGGTGATTTCACTATAAGGAATGTGGCATACGTGGAAGGACTACAACACAACCTCATCAGTGTATCTCAGCTTGTTGGAGGCACCGGTCTCAAAGTCTCATTCGACGATGAGGGTTCTGAAATTATTGAGAAGAAAACAAAGAAAGTTATTTTTCAAATCGGAGCGTAAGGGTGAAATGTTTCCTCTAAACCTCAAACCCATCAAAGGAAACCCAGTTATATGCATGTTATCAAAAGCACAATCTGACGAAAGCTGGTTATGGCACCGAAGACTCTCTCATCTCAACTTTAAAGATATCAACAAACTTGTCACTGGAGGTCATGTTCGAGGTCTTCCATTGCTCAAGTTCGATAGAGATCATTTGTGTGCTGCATGCGAAATGGGGAAGCAGAGTCGTCAAAGTCATCCATCTATAATTAACACTAAAGTGTTGAACCACTCGAATTACTTCATATTGATTTGTGTGGTCCGTCATCTATCGAAAGCATCGGTGGTAGCAAGTATATTCTTGTTATTGTTGATGACTTTTCGCGATTTACATGGGTGTTCTTTCTAAAGCTTAAATCTGAAGCGACTCATAAGCTGAAAGTGTTCATCAAGCAGATTGAAGTAGAGCTGAAGAAGGTGGTTCGCAACATCAGGAGCGACAATGGTCTGGAATTCAAAAATAGAGAATTTGAAGAATTCCTGGCAGAAAAGGGAATAAGTCACAACTTCTCAGCTCCCTACACACCTCAACAGAACGGAATTGTTGAAAGACGAAATCGATCTTTGTGTGAAGCTGCCCGAACCATGCTAAGTTTTGCTTCCTTACCTCTTTATTTTTGGGCTGATGCTATTTCTGCTGCTTGTTTTACACAGAACAGGTCTTATCTCAACAAGCGATTCACGCTCACACCTTATGAGATTCTCAACAATAGGAAGCCCAATGTGAAATTTTTCCACGTGTTCGGCTCACGGTGTTTCATCTTTAACTCTAAAGCACACCGCAACAAGTTCGATGTCAAAGCCGACGAGGGAATCTTTCTGGGCTACTCTCTCACTTCCAAAGCATACAGAGTATTAAACAAGCGTTCGAGGAAAATCGAAGAGACTTACTATGTGACTTTCGATGATTGCTATATCAAAAAGCTAAAGGCCAATGAAGACACTGCTGGGGACATCTTTCCTCAATCTGGCCAAGTCACAGTCTCGATCGCTAATCTATTCGAGAAGTTTATGGAGCTATTTGACAAACCAGAGAAAGCTACTCTCTCAGAAGCAGGCGCAGCATACAACAAGGTAGACCACATGAAGCAAATTGTCGAAGAAGCTGCCAGGAGAATGAATGAAGGGGGATCGAATTCTGACGAACCTCCATCAAACGATGCTTCAGTCGAGGGGGAGGATCAACCGTCATCAACTCAGCCGACCTCACATGATGAGGGGGAGCCAAGCTCTCCAACTGCTCCCGAAAGTACTTCTCCAACCGAAAGTGCTTCACCATCCGAAGGTGCATCAACGCCTGAAAGCCCAACACCACAAGAAACCTCTGAAGCTCAAGTTTCACAAAGCATTCCTGAAAGCTCACACATCGAGGGGGAGCAAGCTGATATGTCATACGACTACGAAAGCCAGTTCGAGCCAGAAGAAATGATCAATGCTGAACTGGACCCAACCTTTGATCCAAACTACCCTCCCCTCACCAAATGGACCAGAGATCATCCTATCTCTTAAGTGGTTGGGGATGTCTCTGAAAAGGTTCTGACCCGATCACAACTCAAGGAAAAACAGACATCCTTATTTTCCAAAGTTGAATTTTGCATGTTTAACTCATTCGTATCAAAAGTTGAACCGAAGACAATTAACACTGCTCTCAATCACTCCGATTGGGTTCAAGCGATGCAAGATGAACTAAACGAATTCGAGAGGAACAAAGTCTGGCGCCTCATTCCAACTCCTCCAGATGCCTCGGTTGTTGGTCTCAAATGGGTCTTTAGGAATAAAATGGACAAGGAAGGGAACATTATACGGAACAAAGCTCGTCTGGTAGTAAAAGGATATTGTCAGGAGGAAGGGATTGATTGTGAAGAAACTTTCGCTCCTGTAGCTAGGCTGGAATCTGTAAGAATATTTCTTGCTTATGCTGCCCACAAAAACTTTGAAGTTTTCCAAATGGACGTCAAATGTGCATTTCTTAATGGAGAACTCGAAGAAACAGTGTACGTGGAGCAACCTCCTGGTTTCGTGAACGAAAAGTATCCTAATCATTGCTACATTCTGGATAAAGCTGTGTATGGACTCAAACAAGCTCCGAGAGCCTGGTATGAAACGCTAACTAAATTCTTAAAGATGTCTAAATTCAAACAAGGTTCGGTTGACCCAACCTTCTTTCGCAAAAAGGAAGGTAACCATCTTATGATCGTTCAAATTTACGTCGATGATATCATCTTTGGCTCAACGAATCCCAGCCTAACAGCTGAATTCAGAAAGCTGATGGAGACTAAATTTGAAATGAGCTCAATGGGTCCTATTAACTTTTTCCTTGGTTTAAATATTAGACAGGGACCCGAAGACATCTTTATCAATCAGGAAGCTTACACGAAGACTCTCTTAGCAAAATTTGGCATGATGGGAGATTCCAAAATCAAAGTCCCAATGGCATTCGACACCAAACTAACTCCTTCCCTGGACAAACCGGCTGTTGATATCACGCTCTATCGTCAAAAGATAGGCTCACTAATGTATCTTACTGCTAGCAGGCTTGACATCATGTTTTCTGTGTGTTATTGTGCTAGATTTCAGGCAAACCCACGCGAACCTCACATGCTTGCAGTGAAGAACATTTTACGATATCTCAAGCGAACGGCCTCCTTAGGTCTATGGTATCCTTCCAACTCAGGCTTCTTCGTTCAAGCCTATTCAGATGCAGACCTTGGAGGATGTGGACTCGACAGAAAAAGCACCACTGGCGGCTGTCAATTCCTTGACGGGAAGTTGGTTAGCTGGCAATCAAAGAAACAAACGTGCGTGTCGTTGTCTACTGCCAAAGCTGAATACATAGCCGCTGCATCCTGCACCTCTCAAGTGATTTGGATCCAGAGTCAACTTCGAGACTATGGACTCAATATGAAGAAGATCTCACTATATTGTGACTCTGAAAGTGCAATTAGGATCTGTCATAACCCAGTGCAACACTCCAAAACCAAACACATAGCACTGAGGTATCACTTCATCAAACATCATGTGGAAGATGGAAACGTTGAAGTACACTTTGTTCGAACCACTGATCAACTGGCTGACGTCTTTACCAAAGCTCTTCCTGAAGCATCATTCAACAGAATTTTACAAGGGCTAGGTATGATGGAATCAGAGTCAGTACCTCAAACTACCTCTCAACCACAAACGTAAGAAGCGAAATTGACCGAACGTTCAGCTTCGGTTACATAATCTGACTCGCTCATCACCACAACGGTAGTTTTCTTAGTTGTACATTTCATGTTCAAAGTTGTTTATCTTATTGTCAAAAGTATTTTCTTATTGCAAGCCTAAATTCCTTGGTTTTCTAAAATTTTTCAAAACCGAAACCTACCGAGGGTTCGGGTTCGGTTTTTCAAAATTTTCCAAAACCGAAACCAACCGAACGCTCGGGTTCGGTTTTTCAAAATTTTCTTAAACCGAAACCAACCGAACGCTCGGGTTCGGTTTTTCAAAATTTTCCAAAACCGAAACCAACCGAACGCTCGGGTTCGGTTTTTCAAAACTTTTCTCAACCGAAACCAACCGAACGTTCGGGTTCGGTTACCAAGTTTTTCCAAAGTTTTTTTATATATATCAAAAACTCCAAAAATATTTTCTTATTTTATTTATGTGTTCGTTCGTTTATGGGGATATAATTGTTGGATTACTTCAGTGTCCCTAGAAGCATGCTGTTGTATGTGTCCCAAGCCTCATAAGATTCTGAATAATAGCCTTAATGACTTGGTATAAACAAACCTTGTCTTCCCAATTAGGCTATCACATTTATTATAATCGTGAGCTACCTCACTCTCTTCTCACATGAGATAAGAGTTTTCTGCTTGGTCCTTATTTTCGCAGCAGAGGTACTTTAATTTCTTACACCATCTCCATTACATTTCTCCATTACATTCGTTTCATCAACGTAACCCTTGAGACTCTCAGAAATTACCACTGAGGTTTATGGTTACACAACAACTATGTTTATGATCTCAGTTTCGTGCCACTACGAGCTTAGTGAAGCCCAAAATTCAACATCAATTCTGAATTGACGGTGAACAATAAATTTGCTCAAGTTTTCACCAAAGAATTGACGGATGTATCTTGATGAACTCTCAAATTTTTATTTTGTGTGATTCCTATGAAATTGTTAAACACCATAACATTTCTTCCCTTGGGATCTAGTTTTTAATTTTTTTTGAGATTTTATATTTTCCAAGCCACTTTAAAATTCATTCCTACCTACTTGTTCAACAGAATACACCGGTCTCACAAGTACTTTGTTCACTTTCTATCTTATTTCAAGATTCGGACTGTTGAATCAAAGATAAAGCCACCTTAAGTAGCCTAATTAAAAGAAGCCTTTCAACACTTATTAATAAGTGTTTGATCGTTATTTCACGGGAAACCACATTTACACTTTAAGGTCTCTCTTGACTTTGAAGGAAGAGATTCGTGCCCGGGATCATTTGTTTCGTGTCATTATTGACATCACATTTATTCCTAAAATGAGTTGCTTTATTTCTTTTCTTTTTACACTCTTAGCACGAAAATCTTTGATTTTCCAAAAATCTGGTACTAATAATTACAGGCTGTTTTATTGCATTGGTGGTTAATTATTAAGACGTGGTCAACAATCATCCACGTGGGAAATTAATTCAAAAGATGCCATTTAAAAGACAAGATGAAGGGTTGCTGACTCAGGCGGGAGATAAAAAGATTGAATTTCAAACGGCGGTTAATAAGGGACGCATGCGAATTTGAAACGCCCATTCTTTAACTGACATAATGGACGCGTGTGCGAATTTCAAGCGGTTCCTCTCTGGCACATCAAGGCGCGTGTGGAATTGAAACGATTTCTTCTGAAACGGCGATTGTTGGGCGGCGTGTTCCTAGGAATCTGACACTCTCTCTCCTATGTGATCATCGCATGCCTTAACTGTCACGCATCTGTCATTCCGGAAAACCTTTTCATATTTCCATAGAAGATTTGAACATATTTTTCTCTCTCCTTACACCCACTATAAAAGGCAGTCTCCACTCCCATTTACCTCTTTACTGCATCCGAATTTCCTAGAGAGCAAAAATTCCCTAAAGCTTTTGCTGTTCATCTTCTTCTTCCTAACTTCAACAATGGCAGAATCATCTTCAGTCCATGCCACCTCACACATCCTTCCCATTCGCCCTCAACAGTGTTTGGTGATCGATCTAACCCCTCAGGCGTACAATTCCTACATGTTTCTGATCATGGAGTGCCTGAAGTATTCACAAATCGCTCCTGCACTTTCTAGGGTTGAGTCTGTGCCCATGGAGCTCCTCTCGCAAGTATATGCGACTGCACATTACGATAAAGCAGTCGATAGGGTGTTCTTCGAGGTGTCTGGTCACAAGACCTCGATTTCAAGGCAACAATTTGGTACACTGCTAGGGCTTGCTGCTGACCCTTCAAGGATTAATCCGGAGACGATTCCGATTGGGCATCTTTACAACGTGTTTTACAATATGGGGTACACGGAGGTGCTCACCTCCGTCGCGAAGTTTAAAAAATCCTGCTTGCTGCCACAGTGGAACGACATGTTCACAGTCCTCTTCAAGGGCTTATCTGAACGGAGCTCAGGATCCGATGGTTCTAGTCGACTCTTCTTGTCGATAATGTATGGCGTCTACAACGGTGTCAATCTTGACTATGGATTTGTTCTCTGGCAACAACTCATCCAGAGCCTCTCTTCTTCTTCACGACATTCTGAGGTGTCGTATGCCCGGTTCTGGACTCTCATCACAAAGTGGGCGATGGATAAGTTCGATGTCCCCACTGCTGCCGGTGCATCGATGTCTTCGATCGGTACTTTTCATACCACGAAGATCATCGTCTCAGATGCATCAAAGTTCTCATTCATTGGCTCTATTCCAGAGACAATGTACGGCGATGTTCCCTCTGACAGCAGGATCATCAGGACTATTAAGGAGTTCAAGGCGTCTGGACCTAGGGAACTCACATAGGAAATGCTCAAATCCATCCACGATGCTGACATGCCTGTTAATAGGGGCAAAAAGGCAGATAAAGGGAAGCAAGTGAACAAAGGGGCTAAAGGTCCTTCTCCCAGGAAGAGGAAACCAACCAAAGCTGCGCAGTCCCCGCAGCCGAAGAGACAGAAGACTCAACCGAAGCGAAAGCTAGTCATCGCTTCCTCTTCGAGTGACTCAGAAGGCGAGAGTTCGGGTTCGGACGGCTCTCAAAGAGGCGAAACCCCTCCAAGAGGCAACACCCCACCCCAATCACCTACCCCAGACATGGAAATTCATGTCTCACCCCTTCCCTCTCCTACTCAAACAATCCCTACTTCCATTCCCACCATAAACCCCTCTACCACCATTCCTCAAACCTCTTTCCCTATACCACCACCCATTTTCACAGATACAACTACACCAACGGCAAAGGTTACAACCAACGTATCTGATACGGGGGTTCATACCGATGCAACCGAAACACCACCTGTAACCAAACCTCCTCATACAACCGAAACCCAGCATACAACCGAACCTATCCACACTCAACCACCACCCGAAACTACCCCCACCAACACTCAACCTGAACCTACACATACCACCACACCCCCAGCCTCACCACCCCCAATATATCCAGATCATGCCTCTGATGGAGATAACCCTTTTCTTGGAGGGGAAAATATGACCTTCGATTCGGTATACTTTAGTCTGTTTCAGGTCCAAAGCGACGACGAGGACAATGCTCCAGTAACAAAGAAGCATCTTAAGGAGCTAAATGAGAAGGTTGACTTGCTTCTTGCTTCATCCTCCAACACTCAGTCCTCTCTCTCTGAAGCCGCTCTTCAGAAGATTGTTGATGCCTTCTCCCGGGCTCAACATGATTCTGTTGCCTCTGCCACTGCAGCAATTGACGCCTCCACAAAAGCATGTGAGGCAGCGACCGCAAAAGTCGATAAACTATTCTCTGAAGCCTCTTCCCTGTTGAAGTCCTTACAGGAGAGCGCTGATGCTACAAAGACAACGTTGGAACCAATCGTTCACCAATTGGCCACGTTCGTCTCAACGGAGTTGAAGTCGTTCGCTACCCTTCGCCAATCCATCAGCGACGACAACTCGGCCCTTCGTGCCTCCATTGACGAGCGCCTCGCTAAACTTCAAGAGGATCTCGCTGCCGAAAACTCGTTAATGGACGTTCTTGCTAGTAAAACCACCGCCCTCCAGGTCAAGAGCGCTCAACTTTCAAACTCTCAGCAACAGAATGAAGCTATTCGATCCGAACGGGAGGTTATCAAAACATGTGTTTCGGATGTACACTCTGCCTTATCCAACATCCTGGAAGCACACGATCCGATTCTTAATCATTCGGTGAGGCGAACCCTTGCTGAAAAACTTGCTCCTGCCCTGGACCTCCTCAGCAAAATTGAAGGGCTACCTAGTTTCGTGTCCAATCCGAAACAAGGGGGAGAAGTGAAGTCCGGATCGAAACCACCTCCTTCCTCAAAAGCTGCTCACACAATCGAACCTCCTCCTACTGGTCAAACTTCGGGTTCGGGTGTGAAGGATAAAGGAAAGAAAATAGCTGAGGAAGAAGATGAAGATGATAAAGAGACCATTGCTGACTTGCTTAAACGCAAAAATAGTCGCAATGTTGAAAATGATAATGTTCGTGTGGCGCGAGAAGCTGAAGAAGCCGAACGCAAGAAGAAAGAAGCCCACGATCTCCTCGAGAGCAGGAAGACTCTTTTCCCTGCTTGGACTCGGGAGAGAATGATAAAGGAGGCCATAGATACTCCTAGCATCCTATGGCTTGAACCGGTGATCTCCTTCAACTGCTACAATTCTGTCGATTCGCAGTTCGATATGCCCTTGACCCGAAAGGCGTTTATCTTCCACGCCTTCTCCAACATTTTTGAAGTCCCTCATCCTAATCCTGAGGTTGATAGGGAGTTAATCGAATTCTATCTGAAGGCTGCTCAACCACAGTACCAAACATGGAGCGCTCAGAAGATTGTTAATGTTCGGGTTTTGAAGCCTTATTCTGAGGGGAGATTCATCAACGTTCGGTTCAGGGCGATTCGAGGGTCTGCAAGAACCGAACATCTTATATCCTTAGCAGATCTACCGAACCTCAACCCCCATGACTGGATTGTTCTGCATAACATCCTCTTGACGAATGAAGCTGAATATGGTCCGATTATAGACCATCTCAAAAGGATGTTAGTATGCTATATCATGGAGGACGCCTTGATGGATCAGGAGGTAGCCACTGTCTTCAAGAAGAAACCGAAGATATCTCCTGTTGGCTCAGCAGTGATCTGAACCAGATGAAGATGGGCAAGATTGACCCGAGGCGTAATTCGGTCATGTTCACTAGAGCAGAAGGACATAAATGTCTCTTTGCCTTAGCGGATAAATATCTTTATACCACTGCTTGTCTAGAGCATGTGCTGGAGATCATCCATCGGTGTAAAGAGAATGCAGCGGATGATATCAAATACTTCAACGATATGATTCAATGGTACATCAGATTCAGACAAACGATACTTGCTCTTATCTCTCGTCTGTTTCAGACTGTAAAGAAGAAGGTACCTGCCGCTGCTGCTGGCCCAAGTAAGAAGTGAAGATCTCGCTCCAATTGACGCAAAGGGGGAGATTGTTGGGTTGCAGATTCATTTAGTATTGCGTCATTGGGCTCGGCTAATAGTCCAATAGTTTTGTACTCTGGTTTGGGCCTGTCCAACCGTGAGCCTGTTAGGTTTACTATATAAGTATATGCTTGCATGCATATTAAATAGATGATCGAGAATACAATAAAAAGATTACGATAGATTTAATTTTCTTTATCGTTCCTGTAAACCTTCTAACCCTCTACAGTTGATGTTCTTTGTCGAGCTCTTCTGAGGGTTGTTTTATAATCATTCGACACGTTTGATTCATTCTTGAGTTGTTTATTATTTTCGTGTTCTTGCTGTTTAATCTTTATTTTACCTGTTTGAGATCTAATCGATCTTCAAGATTAAGTTTTAATCTTATCAGCAAGGTAACGTTTATAGCCCTCAACTCTTCAATCTCTTTGATGAATCATTGGTTCATGAGTGATAACAATTGTTTAGTTGCTTTGCAGGAGTGGCAACCTAGAGTTTCAACTCGATTGCTTTTTAGGTGCATTTCCAGATCTGAACTACCTTCTTTTCAAACCCTAGCTCGTAGTGTAGTTCTTTTGTTGATTAACTTATAGTTTTGATTCAGATCTTGGAATTGGTTGACATTTCTTGAATTTGTAGTTAATTGGTTGTTATGTCGTATATGTTCTTCGCGATTGGTTAAATTGGTGAACTTGTTCTTCATGTTACCTAGCATTGAATGGAAATTGAGTAACTTTTTAAGCCTGTTTTCTTTTTCATAGCTCAGACTTGTTTAGTTGCTCTTTTTGCTAGATCTAATTGACCAATTGTGACTGGAAATGCGTAGATTCCTTTTTTCTTTTTTCGGTAGTGTGATATGTATTGGAGAAGCAAGTATTTAAATTTCATCTTGTTGACGTGACGATATTGTGTTATTTCTAACACTAATGAAATTGGATTCAAACAGTGGCCCCTTTGGGATGATTAAATTCAAATTTCAAGTCAATGTATGTAGGAATGATGTTATTCACATTTCACAGTTTTGGTTGTGTTTTATGTTTCATTTCCCGTAGCTTCATTGAGAGTTTGTTTTTGGGATAATGTAGAGAATTTAGAGCTGTAACATTTATATTAGTCAAGAATGGGGAAGTCTCCTGGAAAGTGGATCAAGACTGTGTTTTTTGGGAAGAAGTAATCAAAATTTAATCTCTCAAAAGTAAGAAAAATGTTACTTTTTGTACATCACTTGTCTGTTCTCTTAGTATGTGATCCTGATGTCATCTAATTTTTGCAGGATGCTACTTCAGAAATAACAGTATCCATCACTGGTAAAACACCATCAAACAATTTTGGTGTTGATTCAATGATCATCTTAAGTCCAGTGCGCCTTGTAATTGATTCAAGTGATCATACAGAACTTGAAAAGACCTCAAGTGCTAACTTAATAACCAATTCACCTGAAAATGATAATGCAAATGATTATACAAAACTTGAATAATTGATTGTTGCAATCAATATAAATATAAGTTTTAAACACAAATATTTTATTTAAAAGTGGTTTTTTTATTACATATAACTAATAATAAAATCTAATAATTATTTTCATGTAAGAAAAGTATTCGCCAAAAGATCTATATATCGTCGCTGCTTTGCGCGGGCACACATCTAGTGTGTGTGTGTATATATATATATATATATATATATATATATATATATATATATATATATATATACACACATACATACATGCTAGATGTGTGCCATTTTAAAAATTTATAAGACGTTAATATATAAACTTTGTAAGAATATGAATGAAATATTACTTAAAAATAATACAGTTTGAATGAATTTCAAATCCTATATAACCCTGTGAACATCAATTTCACCATATTAGGTTTGCAATAGTTGAGCATGAATGAAGCAAATACACATTGAGTAATCTGTCTCACATCTAATATAGTTAGTGTGACGTCCCAATTTTCACAATCATTTTTTTTTTAAATTAAGTAAAATCATTGTTTCCAGGAAAAGCCAAGTCAAAAACTAAAAGTATCAAAATACAATCATCCCAAAAATAAGAGTGTCATAAAATGTGAAATCACAAAAACTGTTGATGAATATACAATCAAGCATTCATATTCTCACGATCATCAGAAGTACCCGAAACACATTTAAATCCACAATTGTAAGCGCGAAGCTTAGTGAGTTCCCCAAAATATTACATACAACACCGCATAATAAACAACTATGGGTTATCAACAAGCCTGTGAGTATCTACAATCCTATGGGCTCTAAGCAGCCATATGGGTTATCAACAACTCTTTGGAATATCAGTAGTTCTGGAGTTATCAACAACTCAATAAACACACATAACAACATTAAAAAAAATAAGACTCAACTAATCTAGCATGCATCCTACTATGACACATGTAATATAGTAAGAAAACTCACCTCGCAGATAGTAGCTCAACACAAAAGCTCTTAAATAGTGAAGACCAATCCTAAGAATCACCTAACCAACAATATACATTTTCCTTCTCAATCTACACTCAAAAAGAGTTTGACCAAAAGTCAATGGTCAAAGTCAGAACCTAGCTGACCCCCACGTCGTGGACACCCTTTGGCCACACCATGGTAGCATTAAGCCAAGCCGTCGCAAAGGTTGTTCATCGCTACGTCCTGGTGGTCAATCCGCCACATTGTGGAAACTGCTCTAGACAACTTAATGCATTAAGCTTTTAATCCTTCCAACTATAAACTCAAACTTTTTAGAAGGCTTTCTCCTCTCCAAAACAAAAAAAAAATCATTGATTTTTAGACATGCATGTCTTGAGCACAAGTTAGGTCCAAATGGAGTAAAATGAGATCAAGATATCATGCATGAATCCAAAACTCAACAACTCTCTAGATCTGGGACTATAGACCACAAAGGAACCTCAAGGACCCATAAAGTTGCCAACTTTATGGAGTCCATGAACTCAAACCACCCCAAACATGGAAGAAAGTGGATGAAAGCCTAGATCTAGAATGCTTGACACATAAAGGCAAGGACTTGAGGACTTACAAGAGTCCTAAAATATCTCAAGATGATGAGGGGGAGGTTTTCTTGTAGAAGCAATGCACCAAGAACACCTTCTTATTCTTTAAGACAAAAAGCTCACAAGGTCAAAAATGGAGATTAAGATTTCTTCAAGGCTGATGGGAGGTGATGGAGGCTGAGGATGTGAAAACCCTACCCATCACATTCATTAAATAAGGCACAAAACTCGTAAAATTAGGGTTTTCACTCTTGCGGCCACCACATCGTGGCCACACATTTGCCACGTCGTGGTCCGCAAGGATGATGTGTGTTTCATAAGGCCATGACCACGTCGTGGTATATCCTCCACCACGTCGTGTTCATCATAAAAACCCAAATTTTACTTCTTTATTTTCTAAAACATAAATGAATCATTTACCAGGAAAGATGTTACAATTCTCCCCCACTTGAATTAGATTCCGCCCTCGAAATCCTTGGCTAAAAATAGATTTAGGTAGTGCTCACGCATCTCCACCTTGGGCTCCCAAGTCCACTCTAAGCCCTTTTGGTGCTTCCACTACATATTGATTAAGAGCACCACCTTGTTGCGCAAGGCCTTCATCTTCCTATCAAGAATCGCCACCGGTCGCTCAATATAATTCAGACGATCATCAACCTGAATATGATCCAAAGGGACAATAGTGGACTTGTAGTTCATACATTTCCTCAATTAAATACATGGAAAATGCTATGGATCTAACCAAGCTCCTCTGGTAGATCCAACCGGTAGGCCACTTTGCCCATTTTAGCCATAACTCGGAATGAACCGATAAACCTGGGGCCTAGCTTTCCCTGCTTCCTGAAACGAATGATACCCTTCCAAGGGGATAATTTCAGAAGTACCAAATCCCTGACCTGAAACTCCAACTCTGAACGGCGTCGGTCTGCATAGCTCTTCTACCGATTTTGTGCCATCAACAATCTCTGTCTAACTTGTTGAATAAGATCAGTCATCTTGAGCACCACCTCCGTGCTCCCCATGACTCTCTGCCAAAGGAAGGTAGGAGTCCTAGCTCCCACCAAAATCAATGATGCAAGCTCTCAACATATCCTCAAGAGTCTGAATAGTCCTTTCATTCTGGCCATCTGTCTACATATGGTATGTCATATTGAAATAAGTCTGGTTCCCAACTCCTCGTGGAACCTCTTCCAAAACCAAGAAGTAAACCGAACGTCTCGATATGAGACTATAGAAGTAGGAACCCCGTGGTGAGCCACAACCTCTCAAATATAGATGTCAGCCAATTTCTCGGCCGACGAGCTCTCCTGAATATCAAGGAAATGGGCACTCTTGGTCAAATGATCCATAATAACCCAAATAGCATCAAGTTTCTTGACCATCCTCGGTAACTTGGTGATAAATTCCATGGTAATCTACTCACATTTCCACATAAGGACCTCCAAAGGTTGTAACTTACTGTGTGGTCTTTGATGTTCATCCTTGACCTTCCGACAGGTTAGACACATCTTGTAACGACCCAATTTTCACGTCCAAAAATTTCGTTTTAAAAACATTACTTTAGAAAACATTAATAATTAAAAACATTGTTTGATCAAACCATAACACAACGTAAACCATGTCTAAAAGCGAAATTATACAACCAATCAAAATATCAGAGTATAAATCCCAGAGAATCTCGTAAATGCGGAAACCAGAGAGTGTGTGTGTGACATGCTGCTACCGCGCCGACATTTTTCCCCAAGCTGAGGAGGTACCTCAAACCAAAACTGAAAACCGTAAGCACGAAGCTTGGTGAGTTCCCCCCACTGTACCACATACCATACAAACACATAACATACATACTGCCAGGCTATTTTGGGGTGCCTGACTACCCGGTACGGCCATTCTGGGGTGCCGACTACCCGTGCGGCCATTCTGGGGTGCCGTCCTACCCGTGTCAAGCCATTCTGGGGTGCTGACTACCCGTGTCAAGCCATTCTAGGGTGCTGAATACCCATCGATCCAAACAACCGATCCTCGGGGACTAGTCCCCTCCTACTACCTCTATCGCATATAACATAACAAGCCAGCATGCAAACATATCATCACGTACTGTTAGACATTTCTGGGGTGTCTGAACTACCCTTCGGTCCTATCAACCGATCTCTACTTCTATCTCATATAACATATCATGCTAGCATATAACATATCAGGTAGTAGCAACATAGATGATATCACAAAGACAATCATCTAACATACGACTCCTACTGGTGGACCGGCATTGTGGCCGTAGACCCACTGCTACTGGAAGGTAACTCACCTCGAAGTAGCTGCTGATCTGATCGAGAACTGACTGTCTACTGTTGCCGCTGCTGCTCCGGAAATCCTCCGGCTGCAATTCCCACAACATACTCAATCAAACATTGCTAACTGTCCTTTGGGTAAAATGACCATTTTACCCCTGATCATGCCCTAAGTCAAGTCAGAGTCAACTTTCAGTTGACCCGACTCGCCGAGTTGACTTTCCAACTCGCCGAGTCCCTCCCCAAACGACTGTCCTGAATCCCGTTTCTACTCGTTGAGTTAGGCGACGACTCGACGAGTTCTCCTTCTAAACTGATATTCAAGTCCTTCATCCTACTCGCCGAGTTGTATGAACAACTCGTCGAGTTCATCTTCATCCGATGAAAACTTATGCTAAGACTCGCCGAGTTGTATGAACAACTCGCCGAGTCTGTTCTTGATCTAAGGAGATTGCCTTGAACTCGCCGAGTCAGGGCATTGACTCGCCGAGTTTCTCCATAGATGAGTTCAGCTTCCGACTCACTGAGTCACACCCCGTGACTCACTGCTCACTCGACACTACGAAAAGGGGACAAACTCGGAGACTCGCGAACAGACTCGCCGAGTCACATGAACGACTCGCCGAGTCGTTGCCATGCACCCACTAAATACACAGATTTGCTCGATTCCAGTCCATGCCATTCACACATTTGGACTCCTAGAACACGAATCACACGTAAAGTTTCCAACTTTACGTGTAGATATTCACCAATACGGATTTTAGGGTTCAAAATGTACTTAAAATGGTAGATCCAAGGTCTTCAAGCAATGAGGGTCCATAAAGGCTACAGATCCGAGCCCTTAGAGCCCAAACATGCTTAGATCCGAAGTCCCTCAACACTATAAGCTCATTACACAAAGGTCAAGACTAGAAGAAGCCTTGAAATGGCTAACACAAGCTCTCAACAAGATAATAATGAAGGGACAGAGAGGGTTTCGAGTCCAATACCTCTAGAAGTTCTGAAATGGCACAAAGATTCTGGATCTTCTTCCTCTCCTCTTGATCTACCTTTTTCTTCTCTCCAAAACTTCAAAGAAATGCACCAAAATCACCCAAATTACTAAAAGAGGGGTTAGAGCTTCGAGAGGGAGTGTTCTGGACGCAATGGGGGCTGATATGAGGCACAAAACGTCGTTTAAATAGGATGCAACCCCTGAGATTTAGGGTTTCATCCAACAGCGGTGACTCGCCGAGTCCGGAATATGGACTCGCCGAGTCGCCAACTTAAACATGTCCTGGGTCCCATCCTTACTCGGCGAGTCTGACCTATGACTCGCCGAGTCCAAGGCTAAAACGAAGGAAAATTCTCAATAAGATTTACATACCAGGAACCAGGTGCTACAAATCTCCCCCACTTATTTTAGACTTCGTCCTCGAATTCTGCTGCTCGATCCTGAAACAGCTCGGGATAATGCTCCAACATCTCGTCCACTGGCTCCCAAGTCCATTCCGAACCCTTGCGGTGCTGCCATTGCACCTTCACTAGCTCCACCCTCTTGTTCCTCAAATCCTTCGACTTCCTGTCAAGGATTGCGACTGGGCGCTCAATATAATTCAGGCTGTCATCAACCTGAATATCCTCCAAACGCACTACTGCTGAATCGTCCACTAGGCACTTCCGCAGCTAGGAAACATGGAAAGTGCTGTGGATTTGGCTGAGCTCGACTGGCAGATCCAGTCTATACGCCACCTTGCCCACCCGGGCCATGACTCGGAATGGTCCAATGAACCTCGGACCTAACTTGCCTTGCTTCCTGAATCGAATGACGCCCTTCCAAGACGACACCTTCAGCAGAACCATATCCCCGACTTGAAATTCCAAGTCGGATCGACGCTTGTTGGCATAACTTTTCTGCCGACTCTGGGCAGTCTGAAGCCAGTCAGAGGGTGTTGTGATGCTACGGGGAGCCGTAGTACTCACAAGTGAGAGCGAGAGAAAGAGAGAGAGAGAGAGTCGTGATGCTACGGGAAGCCGTAGTATTCGCCAGTCAGAGGGTCTTGTGATGCTACGGGGAGCCGTAGTACTCACAAGTTAGAGGCAGGGAGTCGTGGTACTACGGGGAGCCGTAGTACTCACTAGTTTGTTGGCATTGTGATACTACGGGGAGCCGTAGTACTCACTAGTCAGAGGCTGTCGTAATGTTGCGGGAAGCCATAGTACCCACTAGACGGCAAGAGAGTGTGATGTTGGAATGTCCTCCGATAAGTGCATGATGCAGAAGAGTTTTAGTCTTGAGGAGCCCTAGTGTTGAGTTTTTGGAGCCTAGTGGTTAAACCGGGGCGAGACTCGGGTCTCCGTCTCTGTCGGGAGGGTCAGCGAGGCGCGGAAGAATACGCACAGCAGACGCCAGAGGTTAAGAGCTGAGTCGATCTTCAATTGGATTGTATTTTTATGAGAAAAAGGGAATTTCATGACTTGCGTGTCACTGGTCCATGATAGTGGTTACGGGGAGGAAGTTAGTGAGATATTTTGGATCATGTTATGTGTGACCTTTGGGGGTTCAGCTGTGGGGCCAAAAGCTGACCTGGTGCTCGGTATCGAAGATGAATATGAGAAATGAGCTAGATATTACCATGGTGATGTCTATGGACACTTCTGAGTGAGCGAGCAATTCGGACGCTCGAAGGCATGCTTCGGGCATGTGCATTAGATTTCGGAGGGAGTTGTGACACGTATTTACCCTTGGTTGAGTTTTCCCTTATCGACAGCCATCATTCGAGCATTGGTATGCCACCCTTTGAGCTGTTATATGGGAGGAGGTGTCGTACCCCCATTTGCTGGGGAGAGGTCGGGCAGCGTGTTAAGGGTAGTACAGAGATTTGGGCTGCAGACGACTGCGCAGATTCAGCAGGTCAAGCGGAGGTTTTTGACCGCTCAGAGTCGTCAGAAGAGTTATGCGGACAGGCGCCAGTCCGAGTTTGAGTTTCAGGTCGGAGACTTTGTGCTCCTGAAGGTCTCTCCTTGGAAAGGAGTGATTCGATTCAGGAAGAGGGGCAGGTTGGGGCCCAATATATTGGTCCATTCCGAGTGATCGCGAGGGTAGGCTGGGTAGCCTATCGTTAGAATTGCCAGCAGAGTTGGGGCAGATTCACGACACTTTTCATGTGTCGCAGCTGAGGAAGTGTATAGCCGATGAGTCGGCAGTGGTTCCATTGGAGGATATTCAGGTGGATGCGAGCCTGAATTATGCTGAGAAACAAGTGGCCATCAGAGATCGGAAAATCAAGGTTCTGAGAAACAAGGAGGTACCCCTGGTTTTGGTTCAGTGACAACATCCGGAGTTATTTGCGGAGCGAGACTTCGAGGGCGAAGTCTAGTTCTAGTGGGGGAGGATTGTAACAGCCCGGATTCCCAGGTATTATTCATTTATTTATTTTGATGATTTGTGAGGGGACTCGGCGAGTTGGAGCCTAGACTCGCCGAGTATGATCGCGGATCTGGACGCGGGTTCGTGCCTGGACTCGGCGAGTCCTTGCTGTTTGATGAAACCCTAATTTCTCGAGTTTGGGATCTATTTAAAGGGCCTTATGGCCGTCATTTGTGCTCACCAGCCCCCAGAGCGAAACCCTAGCGCATTTGAGCGTGTGGAGTGAGAGAAGGAGCCATTATCAACCATTGGAGGTGTTATTTAGCAAGGGAAAGGAAGTTTTAGACAAAAGGAAACAAGGGGATCAACTTCCTGAAGATTTGAGGTCCAGAACATCGCGTTTGAGGTACTATTTTCGAGCCATTCTCTGTTATGTTGATGTTCATGTTGATTTTGGGTTTGTTGAGCCCTTTTGTGGCTAGATCTAGTGCCCAATTGGTTCCATAAACGAGTTAGGTTCTGGATCTGGACCCTTGGAGGTCCAGAGTGTCCCTTTGTCCAAGCTTTTTATGAATCCATGGGGGTTTTGGATTGGGGTCCTTGTGCTTGAGGTCAAAACACCATTTATGAGTCATGGGGTGTGTTATGAGCGCCAAGACATGAACTTTACATGATGAATGTGTTTGGGAGGGCCATATCTATGAGTTGTAGGAGCGGATCTGACCTCAGAAGTGAGATTAAGTTGGTGCATGGCATGGACTCGCCGAGTCCGAAGAACAGACTCGGCGAGTAGCATGAAGTTTGCCTTTAACCACTCAGCGAGTGGTCTTGCCGAGTTAAGGGTCGACTCAGTGAGTCAGGGAGAGTTAGAGAGAGTTGACAGGTGGACTGAGTCGAGCTGGAACTCGCCGAGTTGTTCTTGAGACTCGGCGAGTTGAGTCGTGGTGGCCCCGCGATTCATGCCAGGTGGAACTCGTCGAGTCAGGGGAGTACTCGACGAGTCAAAAGAGAATCCTAGAGAGTTGGTGAACACGTATAGACTCGCCGAGTCGCTCTAGTGCACTCGCCGAGTCCGGTCAAAGTTGACCGTTGACCAGAGTTGACCAGTGTTGACTTGATGGGGGTAGTCAACCCTAGTTGAGAAAGTGTTAATTAGAGGTATATTTTGTTATAGGAGGATTATAGCTCGGAGGATCGAGCGCGAGTGACTTCCGGGATTTGCGAGTTATCGAGATACGCGAGGTGAGTCTTCTCACTATACTTTACCTTGAGTAGGTAACCAGAGTTATGTGACAGAGTATTTTTATGCTATGTATGTTATGTGTTGTACTGCATTATTTCTATATGATTTATGTTGTGCATGTTTACCGAGTTAGAACCGGAAGGTTCCCAGAGTTAGAACCGGAGGGTTCACAGAGTTAGAACCGGAAGGTTTACAGAGTAGGGTCCACGGACCCACAGAGTTATAGCCTCGAGTGGCTAATATGTGTTATGTGTGGTATTTTGGGGAACTCACTAAGCTTCGTGCTTACAGTGTTTTGTGTTATGTGTTTCAGGTTTCTCTCAGGATCACGGGATGGCACCGACTTGATTGTACACACCAGAGA
Organism: Lactuca serriola; assembly: GCF_051521515.1. Lineage (NCBI taxonomy): Eukaryota > Viridiplantae > Streptophyta > Magnoliopsida > Asterales > Asteraceae > Lactuca > Lactuca serriola. Next base: position 14,211,463 of record NC_136412.1, on the reverse strand, counting down.
AAGAGTCATGTTTTGAGGATCCTGGTTCATTATACAAGTGAAAATGGAGTTATGTTTTGTAATTCGATTATGAATGAGATTTTAAGCAAAGTGTTTTTAAGAATTAAACGATTATTTTTAAATGAAAAATTACTTTGAAATTTTCGGTGTTACATAATGCCGCCAAATCTTGAGGGCAAAAACCACCGCCCCCAACTCCAAATCATGCGTCGGGTAGTTCGCCTCGTGAGGCTTGATCTGCCTCGAAGCGTAGGCAATGACATGCCCCCTCTGCATCAGTACCGCGCACAACCCTGAAATGGACGCGTCGCAGTATACCACAAAATCCTCTACGCCCTCTGGCAGGGCTAAGATCGGCGCCTCGCACAGTCTCTGCCTCAGCGTCTCAAACGCAGCCTGCTGCTCGGGTCCCCACCGAAAGACCACGGCTTTCTTCGTTAGTCGCGTCAGGGGTACGACTATCTTGGAGAAATCCTGAATAAATCTCCGATAGTAGCCTGCTAATCCCAGAAAACTTCCAATCTCAGATGGAGACTTCGGAACCTCCCATCTCATCACAGCCTCGACCTTGGCCGGATCGACCAGAATCCCATTCTGGTTGACAAGGTGTCCGAGAAATTGCACCTCGCGCAACCAAAACTCACACTTGGAGAACTTGGCATACAAGCTCTCCCTTCTCAGGGTCTCCAACACCTCTCTCAGATGCTCCTCATGCTCCTCCTGAGTCTTGGAATAAACCAAGATATCATCGATAAAGACTATCACAGACCGATCCAGCATCGGTCTGCATACGCGGTTCATGAGGTCCATGAACGCGGCAGGAGCATTGGTGAGCCCAAACGGCATCACCACAAACTCATAGTGGCCATAGCGCGTCCGAAACGCGGTCTTCTGCGCATCCTCCTCCCTGACCCTCATCTGATGATAGCCCGAACGCAAATCAATCTTGGAGAACCAAGATGCTCCCTGAAGCTGATCAAAGAAGTCATCAATCCTCGGAAGCGGGTAACGGTTCTTCACCGTTACCTTATTCAGCTCCTGGTAATCTATACACATCCGATGCGACCCGTCCTTCTTTTTCACAAACAGAATCGGGGCTCCCCAGGGTGAACTGCTCGGACGAATAATTCCCTTGTCTAGCAGCTCCTGCAGCTGCGTAGACAACTCCTGCATCTCGGGAGGAGCCAACCGATACGGTGCCTTGGCTATCGGAGCCGCACCAGGAACAAGGTCAATCCTGAACTCCACCTGTCGCTCCGGAGGTATCCCAGGTAGCTCCTCTAGGAAAACATCTGCAAAATCTCGAACCACCGGAACCTCGCTCACTGTCGCCATACCCGCCTCCCAGGTATCCATCACATACGCGACATATCCTGCGCATCCCTGTTGAAGATAGCGCCTAGCCCTCGCTGCTGAACATACAGTGGGTCCACACTGCGGCCTCTCTCCATGAATCACTAACTCTCCCCCGCTTGGGGTCCTGACCCGCACTAGCTACTGCGCGCAATCTATCACCGCCCCATTAGGGCTCAACCAATCCATGCCTATAATCACCTTGTTCCCGCGCAACGGAATGGGAACCAAGTCTACCAAGTAGCGCTCCTCAAACAAACGCAGCACGCAATCTCGAAATACCATCGATGCTCGCACCGATCGATCATCAGCAATCTCCACCTCCAAAGGGCAATCTAACTCGCCCGATGACTCATGAAACTTCTTGCTAAGCGCAAGAGAAACAAATGATCGGGACGCACCCGAGTCGAACAACACTTGAACTGGAAGGTCGTTCACATGGAACGATCCTAATGCATACATATACATACATAGCACATATCAATAACATAACATCATAAGAATAAGATAGAGGGAAAGAATCATACCCGTCACCACATCAGGTGCGGCGCATGCCTCCTCGGTAGTCAGCTGAAATGCTCGGCTCCTCACCACTGGAGCCTCTGCCTTGCCTTGCCGGCCATCCGTGACGCCTTCACCGGCGCTGAAACTGTCAACTATGGGCAATTGGCCTTCTTGTGGCCCCTCTGGTTGCAGTGGAAACACAGCAACTCTGATGTCTGAATAACTGCTGCCGGAGCAGTGCAATCCCTGCTGATGTGCCCAGACTTGCCACACTTGTAGCAGCCTGATGATCCCATCCTACACGCCCCCTCGTGCGGCCTGCCGCATTTCTTGCAGTGGCTCGGTCCTGACTGGCCTTTCGGCCTTCCATCTGATCCCTTGGGCTTCTTCCCCGAAGCCCCTCCTGTCTGTCCCTCCTCTGATTTCCGTTTCCGGATGTGCTCCAAATCTATCTCCCTCTCCCTCGCCCTGGAAATCATAGAGTCCAGGGTAGGGCAAGCCGAAAAGCTAACATGCTCCCGGATGTCAGCTCATAGCATATCATGATAACGGGTCCTCCTCATATCCTCGTCACCAGCATACTGGGGCACCAACAAAGCCCTCTCCCGAAACTTGGCGGTGATCTCCGCCACAGTCTTCGTCATCTGTCTCATGTCTAGAAACTCCCTGGCCAGCTGCTAAAGCTTGACAGCCGGCGCAAACTCTGCCCTGAACCTGGTCACAAAGTCCGACCAGGTCATAGCCTCGATAGCTGCAGCTCCCAACGAGTCACCCACTGACTCCCACCAGTCCCGGGCTCGGTCCCGTAAACACCCTACTGCATACCTCACCTTCGACCCCTCGGGGCAGAAGCTAGTCAACTGTGCAGACTCGATGTCTGCAATCCATCGCCTGGCAGCAATGGGGTCTTTCACCCCGAGGAAATCTGGCGCACCACTGCCCCTGAAGTCCTTGAAGGACAGTGTGCGAGATCCCGACTGACTAGATGCCATATCACTCTTGAATGCCCGAAGGCGATCCTCCATCAACTCCATGATCCCTTCCTTGATCGACCCAAAGAGGATGAGGGTCGACTCAAGGATGCCTCTGGTGATCTCTGACGCGATGAACTCGCGTAGTCCCTCATCTACCGGCTCGGAACCTGATCCCGAACCTGACCCCTCTCCTGAACCGCCATCTACCAGCCTCGATCGAAGTACCACCATTCTGCAATACATCACAACAAACATTAGAGATACTGATACTTCCTGAGGGATCACAACTACTTACAAGTTCCCTGGTCTTATCTTGGCCTTCCTTGGTTCGGGTACGGATCCTCTGCTTTCAGTAGTACGGGCCCATACTACCTTCCACATCTATCCGTACCTTCTTCAAGGAATACCTCGACTCCACCAGATCCCTTTCACTACTGGTGATCACTGCTATACTCATCCTAGGCTCGCCCTAGAGAAATCTCCGACTCTACTCGATCCAGTCCTCAGCTGTTGCAGACCTCCTTGTAATGCCAATTATCCATCACTCGAATACCATCACATGTGATGAGGCTCAGATAATCCTTCGAGTACCCGACTCATCCCTACAACGGTTGGACTCAAACAAGAGCTGCGCGGTAGGATCAAACCCGGTACTCTAAGATTATTCAACCCTGATCACATGGGACGTGACGTATTCGCCTAATGGCTAACTCCCATTATTCAGAGTCCCACATAGCACAAAGCAAGCAGCATTCAGACAAGGGTAACAATCTCAATCAACTCTATCTGCTTACAGGAACTGTACTAGCATAAAGTGCTAAGCTCATACTATCAGGCATAACCTAATCAGACTATCCTACTTGCTGTCTACTCAATAACTAGCATGCAATTCTCATACAACTGAAACACACAAAGCAGGCACATAAGGCATCACTCCTAGATCCTTAGTCCTATTCTAGCATGTTGTTCTACAAAAGCTGATAAACATAACATAAACTCGTATGGGTACTTTGGGGAATACTTACTTGAGATCGGCAGGTCGCGCACATCACACACTTCGTTCTTTCTCGAAACTCTTTTCTCAGTTTTTAGAAAACATTTCCTTTTAGAAAATCTTTTAATCCCTTGATTTGAGTTCAGACACCCCCGAAGGTGTGTCCGAATCCCTCAAACCAGGGATCTGCTACCAACTTGTAATGACCCAATTTTCACGTCCAAAAAATTTCGTTTTAAAAACATTACTTCAGAAAACATTAATAATTAAAAACATTGTTTGATCAAACCATAACACAACGTAAACCATGTCTAAAAACCAAATCATACAACCAATCAAAATATCAGAGTATAAATCCCAGAGAATCTCGTAAATGCGGAAACCAGAAAGTGTGTGTGTGACATGCTGCTACCGCGCCGACTCTTTTCCCCTAGCTGAGGAGGTACCTGAAACCAAAACTGAAAACCGTAAGCACGAAGCTTAGTGAGTTCCCCCACTGTACCACATACCATACAAACACATAACATACATACTGCCAGGCTATTCTGGGGTGCCAGACTACCCGGTACGGCCATTCTGGGGTGCCGACTACCCGTGCGGCCATTCTGGGGTGCCGACTACCCGTGTCAAGCCATTCTGGGGTGCTGACTACCCATCGGTCCTAACAACCGATCCTCGGGGACTAGTCCCCTCCTACTACCTCTATCGCATATAACATAACAAGCCAGCATGCAAACATATCATCACGTACTGTCAGACATTTCTGGGGTGTCTGAACTACCCTTCGGTCCTATCAACCGATCTTTACTTCTATCTCATATAACATATCATGCTAGCATATAACATATCAGGTAGTAGCAACCTAGATGATATCACAAAGACAATCATCTAACATACGACTCCTACTGGTGGGCTGGCATTGTGGCCGTAGACCCACCGCTACTGGAAGGTAACTCACCTCGAAGTAGCTGCTGATCTGATCGGGAACTGACTGTCTACTGCTGCCGCTGCTGCTCCGGAAATCCTCCGGCTGCAATTCCCACAACATACTCAATCAAACACTGCTAACTGTCCTTTGGGTAAAATGACCATTTTACTCCTGATCATGCCCTAAGTCAAGTCAGAGTCAACTTTCAGTTGACCCGACTCGCCGAGTTGACTTTCCAACTCGCCGAGTCCCTCCTTAAACGACTGTCCTGAATCCCGTTTCTACTCGTCGAGTTAGGCGACAACTCGAAGAGTTCTCCTTCTAAACTGATATTCAAGTCCTTCATCCTACTCGCCGAGTTGTATGAACAACTCGTCGAGTTCATCTTCATCCGATGAACACTTATGCTAAGACTCGCCGAGTTGTATGAAAAACTCGCCGAGTCTGTTCTTGATCTAAGGAGATTGCCTTGAACTCGCCGAGTCAAGTCATTGACTCGCCGAGTTCCTCCATAGATGAGTTCAGCTTCCGACTCACTGAGTCACACCCCGTGACTCACTGCTCACTCGACACTACGAAAAGGGGACAAACTCGGAGACTCGTGAACAGACTCGCCGAGTAACATGAACGACTCGCCGAGTCGTTGCCATGCACCCACTAAATACACAGATTTGCTCGATTCCAGTCCATGCCATTCACACATCTGGACTCCTAGAACATGAATCACACGTAAAGTTTCCAACTTTACGTGTAGATATTCACCAATACGGATTTTAGGGTTCAAAATGTACTTAAAATGGTAGATCCAAGGTCTTCAAGCAATGAGGGTCCATAAAGGCTACAGATCCGAGCCCTTAGAGCCCAAACATGCCTAGATCCGAAGTCCCTCAACACTATAAGCTCATTACACAAAGGTCAAGACTAGAAGAAGCCTTGAAATGGCTAACACAAGCTCTTAACAAGATAATAATGAAGGGACAAAGAGGGTTTCGAGTCCAATACCTCTAAAAGTTCTGAAATGGCACAAAGATTCTGGATCTTCTTCCTCTCCTCTTGATCTACCTTCTTCTTCTCTCCAAAACTTCAAAGAAATGCACCAAAATCACCCAAATTACTAAAAGAGGGGTTAGAGCTTCGAGAGGGAGTGTTCTGGACGCAATGGGGGCTGATATGAGGCACAAAACGTCGTTTAAATAGGGTGCAACCCCTGAAAATTAGGGTTTCATCCAACAGCGGTGACTCGCCGAGTCCGGAATATGGACTCGCCGAGTCGCCAACTTAAACATGTCCCGGGTCCCGTCCTTACTCGGCGAGTCGGACCTATGACTCGCCGAGTCCAAGGATAAAAAGAAGGAAAATTCTCAATAAGATTTACATACCAGGAACCAGGTGCTACACATCTCGACAAACCATGTTATCCCCCTCTTCATGCAGGGCCACCAATAACCAATTCTCAAGTCTCGATACATTTTTTGTGGCTCCAGGATGAATCGAGAACCTAGACTTATGCGCCTCCTCTAAAAATGTTTGGCGGATTCCCCCAGAAACTAGTGCCCATACCCACCCACACTAGGTCAATAGCCCCCGACTGTCGATGACAAATCTATCAATCTGACCCCTAATCTTGTCCTTCTTCCATTTCTCCCTCTTGAATCCCTCAATTTCTAATCATATCTAGAAGTGGTGAAATGATGGTCATCCCTAAACATAGGGCTCTAATGGGAGTACCAGTTGTCTTGTGACTCAGAGTATCGACCACCACATTGGCATTTCGGGGGGTGATATAAGATTTATCAGTCGTAATCCTTAACCACTTCAAGCCACCTGCGCTACCAAATATTCAGATTTGGCTGATCCAGAAAGCACCTCAAACTCTTGTGATCCGTGTAGATAGTATAGCAAACCTCATATAGATAATGGCGCCAAATCTTGAGGGTAAAAACCATTGTCCCCAACTTTAGATCGTAAGTAGGATAATTCTCCTTATGAGGCTTCAGTTGCCTCGGAACGTAAGTTATCACATGAACCCCCTACATCAAAAAGACCCCTATGCCTAAAATAGATGCGCCATGATATACCACAAAGTCATCAACTCCTTCAGGGAGTGCTAGAATCGGCACCTCACATAATCTCTGCCATAGGGTCTCAAAAGCCACCTGTTGCTCAGACCCCGAAAAAAAGTGACATCCTTCCTAGTCAACCTGGTAAGAGTAACTACAATCTTGGAGAAATCTCCTGTAATACTCAGTCAACCCAAGAAAACTCTGTATCTCAGATGGAGATCTCAGAACTTTCCACTAAATCACCGCCTCAATCTTGGCCAGATCAACCAAAATATCGTTGGGGTCAACGAGATACCTCATAAACTGGACCTCGCGCAACCAAAACTCGCACTTGGAGAACATGGCGTACAACCTCTCCATCCATAGAACCCCAATAATCTCACAAAGGCGCTCCTTATGCTACTCATTGGTCTTAGAATAGACCAATATATCATCAATAAAAACAATCATTCATCGATCCAACATCGGTTTGCACACCCGGTTTATGAGATCCATGAACGCCGTGGGTGCTTGGGTGAGCCTAAAGGCATCACCACAAGCTTATAATGACCATAACGAGTACGAAAATCGATCTTTTGAATGCCATCCTTCCTAACCCTCATCTGATGGTAGCCTAACCTCAAATCGATCTTGGAGAACCAAGACGCTCCCTACAACTAGTTAAAAAGGTCATCAATCCTCGGTAGCGGGTAACGGTTCTTCACCGTCAACTTGTTCAACTCCCGGTAATCAATGCACATCGGTGCGAACCATCCTTCTTTTTGACAAAAAGGATCGATGCTCCCCATAGCGAGCTGTTAGGTCGAACAAACCCCTTACCCAAAAACTCATGGAGTTATGAGGACAACTCTTGCATCTCAGGCGGCGTAAGGCGATTTGACGCCTTGACAATCAGGGCAGCACCATGGATCAGGTAGATCCTAAACTCCACTTGCCTCTCAGGAGGCATGCCTGATAGATCATCTGGAAAAACATCAGGAAATTCCCTCACCAAAGGAACACTGGAAACTAACTTTTTCTCCTCCACTCGATTGTCAACCACATATACATGGTAACTCGAGCATCCATGTTGAAGATACTGTTTAGCCCTAGCAGCCGAACAAAAAGCGGAACCAACTCTAGTGCCCTCCCCATAGATGGTTGGTTCTCCTACCCAAATCCTCTACCAAAAACTTCTATCCTATTAACACTTAAAAGTTTTATGTTGTTTGTGTTATGTCTTTTTCAATCAACCACTATAACTCCAACCCCGCCCAACCCCATCTTTTCCTTGGATACCTGAATAACCATCGTGGTTTCAAATGCTACAACCATTCCACCAACAAAATAATCCTTTCTTATCACATTATATTTGACGAGACTTAATTTTTCACCCAACAAAACCTACCAAACTATTCCCTCCTACATCTCGATACCAGCCCCTCACCACAAATCCATTGGTAGCACCAACCCAAGTGTAGCCCCCTATCTGCCCTAGCTGCAACTCCTCCTTTGTCCATCCCACATCCACATACAATTCCCAACCTAAAACAAACTCGAAAGTCCAACCCAACCCCATCCAAGCCCACAATACACCACAATAACCTTATTATGTTCTATTTTCCATATTAAAATACCACATTTTTATTTTGAAGCGTTGACTAAATCCTTTTTCTATAGCTAAATCCCATTTATCGGCCAACTCCGTCAAACATAACATTAATAATTCAGTGTTATAAAAAAAACAAGCTAAAAGTTTGTATTTATTAAAAAAAAAAAATAGACTTTGAATGAATTTCACGTCCTATAACCGGTGAACATCAATTTAATCATATTAGTTTTGCAAAAGTTGAGTATAAATGAAGTAAATACAAACATCCAAAATAGTTAGCCTCTTTCATTACTTGGTAAATACAAAGTTTAACTAATCATTTACAGCACTAGTAAGGCTCTCTCCTTCCTGAACTAATTTCTGAAATCAATTTGTACCCTACACCCACCCGATTGGTTAAAATCCAAGAAACATCATATATATATACTACAGACCATTTCATTTGTACCCTTGAAAAGAACAAACAAACAAACAAACCCTATATACCAACCAAAACAATAATGAATAACCTAACTGACTTGCGATAAGTTGAAGTCTTCAGGTAGTTTGAAACTAGCAGCCGCTCCCAACTTTTTTCTATCTTCCGGAATCTCCTCCAACTCTTCTTCATCACTGTCATACTCACTATCTTTACTAGGAGTCCGTGGGGTCAACGGGTCATTCACACTTTTAGAGGGATTCTCCCCTGTAGCCAACATGCTGACTTGACCAAAACGAGATATCTCAATCACAACGCTCTCATTCTCATCTTTTGTTGGCAGAGGCTGCTTCCATGGCTCCCCATCCATCCTCATAAACGTATGATCCGCTGCACCCTTGTGGAACTCAAAACGAATCCCTCTCGCCTACATTACATATTAATAATCAATAATTTTCATGCTTTTAATATTCTAGTTTTTTTTTTTTTCCTTCTATAAATTGAAATATGCCTATGTTGTTTGTACCTGGGCGAGACGGGTCCCATGTCCACTTGGCGCGTATAAAACAGCGCCATGCCAAGCGTTTCGGAATCCAACAACTTCAAGAAATCCATCATCGACATACGGAGGAGTCCATTCTTTCTAAAAATATCATCAAAGAATCTTCGTTAGTAAGTAACTAACACTTGGATATGTAAAAAAAAAAAAGAAAAAAAAAAAAAAAGGCTAGGCTCTAACCACACGAAGTCTCCTTCTGCTTGGTATGCCCCATGGATTGAGTCCACCCGAAAAACTAGGCAAGTTTAGGCAGATTATTGACCTTATGCTGCATACACAATCAATTTATTATTGTGTTGACTTTCAAAAACTGAGTTGACTGTTTGTGGACCAATAAACTTACGTTGGAGGTATTGATAGGACTTCCCATTGGCCTGGCTTTTTCATGATTGAAACTTTTGCCAGTTGTGCTATGTTCCTAACACCCAGAAAAAGATTGTGGATATTTTAACAAAAATATTCAACAAAATAGTAGAATAGTATGCAACAAAACTTACCATGAAGATGGATGAGAAAGTGAAGCCCAAAACCACCCTTGTGAACATGTCAGTTTTGCATAGGCATTATGGTTAGCAGATTGATTTTTGAATTTTTCTGGGTGTAGCTTTCTTTCTGCATGAAACGCGTATGAAACTTGAGCATCCATTCCTGCAATAATAAACACTTCATCACAATTAAAAAAGAAAAAAATATAAAAGGTGAAGACAACAGAGGAGTTTAAAATGCTTACCCATACTAAAATAGTTCCAAAATCCTCCACGAAATGTGTGATACTCTTCCTATAGAAACAACATATATCATATTCTGTATACTCAAAACTTGGATGATTTTAAAAAAAAAATATAAAAAAAATAAAAAATGAAGTTGGTACCTCATCCAATGGATTTGATTGAGGGACACGATGGACAGCATGCAAAGAGTGTGGTAGTTCCAAAGGTGCTATTGGATCACAAGAACCATCTTTTCTTGGAACTCTCATCTTCATCAGAACATGCCAGCTGGACCACAACAAATGTTAATTTACTTGTAAAAATTGAAGTATGAAGTAACAAAATGGATATAACAACTAACTTACCTATCCACTTTCATCTCTTTTGCATCTTTTACTAGATTCAGGAACATCTTCACAGATTCAAGATCAGTTCCAGGGTTTTTCTTCCCCTAAAAAAAATCAGCATAAAGAATGTTATGTCATGTACACCATAATTTCTTACAAATGCTACAATAGAATATAAAAATCTTACCCAACCAAATGCAAATGGGAGATTGTTTCCAGTTCCTAGAGGCACTGTGGCTACTGGAGGTGGCTGTGATAAGTGGAGATCAGAGATCACTCCAAGGATCCAACCAGCAGTTCCATCTCCTCCTGCCACCTGATAGAGTATACACACAACATCTTCCATAAATGATACAAACAATAAAAGAACATATGATGACAATATTAACACTTTAACAGGCTTACGATAACTCTCAATCTTTTCTGGATTTCAGAGGCGAATGAATCTTCATTGCGTTTATGCTTCTCTAGATTGAGGAATAGTTGGTGTAGCACCTTATCAGGAGCATCTTTATTCAAATCAAATACCTGGTTTTTGTTTAGAAGTGTTTGGTAGCTGAGTAGAAGCTCTCCACCAAGCTGGCCACCACTTCTTGAATTGATAAATACTATCACGGGTGAAGCAGGAACATATGATGGTTTTTCAACTTTTGATTCATGTAACAGTATGTAATCAGGTATCCAGTAGTCCTTTAAGCTCTCAGCTTCAGAATCACAGGTTACTGTTCCTTCACTGCAACAATATTTCATTTTTGTAAGGCCCTGTTTTTAGGTTTTTTAGGTTTTCACAGGCTATTTATAGATTCAAGTTTATTTAAAGCACTTGTGAGAGATCGAAGAATGAATATAGAAGATTCTAACTGATCCAAGTAATTTGAACGAATCAAATGACGAAGGACGATGCCGTGATCCTTTAGCACAAGTAAATAAAAGTATCTAAACAATTAAAAAATGTTAAGAATATATGCTTTTCAGACATTACTGTTTGTATGCAGAAAAAGTCAAATTTGAAAAAACCAATGGCTAATGATTTCAAAAACCAACATATGTTCGACGGAGAAAATATTCCAAAAGAAGAATCTACAGCAATTATATGTATAATATACACAGATCTTCATCTTGCATCCAAATCGAATTTGAAGATCTTAAAATCAAACAAACATTTAAAACATAAACGAGATTAATAGCAAACAATAAACGAAACCCTAGAACTTTAATTCGATTAAGAAGTTGCATTACCTTTTCGATCGAACCTTCAGATCCTTCGCCATTAATCTCAAACCTGAGCCAAGAAAACGCAAATATCCCATCAAACAACAAAATGCATCGAGTTTTACATATATAACACGAAACAAAGGCATCATCGAATATCACAAAAAGTAAAGAACCTACAAAAGGAATAATAAGGTAATAAATACCTGCATGCAAGTAGCAACAAATCAAAAGGAAAACCAATTGCACACTCAATCTATTGGAATTTCAAATAAGAAAACTAGCAATCTTCGAATTCTCGATTGGTAAATAAAAATCTACGTCTATTTAAGCACCGGCGTCGATAATGTGAAACAGGAAGATGATCGGAAAGTAAAGTTAATTGGTTTATAGAGAGGGATATGAGGGGAGAGAGGGAGAAGCAGCCGGTTATTTGGTAAATTTTAACCCAAACACGTCCAATTAGTCGTGCCGCGTGAATTCGGGGACATCTCCGGCGGGATGTTAAACCCTCTTTATATCGTTTTTTCGATTTTAGTGTCCCACAAAATTTATTAGTTTTTATTTTAAAATACGTTTTTTGTATTTTTATAGGTAACGTTAAATGATGTTAGTTATTTTCTTTGAAACATTTATTAATAAGCATTATGACAAATTAAATATCCTTCTGGATGATTTTATTTCAAATAAATGACTTATTGGATAAGTCAATAAATTAGAAGATATTTAGTTTCATTTTATTTTTTATTTATTTTGTAAACGTCATAAGTTGTTTTCAAAAAGTAAGAAATTATGACTTATTAAAATCTTCATTCCAAAAACTAAACAAAAGTTATTCTAAGACTTTTTTCTATCTCCAAATATTTTTTAATTTATTGACTTTTCAAAAAATCAATAAGTTAAAAAGTTATTTTTAGATGAACAACCACCACCATCTTATCTTTAAATATTATTAAAAGAGAACCCTTAATTTACCAATAAAGCAATCAAGACCCTTGATTGTATTTCAATCATATGATTTTCACCATTAGATCAAATTGATGACATCATCTTCTCAACATAAAATTCAAACATTTAATTATAGAATCTTTAAATTTACCAATTACATTTCAAACACAATTACATTAAATTATAGAATCTATTCATATTTAATTATAGAATCTATTCATACTTTCGAAAATATATTTCACAATTCGGGCATAATTAAATTTAATTATATAATCTTTAAAATCCGCAATTATGTTATCAATTAAAGCATATCATTTTATTTATATATGAAACATCGGTTTCTCCATAAATCTGGCAAAAAACATGAATAACCGCCCCCATCTTTCTCTTATATTTTTTCTCTTAAACCAGAATTCCCTAATCCCCTTCTTCCTCATGTCAATGGTCGTACTTCAATTGATGTTTTGTGTGTTCATAACAGAATGTAGCACCATAACGTGGTTCCTTTTTCTCATGTATTTTTAGAATTTGTGTATTGCCTCTTCTTTGCATCTCTAATTATCACACCTCTGTTTTGGCTTCACACAAATCTCTACAAACTGAAGCAAGCATCTCCTTCAAGACATCTTTTGACGATCTATGTCATCATTAACCCTAATTAATATTGTTCATAATTTAATTCCATTATTTATAGTTTTTGGCTTCAAAATTTAAACCTGATTAGTTTGTTCTTTTTTAAAAAAACTCATTAAGTAAGCATATCAATAATTATGTTATCTATAATCTCTATCTCTATATATATTAAAAGAGAAACCTAATTACATCATCTTCAAAAATCAGGCCTGTTGATTGGCTTTTCCTTATAGTTTTCCACCCTTAGATCAATTTGATGATGTCATTAATGTTAGTAGGATTTTTTTAAATCCTTTCAAGTGTTGATTAAGGAAATAATTATTTTTTTGGATTTCGACATTTATGATTAAAATGTTAATTAAGGAAATAATATATTTAAATCATTTAAAATCGTTGACCCTTATAATGTTCAAAACCATCATTTAATCAAATCTCATTAAATATGCATCTACTTCATCTATTTTTGACAATTATTTGAATTTAATATAAAATCACACCTCCTGTTTTCTAATTATTTATTGAAAATCGTGTCAAATTTGAGATAAAAATAAACATAGTGTCAAATTAGAATTTTGGTGTAAACTTAGTTATTACAATTAGTTACAACTAAAGATGAAATTACGTTTAATCTATTGGTTATTTTAAAATTTTATTAACATTTAGAAAAAAGAATTTTTAAATGATATAACTTTTATTTTATCGATATTATTTAATTATAATTTGAAAGATATGTTAAGATTCTATTTAAATATGGTATGATATCATTTTTTTATTTTAATGAAAATATTATAAAATCTTTATTAATTTTGGTATGATGTTGAATATTTTTTGTATAATTTTTTAGATGTATATTAAATTTTAATTTTAATTAATTTTAACAAAATCGAAGTTAATTATCTTTGGATTTGATACTATTTACGAAAATATCATTTTTATATATTGGAGATGATTATGATTTTTTTAAATATTATGTTATAAGAATCGGATTAATTTTGATATGATTTTAAAATATTTTGGTATGATCGTATTATACTTTTAGGTTGATTTAATAGTAAATAATATATAATCTATTTATGCATCATTTGAAATTAAGTATAGAAACGATTTTGTTGACATCTATAATATATGGGTAATAATTTCCAAAATTGTCTTTAAACTGTTGTTGTTGTATATGACTTCGTTAACGATTACTGTTATTCACTGTGAACATCAAAGCTCTCTAATATCGGAATCAAGATACCGAGAAATACACAAGGTTAGTGATTTTATTCTTTTTGTGTATACAATATCAATTTTTTTACTTGACACACATTGAAAGACAGCTATTACATGATGTTTTGCTTACTAATTGTCAATTCGACTTATCAAATCACTTCAATTTATCAAATCAATAATGGAGTACACTTCAAGCAATAAAAGTAATGATGGACAAGATTACTCATTCATCATATGTGGTTTACATCTTATTGTCTAACAATGACATATTGCAATTCAATGTACATTTAGAAGATTAATTAGTGATATATGCACCTTCTATTATTAATGATCTCAACTCGAATGCATCGAGACTTACCAAGTTTGATAGAAAATTAGGATATTTTTCTATAGGTAGAGATCGTTTGTGGGGTATTTGGGTTTTCATACATAATCAATGAGTTAAAATCGATGTTAGTAATTACAATGCCGATTCACATGAATGCTGAGATTATCGAAACAATCTCCTTAATTTTTTTTAAAGGAAATACGATTAAGTATGTTGTTCCGGTACATCGTTTCTCAAGAAATATTTTCATTTCATTCAGATTTTGAGATAGTAATTGTGCCAAGTAGAAATATATTTTAATCGTCAACTCATGTTTTATTTTGTTTAATGATATTAATTTTTTTAGGTTACTTTATCATTTTTTTATTGTGTCGACTTTTTATAACTTTATATGATTTTTTATACGTTCTTCCGTGTTTAACGCAGATCATAATCTAGTTATTATCTGTTATGGTGGCAAGGAAAGAAAATTTGTTTCAAAGGGTTTTCATCACACCCTCAAGAGAGTTGATAACATTAATCCCTAGGTTTCCTTTGGCTTAAATGTGGGGGTAAAGAATACTTGGGTTGAAGTGGAATTCCTCTCTCTTATCCTCTTTGTAATTCTTATATAGTTTATATCTATCTATTCTCTTATTTGTATTAAATGATGACAAATGTATTAAAATATTATCAATTTCATTTAATGTGATACATGTCAATTTTTATATGAGTAAAATGATGAATATGAATAAAATGTAGGAATATATTCTTTAAATTTATTTATCTTTACCTAGAGCTCGCTTTATTACTTTCAATTTTATTTATTTTCTTCAAAAAAAAAATATTTTTATGACCATATGTTGTATAGAAATAAACACTTTTGTATAAAAATATTGGCATATAAAAGTTTAGATCTAATATAAGTATTTTAAGATTAACAATAAATCTAACACCAAAAATCCATATCACGTATTAGTTAAACAATAATTCATCATAAACCCAAACAAAATATCATAATAATCTTTTGAAATAATCATAATACCATCGGGTATATACACATGCCATAGACTTGGTGCTAGTGTGGATACTTCTTCACGTTATGAGCACAATCTCATTGGCATGTTGCATTGTTGACATGGAAGGGCAACCGTACCATATCATTTCAGTTTAGTAAAAAAAAGACCATTTAACAATCTAATTTTCCTATATTAATAAAAGAGTAGTCCTTTGCCACGTGTCACCATATTAAACCTTTTAATTAATATTTTACCACTTGTCGATTTATTAGTTCTCCATTTTAAACATGTGTCAATGTTTATACCCCTGTTTGTGTGTAACGCCCAAATTCCCAGGTATTAAATTAATTAAGAATTTCTATAGTTTTAAGCCAGACTCGACGAGTAAAGGTTGCCCTACTCGTCGAGTAGCGTCGAAGTGGGATCGCAAAATTAGTGACCTACTCGCTAAGTCCATAAAGGGACTCGACGAGTAGGAGCTGACAGATGAAACCCTAAATCTCGGGGTTCTGCACTCTATTTAAGGAGGCATAAGCCTCATTTGGCCTCCTTGCAGTCCTTGAGAGCTCATAGAAACCCTAACCCGTGTGTTGTGTCATTCTTGTGCATTGTAAGCTTGGAAGGAAGGCTTTGTGGGAGGAAGAACTTGGAGAACGGATAGGAGCAAGGAAAGAGTGGAAATTCGAGATCTACCTCAGTTAGCATCCATTGAAGGTATCAAGTCGACATCTTTATTTCTTTTCCTTCTAGACCTCATATGGTGGAGATCTAGGGTTTTTATGGTTTGAATAAGGTGATATTGCAAGACATGAGCAAGATCTGTCACAACTAGCATTTTTGCTAGGAAATTCTACTCTCATGCAATCATTCACCTAGTGTAATAACTTTTACTCTAAAGGAATATCATACTCTATTCTCATTCAAATACATCTCATAAGTTCAACTAAGTGTTGGAAGCCCTAGAAATTCCAGCTCAAATTCATTATGGACTAGGATTCTTTTATTGGGCCTAAGGGACCAATAAATCATCAACTCATCAATCTATAACATTTTGGGCCATTTGGGCCTATAATGATCCATCTTATTTCTAATGGGCCTTATTGGGCCATAACAACTCCAATTAACCTTAATGGACTTTAGGACCCATTCTTTTACACTATTGGGCCGTAAGATACCTTAAAGGCCCAATGGGCCGAAAGATGATATGATTAGGTTCCAAAAATCCTAACTAAAGTTTAATGGGCTCAAGCTATTCCAATTCCTATCTCCTTGGCCCAAAATTTCGACCCAACACCATTTAACAAAAAAAAAAAAAAGAAAACAAAATGAATTAGGGGTTGACTTTGGAGGTGCCACCTCCATATTATCCCACATACAACAAGGAAATTGTTTCTCATACTTCTATGTAGACTTGTATAACCCAACATACTTCAAAGCTAGTCTCTCTCCCTCTCTTCTCTCATTCTCGGCCAAAGACACATACACACACACACTTCACTTACAAACTCTCTCAAATAATCTCTCAAACACTTACAAGAACACTCCTACATTTTTCCTCTAAATTTTCGAGAATTAGAGTATATTTCAAGAGATTCTTCTTCAAGATCATCAACCTTGGTAAGTTCTCACTTAGATCTATGATTTCACTTCTTGATCTCTTCAAAAATCTCCTCTTACACCTTACTTTCATGGATCATGATCTCTAGAACCCTTTAAGTTCGAAAACATCCTCAAGGAGTTTGCTAGGGCCGAGATCTACTCATCTCTTCACCAAAAACCGAATCCAACACCCCAAAGTGAGTTCATACCTCTTGTTTTATGTTTTTATATGATTTTTGGGGGAGAATACAAGTTGCTTTGTGTAGATCTATGTGTATATGCATGACTATGTGTGTTTTCCATGAATTATTTGGTGATTATGTGTTGATTTCTTCACTAATCTAAAAATATGGTAAGAAACTTGAAGTTTATCACTAGGATCTTCATATGAATCTTGAGAAAAGTATGTTTTATCACAAGTATTACATGTGAACATGTAAATCTGGGATTTGTATACTTTATATAGCAAAAACAAGTGTTGTGTTCAAAGATTTATAAACTAAACCCACAAAACAGCTCTTAACAGAAAAGTTTTGGTCCAATCTCGGACTGTTTTGACCATACAAATGGAATTATTTTTCAAAACTGTTTTACATGGAAAAGTTCAGGTTTATACCTTTAAAATGACTACTCGCACGTTTTCATACGATTTTTCTACAATTTTTGGCGAATTTTACAAAACTGTCTATCATATTTGAAATAATTTCGGACCAACCTGTGAAGATGAGCAATTTCACACTTGTTAGAAGCCATTAAAAATTATGAGAAAATTTCGGAACAAAGTAGACAAGATTTCAAAACTTTGAGAGGTTACGGATCCAAATTTCGACTTACGATGATTTTTCTACAAATTTTCAAACAACTAGGTCGGAAAAGTTCAAAAACCAGAAAATGTGCGTTTTCACAAAAATCAAGCTAAGAATGTTATTTTTGACAAAAAGGGGTTTTAAAATGTTGTTTTTACTACAAAATAGTTATCAAAACAAGTTTTGAATAAAATGGAGACCAAAGTGTTATTCTTACAAAATTGGGCCTTAATCCTAAATTTTTGGCTTATTGGGCCAAGAACATCATTTTTACAAAAAGTGGGCTTTAGATATCAATTATGTAAATAATCATGCTAAAATAAACTAAACAATAACAAACGGGTTAAAAACGACATTCATATCCTTATTGGGCCTGGAAATAATACACATGTTTAGTAGGCCTTAGTGTCCTTTTACATGTATATTGGGCTCAAGATGGGTATTCATATCCTTATTGGGCCTGGAAATAATATACATGTTTAGTGGGCCTTAGTGTCCTTTTACATGTATATTGGGCTCGAGATGGGTATTCATATCCTTTGGGCCTGGAAATAATATACATGTTTAGTGGGCCTTAGTGTCCTTTTACATGTATATTGGGCTCGAGATGGGTATTCATATCCTTTGGGCCTGGAAATAATATACATGTTTAGTGGGCCTTAGTGTCCTTTTACATGTGTATTGGGCTTAGGATAAATATTTACATTCCTTTGAGCCTGGAAATAATAGACACGTATAGTGGGCCTTAGTGGTCCACTTACATGTTTATTGGGCCTAGGAATGAGTTTTAAATGTGTTATTCTTTTTATGCTATGGATACTATTTGCATGCTATTTGGGCCTATAAATACCTTACATGTGAAATGGGCCTTAGTTGCCCTTCCACATATATTTTGGACCCATGTGATATAATCTCATTCCCTTTAGGTCTTGAAATGATTTACATGTTTAGTGATGCCTTAGTGGTTCACTTACATGGATCATTGGTCCTAGAATGAGTTTATACATTTTTCTTCGCGTAAATTCGATTAAGGATCTAGCGAGTTTTTATTGGTTGGCACCTATTAAGTGTACGATCATAGCCTGTAGTTATAACCAGAGTCTCTTGGAGGGAGAGCGGGGATTTGTGTATAGATCTATACGGGGATGACACCCCACATCTGAGCTGTTCGCTACAGTTAGACTAGGCCAGTCTAGGGTGACAAAAACCTTATTCTATTTTCCGTCGGCGTCCAACGACGCCAAGACAGGCGAAATTGTCATTATTTAGTATGGTTATGATGGCTCGTTAGAGGAATTAACATTATGAAGTTTACGGAAGACCATTCACCATTCACCATTCACCATTCACCTGGATTACTCGGAAACATTCTCTTACTAGTACTCAACCTCGGGGGTTGGTACGACAACTTTCTCTTGTACAGACAACATCGGGTTGTCTGGGAATATTCTCTTTACATGCTCTTACATTCTCTCTACATTCTATTTACCCTTTTTAGTCAATAACAATAACATACATGCATTAATACAAGATCTTACGCAAACACACTAAACAGTTTTCAGAGAGTTGTTGTTACTTGGGAGCAGTTCAGGGATATGTTTCGCGCCCGTTACATTCCACGGGTTGAGCGGGAACATTTGGCACATGATTTTTTCAGTTTGAGACAGGATGAGGAGTCGGTGACGGAGATCACCCGTATGTTCACTGAGCGAGCAATGTTCTGCCCAGAGTTTGCTTCCGAGCAGTCTTAGATGACCCATTATATGAGTATGCTCAAGACTGATATCTGACAGTTTGTATCTACCCAGCGATGTGATACTCTTCTAGAGTTGCAGGAGACCGCCAGACGGCGGGAGTTAGAGATTGAGCAGTAGCTGAGGGAGCAGCGGTCGGCCCCGGCACAGTCGCAGCCGGCGGCGAAGCGGTCTAAGACCGCTTATTTGAGGTATGGGAGTCAGCAGAGCTGCCCTTGTGGGATGTGCGGCAGGGTTCATTCCGGGATTTACCGAGCCAGTAGTGGGTGCCATAGGTGTGGCAAGGAGGGGCACTATGCGAAGGATTGTCGCCGGGCCACTCCGATACCGAGTATGAAGTTATGTTATCACTGTGATCAGGTTGGCCATTTGAAGGCCAATTGCCCGTTACTCGCCGCCAAACCGGTGCAGGCTGCAGCGCTGGCTACTTTGAGGATCACGGATGGGAGACCAGTCAGGACAAAGCCTCCGAAGGCTCAGGGTCGTGCTTTCCAGCTTACAGCGGAGGAGGCCAGAGCAGCACTAGATGTGGTTGCTGGTATGTTTCTATCCTTATCTCGTTTTCTTTGTTTGTTGTATGCTTATCTGTTGTACCTGTAATTAGGTACGTTTTTGGTGAACTCTTTACCTACTTTGGTCTTATTTGACTCGGGGGCGAGTCAGCCCTTCGTATCTCAGTCTTTTAGTAGGGATTTCAATGCGCCAATGGGCGAGTTAGAGTGTCTGTTGCGAGTGTCTATCGCCAACGAACACGGGGTTTCCGTTTCTTCAGTTTACCGGGGGTGTGACTTGGAGATTTTTGGGGTGTCCTTTCTGATAGATTTGATTTTGATCCCCATGGGGGAGGTGTGCGTGATTGTGGGCATGGATTGGCTCAGTCGGTTTGGTGCTATGATTGATTGTGAGGGCCAGCGAGTGGTAGTTCGAACCCCTAGTGAGGGAGAACTAATTGTATATGGTGAGGGCACCAGAACAGGATCAGGGTTTTGTTCAACTGTCAGGGCTCGACAGTACATTCAACATGGGTGTATGGGTTATCTAGCGTACGTGGTAGATACGCGTGTCAGGGACCAGATTTTGGTTTCCGATGTACCAGCGGTCAGGGAGTTTGCAGATGTGTTTCCAAAGGAGTTGCCAGGGATACCTCCGGAGAGGCAGGTCGAGTTCAGGATCGACCTGGTGCCAGGTGCGGCCCCTATCGCTAAGGCGCCGTACCGATTGGTGCCACCAGAGATGTCGTCGCAGTTACAGGAACTGTTGGGCAAGCAGTTCATTCGACCTAGCAGCTCTCCATGGGGAGCGCCGATTCTTTTTGTCTGAAAGAAGGACGGTTCGCACCGAATGTGCATTGATTACCGGGAGTTGAACAAGCTAACGGTGAAGAATCGTTCCCCGCTCCCGAGGATAGACGATCTCTTTGATCAGTTGCAAGGCGCATCTTGGTTTTCCAAGATAGATTTGAGGTCTGGGTATCATCAGGTCAGGGCCAGAGAGGAGGACATGGAGAAAACCGCGTTCCGAACTCGTTATGGACATTACGAGTTTGTGGTGATGCCGTTTGGGCTCACCAATGCGCCAACAGTATTTATGGACCTGATGAATCGGGTCTGCAGACCGATGCTTGACCGCTCGGTCATAGTATTTATAGATGATATCTTGGTGTATTCCAATACCCGATAGCAGCATGAGGAGCATCTGCGAGAGCTGTTGAGAGTCATGAGATGATAACGGCTGTACGCAAAGTTCTCGAAGTGTGAGTTTTGGTTGCGAGGGGTCCAGTTCCTCGGACATCTCGTCAACCAGGAGGCGATTTTGGTCGATCGGGCCAAAATCAGGGCGGTGATGCAGTGGGAGGTCCCAAAATCTCCCTAATATATTAGGAGCTTTTTGGGATTGGCAGGATACTACTAGAGATTTGATGTGTGTAAAACCCACTAGTTTTAAACCTACTTTTAATTATCAATTAACACACAAAAGGCAGTGAACCTATCAATTGTGGTATAGTTCAAGCAAGTAGGGTATCGAACACAGGGAACGGCAAATTAAATTAAAAACTAATTCTATCTAAATTACTTTAGCAAATAAGGGTTTTTCTCTAGTTTTACAAGACTAGAAACTTATTAAACAAAACTAATGCAAGGCTAGAAAAGAACAAATTAACTAGATTCAATAATGGGAAAGAAACTTCTGTTTAGTTCAACTCGGTTAACTTTATGGTTGCTTTTAAGGTAATAGTGCAATGGATTAATTCTTTCGTTGGTTACCGATTCAAGTGATTAAGTTGTGTTCACTACCCTAATCCTTAGCAAATAAACTAATTCAAACAGTGGCCAATTGCTTAACTTAATTATATTTACTAGATTAATTATTCGGGTTAAGTTAGACTTGCAATGGCTAATTAAATTGTTATTTTTTTAATTAACCTCTTGTTCAATAGTCATCTTACAAGCTTGCACATGAATTTACTCAATTTACTTATTAATCCTAGTTTCATATTCATTAATCCTAGACATATGATTTAGTGGTCACTTATCATATGAGGTTGATAATTAATAGATGTTCATACTAATTAACTATCTTCCTATTAACAGAAAATAAATTATCATTCATACACAAGGTTCTTTAGCAAGCTAATATAACAATTAATCACCAACTTAGAATTAATCCTACCAATCAATCAAACCATATTGTCAACTTTGTATCCCCAAACAGAAGTATAAAGAAATTAGTTCATAACTAAGGTGAATAACAGCAAACAAATAAGTTCAAATTGCTTAATCATATTGACAAAACAAGAGAATTAAGTAGAATGATGAAATTACGCCTTAATTACTCCCGGAATTGGATTCTAGCTTCTTTGGTCGACTTCTAGGGTTCTTCTGGCTTCTTATTCGCAGCTTAACACCTCTGAAACTTCCCAGAATTCTCTTTCTTCGTATTAAAGAGTTATCTTTATATATGCATACCGACTCGTCGAGTCAAGTGGTGACTCGTCGAGTCCCTCTCACATTCTACGTAACCTGATAACTGTCTTGACTTCCGAATGCTTATCTCTCTGAATCCGCGACCGGACTCGTCGAGTCAAGAGATAACTCGACGAGTAGAAGCCTTATTTTGGCTGTTTTCTTTCTTCTTTCCACTCTTGAACTCTCAACCGCTTCTCTTGCTTCCTTTCGCTTCCGAGCTTCATCTTTGGACTGAAAAAACACAATTTAACACTTTTAAGTACCTTTTGTCCATAATATGCAACAATTTAGCTAATATATGAATAAAAAACTATACTAAATACACACTAAATATGCACATATCAAAATACCCCACACTTGTCTTTTGCTTGCCCCCAAGCAAAACTGAATTTTAATCATATTAGAATTACATATAATAACTCCAATCCAACCCAGCCATTATGCCAAGACCGCAACGCATGCGTTTGTGTCTAAAATTTTTCCTAAAGAACCCCCCATATTCCAAATACTCACAATCCTCATAAACATTCACCCACTCACCCCGAACTATGCTCATTTTATGCAACCCTCCGAATCCATCCTCAGAAAACCTCTTTACCCTCAAGGTATTTTTAATTGAGCAACCCAAGCATACATATTCTAGAAAATTACAATTTTATGATACCATTATGGAGCTCTTTGAATTCTTCACTTCCTTGATAATTTGATCTTTGATCTCTTTGAATTCACCAACTTGTACTAGCTTTTGGTATCTTCAACTTTTTTTTTTTTTTTTTTTTTGGATTTCTTGGAATTTTGATCTTTGAACTTCATACTTAACTTTGATGCTCCAAAAATTCTTCAAACTTTTCTTGTAATTTTTTTCTCTCTTTTCTTTTTTTCATGTATTTCTCACTTTTTTTTTTCACTCAAAACCCTACATGCTTAAGCAAGGGCGCTCAATCTCAACCTTTATTGGCTAATGATAAAAATCTTCCTGGATACATTTCAGGTTTAGGCTGCTAAACATATTGCATCCCTCAGGCTGAGCAAGGTCGTGTTTTTGTCTCATGATTTCACTGAAATAAGGAAGCCACAAATGCACTAGAACGTATATAGGCTCAACTAAACATTTGGGTCTTCATGCAATTATTAACACAATCTAACATGGAATCCTAATTTCTTACCAAAATTTCCTAAATTAGATCCTAAATAATACTTTTGGTATGCAAAATTTTTGAAAATTGACTATTATGTAACCAACCCCCTACCCCACACTTATGTGATGCAATGCCCTCATTGCATATTATGCATGATAAAGAACAATAAAAATAAGAAGAGAATTGGAACAAACTCCCCTGGGATAGCAGTCGATAGGCTGATCACTTCCATGTTAAGCTCCATCTTCAATCAACTTTAGACATGGGAACATCTCATCCATGCCTTGGGTGTCAAAACTCATGTGGGTCGCTCCAAATACGCGGAAATTAGTGTAAGATCTTCAAGAAAGGAAATGGAAGAATAAGCGAGCAAGTGGGACCAGTAG
This sequence comes from Lactuca serriola, assembly GCF_051521515.1. Lineage (NCBI taxonomy): Eukaryota > Viridiplantae > Streptophyta > Magnoliopsida > Asterales > Asteraceae > Lactuca > Lactuca serriola. Next base: position 14,187,038 of record NC_136412.1, on the reverse strand, counting down.
CAGCATCAAATCAGCAGTCCCTCGGTGTAAAAGATGATCGACTCGTCGAGTCTTATGATGGACTCGTCGAGTACCAGCGCGCCTTCTCAGAATATGTAGAAATACAAGGCGACTCGGCGAGTCTGCTTAGTGCACTCGTCGAGTAGGCCACTGAACGAAAAATCTTGGTATTTTGCAACTATTTAGCTTCTAAAAACTTCTTTAACCCTTCCTCACATTTGGACTCAATTGCTCATACCCCCTAGGACCGGACTCGATACGTTGACGTTAAAAACTCGCTTCCTTGACTCGCTCTCACACGAAAAACAACCATGCTTTACATCTCTAACCCATCCTAAATAAGCAAGCATAATTCAATCCTGAAAAATACTAAAGCAAACAACCATTAATCATAAAATCTTAAAGCATACATACCAAATAAAATAAAAAAATAAAACAAAACAAAAATGTAAATTGTTTAAACACAAAAAACACAAAAATTAATCCTCATCCTCCTCATCATCGTTATTGGCTCCACTTCCTCCCGCTCCGCTATGGCGTGCACTAATCCTCTCGTCCCACGATGGAATATATGGATAATTCCCACCATCAATATGTGGAATATGGAAGTGGTCAAAAAGTCGTATGTGGGATTGATTGCTAAAATTTAGCCCCCGCGCCATTTGGTCTTGCATCCGCCTCATCTCTACATTGTACCAATCCATTGGTACATCTTCATTTTCGACCGGAATCACCGGCGGCTCATCCTCCATATCTCTTTCCCTTCGCGATCGCACCCTCCTTCCCGGTGCTTCAGGACCTACAACCGGGTCATCATTTGGGATGGCATAATGGCCACCACCATAGTCTTCAATAATTCGGGCCCTGCGGAAAAGAATAGGATTAAATGGGGGTGTCGGGATCAAAGTCATGAGGTTCCAGGCACCACGGTTCATCAACCCGAATGAATTAGCCAAACGGGTGACAAACATGCCTCCATTGATGCGCGATGTTTTGAGATCTTTGACCGCACCCTCCGAAAGGTATGAAGCAATACACCATGGAATGTTGCAAAAGACGCCTGGTGTGATAATGCTCCATAAGTAGAAAACATCAAGGTTGGAGACCTTGTCATCGTCTTTCCTTTGGTTGATGGTGGAGGAAATAAGGCGGTGAATGAGGCGGTGGGTCGGAGATCGGATGCTCCCTTCCTGCGCGGACTTCGGGATATAAACTTTATTCCCAATAGTGTGCCACCAACCCGTGCTAGTAACCCCATCGGGAAACACCATGTGAGTGGTTGCCAAAAAGGCCCGAAAGAGGTTCGTAGAAACCAACGGTTGATCATAGATCCCTAGCCGGCAAGCAAGATCCACCACCGAGCATTGATGATACTCGCCCCCAAGACAAAATGTAAAACTTGCCGGATGATACAAATCCACTCCACCGGTAAAAGATACCGTGGAAAAGAACTCCAGGCAAAGCTCCAAATACACCGGCTCTTGCATGCGGAAGACCCGGCTCCACCCATCACACACCATGCTGTTGCCTTCATGTTGGAACTCCTTCAAAAGGTAAGGAGCTAGTTCTTCTTCATAACTAACGCTCTGCAGCCATTCCCAATCAATTCTGTTCGGTACATACACCTCCTTCTTCTTAATGTCGGAGAGCTTCTTCTTCCACTTCCGCATTGTTGAAGCGGACTCGATTTGCGGGAAGTTTAACCATGGAAACTCCACTTGGCTAGTTGAAGATTGTCCTCTTTTGAACATGATTTCTGCAAAATAAACACACAAAACCCAGAAACACAGAAAATAATTAAAAACTGGAAGGTTTCTGTAAATCGACTGGACTCGTCGAGTCCATGCCTGACTCGACGAGTCACGTAACCTGCACGAGTCAGTCGACGGGTCGCATGAAATTGGACCTTAAAACTTGTAATTTCTGTCAAGGGTTTTTGTTCAAGGACTTCCTACTAAGTAATAAGGTCAAACTAAGCATTCAAAACAACAATATTCATGAAAAATTGAAACCCTAGAATTTCATTATTTTTCAAAAACGGGTTTTTACATGCAATTGCAGGCATAGATGGCCTTATACTCTCATTTTCTTTAGAAATCAAGAAGAAAGTTATTACCTTTTGAGTTTAAACCTTGAGAAATTGAAGAAGAATTTGAGGATTTCTTTGAATGCTTGAGAGTGTTTGCGAATGGGGTACCCGGCGAGTGTGATGTTGAAATTGAATTTTTAGGGTTAAAACCCTATTTACCAGATGTAAAAGTAATTTCGAAATAAATTTTTTTTTTCTGTAAATAAGACCGACTCGTCGAGTTGTGGTTAGACTCGCCGAGTCTGGTCGCGAAGTTAAATGCTTTTCTGGAATCCATGTGGACTCGTCGAGTCGTGGTCAGACTCGGCGAGTCATTTAAAAATTTGCATATTTTTCAAAATTTTTCTGTTTATTATGAATCATTACACCCCACACTTAGGCTATGCAACTCTCAAGCAGACATGTCCGATGATTTAGAAGATTTAAGAATAAAAACGAATGGAAAATAAAACGAAAAATAAAAAGAAAAGTAAAAGAAAGCAAACTCTATTGAACGGGTTGCCTCCCGCCAAGCGCTTCTTTTTGAGGAGTCATTAGCTAGACTCCTTCCCATTTACGTTTTGTCATCTTCAAGCATCGGGAATGTACGCCTCACTTTTTGTGGTTTATACTTGGTCTTGTAAGCGTAAATCTTTTTCTTGTAAGCCCTCTTCAATTCGTCTCTTCTCCTTTTCATTGCTTCATCTTCAGCTGCTTGGGCTTTCTTTTTTCTCTTTTTCTGCTTTACCCTCTTCTTTTTCACCAATTCTTGAACATCCTTCTCTTTAAATTTAATGACTTCATATTCCATGATGGTCCGTACTCTAGGTTTAGTGGTGAATTGGGGATCAGCTTCCGCTCCACTTCCATTATGGCTTCATTCTCTTTTGTGCTCGACTCTTTTCCAAATGGCATCATATCAAGGCATGCCACGTTGGCGTGTTGGACCTCCATTCCTTTTACTTTTTCTGCAGATTGTTCTTCCAAAGAACCACTCACAGTAACTGAATCCAGGTTATGTGAAGAACTGTGAACAAATAGATCAGCTCGAGTTAAGTTTTTCTCCAAATCAACTGGACTCGTCGAGTCCATTATGTCGACTCGGCGAGTCGGGTCGGGTTTCATCAATTCTGGATCGTTGTCTGAGTCGACTCCTTCCAGTAGCTTTTCTAGCTCCTCCAAGTCTTTGTCAGCATCTGAAACTTCTTCTGAGTGTAGCGTGAACTTACTTGGGTCTTCTTTTAATAAAATATCAAGCTCTTTTTGCAATACCTCATCATTTAATTGGATAAATGAGATTTCTTCTCGCTTTTCTTCTTCTTGCTTGATCTCTGGATTAGCTTTAAACATCACCGACTCATCACCCACTCTTAATGTCAAAGTAGTCTCGGATATGTCAATTAGGGCACATGCGGTGTTTAGGAATGTTCTGCCCAAAATAATTGGTATTTCGGGGTCTTCTTTCATCTCCACCACCACAAAGTCTACTGGAAAGATAAACTTGTCTACTTTGATAAGGAGATTTTCACATATGCCTTGTGGATGAATAATTGTTTTATTTGCCAAATGGATTCTCATATTTACCGGCTTTGGCGCTGGTAAATTTAGCTTTTTAAAGAATGAATAGGGCATCAAATTAATGCTTGCCCCTGAATCAGCCAAAGCTCGTGTGGAAACATCATTGCCAAATTGGCACGGGATTACTATATTACCCGGATCACCCTTCTTCTCAGGTAGCTCACTCATCAATATCTCCGCGACTTCAGCAAGATCTTTCCTGGCAGCAAACAAACCCTTAAGCAAGTTAAGGTATTTGGGAGTTTGGAGCATTTTGTCCACGAATGGCATATTGACTTGTAAGGCTTTAACATGCTCCATGAAGGTTCTATAGGCTTGAACTTTTTCTGAAGGAATGGCTCTGGATGGGTATGGCAAAGGAGGGTTGTATGTCTTCAGAAAACTTGCTTTTTTATCCTTCCCGACTGGACTCGTCGAGTCCATTTTGGTGACTCGGCGAGTCGGATCGAGTTCTTCTCGTTCTGGTTCTTCTTCCTTTTCTGCCTTCCCTTTGGAAACCCTTAGTGTTTCTGCCAATTCTTCTTCACTGCTGGAGGTTATTACGCTCACGTTCTCCTTTCTTGGATTGGGCTCGGTGTTGCTCGGCAGTTGACCCGGTCTTCTTTCGTTTACTTGATGTGCGAGTTGGCCCAGTTGTTTCTCTATGTTGAGAATAGAAGCTTGCTGAATCTTCAACATGTTTCTGGTTTCCTGCATTGCCACATCATGATCATTATGCCTTTTTTCGGACGCGCTTATGAATTTTGTAAGTATGTCTTCTAAGTTCGTCTTCTTGTCCGCCACCGGCTCCTCCTTTTGATAATAACCCCTCTCCCTCTGCTTATATTTTTCTTCCTTAGCCTTTCTGTACTCTTCGTATGGGAGCCACTCCTTCTTCGGTTTCCTCCAGTCTTCATCGTATCTGTCGCCACTGGAATAAAATACTTGAGCCTTTTTATTTCCATTCTCGTCTCGATCACAATCCTTTGTAAGATGGGGGCCGCCACAATTTTCGCATCCTACCCTAATAGCATGGATCGTTTGATCCATTTTCGTCATTCTTCGGTCTAGGCTATCGAGTTTAGCTATTACCGCCGCTATGCTATCGTTCACTGAGTTTACTGCTCCACGACTCACTTCATTCCTCGGATTGTGGTATTCTCTAGAATGCTTAGAGAATTCTTCAATCAATTCCTTTATTTCCGGAGGTGGCTTTCGGGTGAGCGGGCCTTGTGAATCGAGTAGTTGCCTTGTGGTGACATTTACTCCATCATAAAAGATGGAGACCTCCTGTTGGCTATTTAGATCATGGTGTGGGCAATTTCTAAGTAGGCTCTTGTACCTTTCCCAAGCTTCATAAAGAGATTCTCCGGGTTGTTGCTCGAAGTTGGCAATGGCCTTCTTTAACTTGGCTATCTTGGAAGGTGGGCAGAAATGGTCAATGAACTCTTCTTTCATTTTGGCCCATGTGGTGACCGATCCGGGAGGGAGTGACTTCAACCAATCCTTTGCAGCTCCTTTGAACGTGACAGGAAGCATGCGTAGTAGCTGGACCTCGCGGGGCACATTAGGTACATTGAAGTAATCCGCCACGTCATTTACTTCATCTAAGTGCTTATAAGCGTCTTCATGATCTCTCCCGTAAAATGGTATCTCCTTGAGTTGAGCGAGAATATGGCCCTTTAGTTCGAACGTAGCGGTAGCGGGGATTGCGGGTTGCACAAGTCCCGGGCCGGTGTCATCACGCATCCTTTTCTTCCACTCCCCCATGGGGATCTCGTCAATATTAGCCATTGCGGTGGCTAAGTCTTCTTCAATATCGGATGTGTGCTCGCTTTCTTCTTCGGTCTCGTATTCGGTGTCTTTCGGGATCGGATTTTCGGTTGACAACGACGCACTGGATGCTCCTGCTTTGCTGCTCCTCTTCTTGCCAAACACGGATTTGAAGTTTTTGAGTGGTGAGTTCTTTGACGAGGTGGTTTCTCCAACGGTTTTGCCTTTGTTTCTTCTCAATGCGGTTTCCGGATCTTCAAGAGGAGGAATTAGAGGTGTAGAAGATCCTCGGGTCATGAACTAACTGCAACTTAAAACAAAACAGAACGCGTAAAAAGGAACAAAAATTTAATCTGATTCAGCGTCAGACTCGCCGAGTCGGGGCGAATGCACTCGACGAGTTCACGTGAAAATCAGTTTTTTTTTTTTTTTTTTTTTTTTTTTTTTAAACAAAAATTGAATAGAAATTAACTTTGCGTAAGATGAATCTTACACAAAGGGTCGATTGAATTAGAATTTAATGCTAATTTTAGAACCGTTCCCCGGCAACGGCGCCAAAAACTTGATGTGTGTAAAACCCACTAGTTTTAAACCTACTTTTAATTATCAATTAACACACAAAAGGCAGTGAACCTATCAATTGTGGTATAGTTCAAGCAAGTAGGGTATCGAACACAGGGAACGGCAAATTAAATTAAAAACTAATTCTATCTAAATTACTTTAGCAAATAAGGGTTTTTCTCTAGTTTTACAAGACTAGAAACTTATTAAACAAAACTAATGCAAGGCTAGAAAAGAACAAATTAACTAGATTCAATAATGGGAAAGAAACTTCTGTTTAGTTCAACTCGGTTAACTTTATGGTTGCTTTTAAGGTAATAGTGCAATGGATTAATTCTTTCGTTGGTTACCGATTCAAGTGATTAAGTTGTGTTCACTACCCTAATCCTTAGCAAATAAACTAATTCAAACAGTGGCCAATTGCTTAACTTAATTATATTTACTAGATTAATTATTCGGGTTAAGTTAGACTTGCAATGGCTAATTAAATTGTTATTTTTTTAATTAACCTCTTGTTCAATAGTCATCTTACAAGCTTGCACATGAATCTACTCAATTTACTTATTAATCCTAGTTTCATATTCATTAATCCTAGACATATGATTTAGTGGTCACTTATCATATGAGGTTGATAATTAATAGATGTTCATACTAATTAACTATCTTCCTATTAACAGAAAATAAATTATCATTCATACACAAGGTTCTTTAGCAAGCTAATATAACAATTAATCACCAACTTAGAATTAATCCTACCAATCAATCAAACCATATTGTCAACTTTGTATCCCCAAACAGAAGTATAAAGAAATTAGTTCATAACTAAGGTGAATAACAGCAAACAAATAAGTTCAAATTGCTTAATCATATTGACAAAACAAGAGAATTAAGTAGAATGATGAAATTACGCCTTAATTACTCCCGGAATTGGATTCTAGCTTCTTTGGTCGACTTCTAGGGTTCTTCTGGCTTCTTATTCGCAGCTTAACACCTCTGAAACTTCCCAGAATTCTCTTTCTTCGTATTAAAGAGTTATCTTTATATATGCATACCGACTCGTCGAGTCAAGTGGTGACTCGTCGAGTCCCTCTCACATTCTACGTAACCTGATAACTGTCTTGACTTCCGAATGCTTATCTCTCTGAATCCGCGACCGGACTCGTCGAGTCAAGAGATAACTCGACGAGTAGAAGCCTTATTTTGGCTGTTTTCTTTCTTCTTTCCACTCTTGAACTCTCAACCGCTTCTCTTGCTTCCTTTCGCTTCCGAGCTTCATCTTTGGACTGAAAAAACACAATTTAACACTTTTAAGTACCTTTTGTCCATAATATGCAACAATTTAGCTAATATATGAATAAAAAACTATACTAAATACACACTAAATATGCACATATCAAGATTCATATGGGATTTCTCCAAGATTGCAGTACCCCTCACTCGTCTGATGAGGAAAGATGTGGATTTCCGGTGGGGCCCCGAGCAGCAGAGGGCGTTTGAGACCCTCCGTCAGCGTTAGTGTGAGGCACAGTCTTGACACTCCCGGAGGGAGTTGAGGATTTTGTGGTGTTCTGTGATGCATCCATCACAGAGTTAGGGGCGGTCCTCATGCAGAGAGGACGAGTGATAGCCTACGCATCACGACAGCTTTATTACTTTCAATTTTATTTATTTTCTTCAAAAAAAAAATTATTTTTATGACCATACGTTGTATAAAAATAAACACTTTTGTATAAAAATACTGGCATATAAAAGTTTAGATCTAATATAAGTATTTTAAGATTAACAATAAATTTAACATCACAAATCCATATCACGTATTAGTTAAAAAATAATTCATCATAAACCCAAACAAAATATTATAATAATCTGTTTGAAATAATCATAATACCATCGGGTATATACACCATGCCATAAACTTGGTGATGGTGTGGATACTTCTTCACGTTATGAGCACAATCTCACTAGCATGATGCATTGTTGACATGGAAGGGCAACCGTACGATGACATTTCAGTTTAGTAAAAAAATACCATTTAACAATCTAATTTATTTCTATAAAAAAATTGTTTTAAAAATAATTTACATGTCACTTATAAAAAATACTAAAATTCAAGATAATACTTCCACATTATAATCTTTCATTTTGTAATCTATAACAATTCTTTTCTTATGTATATTTTTAATACTCAAACAAACTAGGTCCTAACTAAAAGCCCACACACTCCGAACGAGATGAACTGTTCGAGATAAATACAATACTTCGAAAATTCCAACGATAGAGTTCATTGAATGCTAGCTTCATGAGTATGTTTCAAGGTTTACCAACTCAACATCAAAACTATTTTCCAACACTTCTTTAAACAAAACTTAACCCTTTCAACAAAAACCATTTCCAACAATCAATCTCATTTCCAAAATAACTCCCATTTCAACAAAACGGATTCCAACAAGAAGAAATTTCATCTCAACCTCCCAAGTTGAGCCTGGATCGGTATTGAATTCACAGTCAGATTAGGTACTTGAAACAAAAAACCATCCAAAAAAAAAACCTTGTGATATGATGATGTTAAGTGATGAATACCCCTTGATTAATGGTGGGGATGTGATAATAATGAGACGTTGAGATGACAACATTTTTATGTAATTGTCAAACTAACAAAATGAGTAAATTACTGAAATCGTCTCTATGGTTTGGTCAAAACTGCATGTTTGGTCCCTAACTTTTCTTTTGCACTCGGATCATCCCTATGGTTTGATTTTGTTGCATTTTTCGTCCGTTGCATACATAAAGTTAGGGACCAAATGTATAATTTTGACCAAACCATAGGGACGAAAAACGCAACAAAATCAAACCGTAGGGATGATTCGAGTGCAAAATAAAAGTTATGGACCAAATGTGTAATTTTAATCAAACCATAGGGACGATTTCAGTAATTTACTCAAAAAAATATTATAAATGACAAAAAATAAAAAATAAAAATAAAAATTATATGTTAGATATGTTCGTTAAGGAAAATATGTAAACAAGAAAATAATGTTAGAATTTTCTAAGATGAAATTTGATGTTGTATAAGGCACAAATGAGAGTTTTGGACAATAAAAGCTCATATAAATAAATAAGCATTAGTTTTTTTTTAACCGTCAATATAATATAAAAAGCTAGCCCAAAAAGCAAGAAGCTAAAAGGGAAGTAGGAGTTACAAAATAGATTGTTTTAAAGAGAAAAGGAGGAAGAACAAAAACTTTCCCAAGAACATATAACATCTTTGCCCTATATTTCAACCACATGAATACTAATACTAATGACTTGATGGACTCCACCACTTTAGTTGGATTTGTGAATCTGGCCTTGAATAAACGGTCGTTGTGAGCTCTTCATAAACTCCAAGGTAATCCATAGCAGATTACTGTCAATCTGTCATTTTTCTTTTGATTAGAATTCCAATTCATAGTAAAATTTAGTAACTCATCTATATTTTGAACCTGCAGATTGGTAATACCGCACCACCGAAGAGCATAGTTTGTGACAGTTTTAGCAAAAGGACACGATACCAAAATATGATTTGCATCCTCAATTCCATCAATACAAGAACTGCAATCAAATGTGTCAATGTTTATACCCCTGTTTGTGAGGGCGATAGCTGATGGAATTCGATTCAATAAGGATCTCCAGGTAAAAGTGGTCACTTTGATAGGAATCCGTTTGCACCAGTTGATTATGGTGGGGTTGTTGATCACCTTAGTATCCGCCTCAATTTTCTTTCTCATGATGTCAACTTTGTATGTGCCATCAGGAGCAATAATACATGAAGTGTGATCGTCACTTGGAAGGAAGCAAGTGGATGTTGTGACCGCCAATAGATTATTAAGGTCAGTGGTGAGATCGACGTCAGTTGGGTTGGATGACCATTGCCAATTGTTCCATTTGAATTGAGCCTCTCAGCCACTTTACATGACTTCTTTCTGTCTAACTCGTACAACCTTGGATATGTGACTTTTAATTTCTCCGCTCCAACCCATATGTTTTACCATAATTGAGTTTTATTACCCGTTTTTTACAATCTGTTTAAAAATATCATTGAATCGATTTTCCATTCTTTCAATGTTGTTTTTCACTCCAGATATGTTCTTCCAAACGTTGTTTATGTTCTTTTTGGCAAGATAGTCTGCAGGTTTGTTCTTTAAATTGTGAATGCCTGTTATTACTTTTGCCCATAGAGATGTAGGTTATGTTTTAATTCTCCACCACCATTTGATTAGGTCCTTGGTATAACACCATGAATGTGTATGATGAACATAAGTTAAAAAAATAAAAATTGCTTCAAAATAAATGTAAGAGTGTTCAAATAAGATGAACCATTTGTATGATTCAGATTAATATTAATACCACATAAAAGTTGTATGATATTAGAAAGACAGCCTTAAAGGAATACATATGGTTCAGTTATGACTTTCATCTATGACCGAACCATTATAAACTGAACCGAATCAATAATATTAATAAATATTTTTAATATAATATAATATTAAGTATATGGTATGTAATTATGTTAGGAACTTAGAATTTAAAAGGTAATTGTTTGGAGTTAGATATGATAAGTAATCTTCTATCAATACAATTATATATACACAATTATACATTTTTTATAACGATAGACTTTATATTTATTTTACTTTTTATAGAAAATTTATTTCTATTTTTATATCATCTTTGACCATTTTGGTTAACCGATATTAACAATTAACTGACTAAAACCGTTAACCAAAACCAATATTAACCGCTGCCCAATGGTAATCAAAATACATTAACCAGTTGTAATGGTTATGATTCGGTTTTGACCAATAACTGAACCAAACCGATCCATACACTTCCCTAGCAAGGGATATATCTCTTTATCGAGTGTCATTTAGACGAATTGTATTATTCCAATGTTTAATAAGAAAAATGATATCGACGCATGTTTGTTTTATGGATTTAAAGGAGTCTAAAGAAATTGAGATGTTTCATTAAATTGTCGACAAAATCAATGAATTTGAAATTCTTTAAATTTCATTAAATTTAAAAACCAAAGATTTTAGATTCCATCTTTATTTTTTATTATAAAAACAAAAATGGCATCTCATATTTTTTATTTTAGTCATGATTTGTTAGAATTAAAACATATCATCATCACATCTCCTACACTCCATCCCTTACACAGGCAGTGACGGACGCACACTATTTTAGTAGGGGTGTCCCTCATACTTCAAGCGGGTACACCTAATAGAAAAAATTAAAAAAAAAAAAAAATTAAACTACGAGCCAAAAATTAAGCAATGATCCGGGACCTTCAATTCTCCACATAGGCCCGCCACTGGGACTCACCCATATCACCTCACACCAACCAACAATCCCACACACACCACACCACCATGTCCACGTCCACACCAACATCCATACACACATGAACACATACACATTCATGTTCATGTCAACGCTAACACCTAACACCACTATGCCCACATAGGTTTGATAAATTTAATTAGTTACAATAATCAATAAAAGAATATTTCGATCATATTCCATAAGTTACTTCCAAATTCATTTGATAAATTTGCAAACATATATAAAATGGGTTTCATTTCATTTCAGGTCAACCAAACACATAACAAATTTCATGAACTAAAGGATCTATCAAATAGATTTCATTTCATATCAATCAAACCATCCCTTAGCAAAATACTTTTTTTTTCATTAATCATTACGATTTATGTGCATTTATAATGTATACGTGGTAGACAAAACTTTAGTACCACTTCTCATTTTCTCGATAGAAAGTAATTAAAAACCTTTATAATCATAAAAAATAATAACTCGATATTCGATGGTCGTACAGCTCCACTAGACTACCAAAAACATTTGTATTTTGCTTTTAATTATTGAAGCACCACATTTGTTAAATATCATTGGTCGTTTTCGGTTCAATATGTTTTTTTCAAGTATAAAAAGTTGTTAGATCTAGATGATGTTTACTTAGCCTTCTGTGGGAGTTTGGTATATATTTTTGTCTTAAGCATTGGCATCATGTTTCAAGCTTTACTTTCGTCGTCAATCGGGCATGTTCATTTAATATTTGTCATTTACAAACTGTTGATTTGTAACCTGTATGATCTTTTTCTTTTCTCGTTATATTCGTTTTTTTGTCGAAGGGGGTACTAAAAAGACATAACGGTACGTTTAAATTACATTACAATTTACAACTAATAGTCAATCTTTACAACTTAAGAGCAATTATTTGAATTACAATATGATAATTTGCACATGAAAATAAAAAATATATTTTAGTTAAATTTCATTTTGGTAAACATACTTTCAAAAACAAATTGAACACTCTATGTTACAAGTTTTGTAAGGGGCATTTTTAGGAATTATAGCATATATCCTTATTCGAATTTAGAATTTAGTTTTCTAGATTAAAATTAGCTGAAAATACGTGACTAATACTAAAGTTCATGTATTAAATAAATCATGAAAATACTAAAGTTCATGTATTAAATATATGTTCAGCATAATTAGGCCAGATTAGTAAGAAACCGCCCATTAAATCTTGAAAGAAGTTGAAAAGTCACTATCACATCTTTAATTTATCATTCAAACGCATAATAATAAAGTTCATGTATTAAATAAATCATGAAACGATTTAATTGATCCACGTGACCAAGTATAAAATGTAGAGGAAGTTATAAAGAAATGATCCCTGTAGTTTTTGGTAAATTTTGAGGTTTCAGTTCAACTTTCAATTTTCTTACCTAGACGGTCTTTGTGGTTGCAATTTTCACAATTTTAGTCCCTATTTCTAGCACTATTACATCAATATTCTCCGGTTATCTTTTTTCAAAAATCAATGTGATACCTAGTTAGAATTTAAGACATGAAAATTTATTACAAAAACAGGAATAACAGACCAAATAGCACCGATGAAGAACATAGGATCCGTAAGTGGGGTTTTGAAGAAAAGGGATATTGTATCAAGTTTGACGATGATAGAAAAAGACCGTCATAGGGATAGGATTAAATTGTTTTTGACCTGGTGTTATTATTTTATTTGTTTGGTAAGCCTTTTATATAATTATAAATCTATACAATAAATATTTAAATATTAAATTTATAATTACATATTTTAGATTTTTAGGTCAAATTGATTGAAAGTCAATCATCGTTGTTTACATTAACATTGATTAAACTAGACAATTTGTTTATATGATGATTTTCAGATCTGTTTTCGTAGATCTTGATGCTCAATATCTTAATAATATATTTTTTCTGTAAATTTAATGTGGCAGTGATATAACTTATTCTTGATTTGTTTTACAAAATGATTTCACATGATTCAATCATTTGCGCGCTCATGGGATGTTTAATTTTATTAACCATCAAATTATAAATAGGTACTTTTTTTTTATTATTATTATTATTATTATTATATATCGCTATTCTAATAAAAGAATAGTTTTATTCTCCTTTCGACATGTGTCATATTATTAGGCCTCCTAATTAATTCATATTTTATTCTCCTTTTGTCATGTGTCACCTTATTATCTCTCCTAATTAATGGATGCTACTTGTCAAACTTCATTTCAAATTTCAAATTTTAAAATTTCCACTTTAATTACATTAAATTAATAACATTTGAATAAAAATTAAAATAAAAATAATACAAATGATATAATTTCACATATTTATTTAAATCAATGATTAAAATTTATATAACTAAAAAATTCTTAATTAATAATTTATTTAAAATAATTAATTAATAATTTTAAGTTTTTACTATAAAAATTTAATTAGTTTCGTAACCGTGGTTCCCACGGGTTATATATATATATATATATATATATATATATATATATATATATATATATATATATATATATATATATATAGAGAGAGAGAGAGAGAGAGAAAGAGAGAGAGAAGGGTTCAATTAAGAAAAAAAAATTGAGAATGGGGGAATCATTCTCAGTCAATCATTTAATTAGCATCTTAACTTAAAATACACGGTGGCAAACTTGTAAATATGATATGATATCCTTTAATCACATATATGTAACTGTGGATAATTTGATAACAATTCAAATTCATTACTACTCGATCGTTCATCATCCAAATTTCTTCTCCAACGTTCAACGATCATCCAGATTTCTTCAATTAGATCATCGATTAACATCATCTAGTGTTAATCAATCATTCATCTTCGTTAAAAACACGTTCATCAACATCATTCAACAGTAGACCAAAAAAAATTCGTTTTTGGTTCTTTCGATCCAACCTTCAACTATGCTTGAATACGAGAATATCTTCAACATCTACGATTAATTTTACTCCCAGTGTCATTAGATCAATATCATCGATGATCAACATCAGTTTCACTTCATATCATTCATTCAACATCGATCATCAAACAAAACTTCGAAATTAAGGTTATAAAAACATCAAATCATTTTTTTTGAAAAATTTCATATAATTCTCTATCAATCTACTAATTTGTAAGTTTTAAATAGTCAAAGTATCATATTTTTAGCATTTTTAAGAAAGCTTACTTGTATGCACTCCAACTGTTTGATGAAATGCATAAACTAAATTACCACGTTATATTCACATATAAATATGTTTTCGCACCTTAATCAGTATATGATTATTAAAACACAAAACAAATATACAATTTTATTTGTTATTCATATGTGAATAACATATAAATTATATATATTTGTGAATATATCTTGTAATATGCATATGTTAATATCCTGTGTAATATTCATATGTGAATTGACTGTGTAATATTCACATATGCATATATCATCTAATATTCATAAGTGAATATATCATCTAATACTTAATAAGTGAAAATACTATGTAATATTCACAAGTGAATGCATCGTTTAATATTTAAATATGAATATCATGTATCATATTCACAAGTGTATATATTATATATTATTCATATGTGAATATACTGTGTAATATTCATGAATGAATATATATCATGCAATATTTAGATGTGACTAGAATGTGTAATATTCACAAGTAAATATACCATATAATATTCACATGTGAATCTACATATAATATTCATATGTGAATATACTATCTAATATTCATTTGTGAATATACCATGTAATATCACATGTAAATATACAATATAAACAACATATATCATATAATATTCACATATGATTATACATTCATATGTGAATATACAATGTGATAATTAGAATGTGATAAATCACTATTATTATGAACTAAAAGTATATTTTTAACGTTTTTTATGTGTATTCACATGTTTTTCAGGCATTGTTATAACTCAATAAAAGAATAACATTTCAATCAATGGTTGGTTCATATCTCGGTGGTTGACGTAAGAGAATATATCATTGACGAAGACAATATATTTTTATATTCACGTGTAAATGTTATACAATTTAATATATTCTTCATTTTGATCGTATTAAATTCAAATGCAAATGATATTCATTAACCAATACAATGTTGTTTATCTTAGTATAATGTTGATTTTACATGTAAAATAATATTGTTACATTATACAAAAAAAAAAAAAAAAAAAAAAAAAAAAACTATGCACAAACCAATTCTTATAGTGTATTATTTATTTTTATATATAAAGGTTGTATTCACAAAATAAATAAATCAACACGTATAGTTTATTCACATAAATAAAAATAACAGATTATAATAACGATGTTTTTACTAGTGGGATTGAAGTTAGTAACATCTTCAGTAAATATGTCGTAATGATTTCTAAAGTTTATTCATATATGAATAATGATGATGTCATCACTAGTAGGAATGGAAATTTAGTGACATCATCAAAACAATTTGTCGCAATAAAGTTTAGTCTTTGAATTGAACGAAATTCGCATATTTGATGTAAAATGGTGCGATTTACAAAACTCATAGCTTCACCGTGACGTACGGTGTTTTTCGGTCATTCGGGATTGTTTAGGGCCTCAAAATGACGTTTTTCTATTTTTATAATTTTCTGGAAAAAAAAAGTTATCATTTATTCACAAATGAATATAACATTAATAAAAATATATATGCTTATATAATTATTTTATTAACCTAAAAAGATTAGTTGTATGTGAATAAATATATATTCTTATCAAATATTTTTTTTTATCTTTAATTTTATATATTTTATTGTGACATCCTCAATTTCACGACCAGAAAATACCGACTTAATTTATGCTTTTAAAATAATTTCAGAGTAATCCTTTGATTTAAAGAGTTGCGGAATTTGTTCCCAAACAAAATATGATAAAATTTATCAAAACGTTTCTCAAAGAGAACGTATTTCATTAAATAATAAAACATCGGGATGTCATGTTCCGATACAGACCAAAAGCATAAACAGTATAAAATAGACCTTTCAACAGTTATTTATAACTACTGATCTATATTCCAAAATCTCTCGTCAAGTCCACCAACTTGTAATTTTGTGTCATTACTTGTAATGCAAAGAAAACTGAGTGGGTCAGGCTTGGGAGCCTGGTGAGCATATAGGGTTTTCAACCCACAATAAATAATTAATTTAATTTCATCAACCAATAATAACCCAATTACCCATTCCCGTTATTCTCACCTTACGTCCTTAAGACAACTAACACAAGGGACCTAGTCTAAGAATATTTCATCGGGACGACAACACATGTTTCGGGGGTTCCTCAGCAATATAAGTCAAATAAGGCAACCATGAGTGGGATGGAATATAGCAAATGAACACCCAAGTTCATTAACACCTACATGTTATGAGCCTACTAGCGTTCCACTGGACTGTCTAGAAAAGTCCGTGGTCGTCATCTAAATTCCGCTAGATGACTGGATTACAATGACATCGATGCCTCTCGTCCTTTTATCACAAGACAACTATCTACCCATGTTCTACCCAACATTTTATTAGATAATATATATATTTTTAGACATAGTTTAAAATCTGTATAGTATGTTCATTCAAAACACATTCCAGATAAAAAATGAGGCACATAAACATAACACATATTTTATAGACAATAAATCATATCTATGAGATTAGAAGATAACATTGATACACTCACATAACACATATACTTAGTACGTTAAATCGATACTTGTATAAAATCGTGCATTTGAAAGAGATTAGGTACCCCATTCAAATCAAGACCAATATATAAACACATAACACGTATTTCATAGTAAATACTTAATATTTATGTGTTAGAAGAAAGTAACCACACACTCACTTGATCAGAAGATGATCGGACAACACTACGGCTTGTAAAAGTAGTATTCTTCGGTAGATCTGGAAGATCTTCACAAAAATCGGCTTCTCGCGGGCAGAGCTTCGGCTCGGGAATCGTACTTCTCGGGATCTTCGGGGCCTCGGGACTTGCTTCGGGGCTCAGGAATGATACCGGGGCTTCGGGATAATTCTTGTACGAAAAACGATGTAAAAACGCGAGAGAAAGAAGAGAAGTGAGCAAATGAATCGGCTGCACTCAACTCCCTTTTATGGGGTCTGGAACTTCGAATTACGCTGGGCGTAATCTTAGGTTACACTGGGCGCAACCTGGATAAGCCCGGTGACTCCCCCCTTGGATAATATTGAAAATTTATAATTAAATTTAATATCGAAAATATTTAATAAACTTCAAAAATTCATATCTTCCTCAGACGAACTCCGTTTTCGACGTTCTTTATATCCACGCGTAGGTGAGACTACGCTCTACAACTTTGGTTTAGACTCCGTCGGCTAATTTTTACTTTATTTTTATTATATTATTTTAGTAGGCCGGGACAGGAAAACTCCGTTATAAATTCATAACTTCTTTATCCGACGTCCGTTTTCGCCTATCTTTTTATCGTTTCACTACAATTAACGAGATCTTCGATTCTCATTTATATTGTTTTGGCTAAAAACCGCTCGATCTCAAATCGAGTATTCGGGCTGTATACCGCTAAGTCGAAACTTAGAAAAATCATAACTTCCTCATACGAAGTCAGATTTGGACGTTCTTTTTATGCACGATCACGGTTTAACATATTCTACGACTTTCATTTATATTTCTAAGGCTAAATATCGCTCTAACGTAAATTCACTTTTTACGTCGCGCTGTGTCGTGCCGGTTCTGTCGCGAAACCTCGACATGTCATAACTTGGATTTCGGCGTTCTTTATATGTACGGAATCCTTGTAACATATACTACAACTTAGTTAAGATTATTCATTCTAAATAATCTTCTATCAAAAAGTCATTTTTGATGCTTATCGTCTCTAAATTGACTAGCCCTGATCTACGGGCGTTACATTTATAGTCCTCAGTATTATTGACAGTTTTATTCATTTGTGAATAATACATATATATTCACATTTATTTATTACATATATATTCATTTGTGAATATTACATATGTTTACATGCGGATATAATTCTTATATGTTATTCGCATATGAATTACAAACTTGCTTAGGACCTTAAAATGACGTATTACCTGTATTCATTTATGAAAATTACTTGTATGCTTAGGACCTTAAAATGACGTATTACCTGTATTCATTTATGAAAATTACCTGTATTCATTTGTGAATATTACATGTATTCGCATGTGAATATATTTTTTATATATTATTCACATATCAATTACATACTTGCTCTGTGTTTTTTAAAAGATATACATTGATTCTCATATAAAGGAATATTCACTTGTGAATATTACGTGATATATTTAGTTTATGCATTTCATCGAACAATTGACATGCAAATAAATTAACTTATATAACTATGGTAAAAAATTCACAATTGAAGCCAATAACTACAAAACAAATAAAATCCTATCAAAATTGATTAATAATCATTAGGTTTATATCAAAAATGAAAAAAAAATGTATGAAAAAAGAAGTTTTTCAAACTTGAAAAACGATTTTTTAAAAAAATCTTCAAATATATGGTTATGTTGATGAACTTTCGATTGCTACCTGTTGTTTGATATTGGCGAAGGTTCCTTTGATGAAGTTTCGATGATTGGTGATCACTAAATGATGTGACATCGATAAATGTGCATTATTTTAACGATTTTGCTTGATGTCAACGAAACTAGACAAGATTGAATCACGAGTTACACTTAATAGTACACATAAATGTGTTTAATGACGAATCACAACATTTTGATGAATAAATGAAGATTTTTGATGAAGAATTGATGTTTTTATGAAGCGTCGATGTCTTTTTTTATGAAGAACATGTGATTTTGATAGCGAACAAGTAGTAGAACGTATGATGTTGATGAAGAACACATAGGAACAATCGAGATGAATGAATAACAGATGGTGTTGATGAAGAACAGATAAACGATCCAGAAGAAATGGTATCTGTGATTGAAGGTTAATATATCATATTTACAAAGTTGCCACCGTGTATTTTATGCTAATATGCTAATTAAATGATTGGCTGATAATGATTCCCCCATTCTCAATCTTTTTTATTTTCTCAATTGAACTTATCTCCCTCTCTCTCTCTCTCTCTCTCTCTCTCTCTCTCTATATATATATATATATATATATATATATATATATATATATATATATATATATATATATATATATATATATATATATATAGGAACCCAAAAAATGATATGAATCGTAAAGATTATTTTTGACCGTAAGATTGAAAAAATAAATGACAATGATTTAATTTTATTTATCGTCAAAATCTCGCGAGATGATATGACATTTTCGTAATTAATTGCGAGATTTTGATAATTTCCGAGTAAGGATAATTGTGAAACAACCCAAAAATACGACCCAAAAATTTTATTTTTTAATATAACCAAAAATCATAAAACTGAGTAACATATAATAAAACCATACACTATGTATCTAAACCCATACTAAAATACTGTGAGAAAACTGAGTCATAACTGTATCAAAACATATCTAAGAAAACTGTATCAACTCCCAGGATAAAAACTGAAGCCGTGGTGTGTGCGATGCCATCATCCTGAGCTCTTCCCTTTGCTTGCGGAAGTACCTGAAACCAAACTGAAACTGTAAGCACGAAGCTTAGCGAGCTCCCCCAAACTACCACATACAATACAATCCATATAAAGCACGTACTGGGCCTTGCCCACTGCATCAGACCGAAGTCTGGAACTAGCTGCATCGGACCGAAGTCCGGAACTGACTGGGACCTTGTCCCCTGCATCGGACCAGTGTCCGGAACTAACTGCATCGGACCGAAATCCGGAACTGACTGCATCGGACCGAAGTCCGGAACTAGCTGCATCGGACCGAAGTCCGGAACTGACTGGGACCTTGTCCCCTGCATCGGACCGAAGTCCGGAACTGACTGATCATAGCATAACATAACACATATCAACTATTATAATCACATATACTGCATACTGCGTCGGAACAGAGTCCGGAACACATAACACAAACATGCTTGAATCACAAAGACATCAAGCACTCTAACTACTGCATCGGACCCAAGTCCAGGACTACTGCTAACTAAACGGGCCGGCATTGTGGCCGCAGACCCGTTCCTAATGAAAGGAGACTCACTTTGTGAACTGGCTGCTGTGTGAATGGCTCTGGAAGCTAACTGCTGCTGCTCCGGTATCTCCCCGGCTACAAGTCCATAAACACACTCAATCAAATACTAAACACTGCACTGGGGTAAAATGACTCTTTTACCCTTGGTCAAAGTCAACTGTCTCGGTCAAAGTCAACCCACAGTTGACCTGACTCGCCGAGTTGGGCCGCCAACTCGCCGAGTCTCTAGTCTCACTTCTCAACCCTTCTCGTGGCTACTCGTCGAGTATGGCATCGACTCGACGAGTACTCTCTCGATCCAAGAACCAGACAATCTTCATCCGACTCGCCGAGTCATATGAACAACTCGACGAGTTGTTCTTGAGCTTAAGAAGATTGCCTTGGACTCGCCGAGTTGTATGAACAACTCGCCGAGTCCCTCCATTACTGAGTCTGCTCTCCAACTCACCGAGTCCACTCTACTACTCACAGGCTTCCACTCGTCATCACTCAAAAGGGGAAGAACGGGGACTCACGACTCGACTCGCCGAGTCGTTCTTCCGACTCGCCGAGTCGTTCTTCCGACTCGCCGAGTCGCTTGCATGCAGCGACTCAAAACTCGATTCTGCTTGAATCCAGTGTATAAAACTTATAGATCTGGACTCCCTTAACTCGATTAGCACCTAAAGATTCTATCTTTACGTGCCCATATGCATCCATGAAGCTAAAACGGCTCAAAAAGCATAATAAAGGCTAGATCTAGGGTTTTCATGCAAGGTAACTTCAAAAAGGCAATAGATCTGGGCTCTACAACTCCTAAATGAACAGATCTAAGGATATCTCGACATAATAGGGTATCCATACAATCATAAGGCTTGAGGAAAGCATCAAACTAGATCTAGAAGAGCTCTAATGGAGGTTAAAAGCATAAAATAGGAGGGAATCCGAAGAATACCTCAAAGAACTCTGATTTGCCCTTGGATCTTTGCTCTACACCTCTTCTCCTTGCTCCTTTCTTCTTCTCCTTCTTCAAGCCTTCAAAATTTAACACAAGAACACTTAGATCACTCAAGGATGGATTAGGGTTTTCTCACAGCTTTCTGAGGGTGAAGGAGGCGAGATTGGGGGCTATAAGGTGGTTTAAATAGTGAACAACCCGGGGATTTAGGGTTTCTTCCAGGCAGGCAGACTCGCCGAGTCCCGAATATGGACTCGCCGAGTCGCCGACTAACACGAGCTCGAAATCCCGTCCCCTACTCGGCGAGTCAGGCTATGAACTCGCCGAGTCCCTCTTGCAAACTTCTACTTAAATACTATGGAATCATCATACCGGAAACGGGTCGTTACAATTGTTTTGAGGATACAAGTCACGAAAAACAAAAAGATTAAAAGAAAAAAGAAAATGGAAATTTGACCATGTAGCCTCTCCAGGAGCTGACACGTGCCCCCATCCAGCATGACAAGTGTCCAACCCTTATTGGCTGGTGGGTTTTTTTTTTCTACCTGCTTAGTTTTTCGGTTATAACTTTTTTTTTTTTGAAAAAAAAATATGAAAGAAAACCAAAGTTTTTAAAATTTAATTCTCTACAAAATGAGCATAATCATGGAAATTTAAAAAAAAAATATTTTTTATATTTATAAAAAAACCTAGAAAAAAATTCTCCAAAAATTATAAAAATTTAAAGAATACATCTACTCACTATTCTAATGACTTTGTAAAAAGAATTTTTTAAAAATAAGGTGTTTTAGAGACTAAACTTGATTTTAAAAGATTAAAAGTTTAAAAAAAAAATTGTTTAAGATAATATGATCCAAATAGAAATGATTCAAAATATTTATGAGTCAAAAATATTATAATTCAATATGTTTATGATTTTAACTTGTTATGATCTAAAAATATTTTGATTCAAATATTTAATGATCCTTAATTATTATATTTTTATGATTCAAAATTAAATGATTAAAAAATTATAATGATTCAAATATTATATTGAACAAAAACTTTAGTTAATTCAATATATTATGATCAAAATTAAAATGATCCAAATTAAAGTGACCCAAAAATATATGGTGAATAATATCGTTATGATTCAAAATTTTATGATCAAAAAATAATACGACTCAAAAAATAATATGATTCAAAAAAAAATTGAATGAAAAATATTATGATCCTTAATATATTCTTCTTATTTCAAAATTTATAATTACTAAACATTAAAAACTCAAAGTGATATTTAGTTTAAAAAAACACTACTATTAGTAAAGATATTAAAAAAAAACAAATATATATATATATATATATATATATATATATATATATATATATATATATATATATATATATATATATATATATATATATATTAAAAACAAAAACAAAACAAAAAAATATAAAAACATTAAAACGAGCATATATCTATTTAAGAAAAAAAATTGATTTTTTTAATGAGATAATAATAATAATAATAATAACAAAATAAAAACCAAAATAAATGAAAAAGAAAAGGAAAATTCATTTAAGTGACATTCCATAGACGTTCGTCGTGCATGATTATTCCCTCGATTCCGTATTACGTTCCATACACGTGCACCGCGTGCGAACACGTCACGACCAAGTAAATGAGTTTGACGTTTGTGTCATTGACTAAATGATTGGTGGAGAATAGTAATCGTAGTTCATACCAAATTTGTAACGACCCAGTTTTACAAAGAAAATTTTTCATTTTTACGTTAACCAAAACCAATCTCATAAACCATAGTTTCCCAACATATGTTTTCAAAATAACATTCATTACATCATTGTTTTCCTTTTTAAACAACAGAGGGTCCCACATACATTAAAAAAAGAGAGATAGAGTGCGCGTCACGTCATCACACCTTGCCCTTGCCGTTGGGCTCAGAAGTACCTGAAACAAATCAACAACCTGTAAGAGAAATGCTTAGTGAGTTTCGGAGAGCATACCACACACATTCACATACACATATCCTGTTAGCTAATAAAGCTATAACATGCCACAGAAACCATGCAATATAATCCAGCAAGAATGTCATGGGCTACCCCACATGGTCTTTACCTAGGACTGCCATGGGCTACCCCACATGGTCTTTACCTAGGAATGCCATGGGCTACTCCACATGGTCTTATATCCAATGCCACGGGCTCCCCCGTGGTCTTCCATACCAGCATAATATCACATAACATATCAATTCATAAACGAATAACACACACATAACATGATCACATAATGGGCCGACCTTGGT
This sequence comes from Lactuca serriola, assembly GCF_051521515.1. NCBI lineage: Eukaryota > Viridiplantae > Streptophyta > Magnoliopsida > Asterales > Asteraceae > Lactuca > Lactuca serriola. The sequence continues at coordinate 14,163,254 of NC_136412.1, read as the reverse complement.
GCCGTAGACACATAGGTATGGTGAGAAGACTCACCTCCAACTGCTGAATACAATAGTTGCTCTCTTAACATTCCGAAACCACTAGTGTCGAACAATAATAATATTAACCCAAGATTAGAGTTTGATCATGGCTAAACTGAAAACTTAACCCCAAAGTCCTTTCCTAATGCCCCAAGAGTCTTCATTGGCTAATGGGCCCCAAGGTCCATGTTTAAAATTTATTAATGGGCCACATGGCGCATCAAGGTCCAACTATAATACTTCCAGCCCAAGACTGATCAGTTGAACCATTAACTCGAATTATGGCCAGGCCCAAAGATATATTAAGGCCCAAAAGGCTTATGAGCCCAAAACAAGTTCAAGTCCATCAGGGGTGCGTACGCCATGCGTACCACCATGGTACGCGTAGCGTACCGGGCTTTTACACATTACGCACGACGTTCTCTATGCTACGCCCAACGTAGGAACATATTAAGCACTCTTTCCATTAAGTGCTTATTACTCGATAGATTAACGTCCCAAAATAGGATCTGAGCACATCTTAACGACCTAGGTCATAAAGTTTGCAACTTTATGACCTTGCATGCTATGAAGGACCTCAAAACCTCATTTCTCACTCTAAGATCTTAAGTAAGAGCTCTCAAATCATGAATGGAATCTTAGCACCCACCAAGCTCATAACTTTATGCACTTAGCATGCATACAAAGCTCAGATCTGGACATCTCAGTCTCTGGAATTGCATCACATCCAAGAGAAGGTCTAGATCCAACTAAAGGGGACAAAATGGAAACCATAACTAGATCTAAAGAACAAGATGGAAAGGTCACGACTTTATACCTCCAGAAGCATCCCAAGGTGAACTAAGTGCAGAATCTTGAAGCTCCAAGCCACTCCAAGTTTGCTTAGGATCTCCTTCATGAATAAACTTTACAAAGACCACAAAACCCACTCCTTAGGCTCAAACTCTTTCTCACAAAGATTCTCAGGTGATGAGGGATGAAACTGAGGCTCTAGGGGCGAATAGGGTCGAGTCCAAAAGCTTAGAGATGTTTAAATAGGTGGCAAGACCGCACATTAGGGTTTTGCGTCCCTGGCGTGTACGCCCCGCGTACCCTCATTCCTCCGTGACCATAGTCATGCAGTACGCTAAGCGTACTCTTAAGTACGCCCAACGTACTTAAGGGTCCAATTATGCAAAATTATCATTCCTTAGGGTTTTCAAGGCATACCAGAATTTTGGATGTTACAAAGTTTTGGGTTCCTACCGTATCGGGACCCTATATATATATATATATATATATATATATATATATATATATATATATATATATATATATATATATATATATATATATATATATATATATATATATATATATATATAAGGTTGCAGAAAACGCAAGGCGTTAGTTAGGCGGTAGACTGGGGTCTAGCCATCTAGGGATTAATCGGAGACCATTAATTATTAAAAAAAATATTAAAAAATTAAAAAATACAACGTTAATCCTAAGAATATAACATTAGATATAATATTAATAAATATAACATTATATCAATTAAAAAAGTTATTAAAAAACTAATAAATATAACATTATAACATCATAATATGATTACAAAATACTCTTTTGATCATTAATACATCACATCTACTCATTAAAATTCTAACAACAAATTATCCAATACATATCTTCCAAAAATTCTATTTTGAGGTCTTCCACACTCTACTCATACAAATGTATCAAGTTAACAAAATGAAAATAGGAGTAATCCACTCTTGTGAGGCATGATTTCACCTTATCAGTAGGTTGTTGCACCTTATCAACATTAATATTTTCATTTTGAGTTCATAACCAATCCATTTTTATGTCCTGCAATTCACAATCCATTATTGTGAGGCATGATTTCACCAATCAATTCATATTACCTGTTAGTCTATTAGTGTTTGTATGCATAACAAATCCATTCTTATGTTTAGCATATTTTCCAACAAAAAAAGTTAAACCCAATATATATTTATTGCTAAAGTATTAATCAAGATTCACTAAGGCAATTGATCGAACACTTGGTGGGCATTGGTTTCATACACAAAACAATTAAACATTTCATGTAGATACAATCCGATCTCATACACAATTCATTTGCCAACTGATTTCGTACATAATTTGTTTGTCAAATGATTTCACACATCAACTCCAACTGATTTTAGAAAAAATAATTACAAAAAAAACCATTGCTTACTTGATGTTCTAGATGTTGAAGTCGATGGTTGAGTCGAAATCCCGATTCAGAGGGCTTCACTGGAAAGGAACGGTGGGGTAGGTCATGATGGTGGAGCACGATGGTTAAGTCGACGATGAAGCAACAATGGAACGAAAATGATGATGCATGAACAATGCTTGAGAGTGATTGAAGAACTAAACGACGATAGAGAAGCAATGGAAGGATAATGGGAAACGAATAGAAGAAGAAACATTTACGATTTAGGGGTGTCGACAATTCAATCTGGAACAACTTCTCCGATCATTATCCTCCACCATCGATCGTGTCATCACGTTTTCCAAGCGAATACCCAATTATTGATTGTTGATTGGGTTTGCTACTTGCCATCTGAAGGTGCTCAATTTGATGGCGTTCCTTTGATGTCGTGGCAAAAGACTAACGACAGTATGAGAGGAGTCGGAGTCGAGCAGGGTAGGAGTCAGACCATCAAGAAAATTAGGGAAGAAGGAAATGCAAAGGACATATATGAAAGAGTAAAAGTTTGAGCATCCCACATCTTTACATTCTATCAAGGAAAAGATGCTCTATAAAAGGGAATCCTCCATATGAAAACAAATGCAGTCATGTTTTAGGCAAGCTGGCTCCTTTGAGCCGGTGGGTTCTTTAGAATCAGCTGGACCAATTAGGTCCGAATTGGACCGAGTTGGTCCGATTTGACTGATATTGACCAAGGCCACCTAGACTAACCCTCTAACACCTATTCGTAGGCGATTGGAGGCTGCCAAGCGTCTAGGCGTCAATTAATCGGCCGTCTAGACCGATTTTTACAACCATCTAATATATATATATATATATATATATATATATATATATATATATATATATATATATATATATATATATATATATATATATATATATATTATCCAATTGCCACGTGGCAATTGCTAAGCCTCTCTTAAGCTAATTTCCCACGTAAAGTTTCCAAGCAAAGTTTCGAAATTACCCTTTGCTACTATAAATTTGGAAAATCAGCAATAAAACTTACTTTGAAGAATTCTTCGACTTAAAATAAAGAATTAAATCAACAAGAATCTCACATAAGTTTTCTCCTCTTCGTTCCAATTATATTGTTTAGGGTTTACGTTTTTATTTTCCCCTCAACTGTATACCCCACATACCTTCACCATATAAAATCCCAAGAAATCAAGAAATCACAGAATATCAGGAATTGATATAATTTCCTTTTAAATCACAATAACTTATTAAACTAATCTTATACAAAATTGAAGGTGTAGGTTTTTTTTTCACAAATCCTTTCTACATCGCTTAGCCACCTTCGTCACCTTTGTCGCGTTTGATTGTGGTTTCTCTCTATGTGTTAAAATATCAGTTTATTTCATGTGAATACACGTATTACACTTATAATTTTAGATGTTGACTCAAAATTTCATGTTCTCTTGCCTTGCTTCAACCATTGGGAAGTGAATATCAGGTATCATTTTGTAGTTTCATGCAATGTCTTGTACATTCTCCAACCTTTTTTCCATTTTCCCTTTGTCTGTAAGTTTTGATGTACCAAAATAAATGTAGAGAAATGCTTTTTCATTGGACCTATCTTGCGTACCATAATAAGCTTGTATGATTGTTTCCAAAATTGTTTAAATATTAGGAAAAGGTTCGAGGAGATTCATTGGCTTTCAGTCGAACACCAAGTATTTGATGAAACTACTCAATAAGGTAACAAATGTTTCCTTCACATTTGATCCATTTATCTTTTTAGTCATAAATCTTGCTTTTTCCGTCTATGGATTGTAAAAGTATGTTTTTAGCTTAATAAAATGTATGGTTTTTGGGTTTAGGCATTGAGTTCGTGTTCAAGGATATGTCTGCATAAGATATTACAAACAAAAAAGCAGACCTTGGTTTTTTATGTCCAGTGAACTATGAAAAGAACTTTTAAAAATTTAACATTTTTGTATTCTATATATTTCTAAAGAAAAATGAAGATGGGATTTTGATTATGTTTTACCTATTTAACCTTCTGAAGATTTATTCAGGTATTGTGTCTTTCAATTTTCAAACTCCAAGAAGTATCTTAAAGCTACTTTGAATGATTTCATACTTTTTAATGAGTGCATTCTTTCTAAATTGAATTTATAAACAAGCGATAAACCATTTTACTAACAGATTTCTCCATTGCTTGGGAGTAGTTCACGAAGATGATGATGACCCTTGAGTTTGGTTTTACGATGGTTTAATCCCCTTTTCAATTATTGGGAAATCGGAAGTTTATATTATATCAATAGAATGGGAACATGTAACAAGTTATAAAATTGGTGTCAATAGTTTTGAAGTCTTCAAGAAGCATGATGTCTCCACGTTTACTTTCCCTAATTTTACTGATACATGATATTAATTCCCAATAGATATAAAACAGATTAATGAATTTTGGATTTTCAACAATGAATTTTGGAACAAGAAGAGCCCTCTCCCTGAACTTGGCGGTGATCCCCGCTACAGTCTTAGTCGTCTGTCTCAAATCCTGAAACTCTCGTGCTAGCTGTTGTACTTCGATCACTGGTGCAAACTCGGCCCTGAACCTGGTCGAAAAATCACTCCATGTCATCGCGTCCAACGCGGAATCATCACCAATAGCATGACCAACCTCCTCCCACAAATCCCGTGGTCGGTCCTTCAGAAGACAGGAGGCAAGTCGGACCTTGTCCCCCTCGGGACATCGACTCGTATGGAAAGCGTTGTCAACATCGGCCAACCACCTGCTGCTAGCAATGGGGTCCCTGGCCCCGTGGTAATCCGGAGTTCCACAAGCTCGGAAATCTCCGAATGTCACGCAACGTCACCATTCAGCAACATAACATAATTTTCATCAGAATATTTGATGTGCACGGAAGTACCCACTAATTTTAATATTTATAACCTAACAAAATTAGACTAATTATGCACTTGTAGGCAGTGTACCTAGTCAGATTACAGTATAGCTTAGGTAAGTTGGGTGTCGATCACAGGGAACGATGTTATTAATTAATCTATTCACTACTAAATTAATCTAACTATTAATAAGCTAAAAGGGTTTTTTTTATCTAATTTTGCAAGTTTAGATGAACTTAATTCTTTAACAAAAACTCAATCAATAATTAAAAACACTCCTATCTAGTTCGAATCCACTTCGTCCTTATGGCTAGCTAATGATTATGGATTATCAAGTTTGTTGTTATTATATTAGTAATTTAGGTCTAAATTTACCAATAGTTAATTAATTCATGTATACACACAATTAAACATAGAACCAATTATGTTATGAATATGCTATGTAAGATTTATCATGCAAACACAATTATGGTCATCATTTATGTTCTCTAGCACAACAAAGTTAATTACTTCGATTACTCACTAAGATTATGGTTGATCCTATCTCTAGCAATTCAATGTTCACTAAATTACCAGGTTATCATGTTCATGCAGTTAATGGTCACTATGCTACACACAACATGAATTAAGGTAACTTAAAGTAATAACATGAGCATGCTAGGTAACAATAAATCAAACACAAGCAATTCACCAACTAAATAAATCCATATAAAATTATGCTATTCATAAGTTAGAAGCTTCATCTAGCTAGATAAGAGTAGTTAGATTCAGCTGCTCATAGTAGAAACTAACACATAAACACAATTGAAATAAGAAAACATGTTCATAAGTATTAAACAAGTAAACAAATTATGAACTTTTACTCTCTTGGTGTTGAAAACCCTTTTCTAGAACCTTTCTTCTGCTATAAATCGCCTCCTGGAACCTCTTCCTTCAGCCAAAAGTCTTTTTAATCGTAATGGAGAAGGATATATATATTCTGGAAAATCACTGTTCACGTCGTGAGAATTCAAACCTCACGTCGTGAACTCGAAGTTATCGTGATCGCCAAGGATTCCTCTCCCCAGATGCTTATCTTCTAACTTTCTATACTCACGTTGTGAACCATCAACTGTTCATGTCGTGAGTACGTATTTTCTGGGTGTTTTTCTTGTCTTTCAAGCCTTCAACCTCCAAAGTTCCATCATTTAACGCTTGTAGTACCTTTCTTCAAAATGCCTTCTTTTTGGCTGCAAAATATAATTTAACCTTATAAGTATCATTATTCTATGCAAATGACCAATATATATATATATATATATATATATATATATATATATATATATATAAATATACTTAAATATTGCCTAAAAATATATATAAACATGGCAATATCAAAATACCCCACACTTAGGCTTTGCTTGCCCTCAAGAAAATCTATATATTTAAACTCAAACTTTCATCACTAGCATTTCATAGAACAATCCAATTCCAGCTCAGCCATTATGCTAAGACCTCAACGCATGCATTTGTGTCTAAATTTTTCCTAAAGTACCCCCCATACTTTAAATACTCACAATCTTCATAAACACTCGCCCACTTCTTCTGAACAATGCTCATTTTATGCATCCCTCCGAATCCATCCGCAGAAAACCTCCTAACCTCAAGGTATTTTTGGTTGAGCAACCCAAGCATACATAATCTAGACAATTACAATTTTTGATACCACTATGGAGCTCTTTTGGAATTCTTCACTTCTTTGATATTTGATCTTCGATTTTTGGGTATCTTTAACTTTTGAATTTCTTCAGAATTTCTTTATCTTTGATCTTCATACTTTGACTTTGATGCTCCAAAAATTCTTCAAACTTTTTCTTGTAATTCTCTCTTTTTTTACATGTATCTCACTTTTTTTTTCACTCAAAACCCTACATGCTTAAGCAGGGGCGCTCAACTTCAACCTTCATTGGTTAAAGATAATAATTTTCCTGGATACATTTCTGGTACACGATGCTAAACATATTGCATCCTTCAAACTAAGCGAGGTCATGTTTTTGTTCCATGATTTTATTAAAATAAGGGGGGCCACAAATGCACTATAACGTGTATTGGCTCAACTAAACATTTGAGCTCTTATCGGATCATCCCATAACACTAGCAACTACAGTTCAAATTATTATTACTAGATTTAAAAATTTAAAAATTTACCAAATTATCTAGCAATTTACATTTTCTACCCCCTACCCCACACTTATTTCATACAATGCCCTCATTGTATGATTAAATTAATATAAAAATTAAGAGAAAGGATAAAAAGGAACAGACTCCCCTGGGATAGTGGCGTAATCATCTCCAAAAGTGCGGAAAAATATATACATCTTGAATACAGACTTTGAGAAATAGAAACTTGGATCTTGAACACGCGAGATACGTAATGTACCGGAAAAATATGGAATCGAGTCTTCAATCTTCAACAAATGTGGTGTAGAAAAATGTGCAAAATGAATAGAACAATGTGGGAAAGTGACGCCACATTGCATGGTAGAGAAAATGAGCCATGATTATCTTCATAACAATCCCAAAAAGAATGGTGGTGAACCACATAATGAATATGGGAAAAAAATAAGACTCCTTTGTGAAAATGGTAAAATCACGGCGTGAATTTAAGAAGATTCACGTCGTGAATTCGATTGGAAGCAGGTTTTGGAAAGTCACGAGACACTGACTCACGACGTGAATAACAAAGGAGTCACGACGTGAAAACTGGAATCCCAGAAATATTTTTCTTCCAATCTTTCTTTCAATTCTTATATTCAACCCCATGTCTTAATGGATTAAGACTCTTCTAACCCTATTAACTACGACTCTTCTCTCTAACTTTCTTCTCGCTTGACTCATGCCACACTTAATTTAAATTATGGGTCTCGACTCTCGACTTTAAACACTCCCGGCTAAACACATATGCACTCATATCTCGACATCCTTTGCATGCACTCCTAGCAATGCTGAAAAATAACAACCAAGAAAGAGAAAAGAAAGTAACATAATACCTTACTAGTTTTACAATCCAAAACAAGTAAAAATAAAAACAAAATAAAACTAAAAGAAACGATCAATCATCCTCGTCATCCTCGTTCACCCTGCTAGTGCTTGCTCCGTCGCCCCTTGGCATCCACAATTTTTACCACGTAGGAATATAAGGGCATTGAGGTTGCATGGTGGGTGGTCGCACCACATTCATATGAGAGAACATGGATTCAATCATTTCGGTGTTACAAGTCATCCCACCGCATAAATTATCCAAGTAAGAACCTACCCGGCTTTGAACGGGTCAGTGGGTATTCCACCCTCATATGGCTGGGATCGTCCCATCTCCCCCCGGGTTCGCACATTTCTTCTTCGAGGCCTCGGTTGTTGCTCGGGCTCTTCGGCTGGTTGATCCTCACCCTCGCTATCGTTGTGCGGTATTCCATAATGCGTCCCATAATTAACCACAACTCGCATGGTCTCAAGATAGCCCATAGAAAATTCGTTCCCTTGTTTACACGTAAGTGTCCGTGTAACCGCGGGGACGAGCACGCCATAAGACTTGGCCAAGCGGGTGACAAAGTGGCCACCACAGATTGGGCTCTCGGTTCGGGAACTTACCGCATACTCTGCCAAGTAACGAGCTAAAAAGTAGGGAAGATTGCAACAATACCCTAATTGTAAAATAGACCACAAGAAAAATAAATTAATCTTCGTGACCTTATCTCCAAATTTCTTATGGTGAATGGAGAATGTGATTAGCCTGTGCAGCAAACGGTGAATGGGTGACTTGATGCTGCTTTCTGGCGACACACCGGAGTTGAAAACACCAAAAGCGATATTGGTCCAAAACTCATATCTCGTCATTTCCCCGAATAAGTACGGACAGCCTCCCGTAAGAACATAGAAAACTCGGGGGTCACGGTCTCTTGGGCCTCGTATAAACCCATCCTCCATGCGAATTCTACCAAAATGCACTCTCTATACTCCCCACCCAAACGAAAGACCAATGCTTGTGAGTAGTTAGGGTCTTGGACATTTTCATGGAACACCACAGTAGAAAAGAATTCAACAAACAACTCCTTGTAAACCCTTTCCTGGATGGCGAACAAGTTAGTCCATCCCTTGCATGTAAATGAATACCCATTTCCTATAAAAGTTTTGGTAAGAAACGGGTTTAATCTTTCAACTAGTCCAACCTCCCGAAGCCTTTGCCAATTAATTGTTAGGGCAATAGTAAAATCCCTGTTGTGTAACCATCCCAATCTAGTGTTGTATCGGGTGAGCACGTCCCTAGATATATTCGTTGAGAATACGTAAAACGGGTGCAAATTAGCAATTCCGCCTTGGACGTTACTAGCCTCGCGTCTAGGTGTCATATTCCTGCAAGAATAAATAAGCAACAAAAACAAAGACAAATGTCCCATATATTAGCCAATTCTCAGAACAGCTTCTAGCGATGCACCGGACTCACATCGTGAGCCCTATAAAACTCACCTCGTGAGTTCGCTATTCACAGCGAGAAAGGGTCTTAAAATCAGAAATCGAGACTAAATCTTCTTGTTAGGATTTACTCACAAACCATTTTTAAGCACAATGAAGTAACATATGATGGATGAATAACTCATTTTGGGCAAAATTTTGACATTTAAGCATATGAAAAACCCTAGCCCCTAAATCAACAAACTAGTGAAAATCAACCAAAAGAAATGCAAGAAGTTTACCTTAAAGGAGAGATTACGTAAGCACATGAGTAGATTGTGTTAGATTAAGGCCAAAATCGGATGAGGGGACCAGGGAACCGTCTTCACTTCGTGAGAGTAGAAAAGTGGTTTGGTCAATTGATTCTGAATTATTTAACCTGTGGTCCCGTGTTCTTTCTGGATTCACGTCGTGAGTCCTTAGGAACTCACGTCGTGAGTTTTTGTGGGCTAACGTGTTTGGGCCATTTAATTACACAATAATGGGCTAACATATTCAATTGTTTAAAATGTCCAACCCGTATGTTTTATAGGCTCACGAGGTGAATAGTATCGAACTCACCTCGTGAGTTATGTCTAAAAAAAATCAAGCCTAATTGACAATTCTTTTTTTAATTGATACTTAATTTAGGAACCCCACACTTAACTTTTACCACTTAATTTGGATGATTAGATGATTGAATGTCTAAAAATGCAAAAACTAAACTAAATGCATAAAGTAAAGAAAATTCAAACCAAGCTCGGGTTGCCTCCCGAGAAGCGCTTCTTTTTGAAGGAGTCGTAAGCCGGACTCCATGCCTCCTATGTTGACTCATCTGAAAAGTCCACCACTAGGATCTTTTGTTCCTTGAAACGCCTTTTGTATGCTTGAACTCGTCTTTTGTATGCTTTTTTTGAATTTTCCTTTTTATCTTTTACCTCGTCTCCATCAAGCTTGCGTTTGGTCCCTTTAGTTTCTTCCTTTCACTCCATAGCATCCTTCTCTTCTTTCACCACTGGATTTGTTACTTTTGAAGTAACCTGCTCTTCATCACTTGTCATCTCATCATCTTCCTTGCTCACCCAAGAAGTTGGACTCGTGTAGGCAATGACTTCAACTAAATATGGAACAGATGCTCTTGGTTTTGTTCTTTTAGCTTGATGAATTGTCTTGATTTCTTCTTCCATGAGCTTCTCTAATTCTTCAAGTCCATTGTCTTCATCAATGTTGAAAACCTCTTCTTGAGTGTAACGTCCGCAAATCCGGGCTAGTCAAATTAGAGGCAATAGGGGTCGAAAACGACTTTTCGACAAAAGATTATTTAGAATAAATAATCTTAACCAAGTTGTAGAGTATGTTACGAGGTTTTCGTACATATAAAGAACGCCGAAATCCGAGTTATAACGAAGAAGTTATGACCCGTTGAAGTTTCGCGACAGAACCGGCACGATACCGGGAAGCGTAAATAGTGAATTTACGATAGAGCGAGATTTAGCCTTAGCGATCTAAACGAAAGTCGTAGAATATGTTAAACTAAGAACATCGATAAAAAGAACGCCCAAATCTGTGTAACACCGTGATTTCTAAAAAAAATAAAATTTCCATTTAAATAATCAATTTAATATTAAAAACACTTGTGTAGAATCTTATTCACATTCGAATTACAAAACATAGTTCCATTTTTATTATAAGAGAAGACCAGGATCCTCCAAAACACAATTCTTTCTTCGGTGTGTACAATCGAACCGTTGCCATCCCGCGTTACTGTAAGAACCTGAAACATCATAACATAAACAACGTAAGCACGAAGCTTAGTGAGTTCCCCAATATACCTTACGCACATACGCCCTCCGGCCCGGACCTTTCAGTCCACATAATATTGCCTTCCGGCCCGGATCTTTCGATCCACATAACATTGCCTTCCGGCCCGGATCTTTCGATCCACATAACATCGCCTTTCGGCCCGGACCTTTCGGTCCACAAGATAATTGCCTTCCGGCCCATACACATATATAACACATAATACAAATACTCTAACACATAAAGCACATATATCATATATCACACCTGACCTTTCTGTCACATAATACCTTGCCTTCCGGCCCATATATAAGCATGTATATCACACGTAGCAACTAACTTTCCATTCATAGCATATAAACATAACACTCAACATACTTGACCTTCCGGTCACACAGTCAAACCCTTCCGGGTGAGGTATAGTGAGAAGACTCACCTCGCGGTCACTGGGAGATAGCAACTCCCGAAATCCCTTACACTTGATCCTCCGAGCTCCAAGCTCCCTGTAACATCATATATCCTTTATTTAATACTTCTATCTTCCACGTTAACTGACCCTAAGAATCACACCAGTCAACTCTGGTCAGCAGTCCAATGTCAGCTCGACTGGACTCGGCGAGTTCCCTGGCGACTCGGCGAGTCTGGTCGTCCTTCCATCCTCTGAGATTCCCCTTCTACTCGTCGAGTATCCTCTTTGACTCGACGAGTCACTCCTGGAAGAATCGCGGGGCCACCCCGACTCCACTCGCCGAGTCTGAAGAACAACTCGGCGAGTCCCAGTGAATCTTCAAGCTACTCGCCGAGTCTGATCATCCGACTCGGCGAGTCCACGCCATGCAGTCGATCCAACTGCTTCCTGAGATACGTATATTCCCGAAAAACACACTAATGGGACTTCTGGACCTCTAATCATCCTATTACCAGGGTATAAACCTTTGTATAACAACATAATAATCCGACAAATCTCCAAATGGGTTTCATAAACCCTAATCCCATAACACATCAACATAGCCGAGGATAATTCGAGTTCTTACCTGAATAATGTATCCTCTGTGTCCCCAAACTTCAGAGCTCAATCCCCTTGATCTTCCTTTGGCCAAAATCCTTCCTCTTCTTGCACTACAATCTCCTCCAAGTCACTAATGGCCTTCAAGCTTGCTCTAGATGCCACAATCGTTTAGGGTTCTCCACAATCGGCCAAAAGACGCGAAATGACGACAATACAACCCTTATATACGACCCAATACGAAACGGCTAGGGTTTCTGCTGAACAGCGTCGACTCGCCGAGTCCATATCTGGACTCGTCGAGTCACGTCGCGAACCCGCGACCAAGTCTGCGACCCTACTCGGCGAGTCTGGCCCCGACTCGCCGAGTCTCCCCTTTAAAACACCCCCAAAATGCAATTTAACAATACTTTGAGATTTTGGGCTGTTACAATTCTCCCCCACTAGAATTAGACTTCGCCCTCGAAGTCTCACTCTGAAAATAGCTCCGGCTGCTGCTCCCGCATCTCACGTTTCGGCTTCCCTAGACACTACCGATCTCTCCCGAGGCCGCTACTGAACCAATACCAGAGGTACCTCCTTGTTCCTCAGAACCTTGATCTTCTGATCTCCGACGGCCACTGGCCTCCCGACGTAACACAGACGCGCATCCACCTAATCGTCCTCTAGCAGAACCACTGCTGACCCATCCGCTATACACCTCTTCAACCGCGACACATGAAAAGAATATTTCATGGATTTATCTCAAATCCATGGGCAACTCCAACCGTTAGGCCACCCGGCCTACCCCCGCAATCACATGAAAATGCCCAATGTACCGGGACCCCAACTTGCCCCACTTCTTGAATCGAATCACTCCTCTCCAAAGAGAGGCCTTCAGGAGTACTAGGTCATCGACCTGAAACTCAAGCTCGAACCGGCGTCTGCCTGCATAACTTTCCTGTTAACTCTAGACGATCACTAGCTCTCTTTAACCTGCTGAGTCTGCCCTGTCGACTGAAGCCCAAACTCTGTACTGTCCATCTCTCTCTGCAACCGAGAACCACCCAAGATGCAACTCTCCTCTTAAACCCCAACAATCACTCGACCAATAAGGGTTAGGAAGCCCTGAACCACCGGATCCCCGATCCAAAGCCCACTTTGTCCATCCCAGACCAACTGAGAGATCCATTCTCACTCCCAGAGTAACTCTCACAAATTCTCCTCTTGCCATCATATACACATGCTGAACTAGCCCCAACACTCATAGGTTGGAAGACCCGATACACTGATGATATCCTCGAACATCTCCCAAGATGAACCACTACATCCACCCTACACTCTGATCAGATTCACACTGAAAATTTAAAATTTTCTCTCTCCATGCATCCCTTCTAAGCCTCAACAGACATCCCAACCGGATGGGTTCCTACTCCATTGCCGCGAACACGATGCTCCAAAACCATACTCGAAGTACTCTAACCATAACTCTGCTCTGCAGCTTTCACTTTCGTGAACTTGCACCCCCTTTCGGAGTTACATACCCTCCTCCTTTCCTCTTTCCACGGAACTCTCTTGAACATAATGCCACTCCAACCGGTGCCACGGTGCTCGCCCCAAACGACACCACCCTTTTTGCGTAACTGCTATTCACATACTCCGGTTCTCATTGCAGGGGCTCTCATTCCCATGCACTCTCTCCACTCATCGAAATCACTGCCTCCGCTAAACAAGATCAATAACCCGGGGCCAGACCTCCCAATGCAATCACACTGCAACATACACGATCCGCAATCTCAAACTGATCCAGCAATACCAACAGAGTCTCCAGCATGACTGGACCGACTCTCATAACACATACTAGCCACTCGAGGCTATTTCTCTATGGGTCCGTACACCCAAACTCTGCGAACCCTCAGGTTCTAACTCTGGGAACCTTCCGGTTCCAGTTCTAGAAACATGCACAACATAATCCCGTGGGATTAATGCAGTACAACCCATCACGTACCCCTAACATACCAATACTCTGATCGCATAACCCCGGTTACTTACTCAAGCTTGATCCCGACCTTCTCTCAGGCCTCCACAATAAACTGCCCTAGGTCCGTATCTCGCCCCGCATACCCGACACTCGCTCTCGTCGGCCTATACTCTGCGCTGACAACCACTGCTGAATCCCAACAGCTAAGCACCCTCCCATACTCATCGATTTCCCGGAGAATTTACAATTCTCCCCTACTAAGCACTGACTAACTGCCTCCGATCGTCATTAACGACCTTTCAGAACCATCCTGCACAAAGAGAACATTTTCCCCCTGACCGCTTCCCACAAGCGTAAGCAACCCTCAGCAACACACGTCTCCCCCCTGATCAATCCGCTCAAAAAGAATCCGATCTTTCAATCATCCACTCCACGATTGCAGATGCTACCTGACATTCAACCCAGTGCCGCATCTCCACTAACAACCCCCACGAACGATAACCAACTGAATTCTCAACAATAACTCGTAACCAAACCCACAATCTGCCAAAGGATGGATACCACATCGAAAACCGCACAAAGCTACCGTCACTAAAACACCAGACTATAACCACACCAAACCATCAAGGAACAACGAATGCCAAAGCGAAACCTGAAGCACCAATCCATAACCATGCCGATCCCGCAAAACAACGAATACCGCATCGAAATCCACACTACCAGCACAATCATTACGCCACAATCAACGCAAGCTAATCAAGACATCAAGACAGCATCATACCCGCAGCTGCCTCCGGCACTGCTCCGCCTCCCTCTGCCGCAAGCCGATAAGCACAACCCTGAGCCCTTGGGCTCTGATCCATCCTGTCCTCCTCCTGAACTCCTCAAGGTGGCCAGCGCTAGAGCCTGCACCGATCCTGCAGAAAGCTGTGGACAGTTGACCCTCAAATGTCCAACCTGCCGACAATGATGACAAATCCTCAAATCCCGAATCGGCACTGACTGCCGACAATCCCGCGCATAGTGCCCCTCTTTCCCGCACTTGCGGCATGCACCACCGGACCAGCAACTCCGGTGTGACTCCTCCCACACTTCCCACAAGTGTGGCCGCTCCGATCCCCCATTCCAACGTCTACGGTCCTGAACCGATTCGGCGCCGACTGCGACTGCATCGGGGCCTACCTCATCTCACGCAACTGCAACTCAACCTCTAACTCACGCCACATGGCGGCCTCCTGCGATACCAACACGGTCTCGCGCCTCTGCGCAGGCACGAACTGTCTGATACTCTCCCTTGAGCATACTCGGATATCGGGACACCTGAGCCTGCTCCGAAGCGAACTCAGGGCAAAACATCGCCCTCTCAATAAACATCCCGGTGCTCTCAATCACCGACTCCAAATCCTGCTTCAGCTCAAGGAATTCCCGAGCCAATCTCTCCTTTTCATCTCACGAAACATAGCGAGTACTGAACATCCCTCTGAATTGATCCCATGAAACCGCAGCCCTCTGCGCATCGGAAAATGACCTCGTGGTCAACCTCCACCAATCCTTCGCCCCGAGCCTCAATAGGTTCAGAGCACACTCCACCCTCTGATTAGCAGGGCATAACTCGTGGAGAAACACCCCTCCATGTCTGGTAACCATCTCGTAGCAACAATCGAGTCCTGAACTCCATCGAATGTGGGAGGCTTCGCATAATAGAAGTCCCGATGCTGAAAACCCCGACTAGCCCCTTTTCTTTGCCGTTGCTACAGCCGCTGTAACCGCCGCGGCAGCCGTCTCTGCGAAAGCCGCATATCGCTCATCAAACTACTTCAATCATAGTGGTCCTGATCGACCCAAACAATTCTGGCGACTCAACCCGCAACAATGCAGCAACCTCATCACGCCGGATCTCGCGAATCCTCGCATCCCGCTCGCTCGTGCTCGTCCGATCGATAACCGGATAACAAGATAGCCGCAAACATCATCCATTACGAACCATGGTACTCATTTCATAACATCCCTCCTCAACATGCTTCGGTGTATGGTACCTGAACCATAGCACCACTCCCCAATCTGCTCCAATGTATAGCACTCGGACCACAACATCCATCTCAATCTGTTCCGATGTACGGTGCCCGGACCATAACATCACCCTGTATCCGTTCCGATGTATGGTATCCGAACCATAACATCACCCCTCAATCGGTTCCTTAGGACCTTCAGGATGCCCCCTGTATCAAGTATGGGTCCTCTGCTTTCGGTAGTACGGGCCCATACTACCTGCCACATCTACCCATACTTTCCACACGGACCATCCCAGAGTTCCTAAGTAGCTGATAAACCTGCTCTTTCACCCATCTCATCGCGCGTGCTCGCTTTCCAGCGAAATCTTCTACTCTACCCGCGCACTCGTCTGGCTAGGTTTACTCCCTAGTCCCTTCCGCCGTCCTCCCACTTCTTTGCTATCAGCTGCTGAAGAGTTCCTAATGATGCCAGCCCTCTACCTCCTGAGTATCGTCATACTCACTTAGTAGCTGACTCCCATCATCGACAACTCCACAAAGCACAAAGCAAGCAGCATTCGAGCATTGAAGCATACATAGGACTCCCCATCTGTGGTAGCTCCACCTTCTCGGCTCATCCTCGGAAGTACCTCTGTACCCCGTAGCTTTACCCCTTGCGCGCTCTAACTAGATGCTCTCACTCATCACATACACACAAAAGCATAACGCACATATAACAGCAAACCCTAGACTAAGGCATCACAAATCAGGCCACTCTAGTTCTAAGATGTGAAATACCTAGCCTGTCTCTAGCATGCAATAATATCTCATAAAGTGCATAATAGATATTTCATAACACAAAAGTAAGGGTATTTTGGGAAATCACCGTTTGGCTCTGGCTGATTGTACACACTGCTCTTTCTTGCTTTCTCTTTGAACTCTTATTCACTTTTAGAAAACCATTTATTTGGAAAACTTTTTCTTACTTCCTCAGTTTGAGTCCAGATTTACCCGTAGGCGCGTCCAAATCCCTCAAACCAAGGCTCTGATACCAATTTGTAACACCGTGATTTCTAAAAAAAATAAAATTTCCATTTAAATAATCAATTTAATATTAAAAACACTTGTGTAGAATCTTATTCACATTCGAATTACAAAACATAGTTCCATTTTTATTATAAGAGAAGACCAGGATCCTCCAAAACACAATTCTTTCTTCGGTGTGTACAATCGAACCGTTGCCATCCCGCGTTACTGTAAGAACCTGAAACATCATAACATAAACAACGTAAGCACGAAGCTTAGTGAGTTCCCCAATATACCTTACGCACATACGCCCTCCGGCCCGGACCTTTCAGTCCACATAATATTGCCTTCCGGCCCGGATCTTTCGATCCACATAACATTGCCTTCCGGCCCGGATCTTTCGATCCACATAACATCACCTTTCGGCCCGGACCTTTCGGTCCACAAGATAATTGCCTTCCGGCCCATACACATATATAACACATAATACAAATACTCTAACACATAAAGCACATATATCATATATCACACCTGACCTTTCTGTCACATAATACCTTGCCTTCCGGCCCATATATAAGCATGTATATCACACGTAGCAACTAACTTTCCATTCATAGCATATAAACATAACACTCAACATACTTGACCTTCCGGTCACACAATCAAACCCTTCCGGGTGAGGTATAGTGAGAAGACTCACCTCGCGGTCACTGGGAGATAGCAACTCCCGAAATCCCTTACACTTGATCCTCCGAGCTCCAAGCTCCCTGTAACATCATATATCCTTTATTTAATACTTCTATCTTCCACGTTAACTGACCCTAAGAATCACACCAGTCAACTCTGGTCAGCAGTCCAATGTCAGCTCGACTGGACTCGGCGAGTTCCCTGGCGACTCGGCGAGTCTGGTCGTCCTTCCATCCTCTGAGATTCCCCTTCTACTCGTCGAGTATCCTCTTTGACTCGACGATTCACTCCTGGAAGAATCGCGGGGCCACCCCGACTCCACTCGCCGAGTCTGAAGAACAACTCGGCGAGTCCCAGTGAATCTTCAAGCTACTCGCCGAGTCTGATCATCCGACTCGGCGAGTCCACGCCATGCAGTCGATCCAACTGCTTCCTGAGATACGTATATTCCCGAAAAACACACTAATGGGACTTCTGGACCTCTAATCATCCTATTACCAGGGTATAAACCTTTGTATAACAACATAATAATCCGACAAATCTCCAAATGGGTTTCATAAACCCTAATCCCATAACACATCAACATAGCCGAGGATAATTCGAGTTCTTACCTGAATAATGTATCCTCTGTGTCCCCAAACTTCAGAGCTCAATCCCCTTGATCTTCCTTTGGCCAAAATCCTTCCTCTTCTTGCACTACAATCTCCTCCAAGTCACTAATGGCCTTCAAGCTTGCTCTAGATGCCACAATCGTTTAGGGTTCTCCACAATCGGCCAAAAGACGCGAAATGACGACAATACAACCCTTATATACGACCCAATACGAAACGGCTAGGGTTTCTGCTGAACAGCGTCGACTCGCCGAGTCCATATCTGGACTCGTCGAGTCACGTCGCGAACCCGCGACCAAGTCTGCGACCCTACTCGGCGAGTCTGGCCCCGACTCGCCGAGTCTCCCCTTTAAAACACCCCCAAAATGCAATTTAACAATACTTTGAGATTTTGGGCTGTTACATCTGACTTTGTATGAGGAAGTTATGATTTTTCTAAGATTTAGCATAGCAGTGCACAGCCCGAAATCTGAATTTTAGATCGGTCGATTTTTAGCCGACGGGATCTAAATGAAAGTTGTAGTACTCGTAAATACCAACGCGTGGATATAAAGAACGTCGATAATAGAGCTCGTATGCAAAAGTTATGGACGAAGCTTAGTCCCTACTTTTCGAGCGCGGCGAATTCGATACAGTTTTGTAAATACGAGATAGAATGAGAATTAGCCAACGAGGTCTAAATGAAAGTTGAAGATCTCACTAATAGGAACTCAACGGTAAAAAGACAGACAAAAACGGAACTCGTATGCGAAAGTTATGGACGAAGCTTAGTCCCTACTTTTCGAGCGCGGCGAATTCGATACAGTTTTGTAAA
The DNA here is from genome assembly GCF_051521515.1 of Lactuca serriola. Classification (NCBI taxonomy): domain Eukaryota; kingdom Viridiplantae; phylum Streptophyta; class Magnoliopsida; order Asterales; family Asteraceae; genus Lactuca; species Lactuca serriola. Next base: position 14,143,779 of record NC_136412.1, on the reverse strand, counting down.
TACGAGATAGAATGAGAATTAGCCAACGAGGTCTAAATGAGAGTTGAAGATCTCATTAATAGGAACTCAACGGTAAAAAGACAGACAAAAATGGAGCTCATATGCGAAAGTTATGGACGAAGCTTAGTCCCTACTTTTCGAGCGCGGCGAATTTGATACAGTTTTGTAAATCCGAGATAGAATGAGAATTAGCCAACGAGGTCTAAATGAAAGTTGAAGATCTCATTAATAGGAACTCAACAGTAAAAAGACAGACAAAAACGGAGCTCGTATGCAAAAGTTACGGACGAAGCTTGGAGACTACTTTACTATACACTTCCTATAAATACAAGGGTGAACTCCTCATATTTTCTTCACACCATAAGCCTTTCTTTCTCTCTCTAACTTCTCTCTAGCCTCCCTAAACCCCTCCCAAGTCTACGGAACCTCCCTATCACGAGAAGAAAGCCCCGGAGCGCCCGACGGCTCCGAGAAGAAAAGATTTCGGCTCGGAAACGCTGCTCCAGCGAAGCCTGGTTTTTAATAAAAACCCGCTGTAAGTGAGCTACGCCTATAGTATATTTAATATAGATTTTATTTAATTATAGTAACATTGTTAGGACCTTAAAATAATTATTTAGGCTATTATTATGAGTTATATTGAGTGTTATTTAACGCTTATATAATAGTAATAATAGCTAGACTATTAAATTAGTCTCGTCAAGCGTTAGACTAAACTCTAGTGGTAATGATACTAGGTTTCGTCAAGGGATAATTGTTTTAAGAGTAACGAAGTGCTGTCCGAGTGCCGACTCACCACCTTTCAGGTGAGTGCATAGTCCCTTTCATCTTACACATAGATATGAAGTATTTTATATAAACTACGTGCTATGTGTGCACATTATCTGAATACTTGTTGTCTATGTTGGTTGAACGTTTTATACATGTTTTAAAGGACTTAAACTGTATACGTATTTTATATATACAAAAATGTTGGGTATGAGATGGGTAGATGAATGATGAGAGATAGAAGATGACGTGAGTATACATTGGCAGCTATAGACTTAGTGCCTATGGGACAAACACCGGTAGCTATGGACTTAGTACCTTTTAGACGTTGGTAGCTATGGATTTAGTACCTGTTGGGAATTGGTAGCTATGGACTTAGTACCTATTAGTTAGACGCTGGTAGCTAAGGATTTAGTACCTGTAGGAATTGGTAGCTATGGACTTAGTACCTGTTGAACATTGGTAGCTATGGACTTAGTACCTATTAGATAAAGACTGGTAGCTATGGATTTAGTACCCGATGAATAGACTATAGCAGCTATGGAATTAGTGCTTTATGAACGAACATTGGCAGCTATGGATTTAGTGCCAGTCCTATAACCCTGGAAGTAAGGGACTTCGGAATAAACGAATGCAGGATAGACGACTCTTAGGTTAAATCCTTAAGAGTAAAGAAGATAACGGGGATGGGTAATGGGGTTAATTGTTTGATGATTAAACATAACAATTATATTATTGTGGGTTGAAAACCCTATGTATTCACCAGGTTTCCCAACCTGACCCACACAGTTTATGTATATCACAGGTGACGAAGTGAAGTGACATTACACTGAGAGATTTAAAGAGATGTAGATCACTAGTGTAAATCATTGTAAGTTCTGTTTATGCTTATGTTTCGGTATTAACGATGACATCCCAAACGTTTTAAAATGAAATAAATACGTTTCCTCGAAAATGTTTTAATAACGTATTTACCATGTTTTTCTGGGAACACATTCCGTAACCATTTTATAAAACGAAGTACTCTGATTTTCATAAAGCATAAACAAAATCGGTCTTTTCTGGCCGTGATTTTGGGGATGTCACATTGAGCATGATCCCCTTGAAAGCCATTTTCTATCCCAAAAAATTCCTTTTCATTACCAACCCTCAAGGTGAGCTTAGACTCGCGTATATCAACAAGGGCTCCAGCAATGTCAAGTAACGGACGACCAAGAATAATCGGTACATTGGGATCTTCTTTCATATCCAATACTACAAAGTCTATTGGAAAAATGAATTTCCCAATTTTTACTAAAATATCTTCACAATGCCCCTGGGTTGTGTCACTGAACGGTTCGCCATGTGAATAGTCATCCTTGTAGCCTTCAACTTCTGAATATCCAACTTCTGATAAAATGAATAAGGCATCAAATTTATGCTAGCCCCAGAATCGGCTAAAGCATAAACCTTCATGTTGTTCCCAAACTCACATGGAAGAGTGAGTCGTCCAGGATCCCCCATCTTCTTAGGTATGTCTCCCAATACAGCCCTTGAACTTTGCTCACTTAGAATAACTTTAGAATTCTTCTTTAGTTGCTGACGAGTGTCTATCAAGTCTTGTAAAAAAATTTCATATTCGGGAATTTTGGATAACGACTCGACAAAGGGAGTATTAATCGGGATATCCTTCATGTGCTTAATAAAATCTATATGCTCTCTTTCCAGTGGACTAAGGGCAGCTCGGGAAGGAAACGGCAGAGGTGGTTGATAAGCTGAAACAGGGACGAAATTTTTCTGTTTAGATAGAGCCCACGGCGTGAGCATAGCGGGCTCACATCGTGAACTTGGTGTTCCAACAGCTTCTTCATTTTCGAGTCTTGGCTTCTTTGGCTTTGGATCGGGCTGTTATGGCTCCACTTCTAATGCTTCTAGGAACTCAAAGATGGCCTCTTCTTCAGTATCTATGGCCATTACGTGAGATTGGGTCTTCTTTTCAGGATTTTTCGGGGACGTCTTCTCATGAACCAAAGTGGTTAGTTGACCAAGTTGCACATCAAGATTATTGATGGAGGCTTGTTGATTATTTATTAAAGCTTGCTGTTCTATCATCAATGCATGATGATTCTTCATCAAAGTTCTTTGTTCATTAATAGCGGAATAAGTAGCCTCGTGTCTCTTTTCTGAAGCTTCCATAAACTTAACTAGCATGGTCTCTAGATTGGGTTTCTTCTCAGTTGGTGGTTGTTCTTTTTGGTAGAAGCCTCTGCCAGTTTGTCTATATTTTTCTTCCTTTTGCTTCTTATATTCATCATAAGGCAGCCACTCTTTCTTTGGTTTCCTCCAATCTTCATCATACTTGTCCCCACTCGAATAGCAAACTTGAGCTTTCTTGTTTCCATATTCGTCCAAGTTGCAATCTTTTGTCAAATGTGGACCACTACATCTCTCGCAACCAACTCTAATTGCATGAATTGATTGGTCCATTTGTGTCAATCTCCTCTCCATAGTGTTAAGCATTGCCATCACAACAACCATCTCTTCAGGTTGTGCACCCCCACTCCTTTAATGCCTTCATTCCTTGGACTATGATATTCAAGAGAGTGTTTTGCGAATTCTTCAATTAATTCCTTGACTTTGCCCGGATTTTTCTTTGTAAGTGGCCCTTGAGAATCAAGGAGTTGTCTAGTCATCACATTGACCCCGTCATAGAATATGGACACCTCTTGTTGAATGTTAAGGTCATGTTGAGGACAATTCCTTAACAACCCTTTGTAACGTTCCCAAGCTTCGTAAAGTGACTCCCCCGGGTTTTGCTCAAAATTGGCTATTGCCTTTTTGAGTTTAGCAATCTTGGATGGTGGACAGAATTGGTCTAGAAACTGCTCACGCATTTGAGCCCAAGTAGTCACTGTATCGGGTGAGAGTGCTTTTAACCAATCTTTTGCAGCTCCTTTAAAGGTAACGGGAAGCATCCTTAGCAAGACAGTGTCTCTGTTAACATTTGGGACATTGAAGTAATCAGCAATGTTGTTCACTTCATCTAAGTGCTTGAACGCATCCTCATGATCCTTTCCATAGAATGGGATATCCTTTAGTGCGGAAATGATATGTCCCTTCAGCTCAAATGTGGCAGTGGCAGGGATTCTAGATTGTACTAAGCCTGGACCCACATCATCTTGAATTCTTTTTCTGTAAGCTCCCATGGACATTTCTTCAATATTTTCCATCTCTTTCCTTGGCTCGTTCTCGGGTTCACTTGTATGTTCTTCAAATTCAAGCTCGGTATACTATTCAAACTCGGTTTGGACGGGTATTTGATCCAAGTGTTCAAGCTTGCTCTTGTTCTTTGAGGATGAACTTGACTCCCCCGTTTTCTTCCCCGATTTCTTTGAGAACACTGATTTGAATTCTTGTAGAGGTGTCTTCTTTTTGTGAATTGCAGACTCATGATCTTCAAGCGGCATCACCAAAGGGGTGTTAGAGCCTCTGGTCATGTACTCCTGTAAAAACAAAAACAAAAATAAGACGTAAAAATGAACTAAGAAAACGGACTAAAATAAGCAAAACTAAGGCAGACAGAATTCACGTTGTGAATCTAAAAGGTTCACGTCGTGAATCCTGTAATGCAGAAAATAAATAAAAAATAAAACAGAAAAATAACTTCTTGCAGGTTTTACACTACAAAAAGGATCGATTATTTTAAGGCAAACAAACTAATAATTAACTAAGCCGTTCCCTGGCAACGGCGCCAAAAACTTGATGTGCACGGAAGTACCCACTAATTTTAATATTTATAATGTAACAAACTTAGACTAACTATGCACTTGTAGGCAGTGTACCTAGTCAGATTACAATATTGCTTAGGTAAGTCGGGTGTCGATCACAAGGAACGGTGTTATTAATTAATCTATTCACTATAAATTAATCTAACTATTAATAAGTTAAAGGGGTTTTTATCTAATTTTGCATGTTTAGATGAACTTAATTCTTTAACAAAAACTCAATCAATAATTAAAAACACTCCTATTTAGTTCGAATCCACTTCTTCCTCGTGGCTAGCTAATGATTATGGATTATCAAGTTGGTTGTTATTATATTAGTAATTTAGGTCTAAATTTACCAATAGTTAATTAATTCATGTATAACTATGTATGGTCACACACAATTAAACACAAAACCAATTATATTATGAATATGTTATGTAAGATTTATCATGCAAACACAATTATGTTCATCATTTATGTTCTCTAGCACAACAAAGTTAATTACTTCGATTACTCACTAAGATTATGGTTGATCCTTGCTCTAGCAATTCAATGTTCACTAAATTACTAGGTTATCATGTTCATGCAGTTAATTGTCACTATGCTACACACAACATGAATTAAGGTAACTTAAAGTAATAACATGAGCATGCTAGGTAACATAAGTCAAACACAAGTAATTCACCAACTAAATAAATCCATATAAAATTATGCTATTCATAAGTTAGAAGCTTCATCTAGCTAGATAAGAGTAGCTAGATTCAGCTGCTCATAGTAGCAACTAACACATAAACACAATTGAAATAAGAAAACATGTTCATACGTATTAAACAAGTAAACAAATTATGAACTTTTACTCTTTTGGTGTTGAAAAACCTTTTCCAAAACCTTTTTTCTGCTATAAATCGCCTCCTGGAACCTCTTCCTTCAGCCAAAAGTCTTTTTAATCGTAATGGAGAATGATATATATATATATATATATATATATATATATATATATATATATATATATATATATATATATATATATATATATATTCTGGAAAATCATTGTTCACGTCGTGAGAATTCAAACCTCGCGTCGTGAACTGGAAGTTATCGTGATCGCCAAGGATTCCTCTCCCCGAATGCTTATCTTCTAACTTTCTATACTCATGTCGTGAACCATCAACTGTTCACGTCGTGAGTACGTATTTTCTGGGTGTTTTGCTTGTCTTTCAAGCCTTCAACCTCCAAAGTTCCATCCTTTAACGCTTTTAGTCCCTTTTTCAAAATGCCTTCTTTTTTGCTGCAAAATATAATTTAACCTTATAAGTATCATTATTCTATGCAAATGACCAAAAAATATATAAAAATGTACTTAAATATTGCCTAAAAATATGTATAAACATGACAATATCAATATTCCTCACTAATGAGGAATCTCACACTCACTACAAGTTCCCTGGTCTTATCTAAGCCCTCCTTGACTCAATACAGATCCTCTGCTTCCAGTAGTATGGGCCCCTACTACCTTCCACATCTATCCGTACTTTCCTCAAGAATTGTCTTGACTCCACCAAGTCCCTTTCACTACTACTACTACTGCTGCTCCCAGCACTAATCTCATCCCATGCTTGCCCTAGGGAACCTCCCACCCGAACCTAGTCCTTATCTACTGAAGGCATCTTCGTAATGGTAATTAGCCATTACCTGAATACCATCACATGTGACAAGGCTCAGATAATCCTTCGAGTAAAGGACTCTTCCCTACAACGGTTGGACTCAGCCAAGAGCTACGCAATAGGGCCAAATCCAATACTCTAAGATTATTCAACCCTGATAACATGTGACGTGACGTATTCACCTAGTGGATAACTCCCAACACTCAGAGTCCAACAAAGCACATAGAAAGCAACATTCAGACAAAAGGGAAAGTCTAACCATATAATTCAATCAAGTCGTACTAGTATGCCATTCATAAAGCTCATACACACATTACAGGAACATAAGGCATCCTCCTATATCCTTAGTCCTAAACTAGTATGCAGTTCTAATAAAAATATCATAACATAAACTAGTATGGGTAATCTGGGAAAACTTACTTGAGCTCGGCTGATTGGATGCACCACACCCTTTTTCTTCTTTTTCAAGTTCTTTTCTCTTTTCAAAACTCTTCCGTTTTTCTCAAGGTTCGTTTTTATGAAAATGATTTTCCTTTGAAAATTTTCACACCAATCCCTTAGTTTGAGTTCAGATACACCTGAGAGCATGTCTGAATCCCTCAAACCAAGGCTCTGATACCAACTTGTAACATCCCAAAAAAAACACGACCCAAAAAGTTCATTTTAATTTAATAATAAAACCACAAGTGCCAACAATTAATTCAAAACATATTACATCAGAGTATCATATCTAAAATATTATTTTATTTTATCAGAGTAAACATCTAAGGCTGAATAACAATGGTGGGTGCCATGCGATCACCCCAAGCAGTGCACAACCTGAAACTCGAATTTTAGATCAAGAGGTTTTTGGACTACGCGGTCTAAATAAGAATTGAAGATCTCATTAATAGGAACTCAACGGTAAAAAGACAGACGAAAACAGAGTCTGTATGTAGAAGTTATGAATTTTACGCGGACATTTAACAATATAATCTCCTCGTACTGTTAAATTTAAGATCGGCCGAGAATTAGCCGACGGAGTTAAAATGAAAGTTATAGATCTTATTTTTACCTACGCGTGGATATAAATAATGTTAAAAACGAAACTCGTATGTGAAAGTTATGGATTTTAGAAGTCGCATGTGTGTTGTGAGAAATGGGTGACGTGGCAAAATCTTGGCCATTGCTTTCTCCCCAAATGTTGCCACCAGATGGTGACATGTGGCACCAAGTTCAACCATATTTCACCCTATAAATAGAACCTCTCCCACCCTCATTTTCTTCACACCTTTCCCATTCTTTTCTTTTCTTTACTCTCTCTCTAGAACCTTTCTCTAGCCCCAAAACCCCCGAAAAGCCTAGGGAACCTCCCTAGCACGAGGCGGAAGCCACAGGGTGCTCGATAGCTCCAAGAAGAAGAGCTTTTTGGCTTGGGAACGCTGCTCCAAGCAAAGCCTGATTTTCTATAAAACTCGTTGTAAGTGAGCTACACCTACGCTATTTTTAATATAGCTTTTATTTAATCATAGTAACATTATTAGGAGCTTATAATAAGTACTTGGGCTATTATTATGGGTTATACAAGTATTGTTTAACGCTTATATAATAGTAATAATAGCTAGACTATTAATTAGTCTCGACAAATAATAGACTAAACTCTAGTGGTAATAATACTAGGTTTCGCCGAAGGAAATTATTTTTAAGAAGCGAAGCGCTGTCTGAGTTCGGATTCACCACCTTTTTAGGTGAATGCATAGTTACTTTCATCTTACACATAGATATGAAGTATTTAATATAAAATATGTGCTATGTGTGCATATTGTCTGAATACTTGTTGTCTATGCTGATGAAATTTTTTTATACACGTTTTAAATGATTTAAACAGTATATGTATTTTATATCTACAAAAATGTTAGGGTAAAACATGGATAGATGTAATAGACGATGTGTGATAAAATGATGAGAGGCCACAATGTTTTTGTTGATTTTGTCCTCTAGCGGAGTATGGATGACGACCACAGACTCTTCTAGACAGTCAAGTGGAACGCTAGCAGGCTCACAACCTGTAGGTGTTTGTGAACGATGTGTTCACCGGTGTACTCCATCCCCCTCATGGTTGCCTTAAGGACATTTATTACTGAGCAATCCCCTTAGCATTAGTGTCCATCCCGATGTTGATCCTTAGTCTAGGTCCCTTATGATAGGTGTTTTAGGGACGTAATGTGAGGATGACGGAAACGGGTAATCGGGTTATTGTTGGTTGATGAAATTAATAAACTTATTTATGCTGGATTGAAAACCCTATGTGCTCACTAGGCTCCCAAGCCCGACTCACTCAGTTTCATGTATTACAGGTAGTGGCGCTTGAGCATAGATGTGATGTTTTGGATGAGGGATTACAGATATAGACCTGTAGATATGAAATAATGCAGTAAGTATTGTATTGTACTGTTTATGCTTTTGATCTGTATCGAACATGATATCCCGAGTCTTTTTAATGAAATACATTTCTACGGAAATGATTTGATAAATCTTTATCATATTTTATTTTGGGAACAAATTCCACAACACTTTTATGAAAAATATTAAAACAAAATCGGCCTTTTCTGGCCGTGAAAATAGGGATGTCACAGAAACCATGTCTAACAAGGTTCGATTACACCTCTCAGCCACACCATTCAACTGTGGTGTCTTATGCGGCGTCAATTGCGAAACAATTCTGCATTCCTTGAGGTAGTCGTGGAACTCAAGACTAAGGCACTCTCCACCTCGATCGGATCGAAGCATCTTGATTTTCCTGCCCAACTGATTCTCCACTTCCTGCTTAAACTTTTTGAACTTTTCAAAGGTTTCTGACTTGTGCTTGATTAAGTAGATATACCCATATCTTCTATAATCATCGGTGAAAGTCATATAGAAGCGTATCGCATCCCTTGTGGTAGATCTAAAGGGGCCACACACATCGGTGTGTATGAGATCCAATAAACCCTCACCCTTTTCACAAGAACCAGTAAAGGGTGACTTGGTCATCTTTCCAAGTAAACAAGACTCGCACACGTCATCGTCTCTAAGGTCGAATGACTCCAACACTCCATCATTTTGGAGTTGGGCTATGTGCTTCTTGTTAACATGTCCAAGATGACAATGCCACAAGCATGCTTTATCCAAACCATTGGAAGAATCAATACACAACACATCATTTTCTAAATTGTCTGCAACTATCATAGTTTCATATATTCCATTACAAGGAAATGCTTCAAAATAGAAAACACCATTAAAGAAAGCATTAATAGAACCTTTTTCATTATCAAACGAAAATCTAAAAACTTTTTTATATAAATCATGAAAAGAAATGATGTTTCTTTCCATTTCATGCGAATAGCAACAGTTATTCAAATCTAGTCCTAATCCATTACTAAGCACTAAAGAGTAAACTCCAATCTTGGTTACATGCGATGTTCTTCTGTTCCCCATGATCAAGTTTATCTTCCCATGCTCCACATCCATATTTCTTCTTAGGCCCTGCAAATCAGAACAAATGTGAAAACCACACCTTGTATCGAGAACCCAAGAAATAACATGCGATGAATCATTAGATTGAATAGAATAAATACCTGCGAATGACGACTTGATCTTCCCATCCTTGATATCTTGCAGATATTTCGGGCAGCTTCGTTTCCAATGCCCTTTGTCATGGCAGTGGTAGCACTCTGCATCCTTCGAGTTAGAGGAGGGTGCAGCGGGACCAACCTTGGTTCCACTAGAAGAGGTGTCATCGTGGGACTTTCATTTATGGTGGCTCTTGGAAGGATCCTTCATCTTCTTACCCTTCCCTTGCCTAATAGCTAAGACAGGGTTAACAATAGTAGTAGGAGTTGGTGCAACGGATTTGTCCTTGAGGTTGCTCTCATAAGTCCTCAACAGGCCTTGAGGATTGCTCAACGTGACCTCCTCTTTGTTCATGTGGTAGGTCATGCAGAACTGGTTATAGCAAGGAGGCAAGGAGTGAAGAATAATATTGATCGTCATCTCCTCATCGAAGTTAACATTTAACTTCTGCAGGCGGTCGACATATCTCTGCATTTTCTGCATATAAGCAGTAATAGACTCTTCGTCCCTCATCTTGGTCATGATCATCGAAGTGATGATCTCGTACCTCTCCTGCCTGGCACTTTGGTTTTACCTGTCTAGTAAATCCTGGTGCATCTCATAGGGATAGAAGTCCTCATAGGACTTTTGGAGTTCATCAGTCATGTTTGTGAGCATGATGCAATGGACTTTCATAGCATCACGTTCATGAGCCTCAAAGGCAGCGATCTCCTCAGGAGTAGCAGTGTTGACATCTACTTCTTTCAGCTCCTTGTCGAGGACATACTCCTTGTCCTCGTAGCGGGTAACCATTCATATGTTGCGGATCCAATCATTAAAATTGTTTCCATCGAAGATCACCCTCCCACACAAATTCATGAGTGAGAATGAGCCGGAAGCGTTGTTGTTCGGGTTAGACATCTAAAAAAGAAGAGAGACAAAGTTTGATTAGAAAAGAATCCCCAATAAAACACCCAAATGGGAAATTAGGGCTAGGATCCAACAACATTATTCACAATTTAGAAGAGGGATGCCGTAATCTAAACAAAAAATAATTTGAAGGTAAGTGAATGACGATTCACTAATTTCCACCATGAAAAACAAAAGCAATTAAGTTTTAAATGTTTTTGAAACTCTTAGATCTTTTGAGATTTATTGAATTTTCAATGGCATGTTTAAATCTCGATATTCCCTTCAAGTTTGTGACTGGGATACCAAGGATCACAAACAAGGTGTGAATAACCATGCAAATGTACTTGGTTCCCTCAACGTTACAGTCACCTAATCAATGTTCCGGTTAGCCACACACGCTCCATAGATCTATGACAAACATCGAGTCACCCTTTACCACCTTTGCTAGACCTAAATTAGTGTGTCGATTAACCACACACGCTCCACTAACGTCTTGGCAAGGGTACAAAGTGTGATTTCATGGAATAACATCATTTTCACATTTTTCCTAAAGTAACTAAGATTGAGATTTTTTATAAAAACATTTAGTTACTTTATTATCTATACTTTTAATGAGGAATTAGTTTCCCTATCCTACTCGTTCAGCTAACGACCCTCCATCAATCAAGGAAGCGGTGGGTGAGAGTGGACACCCATTAAACTGTCATTTTATAGGCAACAACCTTATACCCCTCTTATAAATCGGCTTCGTGAATGAGGCCTACTAACGATAAGACTAGCATTTATCTTATACATATAAATAATAATTATTCTTATAATATTATAATAGTATAGGGTTTGAATTTTAAACTTGTAAAATTCTAGGGTTTAAAATTTAAATATTTCAAAATTAACTTTTAGTCAAAAATTTAAATTCCAAAACTTGAGGACAAGTTTTGAAATTATTCAAAACTATCGAGATCAAAATTCAAATAATATAATTAAACAATTAATTGGTGATTATCTAATTTTGACCTAATCCAATTTCATGAAAGATAATTGATCAAAATAATTCAAATAATTAAGGTTTATCAAATAAGGCAATAATTATGTAATTAATTGACAAATACTTCTATTTTGACAAGGATAATCACATGGAATCAATAAAAATGGATTTTATTAATTAAAAAAAAAATTCGTAACTATCCCAAGTCAAAATAAGCCAAAATCCCGAAAATCCATCTGTCTGACACCCCGACTCGCCGAGTCCCTTGCATAAATTGCCAAGTTCATCTGACTCGTCGAGTTCATCTTGGGACTCGACGAGTCTGTCAGGCAGAAGGCAGAAAAACAACTTCAAGCAATGAATAATTATACAATGCATCAAATACAATAGAAACCAAGCAAGACTCTGATACCACTGATGGGTTTTGAGCAAAAGAACATTCCCATGTACGCATGCAAAACCCTAAAGCTTTGGATATAGGTTTCTCTATTGTACAAGCAAATTAATCCAAAGCTTATAAACCCTAATCTAGCATACTATAAAATCGAAATCTACAACTAAGATAAGTTGAGATGATTACCTTTTGATAGTAGCAAGAATCTTCAACACCAAGAGCTTAGTATCACAATTGTAATACCTCTAATGGCTTACAAACACCAAGGAAAGAGAATGATCTTGAAGAGAGGGAATGGAGGCTTAATTTCAACTCTTGAACTCTAGGGTTTCTTGGGTAGCCGAAATATGAAGCCCATGGGTCCTTTATATAGGTGTGCTGCTAGGGTTTCAGTCAAAACCCTAATTGGATAGCTTAGGCCTTAAGCAGTCCAATGGAACCCTCCAGAACAAGGCCTTGGACGATTTCTAAGTGGACTTCCACCTTGTAGTGACAAAGAACATGGTTTGGCATGCAGAATTAAAGCTTGCACAATTGAACATGGTGATTTGGGTGTTTAAGAGATATATTGAATGTATATGGTGTTACAAAAAAGATCTAGATCTAGACTACATAATTAACACACACTCACTTCTACATCTCTCAAGCACACCTCTACAAGTGGTATGAACCTACTATTTATAGAGGTGTTTACATGTCTCTCTCTCTCACTCTAACTAACAAATGGGTCTAAAGGCTAAAGCACCACATGCAAGTGGGTTTTACAAAAGTCAAACATTTACAAAGTCATGAATGAATAACTTTACACCCCTAACATTCTCCCCCTCAAAGTTAGGAATGAATGGCCCACTTCAAATCTTCCAAAATCAAGCACTACGCGGTTCGAGCCTCAAAGGTGACACATGTCGAAACGAACTTCAATCTTCAATTCTTCCATGACTCTTCAATTTGGGCTCTAGGATGTGAGACCATACAATCCGAGCAGCAACGAATGATCAAGAGTATTCCAAACTCAAAATAATCACCCCAAAGTTGCGCATAAAAACACACCCCAAAAATCTTCAATAATTCCAAACCCATTTCAAATACATCACTTCCGAACTTCCAATTGCATCATCTCGTGACTTCAAAACTTCAAGATCACTTCAGTCTTCAAATCCGCGTAATATGAAAAATTCAAGTTCGAATTTCCATATAAAACTTCTCCCCCTTTTTATAATCGAAATTTAATTATAAAACCCCAATGGAAAAAGAACGTGCTCTATTCGGAATTTTTCATGTTAAAACTCCCCCTTAACATGTGGCATAAACTTTGTGCTTCAATCCGGAAAATCCAAAAAATAATGAATTTTTATCATCGTTCACGGATCGCCTTTGACATAATTTCTCAAAAATGGGTAGAAATTGTCAATTTCAAAATTCTGCAGTGACCCGGTGCGCCAAAAATAGCCAAATATGCAAAACACACTCCCATTTGCGAAACTGGGTAAAATGTGTAAATTCGCACAAACTGCATGGACCAGATTTGAAAATATTCCAATTTCTCAAAATTTTTACCCCAAATGCGAAACTGGGTAAAATTTGCCATCTTGCGAAGACTGCAGGGATGCGAAATGGAAATTCTGCATTTTTGTCATTTTATAACCCCATTTGCGAAGTTGGACCATTTGTATTATTTCGTGAAAAGATCAGGGGCCAAATGCGAAACTTATTTGTTTTCTTCTTCCCCAATTCACTAACTGTGAAATACTTCGCATGTTCCATTCTCACACCTTTCGCATCTTTCTCCCACTATATCAAAATATGCAAACACAACACAATGATCTTTTTCAACCATTCGCATTTTCATTTTGTCATCTAATGCGAACATTATTCTTGAGACCCAGATGCGAACTTAACTTTGAGTCACTCATATGCAGAACTGTTCTTGATCTCAAATGCTAATATCACCATTACATAACAAAATGCGAATGAATCATCTGGTCTGACTTCCAAATTGCGAATCGTATAACAACCTTATGTGCGAACCCAATTTTGATCTTTAAATTGATTCACCAAATGCAAACTTAATAACACTACTGTTCAGTTCTTCAACCATGCGAAATCAAAATCGACCAAATCGAAATTATCGATCTATCACACCAAAGACTCTGATCGATCGACTCCAAAATCGTGAATCATCGACCACCAAATCCAAAATCAAATTCATTCTCAAAGCGAAGTCTGTGTGACCCTAAATTTTGCTTTCAATTCAAACATCACACATCAATCGATTCTTAATATGATACTTCAAGATTCCAACTTCGCATCTATCAAGTGCCAACAAACACCAAAATTATCTTCTCAATATCGATTGTAGATCAAAGACCCAATTTCAAACAAAATTTTGACTGTTCTTCGTATGTTCTTGAATGTTCTTCAGTAGTTCATCAGTTTCAATCCAAATCAACAATTTGCGACTTCAATCAAAATCTCCAAACCAAGAATCATCAATTCATCGATCAAATTTAATTAATAACCAACATCGATTTTGAAGTAACATCGATTCTATCATCTCAATCAAAGATCTAATGTTCAATTTCTTAGCAATAACTTGATCATCATCGAATTTTATAATAGGACTAATCGATTCACAAGTTTATAATCAAAAGCAAATTCAAATCGATTAACACAATCTTTGAATCAAAATCGAACACAAGAATACTCGTGATCAATGAATCAAGAACAACTCTTCAAAAAGTACCGATAACACGTCGTCTGATGATGAACAATTTTGACTAACAATGATTTTAATTGAATATATTTATCAATTGGACTCAAATAGTGTAATCGGATTAAAAACAAATGAATGGAATCAAAAAAATAATGAACAGTAACCATTTCAATTTTGGGCTCAATGAAATCGGACATGAACAATAGATGAACTTTAAGATTTTGGGCTTGAATTTTGATTGTATGAACAGTAACGATTCAAGATATTGATTCAAGATATTAGATCATAAAATGAATTTTGATCTTAAATCTCAATTCAAAAGAACATTTGCAATTTGAAAATCAAATCAAACAAACAAATAAGATTGGATCAGGCTTGATTAATGAAAAAATTATTGGATCACAACAAATGGGTTTTTCAATAAAATTTAGATCCAACGAGTCAAATGATCACAAATCAAAAACGTAACGCACGATTCAAATATTACGAGAGATCATAGAGAGAGACTCACAAAAATTGATCAAATTACGACAAAAATTGCCAAACCGAGAATCTTTCTTCAAAACTCACGTTGATCGTGAAAACCAAGCTCTGATACCAATTGTAGTGACAAAGAACATGGTTTGGCATGCGGAATTAAAGCTTGCACAATTGAACATGGTGATTTGGGTGTTTAAGAGATATATTGAATGTATATGGTGTTACAAAAAAGATCTAGATCTAGACTACATAATTAACACACACTTACACACTCACTTCTACATCTCTCAAGCACACCTCTACAAGTGGTATGAACCCACTATTTATAGAGGTGTTTACATGTCTCTCTCTCACTCTAACTAACAAATAGGTCTAAAGGCTAAAGCACCACATGCAAGTGGGTTTTACAAAAGTCAAACATTTACAAAGTCATGAATGAATAACTTTGCACCCCAACACACCTTAAAATCATCCACCCTATAATCCAAGAGATCCACAACCCAAAAATCCAGTTATCTTACAATTGCAATTCTAGTCCCCTTAGTTCATTTAATCTCTTTTGATCACAAAATCAAATTTTTAATTAATTTTTGATCAATATTAATTAACTAATATGATTTCTCTTTTAATATATTGCTCATATAATTTAATAAACCATAATATCCTCTTTCTCCATAAATCATCTTGTCAAGTTGCTTTGGTGAAGGCAACCCAAAAGGACCATTCCAGAACCAGGTCAAATACATACCAAATATAGTTATGGACTTAGACACTAATCCAACACACTCTTGGTCAACCGAACCACGATGTCCCAAATCGAATCCACTCCCCGTGTGGTACTGAGAAGCTTCGTAATAAAATCCATATTAATATCCTCCCACTTCCATATAGGGATGTCCAACGGCTGCGTCTTGCTGTGAGGCCTTTGGTGCTCTGCCTTGACCTTCCTGCAGGTTAGGCATCTCTCGACGTACCAGGCTACATCCTGCTTCATGCAGGGCCACTAGTAGTCTGGGCGAAGATCTCTGCACATATTTGTCGCCGTGGGATGGATGGAAAATCTGGACTTGTAGGCCTCATCCATCAAAATCTGCCGTACTCCGCCCCATTACGGAACCCATACCCTCCCACGCAGGGTCAGCAGCCCATGACTATCATAGTTGAACGAGGCAACCTAGCCTATGATCCGCTTACACTTTCGGCGCTCTTCCTTCATACACTTAACCTGCGCCTCTCGGATCCGCTCCAAAAGTGGAGTCACCACCGCCATCCTTAAGAAAATGTATCTAATCGGGGCTGCCTTGCGGCTAAGCGTATCGGCCACAACGTTCGCCTTCCGCGGGTGGTAGAGGATCTCACAGTCGTAATCCTTCACCACATCTAGCCACCGAAGCTACCTTATGTTTAGATTTGGATGATCCATGAGGTACCTCAAGCTCTTGTGGTCCGTGCATATGGTACAACGGACCCTATAGAGGTAATGCCGCCAAATCTTGAGGGCAAAAAAAAACCGCCCCCAACTCCAGATCATGCGTCGGGTAGTTCACCTCATGAGGCTTCAACTGCCTCGAGGCGTAAGCGATGACGTGCCCCCTCTGCATCAATACCGCACCCAAACCCGAGATGGATGTGTCACAGTATACTATAAAATCCTCCACGCCCTCTAGCAGGGCTAAGATAGGCGCCTCGCACAACCTCAGTCTCAGCGTCTCAAACGCTTCCTTCTGCTCAGGCCCCCGACGAAAGACAACGACCTTCTTCGTCAGTCGGGTCAAGGGTACTGCTATCTTGGAGAAGTCCTGAATGAATCTCCGGTAATAGCTTGTTAACGCAAGGAAACTCCTAATCTCAGATGGAGACTTCGGAACCTCCCATCTCATTACAACCTCCAACTTGACTGGGTCGAACAAAATATCGTTCTGGTTGACAAGGTGCCCCAGAAACCGCACCTCGCGCCACCAAAACTCGCACTTGGAGAACTTGGTGTACAACCTCTCCTTCCTCAGGGTATCCAACACCTCTTGCAAGTGCTCCTCATGTTGTTCCTGCATCTTGGAGTAGACGAAGATGTCATCGATGAAGACTATCACATACCAATCCAGCATCGGTCTGCGTACGCGGTTTATGAGGTCCATGAATACAACAGGAGCATTGGTGAGTCTAAAGGGCATCACCACGAACTCATAGTGGCCATAGCAAGTCCGGAAAGCAGTCTTTTATACATCCTCATCTCTGACCCTCATCTGATGGTAGACCGAACGTAAATCTATCTTGGAAAACCAAGATGCCCCATGTAGCTGGTCGAAGAGATCATCAATCCTCGAGAGTGGGTAATGGTTCTTCACCGTTAACTTGTTCAGATCCCGGTAATCTATACACATCCGATGCGACCCGTCCTTCTTCTTCACAAACAGGATCGGGGGCTCCCCAGGGTGAACTGCTTGCTCTATTGAATTCTTTGTCTAACAGCTCCTGCAGTTGTGTAGACAACTCCTGCATCTCGGGAGGAGCCAACCGATATGGTGCCTTGGCTATCGGAGCCACAACAGGGACTAGGTCGATCCGGAACTCCACCTGTCTTTCCAGAGGTATCCCAGACAACTCCTCTGGAAATACGTCTGCGCACTCTCATACCACTGGTACATCACTCACAGTCGCCTTACCCGTCTCCCGGGTATCCATAACGTAGGCGATATACCATGCGTAACCCTGCTGAAGGTAGTGCCTAGCTCTCGCTGCCGAACACAAAGCTGGTCCGCATTGCGGCCTCTCGCCCTGAATCACCAACTCTCTACCACTTGGGGTCCTGACACGAACAAACTACTGCACACAGTTGATCACCGCCCCATTAAGGCTTAGCCAATCCATACCGATGATAACCTTGTTCCCACGCAACGGAATGGGAACCAAGTCCACTAGGTAGCGCTTATCATACAACCTCAAAACACAATATCTGAAAAACCTCTAATGCCCAGACAGATCGGTCGTCAGCAATCTTGACCTCTAGAGGACAATCCAACATCCCTGATGACTCAGAAAACCTCTTACTAAGAGCAAGAGAGACAAACGATCGGGTAGCTCCCGAGTTCAATAATACATGTATTGGAATGTCGTTCACATGGAACAATCCTAACAAAACACATAAAACATATAGCATAAATAACATAACTGAAATGTAATAAGAGTTAGGAAGAAGAAAAAATACCTCTCACCACATTCTGTGCGGCACGCGCCTCCTCGGCGGTCAACTGGAAGGCTCAGCTCCTCACCACTTGAGCATTTGTCTTGCCCTGTCGACCGTCCGTGATCTGTAGGGTCTTGACCTGATGGTGGCTTGTCTAGCCTGCTGGCTGCAAAAAGGTGAAGTGGATGCTGGGGTATAATTGTAAATATCCCAAATTCATTAGGTAAAGATCAAGTTTCTTTTTGATCCACTTCTAGCATGTGTCAAACGTGGACTACTCGTCAAAATGGACATGGTCTCTCGACCCTTCTAGGGTGTATATTTTCTTGTCGTTGTCATCTCATATTGACAATTTGTTCCTCCCCCATAGCGTCGGAAGGTGGGTCTGGAACCCACTGGTACCAGGGAAGATAAATATTCTAGCTTGGAGAGCTGGTAAGGGCAAGCTTCCAACCATGAATAATCTCTTCAAACTTGGAATTAGCTCTACAAACTTGTGTAAGATGTGTAATGATGCCCCAGAATCGGTGGATCACATTTTTGTGGGCTGCCCGGTCACAAGAGAAGTTTGGCTTCAAGTGTGTAAATGGTGGCGGTTATTAGATTCCTCTCACAACTCATGTTGGGGCCTGCTAGACTGTAAATCCAGGGACGGCGCAGGAATATATAGTAGGTGTTGCCGATGTATGAAAAATAGGTAAGAAACCAAAAAAATCGAACTTTTTTCCACTGCGTACAGGCAAAGTAGGTGTTACCGGTGCCACACCGGGACACCAAGGAAAACCGTCCCTGTGTAAATCAAGGATCGGTGGACATCAAAGGCCGCTGGTGATACATGAATCTATAATGCTAGTATTTATGTGGGTAATCTGGAAATATAGGAATGCTTTGGCCCACGGCCAAAGCTCAAAATCCCAGACGGTGTTGGCATCTGAGGTACAAGCTTTGTCTCATTTATGGATCAATGCTCGGAAGAGGAGAGGCCAAAATTTAAGCTGGTATGATTGGTGTTTTGATCCAGTTTGGGAGTGCTATTGCAAGTTGTAGTTTCCAATTGTTCTTAGTTTCATGTCTGTCTACTTTTGTTTCTTATTGTAATTCTAACTTCTATACCTCCTAGCTTCTGAATAGATTTCTGTTGTTTTATATATGTCTAGCGTTCAAAAAAAAGGTTTCAGTTAATATTTTGAACAAAAGATATTAAATATTAATTACCGAAAGAAATGGTCAAAACACCAATTGAACATAACATTGGCAGTGAAAAAAATGTAAAAGTTATTTGGTCATTATTCACAATTATAAGTCTTTTTGTAAAATAGTACTAATTTATAAACGAATATTGCAGATAAAAAATAAATATGAGATCGGGACAGGAGGCATTTGGATATCTATATCTTAACTAGAATGTTAGTTAATAAACTTACGTCCATTTTTAGGAATAAAGAGGTAAACAAGACATTTTATTTAGTTAATGAAGAAAATATTAGATTATAATATACTTATAGTACAAGGATCCCTTCACCTGCTCCAACGTATGAAAATCACCAACATATCATTCTAACAACTCCAATAATTTTTTGTTTGTATATACTTGGCCAATTTTTTTTTAGCAAACCATAGAAATGGTCAGTCAATATGATTCGTTATCCCTTTTGTTTGGGTTTCAAAATAAATTTCTTTACCATCTTCAACATTTTTTTTCCTGTATTTCTAGATGTGGAGGACTTTTGCATTCACTCTAAATTGAACTTCTGGAAAGCCATTGAGCACCAGATATTATACTGGTATATTCATGTCATTGTTCAACCATACTTTATCTTAGAAGTCATTCTCAATCCAAAGGTTATGTGAATCACTTCCATTTTTTTCATGCCGAATTTAGAGGTCTTGTTATCGAAACCACCAAAACCGAAATAACCTATTCATAAGAATCATGATATTTATAATCTTCTTTAATAAATGAATTTTTCTTTTTGCCACTTATCACACTCTCATTCAATTTGTCAAATATCATTTTATAGTTACTAGGTGTAAGACCCGTGTATTATACGAGTTGATTTAAAAAAAGATTAAACATTAAATTAAAATATAAACATAAAATATTTTTTAATATACAACTTTAAAATAAAAAAAGAAAGAAGTGTATTTATTGCAATTTAATATTATATATATGATATTTAATACTTTACATAATATAAGTATGACTTTAATTTTAAAAATTGAAACAAATCATAAATTTACAAGTGGATTAATATTTATTTCAAAAATACCATAAAATAACAATTGTCAAAACTCATAAGAGATTGACATGTGGCAAAAAAAACCTTCATTTATTAAGAAGGATTTTAAATTAATTCTTTTTCTACATGTCATTTTATGAATTATTCTATTTTTATTAAATTTCATATAATATTTTAATCATCTCTAATAAATGAATGTTTTTTTTGCCACTTGTCACACTCCCATTCAATTTGCCAAATGTCATTTTATAGTTATTTTGAATTAAATTTTTTTCCACATGTCATTTTATGAATTATTCTATTTTGTTAATTTTCATATAATATTTTAATGCAATAATTGCAATAAATGTAGTAATAAATAGATATCAATTTCATTAACGAGTTTACCTTTTAATTTCAAAATTCCCAAAATTAAAGCTCATTAATTTTTTTATTTATTTAAATTATTTATTTATATCTAAAAGATTAAAAAAAACATTTGCATTATAATAATTCATTATTTTTCTTATCCTTCCTAATAAATGAAAATAATTTTGTCACGTGTCACTCTTTCATTAACTTGGATACATGTCATTTTTTGGTATTTTTGATTAACCGTTTTTCCATTTGTCATTTTCTTATTATTTTTTTTTACCATTTCTTAATTAACACATCATATTTACACCTCAATTAATAATTGTCTTAATTGAAAATAATCAACAAATTACAATATTAGTACTCATATAGTATTTAATATGTTTCCTTTTAAATTTTAAATTTCAAATCAAAATTTTCAAATTTAAATAAATTTTTGTTTAAACTTTTATATTTAATTTTTGTTTTATCAAACTCGTATAACATACGGGTCTCACACCTAGTTTTCTTATAAATTTAAAGTTCTTAAATATTTTGACTTTTATATTTAATATTTTTTAATTAAGCCATACGATGCATGGTTTCACAAATAGTTAATAATATCATAATATGTTGGCTTCCATAGTTCCATAAGACCTGATGGGCTTTTAATCCTACTCTGCCATAACGAGATGTTGGAATATTCATTTATGGGCTGCGGGATATAGTTTAGACTTTAGAAATGGTCTGATAAAGATAAATTTGCTTTACGTATATTTCCAAGCCCCAAAGAAAATAAGAAAAGGTGTTAAAAGGAATGGGCCATGCCCCATAAATTGGGCTGCCAAATCTGGCAGCTTTCTGTCTAGCTGTTTACAAGGCCTAAAACCACATCAAAACTTGTCCCAATCACTCAATCAGTTTGTCTCTTCGTCTGATCATGCAATGCTGCCAAAAGCCCGAAAATTCCTTTATATCGCTTCATTTTTCTTCCTAGGACTTAATCGTGGTTCAACAAGATGATTTTTTATTGCAATGATATTGGGAACCAAATAATTAACTGAGGATACATACAAAATTCTGTTGTAAGAAACTGAATTGTTAAAATGACTAGTGACTTGATGTCACAATAATATGTTTTAGTTTTTGAATATGACTCTGACGTTAAAACAAATTAGTTTTGAATATATGTCTAAGATGATTCTAACTCAAGGGCTCGGCTCTTTTTCAATTATTTATGATCGATATAATCAAATTTATGAATGTAAGCGGGTAATATTATTTATTCGGCTTTGCTTTTAAAAAGGCACTTTATTTATTTATTTATTTTTATTTTTGTAGTCTAGACCTGTTAGTTATATCAATATTCTATTTTTTTAACCTGGTTTTAGAGTTTAAGATAATGACTAAGCATAACTAACCTGTCAAAAGTCTCCACGTGAACATCCAGTTGGCTTTTCTTAAAGTTATTTCTTACTTTTTTGAAAATCTAAAACAAAAGGATTTCATATATTAATTAATAAATTATTTGATTTCCAATTGAAATATTTCTCACCACCAATTTAAAGTAAAATCAACTTTTTTTTATTTATTTATTTTTCATAGTTGAAATCTTTCTCACCTCTACCAATTTGCTAAAGATCTTCCCAAAACCTAGCACCATTTTCTCACTTTTAAAATTAAGGGAAGGGAATGAAAATGAAAGCAAAAGAAAGGGACGGAATCATAGAGGACAATGAAATAACTAGTTGTGTGCTAGGGTTGGAAGGGAAGGAAATTTTACATGGATCGACACCAACTATGCAAAAATTTGAAACTACATAAATAATATTAATATAAAATAAAAAAGACAATTACATTAATGGTTCCTATGTTTGGCAAAACGTATTAGGTTTGGTCTTTATGAAGAATTTCTTGCATAGATGGTCCTTAAATAAATACAGCTCCAATTAATGTACCAAAATAAAAACTAATTTCATAAAGTTTCGAGGCGAAAAGGAAGTACAATTCAACAATTCAGCTGTTAAATTGTACTTTATATTTTACATACGTTTACTAGCATAACTGTCATTGCATATTATATATATATATATATATATATATATATATATATATATATATATATATATAGTCAACGAGCATGTACTAGTGTAATGGTGATTGCAGTAGTTGAGGAGGGTGCACGAGTGGTAGATGACATGTCATCTTGAGGCTGAGGGAGATGCTCCGTGTAGAAGAAACCAGGCTGCTTGGGTTGTGGCAGTTGACTATCACTACTGAGCATCACCGCCACTGAAGACATGCTCGGCCGATCTTCCGGATTTCTTTGAACGCACAACAAAGCAACTTCAATTGATCTCAGCACTTGATATAAATGGCACGACTCGCTTAAATTCTCATCAATTAGCTCCACCGACCTGCCCTCTTGATAAAGTATCCATGCCTACAACCAACAATAATTATAAAAAAAAAAAAAATCTTCAGCCCATTAAGTGAATAAAGTTATTCTATCTAGATTAAGTCAAAAATAGACAACCACATATAGTTGTCTGGATTAAGTGCTTAACCCATTCAACCCATTAAGTGAAGAAAGTTAGAAGAGTTCGCTTACATGGCCGAGAAGGTTATGATGGTGGTCATGGTGAAAGAATCCTCTGTTTTTCTTTCCGGTAACAATCTCCAACACCAAAACACCGAAGCTAAATACGTCTGATTTTACCGAGAAAAGTCCGTCCACTGCATACTCCGGAGACATGTAACCGCTACAAAATGAAAATAAAAATATATAATAAATAAATAAATAAAATAAATAAATAAGAAAATTACGGGAGAGATGCGTACTAAGTTCCAACCACTTTCATGGTATTTGCTTGTGTCTCGTTTCCTATAAAGCTTCTTGCCATTCCAAAATCGGATATTTTTGGAATCATATGAAAATCAAGCAAAATATTGCTTGCTTTGAGATCTCTATGAATAATTCTTAATCTTGAATCTTCGTGAAGATACTGCAACCCTCGAGCTATTCCATTCATAATGTTGAACCGCTCTGCCCAATCAAGTAACTTTCTTCGGCTTTCATCTGTATTTAATAAACCAATTAATTATTTAATCTATATTAAAAGTTGATTGCAGTATTATAAAAAGGAAAAGAAACAAACCGAATATGAAGTAATCAAGGCTTTTATTGGGCATGTATTCATAGATCAACATCTTTTCGTCTCCTTGAATGCAGCATCCAAGAAGCCTCACAAGATTTCTATGTTGAAATTTAGATATGCAAATAACTTCATTTTTGAATTCATCAAGCCCTTGATTTGATGTCTTTGAGAGTCGCTTCACAGCCACTTCTTTTCCATCCGGAAGAACACCCTGAGTTGTTGTATATATGTGAAAAATATTAGAAGGAAAAATTATGCAATTGGTTGAATAAATAGCTAACCTTGTAAACAGGTCCATAGCCACCTTCTCCAAGCTTATTATCAAATGAAAAATTATGTGTGGCTTTTGCTATTTCTGATAGATTAAGCAATGGCAACTCGAGATCATCCTTCTGGCTTTCATTTTTGTAAAGTTGATCAGTATCCTTTCCCATCCTTTCATCTAAAATAATACAACACTGATTTAATAATAACATTTTCTTCATAATCATAAGTCATAACAACCCTTTTTGTTATTTTTTTTACTATAAGCTTGATATTTCTTACCTTCACCCTTTGGCACTGAATTTTTCATCAATTCTCTCCAAATAAATAAAATCAAGCCCAAAATGATCGACAACCCACCAACTAATGCCATGATTAATGGAATTACTTTCCGCTTCTTCTTATGAGAACCTGAAACACCATTTAACCAATCAGAATAAATATATATTTATTCTAAATTGTAATGCATATTGCATAATCATATCATGTTACCTAATTCAGAAATGGCTACCCTGATATAGACTTCAAAAGTATAAGATGGAGCTTCTTGAATATCAACCAAATTACCCATCCAAATCATACACCCGAATCCTTTTTTAAATATATTTGCATACGCCATACACGAACAATTTTTCACACATAACTTCTCACATTCCACAAGTGTCAAATTCCCATAAAACAATGAATTTTGTGGGTCAGGTAATTTAACATTTTGATGTTTTATAAACCCATCAGTCTTGCAATCCAAAGGTTTCCTCCTCACACAACCCTTTGACCAATTATCTCCATTCCATTCATTTTGATACTTTGGCACAAATTTATCCAAACACCCACATTTTGGGAAGCTATCAGTGTTACAACTACCAGAAGCACCACATACCATATCACAACCATCTGGTGTTGGTTTAGAAAAGTAAACAACCCAATTGTTGACTTGGTCAGACCACACCCAACGTTGCAAAACACCTGATCGATTCATGGTCAACCTTGATATCATGGATGAGTTTATCATTTTGTAAGTAAAAAACACTTGTTTTTGATTAAAAACCATATCAAACTTGTAAATAGCATTCTGTGGTAGGACTGAAATCCCACCGAAATCAATTCCATTCCAGGGTTCACTTCGGTATAACAGAATCTGTCCTTTTTTAATAACTTGATGTGGGTACCCACGAAGATCACATCCATATGTATAATCTCCTTTAGAAGGATCATCATCACTTTTCCATGATGTGATATAATTCTCATGCCCAGTCACTAAGTCTTTCCCTATCTTCATGTCAGGTAGAAAGGTATCACTTGGATAATCAAAACTTTGCCAGATGACATCATTCATATCTCTCACAACAAGATTCCCAGAATCTAAAAGCTGTGCGATTGGATTGTTTGTTGTTCTTGAGGTGTTATCAGAAGACCATATGATTGTGTTCTTATGATTCAAAATGCTAAGAATGCCTGAATCTGTCAACTTGAACACACCTGATTTGTCAGTAAGAGGGGTATCTCTATTGGCTACCCAAACCACAGTTTTTGTTGGTATTTTTTTGTACCATATACCGATATACCTGTTCTTTGAATTCATGGGGCTGAAGAATCCTATTTCAAAGATTCCACCAGAGGAAACTATGGTGTTTCTGTTTCCATCCTTCAATGGAATAGCTGAAGTGAAAGTGTCACTCCAACCACAACCAATTTGAATGGAAAGTGAAAGGTATATGATAAACAAAAACAACCCTCTTTCATCTACTAATCCCATCTTTATGAACTATGGAACCAAGTCAGTCCTTACTCCTTCCCGTTTTGAGGGCCCAAAGCTTTTTGCATTGGAAGCTGCATTTTCAAATAAAAGAAACTAATCAAGCACATATCACTTTCTTGTTTATTCCAAATCAAGCTGATCATAAAAAAGATTTGTAAAAAAATGAAGTTACGTAAGATGAATTGATGTAGACTAGCATTGAGAAGCTATATAAAATGAGCTGTAGCTATTTGCATATAAGAAAAAGATGAGCCTATTTGATGTTAAAGTTAAGGGAATGGCTCTAAAACTTGGAGAATAGAAACTATCAAGAATAACAAACAAAGCATGTCATATAACTTTCTTGTACCTGTCTAGATGATGAGAATGAGACACCAATACCAACTGCAGAAAACATGATCTCTGCTTCAATATCTTCATTGCTGAAACTAATCAAGGTACTATATTATGTTGAATAAACATCTTTTATAGATAAGCATCAAGCTGATCATAAAAGACAGATATAGGAAAGAAGTATGTTATGTCCCCTCAGCCCCACAAATATTGGAAACTAATGCTAGCTTGATGAATGTAATTAATGATAGCGAAGATATGGGGAATCTTGATCCAAGTAAGTTGGTTTTTGGGTCATGGATCGGATATTCGGATCCACGTCCACCCGTAGTGAGTGCCACTTGGATCCAAGTAATAGGTCAAGTAATTGCTTTTATGGTAGTTTGAGTGATTACTAAAGTTCATTCCAAATTTTCTATAATTAGTGGCTTTTCCTATTTAGGATAAGATAATTGACCCGTACAACTCTTACAATTTGCATTTAACAACAAGTTCAAGAAAGGCACAGTTTTTTCCCCTTAATTGCTATCTGGATGATGCGTTGTCTTGATAAGTGATATTTAAAAAATATTTAAGAGATTGACAGCTCACTATGATATAATAAATAAGTTCAAGTTTGTAAACAGTTATGAAAGTTATTCTTTCTGCATTTAGGAGACCTTTGCCAGATTAAGTCTTGTCTCCGTCAAGTAAAAAAAACAGCACCTACTTCTGTTACGATTTTCACATTTAATATATGTATACATGAGTTACTTCATGTTGATTCAAACAAAGGTGGGGGTTTGAATTTTCATTGGTTGAAGTTAAAAAGGTGTTCCTTGATTAAAGAGTATCTCCAGGATGATGTCGAATGTTCTTGGATGAAGATTGAGGATATTTTAATGTATGGATTTTGTGACTTTTACATAAAAGGAAGCAGCCGAATTGGATAAGGATTGAAATGTAAGTTATAATGAATGGACAAGGATGACTTCATATAATGATATAAGTCAAATTTCTTTCTTTCAAATATATACAGTCACTCTTGAACAAGAGCAAAAGGCGTTCAAATTTCTTTCTTTTACTGTGATTGAAGAGCTAAAACGAACATATATATACAATCACTCAACAAGAACTATATTAGGTTTTCAAAATTTCAAATCCGTAATGAACCGTGCGACTCTCAGTTCGAACTACGTTTTAGTTCCAGATGATTTTATGAACGGTGAAATTGTTAAACATTAAGCGGCAGTTAAGCGTACCGAAGAACATGAGTTTGAGTTCGTAATCGAGGAAAGATATGAAAAGAATCAGTCTTGGCACGATGCTTCCACCATGGAACTGGGAATTCCATCTTCCTAAGCTTTGATCTGAAATTGGGATTCCCGTTCATCATGTTCCACGCAAAACTCTCGAATCGATGGTCCAATTATATGTGAAACGGATCGGGATCTCGCGAGCATTTACATTAATTATCGTGTAATCCCCTCCTACTAAAGAACAAATTGAGAGAACTTTGAAGATCGAGCATATTTGAAGTTTCTATTTTGGGGTGGTTGGGATTTTGCTTTTCAAAACTTTTTGTATCCAAGAATTCAGATTTTATTATAAAAAATTAATTAAATATTAAAAAAATAATTTTTGTTTTTATATATATCTTTATACAAATAACTAATTAAATATATTTATTTTACCTTATAAAGTATTTTTGGTCAAAATGTTGAATTTTAAGTTGTACAAATCTTTTTATGCTATTTACAATCAATTTATGCATCATAAACTTATCAGGTCAAACAAATGAACGAGTCAAAGTTAAACCAGTGTTCCATCAATTTTTGCAATTTGAACCGGTCAAAACCAATTAAATTTGTTAGATTCATCTATGTATATCATCTATCTTTTCCATAAAATCTGGATATAAGATGGGTGAGTCAATATGAAGACTAATTCTAATGGCCATCTCTCCGATTTTTACTTGAAATATGGGAGCTCATTCAAATCCCCAATTTTCAGGCCAACGTATCGGCTCCCTGTCGCCTATATCACCCATTTCCCATGGTAGAACTCAGAAAAACTTAGCGTCCATGCTTCAAGTCTCGCCCATTATAACAATACACCGCCATCTTTGCTTCAGCCGCCCAGTACCACCACGCCACCATCACATCACATATTTACACTCTCTCTTTGAAGATAGTGACTAACACCGTTCACCAATGCTGTCATCACCATCGATGCAGTCACCGTTAACCATCGTCGTTCATCCTTCAACCATCCTCAGCCATCCTCACCCACCCTAATCATCATCGCCTCCTTTTACATAATATTCCCAACCATCCTTCCATTTACAAAACCATAATTTCTGCATCACGTAAGATAATCAGTGAAGAACAAATTACAATCAATTTTGAATTTGAGAATTGAATTCCATATTCTCAGCACCCATCTCTCGGATCTTGAATCTTTCCCCTAAATTTCCACCTATCTCACGGACCACCACCTCAGGTAAGCACCATCATCGCTTGATTGTGCCAACACTAACTCCAGCTCTGAAATCATGTATGAGCATTGGTTTGTTGCTTTCATTAGTTTTTTTTTCTGAATTCGAGCTAGAACCTTAAATTTGCTTTTTTCATCCCACTCCCAGGTTAGTACAAGAAGATGGGTTTGCAGTTATTCTGAGGGTTTACGAAACATGCACCCAAAGTGTTTGATGTAAGGTCTCAAAGAAATTTTGTAGTTTTTTCGTTGTTTAATCGCAGATGGTTCTTGATATTTTATGTTTTCGATCAACAACCCTAATCGACTCTACTTATCAGCTTCTGTCGCCTCATTCACCCTTTCTTTCCATTTCTATCGGCCAGATTACAATATTCTCCATAAATGATACTTTCCCTTTTTGTTTCAACAACGATACCCTTTTGGTTCTTTGGACATTTAGGTTGTGTTTGGCGCGCCACAGCTAGCTGATAAGCTAGCTTATTTTTCGAGTTTTTTTATGTTGTCGTGTTTGGTAAGCCAAAAAGTAGCTGATAAGCTAGCTTTTTGAAAAGCTACTTAGACTAGCTTTTTAGGAGCTTTTTTAAAATTTTCCAAATACACCCCTTAATTAATTATAGAAACACATATTCTTACATGTCCTTTTATGTAATTTTATATATTTCAGCTAGCTTTTCAGCTAGTTTTACCAAACGTTATTTTTTATCAGCTAGCTTTTCAGCTATCAGCTACTTTTTATTTAACAACTAGCTTTTCAGCCATCAGCTAGCTTTTCAGCTAACAACTAGCTTTTCAGTTAGTCCGCCAAACATAGCCTTAATTTTATGCTATGTATTTTGAGATCTTATACGTCCTCTATATATTGCAAAAGCTATTATTGGGGTATGTTTGTGTTAAATTTCGGGTTTAGCAGGTTAGATATAGGTTTCTATTTTCGAGCCTTGATGTCTGTTTAATTTTGATTGATTATTTTGTTTTTCGATTTGTGTTTTATGTTTTATGTTTGATCTAGATTTATGTTTGCATTTTATTTCGATTTAGATATTTTTTATATGATTTCAATTTATGTTTTATAGTTAATGTATGATATTTACTGATTTTTTTGTTCTATTCATCTCCATTTTTACTAATTTTGTGTGTTTTCTATGTTAGGATAAATTTTTGAAGAAAATCTTCGGTTTGTATGTATTATCCCCTGTTTCAATTATATCACCCTTTTCTAAATTCCAAGAGTTCATGTCTTGCAGATTTGGCACAATTATTCAATAGGATTCATTAAAAATTGTGATGACCTCCTGTGGAGAATAAGCCACCTCTCAAGAATAGAAAATATCCATTATACACAGGTATATGATACATGATATTTACAAATAGGTCTTCTCATATGTTATTGACACACATTGCTAGCATGAGATGCACCATAAGTGATGAACTGTGTGTTTTTGCTTGAAATGAACAATATTGTTAAAGATGGATCTAAAGTATTCTTTTTATGTTTTTTTAGTTTGTAGATAATGTTGGTTTTTGAAAATGCAGGGTAAAGATAGTCAAAGAACCCAATCTAGATTTTTTTGGAATCCCAATAAAATGGTCTATATCCTCTGTTGAATCATGGGTCTTTTCTATGGTTATACTACACAACTATATTTATCAATATTAATGAACTTTATTTATACATTAGTTGATATGTAGGAAGTAGTGTCAACTCTTAGACCTAAAGCACGCTTGTGAGTATATTAATCGCATCTAAATAGAAGAAAGAGAATGCACTTGAATATGGATTAAGTGTGAGCCAAAAGTAAACCTAAATCCCAAAAAAATGAAAATCAAAACCGAGAAACCAAAACAAACACCGAATATTTTTGGGTTCAATTAAGTTTTTATTTATCCTTATCGGTCAAAAAGAACTTACCGATACAATACTTAAAAACTAAACCGAGGATCGGATCCAAAATGAAATTAAAAACCATTTATATTTTTTTTTAATTTGAAATATATAATCTACTAGTTTATAACCCGTGGGAACCACAGTTATAAAATTAATCAAACTTTTATAGTAAAAACTCAAAATTATTAATAAGTTATTTTAAATAAATTATTAATTTAAGAGATATTTTTTATTAGTTATGTGAAATTATAATCATTGATTCAAATAAATATATAAAATTAATTTTTAATATATATTAGATATTTTTTATTTGTGAATTAATGAAAACAATAATTTAAAATTTAAAATAGAATCACATTAATGAGGAGGTTTAATAAATTTAAAATGGAAAACTAATAGATTGACAAGTGGCGACACATTAATTAAGATGTCTAATATGGTGACACTTGACAAAAGAGCTACTCTTTTATTAGTATAGAGATTTTTTAGAAAACCACGTGTAAGATATTATCCTAAGTCAAATTTGTATTCCGGGGAAAAACAAAGATTAGTAACGAAATTTGAAATCTAAGGGAATATTGATCTAAATTTTCCAATTGAATTACAAATACAAGAATCTTATAGAATGCGTGCATTGATATCTTATTTTTTAGATAGAAGCAAGTGCATTCATGTTGCCATTGGTCAAAAGATTAAATTGTAGAATTTTCTTCCGTTGATAAAAGTCTCATACAGTTTAAATATACAGATGATTAGAGCACAAAAATAGAGATATTTTGACCTTTTGCATATTTTGTACTTCAATGTGCACCCAGTTCTGACATTTAGTCGCATGGTTAGCAAATATTAAATCTCAAGTAAAGAGATGCAAGAGATGTTTGGTTGGCTAATGAAGTGTATGGTTGCTGGTTCAAGAGCAAGAAGTGAATGAAATGAAGTATTTAAGCATTGAAGGAGTCAAATATGGTCAGAGTTACTAATGCAGAGTTACTAAAGCAGATACATGTCGAGATTGAATAATGAATGTGGCAAAAGGTGATGCCCTGCTTCATATGCTATCCACTTAAGTTGTTATGTAGAAAATATAGAAAACATGTGTGGTAAGTTGGTATTATGATGGTTTTTTGTATGTATATTTGTTAAAAAAAAATAATTTAGTGTGTTGCTCTAATCTAATCTTATTAAAATATTATTATCTTAGTTAAAAGTGTGTATTATGTACTAACTTAATCATATTGTGTAAACCACTGATATTAGTTAAGTATTGTTTTCAGCTTGTGATGCTACTGTAATTTTTGGTTTAATGGTTGATTGTGATTAGTGATTTTCCTCACGTATTAATGTGATTTTAATCCATTAAAAATGATTATAGAGCTCTTTACTAAAAATCATAATTTTAATCCCTAAATTATATAAAAGTTAGAATATTTTTTTTAATATTTTGGGTTTAAATTATCAATTTATTCTTATAATGCATTAATTCGAAGCATTTCTTTCTTAAAGAAACTAAAAACTAAAATATAATTATCCTAACTCTTCACTTTTTAATCTTACTAAAATCATTTATGCTATCATTGTTCTTATTGATAACTATTTAAATGTTATAAACTATTTGCGTATAAGAAATAATGTAACAATTATTCGTACCCGTCGTTTGACGTGGGTAAACGGCTAGTATAAAAAAAACATAGATTTTGATTTTTATGTCACTAAAAATTAATTTTACCGTACATTTTTATACAAACAAAAACCAAATGATTAGAACTCAAATTTGGCAATAAAGTTTCCAATGACATGCTATTTTGTGGAAGTTATATATATTTATTATTTTCACTAGTTTATAATCCGTGGAAACCACGGTTATAAAATAAAAAATAATATATAAATAAAAAAATTAAGAAAAATAAAAATTTTAAAATAAACATATATTATAAAAAAAATAAGAAATTTTATAAGAAAAATTAACAAATTCTTATTAATAATAATAATAAAACATGTTATGAAAACTAATATTTTACAAACAATTTATAAATTTCTAAAAACTTCTTTAGAAACAAAATTTGTATATATTTTTGGTTTAAATGATAATGTTTTGATTCATTCCATTCTTTTATGTATTTATAGTTATTATAAATAGAAAATGGAAAATTAAACAAAAATATTTGTAGTGTAATTAGGATTGTAAAAAACTTGAAGATGAATCATATAGTTTTTTTAAATTAGTGTTTATAATATTAATATGTGTTAACTAACTAAAAGTTATAAACGTATCTATGATTCAAGCTAAAAAAAATAATTTAAAGAAAAAAAGTAATTATATAGCTCCAAAATCTTGTTAGGAAAAAAATAAAAAACAAAATACCAAGATGGTGTTATTTAAAAGTAAAAGGGCTATATTATAACTTTAAATTAGGCATGAATAAGAGAGCTTATACCAGATTGCTCCATACGATTTCTTAAAGGGATGAAAAATAACACAAAGAAAATCGAACTCCTTGAAAATGTTCGGAAGAAAAATCGGTGCACAACAAGAGGTGCGATTTGCTGTGATTTCCGATTCAAAATGAAAGGAGGAACTTTGGAGATATATTCAACCATGAAGATCGTATGAAGCTACGATTTTAACAGGTAACAAATTAGGGTTATATTTTTGGAGAAGACGGAAATCGTTTGAGGTGGAAGAGTTAATATGTTAGTATTTAACCTTTTATTGTGGTGCAAAATTACATCCCGAATTTATCTCTTGTATCTTCTAAAATTTTATAATTCCCGGTAATGTAATTTTATTTTGGGATTTCAAAGTTCCCGCTTGGTTGAGTACATTAATCTTTTCTTATTTTCTCATCTGTTAAGATTCTGTTTCCTTACGTTTTAAGTTTCGTATTTCGGTTCAAATTGATCCCACTTTGTTAAACTCTGATGAATTTCATGTCTTTGATTATTATTCTTTAGTGGGTTTTCTGGGATTTTGTGTTTTCTTGACTAAATTTACACAAAAGAATGTTGTAGTTATTTAGTTTTAGATAATATTTTACTAGGTGTGCGACCCGTGTATTATACGGGTTGATTTAAAAAAAATTTAAACATTAAATTAAAGTGTAAATAGAAAATATTTTTAATGTACAACTTTAAAATAAGAAATGAATAAACGTATTTATTGCAATTTAACATCATATATATGATATTTGATAGTACTTTACATGTATACTATATGACTTTAATTTTAAAAATTGAAACAAACCAAAAATTGACAAGTAGATAATATTTATTTCAAAAATACCACAAAATGACAAGTGTCAAAACTCATGAGAGATTGACATGTGACAAAAAAACCTTCATTTATTAAGGAGGATAATAAATTATAGAAAAAAGTTCTCTCTCCTTTGAAAAACAAAGCTTTATATAAATCCTCGTACCTTTGTTTCCTATTTTACCCTCATGTTTTTTAATTAGTGAAAAAATGGATTCGAAAATGCAAGGTCATTGCAATGGCCACCATCATTTGGTGCAAAATATGAGTTTGAATGAACATCAACCGTGAACCAAAATAAATTATATAACTTATTTTCCAAGAACAACTCAAACAGAAAGTGATTGTTGTTATTAGAAAAAAAATCAAATTATATTTGAAAAAATGAAAGGGATAAAATGGTCATTTAGTCAAGAAAACAAATGTGATGAATACTTAAAAAAGTTAGTGAGACAAATCCATCATTATCGATTCAAAAAATAAAAAAGGAGGATGGAAATTCATGAATTTAGTCTAATGACAACAACATAGTTTCATATATTTCTTATTTGAATATTTTACTTTTATAATTCTACAAAACTACATTGTTGTTATCAACATATAAAAAACAATCAACACAAGAAACTAATAAGAAATAATAGGTTCATTTGTTGTTTTTCAGTGTGATTTACTGATTTTGTGTGATAGAAGATGAGAAAGCAAACCGATATCGGAAGATTACTATAAGGACTAACGTATCATTGTTTTCTATTGTCTTTGTGTTTCCAGTGGTGGTAGATTTGAAGATGTGAAGAAACAAACAGGAAACGGGAAGAAATAGATGGAATACTTGTTGTGTTGAACTTGTTTAGTAGCAGAATATGAAATGAAATCAGGAAAAAGAAACAGGAATGAGACGAATGATGAAACTGTGAAGGCTTTCTTATCGTATGAAGGTATATATTTGTATACTTTTCATTTGCTCATCGTCCAAAAAATTATAAAATTAGGAGATATTAGCTTTAAACCGATAATTAATGATTTGATACCCAGTTTTTAGTTGGACAAATTTATTGTATACTTTATTTACAGATGATAGTATTGAAATTTAAAATTTAAAATTTTAAAACCAGATTTTATGGACTACAGGCAATTAATTTAAGTAAAATGTGCAAAATTTTAGGATTTGCAATCGGTGAGTTTAGTAAATCAGTAATTAGTATTTGGTAACTTTTGTACTGAAATTGATATTGGAGAAGCAAAACAACGACACGTGGCATAATATTGGGTTAAGTGTTTGACACATGGCATAAGCACATTAACACTATTTATTTATTAGATAGGGAGATATATACCCAACATGTTATATAAGTTTTAAAAGATCCTACTTGCTATACTTAATTCCCAAACGACTCTCCAAATAACACTATTCTTTTGACAATGTATAAAATGAGCCATCTTCGAGAACCTGATAACAACCTCCATGATCGAATCTTTACCTCTTTGAGTCCAAAGGAGAGCCATAATAAAACTATTGGATTAAGGTGTCTAATGTCTTAACTAAATTTGTATTATTTTAGTGAATAAAAGTATAGTCTTTTTTTGTTGTCCTCATAAGCTAGAATTTATATTAGGAAATAGATAAAATGATTTGTTAATATACTATATGATTAATATATTAATTAGAAATAATTAATAATCAGAATTAATTATAAATTAATTTTGTATTAATTAGAATTAATTAAAAATACAAGAGTAGAATTACAATTGTTTAGTAGCTGAGCAAGGGAGACAATTTTAGAACCTCCCATGCCTTGGACGGTTTTGAGAATCATAAGGGTTCTGGAAGCCTCCTGAAGTTGATATGAAAACTAATTTTGAATTGATTTAAAATATTATTATTTTATTGTTCAAATTAAGGTTTTCACCATCTATAAATATGGTCTATAACCCTAGCAAAACCGAACCCTACATACACACATAGAGAAATTGGTTTTACTCTCCCTCCTTTCTCATATATTTAGATCCTAGGGTTTCTACGGTTTAGGTGTGAACCGTTAGAGACATCCACACTATTGATGCTTGTTTTCCAAAGGATATTCAAAGAGATTTGTTTGCATTATTCGATTTTAAAAAAAAATATGTGATCTAACTTTGTATTTTTTTCGATTTACATGGGTTAGAAGTTTGTTTCATAAGTATGTTGCTATAATCCGAGAAAAAGTCATAAACTTCTAGGTTGCATGTACCCATAATATGATTATGATACCGGTGTGTAAATATTCTTATTTGTAACCTAGAAAACTCATCATTTCATACTCAAATCTTCCCAATGATGTTGCGGGGTAGAAAGAGGGGTATACAACCCTTTGATGGTGGTGGTCATGAACAAAATGGTTTTTTTCAACTCATATAACAAAATAATCTTCTTTTACAAATATATAAAGCCTTAATTTAATTTAATATTATTGTATATTATTATACAAATATAACTTCCCATATGTTAATAATAATTGAAGAAAATCAAAAAAATGACCGAAATTTACACATGTATAACCAACTTTTGATTCTATGAAAAAGTTTTCCATTTTGTTCGATAATAGGGCATCTTACACCGAATAAATTTTGATTCAGACTAGCTTTTTGTCAAATAAAAAGTACATAATTTGATAATTATATATCCATAATCCGATGAACAAATCCAAAATTTAAAGAAAACATTTCATTTTTTCTATTAAAATGTAGGAAAAACTTAAACAAAAATCGTTAAAACAAAATAGATCACGGACAATGCATAAAATGTGTCATTTAACTTAAGAATTGTTAAATAATAAACATTTTAAATTTAAAAGTAGACAAAAAAATTTAAAAACATTAGATTAGATGCAAAGGGAAAAAAGAAATACACATTATATGTTGTGATGATATATTTTGTAATTTATGGTTACTTAAATAAGTTAAATTGGATCATTTCCTGTAATCCTCATGACCTCGACTATATAGGCAAAAAATGGTCATCTGTCTATTAATTTTCAATGCAAGTGCACATTTCTTGTCTTCTATTGTTCTCTAATTTCTCCCATACTTTTAAACCACACAAATTTAGCACCAACTCAAATACACAAAAAACCAACTGCACATCAACATATAAATCACACATAAAGAATAAACCTTTAAATTTTCCACTTTGAACTCAACTTTAACCCATGATAAAGGTAAGTTAGTACGA
Organism: Lactuca serriola; assembly: GCF_051521515.1. Taxonomy (NCBI): domain Eukaryota; kingdom Viridiplantae; phylum Streptophyta; class Magnoliopsida; order Asterales; family Asteraceae; genus Lactuca; species Lactuca serriola. The sequence goes on along the minus strand of NC_136412.1, from coordinate 14,106,455 downwards.
AATAGAGTCATATGTATCTTAAACAACTTGGTCAAACAAAATAGAATCATACATTCTAGTAGCTTACTATTATCATGGATTTATGGAAGATACTCCCAGCTTCATCAATTCGTAGGTCGGTGATCTCATCAAATGGCATCATTCAAATGATGTTGGACATTCCCCCAAAGTCCAATTGAAGGCCTAGCTTTTGATATGTTATGATCAGTGGATGCACATCCACGTTTAGTTGAACATAAGCAACGAGTCCAATTGACCTTATCTCTACAACATGATGATGCGTGCTCAGGTACATGGTTAACGCCTCCCTTAAGAATCTCCCACTTCTCTCCACCTTGTTCAAGTATTCCTTTTCGGAAACCTTGTTAAGCAAATTAGATGCATCATGTAACACCCCGTTTTCACTTTTCGTAGTTAAAAGGTATAAATTGTTGTTTATAAAAAATGAAGTGAAAATATATTGTTTTTTAGCCAAAGTGTTCAACATGAAAGTTGTAGTAGACGCCAATACAAATGTGCAGGGAACCGCATTTAATGCACATGACATCTGCAGTCGAGTTTGCGTACACAATAAAAAAGGTTGCATGCACGAAGAAATATGTCAGGCCTGGTCATAGGGCGCGACATGTACCTCTAGGTCTGATGCGTCTTTTCAGAAGTTCAACCTATAAAAGGAGGTTCACCCTCCTCATTTGCTTGCTCCATTCTTTTTCATAGAGTCTTTCTCTCTCTCTCTCTCACACACACACTCTCTCTCTCTCTCTCTCTCTATATATATATATATATATATATATATATATATATATATATATATATATATATATATCTCGCGCACGCGCGCGTGCTCTCTCCCTCGAGCATTTCAGTCCCTCACGATTCTAATTCTTGTATGTAGTTTAGTTAGCAAAGCTCTAGAAATTTTAGAAGGATATAAGAAAGTCAACATCAATGTTTTGCTCGCGACTATTCGGATTTCTTCAATCGATTAAGTTACACTTTCGCTTAAGTATAATTGAATATGGAGTACACCCGTTGTCTTTATTATGAACTTGTGTATTAGATTAATCGTTAATCCCAATTATTATACTGCTTAATCTACTTATGGGAGTGGTGTCTAGATAGACAGGTTGGTCTGGTTGTTGGATTTCAAAAAGGCTATATGTTGAAATGATCTTGCCTCCCGATTGTCTTGACCGACTAATCCTTATTTGATGGTCATTTTAGTGTTATTGGGATTAGTGAAGGATCTACTTATTTAGTTACCAAATTTCCATAGTTATTGATCATCTATAGTATTATAGGTTGATTCTTGTTTGGCGCATTTGCTCGCCAGTGGAACCGCCAGTTGGACTGTAGACATTTGTTCCGGCATTGTTCAAGTGGGTTTCCTCACCATACCTCGTATGACAGTGGATATCCTTGCATGATAGAATATACGACTTGTTAGTATATTCTTATACTGGTAGACTAGTTTAGTCTTATGTATGTTTGTTGTTTTCTTTTTTGGATGATATCATGTTTGGGAGGGTTGATGACCAAACGGAAAAAGGTCGTGAGTCAAAGATACCAAGGCATTGTCGTAACGGCGTAAGGATGTGATTCAATAGTTGTTATGTTTGGAGGGTTGATGAAGGAAAGGGCAAAAGGCTGTTAGTCAAAGATACCCAAGGGGTTGACTGAACAGTAAAAGGTTGCGAGTCAAAAATATATGGCAGAACGACGATAGGTTATGGGCCATTTTTTTGTATGCATTATATGTGTATTGTGGTATGTGACATTTTAGGGGACTCACTAAGATTTGGATTATAGTTGTGGATTAACTGTTTTTCGAGTACTTCATCAGATTGTGGGAAGGGGCAAGGCTTGACTATACACGCGTATCAGCTTCATGTTTTGAGATTTTCACATGTTCTATTTTATACACTGTTTTGAATGGGTTCTATTTTATACACTGTTTTGAATGGTTGGGTTTTGATTATGAAACAATGGTTTTCTTTGTGAATGAATGAATGTTTGAATGAAATATTATCTTTTAAAAATGAGAATTTTGGTTTAAAAATCGGGACGTTACACATCCATACACCGTAGTGTAGGTGTGAATTGTTTCTCTAGCTCATAAAATGGCCATTATCTGCAATGATGTCATTGACGAGAAGCGCGCCAATTCCGATATTATCTCCAAAGCCTATGAGCATTGCATCCGATTCAATATCGAATATGGTATGCGTTCATAGGCTTCTGCTAAGACCCAAGTCAGATTGTACCTGAATTATGAAAATACATATTATTAATTTTAACATTCATATATGCTTATAGAGTTTAATGGAAATAGAGTCATACATCATCTAATACCATATCCCCCAAGCCTTGTATGGGTTCTAGGAACACAATCCTAAATTCCCCTTGGTCAACTCTGTTAATTACATCCTCAATGTGAATTAGGGGTGGACTTGAATTTGTAATGTTAAGTGATAAGGACATATATTTCACAATAGGCTTGGATGGTGAAAAGATCCTGAGTAACCTTGAGCAATATCCAATGTCAACCATTTCTTCATTGGACAATTGTGAGTTGTACAATAACCCTCCTCATACAAAAGATGTACTTGAGATTATCTCCTTAAGGAGACCCTGCAATCAGTTTCATTATGTTAATATTCAAAGAGTATAAACAAACTTCACGCATATTACTAGAATTAATCAAAAAACTTATAACCAACAAAGTAAACCTAGCTAACATAATTAGTTAAAATGTCACCTTACTCTAGAATACAAGGTCCAAAGAAAGGAAGGGTTCCTTCAAACAAAGAAATCTTCCACACTATGTGAAGTCAAGGTAATCTTTTCTTGTATTTGCATTGTCTTGAAACTTTTTTGATTGGAGCCATAAATGTAAGAACTTATGATGGAATCAAAGCACTTCACACTATTTTGTAAATGATACGAAATAATAAATAATTAGAGCCTCAAATATAAGTAGTTTTGAAGGGATCGAAACACTTCGCACAAATTTCTAACTTCTAAATGATAAGAAAAAACGATCAAATTTCCTTAACGTCTAGATGATAAAAAAGATAGCACATTGAAATTATATAAACAAAAGAGATCAATATCATTACCATAGTGTCACATACTCAAGTTTGACACTACTTTTTTCCCGTGTGACTTATGAGAACACGACCATAAAACTAGGGAGCCGAAATAAAACCGAATGAACACGAAAATTTTTAACCTATTTTTTTTTTCAAAAATAAGGTGTTTTTTCATGATTTAAAGTAGAGTAGAATTTGCATGTTTTATATTAAAAATCCATCACTAGCTGGATTTTTTTATTGATATGTTACGTAATAACATTAAATGATAAAACAAAATAACAATAAACAAATATATTTAACAAAGAAACTAATTTTTGACATAAACAAAAGTTGTATTTAGTTTAATGGTTATTTTACGCTTTAAATTAAATAATCTATATACATTTTCGCGTTTCCATTTTATGTTCGTAAATTACATATTGCATATACATATATTTGTGTTTCCAGATTTGTTTTTTTATCATTGTCGAATGTTTTAGATGTTTTCTAAGAATTACAATTATTTTAGTAATAAATAGGAAATAGTATTGTTTAATAATTAAAATAAATTTTGACAACTTTTTAGAGTTTAATCTACATTATTTCTATTATCTAAGTTTCACACTTCATATCTCTGCAGTCTCATTTTTCATATATGAATTATAATCGGTGAGATAAAAAACATAAAAAAGAATGAGAAAAGTACCGTATATATAGTTTAGTAAGTTTGCTCCGATGGAGAGGAGACCGGAGAGGGAGAGCTACAGCCGGCAGAAGTCAGAGCTGCAGTCCGGCGAGGCGGCGAGCGGATGAAAGGAAAGATAGAGCGTACATAAGTGTCGAACCGTGCAACGATCGGTGAAGGAGGTAGGCAATTTTGCGACGGCGTTACTATTTTTGGCAACCGGAATAATTTTTTTAGAGTTAATTGTTTTCTTAAACTTAAATGTTTGAGTTAGAAGAGTAGTAAATTTCATTACGTTTTTCGTTTTTTTATAGAGTTTTCAAGAGATATAGTTTCCTAATTTACGTGGTATTCTAATGAAATAAGATTTGTTTCCTAGTTTACTTGGTCTTCCAATTTAGTAAATATTAAGATTTGTTTATTTGGTCTTCTAGTAAATTTCATTACGTTTTTATTTAATAGATAAACTATACATGTATGACCATATCAACATATCCCTTCTTTGTTTGGCTCTCCTTTCGTCGTTTGGCACTGATACCACGTGTCATGGGATGACTCTTTTAACTAGTGAATACCGTGTGTTACTTAGCTTAGTTTCGCGTAAGTCATGCTAACTTCTCTCTTTGTGATGTATTAATGAACTAGCAAGCAAAAAGCTAAGGCTAAAGACTACGACAAGGGAAACAAGTGTGTATATCACCTCAAACTCTTTATGTTACAAGTAAACTTCTCAATGATTTGCTACAAATGACTCTACCCCTATTTATAGGGTTCTTACACCGCCTCAAAGGAAGGATCTAGATCTCGATATTTCTTCGCTAATCTAGACTCTTGTAACTATATCTATATGACCTTTACAAGACTCTAGAATATGTCATACTAGTCTATGATGTCCTAGAGAATTTTAGGATGTTCTAACATTATTTAAGTAACTCTTGCATGATATATCATGTTCTAGATTGTTCCAAAGTCTTTCGAGTTGTACTAGCTTCCTTCATCGTCTTCTTAATTATTTTGGGTTGTTCCATATTGTTTCACGAACTTCTATAATATTCTAGCGTCTTCTAGAGTCTTATAAGGTGTTCTCGATCTCTCCATACACTCCTCGTATATTCTTGATCATTTCGGTGTTCTCTAGACTATCCTTAAAACTTTCGGAAACTTTGTCTGTGACACCCTTCCATACTTAGACCCTTGATATCATCGTCAAGTCTTCTTGTATAGTGATCTTTCAAGTGAGGTGTCATTTACGTACTTACTTCTTTGTTCGTCTTAGGTATTCTCGTAACCTCAAGGAATATCAGACCAACTCTTAAGTTGGATCGTTGTAATGTCCCAAAAATTATGAGGTAAAAACTTCATTTTAATTCAATCAAAACACTAATTATCTTTTATTCAAAAATCCAAAAGTATTTCATAATAAAACAGTCATTAAAGTATAATCCCAAAATCATCACAACGTGAAAACATGGGTGGATGTACTTCAATCACGTCGGACCCTTCCCTTTCGAACCGGAAGTACCTGAAATCATAACCATAAAAACCGTAAGCACAAAGCATATTGAGTTCCCCAAAATACCACATACCATACATACCATTGGGCCCAACCCACCATAATGGGCCTAGCCCTACCAAACCAATGGGCCCAGCCCGATCAGAAAAATATAAGAGTCACAAAGACAGTTAGCACCTACATAACATACAGTAGGCCTAGCCCTTCCTGATCCATGGGCTTAGCCCAACATATAAATGGGCCTAGCCCGCCGTATAATGGGCCTAGCCCAACATACAAATAAACCTTACCCGACATACCATGCAAGAGTCACAAAGACATCTAACATAACATAACCTAGTGGGACGACATTGGTGCCTTTAAGTCACGGGTACATTGAGGAGACTCACCTCAATCTGTTGATAACCAAATAACTGCTTGGGTCGCTGAATCGAATAACCTCGCACCATCTAACAATAAATACAACCTTAATTAATAATTAACCCGATAACCTAAAATTCGAGGCTCGCTCCATAATCCAGCTTCCTAAAGGGTAAAAGACCATTTTACCCTTTTCTTACTTGGCCCAAAACCAAGGCCCAACCCATTTGCTCAAAAAACCTGAATCGTTAAATGGCATCCCAGGACCCAATATAACCCATCTTCCTAATTGGGCCCAAAAACCATCATGAATCTAATTCTAAGAAAGCCCTTAGTCTAAGTGTTATTGTGGTAATGATAGCCCGGGGATTTTTCGAAGCAGCCATTAGAGATTCCTTACTGTAAGATTATGCATTCAGCTTTGTGATGTGTGTTTCCTCATATAGGAACGGGTCGAAGGCACCAATGCCGGCCCATATGTATGATTATATGTTTCCGGATTTCGATCTGATGTCGGACGGTGCCTGATGAATGTTTCTATGCTTTCCGAATTTTGGTTCGATGCCGGCGATGCTCGAGGAATGTTTGTATGCTTGATGTCTTCGTGATTCTTGCATGTGTCTGTATTTGTATGTTTCTGGATTATGGTCCGATGTTGGGCAAAGCCCGAGGAATGTTAGTATGCTTCCGGATTTCGGTCCGATGTTGGACGGGGCCCGATGAATGTTTATATGTTTATATTATGTGTATTTGTTGATATGTTATTATTGATGGGTTTTAGCCATAAGAACTTTCCTATGTGCGCATGCAAAACCCTAATGCTTGGATCTAGGCTTTCTACTAAACATGCTTTTGAATCCAAGACTTCTAATGACTAATTAGGTTAAATAACAACATTGAAACAGATCTAGAATCATACCTTTGAGTTCCTTGTTGATCTTGAGGTCTTGGAGCTTCTAGAGTCACAAATGTCACTCCTCTAATGGCTTACAAACACCAAAGCAAGAAGAATGATTTAGGAGAGAGGAGAGGGGAGGAATTTCGACCAGAGGTTCCTTGCTTTTTGTCAAAAAAAAAATCGAATTCCATCAGCCATAGGGTCTATTTATACTTGTAGACTCCTTAAGGGTTACAACCTAAACCCTAATTGGATAATCTTCTCTTAAGGTTATCCAAATCCATTCCATAGATAAGCATATGGACGATTTTAGCTATCCTAAACCTCTTAGAATTCGTCCATACCATATCCAAATGGATTTACAGTCTAAAGCTTAACTATCAAACAATTGACAGTTTATACCCCTTTATTTAATTAATCTCTTTAAGTCACCAAATTAATTCTAATTAATTCTATGACTTATATTAATCAAATAACAAATATATTATTCATTATATTATTCACATAATATATTAATAATATTTACTCTCTCTTAATAAATCATCCTATCAAGTTGCTATGGTGAAGGCAACCCAAAAGGACCATGCACAACCGGATCAAATACTTGCCTAATATAGTTGAAGCCTTAGACACTATTCCAACAGTCTCCCACTTGGATAAGTCTAGTAACTATATTTACAAGTACAATTTGGTTTGCAATCATAGCTCTCAAAGACGCTGTCAACTCTGATCTAATCAATCTTGTCCTTTAGATAAGGGAACGTACAATCCTCTGTTAGATATCATGCTGACAATCCTATGGAATGGTTAGTCACGCATTTAGGTTTCTCGATCTCTGATTTATTTGACATAGAACTTAATCGAACACATCAATTCAGTTCTGACCGGGCCCGGCACATAAGTCAAATCAAATCATCGAGTGGCCGAGATATCGCTTTTACCTTCTTAGATAAAAGTTACAGATAAACTTCGACTTATATGCATTTACTTATTCATTTACCAACTATACACAATAATACGTTTTATAACATCAAGTTACTGATGCGTTTTCGTATTATCAATGTACAATCAATTAACAAATAATAAACCATATATCTAGGTTTTAAGACTATATGATATTATCGTCTTGCGATCACCTTTTATTATCGTATTCCATAAGGTCATTCCAGCAAGCGCGGGTTTATTCCAATGCTCAAAACTAGTTCATAAGCACTCATGAACGTTGCAGCAATCCTTTGCTATGTCTAACACCATTTAGACATTCTACACACCAATTCATGACAATCTTCTTTCATATCTACTTCCAACATATGAACGATTGTGGACCATTTGAATAATTCGATTATTCCTAATAACCTCAATTATTCTGGAAGTCAAAACATGCAAAGTGAAACAATAGCTAAACAATTAACATAAGATAGTAACATTACTCATAAATAAAACTCCTTTATTTAATCATCAAATGTCAATTACATTTATCTATTACACGTTTCAAATTCTATCTAATCTACGCTAATATCATCCTTCAGCCCAATACTCCTAGCATGCTGCAAGTGCTTAACCCTACTCAGTCCCTTCGTAAGCGGATCTGCTGGGTTATCTTCTGATGATATCCTCTTCACTACGAGTTGTCCTTCTTCTACATGATGTCTGATGAAGTGATACTTTCTGTCGATATGTCTTGATCTACCATGATCCCTCGGTTCCTTGGTTAAGGCAACCACGCCTTCGTTATCACAGAAAATCTCCATTGGCTCCTTTATGGCGGGTACAACTCCAAGATCACCGATGAAGTTCTTTAGCCATATTGCCTCCTTCGACGCTTCGCTCGCTGCAATGTACTCTGATTCGCACGTTGAATTAGCTACGGTTTCCTGCTTGGAACTCTTCCATGTCACTGCTCCTCCATTTAGGGTAAAGACCCAGCCCGACTGCGAACGGTAGTTGTCCCTGTCAGTCTGAAAACTGGCGTCACTATACCCTCGCACCTTCAAGTCATCACTCCCTCCGAGGACTAAGAACCATTCCTTCGTCCTCCGAAGGTACTTAAGGATGTTTTTCACCGCAATCCAATGTGCTTTGCCAGGATTCCCTTGATATCTGCTAACCATGCTCAAAGCGAAGGCTACATCAGGGCGAGTACAAGTCATAGCGTACATGATTGAGCCAACTGCGGAAGCGTATGGTACTCGGCTCATTTCTGCTATCTCAGCTTCGGTACTCGGACTTTGAGTCTTACTCAATTTGGCATTACTTTGTATCGGTAGTTCTCCCTTCTTTGAGTTTTTCATACTAAAGCGTTTTAGTACTTTCTCTAAGTAAGTATTTTGACTAAGTCCAATTAGTCTCTTACTTCTTTCTCTTACTATCCTTATTCCCAAAATGTAAGAAGCCTCTTCGAGGTCCTTCATAGCGAAGCACTTCCCGAGCCAGGACTTAACTTCCTGCAGAGTCGGGATGTCGTTTCCTATGAGTAAAATGTCATCGACATATAGAACGAGGAAGCTTACTATACTCCCACTGGCTTTGACATATACACAAGATTCGTCTTCGCTTCGTACAAACCCAAACTCTTTGACTTTCTCATCGAAGCAAAGATTCCATCTGCGAGACGCTTGCTTGAGTCCATAAATGGACTTCTCAAGCTTACACACTCTATCCGGATGCTTCGGATCCACAAACCCTTCTGGCTGAGCCATGTATACATCCTCAGCCAACTTTCCATTAAGGAAAGCGGTCTTGACATCCATTTGCCAAATCTCATAATGTGACATCCTCAAAATCATGGCCAAAAAGACCGATTTTGTTTATGCTTTATAAAAATCAGAGTACTTCATTTTATAAAAAGGTTGCGGAATTTGTTCCCAGAAAAACATGGTAAATACGTTATTAAAACATTTTCGAAGAAACGTATTTATTTCATTTAAAAATGTTTGGGATGTCATCGTTAATACCGAAACATAAGCATAAACAGAACTTACAATGATTTACACTAGTGATCTACATCTCTTTTAAATCTCTCAGTGTAATGTCACTTCACTTCGTCACCTGTGATATACATAAACTGAGTGGGTCAGGTTGGGAAACCTGGTGAGTACATAGGGTTTTCAACCCACAATAATATAATTATTATGTTCAATCAAACAATCAACCCAATTACCCATCCCTATTATCTTCTTTACTCTTTAAGGATTTAACCTAAGAGTCATATATCCTGCATTCGTTTATTCCGAAGTCCCTTACTTCCAGGGTTATGGGACCGGCACTAAATCCATAGCTGCCAATGTTCGTTCATAAAGCACTAATTCCATAGCTGCTATAGTCTATTCATCGGGTACTAAATCCATAGCTACCAGTCTTTATCTAATAGGTACTAAGTCCATAGCTACCAATGTTCAACAGGTACTAAGTCCATAGCTACCAATTCCTACAGGTACTAAATCCTTAGCTACCAGCGTCTAACTAATAGGTACTAAGTCCATAGCTACCAATTCCCAACAGGTACTAAATCCATAGCTACCAACGTCTAAAAGGTACTAAGTCCATAGCTACCAGTGTTTGTCCCATAGGCACTAAGTCTATAGCTGCCAATGTATACTCACGTCATCTTCTATCTCTCATCATTCATCTACCCATCTCATACCCAACATTTTCGTATATATAAAATACGTATACAGTTTAAGTCCTTTAAAACATGTATAAAACGTTCAACCAACATAGACAGCAAGTATTCAGATAATGTGCACACATAGCACGTAGTTTATATAAAATACTTCATATCTATGTGTAAGATGAAAGGGACTATGCACTCACAACACGTAATATATATATAAATACTTCATATCTATGTGTAAGCTGAAAGGGACCATGCACTCACCTGAAAGGTGGTGAGTCGGCACTCGGACAGCACTTCGTTACTCTTAAAACAATTATCCCTTGACGAAACCTAGTATCATTACCACTAGAGTTTAGTCTAACGCTTGACGAGACTAATTTAATAGTCTAGCTATTATTACTATTATATAAGCGTTAAATAACACTCAATATAACTCATAATAATAGCCTAAATAATTATTTTAAGGTCCTAACAATGTTACTATAATTAAATAAAATCTATATTAAATATACTATAGGCGTAGCTCACTTACAGCGGGTTTTTATTAAAAACCGGGCTTCGCTGGAGCAGCGTTTCCGAGCCGAAAGCTTTTCTTCTCGGAGCCGTCGGGCGCTCCGGGGCTTTCTTCTCGTGATAGGGAGGTTCCCTAGACTTGGGAGGGGTTTAGGGAGGTTAGAGAGAAGTTAGAGAGAGAAAGAAAGGCTTATGGTGTGAAGAAAATATGAGGAGTTCACCCTTGTATTTATAGGAGTGTATAGTAAAGTAGTCTCCAAGCTTCGTCCGTAACTTTTGCATACGAGCTCCGTTTTTGTCTGTCTTTTTACTGTTGAGTTCCTATTAATGAGATCTTCAACTTTCATTTAGACCTCGTTGGCTAATTCTCATTCTATCTCGGATTTACAAAACTGTATCAAATTCGCCGCGCTTGAAAAGTAGGGACTAAGCTTCGTCCATAACTTTCGCATACGAGCTCCATTTTTGTCTGTCTTTTTACCGTTGAGTTCCTATTAATGAGATCTTCAACTCTCATTTAGACCTCGTCGGCTAAAAATCGACCGATCTAAAATTCAGATTTCGGGTTGTGCACTGCTATGCTAAATCTTAGAAAAATCATAACTTCCTCATACGAAGTCAGATTTGGGCGTTCTTTTTATCGATGTTCTTAGTTTAACATATTCTACGACTTTCATTTAGATCGCTAAGGCTAAATCTCGCTCTATCGTAAATTCACTATTTACGCTTCTCGGTATCGTGCCGGTCCCGTCGCGAAACTTCAACGGGTCATAACTTCTTCGTTATAACTCGGTTTTCGGCGTTCTTTATATGTACGAAAACCTTGTAACATACTCTACAACTTGATTAAGATTATTTATTCTAAATAATCTTTTGTCGAAAAGTCGTTTTCGACCCCTATTGCCTCTAATTTGACTAGCCCAGATTTGCGGGCGTTACACATAATCATGAAACGCGGCAATTGCTAGCATCACTCTTATAGATTTAATCTTCGCAACTGGTGAGAAGGTCTCATCATAGTCAACTCCGGGAGTTTGAGTAAAGCCCTTCGCGACCAATTGCGCTTTATATGTGTGTACGTTCCCATCCACGTCGGTCTTCTTCTTGAAGATCCATTTGCACCCAACGGTCTTGCGTCCGGGCACGTGATCAACCAAATTCCAAACTTGGTTATCATACATGGATTGGATCTCGCTATCCATTGCCTCTTTCCACTTTACAGACTCCGGGCCTGCCATGGCTTCCTTATAGTTATTAGGTTCATCAAGGTTTACTAGTGTACCATCACTAATATACGTGTCCCCTTCGGTAGTAATATGAAAGCCATAAAACTGGGGATGAACTCTAACTCTATCGGAACGTCTAAGAGGTAAGGATTCGTCAATTGGTTCAACCGGAGTTTCCTCCTCGGGTTGAACACCAGCGGTAGAGGTTCCTTCATCTATCGATTCTTGAATCTCTTCAAGTTCGATTTGCCTCCCACTGTCTCCTTGGCTTATGAGTTCTCGCTCTCGGAAAACTCCTCTCCTCGCAACGAAGACCACATTGTCCTTCGGTCTATAGAAGAGATATCCAAAGGATGTCTGCGGGTAGCCGATGAAAATACATCGCTCACTTCGAGGTTCAAGCTTGTCGTGAGTATCTCGTCTTACGAAAGCCTCGCAACCCCAAACCTTGATATGTGCCAACGAGGGAGCTTTCCCTGTCCACATCTCGTGAGGTGTTTTGGCAACCTTCTTAGTAGGGACTCGGTTAAGGATATAGGCGGCAGTCTCTAAGGCATACCCCCAAAAAGAGATTGGTAGCGAAGCATGACTCATCATAGAGCGAACCATATCCAATAAGGTTCGATTACGCCTTTCTGCCACACCATTCAACTGCGGTGTCCTAGGAGGCGTCAATTGTGAAACTATTCCACACTCCTTGAGATAATCGTGGAATTCAAGACTTAGGTACTCTCCTCCTCGATCGAATCGAAGCATCTTGATTTTCCTGCCCAATTGATTCTCCACTTCATTCTTGAACTCTTTGAACTTTTCAAAGGTGTCTGACTTTTGCTTGATTAAGTAGATATACCCATATCTACTATAGTCATCGGTAAAAGTCACATAGAAGCGGTTCCCATCCTTCGTGGTTGATCTAAACGGTCCACACACATCGGTATGTATTAGGTCCAATAGACCCTCACCCCTTTCACATGCACTCGGGAAGGGCGACTTAGTCAACTTTCCAAGCAAACAAGACTCACATGTGTCATCTTCCCTAAGGTCGAATGACTCCAACACTCCATCCTTTTGGAGTTGGGCTATACGTTTTTTTGTTGACATGTCCAAGACGACGATGCCACAAGGATGCTTTATCCATACTAGTGGAAGAACCAATATTCAAAACATCATTTCCTAAGTTATCAACAATCATAACGGTTTCATATATTCCATTACATGGTATAGCTTCAAAGTAAAAGACACCATTTAGATAAGCCAAAATAGAACCATTCTCATTATTAAAAGAAAATCTAAATCCTTGTCTATATAAACCATGAAATGAAATGATGTTTCTTGCCATTTCTGGCGAATAGCAACAATTGTTCAAATCTAAAACGAAACTATTCCTAAGCACTAAGGAATACACTCCAATCTTGGTCACAGGCGACGATCTTCTGTTCCCCATGATTAGATTGATCCTCCCTTGCTCCACATCCCTACTTCTTCTTAGTCCCTGCACATTAGAACAAATGTGATAACCACAACCGGTATCAAGAACCCAAGAAATAGAATGATTAGAATCGTTAGATTTGATTGTATATATACCTGCGAAAGATGGCTTGATCTTTCCTTCTTTGATTGCTTGCAGGTAATCCGGGCAGCTTCTCTTCCAATGTCCTATCTTGTGGCAGTGGTGGCACTCTGCCTCCTTCGGGTTAGAGCAGGGCTTAGCGGGATCAACTTTGGTCCCACTAGAAGAGGCACCATCTCGGGCTTTCACCTTGCGATAGTTCTTCGATGAAGCTTTCCTCTTCTTTCCCTTCCCTTGTCCAATAGCCAAGACAGGAGCAGCGGGCGGATTGGGAGTGGGTGCAACAGACTTGTCCTTGAAGTTGCTCTCAGCAACCCTCAAGAGACCTTGGAGCTTGATTAGGGTGACCTCTTCTTTGTTCATGTGGTAGGTCATCCTAAATTGGTTGTACATCGGAGGCAAAGAGTGAAGCACCATGTCGATCGCCAAATCCTCACCGAAGTCAACATTTAACTTGTGAAGGCGGTCGACATACCTTTGCATCTTTTGCAAGTGCACGGTAAGAGATTCTCCATGACCCATCTTCGCGGAAATCATGTTAGTGATAATCTCGTACCTCTCTTGTCTTGCGTTTTGGTGGTACCTCTCCAATAAGTCTTGATGCATCTCGTACGGGTACATGTCCTCGTAGGACTTTTGGAATTCGGAGTTCATGGTGGCGATCATGATGCAATGTACCTTCGTTGCATCTCGCTCATGAGTTTCAAAGGCGGTGATTTCGGCGGGAGTAGCAACTTCGGGGTTGATTTTCTCGAGCTTCTCATCGAGGACATACTCCTTATCCTCATAGCGAGCAATGGTGCGAATGTATCTTATCCATTCGCTAAAGTTCGTTCCATCGAAGGTGACCTTTTGGCAAAGGCTCATCAACGTGAAAGAACTAGCAGCAACGTTGTTTGCGTTCGACATCTACAATTAGAAAAGGACAAAGATAGATTAGAATAAGAATCCCTAATAATCACCCAATAAGAAAATTAGGGCTAGGATCCAACAATAACATTTACATATTAGAAAAGGGATGCCGTAATCTAACATGCAAATAAATTGAAGGTAAGTGAATGACGATTCACTAATTCTCCATCACAAAAAACCTAAACTATTAGTCCTAAGTGTTTTTGAGAATTCCTAGGTTCGGATGAGATTCATTGAAGCTATTCAATGGTATGTTTAAATCTCGATATGCCCCTCTCGTTTGTGACTGGGATGTCGAGGATCACAAAGCGGGTGTGAATTACCATGCAAATTCACATGGTGCCTTCATTGTAACAATCACATATTCGATGTGCCGGTAAACCACACACGCTCCATCGAACTATGATAAACAATGAATCACCCTTTGCCACCTTCGCTTAGAACCAATTAGTGTGCCGGTAAACCACACACGCTCCACTAACATCTTAGCAAGGTGCAAAGTGTAATTTCATGGGATTGCATCAATTCACTTTTCCTAAAGTAACTATGATTGGGAAATTTTGGAAAAATATGTGTAGTTACTTTGTATTTCTTATTATACTTTTAATGAGAGAATGAGGTTGCCCTATCCTACCCGTTCGGCTAACGACCCTCCACCAATCAAGCAAGCGGTGGGTGTGAGTGTACACCCATTAAGCGCCATTTTATAGGCCGCAACCTTATACCCACCTTATAGATCGGCTTCGTGAATGAGGCCTACTAACGGTAAGACTAGCATTTAGTTATACATATATATATTATTCTAGTAATATCATATTAGTATAAGGTTGTATTTTAAAACTTTTAAAATCTAGGGTTTGAAATTTAAGTTGTCTAAATTAAAGCTTTTAATCACAAAAGTAAATTTCAAAACATGAGGGTAGGTTTTAAACATTTAAAACATGGAGGATCAAATAACAAATAATTCCAATTAACAATTAATATCCTAATTATCTATATTTGATTTATTCAAGATTTCTTTGAAAGATAATTACCAAAATAGTTAAATAATTAATTAATTATCATATAAGGAAATTAAATATTTAATTAGTTGATAAATATCTTTTTCTAGATCAAGATAATAGTCATATATATCATAAAATCGGATTTAGGTTGATCTATTATGATTAAGGTAAGTTTCCATAAGATAAACACAAAGAAATCCCGAATCTGGTCATTCCTGACGCCTGGACTCGCCGAGTGCACAAGGGGACTCGCCGAGTCAGGCCTACTCGCCGAGTCCACCTTGGGACTCGTCGAGTCAGTGACTCAGAAAACAAAAAATCGAATTTTGCAGGTTTGTTTCAGTTAATCAAGCAACAATTTAAAGAAAACCAAGCTAGGCTCTGATACCACTGATGGGTTTTAGCCATAAGAACTTTCCTATGTGCGCATGCAAAACCCTAATGCTTGGATCTAGGCTTTCTACTAAACATGCTTTTGAATCCAAGACTTCTAATGACTAATTAGGTTAAATAACAACATTGAAACAGATCTAGAATCATACCTTTGAGTTCCTTGTTGATCTTGAGGTCTTGGAGCTTCTAGAGTCACAAATGTCACTCCTCTAATGGCTTACAAACACCAAAGCAAGAAGAATGATTTAGGAGAGAGGAGAGGGGAGGAATTTCGACCAGAGGTTCCTTGCTTTTTGTCAAAAAAAATCGAATTCCATCAGCCATAGGGTCTATTTATACTTGTAGACTCCTTAAGGGTTACAACCTAAACCCTAATTGGATAATCTTCTCTTAAGGCTATCCAAATCCATTCCATAGATAAGCATATGGACGATTTTAGCTATCCTAAACCTCTTAGAATTCGTCCATACCATATCCAAATGGATTTACAGTCTAAAGCTTAACTATCAAACAATTGACAGTTTATACCCCTTTATTTAATTAATCTCTTTAAGTCACCAAATTAATTCTAATTAATTCTATGACTTATATTAATCAAATAACAAATATATTATTCATTATATTATTCACATAATATATTAATAATATTTACTCTCTCTTAATAAATCATCCTATCAAGTTGCTATAGTGAAGGCAACCCAAAAGGACCATGCACAACCGGATCAAATACTTGCCTAATATAGTTGCAGCCTTAGACACTATTCCAACAATTATATATATCGAGCTTTGCTCGATGCCGGACTATGTCCGATGCCGGGCGGGGCCCGATGTCGGACATTGTCTGATGCCGGGCGGGGCTCGATGAAGGGGCAGGTCCCACGATATGTTTATATGTGATTATGTGCTTATGTGTATGGTATGTGGTAGGTTAGGGAGACTCACTAAGCTTCGTGCTTACAGTTTTCAGTTTTGGTTTCGGGTACTTCTGGTAGAAAAGGGAAGAGCTCGGGATGACTGCAATGCACACACCATTATGTTTAGCTTAGGATGTTTTACTCTGATATATTAGCATTTGTTTTTTGATATGATGTTTTAAGATACTATGACTTATATTTTGATGAGATGATTTTGATAACTATGGTTTATTTATAATTTAAAAACGAAATTTTTGGTCATGATTTTTGGGATGTTTCACAATCGTTGTCTTGCACAAATTTATTTCAGCTTCCAGCGCAACTAATTTCTCACGTAACTCGTTCTACAAGGTGTTGATAAGTCCAAGGACTTCTTCCTCGATGACATTGATGGTCTCCTCGAATTTGTCGCTCGTATCACTTATCTTTGCAACAAACAGATCGATAGTATCCTTCCACTCAAAGATCTCACCGACGTTAATCTCCACCCTTGTCAGCTTATTCTTAAAGCTGTTTAAGGTATCTACCGACTGGTCCCTTGCGCTCTTCTTGTATCGTTGACCCCCACCTTCAACGATCGGGGGAATGTTGAGAATCTTACTTCCTTTTGTAGCCATAATTTTTGCTTGCAAGAACTCTAGCTTTGATACAACGTGTCACATACTCAAGTTCGAGACTACGTATTTCTTATGTGGCGAACCGAGGTCCCCCATAAAACCCCAAAACCAACCCTACCATATTACGTATGCCAATTGGTTTCGCCTTGTCATGGACTAATCAGAGAAGTGACACTAGCCCCCGACTAGTTGTGTCTAACCCGCTACAATCCTTTTATTTTCAAGCTCTTCAACGACTCGGCCAGAAGATAATAACTAGATTAACAACGTCCTTAGTCTAGCTCCCCCCCACCCCCACCTAATGCCAAGCTAATCTGTACATGATCTTCTTCTTCTCAGTCAACACGGTCACGAGATACTTAACCCGTGACAACTGGCTCTGTTTTCCATATTTTTATAATCCTAAATATCCTACATAGATTAGAATACTAACTATAAACAAAATAGTACTTACTATTATAACACAAGATTTATATATGCTTTCCACCATTTTTATAGTGTTGTGCACTGAAAAGCGAACAAGGTTACCGTTGGAGAAGAAGAAAGTATTCATCTTACCTACTCTTAATGTCATCGCTATCTTAGGGT
The DNA here is from genome assembly GCF_051521515.1 of Lactuca serriola. Lineage (NCBI taxonomy): Eukaryota > Viridiplantae > Streptophyta > Magnoliopsida > Asterales > Asteraceae > Lactuca > Lactuca serriola. The sequence continues at coordinate 14,088,572 of NC_136412.1, read as the reverse complement.
TAAAGTCTTAAAACAATTTAAATGAAACAATGTAAAATTACCTTTATGTTACAACAATCTTTGTCTTATATTGAAGAGTGGTAGACCGGTAGTGATGGTCTTAGATTAGTTTGTTTGAAGAGTGGTAGAGTGGTAGTGATGGTGGTGGTGGTGCGTGTATTGCTGTTTTTCAATCATGTAATATCGTGTAATGCAATACAGACACCTCTTAGGGCATCTATAATGCATTGAACTCCATAGAGTTCAATGGATTGCCACATCATCTTTCTACAATTCATACGCCTCTATCATTTTTTTTTCATAAATGTATTTCACTCTTCAAAGTTAAATAGAATGTTACAAAATGCAATTTATAGTAAATATTTAAGAATTAAAAACTTTTTTTTTCCAACTGAAGAGTTCAATGGTCATTGAACTTCAAATCCATTGAATGTAATGTGACATCTTATAATGGTAGAGTTTTATCCGTTGAATGACACATAGACTTGCCACCTCATTCAACTCTCCTATTAAACTCCCCATTATAGATGCTCTTATTAAATTAATCAATGCATGGTTTACTTTATTAATGAAAATTGCAAGAACTGAAATCATAAAAATTAATACCATATACTAAAAGCAATTCTTGCTCCACGAAACGACATTGTCTTATCCATTAAATTTAAACCAGTCATCACTAAGCTTATACACTCTTGTTCATCGTCTATCGTATTTAATCTTGAAAATGTATAGAACAAAAAAAAAGTTTTAACGATTTCTTTTTTCCTCAAAAAAGAAATTTCTTAAAAGCCATGATAAAATTAAGTAAAATCTATATTTGTATGCCTTATTGTTAATATCTAATCTGGTTAATATTAAAAAAAAATACAAAAAGAAACTTTTGAAGAGTGCTAGTATATTTTTTCAAAAACCGGAAACTTCTTCAACCCCATAGGGATCGGAGGGGGCCATGGCCTCCCCGATTTTAAGCCTAATAGCTTACATATATAGTTTTTATTTTTAAATTAAATCCAATGGTCATTATAATTGTTAATTTGGATCCATGTTTAGAGTTACAAATTTAGTTACGAACAAACAAAATCATCCGAAAATCAATGATGAAATTTAAAATAAAATCATTGATAAAATAAACTGATAGAATCAAAAGAATCGGTATTACGATTAGGAAATTAATAGAACTAAGAAACTATCTTAGAAACTCTATAAAACAAAATCAAAGCTACAAAATTATTAACTCAAAGATTTGAGTTTAAGAAAACAAGATCTAGAAATTTCGGAAGCTGAAACATCCAAATCTCACCGGAATAACGCCGTCGACCGCCACCAACTGCATCTCTCCCACATGTCTTTGTCGCCACTAGATGGACCACCGCTTCTCCTTCGTTTGCTTTTCGCTTCTCCGCCTTGTTCTCTTTTCTCTTTCGTTCTCTTTTCCTGTTGCGGCCGATGACCAATCTCCCTTTCCGATCTCCTCTCCAGACTCCACAAGAGGACTATACCGGTATTTTTTTTTCTTTCTCTCTCTGAGTCTGTTGAGTGTTTCCTTTCTCTTGCTTTATGTCTATGGGTATTAAGTATTGTACTAAAATGATGGTAGATGGCATATAGGCATATAGGCATTAGCAAAGCTCTAAAAGTATTTTATCTGAAAAGTCTTTATCATTAATTTTAAATTCATTGATATTATCGATTGATTTTCTATTATATAAAACCTTTATAAAAACTAAGAAAGAATATACATAGTAGTAGATAGTAGTGTATAATAAAATTGATTAAAATCACAAGGTATTATTTATGTATACTTTGGAATCATCATAAAAAACATCCAATAACTTATATTTTATTAGAAAATATAGATGTTTGATATAATATATTTGTTGGTTGTTATTTTTATTTTTAGTTATATTTTGTTATTTAGCAATTGATAGTTAATTGTTTTATGTAGTATATATCAATGTGAAAAACAATCAACTATTAATGTTTTAATTAAAAAAACATGTCAATTCTACTTAAGATCCCGAAAAACCATCGGATATTATTTTGAATGAAAATACAAAATAGCTAGTATATCATTTGAAAGAGAAGTTGTTGAAAAGATTAATCTAAAAACAATTGTGCAATACTTAAAAATGCAATTTTGAAGAGGGATATAATAATCTTTGTTTTGAATTTTGATATGTTATAATTGTGAAACATTTTTTTTTCTATATGGTTTTGTTTTAAAATTTTAATTTTGAACCCCTAGTTATTATGCTTGTGTTCTGCCCTTAAAATCTACAATACTCATAATCTCTATAGAATATTTCTAAATCTTTTTATATATAATCTTTTATAAAAAGATATTCTCATAGTTTCTTCGACCCCTGAATAAAAAATATATTTTTCATAGTTTCTTGTTTAGTCTTGAAAGAAGCAATAAGAACAAAATAAAACTAATTGAATTATATGATACCGATAATGAAATAGATTAAATTATAAATTACCTAGAATAAATTTTCTTAAATATAAAAACAGATTATATAATTAACTGATTTTAAACTAGCCATAAGAAAAGTAATACAACACAAATTTCCACATAAATAATTATGGTATCAAATGACCAAAATAAAAGTAATTGAATAAAACAACACCCATTATAAGTTATAGAAACCTATAATCCCTATAAAATATTTCATTATTTCTCCGCGTCTCTTGTTTATATTTAGGGATAATGACTTAAAAGACCATTGAAGTTTCAAATTTGTTCAAAAAACACCTTCAAACTAAGACATATGTTTAAAAAACACCAACGAAGTACATATTGTTCAAAAAACACCATCTTTATGGTTTGGAGTAACTTACATGTTTAGTTCCTAACTTTTTTTTTTTAACTCGGACAGTCCCTAGCGTTTATATTTATTTTTTCTTCGAACCATGATCGAGTTAAAAGACTTATATACCCTTATTAGTTTTATTTAACATTTATTGTTATTATTTGTTAATTATTTATACAGTTGATATATTTATAATAAATAATAACATAAATTGTATAAATAATTAATAAATAATAAAAATAATGTTAAATGAAAGTAATAAATATATATTAGTCTTTTAACTTGATCAGGGTCCGAAGTCGAAACAAATTTAAACTAAAGGGACCATCCGAGTTAAGAAAAAAAAAGTTAGGGACTAAATATGTAAATTACCTCAAACTATAAAGATGGTGTTTTTTGAACAGAACATGTACTTTGTTGGTGTTTTTTGAATATATGTCTTAGTTTGATGGTGTTTTTTGAACATGTGATACTTGAATGGTTTTTTCCGAATGAATTTGAAACTTCGATGGTCTCTTAAGTCATTTTGCCTTATATTTACTCCTACAAAAATAAATAAATAAATAACTATATTTTCAAATTAAAAAAATACCCCATCATACCCATTTAAAAATTATTTCAAATACACAATACCATCATCATTTTGCACTTTTTCTCAAGAAAATGACAAAACAAATTACAAAGAAAAGAAAAATAAACTCCCATGAAACTTGTTTTATTCGATTAGAGTATCACCCGATTAACTAATATTGAGGGTAGCCAAATCTGAATCGTTTTTATAGCCGTTGAAAGTGGGGTTTCGTAGGTCAAAACTAAATTCCAAATCCTCTATTGGAGAATATATGTCGGGTCGCCGGTCGGTACCGGATTGGTTTCCCCATAAAACAAACAAGAAATCTATCCCAGATTAAATGAATGGTTTCTTGAAAAATTGGAACATTCTAGAGTAAACGTTCAATCGGACGATTCTCGGTGGCTTCTCGTGATCTTGATCCGTGAAAGTACAAGTACAAACTTGATTCTTGGTGTCTCATAGTGTATATGTGGTATATGTAGTATGTATGATTACATGTTAATTGTTTTATTATATTACTAGTTTATAACTCGTGGGAACCACGGTTATAAAATTAATCAAACTTTTATAGTAAAAACTCAAAATTATTAATAAGTTATTTTAAATAAATTATTAATTTAAGAGATACTTTTATTAGTTATGTGAAATTATAATCATTGATTCAAATAAATATATAAAATTAATTTTTAATATATTAGATATTTTTTATTTGTGAATTAATAAAAACAATAATTTAAAATTTAAAATTTAAAATTTAAAATAGAATCACATTAATGAGGAGGTGTAATAAATTTAAAATGGAAAACTAATAGATTGACAAGTGGCAACACATTAATTAAAATGTCTAATATGATGACACATGACAAAAAAACTACTCTTTTATTAGTATAGGGATGCGAATGATATATATATATATATATATATATATATATATATATATATATATATATATATATATATATATATATATATATATATATATATCGGGTGAGTTTTAATAGATAACCATAATTAACCAAAGAACAAAGGAACCAATCTTTTTTTCAACTTTTAGAACTTAGTTTTTATCAAAAAAAAAAAAAAACTAAAAATACAGAAATTCATAACTTTTTATCCTTTTTTCAATGATATAAAATTTGATTTTTTTACATCAAATTCACAATGTAAATTTTTAAAAATTCACAACGTGAATCCGAAAAATATTTTTCACATTCACAATGTAAATATATGAATTTAGATATTTTTAGATTTTTTTCGATAAAGAATGAACTTTAGAAATTGAAAAAAAAGATTTGGTTCCTTGAATAACCAATAATTATGGTTCTCTATTGAACTTTCCGTATATATATATATATATATATATATATATATATATATATATATATATATATATATATATATATATATATATATATCCCCTATTCTAATAAATAAATAGAATAACGCCACGTGTCAGTCTCTCAAACCCCCAAAATAGAGTTTTCCTGCTTCTTTTCTTCAGGTCTAATTACGTAAATGCCATTCACTTCAAATAGGGACAATAAATCCGGAAAAAAATAAACTCAAAAAATGCAATCAAATAATTTAAATGAATAAAAGATTTGCAAATAATATGAAAATATCGGTTATTCAAATTTCAAATTTGAAATACCCGATTTAATATGGAAGTTTGTTTATTGTGATTGGAAATTAAATAATTTCCATTGATTAAATCCCAAAAAATCTGCCCCAAATTATCAAATACCGAAATATATACAAGTATATACCATCTATACACTTCTTTTGTGTTCAGTATTCTGCTTCAGAGAATTCTTTACAAACGGTCTTCTTCTTTAGTTCTTCTTCACTGTTTTTAATGTAATTTATTCAATCATTTAACTTGCTAACATAAATTCTTCAATCATTCCTGTCGGTACCAGGTTTACTGCATAATCATCCTCCGCCCTCTTAATCCTACAACGCTTCCATAAACACATATAAGGTTAGTCTTTTCAAATTAATTTGTAGTATTTATTTAATTTTATGTTAAGATCGTTCTATTATTGTTAGAATAAAGAACCAGAAATCAAGAGTACCAATGTTTCTATGCTCTTCATGATCTGATTTTTCAGTATCTGTCATGTTGTCAGAATATGAGCAATCTTCTTCTTCATCTTTTCCTTATTCTTCTTCCTCGTCTCCTTCTTCTACCTCTTCAGTTAAAAACACGATTTAGCAAAACACGATTTAGCAATGTCTTATTTATTATTAAAATTATACACCAATTAAGAAACAAAAATTGTTAAAATGTTTAATAGTAACTAGAAATGAGGCCCGTGCGTTGCACGAGTCGGTTTTTGTTGTTGATGTTTGGCAGGTTACGAAAGTAGGATGCTATAATGTCATTCAAATACTAAGCAACTGTATAGATTGAATAGAGTATAATATCAAATACATGGAAATATGAAAAAATGAAACAAATAGCAATGTACTTTGTTTGTTGGTAAAAAAATGAACTACAAAAAAAAAACCAAAAAAAAAGATGTAAATTCAAAGCGCATTGCTATTTAGTGCACTTAAAACGAAAAAAATGGAAAGTACACATAATGGCAATAAAACCATTACTGCTGAAATTGGAAGAACCTAAAGAACTGTAGCCTCCACATCCTTTGACTCTCAAATTCCAGCTGCAACTGTAAAAAATGTCTACATATATGTTTATATAAGCACAACTTGTGGCATTATAGATATACACAATCAATAACATCTGAAACTTAAAAAAGTGCATCATAATGCAAAAGAAAAATGAAAAATAGTTCGGTGGATAAATCATCAAAAACTAATAGTTTAATGACTAAATCAATAAAAAAAATGTTAGTGTAGTGGCTTAATTAGTAAATAAAATTTTTAGACAGATAAAACAAACATAATGATAAAAAGATTTTTTTTTTTTTTTTTATTTGTAATTTCTATAACATCAAAAGAGGCCAATTAGGTCAATTTTCAAGAAAAGAGTTGCATACTTGGAGGTGACTTGCTACATTTTCCCTAGTAATTTCATCCAAATATCATGAAATCAAGAATCCTTTTAGACAAAGCTTCTGCATTTTACAGAAGCAACAAACTTTGTATGAAAGATCAATTGACCAAAAAGCAGTAAATCATTATTTTTTTTATCCAAAAAGAAAAAGAATATGAAGGGGCAATTTGGACAAAAACTATGGCACTGGCCGGAGTAGCTCCGTATGAAACCTTTGCTTTCGAAAGTAATGAAGCAATACATTGTTTCAGAAGATGTGTACTTGAAAGTTATAAATGTATCCCAAACTCTATTTTATTCGGATTGTTGTGTTGTATAAAACCATGGTCAAGGGTAAAATTGGTATTTGGTCATTAAAAAAAACATATCGGTACAACACGATAACAATGAACAAAATATACATGTCGGTTTGCAATATCATATAAAATAAGTGAATCTTTTTTAATTTGCAAAGTATTCCAGCCAATATGAGGCACTCTACAACCATTCACAGAATCAAAACGTCCAACCACCCCGGGAATCAAACCAAGACCTCTCACTGAGACACCAAACATTGAATCAGTTAACAAAAATTATTTTAAGTTACAAGTTACAACTACTCACCTGGCCCGTTTTCTTCACTTGACTTAAAAAGTAGCTGCAGGCCACGACAAATGCCTAATTACCTAAATTATCATATATGTAAAATGTCATATTAAGAGATGACAGTTCCATGAAACATACTATTAGGCCGTTAGTAGCTTCATACCACTTGCAGAACAACTAATAACTTCACCCTATTGAGTCGATTCAGTAGTACAATTGCCAGAAATTAAGTCACTGTGCAAGAGCAGATAACCATTTTGAAATAAACAACATCATCAAAAAGTTTAAATCATAAATTTAGTATATGAGAAATTAAATTTAGAATATCCAAAACTAACGTCATCATCATTAACAGAAAGACTCTCTTGAATGATGCAGTCAATCTTTTGTCAAAAACTTATTGATCAACTATATGAAAAGAAATTAACCATGTTCAGTGCCTTAGTCAAATCTATAAACCCATACGTTATTATGTTCTAGCAAAAGGAACAAAAAAAAAACACCTCTCGTTTTGTATGTTGCTGCCTATTAACCCACCGTTTATGCCCTTGAAAATTTTCTGTCATGCTTTTCAACTTTTATAAATATTACAATCATAGAAACCTTACGTGTTTTCAACTTTTAAACTTAAATCTAAACATAGAAACCTTAGGTCTTTTAAAGCTCAAAGAAGTTGAAACATTTATATAAACAATAAATTAAAAACTTTTGAATACACAAATAGCTTTATGTATGACCATTTATAAAGGAAAATTTAGCTAATAAGTGATTTACCTGTCTACTTTAAATATCTCCCTCTCAATCTCCTCTATTCTTCAATTTCATATGTCGGTGGTTGGACATAAAAGATGTACACCCATTGGAAGAGGATGGTAGAAGTCGAGATAATACTCAGTTTCGAGACAAATTTGACAGTAAATTGGTAACCTGTGTGGAATAAAATCTCCAAATCAAACAAAAAAAATGCAACCAAGAAAAAACCGAATTGAAAAATTAAGCAATCGGAAACTGAAATTCAGACTTGACGAACGAAACCCTGCCTGAAGATAAGGCAGGAATACCCAAAAAAAAACGAAAATTAAAAACATTAAACCTGGAAAAGGAATGATTCAAACGAAGTACGAACCTGGTGAAGGAAGTCTGAAGAAGAAACAATGGAGAATTCGGGGCACCCGAGAAGCGAAGGGGGCCGACAATGGTGTGTTCATGGTCACCATTAAGCACCAAACTGGAAATTTTACCCTATTCCTTCAACCGATTTAGGACTAAAGTAAATAACCCAAGGAATATCTAACCTCGCAGTGGTGTTCTTCAAAAGATGAAAGAGTAGAAGGTCCGATGGATTTTGACTTCGACAAAACAAATCGAATCATCATAAATGGGTATGAGAAACAGACCTGATGCGTGTGTCGATGCCCGCATCTTCACCGAACGGCCGTCACTATTCAGCTTTACGGAGGTGAACGTGTACTATTCCTGTTCACGATCAAACAACTTGTCGCCTCTGGTAAACCGGAAAGCTTCGGTGGGGAATTTCTAGTCCCGTCGTACAGAGGCTCTTCGTTTCTCGACCCAAAGCGCATAGGTGGATGAGAAAGCAGGTGGGGGGAAGGTAAGCAGAACCTGTCGGGGAAGGCATGGGAACCACGGTATCAGCTCCGTTCTTATCTTGGGGAAGGATTTGCCGGTGTGAAAGAAAAGCAAGCAGACGGGTAAAGTGGATGAGAGAATGGGAGGCGGTGGGTTTTTGGAAAAATAGCAATCGGTGGAGAGGATAACGTACACGTGTGATAGTAGAATGAAAACTAAATCTGACAGCAACCAGGATACAACACGTAGCAAGGGAACCTAATTATTATATATGAACGATTTTAACATACACGTGTCTAATACACCGACCCACATGTGTACAAATCTGGGACCAATTTGGCTAGGACTAAAATTAAAATCCTTTGTTAGAAGGACACAATTGAACATGTATATATATATAAAAGAAGGATCATTTTTGCCCTAAAATTAAAATCTTTTATTAGAATGACACAAGTGAACATGTATGTATAAAGGAAAGACCATTTTTGTCCCATCTTTAGCAAATTTACTGTAGCTAAGGATGGAGAATTTTAATATATAGTATAATAATAAAATCTACAAGTTAAATGAGGCAAAAAAAGAAAGTTATTTACTGTAGTTATCAAAAAGTTCCATGTATAGAAACATTGGTGTTTTCATTGTTATTTACTGTAGCTATCAAACATCAGACATTGCTATAAGAAATCAGAATTTTTTTTCATAACAATGTCTGTTTTCATTGTTATTTACTGTAGCTAGCAAGGTTATCATAGAATGTTATTTTGTGTATCTCATAATAAAAAAATCTACAAGTTAGATGAGGCAAAAAAAGAAAGTTATTTACTGTAGCTATCAAAGTTGTTATTATAGTTCTTTCATATCTCAAAGTGTGTAGACATTTTCTTTAATCTATTTTAAACACCATTTATCAAAACACCTCTAAGATAAATTAAAAAAACAACAATCTACTTTTAACTTATTTTTTATATTAGCATTCTATTTAAATTTTCCCTGTTACAACATTATACTTTGTAAAAAAGTCTACCCAATTTAGCAATGTCCACTAAAGTTGTGATTTTACAATTTGATTATTAAAATCTTATTTCGTTTTAATGATTTTATTATGTTTGTTTTTTTAGGGCTTTTTATTCTTCTCACTCATATGATTTACAACAACATGTATATGAATTCCTCTTTGGTTTTCCTAATTTGTTCTTTGCTTTCCTTGAAGAAGAATGCAAACTCGATGAATTATAATTTCAAGTAACGCCCGTTTACCATTTTTTTTATATTAATTGTTTTGGAATTGTGATTCTTGTTGTACATGTAGATTGCACAAGGGATTAATTGTTTTGGAATTGTGATTCTTGCTAATCCAGGGACCATTTCTGTAACTTTTCGAAAAATCTGCTATGTCTAAAGAAATTTTGAAACACTATTTTTTTGGTGCAGATATCTTATTTTCTATATTTGTACTAAATAGGAACTAATTTAGTATTGTTGCATATATCTTATTTGCTATATTTGTACTAAATAGCAACCATTTTAGTATGTATTTATACACTTTCAATATTTGCATATATTACTTTACAAAAATTCTTTTTGCTTACATTTCTATATGCTTTTAATTGTCTTGCAGAAAATGAATATTGGGAATAAAGTCTACCTAAAAAATATTGAACAGATTTATGATAATTCACATATCAAGATACGGGTGCTGAAAATGTGGAACTTTGTCAAAAATAATACGGTTTGTTCAATTGAAATGATCCTGATGGACGAGGATGTTTGTTGTATTTCGTATATTTTTTATACCTCATTCAGTATTACATATGTTGCAACAAACAAATAATTATTATTTATGTGATTTAACAGGGTACAAAATATCATTCTCGTGTCTTCAATCAGAATTTCTCCAGATTTGGTCATCTATTAAAGGAAGATGAAACTTATATAATTCTAAAACCCAATATGGCGGCTATTATTAATGGTTTTAGTTATACAGGTCATAAGCAAACAATAACTTTAGATTGAAAAGTATCCTAAAAAATGTGAGGATTTCTCAGGTCTGGTCAATAGATTTATGTTTGTTGATTTTAATTCTATCATAGAACAAACATGCCCAAGAGACACATTCTTTGGTAAGTTATTAAACTTTATTCCAATTACTTTTATCACTTGTGTTCTTTATTATACATTTTATTATTTATTTTTTTTGATGTTTTAATAATAATGCAATAGTATAACTTGTGTTACACTTGTGTAGATGTTATTGGACAGATTGTCTCATTTCGACCGCTGGAAACATCAAATCCTATAGCATCTAAGCATTATATAAAACTCACTCTTAGCAACCTAGAGTGAGCTTATATATTTTTTTTATTTCTTTATTATCTTTAATTAAATAACAATTTAATAGTATTAACTAAATTCTTTTTTTATTTAGGTATGTACATCTTAAGGTTACTATCTTTGGAAGTCAAGCATGCCAGATGTCACAATACCTAAAAGATAACCCCACGGTTAATTGTGTTGTTATAGTGATGCAGTTTTCGAAGCTTAACATTTGGGATGGTTTGTATTCACACTTTATATATATATATATATATATATATATATATATATATATATATATATATATATATATATATATATTTGTATAATTGTTATTGATTTGGTATTTTAATTTTACAGGAGTTGGTCAAGCAAAAAGTCATTTTGAAGTAACCAAATTGTTCATAAATTTTGACATTGTCGAAATTAATGAGTTTAAGAAAAAGTTAGTTTCTTTGATTTATGTTATTTGTTTATAATGTATTTTAATTTACACAAACACAAATCCTAAAAATTCTCAACTGATTTTAAACATTACAGATTCAAAGCTGATGGTAATGGAGATAATTCTGAAAAAAGCACAACTTCACTCCAAAGCTACTATTCTTCATATACGAATGACTTTAAGAGCACTTTCCCATTAAAAACAATTTGTGAGATCACAGAACCACTGAAGGTACATTGCATTATTTGATATCTTTTTATTTTGTAATTAAATACTTATAAGTCAAAAAATTATTGAAAAATGCAATATTACAATTCATAAGTTATCAAAATTAATGAAAAATTATTTTATTAAATAATTAATTTTTAAATTCAATTAAAAATCAACACCCGTGGGTTCTACGGGTTTTAACCTAGTGTGTGTGTGTATATATATATATATATATATATATATATATATATATATATATATATATATATATATATATATATATATATGGTATTCAAATTAGTTTATCATTGTTATTAATTTCAAGTTAATAACTTTTACAATAATTTGTTAAAAAATATTATAATTATTTTAAGTATATGATAATATATATATATATATATATATATATATATATATATATATAGAGAGAGAGAGAGAGAGAGAGAGCTAGGTTCAGGTATTAAAAGTAATTATTGTGTTATTATATGCATCAATGTGGGCCAATCAAAATAAAATAAAAAATTAAATAATTAAATAAATAAATAAGGGTAATTTAGTAATTTGCTTAGTAACTTCCAAAAATAATCCCTATAATCATGGTATGCCTAAATAAATAAGCGTGGTTCCCTCTCAATTTCATTCTCCAATGTCATACAGTCTGCAAATCATGGAATTCCCTCGTCACAAGCAACGATTTCATATTCGCTCATTACAATTTAACCAAATCGATCATCGAAAACGTAAATCAAACGCTATTGATCAGGTATTTCGTACGAAAATGGAGGCATGTTGTTTTGGTTTCATAGGAAACTTTATGCGTCGATTGAGCACTAATTAGGTTTAATTGCACCGAGAGATGAAATTGAGGAGAAAAGAAGAGGGTCTAGGGCTCCAGGACAACCAATTAGGAAGCGAATTACGTCTTTTCGTGAAAGCCAGCATTATTTGTCGTAGATGAGGGCGGCATATATAGGGGTTGAAGATGAAGGGATGTTGTTGATATTGGGGATGGTGATGTTGGGATTGTTGTCAATGTTTTTGACCTATTTTCCATTGTACAAAATTGAGAAGCATTTTGATAGAGACCGATTTGAGATGGTCAATCTCCAAGATAGGGCCAATTTGAGATGACTAATCTCCCAAAGAAATAAGAATAAAGACACTAAATTTTGGATCAATTTTCTCTCCGTTTCTATTAACCAACATACATTAGTTTAAATAACAAAGAAGTTGTGCTAAATAAAAACAAGGAAGTAATGGAGACAATGCTAGCTAATGGAACACATGCCATAAACAAATAAAACTAACTAAATAAACAAATGCATGAAATCTATAAATCAGTAAATGGAATCGTGGGTGCTAAGTGCATATCCATGCAAAACATTAATGACATTGTGGAGAGTGTTGCAAGAGTATCACAAAAGGGCTTCCGTTTTTAATGTATAACATCTTTGATGGGTCCGGCCATGGAGGCGGCCTTCGGTATGGCCTGGGATACGTATCAATTCCCTTACCCTTAAAATTGACTTCGTCCTCGAGGTCCAACAAGTTCATTTGTAGAGGAATGAAACCGGAAAATCGTTGGTCGTTCGGTTGAATGTCGAATGTGACAGGTTGGATTTTCCCCAAGATCGCTTTCGATTTCGGTGGCTGCAACGATGCCAGTTGTAGTTGTGGTGACCGAGTTGATGGCATGGAATTTAGTGGAGGCAGTAGCGGTGGGGATCGCATTGTTGGCGATCTTGGTTGTTGATTCGTTGGTGGAAGCGGGATGAGTTGGGTCATGGTTCCAGTTTGAATGCCGATGAGGGTGTTGATGGTGGCCATTTGTGTGATAATTGCATCAAGACGGTGGAGATTAGCAATGGAAATAGCAATGAGTGTGGAGAGTTGCCCGTGGATAGTTGGCGGTGTGTCGTCGGTTGACGGATTTTCGCGGGGAGGCATGATGAACGAGAATGAAAGCACCATTGATAGAGACCGATTCGAGATGGTCAATCTCCAAGATAGGGCCAATTTGAGATGACTAATCTCCCAAAGAAATAAGAATAAAGACACTAAATTTTGGATCAATTTTCTCTCCGTTTCTATTAACCAACATACATTAGTTTAAATAACAAAGAAGTTGTGCTAACTAAAAACAAGGAAGTAATGGAGACAATGCTAGCTAATGGAACACATGCCATAAACAAATAAAACTAACTAAATAAACAAATGCATGAAATCTATAAATTAGTAAATGAAATCATGGGTGCTATGTGCATATCCATGCAAAACATTAATGACATTGTGGAGAGTGTTGCAAGAGTATCACAAAAGGGCTTCCGTTTTTAATGTATAACATCTTTGATGGGTCCGGCCATGGAGGCGGCCTTCGGTATGGCCTGGGATACGTATCACATTTGCTCATCCCTCGCCATCCTATGGATAGCAGGTATGTTGACTTTGGTTTCACAAGAAACCCTAAATTTGTATATTGTCTCCCTCTTCCACTTCCTGCTGCATTCTATTTCGATGTTGCTTAAATAATTCAAAATCAAAGGTAATTTTTTTTCAACAGTGACAAGTATCGTCTTCACAAAATCGAACCTATGGGACGTTTGATAAATTTATATGGGAATAACCCATTGGTAGATAATCAACCTCACCACGTTTGAAAAAAAAATCTTATTTTAATGGCTATTTGTTATTAATGGTATTTTGCATAGTTCAAATGATGCTCTATGATTAAACATTTTCTGATGATTCTATGGAAGAAATTCTATGCTCGAGACCAGAAGTCAATATAGAGAATGCTTAAAGAACCTTTCCACTATGTGAAGTTCTTGCAGCTTCAAATTAAGGTATATGCAGTTGTTAAACTATGATAAACCATACTTCACTTTTTCCATATTAATTTAGAGACATGGTGATCGAGGTGACTAATTTTTTCCTAACTTTATGCATCTGCTAAGCTCAGATGACATGTGGGTTTAGGTTTTGAAGAGGAAAAGAAAGAAAATATGGAGGGACGATAGTATATTCTGGCAGAATGTATTCATACAGAATGCCATTGACATTGTGTTCTTAAAGAATAGAGGCATGTTAATATAATTATTGGTAAATGAATTCCAATTCTATCCGAATGAAATCACGAATTCCAATTATGTTGGAATGAAATATGGATATTTTCTCACTAATTTATTCATTGGATTTGTTTACACAGAAGCTGATGCTTGAAGAACGGACCACGAAATTTGAACGACGCCTCTTAGCAACATTATTCTTTTAGAATGTATTAGTGTCTTTGTTAGATTTTGATGTTTTTTTTCAAGATTTGAAAGTTTTTTTAGTTTTATTTTTTAACAATAAATGTAATTCTTAGCAATTGTTACATGTATTCTATAAGAATTAATGTAATTTTTTTTTAATTCTTCAATTGATGGTTCGAGAATTTTGTTATTCTACAAGAAATTTTAAAGTCATTATCAAGAAATATGTTCAAGAATATTTTTATTATTTTATGGTTCAAGAATATTTTTATTTTTGAACATACTCAAACATATGATGTCAGAATGTCCGAATTTAAAACCTTATAATTCGTAAAATCGGATTTTTAAAATTAATAGAATCTATGATTGCATAAAATATGCAAATTTCCTTTATTAAATTTATATTAATTGACTAAAATATCCTTCTAGTTAGAATAGATGGTATTTTTGAATTATATTTAATTCAATAATATGTAATAATCACTTACTTAAAATAAATAAAATTGATCGACCAACATTTATGTCTACACTAACACAATAATTACTTTGAATAGAATAACCTAAACATATATATATATATATATATATATATATATATATATATATATATATATATATATTAAAATCATATCATCTTAATAGGGCCCATACTACTGAAAGCAGAGGATCCGTACTCAAGTCAAGGAGGGCTGAGATGGAACCAGGGGACTTGGAGAGTGTGTGAGACTTCTCGAGAGTATGTGTGATCCTGAAGTTTGTATGTTTATTTTCAGTATGGTGACCACGCGACATGGAGCGGGAGGCTCGGGGTCAGGATCAGGTTCGGGCTCGGGTGAACGATCCAAGCAGGTGGATGGCGGGCTACGCGAGTTCATCGCGTCAAAGATCACGAGAGGTATCCTTGAGTCGACCCCGGTCATCTTCGGGTTGATCAAGGAAGGGATCATCGTGCTGATGGAGGATCGTCTCCTATCATTCAGGAGTGATTTGGCGTCTAGCCAGGCGAGTACGCGCACACTGTCCTTTAAGGGCTTTAGAGGGAGTGGTGCGCCGGATTTCCATGCGGTGAAGGACCCCATTGCTGCTAGGAGATGGATCACAGATATTGAATCTACGCAGCTGACGAGCTTCTACCCGGAAGGGTTGAAGGTTCGTTTCGTTGCGGGATGTTTGAGGGATCGAGCCAAAGATTGGTGGGAGTTGATTGGTGATACATTGGGAGCCCTAGCCATTGAGGCTATGACGTGGTCAGATTTTGTGACCCGATTCAGGGCCGAGTTTGCACTAGCTGTGGAGCTCCAACAGTTGGCCAGAGAGTTCTTGGATATGAGACAGACTACGGAGATTGTAGCGGAGATCACCGCCAAGTTCCGGGAGAGGGCTTTGTTGGTGCCCCAGTATGCGGGTGATGAGGACATGAGGAGGACCCACTACCATGACATGCTACGAGCCGATATCAGGGAGCATGTCAGTTTTTCAGCCTGCCCCACCCTGGATTCCATGATTGCCATGGAAAGGGAGAGGGATATTGATCTGGAGCACATACGAAAGAGGAAGGTAGAGGAGGGACAGACAACAGAGGCCTCGGGGAAGAAGCCCAAGGGATTCGATGTTAGGCCGAAAGGCCAGTCAGGGCGGGACCGCTGTGGGAAATGCGGTCGGTCATATAAGGGAGTTTGCCACACTGGGCCGGGTTCCGGCTGCTATAAGTGTGGCAAGATTGGGCACTTTGGCAGAGATTGTACTGCCCATACTCCTGCGATTCAGACATCAGACCTGATTTGCTTTCATTGCAATCAGAGGGGCCATAAAAAGGCCAATTGCCCCAAATTGACAGCAGCAGCGACGCCGACAGTTGCGCCAACTCCGGAGACTGCGCGTGTTACGGATGGCCGGAAGGTCAAGACGGAGGCTCCAGTGGTGCGGAGCCGAGCATTTCAGCTGACAGCCGAGGAGGCACGCGCTGCACCCGATGTGTTGACGAGTATGATTTCTCCTCTCAGATCTTTTACGTTATGTTGTCATGATTTTGATATGTTATATGTATGTGTTCTGTCTAGGATCGTTCCATGTGAATGGTATCCCACTTCAGGTATTGTTTGATTCGGGTGCTACCCGATCGTTTGTCTCTCTTGCTCTTAGCAAGAGGTTTCCTGAGTCTTTGGGCATGTTGGATTGCCTCCTTGAGGTCGAGATTGCGGACGACCGGTCAGTGTAAGCATCAGAGATCTACTGAGATTGTGTTTTAAGGATGTTCGAGGAGCGTTACCTGGTAGATCTGGTTCACATACCCTTGTGGGGGAACAAAGTTATTATTGGTATGGATTGGCTAAGCTCCAATAGGGGCAGTGATTGACTGCGCGCGACAGTTGGTGCGGATCAGGACCCAAAGTGGGGGAGAGCTGGTGGTTCAGGGCGAGAGGCTACATCAAGGACCCGCTTTATGTTCGGCAGCGAGGGCTAGGCGCTACCTCCAGCAGGGTTGTATAGGATATGTCACCTATGTTATGGATACCCGGGAGGCGGGACAGATGACGGTGGGCGATGTACTCGTGGTGCGAGAGTTTGCAGATGTATTCCCCGAGGAGTTGCTTGGGATACCTCCAGAGAGGCAGGTGGAGTTCAGGATCGACCTAGTCCCTGGTGCGGCTTCGATAGCCAAGGCACCGTATCTGTTGGATAAGGTGTCTAAGTCCATAACTATTTCTGGTAAGTACTTGACCCGACCCGGCATGGTCCATTTGGGTTGCATGGCACCATGCAATTGGATAAACTTAATGAGAGAAATAACACATATGGTTTATTAATATATTATAAGTTCTAATATATTAATAATATTATTTAATTAGTTTTGATCAAGAATTAATTTAGAATTAATTAAGTGATCAAAAGATAACTAATATATGGGTAGATTATGTAAATCTTCCATATCTTATATAGTGGGCTAAGAGGCTCCATGGATTATCAAGTTGGGTTCCACCCATAAGATGCTCCATGGATGCTCCATGGAGTTAACCCGTGGATCAAGAAATGAAGAGTCATGGAACATTAGGGTTTACCTAATGCAACACACTATATAAGCAATGTAACTCTCCCCAAAATCGGCTACACTATGAAACAAGAAGGCTTGGCCGATTTTGCATGTGTTAGAGAATTCTCTCAAGTTTATTCTTTGCATTTGGTGTTGTGTGAAGCATTTGAGGCATCACACTTGAGGTGCTAGGATCACAAGGTTTCAAGGAACACTTTCAACAACAAGGTATGTAGTTCTATCTTTTATACAAAGAAAATTGTACCCCATGTATGCTAGATAGGTTCATAACCTTGGAAAACAACTTTGCATGATTATTAGACAAACATAGATCCAAGGTTATTAGGGTTGCATGTACACTTAGGAAGTGTTAGAATGCTTAAAACCCATCAGTGGTATCAGAGCCTAGGCTTGTTTGTTTGATTCTTGATGCAAAATTGTTGGAAAAAAATCGATTTTTGCAATCTGCCTGATGAACTCGCCGAGTCCATGGGGGGGGGGGGGTCGCCGATTTCATGTGTATCTTCATCCTACTCGCCGAGTAGGTTCGTGCACTCGACGAGTAGGAGCCTCAGAATGCAGATTCTGACTTTTGCTGCTGGAAATGGACTAGAAACATTACCCTAAACTGTTTTGGTGATATTAAACTTGTTTTAGATGGTGTAATGTTTGTTATAATCCATTTACAATGGCTAATATCAATTTTTTTCATGATTATATGTGTTCATATGGTCTTGAAACTTTGATATGGATATTCATGTTCTTGATCTTATGATGTTTAGATGATCATAGGAATTATTTGTAACCTATGTGGTAGATTTATTCATGATCATTATGTGTGTTAATGGAGTCCATAACTTGTCCTCAAGTTATGGAAAACTAAAAGTCACTTTGTTTTAAAACCATTAAAAGAACACATGAGTTATAAAAATGAAGAGTCTTCATTTTAATACTCTAATTAACTCATAAGTTACAAGAAATGAAAAGTTTTGAAAGTTTACAAAACTTGCCCTCAAGTTTTGGAACAAGTAAAGTCATATTAAAACTTTAGTTCAAACCCTTAGAATTTTAAAAGTTAAAATTCAACCCTTATACTAATAATATTATAAGTTAATAATATATATATATATATATATATATATATATATATATATATATATATATATATATATATATATATATATAAGATCAAAGTCGTCTTACCGCTAGTACGCCTCATTCACGAAGCCATTCTATAAGGTGGGTATAAGGTTGTTGCCTATAAAATGGCAACTTAATGGGTGTCCACTCTCACCCACCGCTTGCTTGACTGGTGGAGGGTCGTTAGCCGAACGGGTAGGACAAGGACTTATAAATTCTCATTAAAAGTATAATGATAATTATAAAGTAACTAAATGTTTTATTAAATTCTCAATCTTAGTTACTTTAGAAAAAATGTGAATAAGGTGCTAATCCATGAAATTACACTTTACACTTTGTCTAAGTCGTTAGTGGAGCGTGTGTGGTTAACCGACACACTAACTTGAACTTAACAAGGTAGGTAAAGGGTGACTTAATGTTTATCATAGTATCGATGGAGCGTGTGTGGTTAACCGGCACATCGATTGAGGGGTAATACATTAAGGGTACCAAGTAATTTGCATGGTTACTTCACACCTCATTTTGTGATCCTTGGCATCCTAGTCACAAAACTTGGAGGGCACACTTGAGATTGAAACATGCCTTTGAAAAGTTCATTGAATCTCAAAAGAATCTAGGAGTTTCTAAGAACCAAATTAAATATTGTTAATATTTCGTCTTTGGTGGAAATTGGTGAATCGTCATTCACCTACCTTTCAAATATGTTATTACTTAGATTACGACATACCTCTTCTAAGTATAATATATTGTGATTGGGTCCTAGCCTTAATACTACATTTAGGTGTTTTATTAAGGACTATCTCTATTTCTAAGCTAAACTTTTCTTCTTTTCAGATGTCTGCAAACACTGCTGCTTCTGGCTCTAATCTTAATGGCTCCTTTTCTCTAATGAACTTGTGTGGGAAAGTCACTTTTGATGGATCCAACTTTAATGAATGGATCAGAAACATCCGAATGATTACCCGCTACGAGGACAAGGAATATGACCTCGATAAGGAGCTTAAGGAGATTGATAAGACAGTTGCTACTCCTCAAGAGATCGCTGAATTTAGGGCACATGAAAGGGATGCCACCAAGGTGGCATGCATCATGATGGCCACTATGACAGCCGACCTCCAAAAGTCCTACGAGGACTTCTACCCTTTTGAAATGCACCAAGATTTGATGGAAAGATACCATCAAAGTGCAAGACAAGAGAGGTATGAAATCATCTCCTCCATGATAACAACCCGAATGAAGGATGGTGAACCCATCACGGGCCACATGCAGAAAATGCAAAGATTTGTGGACCGTTTGCTGAAGCTTAATGTGAACTTCCCCGAGGAGCTTGCAATAGATATCATTTTGCACTCCTTACCTTCTTATGATCAATTCCGCATGACATACCACATGAATAAGGAAGAGGTCACACTCAGCAAACTTCAAGGACTCTTAAAGACCGTTGAAAGTGGTCTTAAGGGTAAGGCGGTTGTTACTACTCCTACTCCTACCAACTCCGCCCCTGTCTTGGCAATCGGGAAAGGACGAGGAAAGAAGAGAAAGAGTTCTTCGAAGGGTACCAAGGCTAGGACCCTTGAAGGCTCTTCTTCAGGTGGAACCAAGAAAGGTTTCATCACTCCTTCTTCTGACCCAAAAGAGGCTGAATGCTTCTATCGCCATGAAAAGGAACATTGGAAGCGAAACTGCCCAAAGTACCAGCAAGATGTGAAGGATTGGAAAGTCAAACCCAACCATGCAGGTATTTACACTATCTTATCTAATAACTCACCCCATTCTAACTCATGGGTCCTTGATACCGGTTGTGGTATTCATATCTGTTCTGATTTGCAGAGACTAAGAAGAAGTGAGAATGTGGAGCAAGGAAGAATAAACTTGATCATGGGAAACAGGAAAGCTTCACCTGTCACCAAGATTGGAGTTTATACTTTATCGCTAAGTAGTGGGTTTAGTTTAGATTTGAATAAATGTTGTTATTCGCCAGAAATGGAAAGAAATATTATTTCCTTTCATGCATTGTATAAACAAGGTTTTACCTTTTCATTTGATAATGAAGTTGGTTCGATTAATGCTTTCTTTAATAATATTCTTTATTTTAAAGCATTACCTTGTGATGGTGTGTATGAAACTGTATCTGTGGTTGATAACTTAGGAAATAATGTTTTGTGTATTGATTCTCTTAATAATAATAACTTGGATAAAGCATCATTATGGCATTGTCGTCTTGGAGATATAAGCAAGAAACGCATAGGCCAACTCCAAAAGGATGGAGTCTTGGAGTCATTTGACCTAAAGTCAGATGATAGTTGCGAATCATGCTTACCTGAAAAAATGACAAAGTCACCCTTCACAGGTTCTTGTGAGAGGGGTGAAGGTTTGTTGGATCTTGTACACACGGATGTGTGTGGACCATTCAAACATGCCACAAGGGATGCTAATAGTTACTATTTGACTTTTACTGATGATTACAGTAGGTATGGATATGTCTACTTAATCAAGCATAAGTCAGAGACTTTCGAAAGGTTTAAGGAATTTAAACAGGAAGTCGAGAATCAATTGGGCAGGAACATTAAGATGCTTCGATCCGATCGAGGTGGTGAGTATCTTAGTTCAGAGTTCCTCGACTATCTTAGGGAATGTGGGATTGTCTCACAATTGACACCTCCCAGGACACCACAGTTGAATGGTGTAGCTGAGAGGTGTAATCGAACCTTGTTGGATATGGTTCGTTCCATGATGAGTCGAGCTTCGCTACCAATCTCATTCTGGGGGTATGCCTTAGAGACTGCCACCCATATCCTTAATCTAGTCCCTACAAAGAAAGTTGCCAAAACTCCTCATGAGATGTGGACTGGTAAAGTACCCAAACTAAACCACATCAAGATTTGGGGTTGCGAGGCTTTTGTGAGTCGCGAGTCTCATGAGAAGCTAGAACCCCGAAGCGAGAGGTGTATTTTCATCGGCTACCCACAAAGATCCTTCGGTTACCTCTTCTACAGACCTAGTGATAATGTGGTCTTTGTAGCAAGAAAAGGAGTCTTGAGAGAGAGAGAGAGAGAGTGAGAGTTTATAAGCCAAGGAGACAGTGGGAGGTAAATTGACCTTGAAGAACTTCAAGAGTCAAGTGGTGAAGGAACTTCAAACTCTAGCCCTCAACTTGAGGAGGACACTCCTGTTGAGCCAATTGACGAGTCTGTACCTCTGAGGCGTTCCACGAGAGTTAGGAATGCACCTGAGCATTACTATGGTTTCCATATTACTGCGGAAGGTGAGACACTTATTAGTGATGAGACACTAGTAAGTCTGGATGAACCTAACAGCTATGCGAAAGCCATGGCAGGCCCTGAGTCTGCTAAACGGAAAGAGGCTATGGATAGCGAGATACAATCCATGTATGACAATCAAGTTTGGAACTTGGTTGAGAATGTGCCAGGTCGTAAGACTGTAGGGTGAAAATGGATCTTCAAGAAGAAGAGCGACATGGATGGTAATGTACACACTGTTGGGTTTTGAGCAATCTAACACTTCCTAAGTGTGCATGCAACCCTAATAAACCTTGGATCTATGTTTGTCTAAATACATGCAAAATAATAATTTTCCAAGGTTCATAACCTATCTAACATGGCATGGGGTACTTTTAAACATAAAAGAATTAGATGAGATTACATACCTTTTGATGATGAGTTCAATTCCTAAGGAGTTTGAGGGCCAAGCACCAATAGTGTGAATGCCTCAAATGGAATCACAAATCACCACAAACTCTTGGAAAACTTTAAGAAAGTGTATACACACATAGAAATCGGTCACACACAAACACACACACTAGTGCCACTAGTTGCTATTTCATGCAACATAAGTATGCTTATATAGTGTACATGATTAGGGTGAAACCCTAATAACCCATGACCTTTCCTTTTCCAAGGATCCATGGGTTAAAGGCTCCATGGATCATCCATGGACTTCCATATAAGCCTAGCCCATTAACAAATGAGTGTTAGCCCACACTATATAATAACAATAGCCCACAATCTAATTAGTCTTCCTTTTATTCTCTAAATTAATTCATAATTAATTTAAGACTAAGACTAATTAAATAACATGACTTCATATTAATATATTATAACTTATAATATATTAATAAACATATGTGTATAACTCTCATAAAATTATCCATAAATAGTTTGGATGAAATGCAACCCAAATGGACCATGCCGGGTCGGGTCAAGTATGTACCAAATAAGTTATGGACTTAGACACCTTATCCAACAGACTCCCACTTGGATAAGTCTAATAACTATATTTGCGTATGTTACTTCAGGAACCAACCAGCAATCGTAGCTCTCGAAAACTCTGTTGAACTATGAAGCGCCATTTTAGATAAGTTATCATATAATCCTCTGTTCTCATGATATCAGCCGGACAAATACATGGAACAACGTCGTACTTATTGTCCAGCAGTTTGTTTCCCAATTGTCGATTTGTTTGACAAAGAACTTAATCGAACACATCAATTTAGTTCTGACCGGCCGGTACATAGGTCAAAACAAAATCATTGAGGGGCCCAGATATCGCTTCTATTTCTAGAAGGAACAGATAAACTTCGACTCATATGCTTGTTCTACTACTTGTTGAATTGTACACAAAGGCACGTTTTATAACATCAAGTTACTGATGCGTTTACGTGCAATCAATGCACAACCAACTCATAGGTAACAACTCATATCTCTAGGTTTGAAGATTTATATGATATTACCGTCTCACGGTCACTCGAGATAAATTCCATGAAGTGATACAAGTGAGCGTGGGTTTATTCCAATACTCATAACTTATGAGCACTCATGAATGTTGTAGCAACCATTGCTATGACTAAACCCATTTAGCCATCTACAAACCCGATTCATGACAGTCTTGATTCATACCTACTTCCAACATATGAACGACTGTGGAGTGTTTAAATAACTTAGTCATTCGGAAAGAATAACCTAGCTATTTAGGAAGTCAAAACATGCAGAGTGAAACACAATAATAATCGAATCCAATATGGTCTCAGAACCCTTTTGAATATAAATAGAACCACCTTTTATTTATCACCATATTGATTACACATTATTCATTGTATAATGTTTCAAACAATCAACTTAAGACTTGAATAAAACAACAGTCGTCCCATGCTCCTAGCATGTACACTTTGTTTTTCTAAACAATAGTTATGCCATACTCCAAGTATGCACACTATGTTTGTCTATGATCCTTACATTGTGATGTATATCAATTGAACATGATTCCATTGATACTCATTTCACAATCCCAAATCCTTATTGTAAATGTGAGAATCCCTGATTCCTATCATTTACCAAAAAAAACTGTTAGATTTTAAACTTTTATGCAATGTTCCTCTTGTAATGATTATGCACAAAGTCACCAAAACCTTGTCACCAGTCATTACAGAGTATTCCAAAGAAGGTCAACTTCTATGGAACGGAAGTCTCATATTCAAAGTACATTGCTTTGAACATCCTTCTTGCATTAAGGTTTTCTAATCTTACATAGATTGAATAACTTCCACCTGTGGAGACATTTCCATAGTCCCATTTTGACTATCACTTCCGAACAAGATTTACTTCTTTTCAGAATATGTCAATATGGTCCTTTCCGACAACTTACATCATACTTCCAACTTTCCCTGAGCAACCAATCTTTGGCGAACCTCAGATTGTCCTCGAAAATTGCTTAATCACTTTAGTCATATCCAATTCTAGACTTTTCCCTTCTCAATGCCTTAAGCATTTGGAAAATTTAGAAAGGATGAATATTATAGCACATGCAATCGATCCTATATCCGAAGCATATGGGACACGATTCATGATGTTTGACATAAAGACATGATACTAGACAAGTCTTTTGCTACAATATTTTTTATTTGCCATGTTTTCAAAATTTAACTATGAAGAGGGATGCCGTAATCATAATCAAATTTTGAAAACGCAATATATATAGAATTTCTTCAAGTTGAACTATTCAGACATAAAATTCATACATATATTCTTGACTAAAGATGATTAAAATCTCAATCTAAGCTTTTAGAATTGAAATGAAGTATAATTTCCTCTCCCTTAATTATAGCAAAACAACTTTTCAACCCCTGCAACTTCACGAACTGAAACTTTGTTTTCTATAATTAACATTGCTAACTTGCAACACTAAACGTAATAATCATGCTCCCACTAACATGATGATTATCAGCATAACACTTATGCTCCCACTAGCTCTGACATATTTCTAGAAATTTGCTGGACTTCTGAAATTTAGATTCATACACCCTTTCTTAGATAGCTCACATGTGTGTCTAAACAATTTTCAGAACTATGAAAAGGGATGCCGTAATCATAGTCTCAATTGCTTAGGCATTTGCCATTTCTCACAAGTCCATGTTAGTGTGCCGGTTAACCACACGCGCTCCACTAACGACTTTTGAAAATGCAAATAACACAATTGATATCTACATAAAATCTACTTAGTGAAAGTGTTTCCTCACCATCATTTTCATGAATCGGAGAGAAACCTTATGACACTTAGATTTTATAGTGTATGAGTGAATTTGTCAAAACCATAACCACAACATAAGGTTAGTGACAAATTCAGCCTTACATGGATTAAGCTTGTTTAGTCTTAGTTTCTTGTCACCTTGGTAGCACAAGGCCCACCAATGCTTCCAAGTTGAACTCTGATAACTCACATGCAAATTCAACTTATTTGAAGCAGGTACAGAAATAAGAATTATGTCAACACGATAGGTTGCAAACCTTATAGCGTGTGCTAGTGATAAATTACAGGTTTTACTCTTGATTAAATCTTGAAACTCTTTCAGGATCTTTAAGGCTCCCACTGTCCCCTTGACATATAAGTTCCCCCAGTCAAGAACCATTCCTTGACAAAACAAATATTCAAGGGATAGTGCGGATTATTATAAAGACTAACACTTCACACAATTGGTCTTAGTTGGTCTTTGTCTCATCCAAGACATCACAACTTACCAAACTCAAATGTACAAGAGTAGAAAACATTTTACTCTTACATTTGACTAGTGTTAATAAATCTTCCTTTATGTCACTCAAAGTTACAATCTTGGAGTATGACTCTAAGAATTGTTTTGGAACGAAGTATGACTCATCTTCTTGATTTTAACCAATCCAACAATTCATGACCTCTCTTCTTAGCCATAACAATGCACTAAGACGTCCTTAGAGTATGAATTTGTGATATGGTTTCATAATCATTAAGATGATCATGAAATATGATACTAAAGTACTCTCCCATCCTTTCAGATTTGAGAAACTTTTATCTTTCTGCCTAAGTTGATTCTTCTCATTTGTTTTGTCATACATTGTAACCTTTCCAATGTTACAGAATTATACTTAACCTCATAAGCATAATCATATTTACTAATCTTTAGTAAATCATGACAAATCAATCATTGTGGTGGACTTTGACCAGCGCACACCCAGTGTACCTAATTCCTTAGTCCTTCAATTGACTCACATATACATGTGATCAAAGAATTAGTCTTAATTTTCAAAGATGAAAATTCTCATTCATCATACAATACAACTTGTATGATTCCAAGTTTCTGTCCAATTGAAACTTGGGTGATGAAAAACTTTCTTCATTTGGTAAATTCAGACACTACCACAAATGAAGGAATCAAATCCACTTTCCAATATTGCTATTACCGGAAACATATAAGCAACAATTTTCCACAGATGCCATTGTAAGGATATTTTTAAAATAAATAAAATTAAAACCCTTTTTTTTCTTTTATTTTAAAACTTTGCGGAAAAACTTATCCTTACAATCCACATGAAAACCTTGTTGTTATCTATTCATAAGCAATATATATTATAACTCTTAAGCAATAGCTCAAAAATCTAATTACCGAACCATGCGATTGAAACCCACCTTCGCAATCAGAATCAACATATACTTACTTTAAGCTTCCTATCTTTTCTTTGATTCTTAAAAACATCAGCATGTGACCCATTCACATTATGTAATAAGAAGCTCCAAATAGGAACTTAATAGAGTTAGACAGTGGACTTTACTCGAAGTAGAGTCAAACCTCTTGACTTGATCAACCTTATGACCTTTCAGGTGAATACGGCAGCTTCGCAACCAATGCCCCTTCAATTCCTTTGGCAATAAAACACATGGACCCTTTGGTAATGGCACATGAGACTATCTTAGACTTAGCCTTTCTCTTTACCATTTGGTCAACCGAGTTGACTATGGCCGATCCCTTTCCATTGGGAAGAGAAATCCTTTTCTAGATATCCAATGCTACCATTGTCAATGTCCATTTAAGACTTGGGAAGTTGTTCTTTTAATCAAATTTGCTTTACTGGTGTTCCAAATCATTGTTGATTCCACAACACCAAGCAAATAGATAACATCATTAAGGGTCATTTCATAGTCCGTCTCATAGTAGTCCCAAAGAGACTCATTATGTTACTAAGAAAGTGATTGAACATCCAACTTTCATGGGACTTTGACACCCAACTCTCCCGGCTTGTCAATATGTGACTTTATCTCCAAGATGTGAGCACACATAGACTATGCTTGCCAATAGGGATTGAGTGACTTTAAACTTTTCAAGAACTTGTGGGTGAGGGAGAATAATTGGAGGAGGTGGAGGAAGTGAAGCATGATGTTGAGGGACACCATCTTCAAGAGATTTGGGAAGATCATAGTTGTCTGAACCAGACATCTATAATGGGAGAAAATCAAGTTAGTTGATTCAAAATCCTTAATATAACACCCAATATAAAATATTAAGGCTAGGACCCAACACAATATTTTATAATTTGGAAGAGGGATGCCGTAATCCAAGCTATAAAATATTTGAAGGTAGGCGAATGATGATTCACCAATTTCCACCATGAAAAACGAAATAATTTATTAGGTTTTAATTGGATTTGAAATTCCTAGATCTTTTGAGATTCATTGAACTTTTCAATGGCATGTTTGAATCTCGAGTGTGCCCTCTCAAATTTTGTGACTGGGATGCCGAGGATCACAAAACAAGGTGTGAATAACCATACCAATTCACTTGGTACCCTTAATATTATCACCTAATCAATGTGCCGGTTAACCACACACGCTCCATTGATCTATGACAAACATTAAGTCACCCTTCGTGATCCTTACTAGTCCAAGTTAGTGTGCCGGTTAACCACACACGCTCCACCAACGACTTGGTAAGGTACAAAGTGTGAATTCCATGGGCTAGCACCAAATTCACATTTTTCCTAAAGTAACTAAGATTGGGAATTAAATAAAAAAAATATTTAGTTACTTTATAATAATCATTATACTTTTAATGAGAATTTAAAGTCATTGTCCTACCCGTTCGGCTAACGACCCTCCACCGATCAAGCAAGCGGTGGGTGAGAGTGGACACCCATTAAGTCGCCATTTTATAGGCAACAACCTTATACCCACCTTATAGACCGGCTTCGTGAATGAGGCCTACTAACGGTAGAACGACTTATTCTTATACATATATATAATAATTAACCATTAATGTTATAAATAGTATAAGGGTTGAATTTTAAATTTTAGAATTCTAAGTGTTGGAATTAAAGTTTATTAAAGTGTGTGAAACTTTTCCAAATTCCAAAACTTGAGGGCAAGTTTTGTAACTCTTCAAAACTTTTCATTTCATAACTTATGAATTAAAGGTTCATAAAATGAAGACTCTTCATTTTATGTAACTTATGTGTTTTTAATGTGTGTTAAAGAAAAGTGACCTTTGGATATCCATAACTTGAGGACAAATTATGGACTCCATTAAAACACATAAATGATCAAGAATTAATCCTAAACAATTCAGCAAATAATTCCTATCATCTTCTAAATTCATAAGAACATGAACATGATCATCAAAATTTCAAGAATTATATGAACACATAAAAATCATGGAATTTTGATATATGCTATTGTAAATGGATTAGAACAACCATTACACCAACTAAAACAAGTTTTAAAACACCAAAACAGTTTAGGGTAATGTTTCTAGTCCATTTCCAGCAGCAAAAGTCGAAATTATGCATTCTGATCATTCTACTCGCCGAGTGCACGAACCTACTTGCCGAGTAGGATGAATTTTGCCTTGAACTCAGCGAGTCCCCCCATGGACTCGACGAGTCCATCAGCCAGACAGCAACAATTTCAACCTTTTTCACTATTTTGCATCAAGTATCAAACAAGCAAGCCTAGGCTCTGATACCACTATTGGGTTTTGAGCAATCTAACACTTCCTAAGTGTGCATGCAACCCTAATAAACCTTGGATCTATGTTTGTCTAAATACATGCAAAATAATAATTTTCCAAGGTTCATAACCTATCTAACATGGCATGGGGTACTTTTAAACATAAAAGAACTAGATGAGATTACATACCTTTTGATGATGAGTTCAATTCCTAAGGGGTTTGAGGGCCAAGCACCAATAGTGTGAATGCCTCAAATGGAATCACAAATCACCACAAACTCTTGGAAAACTTTGAGAAAGTGTATACACACATAGAAATCGGTCACACACAAACACACACACTAGTGCCACTAGTTGCTATTTCATGCAACATAAGTATGCTTATATAGTGTACATGATTAGGGTGAAACCCTAATAACCCATGACCTTTCCTTTTCCAAGGATCCATGGGTTAAAGGCTCCATGGATCATCCATGGACTTCCATATAAGCCTAGCCCATTAACAAATGAGTGTTAGCCCACACTATATAATACCAATAGCCCACAATCTAATTAGTCTTCCTTTTAATCTCTAAATTAATTCATAATTAATTTAAGACTAAGACTAATTAAATAACATGACTTCATATTAATATATTATAACTTATAATATATTAATAAACATATGTGTATAACTCTCATAAAATTATCCATAAATAGTTTGGATGAAATGCAACCCAAATGGACCATGCCGGGTCGGGTCAAGTATGTACCAAATAAGTTATGGACTTAGACACCTTATCCAACACACACTTATAAGGCTCGACTGGTTGCAAAGGGCTTCTCTCAAACTTCTAGAGTGGATTATGATGAGACTTTTTCTCCAGTAGCCAAGATTAAGTCTATTAGGGTTATGTTAGCCATAGCTGCATTTCATGACTATGAAATATGGAAAATGGATGTCAAAACCGCTTTCCTTAATGGAAAGTTGACCGAAGATGTTTACATGAGTCGACCAGAATGTTTTGTCAGTAACGAGTACCCTAATAGAGTGTGTAAGCTTGAGAAATCCATTTATGGCTTAAAGCAAGCACCTCGCAGATGGAATCTTTGATTTGATGAGAAAGTCAAGGAATTTGGCTTTTCTAGGAGTGAAGATGAATCTTGTGTGTAAGTCAAGGCTAGTGGGAGTATAGTTAGCTTTTTGGTATTGTATGTGGATGACATACTACTCATAGGAAATGACATCCCAACTCTGCAGGAAGTTAAGTCCTGGCTTGGGAAGTGTTTCTCTATGAAGGACCTAGGAGAAGCTGCCTATATTCTAGGGATAAAGATTTTGAGAGACCAGAGTAAAAGACTAATTGGACTTAGTCAAAGTACCTACTTGGACAAGGTGTTGAAGAGATTCAGCATGCAGAACTCCAAGAAAGGAGAGTTACCCATCTAGAGTAACGCCAGATTGAGTAAGACACAAAGCCCTAGTACTGAGGCTGAGATAGCAGAAATGAGTCGAGTACCTTATGCTTCGACAGTAGGCTCGATCATGTATGCTATGACTTGTACTCGACCTGATGTAGCCTTTGCCTTGAGCATGGTTAGCAGGTATCAGGGGAACCCTGGCAAGGCTCACTGGACTGCGGTAAAGAGTATCCTCAAGTACCTATGGAGGACTAAGGACTGGATCCTTACCCTCGGTGGGAGTGATGACTTGAGAGTTGTAGGTTATTGTGATGCTGGCTTCCAGATTAATAGGGATAATTTCCGCTCTCAGTCGGGCTGGGTCTTCACCCTAAACGGAGGAGCAATTACTTGGAAAAGTTCCAAGCAGGAGACAGTGGCTGATTCCACTTGTGAATCAGAGTATATAGCAGCAAGCGAGGCAGCAAAGGAGGCTATATGGCTGAAGAACTTCATAGGAGACCTTGCAGTAGTACCAGCTATAAAGGAGCCCATGGAAATTTTCTGTGATAGTGAAAGTGCTGTTGCCTTAGCCAAGGAACCAAGGGATCACGGGAGATCCAGACACATCGATAGAAAATATTATTTTATCAGACATCGCATAGAAGAAGGAATCCTCGTGGCAAAGAGGGTATCATCGGATGAGAACCTAGCAGATCCCCTCACGAAGGGACTGAGTAGGGTTAAGCATCTCCAGCATGATTGGAGCATAGGGCTAAAGGATGATATAAGTTTTAGTAGTTAGATAAATTATGAAATTTGTAAAGTGTAATTGACATTTGATGATGAATAAAAGTTGTGTTTATTTATGAGTAAAGTGTTACTATCTCTTGTCAATCGTTTACTATAATTTCTTTTGCATGTTTTGACTTCCAGAATAGTATGTTGTGGTTTCACATGTTATTCAAATTTTCCACAGTCAGTCATATGTTGGAAGTAGATATGAAGTAAGACTGTCATGAAGTTGGTTGTAGGTGTCAGGATATAAGACAACACTTCATGAGTGCTCACAAGTTCCGAGTATTGGAATCAACCCATGCTCACTGGAATCACTTCATGGAATTTTATCTCGAGTGATCATGAGACGGTAATATCGTATCAGTCTTCAAACCTAGAGATGTGATATGTTGCCTATGAATTGATTATGCATTGATTGTACGAAAACACATTGGTAACTCGATGTTATAAAACGTGCTTTTGTGTATAATTCAACTAGTAGTAGAACAACATATGAGTCGAAGTTTATCTGTTCCTTCTTGATGAGTTATTAATCAACTCTTTGATCGATTAGATCTTTGTAACAGGTATGCGATGAACGTAAAAACAGTAAACAAAACACAGGTATGAATCAAGATGTGTCGAATGATTAGATTACTTGATCCTCAGCAGAGCTCGACTAAGAACTTCCACTGTAGAGGATTCTAGGGTTACAAAACAAGAACGATAAATTTGCTGAACAATAAATCTCTAATCGTTTCTAATCATTCTCTTGTTCTAGGATGCATGCAAGCATCTATTTATACTAAACCCTACAAAACTCACGGATGGACAGGCCCATACCGGAGACACATATTGGACTAGCTAACGAGCCCAATAGACGCAACACAAAATATGACCCAACAATCTCCCCCTTTGCGTCAAATTAGAGCGAGACTACTTTTTCTTGCTTGGGCCAGCAGCGGGAGCCTTCTTTACTGTATCAAACAGACGTGTGATAAGAGCAAGGATAGTCTGTCTGAACCGAATGTACCATTGAATCATATCATCAAAGTACTTTACATCATCCGCTGTGTTCTGCTTGCATCGATGGATGATCCCTAAAACGTGTTCCAAACATGCAGTGGTGTAGAGATGTTTGTCTGCCAAGGCGAAAAAACATTTCTGTCCTTCGTTTCTGGTAAACATGACAAAGTTTCTCTTTGGGTCAATCTTCCCCATCTGCATCATGTTGAGATCACTGGCAGAGCCAACAGGAGATATGGTAGGCTTCTTCTTGAATACGCTCGCAATCTCCTGATCCATCAGAGTAACTTCCATGATATAGCATACAAGCATCCTCTTAAAGTGGTCGATGATCGGACCATATTCAGCTTCGTTTGTAAGAAGGATGTTGTGCAAGATAATCCAATCATGGGGATTAAGGTTGGGAAGATCTGCAAGTGAGATGGCATGTTTTGGCTTTGGCAGATCCCCTTAGTACCTTGAACCGAACGTTGGTAAAGTTGCCTTCCCTGTACGGCTTCAGGACCCGAACATTGATGATTTTCTGAGCGCTCCAAGTTTGGTATTGAGGTTGAGTTGCCCTCAGATAAAATTCGACTAAGTCCCGATCAGCCTGTGAATGAGGATGGGGGAACTCAGCAATGTTGTCAAAGGCGTGAAAAACAAACGCCTTTCGGGTCAGTGGCATATCGAACTGAGAGTCGACAGTGTTAGAACAATCTAAAGAGATCACAGGTTCTAGCCACAAGATACCTGGTGTTTTGATGGCTTCTTTAATCAGCCTCTCAAGAGTCCACGGAGGAAAAATAGTTTTCCTGCTCTCGAGAAGGTCGTGGGCTTCTTTCTATCTTCTTTCGGCTTCTTCAGCCTCTCTAGCCACATGAGCACTGATTTCAGCCTCTTTATCTCGACCTTGACGCTTCAGAAGGTCAACAATTGTCTCTTTATCATCATCGTCACTCTCCTCAGCAATATTTTTGCCTTTGTCTTTCACACCGGAACCTGAGGCTTGGCCTACTGGAGGAGGTTCGGTTGTGTGAGTTGCTGTTGATGTAGGAGGTGGTTGAGACACTTGTTCTTTTTCTCCCCCTTGTTTCGGAATGGACACGAAATGAAGGAGCCCTTCAAGTTTGCTCAGTAGAGAAAGGGCAGGAGCAAGCTTCTCTGCAAGGGTACGACGTACTGAATAATTGATGATTGGGTCATGTGCTTCAAGGATGTTTGAGATAGCAGAGTGGACATCCGAAACACACGATTTAACCACCTCTCTTTCAGATCGAAGAGAGTCAATCTCCTGTTGACAGTTGGAGAGTTGAGTACTCTTGACCTTCAGAGCGGTAGTCTTCCTTGCGAGAGCATCCATGAGAGAGTTCTTAGCAGCTAAGTTTTCTTGAAGCTTGGATAGACGCTCTTCAATGGATGTTCTGAAAGCTGAGTTGTCGTCAGAAATAGATTGTCTAAGTGAAGCGAATGATTTCAGCTCAGAAGCGACGGATGTAGCCAACTGGTTGATAATGGGTTCCAGCGTAGTCTTGGTGGCTTCAACACTTTCCTGTAAAGATGTCAACAAGAAAGAAGCATCAGTGAATAGTTTATCGACTTTTTTCAGTCGCTGCCTCACAAGCTTTGGTTGAGGCATCTATAGCTGCAGTGGCGGCATCGATAGAAACTTGATGAGCTTTGGAGAAAGCGTCAACAATTTTCTGAATGGCAGCTTCAGATATGGAGGACTGAGATGTGGAAGACGAAGCGATGAGCGAATCGATTTTGTCATGTAGCTCCTTGAGATGCCTCTTTGTGAAAGGAGCATCGTCATTGTCGTCACTTTGAACTTGAAACGGACTGTAATAGACCGAATCAAAAGTCATATTCTCTTCACGAAGGAGAGGTTCTTCTTCCTCTAAAGCATGAGCAGGAGAAGATGGTGGTGGTGAAACTGGAGGCTCGGTGGCAGTAGTAGTAGGTTCGGGTTGGGTGGTGTGTTCGGTTGTTGGTGTGGGTTCGGGTGCTAAGGTGGATTTTGGTGCGTCAGTATGAACCCCCGTATCAGATACGTTGGTTCTAACATCTGCAGTGGTGGTGGTTGTTGCTTCAGTAAAGATTGGTGGTGGTATTGGGATGGAAGTAGGTGGTATTTGAGTGGTGGAGGTTATGGGGGGAATAGAAAAAGGAATTGTAACGGGTGGAGAAGAGATAGGAGAAGTAGAAATATGTATCTCTGGGGTAGGCGAACGTGGTGGAGTGTTGCCACGTTGAGATCCATCTGAATCAAAACCCTCGTCCTCAGATTCACTTGAGGATGAAGCGATAATCAGCTTTCGTCTCGGTTGGGTTTTTCTCCTCTTCTGTGGTGGAGACTGAGCAGCCTTCGTGGTTTTCCTTTTCTTGGGAGATGGGCCTTTTGCTCCCTTTGCCACCTGTTTTTCCTTATCAGCCTTCTTTCCTCTAGGAGCAGGCTTGTCAGCGTCATGAATTGATTTCAGCATCTCTGGAGTAAGATCCCTCAGACCAGAACATTTGAACTCCTTGTACGTTTGAATGATCCGGCTGTCAGCAGGAACGTCACCATACATCGTTTCCGGGATAGACCCGTTGAAGGGAAATTTCGAAGCATCCGACACAATGATCTTCGTGGTATGGAAAGTACCAATCGAAGACATTGGAGCACCAACGATAATGGGGACGTGGTACTTGTCCATCACCCATTTCGTGACAATAGTCCAGAACCGGGCATAAGAAATCTCTGAGTGTCGAGAAGTAGAAGAGAGACTCTGAATGAGTTGTTGCCACAGGACCGACCCGTAGTCCATATTGATGCCATTGTAGATCCCGTACATGATGGAGAGAAATAAACGACTTGCCCCATCGGATCCAGCACTTCGTTCAGATAAGCCCTTGAAAAGAACAATGAACATCCCATTCCACTGAGGGGGCAGGCACGACTTCTTGAATTTCGTGACAGTAGTGAGCACCTCAGTGTACCCCATGTTGTAGAACATGTTGAACAGATGACCCATTGGAATGGTTTCCGGATTAACCCTCGAAGAATCAGGTTCAAACCCTAATAGCGTACAAAACCTTTGCTTAGAAATCGACGCCTTGTGCTCAAAGACATCGAAGAAAATTCTGTCAACGACCTTGTCGTAGTGAGTCGTGGCAAAGATTTGTGACAGGAACTCCATGGGAACAGCTTCAGCCCTGGTGAGAGCAGGAGCGATTGGCGAGAACTTCAGGCATTCGATGATGGGAAACATGAAAGCGTCGTACGCCTGAGGAGTGAGATCAATGATCAAACTCTGCCGGGGACGAATGGGCAAGATGTGAGAGGTCACGTGAACAGATGAAGAATCCGCCGCTGTTGAGATGAAAGTGGAAGAGATGATGAACAGTAGAGGTTTAGAGGATTTTCTTGCTCTCTGGGAATATAGGTGCAGTAAAGAGGTAAACGGTGGATCACATTGCCTTTTATACTGTGGGTAAAGGAGAGAGAAAAATCTTTCCCAAATCTTCGATTGAAAAACGAAGGGTTTTTCGGAGGTGACTGACGCGTGACAGATGGGTGTGCCGATGATCACGCAGGAGAGAGAGTGTCAGTCCCTAATCACACGCCTTCCCATCAGGCGCCGTTTGGAGATGAAACGGTTCCTATTCGCACGCTTTTCCCTGTTGCGCCGTTTGAAATCAAATCGATTGGACTCCCGCCTGAGTCATCATTTCGTCATTTTATCCCTTTAGAGATTAACGGCATCTTTAAAGTAAAATCCCCACGTGGATCAATATTAACCACAACTTTTTATAACAACCAATCCAATTAAAATTCCTTAGAATTAATGAAACCAGAATTTTGGAAAATCAAAAAGATTTTCGTGCTGAGTGTGTAATAGAAAAAGAAATAAAGCAACACTTTTGAGGGATTATGTGATGTCAATAAAGACACGAAACAATGGATCCCGGGCACGAATCTCTTCCTTCAAAGTTAAGAGAGACTTTAAAGTGTTTGTGTAGTTTCCCGTTGAATAACGATCAGACACTTATTAAGAAGTGTTGAAAGGCTTATTTTAATTAGTCTTATGGGGTGGCTTTCGCTTCGATTCATAATTCCTGATCTTGATATAAGATAGAAATCGAATGAAGTACTTGTGAGACCAGTGTAGTCTGTTGAATAAGTAGGTTGGAGATAATTTAAGTAGCAAGTTAAACTAATATATGTGAAATCTCAAAAAAAAAAATAAAACTGGACCCCAAGGGAAGAAATGTTATTGGATATAACAATTTCATAGGAATCACTCAAAAGAAAAATAGAGATTTCATGTTGTACCCCCATGGATAAGTTCGTCAATTCATTAGTGAAAGCTAGAGCAAGTTGATTGTTCACCGTCAATGCATAGTAGGTATTGAATTTTGGGTTTCACTAAGCACGTAGTGACACGAAGCTAAGATCATGAACACAGAAATTGTGTAACCATAAACCTCAGTGGTAATATCTGAGAGTCTCAAGGGTTACGTTTGTGAAGCGAATGTGATGGAGAAAAGTAATGTATGTGGTGTAAAGAAATCAAAGTACCTCTGCTATAAAAATAAGGACTAAGCAGAAAACTCTTATCTCATGTGAGAAGAGAGTTAGGTAGCTCATGATTAGAATAAATATGAGAGCCTAATTGGGAAGACAAGGTTTGTTTATACCAAGTCAGTAAGGCTATTATTCAGAATCAGGTGAGGCTTTGGACACATACAACAACATGCTTCTAGGGACACTTAGCTAGTGAAATGATTTAAACACAAAGAGATATACAAAATGATAAGAGCCAAAATTAAAATAAAAAAAATATTTTTGGAGTTTTTGAATTTAAAAAAAATAATAAAAAATATTTTTGGAATTTTTGATCGAAATAAATAAGACATAAAAAAAATTTATACAAAAAAATGTTGGAACCGAACCCGAGCGTTCGGTTTATTTCGGTTGAGAAATTTTTTGAACCGAACCCGAGCGTTCGGTCTATTTCGGGTGAGAAAATATTTTGGAACCGAACCCGAACGTTCGGTCTATTTCGGTTGCCAAAAAAAAATTAAGATTGAAAAAGAAAAGAATTTTGACAATAAGAAAAATGAATTTGGAAAAATAATACAAAAGATTTACAACCAAAGAAACTACCTTTAAGTGATAAGCGAAGATCAGATGATACAACCGAACCCGAGCGTTCGGTCTATTTCGGTACACCAGATCAAGACCTAAACCCGAGCGTTCGGTCTATTTCGGCATACAAGAGACCCGAACCCGAACGTTCGGTCTATTTCGCTTCTTACTTTTGATCTGGAGAGGTAGTTTTTGGTACTGCCTCCGATTCCATCATTCCTAGCCCTTGTAGAATTTTGTTGAAAGAAGCTTCAGGAAGAGCTTTGGTGAAGATGTCGGCCAGTTGAATAGTGGTTCGAACAAAATGAATTTCGACGTTCCCATCTTCCACATGATCCTTAATGAAGTGATACCTCAGTGTTATGTGCTTAGTCTTGGAGTGTTGCAATGGGTTATGACATATCCTAATTGCACTTTCAGAGTCGCAATATAGTGGGATCTTTTTCATATTGAGCCCATAGTCCCAGAGTTGGCTTTGGATCCAAATCAGTTGAGATGTACAGGAGGAAGCGACGATGTATTCAGCTTCAGCTATAGACAAAGATACACAAGTCTGTTTCTTTGATTGCCAGCTAACCAACTTCCCGTCAAGAAATTGGCAACCTCCTGTGGTGCTTTTCCTGTCTAGTCCACAATCTCCAAGGTCTGCATCTGAGTAGGCTTGAACGAAGAAACCTGAGTTTGATGGATACCATAAGCCGAGAGAGGTAGTTCGTTTTAGATATCGGAGTATGTTCTTCACTGCAAGCATATGAGGTTCATGAGAATTCGCCTGAAATCTAGCACAGTAACAAACAGAAAACATTATATCAGGCCTGCTAGCAGTAAGGTACATTAAAGAACCGATCATCTAGCGATATAGCATAATGTCGACTGCTGGTTTATCCAAAGATGGAGTGAGCTTGGTGCCGAACGCCATTGGAACTTTAACCTTTGAGTCTCCCATCATGCCGAATTTAGCAAGGATAGTCTTGGTGTAGGCTTCTTGGTTAATAAAGATGCCTTCGGGTCCCTATCTAATGTTTAAGCCAAGGAAAAAGTTAATAGGACCCATTAAGCTCATTTCAAATTTAGTCTCCATCAGCTTTCTGAATTCAGCCATTAAGCTAGGATTCGTTGAGCCAAAGATGATATCATCGACATAGATTTGAACAATCATAAGGTGGTTACCTTCCTTCTTACGAAAGAAGGTTGGGTCAACCGAACCTTGTTTGAATTTGGACATCTTTAAAAACTTAGTTAGCATTTCATACCAGGCTCTAGGTGCTTGTTTCAGTCCGTATACCGCTTTGTCCAGAATATAACAGTGATTGGGGTATTTTTCATTCACGAATCCCGGAGGTTGCTCCATGCACACCGTTTCTTCAAGTTCTCCATTTAGAAATGCGCACTTTACGTCCATTTGGTAGACCTCAAAGTTCTTATGTGCAGCATATGCAGGAAATATTCGAACAGATTCCAGCCTAGCTACAGGAGCAAAAGTTTCTTCATAATCGATTCCTTCCTCCTGGCAGTATCCTTTCACAACTAGACGAGCTTTGTTTCTTATTACATTGCCTTCCTTGTCCATTTTATTTCTAAAGAACCATTTGAGACCAACAACCGAGGCATCTTGAGGAGTTGGAATGAGGGGCCAAACTTTATTTCTTTCGAACTCATTAAGTTCGTCTTGCATAGCTTGAACCCAATCAGAGTGATCAAGAGCAGTGTTTACTGTCTTTGGTTCAACTTTTGAGACGAAAGAGTTAAACATACAGAACTCTACTTTTGAAAATAAAGATGTTTTCTTTGCCTTTAGTTGAGATCGGGTCAACACCTTTTTGGAGACATTACCCACTACCTGTGAAACTGGATGATCTCTAGTCCATTTGACAAGAGGAGGGTAATTTGGATCATAGGATGGATCCAATCCAGCATTTACCATCTCTTCTAATTCAGATTGACTGTCATCATCATAAAACATATCGGCATTCTCCCCCTCGACTGATGAGCCTTCAGGTGTGTCTTGACTTTCCGGTGCTACAGGAGTTTCGGGTGTATTTGAGCTTTCGGGAGCTTCAGTACCTTCAGGTGCAGTAGAGCTTTTGGGAGCTACAGTACCTTCGGGTGCAGTAGAGCTTTTGGGAGTAGCTGGAGAAGAGTTCTCCCTCTCAACTGAAGCACCGTGCTGAGAAGGTTCATTTGGGACTGATTCTCCTTCACCCAGTCGTTTGGCAGCGTCATCGACGGTTTGCTTCAGATGGTCAACTTTGTTGTCTGCTGCATTGGCTTCTGAGAGAGTAGCCTTCTCCGGTTCATCGAATAACTCCACAAATTGCTCAAACAAATTTGAAATCGAGGCTATGACTTGGCCTGTTTGAGAGAAAATTTCTCCAACTGTTTCTTCCGTGGCCTTCAGCTTCTTGACGTAGCAGTCGTCGAAAGTCACATAATACGTTTCTTCAATCTTCCTCGAACACTTGTTTAAAACCCTGTATGCTTTCGAAGTAAGAGAGTATCCCAGAAAAATCCCTTCATCGGCTTTAACGTCGAACTTGTTACAATGTTCTTTAGAATTGAAGATAAAGCATCGTGAGCCGAATACGTGGAAGAATTTGACGTTTGGCTTTCTGTTGTTGATGATCTCATAAGGAGTAAGTGTGAAACGCTTATTGAGATCGGACCTATTCTGCGTAAAACAAGCTGCAGCAATAGCATCAACCCAGAAATATAGAGGTAGAGAAGCGAAACTTAGCATGGTTCGGGCCGCCTCACACAAAGATCGGTTTCGTCTTTCAAAAATCCCGTTTTGTTGAGGGGTGTAGGGAGCTGAGAAGTTGTGAGTGGTTCCTTTTTCTGCTAAAAAGTCTTCAAATTCTTTATTCTTGAACTCCAGCCCATTGTCGCTTCTAATGTTGCGAATGACTTTCCTCAGTTGCACTTCAACCTGCTTAATAAACATCTTTAGCTTGTGAGTAGCCTCAGATTTGTGCTTCAGAAAGAACACCCACGTAAAACGTGAAAAGTCATCAATAATAACAAGAATATACTTGCTTCCGCCAATGATTTCGATAGAAGATGGACCACATAAGTCAATGTGAATTAACTCAAGTGGTTCAACGACTTTAGTATTTATTATGGATGGGTGACTTTGACGACTCTGCTTCCCCATTTCACATGCAGCACACAAATGTTCTCGATCAAACTTGAGCAATGGAAGACCCCGAACATGACCTCCTGTGACAAGTTTGTTGATATCCTTGAAATTGAGATGGGAGAGCTTTCGGTGCCACAACCAGCTTTCGTCAGAATGTGCTTTGGATAACAGACAGATAGCTGGATTTCCTTTGATAGGTTTGAGATTGAGAGGAAACATTTCGCCTTTGTGCTCTGATTTGAGAATCACTCTTTTTGTTTTCTTCTCTATTATTTCCGAACCCTCATCGTCATATGAAACTTTAAGACTGGTACCTCCAACAAGCTGAGATACACTGATGAGGTTATGCTGTAGTCCTTCAACGTATGCAACTTTTCTAATCGTGAAGTCTCCATTTGTTATCATCCCATAACCTTTTATCGTGCCATATGAGTTGTTTCCGAACTTGACATTCCCGCCGTTTGGAAGAGATCGGAATTCCCTCTGCTCTTCCTTCCTTCCTGTCATGTGACGTGAGCAGCCACTGTCAATATACCATTCTTCGTCGAACTGCTCGTCACTTGTAACCTGCAAAAATCAAACAGATTTAAGAACCCAAAGTTTCTTGGGTCCACGTGAGCCTTTCACAGGAACAGGAATAGTAAGAGAAATGTCAACAAGATATGTTCTTTTTATTAAAGTTGTTTCATCTTTCTTCTTAATAGTGAAAACTTTAATTTTGTTAGGATTTGTTACAGTCGTTTTTGATTCAGGTTCAGGCGTTTGGGCCTTGGAATGCTTTTGATCATTCTTGACTGAGGAAACCTTCGATTTTCCCTTCAAATCTGTTGAAGATTTTGGATTTTGAGTTTGAACAGAATTGGATTTAGAATGGGGTTGAGAGGAATTAGAATGAGAGAATTTAGACTGATAAGTTTTCTTGACTTGAGGTTCTAAGTGACCCTTTTGTTTTTGGTCATTAGTGGGACCGAACCTTGAACCTTGGTTGCTTTTGCTCTCGGAACCGAACCTATGCTTTCGGTAGCTGGTGTTCTCTGAACCGAAGCTTTCCCTTCGGTTGTTATTCCTTTTAGAACCGAACCTGTCCTTTTGGTTACTTTCTTGCGGTCTGACAACACTTTTCTCTAACTTTGAATTTTTGTCATGATAAGAGAAATGGGCATTTTGAGATCGCCAGAACTGTTTTCGCTCTGAGAGATTCTTTTTGTATCTCAGATTCCTTTGCTGCTTTTGATCCTTTACTTGCTTCGGCTGTCGGTGGATGTTGGCTTTTTGCTTTTGCTTTTTGTCAGCCGGTTCACTTTGAACTGATGATTTTTCTCTTGAAGGAGTGACTTCTTCTACAGGAACTTCTTTTGCACTGCTGGTACTTGGCACATCGAAGTTGTCAGGCTTGTTTAGTGGCTCTGGCACATATCTGCCTTTGGTTTTCCAGGACGTTCGCTCTGACAGACCAACAGTTTCGTCTGCATTATCTATAGGAGTAGACCAGAAAAAACTCATCACAACCATCTGCATTATCTTCGTTTACTAGGGCGGGGAGTTCGGCTGTCTGATGTTCGGTTACTCCTGTGACCTTATACACCTGATTTGGTGTAGTTCTCACCTTTTGGTACACCACGGCCTTTTCTTCAAGAATCGGGGACTTATTTTGGGATAAACGAGCGAACTCCACAGAATTTTCAGAAATAAGATTTTTGTGGTTTTCGGGTTCGCTCTTGACAAACTCAGAACAGTCGACTTCATCCTCTACATAAATTTCACTCATATCATTATCCTCATTGAGCTTAGACGCGTTTTCAACATCAATTTTATTTTCTGAGCTCAAGTTGGCGTTCAATGAGTCGAACTTTTGTATGGTTTCGGTCCTTAGTTTCAGTTTATCGTTTTCATCCAAAAGATTTTTCAACATGTCCTTATGGTCCTTGGACTTTATAAAAGATTCGATTTTGTCCAGACCATACATATAAGTCGGATTCACATCATCAGACGAAACTACATTTTCACAATTATATGCTTTAGCATCGATTTCAACTTCCTTAAATTCAAGGAAGGGCAAAATCATGCGATGAATTTTCTGCCCTATTTCACAGTTTAGATGAAGTTGAGTGATGTTAGCATAAAGACGTTTAGCAATTAAACAAAAGACATTTCTTTGTTTCAAAAGTTTTAAATTGTCTCTTTGCAAATAAATGTTTTCATCTTTGGATTTAATCAGCTCCGACTCCTTCAGCTCTATCCACATCCTCCGTTCCTCACTTTTGGAAGACACCCTGCTTATTTGGTCAGTTAGGTTAGAATTGGTGACCCGTGTTTGAGTTAAACTGCTATCTAGATTTGAGATTCTTGAATTTAAGTTTTTTTAATTCTTTTTCATACGAATTTTGTGGGACTTTAAATGAAACAAAAACGGATTGTACCTTCTTGATCAATTCATCTAGCTCATTGAACTGCACGCTGAG
This sequence comes from Lactuca serriola, assembly GCF_051521515.1. NCBI lineage: Eukaryota > Viridiplantae > Streptophyta > Magnoliopsida > Asterales > Asteraceae > Lactuca > Lactuca serriola. Next base: position 14,045,444 of record NC_136412.1, on the reverse strand, counting down.
AGGTTTTGCTGTGAAGCATAGGTCCTCTCGCTCCTTGGTGTCTTCATTCCCACCATCCGTGTTGTATCCCCTCATTTGAGATACATCTGTCACCATCAAACACTTCCCACCGCTTTCTTCACCTCTTGCAACGTATGCCTTTCCATGAGATGGCTTCCTGACCTCATCATCCTCTGAGGTGGTTGACCAGACCTGCACGCCACCGATCTCATCATCCGCTGCCGAACCCTGCACAATTAAAGCATTCATTGAAGGGTTAGCAATAGCTTTCTTTCTATTGATCTCTTCCAGCTTTTTCATCAACAAGGCCTCTTCATCTTTTTCCTCATCCTTCTCTGCCATTTTCTTTAGAACGCAGTCTTTGGCATAGTGGTTCTTTCCTCCACAGTAGTAGCAGTTCACACCTGAATCTCCTTCAACTTTTGCCTCTTTCTTTGGTTCCTCTGTCTTCGGTTCCTCTCTAACCTTTTCAGAACTGTAGCTTCCCTGCCAATTTTGGTTCTTATTGGTAGGGAACCTTTTCTTAATGAACCTTTTTGGATTCGACACCATCATTGCATAGTCTTCAGAAGTAAGATCATAGTCTTCTAAGTTAGGATCTTCATCTTCTACCACACTTTTGATTTTGGACAAGAGGGCCAAGGACCCTAAACTGGAGACCACATTTTTCTCTTGCAAAACAATCTTTTCTTGGGATTTCAAAATCCCCACCAGCTTTGCCAACGAATAAGATTTAAATTGCTCATGAGCTTTAACAGTGGACACAACCGCTCTCCACTCGGATCTAAGCCCATTCAAAAAGGTTACTTTTTGTTCAATCAGCTTCCTTTCTATATCGTGTTTGATTATCTTGCTATGAAGATGATTGAAGCGATCGAACGTCTGAGTAACAGTTTCATCAGAATTCTGCTTAAATTCACCAAACTCAGACAAAAGTAAGGTCTGAATAGAATGCTCCAAATCTTCATCTGTGGAATATAAGTCTCGCAGCCTATCCCATATTTCTGTAGCAGTGCTGCATGAACTCACTAGCCTAAATGTATCTGATTGCAGAGCGAATCGAATCAGTCTCAACACTTTAATGTTGCATTGAAACTTTTCCTTTTCGTCTTGAGCAACATCCTGTACGTCCTTTAACAGATCATTGTACTCTTTCTGAGTTTTAATGATTTTTGACGTTCCAGAGTGAGCAAATGGTCCAGAAATGATTGCTTCCCAAATAAGGTATCCATTGTCTTCCGATCCAATGACATAATCTTCAAAGTGATGTGCCCAGACTTCGTAATCCTGGGTGTAAAGAATAGGAATCTTCGTCGTCGATCCAATGCTGTTAGAGATGTTGATGGGATTAGATTGTGACTCGTCCATGCTTGATCGTTTTTAACCTGTTTGAAAGATCAGACTTGTAATATTTAATATTAGGGCAAACAAATAAATGCTGAGTTATGTCAATAATGGAATGACGGCTCAATAAATATTAATTAATGCGGAATAACCCTAATCGCAAACTCTTTCACAGAAAAGATGTGTATGAATTACACAGCCTCCTGCTCTGATACCAATTGATGAGTTATTAATCAACTCTTTGATCGATTAGATCTTTGTAACAGGTATGCGATGAACGTAAAAATAGTAAACAAAACACAGGTATGAATCAAGATGTGTCGAATGATTAGATTACTCGATCCTCAGCAGAGCTCGACTAAGAACTTCCACTGTAGAGGATTCTAGGGTTACAAAACAAGAACGATAAATTTGCTGAACAATAAATCTCTAATCGTTTCTAATCATTCTCTTGTTCTAGGATGCATGCAAGCATCTATTTATACTAAAACCTACAAAACTCACGGATGGACAGGCCCATACCGGAGACACATATTGGACTAGCTAACGAGCCCAATAGACGTAACACAAAATACGACCCAACACTTCTTGGATTAGAAGCTGATATCTGGGCCCCTCGATGATTTTGTTTTGACCTATGTACCGGGCCCGGTCAGAACTAAGTTGATGTGTTCAATTAAGTTCTTTGTCAAACAAATCGGGAATCAGGAAACAAACCGCTGGACAATAAGTAAGACATTGTTCCATGTATTTGTCCGGCTGATATCTAGAACAGAGGATTATGTGATCCCTTATCTTAAATGGAGTATCAACATCTTCTCAGTTTCGAGAGACCTTGAAAGAGCTACGATTGCCGATCGGTTCCTGAAGTATTACAGTTATAGTTATTAGACTTATCCAAGTGGGAGACTGTTGGATAAGGTGTCTAAGTCCATAACTATTTCTGGTAAGTACTTGACCCGACCCGGAAGGGTCCATTTGGGTTGCATGGCACCATGCAATTGGATAAACTTAATGAGAGAAATAACACATATGGTTTATTAATATATTATAAGTTCTAATATATTAATAATATTATTTAATTAGTTTTGATCAATAATTAATTTAGAATTAATTAAGTGATCAAAAGATAACTAATATATGGGTAGATTATGTAAATCTTCCATATCTTATATAGCGGGCTAAGAGGCTCCATGGATTATCAAGTTGGGTTCCACCCATAAGATGCTCCATGGAGTTAACCCATGGATCAAGAAATGAAGAGTCATGGAACATTAGGGTTTACCTAATGAAACACACCATATAAGCAATGTAACTCTCCCCAAAATCGGCTACACTATGAAACAAGAGGGCTTGGCCGATTTTGCCTGTGTTAGAGAATTCTATCAAGTTTATTCTTTGCATTTGGTGTTGTGTGAAGCATTTGAGGCATCACACTTGAGGTGCTAGGCTCACAAGGTTTCAAGGAACACTTTCAACAACAAGGTATGTAGTTCTATCTTTTATACAATGAAAATTGTACCCCATGTATGCTAGATAGGTTCATAACCTTGGAAAACAACTTTGCATGGTTATTAGACAAACATAGATCCAAGGTTATTAGGGTTGCATGTACACTTAGGAAGTGTTAGAATGCTCAAAACCCATCAGTATCATCAAATGAGGGTCAGAGAGGAGGATGTGTAGAAGACTGCTTTTCGGACGCGCTATGGCCATTGTGAGTTCGTGGTGATGCCCTTCGGTCTCACCAATGCTCCTGTCGCATTCATGGATCTCATGAACAGTGTGTGCAGACCGATGCTGGATCGGTCTGTGATAGTCTTTATTGATGATATCTTGGTATATTCCAAGACGAGAGAGCCACATGAGGAACACCTACGGGAGGTTCTGGATACCTTGAGGAGGGAGAACTTGTATGCCAAGTTCTCCAAGTGCAAGTTCTGGTTGCGCCAGGTGCAGTTCCTTAGGCATCTCGTCAACCAGGACGGGATTTCGGTTGAGCCGGCCAAGGTAGAGGCCGTGATGAGGTGGGAGGTTCCGAGGTCTCCATCCGAGATTCGAAGATTCCTGGGATTGGCAGGATACTATCAAAGATTCATTCAAGACTTATCCAAGATAGTCGTGCCCCTGACCAGGCTGACGAGGAAAGCCGTGGTCTTTCGTTGGGAGCCTGAGCAGCAGGCTGCATTCGAGACATTGAGACAGAGATTGTGCGAGGCGCCAATCTTATCCCTGCCAGAGGGCATGGGGGATTTTGTTGTATACTGTGATGCATCCATCTCAGGCTAGGGTGCAGTATTGATGCAGAGAGGGCATGTTATTGCTTACGGTTCGAGGCAGCTGAAGCCTCACGAGGCAAACTACCCGACACATGATTTGGAGCTGGGGGCTATTGTGTTCGCCCTCAAGATTTGGCGCCATTACCTATATGGGGTTCGTTGTACTGTCTACACGGACCACAAGAGCCTGAGGTATCTCATGGACCAGCCAAACCTGAATATGAGGCAGCGTCGGTGGCTTGATGTGGTAAAGGATTATGACTATGAGATCCTCTACCACACGGGGAAGGCCAATGTGGTGGCCGACGCGCTTAGCCGCAAGGCAGCACCGACTAGGGATATCTGTATGAGGATGACAGTGGTGACTCCGCTGTTGGAGCAGATTCGGGAGGCCCAACAGGAGGCCATGAAGGAGGAACATCGGAAGAGTGAGCGGATTGTGGGACAGGTTTCCTCCTTCGACTATGATAGCCAGGGATTATAAACATTACACCGTAGGGTGTGGGTACCATACCTCGAGGGTGTGTGCCAGGTGCTGTTGGAGGAGGCGCACAAATCCCGATTCTCCATTCATCCCGGGGCAACGAAGATGTATAGAGATCTTCGTCTAGACTATTGGTGGTCCTGCATGAAGTGGGATGTTGCATGGTACATGGAGCGGTGCTTGACATGCAGGAAGGTCAAGGCCGAGCACCAGAGGCCATACGGCAAGATGCAGCCATTGGATATTCCTCTGTGGAAGTGGGAAGATATTACTATGGACTTCATCACCAAACTTCACAGGACCGCACGGGGAGCGGATTCCATATGGGTCATCGTGGATCGGTTGACCAAGAGTGCCCATTTTGTACCGATCCAGGAGAGTATCTCGGCTGAGAAGTTGGCCTACATTTACATTTGGGAAGTGGTGGCACGGCACGGAGTGCCAGTCTCAGTGATTTTAGACAGAGATGTACGGTTTACTTCCAGGTTCTGGAAGAAATTTCACGATGAGTTGGGTACTCGTCTGCACTTTAGCACTGCATTTCACCCGCAGACGGATGGTCAGAGCGAGCGGACCATCCAGAATTTAGAGGATATGCTGCGGGCATGTGTGCTAGACTTCGGTGGTAGCTGGGATACTTATCTCCCATTGGCTGAGTTCTCGTATAACAACAGCTATCATGCGAGTATTGATCGCCCTCCCTTCGAGATGTTATACGGGAGGAAGTGCAGGACCCCGATATGCTGGGGTGAGGTTGGACAGAGGGTCATGGGGAGCACCGAAGTGGTGATCAAGACGACGGAGAGGATTCAACAGGTCCAGAGCAGGCTTCAGACTGCTCAGAGTCGGCAGAAAAGTTATGCCGACAAGCGCCGATCAGACCTGGACTTCCAGGTCGGGGATATGGTTCTCCTGAAGGTGTCTCCATGGAAAGGCGTCATCCGATTCAGGAAACGGGGCAAGCTAGGCCCCAGGTACATTGGACCGTTCAGGGTTTTAGCCTAGGTGGGCAAGGTGGCATACAGATTGGATATGCCAGCCGAACTCAGCCAGATCCACAACACTTTCCACGTCTCCTAGCTGCGGAAGAGCCTGGTGGACGACTCAGCAGTGGTACCCTTAAAGGATATTTAGGTTGATGGCATCCTGAATTACATCGAGCGACCTGTAGCTATCCTCGACCGGAAGTCGAAGGATTTGAGGAACAAGAGGGTCGAGCTGGTGAAGGTGCAATGGTAGCACCGGAAGGGCTCGGAATGGACTTGGGAGTTGGTGGATGAGATGATGGAGCATTACCCAGAACTTTTCCAGGAACGAGCAGCAGACTTCGAGGACGAAGTCTAAAATAAGTGAGGGAGATTTGTAGCACCCAATTTCTGGTACACATTTAATTCAAGGATTTATATGTTTTCCCTGGGACTCGACGAGTCGGAGGTCCCACTCGCGAGTAGAGACAAGTCCGCAAACATCTTAAGTGACCTACTCGACGAGTCGGAAGACGAACACGGCGAGTAGGCGCTATGCGAGTAAAACCCTAAATCTGAGGGTTTGCACCCTATATAAACACCTTAACTCAGCCTCCTTTGTCCCTAACGCTCCCTTAGAGCTGAATACCGAAACCCTAGTCGTTTGTGTGTGTGTGTTAAAACGATTTTGGTGTTCTAGGTTGGTTTGTGAAGCTTGGAAGGAGAGAGGAAGCTTGGGATTTCGAGTTGGGACTTGTAGATCTAGAGATGTTACTTCATCTTCAACTCAAGCAAGGTAAATGCCCCTGTTTTGGTCTCCCTTTTTAGTTTTTCATCTTTAGGGTTTAGGGTCATGGTGCATTTAGGGCTTCTTAAGCCATTTTCGGATTTTTAAGATGATTCATGGGGTTCTACTTCCAGATCTGAGTCATTGGAGGGGTCTCATGGCATAAAGGTGCCAACTTTATGACCATGAGAGCCCCATGCACATTGTAGAGCACCTTCTATGGACTTTTGAGCTAAAAACCCCATGCATGTGCATCAAGTTTGGAACTTTACGTATAAAATGGACATTAGGAGGCCATATCTATGGTTTTGGTGTGTTAAATCCCTTTTAGATCGACTGTATAGAAATGGTCAAGGTTGGACTCGGCGAGTCGTTCTTGGGACTTGGTGAGTCGGTGCACTTTTAGCCATCTTAAACCCTTCTGCGATGGTCAGTTGTTAGAAAAGGGAGTCCCATAGCTGTTTAGACATATTGGACTTAGCCTTAGACCTGAAGTTCATGGGAATCGGCAAGTACATGAACAGACTCGACGAGTCCAAGGCAATCTACCAGCACGTGAAGATGAACTCTACGAGTTGTTCATACAACTCGGCGAGTCAAGGGCAGGGCTTGTTCTTCAGATGAAGATGAACTCAGCGAGTTGTTCATACAACTCGGCGAGTCGGATGAATGATCATTCGATGTTCGAATGGGAGGAGAACTCATCGAGTCATTGCCTAACTCAACGAGTAGGGAGGGGAATGAGGACAATTAGATGGATAAGGACTCGACGACTTGGCGGCCCAAATCGGCGAGTCAGGTCAGCTGGAATAGTCATTCCTCCATAAGAGTAGTTATCAGACTCTGATTGGGTGTTTTGGGAATTATAGCTGGAGGATTTCCGAAGCAGCAGTAACAGACAGAGAGTTCCCGCACAGATCGACAACTACGACTATGAGGTGAGTTACCTTCCAGTAGGGCTGGGTCTAAGGCACCAATGCCGGCCCACCAGTAAGTAGTTATGTATGAGATGATTGTCTTTGTGATAATTATCTTGGTATGTTAATGTGTTATGGTCACGAGATATGCCTGTATGATATGCTATGTGTATAGAAGGGATTAGTTGTCCCTATCCAGTTATGCCTGACTGTATGATTATCTCTTGTTACGGTATGCTAGTGCTAGGGGTGAAATAGTCCCCAGTTACTGGTTGAAAGATACCAATGGCGTGTACCGGTTGAAAGATACCGATGGCAGTTACCGGTTGAAAGATACCGATGGTGTTATGTGGTGTGTGGTATGATGGGGGAACTCACTAAGCTTTGTGCTTATAGTTTCAGTTTTGGTTTCAGGTACCTCTTCTTCCAAGGGGAAAGAGTCGGCAGCGTAGCAGCGCATCACACACATGGTTTCCGCATCAGACTTTCTGGGATCAGTTTTGGTTTCAGGTACCTCTTCGTCCATAAACAGCCCAATCACTTAAGGCCAAAAATTGAAAGCCCAACAGAGGGCGTACGCTGGGCGTACTCTTCTGGTATGCGGGGCGTACGCTCGCATGTACCAAAAATCCTTCCAAGTGCTTAATGGCTTAAGCACTTAAGCCCATATGCTAGATCCAGTGACAAAAAGGGCCTAGGACTCATAAAGTCTCAATCTTTATCCTTTTGGACGTCCATAAAGCTCTTAACTCAAGGTTTTAACCCATTAAGACCTTCCTACTTCTTACATGGGACAATCAAAGCCATTGGGACCTTATTTTTCTTACTCAAGACTTCTCCAATGGTCTGAAAGGACAACTCATCTTAACCAAAACACATCATGCATCATAATGGGGTTTTTAGGACAAGAATGGTGTCAAAACTTCACCATACTTAGATCTACACAAAATAGATGTCAAGCAAGAAGCTTTATACCTTTAGGAGCTCTTGAATCACCAGAAAAATTCAGATCTACATGTTGGCCTTCTTCCTCTACTCACTAGATGCAACACCTTCTTCTCAAAACACTCCAAATTCACTTCAAAAGCTCACACACTTAAGAAGTTGGCTAGGGTTTGGGGAAAACGGCTCTAAACAGTGGAGGCTAGGGTTTGGGAGGGTTATGATCTCTTAAAGTTGTTTAAATAGCCTCCACACCCGAAATATTAGGGTTTCTGGATGATAGACATACGCTGGGTGTAATTCCATTACGTTGGGCATACGTCGAGGGACCCCGCGTTTCATTTACTCCATTGTGTTGGGCGTACCCACGCGTGTACCATACGCATACATGGCCTTCCCTTGACAACTTTTTCCATTAAATGCCATAAGTGTCAATATCTTCAAAGTGTCATAACTCCTTTATTCTAAGTCCGTTTCCGACGAACTTTATATCCACGAAAAGGTGGCGAGAAGCCCTACGCTTCTACCAACACACCCCGACCCGAAATGTAACGACCCAAAATTTAAGTCCGAAAATTTTGTTTTTAAACTACTATATTCAATAATCATTTTACCAAAAACATTGTCGATAAAACATCACATTACAAAATGACAATGTTGTGTCTCAAACCATAACATCAGAAGTAATGAAAATCAGAGTACAGTCCCGTAAACTCAATGCGGAAACCAGGTGTGTGTGTGTGTGATGCGCTACTCCACCGCCGACTTCTTTCCCTTCGACGACGGGGGTACCTGAAACCAAAACCAAACTGTAAGAACAAAGCTTAGTGAGTTCCCCCATCATACCACATACCATACAATATCGTCGACATCTTTCAACCGGTAACCTTCATCAGTATCTTTCAACCGGTAACCATCATCGGTATCTTTCAACCGGGAACCAGCATCGGTATCTTTCAACCGGTAACTGTCATCGGTATCTTTCAACCGGTAACTGGGGACTATTTCACCCCTACCACTAACATGCAACAATAGATATAAGCATACAGTCAGGCATATCCGGGTACTGACCTATCCCTAGGTCCTAAGGACCACTGTCAGGGAAACTAATCCCTACTACACACATAACATGTCATACAGTTAAATCTCATAATCGAAACACATAACTAAACCAAGATAATTATCACGAAGAGAACCATCTTCTAAATACCCCTTTTTGGTGGGCCAACATTGTGGCCGTAGACCCACCCCTACTGGAAGGTAACTCACCTCAATGTCGTGTAGTGTTTGAATTATCCTCGGCGCACAAGTCGACTCCTTGATCCCTACACGACAACCTTCAAGTCAACACACAAATCGTGCAACCCTAAACAAGGTTAGGCCAAGTCCAGTCAAAGTCAACTTCCAGTTGACCCGACTCGCCGAGTTGGGCTGTCAACTCGTCGAGTCCCTACCCCTTCAACCGTCCTTATCCATGACCCGACTCGTCGAGTTTGGCAACGACTCGACGATTTCCCCGTCTTTACGATCCTCAATGAACCTTCGTCCGACTCGCCAAGTCGTATGAACAACTCATCAAGTTCACCTTCATCTGATGAACAAGTCCTGAACTTGACTCGCCGAGTTGTATGAACAACTCGTCGAGTTCATCTTCAAACATAAGAAGATTGCCTTAGACTCGCCGAGTCCCAAGAATGGACTCGCCGAGTTGGTCACGTCCACACCCTAAATCCTCGATTTCTGATGTACAACCTTTGATCAAAAGATAGATCTAGGCTCCTAGAATCGTTCTAGCATGTAAAGTTACAAACTTTACGTGCATACATGGGACTTTGAGTCCAAAAGGCCCTAAAACAAGCTCTTGGGTTGCATGGAGTCTTCCTTGGGTGGAAAAGCACCCACTTTCTGCCTTGAGACCCCTCAAAAGACCTACATCCGAAGCCTTGTCCCCAACCATGCTTGCATTCATGGTTGGCTACCAAAAATGGCTTATAAAAGCCCTAAATCTCCACAAAATGGGATCTAGTAATTGAACAAGAAAGTTAGCAACTTTATACCTTCTGAAGACTGAAAATGAAACACAAAATCGAACCCCTCTGGTCTCTTCTTGTTTCCTCAAGCTCTTCTCCTCCCTTCTTAAGACCACCAACACCAAAATCCACCAAAATGATTTAGATTGCTTCAACAACGGCTAGGGTTTTCTATAGAGGGTTTCTGGGTGCATAAGGGACGATGGAGGCTGCATAAGGTTGCTTAAATAGGATGCAAACCCTAAGATTAGGGTTTTTGTCCAGCCAGGGCCTACTCGTCGAGTTCGGGACCCGACTCGTCGAGTCCATCACTTAAGTCCCGCGTTCCGTCCCGCTTCTAGTCGGCAAGTTGGTCCTTCGAATCGACGAGCTCAAGACCAAAAAGCAAAACACTTGGTATAAAAATAAAAGGAATATGTACCAAGAACCAGGTGCTACAAATCTCCCCCACTTATTTCAGACTTTGTCCTCGAAGCCTGCTGCTCGCTCATGAAACAACTCTGGGTAATGCTCCATCATCTCGTCCATCGGCTCCCAAGACTATTCCGAGCCCTTCCGGTGCTGCCATTGCACCTTCATGAGCTCGACCCTATTGTTCCTCAAATCCTTCGATTTCCGGTCGAGGGTTGCCACAGGCCGGTCGATGTAATTCAGGTTGTCATCAACTTGAATATCGTCCAAGGGAACTACTGCTGAGTCATCCACCCGACACTTTCGCAGTTGAGAAACATGGAAAGTGCTGTGTATCTGGCTGAGCTCGACTGGCAGATCCAGCCTGTACGCCACCTTGCCCACCCGGGCTGTAACCCTGAACGGTCCAATGTACCTGGGGCCCTACTTGCCCCGTTTCCTAAATCGGATAACGCCTTTCCATGGCGACACCTTCAGGAGAACCATATCTCCGACCTGGAACTCCAGGTCTGATCGGCGCTTATCGGCATAGCTTTTCTGCCGACTCTAAGCAGTCTGAATCCTGCTCCGGACCTGCTGAATCTTCTCTGTCGTCTTGAGCACTACTTCAGTGCTCCCCATTATCCTCTGTCCAACCTCGCCCCAACATATCGGGGTCCTGCACCTCCTCCCATACAACATCTTGAAGGGAGGGCGGTCGATACTCGCATGATAACTATTGTTGTAGGAGAATTCTGCCAAATGAAGGTTGGTATCCCAACTACCTCCGAAGTCCAATACGCATGCTCATAGCATATCTTCCAGAGTCTGGATAGTCCGCTCGCTCTGACCATCCGTCTGCCGGTGAAAGGCTGTTCTAAAATGCAGAAGAGTACCCAACTCATCATGAAACTTCTTCCAAAACTTGGAAGTCAACCGCACATCCCTGTCTGAAATCACAGAAACTGGCACCCCGTTCCGCGCCACCACCTCCCGGATATAGATGTCGGCCAACTTCTCGGCCGAAAATTCTCTCCTGAATCGGGATAATATGGGCACTCTTGGTCAATCGATCGACGATGACCCAGATCGAATCCGCTCCCTGCGCGGTCCTGGGAAGTTTTGTGATAAAATCCATCATGATGTCTTCCCATTTCCATAGCGGAATATCCAACGGCTGGATCTTGCTGTGAGGTCTCTGTCGCTCGGCCTTGACCTTCCTGTAGGTCTAGCACAGCTCCACGTACTATGCCACATCCCGCTTCATGCAGGGCCACCAGTAGTCTAGACGAAGATCCCTATACATCTTCGTTGCCCCGTGGTGAATGGAGAATCGAGATTTGTGTGCCTCCTCCATCAGAATGTATAACCTGTTTCTTGGTACGTATTCTTTTATTAATTCTTTAAAATGTTTTGCATTTTGGCCTTGGACTCGGCGAGTTGAAAGACCGACTCGTCGAGTAGAAGGGGGGTGAGACGTGGGGTTTAAGCAGTGGACTCGACGAGTCCGGTCCCGGACTCGGCGAGTAGGCCCTGTCTGGACAAAAACCCTAACCCGAGGGTTCACCCTATTTAAACACCTTAACTCGGCCTCCTTCATCCCATTTGCTCCCATAAGACCCCCATAGCAAACCCTAGCCGTTATTGAAGCAATCTAAGGCATTTGGAGCGATTTTGGTGCTTTTGTGATCCGAGGAAGGAAGGAAAAACTTGAAGGATCAAGAAGAGGCTAGAAGGATCCGATTTTGAGCATCATTTGCAGTCTACAGAAGGTATAAAGTCGATACCTTGTTTGTTCTTTTGATAGATCCCATTTTGTGGAGTTCTAGGGCTTTTCTAAGCCATTTTGGTCACCAACCATGATTGTAAGCATGGTTGGGGGTTGATGTTTCAGATCTAGGTCCTTAGAGGGATTACAAGGCAGAAAGGAGTGGCTCTTGCACTCAAAGAAGGCCCCATGCATTGTAAGAGCTTGTTGTAGGGCCTTTTGAGCTCAAAGTCCCGTAGTTGTAAATTTACATGCTAGATCGATTGTAGAAGCATAAATCTGCCTTTTGATCAAGGGTTGTACATCAGAAATCGAAGATTTAGTGAGAGGATGTGACCGACTCGACGTGTCCATTCTTGGACTCGGCGAGTCCAAGGTTTCTGTCCCATATCAATTGAGGGTCAAAAGGACCCAGTTGAGTGTGGAAAGGTTTGAGGGGGTCCTGGGGAGTGACCCAACATTCCGGACTAAGCCATTGTTCTGGAATTCAAGGGACTCGGCGAGTGCATGAGCAGACTCGGCGAGTCCAAGGCAATCTTCTTAAGGATGAAGATGAACTCGACGAGTTGTTCATACAACTCGGCGAGTGAAGGACAGGACCTAAGTATCAGTTGAAGTTGAACTCGACGAGTTGTTCATACAACTCGGCGAGTCATATGAAGATTCAGTCGATGCTCAATTAGAAGGAAAACCTGTCGAGTTATCGCCTAACTCGACGAGTAGAGACGGGTATAAGGACAAATGGAAGGATAAGGACTCAGCGAGTTGGCGAGCCAACTCGGCGAGTCAGGTCAACTGGAAGTTGACTTTGACTTGGTCAGGGGTAAAATGGTCATTTTACCCTAAGAACAGTTAGCAGTGTATGACTAAGTGTTTTGTGGGAATTATAGCCGGAGGATTTCCGGAGCGGCAGCGGCAATAGTCAGAGGATTCCCATACAGATCAGCAGCTACTACGAGGTGAGTTACCTTCCAGTAGGGGTGGGTCTAAGACCACAATGTCGACCCACCAAAAACGGGTATTTAGAAGATAATGGTCTTTGTGATAGTATCTTAGTCTGGTTATGTGATGGTTATGAGGTTTATCTGGATGGTATGTTATGTGTATGGTAGGGATTAGTTTCCCTGACAGTGGTCCTTAGGACCAAAGGGTAGGTCAGTACCTGGATATGCCTGTCTGTATGCTTATATTTGTTGATTGTGTGCTAGTGGTAGGGGTGAAATAGTCCCAAGTTACCGGTTGAAAGATACCGATGTTGATTATCGGTTGAAAGATACCGATGATGGGTACCGTTTGAAAGATACCGATGATGGTTACCGGTTGAAAGATACCGATGAAGGTTACCGGTTGAAAGATACCGATGAAGGCTACCGGTTGAAAGATACCAACGATATTGTATGGTATGTGGTATGATGGGGGAAATCACTAAGCTTTGTGCTTATAGTTTTGGTTTTGGTTTCAAGTACCTCTTCGTCAAAAGGGAAGGAGTCGGCGATGTAGCAGCTTATCACACACACACATGTTTCCGCAAGAAGTTTTTGGGATTGTACTATGATTTTCAATATTTATGATTCTATGGTTTGGAATGCAACATTATGATTTTGTAATGGAATGTTTTATTGACAATGTTTTGGTAAAATGTTTATTAAATGCATTGATTCAAAAATGAAATTTTTGGCCTTGAAAAATTGGGTCGTTACAAGTTGGTATCAGAGCCCTGGTTTGAGGGATTCGGACACACCCTTGGGGGGTGTCTGGACTCAAACCGAGGGACTAAAAGCTCTTTCAAGGAAAAATGGTTTTCTAAAGTCTAAGCTGAGGAATTTTAAGAAAGACGAAGTGTGTGATGTGTGCGACCGGCCGGTCTCAAGTAAGTTTTCCCCAAGATACCCATACTTGTTATGTTATGTTATATGGTTTTGATTCAGAGAACTGCATGCTAGAATAGGACTAAGGATCTAGGATGATGCCTTATGTGTCTGATATATGATTCTGAGAATTGCATGCTAGTTAGGGCTAAGGATCTAGGAAGGATGCCTTATGTGCCTGTTGTATGAGTTGTATGCTAGAACTGTTTAGTCAGCAATAGGATGACCTGTGTAGGTTATGTTGGGTTTAGTTACTCGAGGCACGAATGCTGCTTGCATTGTGCTATGGAGGTCCTGACCATCTTCAAATAACTAAGGAGCGGATATGTAACAATATCAACAAGCTAGTTAGGGGAAGGTGGTGGGGACTCCTAGTGCAGCTGATGGCGGAGAGTAGGTCGGAGAGTACCCTAGGGAAGCCTAGGACGAGGTCAGTGGAAAGGGTATCAGTAAAAGGGACTTAGTGAAGTCGAAGCAATTCTTGAGGAAAGTACGGATAGATGTTGAAGGTAGTATGGGCTCGTACTACTGGAAGCAGAGGATCCGTACTCGAACCAAGGAGGGCCTAGATGGAACCAGGAAACTTGGAAAGTGTGTGTGACCTCCAGAAAGTATATGTGACCCTGAAACTCGTAGGTATATTGTTTTAGAATGGTGGTCACGCGACATGGAGCAGGAGGTTCAGGATCCAGGTCAGGATCGGGCTCGGGGGCAGGATCCGAGCATGTGGATGATGGGTTGCGCGAGTTCATCGCGTCCGAGATCACGAGGGGTATCCTTGATGCAACGCCAGTTATCTTCGGGTCGATCAAGGAGGGGATCATTGAGCTGATGGAGGATCGCCTCAGGGTGTTCCGGAGTGACATGGTGACCAGCCAGTCAGGACCATGCACACTTTCCTTTAAGGATTTCAGAGGGAGTGGTGCGCCATATTTCCACGGGGCGAAGGACCCCATTGCTGCCAGACGATGGATTGCGGACATTGAGTCTGCACAGCTGACCAGCTTCTACTTCGAGGGGTCGAAGGTACGATTTGCAACAGGATGTTTGAGGGATCGGGCTAAGGACTGGTGGGAGTCAGTTGGTGACTCTCTGGGAGCCTCGGCTGGTGAGTCTATGTCATGGTCGGATTTTGTTACCCGGTTCAGAGTAGAGTTTGTGCCAGCTGTAGAGCTTCAGCAGCTGGCCAAGGAATTCTTGGGTATGAGACAGACTACGGAGACTGTGGCGGAGATCACCGCCAAGTTCCGGGAGAGGGCTTTGTTGGTGCCTCAGTATGTGGGAGATGAGGACATGAAGAGGACCTGCTACCATGACATGCTACGAGCTGACATCCGGGAGCATGTCAATTTTTCAGCTTGCCCTATCATGGATTCCTTGATTGCCAGGGCTAGGGAGAGGGAGATTGATCTGGAGCACATGCGGAAGAGGAAGGAAGAGGAGGGAAAAACGGCGGGGGCTTCGGGGAAGAAGCCCAAGGGATCCGATGGTAGGCCGAGGGGCCAGTCAGGGCAGGACCGCTGTGGGAAATGCGGTCGGTCACACGAGGGAGCTTGTTGCACTGGGCCGGGTTCAGGCTGCTATAAGTGCGGCAAGGCTGGGCATTTTGGCAGGGATTGTACTGCCCCTACTCCGGCGATACAGATGGCAGACCTGATTTGCTTTCATTGCAATCAGAAGGGCCATAAAAAGGCCAATTGCCCTAGATTGGCAGCAGCAGCGGCGCCGACTCCAGTGACAGGACGAGTTGTGGATGGCCGGAAGGTCAAGACGGAGGCTTCAGTGGTTCGGAGCCGAGCATTTCAGCTGACAGCCGAGGAGGCACGCACAAGAGAGACAAATGATCGGGTGGCACCCGAATCAAACAACACCTGAAATGGGATACCGTTCACATGGAACGATCCTAAGCAAGGCACATAATATATCAGACTCACAGTGACATAACATAAAAGCATAAATAAGAAATCATACCTGTCACCACATCGGGTGCAGCACGTGCTCCTCGGCTGTCAGTTGAAATGCTCGGCTCCGAACCACTGGAGCCTCCGACTTGACCTTCCGACCATCCACAACCCGTGCTGTCGCTGGAGTCGGCGTCACTGCCAACGCCGCTTCTGCTGTCAATCTAGGGCAATTGGCCTTTTTATGGCCCCTCTGATTGCAATGAAAGCAAATCAGGTCTGATGTCTGGATCGTAGGAGTAGGGGCGGTACAATCTCTACCAAAATGCCCTACCTTGCCGCACTTATAGCAGCCAGATCCTGGCCCAGTGCGACAAGCCCCCTCATGTAACCGATTGCATTTCCCACAGTGTTCCCGTCCTGTCTGGCCTTTCGGCCTACCATCGGATCCCTTGGGCTTCTTCCCCGAAGCCCCTACCGTCTGCCCCTCCTCTGCGTTCCTCTTCCGGATGTGCTCCAGATCAATCTCCCTCTCCTAGCCCTGGCAATCATGGAATCCGGGGTAGGGCAAGTTGAAAAACTGACATGCTCCCGGATGTCGGCCCGTAGCATGTCATGGTAGCGGGTCCTCATGTCCTCATCACCCGCATAAAGGGGCACCAACAACGCCCTCTCCCGGAACTTGGCGGTGATCTCCGCCACAGTCTCCGTAGTCTGTCTCATATCCAAGAACTCCCTGGCCAGCTGCTGAAGCTCCACAACTGGTGCGAACTCGGCCCTGAATCGGGCCACAAAATTTGTCCACGTCATAGCCTCAATGGTTGGGGCTCCCAACGTGTCACCAATTAGCTCCCACCAATCTCTGGCTCGGTCCCTCAAACATCCTGCAGCGAAACGGACCTTCGACCCTTCCGGGCAGAAGCTAGTCAGCTGTGTAGACTCGATGTCCGCGATCCATCTCCTAGCGGCAATGGGGTCCTTCACCCCATGGAAATACGGCGCGTGCTCGTCTGGCCAGACGCCAGATCACTCCTGAACGATCGAAGGTGATCCTCCATCAGCTCAATGATCCCCTCCTTGATCGACCTGAAGATAACCGGGGCCACATCAAGGATACCTCGCATGATCTCGGACGCGATGAACTCGCGTAGTCTATCATCCACATGCTCGGACCCTGCACCCGAGCCCGATCCTGACCCGGATCCTGAACCTCCCGCTCCATGTCGCGTGACCACCATTCTGAAATAAACATACTATTGTCAGGGTCACATACACTTGCCAAGTTTCCTGGTTCCATCTAGGCCCTCCTTGACTCGAGTACGGATCCTCTGTTTTCAGTAGTACGTGCCCATACTACCTTCCACATCTATCCGTACTTTCCTCAAGGATTGCCTCGACTTCGCCAAGTCCCTCTTTTTTTCTCTTTCCGATAACCTTTCCACTGATCTCATCCTAGGCTTCCCTAAGGCACTCTCCAACCTACTCTCCGCCATCAGCTGCACTAGGAGTCCCCACCGCCTCCCCCTAACTAGCTTGCGGATACTGTTACATATCTGTTCCTTAGTTAGTTGGAGTTGGCCACAACCCCCATAGCACAAAGCAAGCAGCATTCGCGCATTAAGTAACCAAACCAAGCATAACCTACACACGCCATGCTACTACTGACTAATCAGTCCTAGCATACGGCTCATACAACAGGCACATAAGGCATCCTTCCTAGATCCTTAGCCCTAACTAGCATGCAATTCTCAAAATCATATATCATGCACACAAGGCATCTTCCTAGATCCTTAGTCCTATTCTAGTATGCAGTACTATGAATCAAACCATATAACATACTACAGTAAGTATGGGTATCTTGGGGAAGACTTAATTGAGCTCGATCGGTCGCACGCATCACACACTTCGTCTTTAAAATTTTTCAATTTAGTTTTTAGAAAGCGATTTTCCTTGTAAAATCTTTTAGTCCCTCGGTTTGAGTCCAGACACCCCCGAGGGTGTGTCCGAATCCCTCAAACCAGGGCTCTGATACCAACTTGTAACGACCAAAAATTTAAGCATGAAAATTTCGTTTTTAAACTACTATATTCAATAATCATTTTACCAAAAACATTGTCGATAAAACATCACATTACAAAATGACAATGTTGTGTCTCAAACCATAACATCAGAAGTAATGAAAATCAGAGTATAGTCCCATAAACTCAATGCGGAAACCAAGTGTGTGTGTGTGATGCGCTGCTACACCGCCGACTCCTTTCCCTTCGACGACGGGGTACTGAAACCAAAACTAAACTGTAAGCACAAAGCTTAGTGAGTTCCCCCATCATACCACATACCATACAATATCGTCGACATCTTTCAACCGGTAACCTTCATCGGTATCTTTCAACTGGTAACCATCATCGGTATCTTTCAACCGGTAACTGTCGTCGGTATCTTTCAACCAGTAACTAGAGACTATTTCACCCCTACCACTAACATGCAACAACAGATATAAGCATACAGTCAGGCATATCCGGGTACGGACCTACGCCTAGGTCCTAAGGACCACTGTCAGGGAAACTAATCCCTACTACACACATAACATGTCATACAGTTAAATCTCATAATCGAAACACATAACTAAACCAAGATAATTATCACGAAGACAATCATCTGCTAAATACCCCTTTTGGGTGGGCCGACATTGTGGCCGTAGACCCACCCCTACTGGAAGGTAACTAACCTCAATTTTGTACAGTGTTTGAATTATCTTCGGCGCACAAGTCGACTCCCTTCGACTCCTCGATCCCTACATAACAACCTTCAAGTCAACACACAGCTCGTGCAACCCTAAACAGGGTTAGGCCAAGTCCAGTCAAAGTCAACTTCTAGTTGACCCGACTCACCGAGTTGGGCCGTCAACTCGTCAAGTCCCTACCCCTTCACCCGTCCTTATCCATGAGCCGACTCGTCGAGTTTGGCAACGACTCGACGAGTTCCCCGTCTTTACGATCCTCAATGAACCTTCGTCCGACTCGCCAAGTCGTATGAACAACTCATCAAGTTCACCTTCATCTGATGAACAAGTCCTGAACTTGACTCGCCGAGTTGTATGAACAACTCGCCGAGTTCATCTTCAAACATAAGAAGATTGCCTTAGACTCGCCGAGTCCCAAGAACGGACTCGCCGAGTTGGTCACGTCCACACCCTAAATCCTCGATTTCTGATGTACAACCTTTAATCAAAAGATAGATCTAGGCTCCTACAATCGTTCTAGCATCTAAAGTTACAAACTTTACATGTATACATGGGACTTTGAGTCCAAAAGGCCCTAAAACAAGCTCTTGGGTTGCATGGAGTCTTCCTTAGGTGGAAAAGCACCCACTTTTTGCCTTGAGACCCCTCAAAAGACCTAGATCTGAAGCCTTGTCCCCAACCATGCTTGCATTCATGGTTGGCTACCTAAAATGGCTTATAAAAGCCCTAAATCTCCACAAAATGGGATCTAGTAATTAAACAAGCAAGTTAGCAACTTTATACCTTCTGAAGACTGAAAATAAAACACAAACTTGAACCCCTATGGTCTCTTCTTGTTTCCTCAAGCTTTTATCCTCCCTTCTTAAGACCACCAACACAAAAATCCACCAAAATGATTTAGATTGCTTCAACAATGGATAGGGTCTTCTATAGAGGGTTTCTGGGTGCATAAGGGACGATGAAGGCTGCATAAGGTTGCTTAAATAGGGTGCAAACCCTCAGATTAGGGTTTTTGTCCAGCCAGGGCCTACTGGTCGAGTCCGGGACTCGACTCGTCGAGTCCATCACTTAAGTCCCGCGTTCCGTCCTGCTTCTACTCGGCAAGTTGGTCCTTCGAATCGCCGAGTTCAAGACCAAAAAGCAAAACACTTGGTATAAAAATAAAAGGACCACGTACCAAGAACCAGGTGCTACCAATCTCCCCCACTTATTTCAAACTTCGTCCTCGAAGCCTGCTGCTCGCTCCTGAAATAGCTCTGGGTAATGCTCCATCATCTCGTCCAACGGCTCCCAAGTCCATTCCGAGCCCATCCGGTGCTGCCATTGCTCCTTCATGAGCTCCACCATCTTGTTCCTAAAATCCTTCGATTTCCGGTTGAGGATTGCCACAGGCCGCTCGATGTAATTCAGGCTGTCATCAACTTGAATATCCTCCAAGGGCACTACTGCTGAGTCATCCACCAGGCACTTTTGCAGCTGAGAAACATGGAAAGTGTTGTGTATCTGGCTGAGCTCCCCGCGCGGTCCTGGGAAGCTTTGAGATAAAATCCATCGTGATTTTTTCCCATTTCCACAGCGAAATATCCAACGACTGCATCTTGCTGTGAGGTCTCTGATGCTCGGCCTTGACCTTCCTGCAGGTCAAGCACCACTCCACGTACCATGCCACACCCCGCTTCATGCAGGGCCACCAGTATTCCAGACGAAGATCCTTATACATCTTCGTCACCCCGAGGTAAATGGAGAATCGAGATTTATATGCCTCCTCCATCAGAACTTGGCGTGCTCCCCCGTGGTATGGCACCCATAGCCTACGGTGTAGTGTCAGCAATCCCTGGCTGTCATAGTCGAAGGAGGAAACCTGCCCCACTATCCGCTTGCTATTCCGGTGTTCCTGCTTCATGGCCACCTGCTGGGCCTCCCGAATCCGCTCCAATAGCGGAGTTACCACTGTCATCCTCAAACAGATATCCCTAATCGGCGTTGCCTTGCGGCTGAGCGCATTGGCCACCACATTGGCTTTCCCCGGATGTTAAAGGATTTCGCAATCGTAGTCCTTCACGTCCAACCATCGACGCTGCCTCATGTTCAGATTCGGCTGATCCATGAGGTACCTCAAGCTTTTGTGGTCCGTGTAGATGGTACACCGGACCCCATAGAGGTAATGACGCCAGATTTTGAGGGCGAAAACAACAGCCCCCAGCTCCAAATCATGTGTCGGGTAGTTCACCTTGTGAGGCTTTAGTTGCCTCGAAGCGTAAGCAATAACATGCCCTTTTTGCATCAATATTGCGCCTAAACCAGAGATGGACACATCGCAGTACACAACAAAATCCTCCACATCCTCCAGCAGGGCTAAGATTGGCGCCTCAGACAATCGCTGCCTCAAAGTCTCAAATGCAGCCTGCTGCTCAGGCCCCCAACAGAAAACCACGACCTTCCTTGTCAGTCTGGTCAGGGGCACGACTATCATGGAGAAATCCTGGATAAATCTCCGATAGTAGCTGGCTAATCCTATGAAACTCCGAATCTCAGATGGAGACTTCAGAACCTCCCACCTCATCACGACCTCCACCTTGGCCGGATCTACTGAAATCCCATTCTGGTTGACAAGGTGCCCAAGAAACTCCACCTCGTGCAACCAAAACTCACACTTGGAGAACTTAACATACAAGTTCTCCCTCCTCAAGGTCTCTAGAACCTCTTGCAGATGCTCCTCGTGCTCCCTCTGCGTCTTGGAGTAAACCAAGATGTCATCAATAAACACTATCACCGTACTTTCCTCAAGGATTGCCTCGACTTCGCCAAGTCCCTCTTTTTTTTCTCTTTCCAATACCCTTTCTACTGATCTCATCCTAGGCTTCCCTAGGGCACTCTCCAACCTACTCTCCGCCATCAGCTGCACTAGGAGTCCCCACCGCCTCCCCCTAACTAGCTTGTGGATACTGTTACATATCTGTTCCTTAGTTAGTTGGAGTTGGCCAGAACCCCCATAGCACAAAGCAAGTAGCATTCGTGCATTAAGTAACCAAACCATGCATAACCTACACATGCCTTCCTACTGCTGACTAATCAGTCCTAGCATACGGCTCATACAACAGGCACATAAGGCATCCTTCCTAGATCCTTAGCCCTAAGTAGCATGCAATTCTCAAAATCATATATTAGGCACACAAGGAATCTTCCTAGATCCTTAGTCCTATTCTAGCATGCGGTACTATGAATCAAACCATATAACATACTACAGTAAGTATGGGTATCTTGGGGAAGACTTACTTGAGCCCGTCCGGTCGCACGCATCACACACTTCGTCTTTAAAATTTCTCAATTTAGTTTTTAGAAAAACGTTTTCCTTGTAAAATCTTTTAGTCCCTCGGTTTGAGTCCAGACACCCCCGAGGGTGTGTCCGAATCCCTCAAACTAGGGACTACTCGTCGAGTCCATCACTTAAGTCCCGCGTTCCGTCCCGCTTCTACTCGGTGAGCTGGTCCTTCGACTCGCCGAGTTCAAGGCCAAAAAGAAAAACACTTGGTATAAAAATAAAAGGAATACGTACCAAGAACCAAGTGCTACATGCAACCTTCTCGAATAAAACCCATTGCCCATAAAAGACCGAAACGCCCTTACTCTTGATCTCGGGGATCCATAAATAATTACTCTTAGAACAGGGCGTTACATTTTGTTAGTAGACCAACCCTAGGGACCTTTTATGTTAAATCTAGAAAATTTTGTTGTCTTCTCCATCATTTGAAGTGATACAAGTTTTCTTCCATTTTTGTTACATGCAAGAAAAATTAAATCCTCATTTTCTCTCCATTTTCCCCAAACCATACACTCTCTCTCTCTTCGGTACAAATCGACCGAGTTGTCGAGCCAAGCTCGCCATGCTGAGGGCTCAGTCCAGTGTTCGCCGAGGTAGCTGAGGTGCTTGCCGAGACCACACTCACTAGCCTAATAAATAAGAAGCATGTTTGGATAAACATGTTTGTTTTTTAACTGTAGTGGAAATTTAAATAAATTAATTTTATAAATTGAAAATAGTTATTAATACTGAAATTTTAATAGTTATAGTCTTAAAACCTTGAAGAATATTAAAAAGAACATATAAAAAACAAAAATATAAAATTTCTAAAAAAATGTAAAAGAAATAATCAGTTTTATTCTAAAAAAACTAATTTAAAAAAATTAAGAAAATATTGCAAACAATGTCTACAAAGTTCTTAAAAGAATTACACATGTTAAAAAATATGCAATCAAAACTAAAAAATTATTAACATAAACGAAAAAATAGTTAAAAAATTGTGGAAACTATAAAAAGAAATTGTATCAAATCCGTAAATCAAAGTAAAAAAAAAAAATCAAAATTAAAAAAATCAAAGTTAAAAAAAATAGTTATACCAAATTTCTAAAAAAATCATTTGGAAAAAATAAAAGTTGAAGACCTTATGAAGAGACAAGTCAAGTGTTGCGTCGTACTATAAACACGTGCAGAAGTTTTGTAGTCGGAAACCTTCCAAAAAACAAACTGTTGCGAGACGGTTTGCCGGATTATTTCTGATGTAATCATAAAAAAAGTTGATTTTTCAGGAATTTTAGACCAAACTTCTAATAAACTTTGATTTTTGGCTAACCAAGCACTAACTCTTCTATATATTTCTTGTAACTGTTGCGCGTGTGCTGCACCGCACAGCAAAAAAATGGTCTGAAGTGGTTTTAAAAAAACAAACAAACAACACCTTAGTTTCTATAATTTTTCTGAGATTTTGTCCAAACCTTGATTTTTTTTGCTTTATGGTTCTTTTAAGCTAGTTTTTATTACGGATTTGGTCTCTCGGTAAGTTGAAATGACTTGGGTATTTATTTTGTATTTTTAAATTCATTTTCTTAAGTTTAATAATTATTTATTCGGTTTAATAATAAAAAAATGAGAGGACATCTCTCTCTCTCTCTCACCATTAGATTTCATAGATATTAAGGCTAATCTTCAAGTCTGACAAAAATCAATTAAGAAAACCATACCAAGAATCAATCGTTTATGGTACTGAATACATACATACAAAATCAAAATTCGCATTTGGTTTTTTTTTCAAAATTTATAAATCATTTTTGGGATGTTATTAGAAAGCTAGATTCATTCATGGAGTTCATTTCTATGTGTTGAAAACAAAATCCAGAAATATAGAGTGTGTTCATTAGTAATCATTTATTGGTTTTTTCGAAATAAAAAACAGTTTTTAGGGCTTTATTTGAATTTTAGGTTCATTCATGGAGTTCATGTGTGTGTGTGTGTGTTTAAGAACAAACCCAAAAATTTGGAGGAAAAAGAAATGAAAGTGTTGAGGGCTTGAGATGAACAGGTCCGAGAAGGGTTTTCATATCCATAGACGGAGAGAGAGTGGCTTTAGATCTAGAGACGAAGAGGGATAGGCTTATGTGTAACGCCGTAAATTTCATCCCAAAATTTTCAATTAAAAATTTAAGTGTTTATTCAAATCACAACTACAAAATCTTAAATAAGACCATTTAATCTTAAAACACTTATCAATGTATCATCAAAAAAATGTGCACAAGTGTGCCATTGATGCGATGCAATCGATCTGTGCCCCTCCTTTAATATAAGAAAACCTGAAAACATTTAAACCACAAATCATAAGCACAAAGCTTAGCGATTTCCCAAAATTACCACATACACCATAACACATATAACAACTATGGGTTATTAGCAACCCTGAAGACTACCCAAAGTCTCAGTGGGCAAACAACACGCCCGGTGAGTTATCAACAACCCTGGAGACTACCCGAAGTCTCAGTACACACAATATCACATATCACAGTAACAATAAATAAGACCCAGCTGGTCAGCACATATAAACTACCACATAGGCAAGTATGCAAGAGTTACAAAGACAGCAAGCATCCTATATACACAAATTAGCTAGTCGATATTGTTGCCTTCGACCCACAAGCATAGCAAGAAGACTCACCTGAATCGAAGAACTCTAAAACACTACGATACGATCCCTTCTCTACACTTCTTGCACCCGTGAATCCATGAACACCAGAACCAGATAAAATCTTAATTAATAGCCCAAAATCCTCAAGTTTAAACCAAGGTCAAACTAGGTTCAAAAGTCAACGGTCAATGGAAGTCATAGTCAACAAGTCAAGAAGTCAAACTTCAGGCTGGGTATGCCCAGCGTACTTAGCTCGTACGCATGGCGTACTCACCATCCATAAACGGGACTCCACATGAGTACACGCAACGTACTCAAAGGTACACCCAGCATACTCTGTCAAATGGCACTTTCCATTAAGTGCTTATTCTCTTAAGTCCTTTCACCCAACACTCTGATCTGGACCTGTAACATCATTCTAAGTCACAAAGTTCCCACCTTTATGACTTTCCATGCCTAGAAAAGGTCCAAAAGCCAAAACTTTGACTTTTTAATCCATTAAGACATCATAACTCTTGCATGCAAGGGATAGAAGGACCAAGATCACATCTTTATGGTTCCTTATAGCTCCATAATGGATACAGTTTCCAACTTTATCCATTGGAATGGTCCAAGCAACCAAGATCTAGTCTTTAAGTCTCAAAGGGACCAAAAGTGCATCTTTTTCAACTTAATCCATTAAGTCCAAGTCTCCAACCTTTAGATCTAAATCAATATGATGTTTAGATGGATAAAGTTTCCAACTTTATCCATAACAAGGTTACAACCTTTCAAGATCTAAACTTTATGCACTAAAGTGACCAAAAGCTCATAACACCCAAAACTAGCTAGATCTAACAAATGCATCATCAAGATTCAAGCTTTATATCTCTAAAAGAAAGATCAAGGTGAAATTTTTTTGGATCTATAAGCTCCAAAGCATACAAAACTTCTCTAATGAGCTCCTTCTTCTCCATGATGCACCCAACACACTCCAAAGCACTCAAAAACACCTTCTTTTTTTTGCTCACAAGGCTCAAACTAGGGTTAGGGATTCAAGGGAGGGTGTTGGAGAGGTGGAGGCTGAGAATGGTATGGGTTTGGGGAAGTTAAGGAGTTTAAATAGGGCTCAACCCACAAAAATAGGGTTTGGGTTCTGATCGCGTACACCGAGCGTATGCCTGGTACGCCCATCGTACAAGGGATGCACAATATGTCGTACTTTTTGTATGCCTGGCGTACTAGACTAAGGGGCTGTTTGGCAGGATCTGAATTTTTAAGATTTGGACTTTAAGAGGTCTGAATTTCTAAGAGGGTCTAAATTTTTAAGATCTGAATTTTTAACATGTTGTTTGGTTAGAACATATAAATTGTTATCTAAATGATAAAAATGACCCTTTTACCCTTCTATAGTTTTGTTGTGTGCTAAATGATAAATACATAATTGATAAAAGTTACAAATAATCATACAATAACCAAATTAAACATAAATTCTTCCAAATACACTTCTTTCATGGAAACATAAACATCGTACAATATAACCAAATTAAACATAAATTCTTCCAAATTCACTTATTTCAATCCATGGAAACATAAACATCATATAAGATAACCAAATTAAACATAAATTTTTCCAAATCCACTTCTTTCAATCTATGGGAGAAAAAAAACACCACCACAAATTTTATATGTATATTACCCAATTTCTGAACCAAAGACCTACTTCATGTACACAAAAACTACGGATGGGCATTTATGATTTGATTAAACATCCATTGTGAAAAGTATATCCATTGAAGGTGTACAACTTCAAATTCAACTGTGATGTTGTCATATTTTTATTCTTCACCAAATGCTCTAATCAATATGTGAGCCAATGATGATTCTTCTAGTTTATGGACCTGGGTTTTTGTTGTTAGACCATTGGAGGTCAAACATGAGGGCATTTTTTGACTAGGAACTTCACAAAACATACATTGATGAAGCTCAAAGAACTTTTCACAAACAATTGGTGTGCATAAGAGCTTCAATGAATGAACTCATGTACCATCATCTTTTCACGTTATACCTATAAAGATAAACCTGCACTAATGAGTAGAAAACATCTAAATCGACTCTCCTAAGAAATTGACTGCGTAGTATACAATTGATCAAATTAAAAATTGGATTATATTCTCTACAATAAGAGATGCAAATAAAATCGATGCTCTAAACTCGATTTTCAACCATTCCTCTGATTTCAGAAAAAAAATCCCTCTAAAATCAATTCTCAAACAACATATGGATTTAGAAAAAGAAAAAAAATGAAGCTTTGTGCTCGATTTTCAGGGAAAGAAGCTACCATACTCTATTTTCAAGCATTATACTCGAATTAAAGATGAAAAAAGAAAAACGTTACCTACAGAAGATGCCGTAGGTGGAGCTGTCGGAGCCAAAGGCGAATGCGGCACAAGAAAAGCAGCGGTGGCAAACGAGATCGGAGTTGGAGGAGGAGGGGTGGAAGAAAGAAGTGGCAACGTTTTCTGATGAGAAGAAAATAAATTCAAACCAGGTACGTGGAAGAAAAGAAAAGATGCATGTTTTTTTAGGGCACAAGCGTCTTTTTTTAATTCAGATGCGGATAGATGTCTGATTTTTTAAGAGACGATTATTTAATTAAGAGGTATTTTATAAGATGCTACCAAACACCTCACATCTAATATTTTAAGAGGTTTCCTCTTAATTTTTCAATTAAGAGGTAAACAAACAACCCCTAACCCCAAAACCTTCCTAACTTCTAACAGTCATAACTTTTTCGTTCCAACTACATTTTTGGTGATCATTATATCCACAGAAATGTATTGAAGATCCCTACAATATTATCTAGATAGCTTGGACTAAAAAGTTTTCGAAAAAAAAAATCCATTTTTCATGCATGACCCCGGCCCATGATTTTCCCTTTTTACCGTTCGGCCCAAAACACAATTCAAAGATTAAGATCTCACAACCATCATTACCTCGTTCTACAAGGACTAAACTTTGCCTCCTTAAGGCCCAAATCCTATACACAATCAACTTCCGGCCCATAACCCTGAATCACAGAATGATCCAAAACAGGGTGCGTTACAACTCTCCCCCAATTAAATTAGATTTTGTCCTCAAAATCATTCCATACTATCTCCTCTACCAAACTAAACAATCCTATTTGAACTCCCTGAATTCCAAATAAGGTTGGAGAACTCATCTCACTTCGACGACCACCCACCCTTATTGTTGTCGAACTCAAATTAACAGAAATTACAAGCCTTAACAAAGAATGAACCTCAGCTTTGCCCTAAGTTAACGAGTGTCCAACCACTATGCCTGAAACTGAAAACCCAAATCGATTTCTAACTCCCAGACATATAGAACCATTTCAAATCGTTCCCACAATGACTCAACTTCATAAACCGAACCGCACAAACCTATCCGTCTGTAACACCCGCAGATTCGGGCTAGTCAATTTAGAAACAATAAGCATCAAAAATGACTTTTTGATAGAAGATTATTAAGAATAAATAATCTTAATTAAGTTATAGTATATGTCACAAGGGTTCCGTACATATAAAGAACGTTGAAATCCGAGTTATAATGAATAAGTTATGACCTATCAAAGTTATACGGCAAAACCGGCACGACACCGGGAATCATAAAAAAGTGAGTTTGCGATAAAATACTTTTTAGCCTTAGCAATCTAAACGAAATTCGTAGTATACGTTAAACCGAGAGCATGCATAAAAAGAACGTCAAAATCTTACTAAAGTTATGATTTTTCTAAGATTTAGCATAGCAGTGCACAATCTGGAATTCGAATTTAGATCGACCGATTTTTTAGCCGACACAATCTAAACGAGAATTGAAGATCTCGTTAATAAGAATTGAACGATATAAAGACAGAAGAAAACGAACATCGGATGACAAAGTTATGAATTTTTAACGGATGTTACCTGTCCAGGCCTATTAAAATATAACTTTAAAAGTAAAGTCAAAATTAGCCGACAGAGTCCAAACGAAAGTTATAGAGTACGTAGCCACCTACGCGTGGATATAAAGAATGTCAAAAACAGAGCTTGTATGAGAAAGTTACAGATTTTAGAAGATAATTAGTTTTTGGAGTAATCTGTGAGTGACACGTGGCACAATCCTAACCATTGCTTCCTCCCAATGTCATGCCACTAGATGGTGACACTTGGCATTCAAATTGACGAGTTGGAGGCTCAGAACTCGCCGAGATGGGCCATTTACCAGCCTATAAATAGAGGTGCAAATCTTCCACTTCCTTCACACCTCTCCCATTCTTTCTCTCTCAAACATCTCTCTAAACCCCTCCCAAGCCTTAGTACTTCCCAAGTGCTAAGAGGCGAATCCCGAAGCGCCAGAAGGCTCCGAGAAGAAGAGCTTTGGCTCGGAAGTTCTGCCCCCATAAAGCCCGGTTCCTAGCCAAACCTCCCGGTAAGTGAGTTGTGCTTACCCTACTTTAAGTATAACTTATGTTTAAGTTCAATATCGTTATTATGAACTTATAAAAAATATATATTACAAAATATAACATACAAAGTGTTATTATATTATCTTTTAACCACTTACGGTACGAGAAATTTGGTTTGAAGGGTCGTATAGGATTGTTGGATTTTAGAAGTGCTATAATGCCAAATTGGTCTTGCCCTTTGGTGTTTCATGTCTGGCCCATGTCTGTACATAGTGGTTGAAAAATATTGTTAACACTTATAAAATAACGTCGCTCGTACATAGTCGCTATAAATATTAAACTAAAATCTAGCGGTAATGATGCTAGGTTTCACCGAAGGAAAATAGAACTATTAGAAACGAAGCGTTGCCCGAGTTTGGAATCATCACTTTAACAAGCGAGTGCATAGTTAATTTCATCTTACATATACATATAAAGTATTTAATATAAATTACGTGTTATGTGTGCATATTATCTGTAGCATTCCATTTGAAATTAGGTGAAATAAGTAAATAAATAATAAACCTTGACCCCCGAGATGTAAATGAAATTTTTATATATATATATATATATATATATATATATATATATATATATATATATATATATATATATATATAATTTTATCGAAGACCTGAATCCATAATAATTTAATAGTGTAAGTCTTGGGAATTAAATGCTATAAGTTCAGGAATTTATAGTCTAAATTATATAAGTTGGACTTATATTGAATATATTATTGGAAGCAGGGGATAAAGGGGTAAAATCTGGAGTTGAATTGTAAGGATTAGGAAAGGAGGGGCCAAATGTGTCAATTTGGAATGAAGTTCATATGGAGTCGGGGTTAAGATCGTGCCTCCCGTCCCCTTTCACCCTATTACCACCGGTTACCCTTCAAATCCTAACCCTAATGAGCTCCTCCAGCCACCAACTTCGTTCCTTCACTCTCATCCGCCGCCACCACTATCGGAGCCGGGAACCACTGAGTCAAGTACCGTTATCACCGGCTGTTATCGCCATTGCTGTCATTATCTTGTGCTGTTGTTGCTTCGTTTCCAACAAAGTTAGAAATCGTTGGGCGACGTCGAGTGGTGGGTCGTCATGTATATCATTCTTCTCTCCGGTTGAGGTGCCCCACTCTCTTCTCTCCTTCTTCCTCTTCTGTCCCATCTTCAGTCTCACCACTGGTTCCGGCAAGTATTTACGCCTCCATTCCAAGTCACTGCCGTCGTCGTACACCACCAGGTGGGTGGTTGTGTTCATATTCCGAGCAAGATGTGTGTTTGTGTGTGTGTGTTTCTGTTGCTAGTGTGTATGTTGTGGGTGTATTGTGCTTGGCCGTACCTCTTAAGAGAAGCCATCACCACCACTATGAGGTGGTGGCTATCGACTTCGACCACCGCATGCCGCCACGAGGGTGGCTGTGTGTGCGTGTGTTTTATTGTGTGTGTGTGTTTCTTTTGGATATTATGTTGTATAAGCATATTTTGTAGCCGAAATAATCAAGGAAATCCACTACCACCACCGTGAGGTGGTGGCTGCCGCCACTAGCAACCATCTTTGGTGGATGTGGGTTTGCGTATGTGTTTGGATTGATGAATGGGAAGCTTGTGATATTGTTATTGGCCTAATATCATAACCACCACCACCGTGAGGTGGTGACTGCCGTCGCGGGCCACCGTCGACCACCACCGCCCGAGGTGACAGTGGGTGGTGTCCGGCCTAGTGAAACTTTAATCATCCAAAAACATAACCATTTGACTAATTGACTTGTGTTTGGGTTGTAAACCCTAATTAGGGTTTAGAAAACCCTAATTTTAGGAGATGTTAGTTTTGGATTGTCAAGGCCTGCGTTTAGACCAGTAGATTGAAGTATGACTTATGCTCGATTACATTGTATGTTTGGCCTAGTGGAGTGATGGATTTAATGGATTAAGTCCTTAATGGGTTAAGTAAGAACACTTAACCCTAATCCTCATTTTATGTGAAAACCTTAATTTTATTTGTGCCTTGAGTTGGGCCTTTCTATTGGGCTTTGATGATTGGGCTATTGATGGGCCATCCAAGAACAAGTATATGGACGAGAATATTTGGATGGGCTTTAGGGTAAGGCCCATGTGAGGGGTTTGGGCCCAATTTGGAAAATTGGGCCTTGGTTGTTTATTTGGATTTTGGGCCTTCAGAGTGTGAATTTGGGCCTTGGTCTTGGACCAAGCTAGGATAGGGGTAAAATGGTCCTTTTACCCCAAGTATGGATGTATGGTTATGCATTGAAACCCAAATGGTTAATTGGGTTTTGTTTTGATGTTGACAGTTCGGGGGTCTGTCAGCCAGCAGCCAGAGAATTATTCGCATGACTTCAGCAGTGAGAGGTCATTTTCCTCCTGTATGAACGAGTCAAAGGAACCAATGTCGGCCCGTATATGCATGTTAGTATGTTTCGGACTAGGATCGATGTCGGGCAGTGCCCGATGTAGGTTTATATGTTTCCGGATTTCGATCCGATGCTGGGCAGCGCCCGATGTAGGTTTATATGTTTCTGGATTTTGATTCGATGTCGTACGGTACCCTAGGAATGTTTGTATGCATGATGTCTTCGTGATTCTTGCATGTGTCTATATTGTATGTTTCCGGATATGTGTATGGTATGTGGTAGCTTAAGGAGACTCACTAAGCTTCATGCTTACAGTTTTCAGTTTTGGTTTCAGGTACTTTCGGTAGCAAGGGGAAGAGCTCGGGATGACTACATTGTACACACCATGATGTTTTTAGCCTGGGATGTTTACACTGATATATTTGACAAATGTTTTTATATGAGATACTATTATTTATGTTTTGATGAGATGATTTTGATAACTATGGTTTTATTTAATAATTAAAAATGAAATTCTAGTCATGATTTTTGGGATGTTACAAGTTGGTATCAGACCCTTGGTTTGAGGGATTAGAGCACACTCTCGAGTGTGTTTGAACTCAAAATGAGGACTTGGTATGAAAATTTTCAAAACAAAACCATTTAATATATATATATATATATATATATATATATATATATATATATATATATAGGTATGAAAATTTTCAAAAGAAAACCATTTAATATATATATATATATATATATATATATATAAAGAGAAAAAGGGTGTGGTGCATGCAATCAGCCGAGCTAAAGTAAGTTCTCCCAAATTACACATTCATGTTTGTTATGATATGATATGATTATGAGAAATGCATGCTAGATTAGGGCTGAGTATCTAGGAAGGATGTCTTATACGCCTGTTGTATGTGTATGAGAACTGTATGTTAGATTAGGGCTAAGGATCTAGGAAGGATGCCTCGTATGCCTACTATATGAGCTTATTGAACTACATGATAGTACTGATTAGTCGGTGATATGATGTCTTGATTAGGACATGCTTGGTTTTGTTTACTCGATGCCCGAATGCTGCTTGCTTTGTGCTTTTGGGATTTCTAGTTATCTTTAACTAACTAGTAAACGAATATGTTAAGTTACATATTACGAGGACTAAATAATTTTCAGAAGGTTAGGTTTAGCCTTATTTCGCAGCTCTCGTTTGAGTCTAACCGTTGTAGGGAGAGACCTCTCATTCGAAGAATTATCTGGTCTTAGTAATATGTAATGGTATTTGTGAGCTAGTTAGGGAAAGGTAGCAGGGACTTCTTATGCAGCTGATGGCGGAGAGTGGGTCGGAGATTACCCTAGGGCAAGCCTATGATGAGATTAGCGTGGAAAGCAGTAGTAGTGAAGGGGACTTGGTGGAGTCATGTTAATCCTTGAGAAAAGTACGGATGGATGTTGAAGGTAGTATGTGCCCGTACTACTGAAAGCAGAGGATCCGTACTCAAGTTAAGGGGGCTGAGATAAAACCAGGGAACTTGTAGTGTGTGTGATCCCTTGATTTATGATGAGTATTCTGATGATTGATAAGGTATATTTTCGAGTATGGTGACGCTACATGGTAGACCAGATGGAAGTTCTGGTGCCAGCAAAGGATTAGGCTCGTACTCTGGAGTCGGGCAACACGATGATCAGATGAGGGAGTTTATTTCATATGAGATTACGCGTAG
The DNA here is from genome assembly GCF_051521515.1 of Lactuca serriola. Classification (NCBI taxonomy): domain Eukaryota; kingdom Viridiplantae; phylum Streptophyta; class Magnoliopsida; order Asterales; family Asteraceae; genus Lactuca; species Lactuca serriola. The sequence goes on along the minus strand of NC_136412.1, from coordinate 14,012,518 downwards.
TATGATGGATCGGACTGCTGTGATCTTCAGTACGGTCAAGGAGGGCATCTTGGAGATTCTTGACGAGAGATTGGGTGCATTCCACACTGAGATGGCTGCCATGATAGGGACGCGTACGTTGACGTTTCAGGAGTTCAGAGCTTGTGGAGCTCCAGATTAACATGGGGCTAGGGACCCCATGACTAGCAGCAGGTGGTTGGCTGACGTCACCAACGCCTTCCATAGTAGCTGCTGTCCCGAGAGGGGATAAGGTCCGACTTGCATCCTACCTCCTGAAGGACATAGTACGTGATTGGAAGGAGGCTGGACACATTATTGGAGATGATGCCCCTACTAATGCGATAAGATGGAGTGGCTTCTCGATCAGGTTCAGGGTTGAGTTTGCACCAGTGATTGAGGTGTAGCAGCTAGCACGAGAGACCCAGGACCTCCACCAGACTACTGAGACTGTGGCATAGATCATTGCCAAGTTCCGGAAGAGGGCTTTATTGGTACCGCAGTATGCAACATACGAGGAAATGAAGAAAGTAAGGTATCATGATATGTCGCGGAATGATAGCAGGAGATTTATGATTATTTCAGGGTGCATGTAAAACCGTGAATTTCAAAATAATTTTTCGCATAATAAAAAAACATATTCATTTAATTTTCATAAAACATCAGTGTTTGAAACTCCCAATCAATGTCATACAATGAATCCCAAGATCACATATCATAAAAATCCCACGTGTGTGTACTGATCAAGCCGGCGCCTTCCCACGGTCATCACTAGTACCTGAAACAAATAACACCAACACTGTAAGCACAATGCTTAGTGAGTTCCCCAAAATACCACACATAACACATGTTAGCCACTCGAGGCTATAACTCTGTGGGTACGTGGACCCTACTCTGTGAACCCTCTGGTTCTAACTCTGGGAACCTTCCGGTTCCAACTCTATAAACATGCACAGCATAAATCACATAGAAATAATGCAGTACAACACATAACATACATATAGCATACAAATACTCTGTCACATAACTCTGGTTACCTACTCAAGGTAAAGTATAGTGAGAAGACTCACCTCGTGTATCTCGATAACTCACAAATCCCGGAAATCACTCGCGCTCGATCCTCCGAGCTATAATCCTCCTATAACACCATATATCTCTAATTAACACTTCCACAACTAAGGTTGACTACCCCTATCAAGTCAACACTGGTCAACTATGGTCAACTATGGTCAACGGTCAACGGTCAACTTTGACCGGACTCGGCGAGTGCACTGGAGCGACTCGGCGAGTCTATACGTGTTCACTGACTCCCTAGGATCCTCTCTTGACACGTCGAGTACTTCCCTGACTCGACGAGTTCCACCTGGCATGAATCGCGGGGCCACCACGACTCAACTCGCCGAGTCTCAAGAACAACTCGGCGAGTTCCAGCTTGACTCAGTCCACCTGTCAACCCTCTCTGACTCTCCCTGACTCACTGAGTCAACCCTTAACTCGGTAAGACCACTCGCTGAGTGGTTATGGACAATCTTCATGCTACTCGCCGAGTCTGTTCTTTGGACTCGGCGAGTCTAAGCCATACATGAACTCAAACTCACTCCTGAGGTCAGATCCGTTCCAGTAACTCATAGATCCAGTCCTTCCAAGCACATTTATCACGTAAAGTTACAATCTTGGCTACCATGCGACGCCTACAAGGCTTCTTTTGGCGAAATGACATCTAGAATGGTAACCTAAGTCCATAAATCAAAAGGAAAGGCATAAAGCAGAGTATTTGGGACTCTCTGGACCTACTAAGGTCCAAATCTAGGTACCAATTCCCCATGGGACTTCTCACACTCCAATTACAAGGTAAACAAGGCATGAAGAAACCCTATATTTGACTATATCAATAAAAACACGAGAATAAGCTCTGAATATTACCTCGAATAGCTTCCTCTGCCGAAATGAAAGTAGATCCAAGCTCCCCAACTCTCCTAGCTTGGCCTTCCTCTTCCCTTCTTGCTAACACACACAAGGATGGTGAATAATGGCCTCTTTTCTCACTCACAAGGACTCTCTGATGCTCTGGTGCTCTCAAGGTCGAAGGTAGCCGCAATGAAGGGCTATAAGGTCCTTTAAATAGGGCTCAGAGCCGGGAAATTAGGGTTTCATTAAACAGCATGGACTCGCCGAGTCCGGACGCGAACCCGCGTCCAAATCCGCGATCATACTCGGCGAGTCTAGGCTCCAACTCGCCGAGTCTCCTCACAAATTACCAAAAATAAATAAATGAATAATACCTGGGAATCCGGGCTGTTACAATTATCCCCCGCTAGAACTAGACTTTGCCCTTGAAGTCTCGCTCTGCAAATAACTCCAGATGCTACTCATGCATCTCACGCTCCGGTTCCCAAGTCATCTCGGACCCCCTCCGATGTTGCCACTGAACCAAAACCAAGGGTACCTCCTTGTTCCGTAGAACCTTGACCTTCCGATCTCTGATTGCCACTGGTCTCTCAGCATAATTTAGGATCGCATCCACCTGAGTATCCTCTAATGGAACCACTGCTGAGTCATCGACTATACACTTCCGCAATTGCGACACGTGGAAAGTTTTGTGAATCTGACCCAACTCTGCTGGCAAATCCAAACGATAGGCTACCCTGCCTACCCTCGCGACTACCCGGAATGGACCAATATATCGGGCCCCTAACTTGCCCCTCTTCCTGAATCGAATCACTCCTTTCCAAGGAGAGACCTTCAGGAGCACAAGGTCGTTGACCTGAAACTCAAGCTCGGACCGGCGTCTGTCTGCATAACTCTTCTGACGACTCTGAGCGGTCAACAACCTCTGTCTGGCCTGCTGGATCTGCTCTGTTGTCTGAAGCACGATCTCTGTACTGCCCATCACGCGCTGTCCAACCTCTACCCAGCAAATGGGGGTCCGACACTTCCTCCCATACAACATATCAAAGGGCGGCATATCAATGCTTGAATGATGGCTGTTGTTGTAGGAAAACTCTGCCAAGGGCAAGTACGTATCCCAACTCCCCCCGAAATCCAACACACATGCCTGAAGCATGTCCTCGAGCGTCTGAATCGTCCGCTCACTCTGTCCGTCTGTCTGAGGGTGATATGCGGTACTAAAATGCAGTCTAGTACCCAACTCCTCGTGAAACTTTTTCTAGAATCTGGAAGTGAAACGTACATCACGGTCTGAAACAATCGAGATCGGCACTCGATGTCGTGACACCACTTCCCTCACATACACCTCTGCTAATTTCTCTGCTGAAGAACTCTCGCTGATAGCAAGAAAGTGAGCGCTCTTCGTCAACTTGTCCACAATCACCCAAATTGCATCGACTCCCCTGGCAGTCCTCGGCAATTTGGTGATCAAATCCATGGTGATCTGTTCCCATTTCCATTCGGGAACCTCCAACGGCTGCAACTTACCATGCGGTCTCTGATGCTCGGCCTTAACCCTATGGCAGGTTAAGCACCTCTCAATAAACCACGCAACATCCCTCTTCATACAGGGCCACCAATACTCCTTTCTTAGGTCCAAATACATCTTAGTGGCCCCATGATGGATCGAAAATTTCGACCGATAAGCCTCTTCCATCAAAACGGTACGCGTTCCTCCCACAAACGGCACCCAGATACGCCCCTAAAATGTCATAAGCCCCCGACCATCGGTAACGAACTCTGAAACCAAACCAACAACCCGCTCTTTCTTCTGCAACTCAGGTTGCACAGCCTCGGCCTGTGCCCCACGAATGGCGTCCAACACTGGGGCTATCACGGTCAATCTCAAACATACATCCCGTAGCGGGGTGCTCTCCGCCCTGCGGCTCAGTGCATCGGCTACAACATTAGCCTTGCCTGGGTGGTATAGGATCTCACAATCATAATCCTTGACCACATCCAACCACCTTCTCTGTCGCATATTTAGGTTGGGCTGATCCATCAAATATTTCAAACTCTTGTGATCCATGTATATCATACACCGAACCCCATATAGGTAGTGACGCCAAATCTTGAGGGCGAACACCACTGCCCCCAGCTCTAAATCATGGGCGGGATATCTCGTCTCATAAGGCTTCAGCTGCCTCGATGCGTATGCTATCACATGCCCTCTCTGCATCAGCACCGCCCCTAACCCCAAAATCGATGCATCACAGTATACAACAAAGTCCTCCATCCCTTCCGGGAGGGCTAACACCGGGGCTTCGCATAACCTTTGGCGAAGTGTCTCAAAGGAGGCCTGCTGCTCGGGGCCCCATGAAAAAGCAACACCCTTCCGGGTCAACCTGGTGAGTGGCACTGCGATTTTAGAGAAATCCTTGATAAATCTCCGATAATACCCTGCCAACCCTAGGAAACTCCTGATCTCGGAGGGTGACTTCAGCACCTCCCAACTCATCACCGCCTCAACTTTGGCCGGGTCGACCAATATCCCTTTCTGGTTAACGAGATGTCCTAAGAAGTGGACCTCCCGCAACCAGAAATCACACTTGGAGAATTTGGCATAAAGCTTCTCCGGTCTCAGAACTCCGAGAACCTCTCTCAAATGCTCCTCATGCTACTCTCTAGATCTCGAATATACCAAAATGTCGTCGATAAATATAATCACCGACCGATCCAGCATCGGCCTACACACTCGGTTCATGAGATCCATGAACACTGCCGGGGCATTGGTGAGCCCAAAAGGCATCACCACAAACTTGTAATGCCCATAACGCGTCCTGAACGCTGTCTTCTGGACGTCCTCATCTCACACCCTCACCTGATGATATCTAGACCTCAAATCGATCTTGGAGAACCAAGATGCTCCCTGCAACTGATCGAACAAATCGTCGATCCTCGGCAACGGGTAACGGTTCTTGACCGTCAGCTTGTTCAACTCCCGATAATCAATGCACATCCGGTGTGAACCATCCTTCTTCTGGACGAACAGGATATGTGCTCCCCACGGCTAGCTGCTCAGCCGAATAAACCCCTTTCCCAGCAGCTCCTGAAGCTGCGAGGATAACTCTTGCATCTCTGGAGGTGCAAGACGATAAGGCACCTTAGCGATAGGCACGGCCCCCGGAACCAAATCGATACTGAACTCCACTTGCCTCACAGGAGGCACACCCGGCAACTCCTCAGGAAATACATCAGGGAACTCACGCACTATCGGAACCTCCTCAACAGACCTCGGTCTCTCGAAATCCACCCGTGTATCCATCACATACGCCACAAAACCCTTACAGCCCTGCTGTAGACACTGCCTTCCCCTAGCAGCCGAACAAAACGCTGATCCAGAACGGGTAGCGTCGTCGTACACCGTAAGAACTCCCCCACTAGGGTCTCGTATGGTCACCAACTGTCGCTCGCAGTCGATAACCGCACTGAATCTGCTCAACCAGTCCATGCTCACAATGACACAAACGTCACCCATCGCAATAGGAACCAGATAAATCGGGAATTCAACACCGAAAATCTCGACTACGCACCCTCGGAGAACCTCCGTGGCATATATCACCCTCTCGTCAACTATGGAAACTCTCAGAGGCCGACTCAACGCCTCACGACTAACACTGATATGTTGACTAAAAGCCAAAGATACAAAATACCGACTCGCACCCGAGTCAAATAACACCAAGGCAGGTACAAAATTCACAAGAAAAGTACCTACGCATAACATAATATAAGCATAATATCTCAACATCAAAATAAATACATGAAAGAATACATACCAGCCACGACATCGGGTGCTGTGCGGACCTCCTCCGCGGTCAACTGAAAAGCTCTCCCTCATGCTCTCGGCGCCTCGGCCTTCACTGACCGACTCTCAGTAGCTCTGATGGCGGCAGGGGAAGATCCCGGAGGTGCTCCCTGAGATGATCCTCGCAATTGCGGACACTCTGCCTTCCGGTGTCCGGTCTGGTTGCAGTGAAAACACACCGCAAACCCCTTGGGGCAGTCCTTGGCCATGTGCCCCTCCTTGCCACACTTGTAGCAAGATCCCGCTCTATAGACTCCATCATGACCCTTGCCACACTTCCCACAAGTGTGGCCCATCTGGCTCCCTGGTTTGGGATCAGCGGGCTTGGCCCGCTTGGCTGCCGGCTGAGACTACGCCGGTCGCCGATCCCTCCCCTGAGACTCTGCCTCCTCCCTGGCCTGAGTCTCTATCTCAATCTCCCTCTTCCGGGCATTTGCTTGAAGCTCGGCAAATGTCCGGTACGAGGAGTTCGCCGCGAACTCCCGAATGTCTCGCCTCAAGATACTCAAATATCGGCTCATACGTGTCTGCTCTGTGGACACATGCTCAGGGCAGAACATCGCCCTCTCATGGAACATCCTGGTAATCACCGTAACAGACTCAGTACCCTGCTTGAGGGTCAGAAACTCCTGGGCCAAACGCTCCCTCTCCACCTGGGGAACGTACTCATCTCGGAACATGGCATTGAACCTCTCCCAGGTCACTGCCGCAAGCTCAGCAGGCGTAAAGTGCGCCATCACAAACTTCCACCAGTCCTTCGCTCCCAAGCGAAGCTGGTTCAGCGCGAACCGAACCTTCAAATGCTCAGGAGTTGAGCAAGTGAAGAAACACCCCTCTATGTCAGAAATCCATCTCATAGCCGCCACCGGGTCCTGGGTCCCATCAAACTCTGGTGGTTTTGTGTTGCTGAACTCTCGGAACAGCAACGCATCACCACCCTGCGGCCTCGCGGCAGCAATAGCTGCGGTAGCCGCTGCAGCAGCAGCCTCCGAAAGAGCGGCATAACGCTCATCGAAGGTCTCAATCAACGTGGTCTTAATAGACCCGAACATCTCTGGTATCTCTGCCCTGATGGCCGTAGCCACCTCCTCATGGATGATCTGGCGGATCTCCTCATCACTGGTCTCACTGCTCTCAGGCATCAGACGTGTCCTCACCATGATCTACCTCTGAAATACAACATACGATAAATTAGAATCCATTCGAGCATACTCACACTCAACAACTCATCCCTCCTTGATCCTTGGTATTCCAAAGATTCCTACTTGGGCTGTACACCGCTCCGGTGCTTTCAGTAGTACGGGCCCAATACTACTGTCCGCACCGTATCAGAATACACCCCAAGTCCTCCTCTTCGGATCCCAAATTCCAAGTACTCTATCATGCACAATCCATTCTCTAACAGATCTCTCATAAGCCCCTCGCTGCTACCTACTCACTCTCAAGCATCTCATAGCAGCTCACCTCTCCCTAGGCTAAGACATCACAAATCAAGCCACTCTAGTCCTAATAGGAGTACCTAGCCTACTCTAGCATGAGAATACATCATATCAATATCAATATCACATAACATGAGGGTATTTTGGGAAATCACCGTTCGGGCGCGGACTGATCGTACACACAACTCTGCTCTGCGTTCTTCCAAAAATCTATTACTCTTTTGAAAATACTTCTCAAATCCTCAGTTTGAGCTCAAATACGCCCGAAGGTGTACACGAATCCCTCAAACCAAAGCTCTGATACCAACTTGTAACACCATGAATTTCAAAATAATTTTTCGCATAATATAAAAACATATTCATTTAATTTTCATAAAACATCAGTGTTTGAAACTCCAATCAATGTCATACAATGAATCCCAAGATCACATATCATAAAAATCCCATGTGTGTGTACTGATCAAGTCGGCGCCTTCCCACGGTCATCACTAGTACCTGAAACAAATAACACCAACACTGTAAGCACAAAGCTTAGTGAGTTCCCCAAAATACCACACATAATACATGTTAGCCACTCGAGGCAATAACTCTGTGGGTCCGTGGACCCTACTCTGTGAACCCTCTGGTTCTAACTTTGGGAACCTTCCGGTTCCAACTCTATAAACATGCACATCATAAATCACATAGAAATAATGTAGTACAACACATAACATACATATAGCATACAAATACTCTGTCACATAACTCTGGTTACCTACTCAAGGTAAAGTATAGTGAGAAGACTCACCTCGCGTATCTCGATAACTCGCAAATCCCGGAAATCACTCGCGCTCGATCCTCCGAGCTATAATCCTCCTATAATACCATATATCTCTAATTAACACTTTCACAACTAAGGTTGACTACCCCTATCAAGTCAACACTGGTCAACTATGGTCAACGGTCAACGGTCAACTTTGACCGGACTCGGCGAGTGCACTGGAGCGACTCAGCGAGTCTATACGTGTTCACTGACTCCTTAGGATCCTCTCTTGACACGTCGAGTACTTCCCTGAATCGACGAGTTCCACCTGGCATGAATCGCAGGGCCACCACGACTCAACTCGCCGAGTCTCAAGAACAACTCGGCGAGTTCCAGCTTGACTCAGTCCACCTGTCAACCCTCTCTGACTCTCCCTGACTCACTGAGTCAACCCTTAACTCAGTAAGACCACTCGCTGAGTGGTTATGGACAATCTTCATGCTACTCGCCGAGTCTGTTCTTCGGACTCGGCGAGTCTAAGCCATGCATGAACTCAAACTCACTCCTGAGGTCAGATCCGGTCCAGTAACTCATAAATCCAGTCCTTCCAAGCACATTTATCACGTAAAGTTACAATCTTGGCTACCATGCGACGCCTACAAGGCTTCTTTTGGCGAAATGACATCTAAAATGGTAACCTAAGTCCATAACTCAAAAGGAAAGGCATAAAGCAGAGTATTTGGGACTCTCTGGACCTACTAAGGTCCAGATCTAGGTACCAATTCCCCATGGGACTTTTCACACTCCAATTACAAGGTAAACAAGGCATGAAGAAACCCTATATTTGACTATATCAATAAAAACACGAGAATAAGCTCTGAATATTACCTCGAATAGCTTCTTCTGCCGAAATGAAAGTAGATCCAAGCTCCCCAACCTCCTAGCTTGGCCTTCCTCTTCCCTTCTTGCTAACACACATAAGGATGGTGAACAATGGCCTCTTTTCTCACTCACAAGGACTCTCTGATGCTCTGGTGCTCTCAAGGTTGAAGGTAGCCGCAATGAAGGGCTATAAGGTCCTTTAAATAGGGCTCAGAGTCGGGAAATTAGGGTTTCATTAAACAGCGTGGACTCACCGAGTCCGGACGCGAACCCGTGTCTAAATCCGCGATCATACTCGGTGAGTCTAGGCTCCAACTCGCTGAGTCTCCTCACAAATTACCAAAAATAAATAAATGAATAATACCTGGGAATCCGGGTTGTTACAGTGCATGACCCTAAATGATATGATTTCTAGAGCCCAAGAGCGGGAGATTGATTTGGAGCACATTGGGAAGAGGAGACCAGATCGGGTTCATATATTGGAGGGTCCTGGGATGAGACCCAAGATTTCGGATCAGCTTTTGAGAGGCCAGCAGGGTCGGATTCAGTACAACACTTGTGGGAGACTGCATAATGGAGTTTTTCGTCCCAAGGGTTTGGGTAAGAGTATCTCTGGGTTTATTTCTATGCTTGTGTTTGGGTTATATCTTCAACTGATGTCATATGCCATTTGCATGTCGTGAATTATTAGTGGTTAGCAAAAGGTCATTTCCCTATTTGCGGGTTGGGAGTGTACAATGTCATCTTGGTTCATGTGTAACATCCAAGAATCAAGTATATCTATTTAATCCCTCTTCTTTTCCAAGTTGTCAAAACCAGTCCATGAAAGAATATTGTAGCAAATGAGTATGTTGGGCATACTGAAGAGTACGCTGCGCATACTCATGAGCGTGCTCTTGACGCGGATGTTACCCAGTACGCTGGGCGTACCATAGTGTACCCTGGGCGTACTGGGCTTAGTCATGAAACCCTAAATGAGACTTGAGCACTATAAAAGGAATGTTATGGCCTCCATCCCAGCCACCATTTCCAGTGAGTGAAATCCTAAATGAGCTAAGCCTTCGTTTTAAAGCTTGTGTGTGTGTGTGTTTGAGCTTGATAAAGTGTTTTGTGAGATTTTGAAGAGAAGAAGGGCCATTGTAGAAGCTAGAGTTGAAGTGCAAGCCTTGGATCAGAGCTTTTCAGAGGTTGGAGCATCTTTTGGAGGTAAAAAGCTCAAAGCTTTCTTAACCTTTTTGGATTTGTGCATTATGGACCATTTTTAGGGTTTTTGTCCCAAATATGGAGACTTTATGAGTAAATGGTCTCCATAAGCCTTGATCTGCCCCATTTTAGTATAAAATGTGTTGTAGATCTATAAAAATCCAATCTTGATGGTTAATATTGAGTCATGCATGAGATAAGAGCTTAATAAGGAAAGAGGCTAAGAGTTTGGAGTGATTGGTGACCTTTACAGCCATGCAAAGGCTTAAAGGCTTCGACTTTATGGGTTAAGAGACATTAGAAGGACTAGATCTAGAATATGAGCTTGTGTCTTAACCATTTCAGACCAAAAACCATTAAGCTCACCTGGCGTTTAGGATCGGAAGAAATGAAGGATTGCTTCAAACGGGGAAATCCTCCGGAGTATGTGAAATCGAGTCCTGCCTTTTCTTTGCCCTGAAGTTTTTTTGGTAGGAGCCATAAATATAAGAAAAGAACCTTTTGAATGTTTCGAGCACTTCACACTCATTTATACATGAAAAAAGAGGGTTTAAGCCTTAAATATCAGTAGTTTTGAAAGGATTGAAGCACTTCCCACAAATTTATAAATGATAAAGAAGATCAGAAGAAGCAATCAAATTATCTAGGGTCTAGACAATAAAAAAACCAATGCATTGGAACTATATAAACAAAATAGATCAATATCATTAACAGAGGCTCTGTTTTTCCACATTTTGATTAAGAAGTTTTTATGGAATCGAAGCACTTTTGTAAATGATAATAGACATTAAACAATAAGATCAGTAATTTTGAAAGGATTGATAAATGATAAGAAAAGGCAATCAAATTCCCCTAGGCTCTATGATGATAAAAAAAATACAACTTGATATCATTACTACAGGTCTACGACGATAAAAACAAACATCATTGGAATTATACAAACAAAAGGGCTCGATATCATTACTACATGCTCTGTTTTCCACATTTTTATATTCCTATCTATTCCACCATTTTCCTGGTGTTGTTCTTCACTACAAGTCGAGCAAAGTTACCGCTGTTGAAGAAGATTGAATTCATGTTAGCTACTCTGAATGCTATCGCTAGGGTTTACCTCTTGAAACAATTCAAATGATGTAAAATCACCTTGCAGCAGGTTGTTTGTCTTATATTAGTTTGTTAGAAGAGTGGTGGTGATCGTGGTGGTGCGTCCATTACTGCTGTGTCGAATGTAATAATACAGTACGAACAATCTCATACGTATACAAATAAATGTTTTAACGATTTGTTTTTTTCATAAAAATAAAAGTTTCTTACAACCCATCATAAAATTAAGTAAAATCTATATTTCTATGACTTCTTGTTAATATCTAATTTTAATATCTAATTTGACTAATCTTGAAAAAAAAATACAAAACTAAACTTTTGAAGAGTTTTTATATTTTTTTTTCCAAAACTGAGAACTTCTCAATCCCATACCAACAATATTAAAATCTACAATACCCATAATCTCTATACTATATTTCTAAATCTTTTTTATATTTAATCTTGAAAAAGAAAAATACAAAAAACATCAAAATTGAGATTTCGTCGACCCCTTCATAAAATTATATTTCTCATAATTTCTTGTTTAGTCTTCAAAGAAGCAATAAGAACAAAATCAAACTAATTGAATTCTGTGATACCGATAATGAAATAGATTAAATTATAAATTACGAAGAATAAATTTATTCAAATATAAAAATCACATTATAGAATTAACTTATTTTAAACTAGCCATAAGAAAAGTTATGCAACACAAAATTCAATATAAATAGTTATGCTATCTAAAGTAACTGAATAGAACAATACCCATTATTTTATAAGTTATAGAAACCTATAATCCGATAAAATATTTCACTATTTCTCCGCGTATGTTGTCTATAACCCAATAAAAAATAATAATAAATAAAAACAATCATACCCATTTAAAGATTATTACAAATACATAATATCATTATTCCTTTGTACTTTTTTCTGAAGAAAATGATAAAAGAAATTATAAAGCAATGAGAAAATAAAAACTCATATAAAACTTGATTTTCAATTTGAGTATCACCCAATAAACTAATCTTTAAGGTAACTAGATCTAAACCGTCTTTTATAATAAATGTAGTTTCGTAGGTTAAAACTAGATTCTAGTTCCTCCATCGGAGAAGATGATAATCGAGACAATCTCCGGTACTAGCTCGGTTTCCCCATAAAACAAGCAAGAAATCTACCTCAGATCAATCGAATGATTTCTCGAAAACTGAAACCATCTTGAGTAAAACACTCCATCGGACGTCTAAGCGAACGATTCTACTTGGCTTATTGTAATCTGGATCCACAAAAGTACATGTACAAACTTCCTTCTTGGTGTCTTATAGTGTATGTGTGGTATGTGTGATTACTGACTCTTTATCGGAGAGTGTTGGTTCCGTATTGGGGTGGCGTGTGTCTGATGTTGATGGAAGAGACGCACAAATCGAGACTCTCCATTCATCCCGGAGCGACGAAGATGTATTGGGATCTTCATTTTGATTATTGGTAGCTCTGCATGAAGCGAGATCTAGCATGGTATGTGGAGCGGCGCTTGACTTGCAGGAAAGTCAAGGTCGAGCATCAACGACCTCACGCAAAAATGTAGCCGTTGGATATTCTCGTTTGGAAATGGGAGGAGATTACCATGGTCTTCATTATGAAGTTGCCCCGAATTGCACGCAGATTGGATTCACTTTGGGTCATCGTGGATCGATTGACCTAAAGCGCGCATTTTATCCCGATCCAAGAGAGTATCTCTACAGAGAAGTTGGTGAAGGTATACATCAGGGAGGTTGTGGCACGACATGGGGTGCCGGTTTCCGTGGTTTCAGATAGGGATGTCAGGTTTACTTCCAAATTTTGGAAGATGATCCATGATGAGTTGGGTACTCGTTTGCATTTCAGCACGACCTTCCATCCGCAGACTGACGGTCCGATCGAGCGGACCATTCAGACTCTAGAGGATATGTTACGGGCGTGTGTTTTGGACTTTAGTGGGAGTTGGGATATGTATCTTCCGTTAGCAGAATTTTCGTATAACAACAGTTATCACAACAGCATTGATCGGTTTAACGACCCAAAATTATGAGGTAAAATTTTCATTTTAATTCAACTAAAACATTAATTATATTTTTATCTAAATATTCAAAAGTACTTTATAAGAAAATAGTTATCAGAGTACAAACCTAAAATCATCATAATGCGGAAACATGGGTGGATGCACTGCGATCAAACCGGGTCCTCCCCCTTCGAACCGGAAGTATCTGAAACCATGACCATAAAAACCATAAGCATAGAGTTTAGTAATTTCCCCAGATTACCACATACCATACATATCAAACATACATTGGGCCCCCACCCGTCATCGGGCCCCACTCGGCGTCGAGCCCTGCTCGGCATACAGATCTATCAATCATCGGGCCCCGCCTAGTACATATACAAGCAAATAGACATAACAACATAAACCACATGTTATAATCACTAAGGTAATAACATGTCAGATAGTCATAGGGCCCCCGCCCGACATCTGGACTTGCCCGATAAGTACATATACACATAACACATGCAATAATCTCAAGATAGATATCATATAAGACGGTCACCGGGTCCCCGCCTGGCATCGGGCCTTGCCCAGTATGCATAAAAACACATACCGATAACTATCATACATTATACTCATCAGGCCCCACCTGGCATCTGGCCTTGCCCGACATGCATACCATCACATAACACATGCAAGAGTCACGCATACATCTAGCATCCTAACATACAAACCATGGGACAACATTGGTGCCTTCGACCTGCTAAACCCAGTGAGGAAACTCACCTCAATTCGCTGATAATCAAATGACTGCTCGGGCCGCTGGACCGAATAACCTCGCACCAACTAACAATAAATATAAAACTTAATCGATAATTATCCCGAAACCCAAAACCGAGGCCCAATCCATAAACTAACTTCTTAAAGGGTAAAAGACCATTGTACCCTTTTCTTACTTGTCCCAAAACCAAGGCCCAACCCAAAATGCACAAAAACGCCCAAAACCCAAAATGGCAATCCAAAGCCCAATATGGCGCAACTTCCTAATTGGGCCCAAAACCTATCATGGGACCAAAACCAAGAAAGCCCACAGACTAACCATGACCCAAAGCTAGAAGCCCAATGGCCCAAACCTCAAAAATTCCAAAATGACAAGTTGGGGAGTACACCCTGCATACTCACCCTCGAAGCATAAAGTACAAGCGGTTGATGCACAAAACCTTCATTATGCTCAGCGTAGTTCCTGCGTACGCCCAACGTACTCATCAGGGACCAAAAATCCATATTAAGCTCTTAATGGTTAAGACAATGACTTCCAAACTCAGATATGACCCTAATGAGATGTCTTAACATGTAAAGTTGACCACTTTACTCCATTGCATAGCTTAATCGGACTAAATCCTTAATAACATCCATAATAAACATCCAAACTCATGTACGGTCCAAAATAACTCATCAAGCTGACATTTTTATGAACAAAAGGACCTCCCAAAGGCCAAGATCCAACATTCTACGCTCTTAGAGTAGCTCATACTCTCAAGGATGACTCTAAGAACCAAAATGAACCCAAAATACTCCTTAAACTAGATTTAACACCTAAATTCATCGATATAGAAACCTTATACCTCCAAAATGTAGAACAAGATGCAACAAGCCTGGATCTGAAAGCTTCAAGCAATCCCATATTTCTCCAAGATGTTCCTTCTTTTTCTATGAACACCAAAAAGCATGAAATACCACTAAAAGCTCAAAAACCACTCAAATGGGGGCTAGGGTTTCGTTTATAGTGTTTAGAGGGATGAAGGCTAAAGATAATAGGGTTAGGTGGTGAGTTAAGGAGCTTAAACAGGTTCCAAGACACTAAATTAAGGTTTAGGTCTGACTGGAGTACGCTGAGCATACTCCCTTAAGGCTACGTGATCCGTCTGCCTAATACGCCCATCATACACCAAAGTACGCCCCGCGTACTGGCCTTAGCTCCAGTACGCTATGTGTACACTGTCACACCCCTAAACCAAGACGACGGAAACATTCGGGGGTGGAGAACGTCATGTACAGTAGCATAACAATTGCATCATAGTAATCAAAATAAGCACAACCATTACATTGAATATATATATACATATATATATATAACAAAAGTATATATATATATATATATATATATATATATATATATATATATATATATAAGGTATTTACATATGTTTGATACATAGTTTGTATACAACAAAAGTATAACAAAAGTATAAAAGATGCGACTCTATATGCCCCGTCTTCTCAAAAGCCTACGAGCGTACCTGTCTACTGATTCCCTGAGAATACAAGCGATTTTGAAAGTGTATCAACATTTAAGTTGGTGAGTTCATAAGAATGTTTTTGTAATGAAAACCTGTCATTGAATCTGAAAAAAAATGTTTGTATGCTTCTCAAGAAAATCCAATATTTTCTTTAGTAGTGTAGGGTGGTCTTAAACCCTAAGACCAAAAACGTATGTTCGTTACTGTATTCTGTAGTAGTATATGAAAATGTTATTTTGTATGCCTGGTTACCATCGGCTGTACTGTATAGTGTTGTTTTGTACGGAAACCTTTATATGAAAACCCTGGCAACCACCAGTGTGTATAGTATGTTCTGTTGAAAAACCCTGGCTACCACCAGTATGTATAGTATGTTCAGTATGGAAAACCCTGGCTACCACCAGTATGTATGGTATGTTCTATTAATTAAAATAAAACTAATGAAGAATGAAATCCCGTAAACATTGGTTAGTTATATTGTCGTGAGTTTGATATAACCATGCTTGATATGACCTAGTGTCCTCTACAAAGTTCTTTAGGCGTCGGAACGGTATGATATTTGTCACCCCAGGCATGCCTGCCTAACTGTAGCTAGCAGTTTTGGTGTGGGATTGTCAGTCCTGTATTAACTACTTTACATGTAGTGTAGTAGTGTTCTTTTGTACTTGAAACTGTATTTATACTTGTAGAGTAAAAATAATTATACTTAAATAATTATCTAATATTGTACTCTTGTGTTCAGGAAATAGTATTGTACGCCATAGACTATATCTATCATAGTTTATATGTTTTTTAATGTATAAGCTCTATGATGGATAAAAACAGTGTGTTGAATCCCTCTGGGATGGATAAAAACCGTGTGTTGAATCCCAAACTATACCTATTATATTTTGCATGTATGTTATGTATTTGATTCACGTATTGTACTGAAAACTTTGCAATTATGGTTTTATGTTGAAAACTTCCCTTATGCTCAGCATGTTACAAAAGGGATAAAATATCTAAATGTTTTATAAAATGTAGTGATCTCCTCGTTATATCAATTGCATAAGTTTTTAATTATGTTGAGATTCTTTATATAACAACATAAAATTTCTTTGTGTTTTTTCTTGTATTCCTCCCTGAACGTTAAAAGCAGTAAAAAGCGTAAGGGTATGAACTCACAGTTGATTATGTGCACGTGCTCGACAATAAAGCCGGAAAGATGACCCTCGAGTTGGAGTACACGGAATTATCGGTATCCTAATGATAATTTAACATATAATTGTATTTTAATTAGCGAAACCATTAATTAAAGTGTTAGAAAACACTTACTTTTGGGTTAGGAATGTTACCGAGACTTGTTTGAAGTGGAAAAAGAGGGTTTTCAACCAAGGTTCTCGGCTCAAGGCTGTTTGCGGCCGTGAACTGCGTTTGCGGTTGTGAATTTAGTTTGTGGTTGTGAACTGAGTTTGTGGTCTTTGAAAATATGAAGGCTATTATTGGTGTTCTTGGTGAAAATATAAAGATTTGAAGGTTTGTTCTTGAGGATATGAATGTTCTTGTGAGGTTCTTGGGAGCAACTTGAGAGAGTTTTCGGGTGAAAAAATGAGAAATGAAGAATCTCTCTCGGAAAAACCTTTATACCTGTTGGGTTTACGACCGAAAACGGGTTCTCGGCTGTAAACGGGTTTACGGCCCAGGGGTTTACGACTGTAAACGCATGGCTGGATGAGTTTGCTGATTTTTCGAGGAAAATCTTGATTTTTCGAGTTTTTTTGGTTCTGAAAACTTATATAACCTCTATTTATATATATTTTAGATTATTTTCTAACCCACAAGAATTTAACGGAACAAATAAAATTCGAAATTTTATTTAACATAATTGACTTTTGTTAACTAGAAAGTATCGGGTTGTCACACCATCCCCCTGTTAGAGGGAATTTCGTCTCGAAATTCTTTCTAAAAAGAATAAAATTATGGACTAGGGAAAGAAATGCAGATACTTTTGTTGCATCTGGTCTTCTCGCTCCCTAGTGAATTCGGGTCCCCGCTTGGCATTCCAACAAACCTTCACTATTGGGATGCGACTTTGCTTCGTTTGCTTGACTTCCCGATCCATGATTTCGACTGGTTCTTCCAGAAAGTTAATATTTTCATTGATCTTGATCTCATCGAGTGGGATCACATGGGTTTCGTCGGATAAACACTTTTTAAGGTTTGACACGTGAAAGACGGGATGAATGTTGCTAAGCTGCTGGGGTAACCGGAGTTTGTAGGCTACGGGGCCGATCCTAGCGAGGATCTCGAATGGCCCAATGTATCTTGGATTTAGCTTTCCACACTTTCCGAAGCTTATCATGCCCTTCCAGGGTGAGACCTTCAACAGAACGCGGTCACCAACCTGGAATTCCAAGGGTTTTCGTCTTTTTCGACGTAGCTCTTTTGTCTATCTCTGGAGGCTTTTAGTCGTTCTCGGATTTACACAATCTTTTCGGTGGTTTCTCGAATGATTTCAGGGCCAGTGAGAGTGCTATCAGAGACTTATCCTCTAGCTAGTTGCATGTCACCCACCTCAGCCCAACACAAAGGGGATCTGCACTTATGACCATAGAGGGCTTCGAATGAAGCAACCTTAATACTAATGTGATAACTGTTGTTATATGAAAACTCGACTAGGGGCAAATGGGTATCCCATGACTTGCCAAAATCGATGACACATGCTCTCGGCATGTCCTCTAGCGTTTGAATGGTTCTCTCACTTTTCCCGTCGGTCTGGAGATGGTAAGTTGTGCTTATATCCAGCTTAGTTCCATGAGCCTTCTGCAGTGACTGTCGAAATCTCGAGGTGAATCTGCTATCCCGATCAGAGATAATGGATGTGGGCACACTGTGCAGTCGTACTATCTCTCGGATGTAGGTTCGCGTCAGTCTCTCCATCTTGTATGTTTCTTTGATTGGCAGGAAGTGATGGCTTAGTGGAATAATGGACTTAATGGGTTAAGTGAGAACACTTAACCCTAATCGTCATTTCATGTGAAACCCCTAATTTTGCTTGGGCCTTGAGTTGGGCCTTTCTATCAGGCTTTCATGATTGGGCTATTGATGGGCCATCCAAGAACAATCATGTGGACTAGAATATGTAGATGGGATTTAGGGTAAGGCCCAAATGAGGGTTTGGTCCCAATTTAGAAAGTTGGGCCATTAGTGGACCTATTTGGTATTAGGCCTTGGTGGGACCGATGGTCTTGGGTTATTTATGGGCCGGGTTGGTGGACCATATTTAGACCTAATATGTGAAGGTTTGGTCTTAGATCCTAATTGGGTTAATTGTGGGTTTGGCTCAGTGTTAGAGGTCAGAGTACAGCAATAGTATTTATAGGATCTGTCCGTCATCCGAGGTGAGTCTTCTCACTATACTTACCTGTGTGGCAATTTATGTGTGACCGGAGCGTCTTATTCGTGTTATTAACCAGAGGGTCTTATTTACACTAATGACCGGAGGGTCTTAGTACATTATTAACCGGATGGTCTCGGTACATTGTAGACCGGAGGGTCTTAGTACATTATTGACCAGAGGGTCTTATTTGTTTATAATGTGATATGTGTTATCGTGCATACTGTCTTTGTGACTTATGATGTTATAGTAATCCGTGTATATGTTGATCATATGTGCTTATACTGAGATATCTTATATCATTCATTTTGTTTTGTGATTTATGTCGTGTATTATCCTGTGTATTGTTGGGATAGGACCAGAGGGTCCACCCGAGTTGTGGAAACGGAGGGTTCCACTGAGACACATTGGCCAAAGGGTCTTATTCGAGATATAGCCATGAGAGGCTAATGATATGTGTGTGGTATTTTGGGGACTCACTAAGCTTCGTGCTTACTGTGTTATGTGTTATGTGTTTTAGGTACTTCTCAGGATCACAGGAAGGCGTCGGCTTGATTGTATACACGAGATGGAGTTATGTTTATGAGGATCCTGCATTTTATTCAAATAACTATGATCATGTGTTTTTGATAATTTGACATTTTAGGGATTTTGTGATATGTGTGATTTTAAAATGAAAATTTTGTTTGAAAGTTTACGGTGTTACAAAACTAGCAAGTATCCATAAGATAAACATGTTTTGACTTGTATCCCCCCTAAAAACATGAAAACTCGAAAAATGGGGGTATGAAGCTCACCTTGAGTGGTTTTGTGTGGCTAGATTCAAATGGGTGTTGAGAAGATTTCGAACCTAAAACACTTGAAGAGTTGGATGAACTCTTTGAAGCTTATGATACCCTAAGGGCGTTAACACATAATATTATGTGTAAATAGGATGAAATCAACATAATAATGTGTAGAATCACTAGCAATCTTGAAAATACTTACCAAGATTTAGGGATAGCTTGAAGGATTTTACACTTGAAAGCTTGGAATTTGTTTTAGAGATGAAATGAAGTTCTACTGGAAGTTGAATTTGAAATGGGGAGGACTCTATGGGTGATTTCGTCCACTATAAAAGAAGAGAAGCGATAAGATGCCTACTTGGTAATCTGGGGGATAATTCTGTTGGAATAGTGTCCAGGGTTATTAACTATTGGTGATATTTCTAATAATAGCAGGGTCCTTTTGGGTTGCCCTCAAGACCCAAATTGAGTAGAATAAATAAAGGAGAAATTAGTTTATTAATTATTATGGTTAATAATTTATTAGAAACTAAATGGAATTTTATTTTGGAAATATATTGTGGGAATTAATTAATAGTTTAATTAATTAAAGGGTTGAATGTTCATTAATCGATAGTTGGTTAATCAGGAATGTTCCAGAACCTTATGGAATTAGGTTTGGATGAAAATCACTCCATCCTACATGGGAAAGGAGTGAAATTTCGTGGTTAGGACTCCATCCCACATGGGTAGGAGTACTAAACCTAAGGAGGCATCCAAGGCTATAAATAGGGCCTTAAGGATTTCATTGCTCCTTGCACCTTGGCTTGAAGTATTCGCCAACCCTTCTTCCTCCCCATCTTAGGGACGATTTATAACCCTCTTTGGGTTCGTGAAATTAACCCTTCTCCTAGTTATTTTTATTCCACTCTTTGGTGTCATTGGGTGTGATACCATTAGAGGGATTCTGGTTTGGATCCTTTCATCCAAGCAACTTCATGGAGGTTCAAGAACTCAAGACTGGAGATCAAGAGCTACATAAGAGGTATGTTTTCTTACTTATGTTTTAGTTTTCTAAGATTGATGTAATTAGCATGAAGCCATAGATCCATAGGATTCATTTACACTTAGGTATATCGTTGTTTTGATTTTTCCGCTGCCTAGTTTTAGAGTGTATTTGTTGCATAAAAACTCAACAGTGGTATCAGAGACATTGGTTCATGGTTACTATCACCCTACGTCCATGTTTTCTGAAAATATGGCTTTGGAACTGAATGATGAAAGTTTAATTAAAAAATTCGTAATTTGATGAAAACCCTAATTCACGACGTGACAGAGTTGTTCACGACGTGAACCTTAGCAGATCAGCATTATCGATTTTTAATCTTGCTTATTTTTCAAATTCAAGCTTTATCTTGCATGGATAAATACCTAATTAGATTAGATCTGGAAAATTAAATATTATTTAAATGTGTTTATTTAAATTTGAATATTTATGGATAAATATTATTTAATCATATTTTAAATTTGAATATTTATTATTATTTAAGTGAATATAAATATTTAATATTATTTGTAATTGTAACACCATAAAAATTTACAACAAATTTGAACCTTTCAAAACAACCCATATTCATTAAGTTATTACAAAAAGGTTTTCAATTCTTTTATTATCAGAGTATCCCAGAACATCAACATAAAACTGAGGAGCGGTACGATCACGCTTTCGCCTTGTCATGGTTTCCCGAAGTACCCGAAACAATACACTGAAACTGTAAGCCCAAAAGCTTAGTGAGTTACCCCCAAAATGCCAAACACAATACCATACACATATCATATCATATCATAAACAGAACAACCATGCATATCGAGTCTACAGTGTGACTGGTCCGCTTGCACCAGGCCTTCAGTCCACCTGGTTTACTCTCTAAGTCTACAGTATGACTGGTCTGCCCGCACCAGGCCTTCAGTCTGTTTGGTCCACTCTCCGAGCCTCGACATGTTTGGTCTGCCCTCTTGGGGCCTTCAGCCTATCCGGACCGCTCGTCGAGCCTTCGGTCTAACTGGTCCGCCCTGGGTATGTTGGCCTACAACACAAAGCAGGACACGCCTCAACCCAACCCCAGTCCAACAACCATGTGCACATAAACATATAATCAAATAGCAATTCACGACTAATCAACCGATCTAGCAGATCACATAACATAGCAACATCCTAACCAGGATACCGACCCAACCGGTCACTAACATAGCATCATCCTATATACCAGGATACCGACCTTAACCAGGTCTCTAACATATACCATCCTAACTACCAGGATGCAGACATAGCAAAGCAATAACATAACAAAAAACTACCCGGATTCCCATCCAATAAAGGGCCGGCCTTGGTGCCTTAGACCCTATCGATATAGTGAGGATAACTCACCTGCAACTGCCGACTTGAAGAAATAAGACCACGTTGCTCCGACCACCAGCACGAACTCCACCACTGATCATTGCCAAATAACCAAAACCAATAAACACCAATAATTACCAAAATACCCTTGGAAGTCAAACTGGTCAACCCTTGGTCCAAGTCAAAGTCCTCAGTCAAAGTCAACCTTCCTGGTTAACCCTACTCGTCGAGTCAACCCGTTGACTCGTCGAGTTCCTATGCTCAGAAACTCCCATGCCACGACTCAACTCGCTGAGTCTCCCCAAGACTCTTCGAGTCCAACAAGTTCTGAGTCCCTTCCTGCTCAACTCCCTGAGTCATCCCTCGACTCGCCGATTCATAGCTCAACCAGAAAAGGTTAGGGTTCTACGACCAGACTTTTCGAGTCCAAGAACAGACTTGCCGAGTCCAAGGAAATCTTCAACAGACTCGCCGAGTTGTTCTTCCAACTCGTCGAGTTCCTGCCCATCATCATACAGCTCGCCGAGTCTACCCATGTGACTCGCCGAGTTACTATGCGACTCAAGTCTGATATCTAGCCCGACTCGCCAAGTCATCTCCCAGACTCGCCGAGTCCATACGTAATATCTTCATTCAGATGATCACAGGACATTCCATTGCTTCCAATACATAGATCTGGACTCCTAGGGCCAGATCCACACGTAAAGTTTCCAACTTTACGTGCATGCAAGGCCCAACAAGCTCTAATCAAGCTAAAATGAAGGTTTAAGGCAAGGACACTCTCAATCAAGCCCCAAAGCTATCACTTTCCGGATTCATGAGTCAAGACCAGTCTAGATCTATAGTAGCAACCACAGATCTGAACCCAATACTTGAAAAGAGACTCATATATGACAATTTGGCCCTAAAACTTCATTCATGAACAATCTAAGCACAACAAATTCAAGGCAATAGCTTTTTACCTTTAATCTGATGCCAACAAGCAAGGAAATTTGATCCACTTCGCTCCTCTATGATCCCACCAACTCTTGCTTCAAGTATCCTTCTTCTCCAAGCTCCACAACACACTTAAATCCCTCTCACTCTCAAATTAGGGTTTGGAAACGATGGGGAAAGCTTCTGTACATCAAAGGGGGTGCTAAAGAGGCTGGGGTGGGGCTTAAGGTTCCTTATATAGGGTGCAAACCCTAGGAATTAGGGTTTCTCATTCCAGCACGGACTCGTCGAGTCCATCCTCCGACTCGGTGAGTCTGGTCACTTAACATGTGCCCGACACACACTTAGACTCGACGAGTTGCAGCTCCTACTCGCCGAGTTCCTCTCTTCCAAACTTACACTTTTACCCCCCGAACTCTTGATTCTGACTGTGGGATGTTACGGTAATAGAGATTTATAAATTTGTATATTTACCCCTCATGATTTATTAACTGTTACATTGCGTCCTCGCACTTAATTAGAATTAATAATAGACAACCAAATTTAAAAAGTTTTAAATTTACCCTTTGAATTTATATATATTAGAATCGTGTCTACTATATGTATAAGAAAGTTACAACATGTGCCCTCGCGTGTTTAAGCATTGACATTGTCAGTCTTACCTCGACTAGGCTCACCCGTTCTAATGTAAGGGTTTAAGGAGGTCTCTATGATTTCTAATGAGGTCGGTTTTTAATATGCTTCGTGCTTACCACCCTCACTGCCCTATTGCATTTTGAGAATGGAGTTACCGAAAAAGTTTGATCGTGATATTGGTCAATCTAAAAGTATTCTAAATACAAGTATAAAACAAAATCTCGTTTTATTAATAGAATGTGAGTTTATATTATCCATGAAAATTGCACATTCTCTTTATATTATGTTGGTGGAGCTCGTGTGGTTAACCGGCACATCAATCTAGAATATAGTCGAGAATGATATGGAACTCGCGAATTTCAAGCGTAACTTGAGCCGGAGACCATGCGATTTTGTATGGTTAATTCTCAATCTATTTAATGTGAATCTTATGTTATCCATAAAAGTTGCACATTCTCTTTATAACTTGTTGATGGAGCTTGCGTGGTTAACCGGCACGTCAATTTGAGAGTATAGGTAGAGAATGATGTGGAACTCGTGAATCTCAAGCGTAACTTGAGCCGGGGACCACGCGATTTTGTATGGTCGATTCACCATCTGTTCAGTGATTCGCGGCAACCCCGTCATTGAATTTGAGATGAACATAATCCGAGATTAACATGCCATTGATAGTCAATGAATCTCAAAGATCTAGGAATTTCGTGGTGATCGAAATTGGCAAAGGGCTTTGCCTACCTAAATAACTTTATGGTGTGTTTATGGCATCCCTTTACACATCATGGAGCCAAATATGGATCCTAGCCTTCTAAAATAATTTAGGTTGATTATTTTCTAAGGATAAGTAAAACAAACTATAATGGAATTTTATTGAATGATGTCTATAACCTTATCCACTAAAATCTACTACTATAAACCTTTGAGAGGATTAGCTATGAGGATGATCAATCTTGTCAAATTCGTAGTTTGGGAATAGTTCTCTTAAACGAAAGGAAAGGTCATGCCTTTGCTCTTCCTAGGTTACTTTAAACATTGCATTCTAAATTGTTAGAAAGAGCAATTATCAAATGTACGTTGTAAATTGACATATTGAAGTAAAGTGGAATTTCCTTGAGTTAGGAGTTGACTATGGTTAGTCAACTAGCTAACATGTACATATGATCAGTTCATTCTGATTTTGATATGAACAACTTGGAATATCCATTAAGGAGTTATGTAGCATGTTGAGGTTCCCTTTCGGAATAGCATGGCCAATCATAGAAACTCATACTTCAAAACACTCCCATATTTTACTATCATGAATAAAAGTGTCAAGAAGAAGAAAACCAATTGCCCACGGTTTAAAAGGTGATTAGTGTGGGTATACCTAATCTAGGCCCTAATACCAAGGACAAAGGAATGCTTATTCTAAGACATGTTCTGATAGTTGCTCGTTTCCATAACAAGAAAAGGACTAAGAAATCAAACTTGCCCAAATGTATATTTGAGGTGAAAGGACTGGAACATGAACAAGTTAAATTTGATCATGGATCACGAGCCCGTGCTACTTTCCATTGGATCAAAAGATAACTAGTTCTTCAATGTTTGTTATTCAATCAAATATATGGATTTATAATGCCGTCAAAACATTACTTCTAAACCTTGAGTGTGTTGCTAAGGATTAGTCTTGACATTTGCAAGAATGTGCAGTCACTAAAATGAAGTAAGAAGACTAAAACATGGAGAAAGTAATTTGATCATGAATGCCAAGCCCTTGCTACATTCATAGGATCAAAAGACAAATCTTTTCAAAATGTTTAGTCTATGGTATTATAATTGAAATTGTTTATATTATGATTCATGAGATAGTTTTGACTTATTTAAATGTGGAGCATTCTAACATGTTAAAAGAAAGTCATGAAATCTATGAAGCTAGTATAGTAGCAATAGTTCAAAATTGATTCAAACATTTGAATATGGTGTATTATTGTGAATATATGTTGATGTTAGTTCAACTAATGGATCATTCAGATTAACCATAATATGTACTTATTCAAATACATCCAAATGTTTGGGTGAAATGTATTTGTGGAATCATAGTCTTGGATACATAAATGAGAAATGCATTACCAAGTATCCAGTTAGAACAGATTTTGGATATCATTTGACCTCGAGTCTTATGATAAATGCAAATCTTTTTTATCAAGATAGATGATGAATGCGTCACTGGGTGATGTGAGTATCTGTTGGAATTAGTTCACACTAATGGACCATTCAGATTCACCACGATACATAGTGAGACCAACTTCGTATGAATTTTAGTTTGGAACCTCTCAGGTGTTCAGAGCTCTCATATAGCGAAGTTAAGAATCAATTAGGCAATAGGATGAGAGACTCATAGTGAGAATCTCAGTCCAAACTTTATCGATCATCTAAGTGACCGTGAAAGAGTTTCATGATCTATCTCCACCCAAAACACTACCACTAGGAAGCGTTAGTTAGATAGAGAAACAAATCGTTCATTGATTTTGTACTAGATAAGTCGCACTGTGTTTGCTAATATGTAACACCGTAAATTTCAAGACAAAATTTTCATTTTAAATAATCATTTTATTCTTAGAACACTTGTTTAAAATCTCATTCATAATCGAATTACAAAACATAGCTCCATTTTCGCTTGCATAGAAAACCAGGATCCTCCAAAATATGACTCTTTCTCTGGTGTGTACAATCAAGCCGGTGCCGTCCCGCGATACTGAAAGAAACCTGAAAACAACATAACACAAAACACTGTAAGCACGAAGCTTAGTGAGTTCCCCAAAATACCACACAAATAACACATATATGCCACTCGAGGCTATAACTCTATGGGTCCGTGCACCCAAACTCTGTGAACCCTCAGGTTCTAACTCTGTGAACCTTCCGGTTCTAACTCTAGGAACCCTTCGGTTCCAACTCTGCAAACATGCACAGCATAATCACATAGAAATAATGCAGTACAACACATAATATACATAGCATACAAATACTCTGTCACATAACTCTGGTTACCTACTCAAGGTAAAGTATAGTGAGAAGACTCACCTGGCAAGCAGAAAGCAGATATCTCCATACTTGAATCTCGAACTCGCCACCGCCTAACACGTAAGGCAAAACTCTCATGACTATAACTCTCGAGACTAGAATCAATCCTATCAATGCACCCTCTTAAGGGTAAAAGACTATTTTACCCCTCTCTTGGACCAAAGGCCACATCGCTGACCAAACCCTAAAAGTCAATGGTAAACCCTTGGTCAAAATCAAAGTCCTCAGCCAAAGTCAACCCCTGACTGACCCTACTCGCCAAGTCAACCCTATGACTCGCCAAGTTCCTATAATCAGAACTTCACTCAATCCGCGACCTAACTCGTCGAGTCACTCCGAGACTCGCCGAGTCCAACAACTCTGAGTCCACTCGCACACAACTCACCGAGTCATCCATTGACTCACTGATTCTCGACTCAACCAGGGAATATCGGGACTCTTCGACAAGACTCGCCGAGTCCAAGAACAGACTCGTCGAGTCCAAGACTATCATCAACCTACTCGCCGAGTTGTTCATACAACTCGCCGAGTTCCAGGCCATCTTCATCCAACTCGTCGAGTTGTTCTTCCAACTCGCCGAGTCCCAACTCATCTTCAAGCAACTCGTCGAGTACACCCATGTGACTCGCCGAGTACCACCGGTCTGAAACCATTCAGAATCATTCAGGCCATGCAATTGCTCCAAAACATAGATCTAGCCTCCTACCACTCATCCATCACGTAAAGTGGCAAACTTTACATGAATCCAAAGAGATCTAGGCCATTTGCACATTGGGCTAGGGTTTGGGACATGAAAGCTTCACTAAACACTCCAACACAGGGACTTTCATGCTCTCTGATTCTTCTCCCTTCCAGATCTGAGGTAGCAACCTCAGATCTAACCTCTAGACTTCCCATTACATCCATAGACAAGTTCCCACAAACCCCAAAATGAAGAAACAACATAACAACAGCCCAAGAACGAGATATTACCTCCAAGAGATGCCCCAACTGCAATGTAATTCGAATCCAAGCAAAGCCCCCTGCTCCAAGCCTTCAATCTCCCAAAATTCCTTCAACAATTACTTCTCCAAGCTCCAATCCACTCAACAATGGTGCTTCACCACGATTTAGGGTTTTCTGGGGCTCAAGGGATGATAAGGAGGCTGGGAGGAAGACATAATGTTCTTTATATAGGGCTCAACCCCGAGAATTAGGGTTTTCTCCAATCAGCGCCTACTCGCCGAGTCCTCCTCACTGACTTGCCGAGTCGGCTACTTAGCACGCGAACCGGTCGCAACTCTACTCGCCGAGTCCATCCATGGACTCGCCGAGTCACTCTTTCACAACTTACTCTTTTAGCCCTTCAACTCTACTCTTGATATTTCGGGATGTTACAATTCTCCTCCACTTAAATTAGGCTTCGTCCTCGAAGCCTATGGCAACTCAACTCCAAAATACTCCCACGATGCGCCACCTGGCCCTAACTGGACCAGGTTCCTCAAGCATAACCATCGAACTCGAACTCACTTCCTCTTTCCTTGCGGTGTCCTGACCACCGTCTCAAACCGGGCACCGACTGTACCCTCCGATAATCACACTCAACAATCGAGAATTTCCCGAGATGCATCACCGCTCGAAATCTCAACAATCGCTCGACCCATAAGGGCTAGAAAGCCATGAACCATCGGATCCCTGATCCGAATCCCACTCTATCCATTTCGAGCTGACAGAAATACCCACTCTTCAATCTCAGAGCAACTCCCACGAGTTCTCCTCTTGCAATCACATACGCATGCTGAACTTTCCCAGCACCCTCAGGTTGGGAAAAACCCGATGCACTGATGATATCCTCCAACATCCCCCCAGGATGAACCACTAGTACATATCCAATACCCTGATCAGAATCAAGCTGGGAGTCCCAGACTCCCTCCCTGCATCCATCCTGAGACTCTTGGCTCTACTCCCGCGGAACCCCTTCCGCGTCCTCAGCAGACATCCCAACATGATGTCATTCCATTCCACTGTCACAGACCCAGTGTTCAACGACCATACTCCAAATCATCCACTCTCACTACTACTTTCACTTCCGTGAACCAACACTCCCCCCCCCCCCCTCGGGGGTTACATACCTTTCTCTTCCCTTACCCAGGGAAACCACTAGCCAACCTTGCCACTACTCCATGTATCACACATGCTCTGGATCTGCTCGCAAGGGCCCTCTGGTCCATGCGCTACCTCTCCCCAACAAATGAGGGTCCGACACCTCCTCCCACACAACAGCTCAAAGGGTGGCATACCAATGCACTAATGATGGCTGTTGATATAGGATAACTCAACCAAAGATAAATACGTGCTGCAACTCCCTCTGAGGTCTAATACACATGCCCGAAGCATGTCTTCGAGCGTCTGAACCGCTTGCTCGCTCTGAAGTGTCCTCAGACATCATCATGATAAGTTCTAGCTCATTTCTCATATCTCTCTTCGAGACTAAGCACCAGGTCAGCTTTTGACTCCACAGCTGAGCCTCCAAAGGTCACCCATATCATGATCCAAATAACCCACTAACTTCCTCCCCGTGACCACTATCCCGGCCCAGGGATGCGCAAGTCACAAAATTCTCTTTTCCTCATGCGAGAAAATACAATCCAACCAAGGATCGCCTTAACTCTGATCTCTGGTTTCTGCTGCGCATATCCCTTGCGCATCTCGCCGCATCTCCCGACAGAGACGGTGACCCCAGTCTCGCCCCCGGTTCAACACCCAGGCTCCAGAACTCAATACTAGGGATACTCAAGCCCAAAACTCTTCCACATCATGCACTGATCGGAGATCATTCCATCATCACATTCTCTTGCCATCTAGTGAGTACTACGGCTCCCCGCAGTACCACAACACCCTCTAACTAGTGAGTACTACGGCTCCCCGCAGTATCACAACACCCTCTGACTAGTGAGTACTACAGCTCCCCGCAGTATCACAACACCCTCTAACTAGTGAGTACTACGGCTCCCCGCAGTATCACAACACCCTCTGACTAGTAAGTACTACGGCTCCCCACAGTATCACAACACCCTCTGACTAGTGAGTACTACGGCTCCCCGCAGTATCACAACACCCTCTAACTCCACTAGCTCATGCTCCGCAGACTATCACCGACAGCTACCCATACTCGACTCGAATACACATTCCAAACTCTGGAAGCAATCGACATATCAAAATGCCCACCCTTGCGAAGTTCCATTCTCTTAATAATCTCCCTGGATGCCCATACTCGAAGGGCTCCCACTAGATCCGTAGATACCTGATACACCACAAATCGTTCAACTCAAGATTTACGAGTAACTCCGAAATAAAGGTATCATACCCGGATACCTCGGAATATCCCAACAGATAATCACAAGATCCTGCCACAACCACTGATTCCCTTACTCCCAATACCATACACTCACGACAATACATTTCCTCTGAATCCCATAATAATTTCTGATATCACACGATGCGCAACTTCAGTGCATCCAAACACTCAATTGGAATACAAGGAAGGCGCTAACCCTTCAGAACACACTGATGATCCTCCGAAACCCTTCCCACTACCGCTCAAAATTCAAGCAAGAATACACATCCTAGCCTGGGAATTGGCTACTCGATATTCGGCTACCCATATCTCAACCCAGAAGTTCTCAACTGCCCATACCATAATTACGAGCCTTACACTCGAAACGACTCTGACCACCATCAGATTCCTGATCATTGACCACCCGCCGTGGAGACACCCATCCTTCTCTTAGACATATATCACATGCATTATCTCGCCCTGCACCTTTCCTTAATCACCAATGACCCTGATCTCATGAATTCAAGCCGCAGGTTCTGCATCCAACCCCTAACCGCTCTTGCACCAATCTCTAGTTCTCTCAATAAACCACCCGGTTCTCCCCCACTTAGGGTTCGAACCATCACTATCTGACACATCAACAACCTCACGAACTATTTCCACCAGCAATAACGCACCTGCCCCTGGAAAGTGCTATGTAACA
The DNA here is from genome assembly GCF_051521515.1 of Lactuca serriola. Taxonomy (NCBI): domain Eukaryota; kingdom Viridiplantae; phylum Streptophyta; class Magnoliopsida; order Asterales; family Asteraceae; genus Lactuca; species Lactuca serriola. The sequence goes on along the minus strand of NC_136412.1, from coordinate 13,981,914 downwards.
CCCAATAATCCCCTTTAAGGAAATTAATCGATCTCGTAACTCTGATCCTCAGATGAACTCCTCAAGAACTTCTCGCCACGACTGCCTCTAGTCGTTCCAAATCTCGTACCAATCAAGTACCAAACAACTCAACTGCTCAATAACATCCCTGGCTCATAGACCGAACCACAAAATCATCGTACCCCTCACCTCAACTCATCAAACATCGCTCCAACACCAGGATCATCCCAAGAACAGGGACCCACTCCTATATTCAACACCCAACATAGATAGAAAAACTCTCTGCACTGCTAAACTCGACTGAACTCCCCACTGATACCACTACAATACATCCTACTATACTCAAATAGGTGTAGTGTGGTCCTCGACTATCTCAGTCCCAACTGACTATCTGCTCATGACAAATCACTGCCTCGCGACACACATGCTACCTGATACTCTGGGAGAAATCATCATCAATAACGACCTGCAGGGTTTACCCCCAAACCCAAAACTAAAACATCAGGCCTTTCATGTTCCGCACACAAACATAAATAGCACCACTCACATAGAAGGTGACCTCTCCTCTATCGACTGATTGCTCAACTCAGACTGAAATTCTCCTCTCCCTCTAACTCCTTACCAAAATACTCTGATAGGTTCTCGACCCCCTCTCGAGGGACGCCTCTCCAAACTCAATCATGGCCTACAGGCCTAAAACCCATAGCGTCCAATCTCTACCTCAACAATCGTGACCGGATAACCAGAGAATCACAAGCATCATTCACTACGAACCATGGTACTCATCCCATGACATCTCTTCTCAATATGCTCCGGTGTATGGTACCTGAACCATAGCATCACTCCTCCATCTGCTCTGATGTATGATACTCGAACCATAACATCACTCCTCAATCTGCTCCGATGTATGGTACTCAACCATAACATCACTCCTCAATCCGCTCCAATGTATGGTACTCGAACCATAACATCACTTCCTTAATCTGCTCCGATGTATGGTACTCGAACCATAACATCACTCCTCAATCTGCTCCGATGTATGGTACTCGAACCATAACATCACTCCTCAATTTGCTCCGATGTATGGTACTCGAACCATAACATCACTCCTCAATCTGCTCCGATGTATGGTACTCGAACCATAACATCACTCCTCAATATGCTCCAATGTATGGTACTCGAACCATAACATCACTCCTTAATCTGCTCCGATGTATGGTACTCGAACCATAACATCACTCCTCAATCTGCTCCGATGTATGGTACTCGAACCATAACATCACTCCTTAATACGCTCATTAGAATCTTCAGAATACTCCCTGTATCAAGTATGGGTCCTCTGCTTTCAATAGTACGGGCCCATACTACCTGCCACATCTACCCATACTTTCCACACGGACTATCCCGGAGCTCCTAAGTAGCTGCTTGACCTTCTCGTTCACCAATTCCGTCACGCGCTCGCTCCCCAGCGAAATTCTCTACCCTGCCAGTGCACTCATCTGGCTAGGGTTACTCCCTAGGCTCTTCTCAGATTCCCACACTTCTCTGCCATCAGCTGCTGAAGAGCTCCTAATGATGTCAGCCATCTACCTCCTGAATATCGTCATATTCGCTTGGTAGCTAACTCCCATCATCGAGAGTTCCACAAAGCACGAAGCAAGCAGCATTCGAGCATCGAAGAATATATATGACTCACTCTGGGTGATAACTCCGCTTGCTCTGCTCATCCTCGGAAGTACCACCGAACTCTGCAACTCTTCCCCTTGCGGGCTCTAACTATTCTTTCTCCAAGTACCACAGTACTCATCTAGGTATCTTCCCTAGATTACTCCTCTACTCAAATCCCCTAAAGGATTCCAATCAAATATTCTCACTCATCACATACTCAAAAGCACGACGCATATCACAGCAATTCCTAGGCTAAGGCATCACAAATCAGGCCACTCTAGTCCTAATATATGGAATACCTAGCCTGTCTCTAGCATGCAATAATATCTCATAAAGTGCATCATAAATATCTCATAACACAAAAGTAAGGGTATTTTGGGAAATCACCGTTCGGGCTCTGGCTGATTGTACACACTGCTCTTTCTCGTTTTCTCTTTGAACTCTTATTCGCTTTAGAAAATTATTTCTTTGAAAACTTTTCTTACTTCCTCAGTTTGAGTCCAGAATTACCCGAAGGCGCATCCGAATCCCTCAAACCAAGGCTCTGATACCAACTTGTAACACCGTAAATTTCAAGACAAAATTTTCATTTTAAATAATCATTTTATTCTTAGAACACTTGTTTAAAATCTCATTCATAATCGAATTACAAAACATAGCTCCATTTTCGCTTGCATAGAAAACCAGGATCCTCCAAAATATGACTCTTTCTCTGGTGTGTACAATCAAGCCGGTGCCGTCCCGCGATACTGAAAGAAACCTGAAAACAACATAACACAAAACACTGTAAGCACGAAGCTTAGTGAGTTCCCCAAAATACCACACAAATAACACATATATGCCACTCGAGGCTATAACTCTATGGGTCCGTGCACCCAAACTCTGTGAACCCTCAGGTTCTAACTCTGTGAACCTTCCGGTTCTAACTCTAGGAACCCTTCGGTTCCAACTCTGCAAACATGCACAACATAATCACATAGAAATAATGCAGTACAACACAAAATATACATAGCATACAAATACTCTGTCACATAACTCTGGTTACCTACTCAAGGTAAAGTATAGTGAGAAGACTCACCTGGCAAGCAGAAAGCAGATATCTCCATACTTGAATCTCGAACTCGCCACCGCCTAACACGTAAGGCAAAACTCTCATGACTATAACTCTCGAGACTAGAATCAATCCTCTCAATGCACCCTCTTAAGGGTAAAAGACTATTTTACCCCTCTCTTGGACCAAAGGCCACATCGCTGACCAAACCCTAAACGTCAACGGTCAACCCTTGGTCAAAATCAAAGTCCTCAGCCAAAGTCAACCCCTGACTGACCCTACTCGCCGAGTCAACCCTACGACTCGCCGAGTTCCTATAATCAGAACTTCACTCAATCCGTGACCTAACTCGTCGAGTCACTCCGAGACTCGCCGAGTCCAACAACTCTGAGTCCACTCGCACACAACTCACCGATTCATCCCTTGACTCACCGATTCTCGACTCAACCAGGGAATATCGGGACTCTTCGACAAGACTCGCCGAGTCCAAGAACAGACTCGTCGAGTCCAAGACTATCATCTACCTACTCGCCGAGTTGTTCATACAACTCGCCGAGTTCCAGGCCATCTTCATCCAACTCACCGAGTTGTTCTTCCAACTCGCCGAGTCCCAGCTCATCTTCAAGCAACTCGTCGAGTACACCCATGTGACTCGCCGAGTACCACCGGTCTGAAACCATTCAGAATCATTCCAGGCCATGCAATTGCTCCAAAACATAGATCTAGCCTCCTACCACTCATCCATCACGTAAAGTGGCAAACTTTACGTGAATCCAAAGAGATCTAGGCCATTTGCACATTGGGCTAGGGTTTGGGACATGAAAGCTTCACTAAACACTCCAACACAGGGACTTTCATGCTCTCTGATTCTTCTCCCTTCCAGATCTGAGGTAGCAACCTCAGATCTAACCTCTAGACTTCCCATTACATCCATAGACAAGTTCCCACAAACCCCAAAATGAAGAAACAACATAACAACAGCCCAAGAACGAGATATTACCTCCAAGAGATGCCCCAACTGCAATGTAATTCGAATCCAAGCAAAGCCCCCTGCTCCAAGCCTTCAATCTCCCAAAATTCCTTCAACAATTACTTCTCCAAGCTCCAATCCACTCAACAATGGTGCTTCACCGCGATTTAGGGTTTTCTGTGGATCAAGGGGTGATAAGGAGGCTGGGAGGAAGACATAATGTTCTTTATATAGGGCTCAACCCCGAGAATTAGGGTTTTCTCCAATCAGCGCCTACTCGTCGAGTCCTCCTCACTGACTCGCCGAGTCGGCTACTTAGCACGCGACCCGGTCGCGACTCTACTCGCCGAGTCCATCCATGGACTCGCCGAGTCACTCTTTCACAACTTACTCTTTTATCCCTTCAACTCTACTCTTGATATTTCGGGATGTTACATAACAATTTGTGGATTGTACCTTGAATAGTGTTACAAGAAGTCCTTTGGTCTTGTGCCAACTAAGTAGGTTCCTGAAACACTCTATGATATGTGAAGTGGGATTCTATCCTCACTGCCATATATGTAAGTCTACGATTATGAGGCTTACGCTTGTCGTGAAGCGCTCGACAATCTAGAACTTTGAATAGAGATGTGTTATTTCGTTGGAGAGGCCATCAAGCATTTTGGATAATTGTTTAACAATCCCTCTAAGAATAAAGTGTATGTTTCTCAAAGGTAAGTCTTCCAAGAAAGGGAGTTGATTTCCAAAAGAGCTAGTGGGAGCCACATTGATCTTGATAAGATTCAAGAGTCAACCAACGAAGAGCCTAAAGTTGGACATAGCATTCAATTTGGAATTGAAAGAGTTATTAAGGAAACTGACATATTTCCATTTTTCCTTATAGATCTGATAGAAGACGTCATGGACCTAGTTATATAAGAGTTTATATTGCTAAGGTATTTGAGTCACTGGTAGATAGCAATCAGAGTGTACCAGCTATCGGAAGCTATGGTAGGCCCTAAAGGCAACAACATAGAAAGAGGAATTGGAAAGCGAGATTCAATCCATGTATGTTGTTATTTGGTAGACCTTGCACTTGACCTTAACCCTTAGGTGCAAGTGGATCTTCAAGTAGAGACAATCATGGATAGGAAAAAACACATAATTAAACCAAGATAGGTTTTGAAGGATGTGTAAGCTTAATAAGTTCATTTATGGACCGTAATAAGCATCTCGCAAGTGGGATCATTATTTCAATGAGAAAGTTCAAGGAGTTTGAATTTCAATAAATAAAGATAAGCCATATATATATATATATATATATATATATATATATATATATATATATATGTCAAAGCTAGTGGGAGTAATTGGAATCTTTGTTTCAATGAGAAAAGTTCAAGGAGTTTGAATTTCGAGAAACATAGATAAGCCATATATATGTCAGTGCTAGTGGGAGCACTGTAGTCACCCTTGTATTATACATAGACAATGTACGATTCATAGGAAACTATATTCTAACTTAGTAGGTGTAAAAGCTTGGCTTGGTATGAGAACTGTTTCGCTATGATATACATGGGAGATACAAGACATGTGCATAATAAGGATCTATGGAGATAGATCAAAGTGATTCATTGGATTAAGCCAAAGTACATGGAATGTTGAGGAAACTCGAAAAGGAGTTTAGGCTTATTACAATATGGCATGACATTGAGCAATGCTAATGTCCTAGTTATACTATTAAGCTAAAGCAAATGAGTCATGTCCCATATGCTTCTGCTATGGGATCGATCATACATGTTATGACATGTACCACATCTAATGACTTGTATGCCTCGTGCATCACAAGTTGGATTAGTTCAATTTGGCAAGAATCAATGAATCAAGATCACGAACATTCTTAAGTGTCCTTGGAGGACAGAAGATATGGTCTTGACAGTATGGGAGAGATCACTGAAAGAGTTACATTGATGCTAAATTCCATACTAATAAAGACGATTAAGTTGGACTAGTTCAATTTGGCAATAATCAATGAATCAAGATCATGAGCATTCTTAAGTGTCCTTGGAGGACAGAAGATATGGTCTTGACAGTATGGGAGAGATCATTGTAAGAGTTACATTGATGCTAAATTCCATACTGATAAAGACGATTACGTTTGTAGTCGTATTTCATGCTTCTCTAAATGGTGAAGTTTTAGCTTGGAAGAGTACCGAGTATTACACTATAGTGGATTTTTGCAAACTTAGAGTATGTTGTGGTTGGTTAAATTGAAAAGAAGACAATGTGACTAAAAGATATTCATTAGTGACATCTTTGTTGAAATTCAATCATTAATGGTCCTTATGAAGTCTCTTTGTGGCTTTAAGGGTGAACTTACCTCGAGTATGGATCCCAAGTCACACAAGCTCACATTACACATACTCAGTAAGTACCAACACATTTGATAGTGAGTCAAATGTAAAGATATCATAGTCAATGATTCATATCGAAAGATAATCTTGTCGGTCCATTCCATAAGCCGATGTCATTGACCAAGTCTGACAGTCAGACAAAGTCTAGAGGCATTAGATTTGCAAATGAATTGGCTTAAACACTCATAGCTTGGTTTGTTTTAAAACTCGAGAACTTTAAGTGGTATAAGTTTTAATTTGATTTTGCGATTATTAAGTGGTGATCTTAATATATGATGGATTTCGGTCATTTCAATTAGCCTATCACTGCGTTCTCACTTTTGCATGTTTAGAACCCACTTCCCGAGTATTAATTTACTCAAATGTCCACAGTCAGTCATACTCTTGGAAGTAAGTAGTGATTCAATACTATCGTGAGTATTAGTGGATTACCCATATTGATTGGACATAGCATAGAGATTACGCTAACACTCATGAGTGCTTAATAGAGATTTAAGTATTGGACCAACCCATGCTTAGAGATTACTTCATTGATTCAGTCACGAGTAATTCTAAGACGATAATATCTTCTATTCTTCAAACCTAGATACATGTGGGGTTTTGCTCTATGATTCTGTTATGTATTGGTCTACTCCAAAGCTAACCGTAACTGGTAGTTATAAAGGGTATGTCCATGTGTGACATGATGAAATAGACAAAAACTATGTAGTTAAAGTTTATTCGTTCCTTCTGCCTTAATAGGAGAAGCGATATTTATGGGCCCCTCGATGATTTGGTGCTGACATCTAAAGAGCTTGGCCGAGCCCTGAATGGAATTGATGTGTTCAATTTAGTAGTCAGATGCAGTCGTCACAAATCTATATCGGGAAACATAATCTTGAATTCTTGAGATTGACCATTATTCATGTCTCGAATTCATACAAATATCATAGAATGAAGGGATAGTTGATCACTTATCTAAGGGCTGAATCTTGATTAGATCAAGAGTTTGGTAGTTGCATTGGATGGCTAACTCTCTGTTGATTATTGGAGAAATATTAGTCCACGTATAGTTGATGACTTGTCCAAGTGGGACACTGTTGGAATAGTGTCCAAGGTCATTAACTATTGGTGATATTTCTAATAATATCAGGGTCCTTTTGGGTTGCCCTCGAGACCCAAATTGAGTAGAATAAATAAAGGAGAAATTAGTTTATTAATTATTATGGTTAATAATTAATTAGAAACTAATTGGAAATATATTTTGGAAATATATTATGGGAATTAATTAACAGTTTAATTAATTAAAGGGTTGAATGTTCATTAATCGATAGTTGGTTAATCAGGAATGTTCTAGAACCTTATGGAATTAGGGTTGGATGAAAATCACTCCATCCTACATGGGAAAGGAGTGAAATTTCGTGGTTAGGCCTCCATCCCACATGGGTAGGAGTAATAAGGTATCCAAGGCTATAAATAGGGCCTTAGGGGTTTCATTCCTCCTTGCACCTTGGCTTGAAGTATTTGCCAACCCTTCTTCCTCCCCCTCTTAGGGACGATTTCTAACCCTCTTTGGGTTCGTAAAATTGACCCTTCTCCTAGTTATTTTTATTCCACTCTTTGGTGTCATTGGGTGTGATACCATTAGAGGGATTCTGGTTTGGATTCTTTCATCCAAGCAACTTCATGGAGGTTCAAGAACTCAAGCATGGAGATCAAGAGCTACATAAGAGGTATGTTTTCTTACTTATGTTTTAGTTTTCTAGGGTTGATGTAATTAGCATGAAGCCATAGATCCATAGGATGCATGTACACTTAGGTATATCGTTGTTTCAATTTTTCCGCTGCCTAGTTTTAGAGTGTATTTGATGCATAAAAAACTCAACAAATTCATGGTTATTTGGTGGATATTACGTGGGTTACTGGGATTTTATTGGTAAATAGGATGATATCATGTCTTAAAGTCAATTAATCTGATCTTTTCCTTCCGCCTAGACCGAAATCAAGTTTTGTAGAAGATCATAGGGTGTTTTCGGCCATACTAATGGACCATTAAGGGTGTTTTCGGCCAAGAAATGATCCATTAAGGTGGTTTTCGGCCAAGGTGTGTCCCATTTAAGTGATTTCGGTCCTAGATGCTTGTTTTAGGGGTTGATTTCGGTTTTGGATCCCCCATGGAAGGGTTTTCGGACTTAGTGGGGTGTTTAGCTATAATTTCTAAGAAATCGTTTAATGTGTGCTTTCTTGTTGACTTGTCAATGCTAATTACAACATGGTTCCTCAAGACTTATATATACCTATTTATTAGGTTATAACCCGTGGAAACCACGGCCGGTATATTTAAAAATTTTATATAGATAAAAAATAATAAATGTAAAAAAAAACCAAGATATTATTGATTGTAAGTAATTATGAATTAATTTGTTAAGAAAAATAAACATAATAATCTTATTAGGATATGATTTTGTATTTTCAAAATTTGAATTACATTTGATTTGTTACAAAAAAAAAAAGAAATAATAAAAATCATAGAAAAATGTCACATGTTAAAGAGACATTCTAAAAAACTGACACATGTCATTTTTAGGTTTCATTTATTAGAATAGGTATATATATATATATATATATATATATATATATATATATATATATATATATATATGATAGCTTATAAAATCAATGCCCTTATGGCTTTCAAATGTTTTATTACAATAAAGTTACGTCTTACATTGTGGATACCCTTATACATGAGACTCCCTTGGACTTGGTTTGACCCAAAACTTTCTAGTTGAGAGAGAGAGAGAGAGAAGGGCTAGGATTTGATTGGTGCTTAGACTCTTGTACTTTGACCAGAATTTAAACCACATTCGACCATTATTCAATTTAACAAAAATCTCTCTTTTTTTATAAAAAGACCAGCCGTTTTTAACCATGAAACTTCAAATTTTTAAATTTTAATCAAACCACTATAAATAAACAATACAATCTCAACATTTCACATACACAGTATCATTCTTTCTCTTGCAAAAATTCTCAATTCACAAAACACAATGTCTTCACCTAGCCAAAACAAAACCCCAAGAAGAAACAAAAAAAAAAATCTTCAAACCTTTCATCATTAAACCTTCCATCACCAAACCCTCAATCAACAAACCTTCCATCACCAAACCTTTAATCACGAACTTGTTATCGACTTTTACTCGATCAACCCATTTATTCACCTGCTAGTTACTATTATCCTACTATGGCTCCACAAATGTATACACTCCATCCATACTCTTCTCAATTCCAATTTCAACCCATGCCATTTTACCAACACAACCCTAAACTAATTTCCAATCCCAACCCAAACCCTTTCCAAATTCCGAAATTGATCTGTTTGAGTCGGTTCAAGAAACCCAATTCTTTTCACAGCCCCAACCCCAAACTAATTTTCAATCTGAACCATGTCGCCTAGTCGATGAGTCTACCGATTCTTCCCATGAAGGTCCTATTTAAGAGCTCGAAGTTGACCCCAAGGGAAAAGGAAAGGCAAAATGCCAAGGATGGACGAATAAAGAGGAGAATGCATTGGCGCAAGCATGGCTAGATGTATCGGAGGATCCGGCGACGAGGATGGCAAAAGTGGGCTAGCTTTTAAATTTAGAGTTTGAAAAAGTTTTTGTGCCAAGATGAAAAAGGAGTACCGCCAAAAGAAATTCAATGGAGTTCAATGACATCTACATGAACGTGACCTGGAACTCGCAAAGCGATGCAAATGAGGTGGATGTCCTAGCAAAAGTTCTTCAAATTTGTAAGGCAGTAGACCTTTTGCAAATGAGGCCTTTTAGGGAGTTGTAAATGACAAACCAAAATGGCTTACTCTAAAAAGTGCTGATGATTTTGTGAGTATGTCCAAACGAAGCAGAACTTCTGAATCAACCCGCAATCAATCTTTTGATAAGCATATCGGGATTGATCTCAACAACGAAGATCCATATGAAGTTCCAACTCTTCCTATGGGAAGAGACAAAACGAAAAAGAAAGCTAAAAGGTGGTCAAAGTTCATCAAGTGAAGTCGAGGAGATAAGGATCGACATCCAAGGGTTGAACACTAAACTTGGAAAATATTTGGATATGGGAAAGGAAAAAAAAATCTTGCACTAAAGTTTTTCTTAAAAAAGAGAAAAAACTTGTCCTAACATGATCGTTGGATTTTCAATAATGCAAGGGTGGAGATTACTAAACAATATAAGTGGGATAAGTAATAGTATTTTTATGTCTTAAATGTAGTTTTAATTTATGTTTTAAGTCAAGTAGTAAGTCGTGTTTTAGATATTAGGTCTAGTTTTAGGTATTAATTCTTGTTTTTAGGTATTAAATCATGTTTTAATTTATTACTCGTATTTTATGTTTTAATTTATTGTAACATTTTTTTATTTAATATTAAGTGTTTGTGTTTTAAAGAAATATAAATTATGCAATATGAAATGTTTGTGTATTAAAAAAATATAATTTATTTAAATTTGAAAAAAAATCAACGAGTGTTGGAGATACTACCACTCTTTATGAAATGCTAATAAAAAAATATGCTAACCAAGTGGAAAATAACATGATAGTTAAAAAAATGATGTAAAAATGTGATAAAAATATTCCCATTCTCTATAACTTAATAGTGTTAGACCAACCACATCAATATAGTACCAATTTTTTATTTACAATGCCACATCAGCTTTTTAAATTACATTTTCCGTCGATATAATATCAACTAGTTGTGAAACCCGTATGTTATACGGGTTGGATAAAATAAAAAAAAATTAAATATGAAAGTTTAAACAAAAATTTATTTAAATTTGAAATTTAAAATTTAAATTTAAAAGGAAACATATTAAATACTATATGAGTTATAATATTGTAATTTATTGATTATATTCAATTATGGCAATTATTAATTAAGGTGTAAATATGATGTGTTAATTAAGAAATATAAAAAAAATGAGAAAATAACAAATGAAAAAAAAAAACATTTATTCAAAAATACTACAAAATGACAAGTGTCAAAACTCATGAGAGATTACATTTAATAAAAAAAACTTTCATTTATTAAGAAAGATAATATAGGCCCACGAACCCATCTATTACTACCTCATAGATATTTATAATCATCCATTTCACTTTAAATTTTTTATATAGTTAATAAAATAGTTACAAAATATATAATCTAATAATAGTATTTTAAGTGCCCCGTTACTTGAGTGATTACGAAACAAGATAATTTTTCAAAGATGTGTAATATACTAATTAGTAAAGCATTGATGGTCCTTAAATTAATTTAATAAGTGATTTAATTAAATAACTGAAAAATATTGTAATATAATTATATATAGCAAGTAGCAAGTTGATGAAAGGAGGGATCCACTTTTGCATTTGTAAGCCTTTTTATATTTGCAACAACTTGCTCGAGTTTGATTTACCATGTCATGTTCACAAAGGTTTGCAAGTTCATTTGCACTACTAGATGTCATGTTCACAAAGGTTAAAGGTTTGCAAGTTCATTTGCACTACCGGATGTTTTTATAATGTTCACAAAGGTTAAAGGTTTGCAAGTTCATTTGCACTACCGGATGTTTTTATAACATCATAGGTGATGTTTTTATAACACCATAAGTGATGTGGCAGTTTTATAACATCATAAGTGATGCTTTTATAACCCCATAGGTAATATAGCATGTGAGTTTCATACCTATTAGTTTAAAAGACTTGTCTTGTATCCACCATCTTCGTCAAATTATGTCAAAATTATGACTTCCAGTCATTTACAACCAAACTGTCAAGGTGTAATACTACTTTATTGAAATCAATTTCAGATTATTTTTTTAATACTCTAACCAAGAAGAGGAGGCCACGTAGACGTGAAACCAAGACATGCAACCACAGCCATCCAATATCAAACCCCTTGGCACAATAAGTCAACCCCTAATCACTGGATAGAAAACTACTCGTCTTAGCCATCCACGAAAAGGAATAAAAGAAACAACAAAAAAAAACCTTAAGTCAATCACTAATCTATGATGTGCATGTGCTCGTTTCTATGATGCCTCGTCTCTATGATATGCCAATGGTCCGACCCAATCATTGCCTCCAAGAACGCCCAGACACTCATCTATGATGCCAACTGCATCATCCAGCTGATATGAACTAACCATAAATGGAGGCATGATACGGATGATGTTCCCTTTCCCTACAGCCTCTATCCCAAGACCACACTTCTTACATTCATCGACACACGATTGCGCATCAACATCTAGCTCCACTGCAGCTACAAGGCCGAATGCTTGTATTCCTTTTACACGAGCGTTTCTTCCTAGTTGCTTACTTAGAATATCTTCCAAGTATCGACCTTTTTCTGTTACGTGGTCCAAATAGCGGCGCTGAGCTACTTTTCTGAAGACATTTAAAGCCTCACCACTTTCCCGAGGGATGTGCATGTGCTCGTTTTCATATTTGTGTATAAGGGCATTCATTTTTTTATTCACCACAAGAGCCCCGATGTCCATACCACGGAATCGCACAATCATAAAATCCGGCTCTACACCGAGTGCTTGGTGGGCCCAAAGCCGGCCTGTTTGACCTATGCCACATTGAACCTGCAAGCAAGGTGATATCAATAAACATTATCGTATTCGTAGTAGTTAGTTGTAGTATATAAATTGTAGTTAGCATTTACCTCATCGAATGCAAGTAATACTCCAGATTTATCGCAAGCAGTCCGTAAAGACTGCAGGTATTGTGGCGTAAAGCTTTTTATCCCTCCATTGCCATGTATGGGCTCGACAAAGACAGCAGCTACTTTGCCTTCTGATACAAGTTTTTCTACCTCACCAATGTCCTTAGGTGGAGAACTTGTAGGAGGGATGTTATTAGACAAAGAGATGTAACCACAAGTGCTATGTGCAAAAGATTGGAACTCTCCTGCATGTGTCAATGCAGCCGCAACTGCTGCTGTTGCTGAGGGGTAGAGGTAACTAGCTTCAGCAAATGAAGCTGATGCAGCAAGCTCTTCAGCAAGAGTCTATAACAGATAAAACAACTTCATATTCTATGTTTCCACATGATAACGTTAATTATTAGGAATATATATATATATATATATATATATATATATATATATATATATATATATATATATATATGCAAAAGTAAGTACAACTTTAGAGATAAAAAAATAAATAAATAATAACATGTAGGAATATATATATGATTTTACAGTTAAATAAATGTATTAAATAACATACTTTTGGTATGCTATTAATTTAATAATATGTAAAATCTAATAAAGGGGAGGTCCTTAATTTATCCCTAAGCCTTTTAGTTTATAAATAAATCTTAATTTATTTTTCTTAACCAACATTTGTCATAATTATCTCAATCCATATTTATAATATAGATTGATAAAAAACATAATAATTTAATAATTAAATTACATGTGATCATTATGGTTTTACACATACACATGATAATCATGCCTATTAGTTTGAATGTAATAATTTAAACATAAAACAGACCTTAGAGGTGGAAAACAGATCCGATGAAATGAAATATTTGTCGACCGGAGGAAGAGCTCCAGAGGTAAAATCAAGGAAGTCTCTGCTTTTTGCATGCTCGGTTCCCTAATAATAACATAAAATTATTGGGGATACACAACTTTAATATAGAATCAATTAATTATGTTTGTCCGAAAACATAAAAGTAATAATCAATTAAGATAAAAAAATACACACATTTAATATTCGATGAATCAGATAAAATCATTTGATTCCTCACTTTCTCTCTGATTTTCTGCTCACTGATCAGGTCTTTGTGAACAGATCTTATACCACTTTGCTGGAATCAAATGGACAATTGCATAATTAACACACAAACTCAGTAACTTGGAAGTACTGTATACTTTATCAGCAGACTAAGGGCTGCTTTGTAATGGTCAAGCCTTCCTATACAATAGGAATTTATTCAAACACAAAGAGCAAAATAAGTCAAACCTAACAGTTTGGAGAACCAACTGTGCTTCAATTAGGTTTATCTAAACTTTAATATAAGTATATCTAAAAAAACATTGTATTGAGAACCAACCCAACCCAGGTTAGAAACCTAAACCGTTTCCACTTGCATTGGTTTCTGGAGTTGTTGGTTCCAGTTCCAGAGGTCAATAGATGACTTTGTCCATAAGGAGTTTTCAAGTTTTGGATTTGAGATCAACGTACAATATGTTGTTCTCCTATAAACCTGATGGATGCTAATCAAACTATTGGAGCAAATTAATGCATATAGTAGGGAAAAAAAACGACAAATTAAGACACTGTCATTATATGAAATAAATCAATTGTTTGCACATCACATCAAAAGGTTTGAACATTACCAAAGATCAATAAATATAACATACCTTATAGTAGAAGAGATTACCGGACGGAAGAACACCTCCCACGAAGTCTCTATGTTTTGCTTTCGTTATCAGACGAGGCTGGTGTTTGTTGTCCATCAATTTCATAATCCCATTTTTAGGGTTTATGTTCCGCATATCACGATGCATTGTGGATGCAGGAAGAAAACCATTGCTTATGCTCGACATAACAACAGGCCTCATTGATTGCATGGTTTGCAAATAATTTGTGTATTGCCCCTCTCCCATCTATTCCCTGTTTAAAGAGTTTGAGATTTACAGACGCCGGATTTGACGGTGGTTTATCGCGAGGATGTGTCGACGGTGGTTTAAATTTATCGCGAGGATGACGCTTGGGCCGAGTTCTATTTAAGGAGAGATACCGAGGGAAGGAAGTATTCTGAGGAAAGTGAAAGATGCAGAAAAGATGTTGACGGAAAATAGTGTTTTATTAACGGAAGAAGACAAGGCTAAGGAAAGATTTTTTTTTTTTTTCTTTTTTTTTTTAACTTAGAAAACAAAAACTTAAAATTTTCTTTTTATTTTCTTTCATTTCATTCGAACTGAGAAACACGTAATAATGAATATTTTTTTCCCCTTCCTTTCTTTCTATCAAAAATTTTATTCTTTTTCTTTTATTGAATTTAAGAAAAAACTCTGGAACAAGGCATTAGTTTGATCCTTATTGTTTGGCATTACTTTTAAAATGATTTTTTGTCTTCTTCTTTTTGAAAAAGTCAAAAAGTTTAATAAGATGTTTGAGAATTCTAGGAGTTCTTTTATAATAGCTTTTTGATATAAAGAAAACATATCATTTTTAAAAGTCATAAAATGTTATCTTTTGATGACTTTTGGGTTTTTAAATGGTAAAAAGTTAAAGCTATTTCAAACATATTTTAAAAACATTTTTTTGGCAAAAGTACAAGTCAATAAAGCCTTTTGTAAAAAGGACCTTTGAAGTAAAAAAGCTAAGCCAAACACACCTTAGGTTTTGCATCCGAGATGTTGGATTTGACGGTAGTTTAAATTTATTTAGAGGATATGTCGAGATTTCGATTAAATACTTTTAGTTTGACCATTTTTTCTTAAGATTATGTTTCTTCTTGATATTATGTTTTACAAACTGCAAGTGATAAACCTACTTATTCTTTTAAGTATTTTTTAATTTGTCATGTTTAACAAGATATCATGGAGTAGATCTATAATATTTAGGTTGTGCTTGACACACCATAGCTAGCTGATAAACTAATTTATTTTTTAAACTTTTTTAATTTGTTATGTTTTGCTCGCCAAAAAATAGCTTGTAAGCTAATTTTTTTTTTAAACTACTTATTCTGGTTTTTCAAAAGCTTATTTAATATATTCCAAATATATCCTTAATTAATTATAGAAAACTTATTATCTTAAATGTTTTTATGTTATTTTAAATATTTCAACTAGTTTTTACAAAATATCATTTTTATCAGTTAGGTTATATGCTTGCAACTAGCTTTTCACCTAGTAGCTAGCTTTTCAGCTAACAACTAACTTTTCAGTTACTATGTTGTTATGGGTAGAATTTTTGTCTTACAATTTTCGTACTAATATATCGGGCAAGTCCAAGATCTTGGATTTAATCAATATCTTAGACTGTCATCGTGTTTCTTAAGATATCTTGTGCATGAATTTAAATCTTGATTAAAAAGGAATTGACCAGATCAAAACACACGTGGTCAATACCTCATGAACGTTGAAGACCATCGTAAAATTCGGGTCAAGCATGGATTAAGGAAGACCCCAAGAATGTCAGAATTTTAGTTATTATTGTTATGTATAAAAGCCTAGTTGGTCATTGTTCACACACACACTTTGACTACTACTTTCTCTATGATTCTCTCGACACTTGAGCATATTTACATCATTTTTAGGATCAGCTGGCACTTATAATTTTATTTTGGTTTAATATAAGCTCTAAGGCAGGTGATTTCATCACCTCCTGACGTTTTATGTAACACCGAAATTTTCAAACTAAAATTTTCATTTAAAATCACTTAATTCTTAAAACACTTTTCGTAAAAATCTCATTTTGTTTAAATTACAAAACATAACTCCATATTCAATTAAATAATAATCTAGGATCCTCAAAAACATAACTCTTCCTCTGGTGTGTACAATCGAGCCGGTGCCGTCCCGTGATCCTGAGAAAACCTGAAACACATAACACATAACATGGTAAGCACGAAGCTTAATGAGTTCCCCAAAATACCACATATAACGCATATTAGCCACTCGAGACTATAACTTTATGAGCCCTCTGGCCCTAACTCTGTGGACCCTCTGGTCCTAACTCTGTGGACCTTCCGGTCATAGCTTTGCAAACTCTGATATACACACAACATAAATCACATAGAAATAATGCAGTGCAACACATCATATACATAGCATACAAGATACTCTATCACATAACACTAGTTACCATACATGGTAAAGTATAGTGAGAAGACTCACCTGGCAAGCAGAAAGCAGTTATCCTTAGACTTGAATCTCGAACTCGCCACCGCCTAACACATAAGGCAAATATCTCTAATTAACACTCGAAATCTTAACTCTAATTAAACCGTAGATTACTCTTTCCCTTTCTAATCGGGTAGTGGGTAAAAGAACATTTTACCCCTCCATGGTCTCTATTACTTATGTTGACCAATACCCCAAAGTCAACAGAAGTCAACTCAAGCCAACGGTCAACTCTGACCAGACTCGTCGAGTGCTCAAGAGTGACTCGGCGAGTCCATGCGTGTCTTCTGACTCCTCCAAGGCCTCACTCGACTTGTCGAGTGAACCTTCCACTCGACGGGTTTCCACTGGATTCGAATTGCGGGGCAACCCGACTCAACTCGTCGAGTCTTCCCACGGACTCGACGAGTTTCCTCCATGATTATGCTCATTCGACCTTCTAAGGGTCAAATCTGCTTCTCTAACTAGTAGATCTAACCTTCTAGTACTCAAAAGTCACGTAAAGGTTCAAACTTTACGTTCATGCAACACACATATAGCCATAAGTGGAGAAATAACCCATAAAATGATAACCTAAGCCCCAAACTCATAAAGGACTGCATAAAGCTGGAGAATAGGGACTCTTTGGACTTCTCAAGGTCCAGATCTGAAGATATTGACACAAGGGGACATCACATACTCTAGATCTCTTACCAAAAGAAGAGAAGAAACCCTAAATTCATGAAATCTATTACACAAACGAAGATGGACATGAATCCTTACCTCTCACAGCAGCTATGAACGAAATGATGGAAGATTTGAGTCCCAAAAGACAGTCTAACTCGAAATCCATCCTTCCCTTTGATAAAACACACCAAAGGATGATGAATTAGCCCTCCTCTTGCACTATAAGCTTCCTCTCTGCTCTCTAGGGTTTCTCAGGGTGTAATGGCCGCAAATGAAGGCCATAAGGACCTTTAAATAGGTCTCAAACCCGGACAATTAGGGTTTTCCTTAACAGCGCTGACTCGGCAAGTCTAGATACCCGACTCGTCGAGTCCCTTCATGAAACAGGTCACCAAGTCACGACCATACTTGACGAGTTGAGGCGTCAACTCGCCAAGTTTCTTCATATCCCAAAATAGAATACTCAAATTTCCATGCCTGGATATCCGGATGTTACATTTTATGTTGGAGATCCAAACGGTGTAACAACCCAAAAATCAGGGGTAAAATTTTCATTTTTAATATAGCTAAAACATTGATACCATTTATTTCAAACATTTCAAATCATCATTCAGTAAAATATTTATCAGAGTTTATCCCAAAATCATTCATTGCGGAAATCATAGGTGTGTGCACTGCGATCAATCCGAGCCCTTCTTTTCCAAATCGATGATACCTGAAACCATAAGCGAAACTATAAGCACACGAAGTTTAGTGACTTCCCCAGAGCATACCCCACACACAATCCACATATCATATCAGCTATAAAAGTTATATCTACCACGTAACACATATCACATTAGTTGTAAAGCTATCTCTACCACATAACACATATCACAGTAGTTGTAAAAGCTATCTCTACCACATGCCACATATATTGTTAGCTGTAAAAGCTATCTCTACCATATAACATTGACTGTAAAAGTTATGTCTACCACATATCACATATCAGATTAGCTGTAAAAGCTATCTGTACCACATATCCCTGCACAAGGATGCCATGGGCGCCCCATGGTCTTACACCCATGTGTCATGGGACCACCCCATGGTCTTTTCCCTGCCGGAAGGCCATGGGCACCCCCATGGTCTTACATTCATGCGTCATGGGCCCACCCCATGGTATTTCCCCGCGTATAACAATTATAGCTAGAAATATACAAAGTATTGCTAACTATCGTACCACATATCTCTACTACATGGCTCTACTAACACATATACCATAATCACATAATAGGCCGACCTTGGTGCCTTAGACCCATTGGTATGATGAGGAGACTCACCTGCACTACTGAAGTCCCGCGGATGAAACTCCAGCTGCTGGTTGATAGATTCCCGAACTGCCAACATCAAACAATACCCAATTAATAATTGGGTTCCAAGCCAAAGGTCCAACTCACACTCCAAAGGCCCGATATTCAAGTAATGGGCCAAAGCCCAACATATGGCCCAATTTTCCAAATTGGGCCCAAACCTCTACATGGACTTATTTTAAGGCCCAACCAATTATCTAGTCCAAACATGTGGCATCTTGATGGCCCAATAGCTAATAGTCCTCAAGGCCCAATTTTCCAAATTGGGCCCAATCCTCTCTAATGGGTCTTATCCTAAGGCCCAATAATTTCCTTAGTCCATAAGTGGCCCAATAAGAACCCAAACCCAATTAGGGTTTTTCACATAAAATGTCGTTTAGAGTTTAGTGTTCCTACTTAACCCATTAAGGTCTTAATCCTTTAAGAACTTATTCATTAAGTCCAAACATACAATGAAATTGGGCTTGATTCATTACTTCACTCCAATGGTCCCAAATGCAGGTCCCAATAAGTCCAAACCAATAATCCCAAAATTAGGGTTTTCCAACCCAATCATAGCCCATTAGGCCCAATAGCTAGGTCTTTTGATCAATTAGGGTTTATTAGGCCCATTAGAGTTTCGCTAGTCGGGCACCACCCACTACCACCTCGGGTAGTGGTGGTCAATGGTGGCTCAAGGAGGCGGCCACCACCTCTCGGTGGTGGTTAGAGTTTCTTTTCATTATTCTTTTTTCTAATTACACTTACAATGCTTTACTACAAAAATAAACACACATACACACACACACTAACTAACATACACACACATACAACCACCCTTGTGGTGGCCGGTGGTGGTAGAGTGTGGTAGAACCGAAATAGAGGCGACAACCACCATGGTTGGCAGCCATGGTGGTTTTCTGGCCAACTAAAAACACACACATGCCAACCGAAAACACACATGGTGGTGTAGCAGCGCATCACACACACATGGTTTCCGCATGGAGTTTTCTGGGATTGTACTATGATTCATTTTACTTTTGACAATATGATTTTCAGACACGTCGTTATTGTTTTTATAAAATGATATGACATTGGAAATGTTTTGGTAAACTATGTTGTGAATTACTTAATTAAAAATGAAATTTTTGGGCTCGAAAATTGGGATGTTACACGCAGGTTGGAATGGAAGGGGATTTTACATGGGTTAGGAACTAACCAACACAAAAATTGAAACCTATAGATTTACTTCATAAAAAATCTAAATTACATAAATGATCCATATGCTTGGCAAAACGTACAATGCTTGGTCTTTATGTAAAATTTCTTACATAGATGGTCCTTAAATAAACACAACTCCAAATAATGTACCAAAATGAAAACTAATTGGATCTTAGTTTTCAAGGAGGAAACAAAGTAGAATTCAACAGTGCACCTGTAAATTATATTTTATATATACATTTACTAGCATAATTTTCTTTGCTTTTATATATATATATATATATATATATATATATATATATATATATATATATATATATATATATATATATATATATATATAGTGTCAACTCCCATATACTAGTGTAATGGTGATTGCAGTAGTTGAAGATGGTGCATGGGTGCTAAATGACATGTCATCTTGAGGGGCATGCTTCATGTAGAAGAAACCACGCTGCTTGGGTTGTGGCAGTTGACTTTCATTACTGAGCATCACAACTACTGAAGACATGGTAGGCCTATCTTCAAGGTTTCTTTGAACTCACAACAAAACCACTTCAATTGATCTCAACACTTCATATAAACGATGCGACTCACTTAATTCTCATCAATTAGCTCCATCGACCCGCCCTGTTGATAAAGTATCCATGCTTGCAACAAAAAAAATGATATTTTAACCCACTTAAGCCAAATGTGTTGTGGATGAATTAGTAATGATGTCTGTCAAGATTCAGATACAGTGTTGTATACATAAAGAATATTTCATTTTTGGATCGAATTGACTTACTGAATCCGATGATAATGAATGACTATTGACAGATCAATAGACTTCATTTTTCAAAATTAGTTAGGGTTAATGTCATAAAATGACAATCAATGTAACGCCCTGATCCTCAGGTATTAATATTAATATTTTGGTTTGTCTTTTTAGAACCTACTTGGCGAGTTGGCCTCCCTACTCGTCGAGTAGTAGTGGGTTTGCCTGTGAAGTTTAATGATCTACTCGCCGAGTTCGCTATGGGACTTGATGAGTAGATGCTGGCAGATGAAACCCTAAACTTCGGGGCCTTGCACCCTATTTAAAGGGTCATAAGCCTCCCCTAGCCTCCCCTTTATAGTTCCTTTCCTCCCAAAAACCTTGATTCGAGTGTGAGTGTGTTTCTTGGTGGTTTAAGCTTGAAGGAGAGATTTGGTGAAGGAAGCACTTGAAGAAACAAGTTAGAAGAAGCAAAGGACTCGTGGGGATTCAAGATTTACCTCTATGGAGCACTTTCTGAAGGTATTAAGCTGTTCCTTGACTCATTCCTTCCAAAACCCTTTTGTGCATGGATTCTAGGAAAGGGCTTTTGTGTTTAAGCCAAGATCTGAAGTTGTAACTTCAGATCTGGACTCCTTTTGACCTTGAGATGCATAAAGTTATCCATTTAGCCTAGCATGAGCCTCCCCTCAAGTGTATGACTCAATTCCAAGCTTAGATTTGCTATTTTGGGGCCTTAAAGCCTTGCATGCATGTAAAGTTTGCAACTTTACGTGAAAAAGCATGCCCCAGGAGCCTAGATCTGTAATTTGGAAGCATTGCATGGCTCTAAGGAGTCTGTATGGCTCGAGATTGGCGAGTCTCAGGGGAGACTCGGCGAGTCATATGAAGACGGGCATGGACTCGGCGAGTTTGATGAACAACTCGGCCAGCCCGATGAATATTGCTATGAACTTAACGAGTTGGATGAACAACTCGGCAAGCCGGATGAAGATTGCCTAGAACCCGACGAGTTGAAGGAACAGCTTGGTGAGTCAAGTAAGATTCCCCCAATTGATTCGATGGTCATAAACATGTCGAGTGGCAAGCAAGGAAACTCGACGAGTGGACCTTAGATTATCTATCAAGACCTTATGAACTCGGCGAGTCATCTCAATGACTCGGCGAGTAGATGTTATCCCGGGAAACTCGGCGAGTCACTTGTTGTACTCGGCGAGTTATGGTCAACATGGACTGTTGACTTGATCCTAACTGAAGTGGACCAGGGCGGACTTTAAGGTTAATGACTGGGTATTATATGTCACTTTTAGGTAGTGAGTTGGAGCAGTTCGTGGGGCATATCCAGTCGAAAAAGTATTAGTTCAGCATTCGTATCAGGTGAGTCTTCTCACCATACCTATGGGTCTAAGGCACTAAGGCCGGCCCATTATGTGATTATGGTAGATGTGCTAGATACTCTGTGTTTGCTTTGCTATGAGATTGCATATTGTATGAAGACCCCGAGGGGAGCCCATGGCATTGGATGTAAGACCATGTAGGGTAGCCCATGGCAGTCCTAGGTGAAGACCATGTGGGGTAGCCCATGGCACTGGATGTAAGACCATGTGGGGTAGCCCATGACACTATTACAGATTTTATGTATGCATGGTTTATGTGTTATGTGTGTAGCTTTATGGCTATCAGGATATGTGATTGTGTGGTATGCTTTGGGAAACTCACTAAGCATTTCGCTTATAGGTTGTTGATTGTTGCAGGTACTTCAGAGCCTAAGGGAAAAGGCAAGGCATGATGACGTGGCGTGTACTCTACCTCTTCTTTTGGAAGTTTTGGGGACTCTCTGATGATTTCATAAAAACACAACGTTGATGTAATGAATGTGAATTGGAAACAAATGTTTTGAAAACTTATAGAATATGTAATCGGTTGATTAATTAAAACGAAAAATTTTCTTTGCAAAAATTTGGGCTGTTACAGATAAACTGTAACGACCCAATTTTCATGACCAAAAATTTCGTTTTAAAAACATTACTTTAGAAAATATTAAAAACTAAAAACATTGTCTGATCAAATCATAACACAAGTGAACCATGTCTAAAAGTCAATTCATATTTTCAATCAAAATATCAGAGTACAAATCCCAGTGAAGCTCGTAAATGCGGAAACCGGAGAGTGTGTGTGTGTGACATGCTGCTACCGCGCCGGCTCCTTTCCCCTAGCTGAGGAGGTACCTAAAACCAAAACTGAAGACTGTAAGCACAAAGCTTAGTGAGTTCCCCCGTCGTACCACATACCATACAAACACGTAACATACATACTGCCAGGCTATTCTGGGGTGCCTGACTACCCGGTACGGCCGTTCTGGGGTGCCGTCCTACCCGTGTCAAGCCATTCTGGGGTGCTGACTACCCATGTCAAGCCATTCTGGGGTGCTGACTACCCGTGTCAAGCCATTCTGGGGTGCTGACTACCCATGTCAAGCCATTCTGGGGTGCTGACTACCCGTCGGTCCTAACAACTGACCCCAGGGACTGGTCCCCTCATACTACCTCTATCGCATATAACATAACAAGCCAGCATGCAAACATATCATCATATACTGTCAGACGTATCTGGGGTGTCTGACTACCCTTCGGTCCTAACAACCGAACTCGACTACTATCACATACAACGTATCATGCTAGCATATAACATATCAGGTAGTAGTAAACCTAGATGATATCACAAAGACAATCATCTACCATACGTCTCCTACTGGCGGGTCGGCGTTGTGGCCTTAGACCCACCGCTACTGGAAGGTAACTCACCTCGAAGTAGCTGCTGATCTGATCGGGAACTGACTGCCTACTGCTGCTGCTCCGGAAATCCTCCGGCTGCAATTCCCACAATATACCCAATCAAACACTGCGCACTGACATTTGGGTAAAAGACCATTTTACCCCTGACCATGCCCTAAGCCATAGTC
This sequence comes from Lactuca serriola, assembly GCF_051521515.1. Classification (NCBI taxonomy): domain Eukaryota; kingdom Viridiplantae; phylum Streptophyta; class Magnoliopsida; order Asterales; family Asteraceae; genus Lactuca; species Lactuca serriola. The sequence continues at coordinate 13,958,010 of NC_136412.1, read as the reverse complement.
AGAGTCAACTTTCAGTTGACCCGACTCGCCGAGTTGGCTTTCCAACTCGCCGAGTCCCTATCCAGACGACTACCCTGAATCCCGGTCCTACCCCTCGAGTTAGGCGACGACTCGGCGGGTTTACCTTCTTAACCAATATTCAAGTCCTTCATCCTACTCGCCGAGTTGTATGAACAACTCATCGAGTTCATCTTCATCCGATGAACACTGATGCTAAGACTCGCCGAGTTGTATGAACAACTCGTCGAGTCCATCTTCATCCGAAGAACACTTATGCTGAGACTTGCCGAGTTGTATGAACAACTCGCCGAGTATTTTCTTGATCTAAGGAGATTGCCTTGAACTCGCTGAGTCAGGGCATTGACTCGCCGAGTACCTCCATAGATGAGTTAAGCTTCCGACTCACTGAGTCACACCCCGTGACTCACTGCTCACTCGACACTACGAAAAGGGGACAAACTCGGAGACTCGCGAACAGACTTGCCGAGTCATATGAACGACTCGCCGAGTCGTTGCCATGAATCCACTAAATACACAGATTTGCTCGATTCCAGTCCATGCCATTCACAGATCTGGACTTCTGGGACACGAATCACACGTAAAGTTTCCAACTTTACGTGTGGATATTCACCAATATGGATTTTAGGGCTCAAAATGTCTCAAAAGGGTAAATCTAGGGCTAACAAGCAACATGGGGCCATAAAGCTAACAGATCTGAGCTCCTGGAGCTCAATCTTGCTTAGATCCAGAGGCCAAACATCTTATTACGACATACAATGCACATACAAGCTTGGGGATTTGACCAAGAAGGACCCAAATGAAGTTTTAAGCATAGAATCAAGGGGAAAACGGGTTATACCTCAAAGGAACTGCTGGAAGAACACAAATAATACCTGGATGGCTTCCCTTCTTCTGGATCTACTTCCTTCCTCCTTCCAAACCTTCAAAAACACACACACTAACCTCAAACTCTCAAAGAATAGCTTAGAACGAGAGATACAGGGCTTTAAGGGTCAATGGGGGCCGGCTTGGGGCTGATAAGTCCTTTAAATAGGGTGCAAACCCCTGAAACTTAGGGTTTCATCCGACAGCTATGACTCGCCGAGTCCAGGATATGGACTCGCCGAGTCGCCAACTTAAACGTGTCCCGGGTCCCGCATCCACTCAGCGAGTCGGACCTATGACTCGCCGAGTCCAAGGCTAAAAGAAAGGAAATACTCAAATAACATTTACGTACCAGGAACCGGGTGCTACATAAACAATTTATTTTTTTTGTCCCTTATCTTTTAATTGTATTCAATAGGTCACTAAAGGTTTTTTTTTTGGATTCTTATTACTCCATTGAGATAGATTTCAACTGACTAAACTGATACATAATCCTATGTTGCGTCCACCGTGGCATTCAATATGACAAAATTAGTTCATTTAGGTCTACACTACGTTGAGATTGCATCCATTGTGACATCCGGTACGACAAAATTACCAAATTAAAATGCACTTTAATCGTGTAATGGGAACTCGAAAAAACTTTAAAAGCCTATTGAGTAAAATTAAAAGATAAGTGGCTTAAAGAGCAAATTTTGTGTTATTGGTTGTTATTTTATGACATTAACCCAATTAATTAGGGACAATATTTCTTTATTTGTTGTGTTGTAACTTATCTATTTCAAATGTTCAACCATTCAGCCCATAAAGTTAAGAAAGAAAGAGCCCCTTACATGTGCGAGAAGGTTATGATGGTAGTCATGGTGAAAGAATCCACTGTTTTTCTTTCCGGTAACAATCTCCAACACCAAAACAATGAAGCTAAGTACGTCAGATTTTACCGAGAAAAATCCATCCACTGCATATTCTTAGGGATATGTAACCACTACAAAATAAAAATAAAACTATAATAAATAACAAAATGATAAAAAAAAACATAATAATAACATATTTGAAAGTGAAATAAAAGATTGGAGATGCATACTAAGTTCCAAGTTCCAACCACTTCCATTGTATTTGCCTGTGTCTCTTTTCCTAGAAAGCTTCTTAAATAAGTAGACTTAAGGGAGTGTTTGGTCATCTTATTAACTTTTCAAAAGGTAAATAAGTTTAATAAAGTAATTGGTAAATAAAAATTTGCTTTTGAAAACAGCTTTTTACTACCCTTAAAAATGTGTTTTTAAAAAATTACAACACAACTTTTGAAAAGTGTTTATAACTTTTTCATCTAAAATGACTATAAGGTTATCCAAACATACTTTTTAATAAAAAATGACTTATCAACTTATTTCAAAGATTCCTATTTCAAAGATTCCACCAGAGGAAACTATGGTGTTTCTGTTTCCATCCTTCAATGGAATAGCTGAAGTGAAAGTGTCACTCCAACCACAACCAATTTGAATGGAAAGTGAAAGGTATATGATAAACAAAAACAACCCTCTTTCATCTACTAATCCCATCTTTATGAACTATGGAACCAAGTCAATAAGTCAGTCCTTACTCCTTCCCATTTTGAGGGCTCAAAACTTTTTGCATAGGAAGCTGCATTTTCAAATAAAAGAAACTAATCAAGCACATATCACTTTCTTGTTTATTCCAAATCAAGCTGATCATAAAAAAGATTTGTAAAAAAATGAAGTTACGTAAGATGAATTGATGTAGACTAGCATTGAGAAGCTATATAAAATGAACTGTAGCTATTTGCATATAAGAAAAAGATGAGCCTATTTGATGTTAAAGTTAAGGGAATGGCTCTAAAACTTGGAGAATAGAAACTATCAAGAATAACAAACAAAGCATGTCATATAACTTTCTAGTACCTGTCTAGATGATGAGAATGAGACACCAATACCAACTGCAGAAAACATGATCTCTGCTTCAATCTCTTCATTGCTGAAACTAATCAAGGTACTATATTATGTTGAATAAACATCTTTTATAGATAAGCATCAAGCTGATCATAAAAGACAGATATAGGAAAGAAGTATGTTATGTCCCCTCAGCCCCACAAATATTGGAAACTAATGCTAGCTTGATGAATGTAATTAATGATAAAGGAGATATGGGGAATCTTGATCCAAGTAAGTTGGTTTTTGGGTCATGGATCGGATATTCGGATCCACGTCCACCCGTAGTGAGTGCCACTTGGATCCAAGTAATGGGTCAAGTAATTGCTTTTATGGTAGTTTGAGTGTTTATTTATGCTAATTTACATGTTCTAAGTGAGGCAAAAGCAAGAGTGATTACAAAAGTTCATTCCAAATTTTCTATAATTAGTGGCTTTTCCTATTTAGGATAAGAGAAATGACATGTACAACTATTACATTTTGCATTTAACAACAAGTTCAAGAAAGGTACTGTTTTTTCCCCTTAATTGCTATCTGGATGATGCGTTGTCTTGATAAGTGATATTTAAAAAATATTTAAGAGATTGACAGCTCACTAGGATATAAAAAATAAGTTCAAGTTTGTAAACAGTTATGAAAGTTATTCTTTCTGCATTTAGGAGACCTTTGCCAGATTAAGTCTTGTCTCCGTCAAGTAAAAAAACAGCACCTACTTCTGTTACGATTTTCACAGTTAATATATGAGTTACTTCATGTTGATTCAACCAAAGATAGGGGGATTGAATTATTATTGGTTGAAGTCAAAAAGGTGTTCCTTGATTAACGAGTATCTCTAGGATGATGTGGAATGTTCTTGGATGAAGATTGGGGATATTTTAATGTATGGATTTTGTGAGTTACATAAAAGGAAGCAGCCGAATTGGAATTTAAGTTATAAAGAATGGACAAGGATGACAGCATATACGTCAAAGGAGATTAAAGTCTGAATCCATTATATCCTTTTAGGAAGAATAAGAGCAAAAGGCTTTCAAATTTCTTCTTTCACCATAATTCAAGAGCTAAAATGATCAAATATATACAGTCACTTGAACTAGAACTATATTAGGTTTTTAAAAATTCAAAATCCATAATGAACCGTGGCGACTCTCAATTCGAACTACGTTTTATTCCAGATGAGTTGATGAACGGTGAAATTGTAAAACATTAAGCAGCAGTTAAGCGTACCAAAGAACGTGAGTTTGAGTTCGTAATCGAGGAAAGATATGACGAGAATCGGTCTTGGCGCGATGCTTCCTCCATGGAACTGGGAATTCCATCTTCCTAAGCTTTGATCTGAAATTGGGAGTCCCGTTCATCATGTTCAACGCAAGCATTTGCATCAATTATCGTGTGCATATGAAATCCCAAAGATCAAATTGAGAGAACTTTGAAGTTTGAGCATAAAGAGTGGACGTTGGACAAAAAAACCTATAAGGGAGGACGGCATCATAAGTGGGCTCAAGGTTGGTGCCGGCGGTACCAAAGGGGACGATACCGTTGCCGGCTGGTTATGATAACTTGTGAGACTTTTATTATTAGGTGAGCGGGTTCACTAACCCGTTAATTGAATTGCCATTAATCTTTTTTTTTTTTATTTTTTTATTTTTTATTTTTTTTTTTTTTGGGTTTTCATACTCTCTGTACACCAATATATATATATACTAGCCGTTTACCCGCGCAAAGCGGCGGCGACAAATAAATTCTTTTGGCTATTAGATCCATTTGGTACCTAATTAGATGCATCCGAAACTTATATATCATACTTAATTTTAGATTATCAAATAAGTTTTTATGATTTTTTTCGAGGATTAGTTATTCAATCTGAAGAATTTAAATTTATTACGGTTTTCGAAAAACACATTTGAATAAAATGAATTTATAAAAGCCGATCCAGTAACTAAAAATGACAATCTTTTCCGATTTCTTGGTTAACCAAATTGATGTTTTTCCGTTTCTATTGCAGTTTATGTGTTTTCCTTTTGACAGTTACTGATTTAGTTTACTTTATTTATAAAAAAAAAAAAAAAAAAGATGTTCAGGTGTAGACTTTATAGTTAATAACCGATTATTATTAAAAAAAATTGAATTTTAATTAATCATTTTCATATTTATTTTCTATAACTTAAAATTTCCATTATGTCCACTTTTCTTCATAAATGTATGAGTTGTTAATACAAATTATATGCCATTTGCAGTTCATTATAATTTCTCTTAAAATAACTAATTTTGAAAGAGGAACCTTCATGATTTCATTCAAATACAACTTTACCATATTGATATTTTTAATTTTGTCTTAAGTCATTTTGTTAATACACTAGTGTTTATCCATATCACATTCCATGTGTGAAGAACAATTTTCAACTTTTAGTCAACAGGTTTGCTATTTTACATTTATGTCAAATCTCATGCAACATCCCACATAAATAGACACAAATGCATATGTACATATGTTTTAAAATCTAAAAAATAATGATGCTTTGCGACACACAAAGTATCATAAACATTTGAACTTTTGATTACTTCAGTAATCTTTAATTAAGCATTCAAGGTTTCAAACCAAAGTATGATGTTATAAAAACAAATCAATAAGCAATAATCTTTAATTAAGCATTCAAGGTTTCAAACCAAAGTATGATGTTATAAAAAAATCAATAAAAGTAAGATGCTATGAAATAACAAATAAACAATTTGTAATCAGACATTATTTGACAGCCACTGAAAGAGAGATTGTTTTTTAGCCTCTATCACTCGAAAGTAGGATGCTATAAGAAACAAAATAATAATAATAAGTGTGTAGCTATTTTTGAGTTGTTGTCATTAAAAGATATATTGATTTTTGAGTAGTTGTCAACCTCGGTTTCGCCTTGAATTCCGCCTCTATGAAGAGCAACAACATTAAACTCTGTCACAAATTAGGAAACTTCACGACACCTTTTCTACATGCACGATAAAAGCTAAAATGGTGAGCCACATACATTAAAAATACTATTTCTTGCTTTCACGCTACCATCCTTTGTTTAAACATGTTTGTGATGATAATCTCTATGAAATCAATCACATATTAATTATAATCAACTCAAAATCAAATGAAAACATTATTGACTTATAAACCTTCATAATTATTGAAATGTTCAAATAGCCTCATTAGTCCCCTGTAGTCTGTAGATATAAGCAAGTCAACTTGTCTTTTTTACTTGATATCAACAATTTACAAGTTTATTTTCACTTATTTTGGTAAATTTTATTCAAAAAATAAAGACAAAATCATAGATATATGACTCAATGATAGTATTTAAAAAAAAATTAAAGAATATTATGGCTATAAGGGAACAAATACATACCTTAGAAGGATCAAGCCCTAAAAAATCAGCCAGAGTAGCTGGGCTTGTCCACTCAATTGATGCACATTGACAGGACACTATGGAAGAATCAAAATGGACCAAACAATAATTTAGAAAGGTAATAAAATAAATAACTAAACTAAAAACTACGAACTAAAAAAATGATACCTTTGTTACCAACACAACCACAAAAATTAATCAAAGAAATAATTAGTTTGCATCACCTGCATCATAAGTTGGAGGTAATAAGTTTAAGATAATAAAAATGTATTATAAAATGATTAACAATTAGTTTACCGTTTACATAGCAACCTAGTTTACCCTTTACATCACCTGCATCTCGTATTGTTTTAAGATAAAGGAAACAACAATTGCAAAATTGATTATAAATTTAAATCGAACCTGGGAAAGCTGATAACCACAATGATAAAGTAAGTACAAAATCAAAGCCGGTGGTCGATTTGAACCATTCCTGCACTGGACTGAAAAAAAAAAAAAAACAAAATAATACCGATTTTCATTACGAGCACACAAAAAGGGTAAAAAAAATCAAGCAAAAAAGTGACAAACAAATGTACATAAACATAATCTACAACATGTTTGAACTTGATACCAAACTCTTCATTTATTTGTTTCATTTGCAGATTTCTTGATAAGAAAGATCTCAAAAGGGGGCATAACGAAGTTGAGAAACTCTAGCAGGTGACCAACATTGGGTTTATTGAGTGGTGGTACCAGTAGATACGATAAACTAATGTTTCTTTTAGTACCAGACCTTTTATTGTTTTGATCCTCAGGCAAAAGATTTTAAGTGGCAGGTGCAGAGATAGAGGAGAGTGTTGGTGAGGGTGATGACGGTTGGCTTCAAGGATTTTGGAGAGGCTTTACACACAAAAAGAGACCCTGGTGGTGGAGAAGTGATGCATATCTATCTTCTTTTCTGTTCTTCAAGAGGATCAACACTTGAAGCACAATTAAACCTAGAGAGTCTAGCCTTCCACTTCCCATCATCCATAGTGGGTGTTGCTTTTGTGATCCTAAATCTGAAAAATACAGCATACAATCGTCATTAATGAGGAAATAACAATGATCGTAGAGAAAAATAATAGCTTTTCAATATCTTTATAAACTAATACTTGATGATATAACTTCAATAACGGCGGTGACCAACACCTGAAACACAAAAAAGATCTAGATGGATTAAAAGTTAAAAACACAAATCAAACACCATACCAGGTGGTCACTCGACATCTAAGGTGCGTAGAGGATGGCGGCGGCGTTGAGCAAAGCAGATGACCGGTTGATTTTGTAGAGATATAAAGAGATGATAGTTGATTTCTTGGGGAGAAAAAGAGAAGATGGTGAATGATTTCAGCATACTTCTGGTAGAAACAAAAGGTGGATATGGCGATGCTGGTCGTGAATGGTTTCTCGTTTGTGCTTGTGATCAGATATGGTTAAAAGAGGCGGCGAAGGTAATGCTAGGAGGTGGTGTTGATGGGGAAGGGGGTATATAGGTTTGACCAGAGAAAAAGCAAAGGAATGGTGAGACTGTAGGGTTTTGTGAGAGGAGCGTGGTCTCAAGAATGAGAGATGACTCGTTTAGATTTATGTTTTAAACTTTGATTGATTCAAACTTTCCTAAAAAACAGAGGAAAAGCCTCATATATGAGGAGAGTGATTAATATGAAAGAAGTTGGGTAAAAGATATCTTTTCAAAGACACGTGATTTAAAATTTTAATATTATTTTATTATTGACAATTTGTATTTTTAGCTTGATGGTTTGAACGTCTTAAAATATGTATACAAATTAAGCAAGGGCTTAGGCCCCATTTTTAAAGGGCCCCTTAACCCAAAAGTCCGTTAATTAAATTTTGCTGCTGATTTCGGATTCTCCCATCCCACGCACGATTGAAATTGAGAAACTCTTTTGCCAACTTTTCTACCGACCGACTGTTCTTCTTCTCGTCTTCTCCATTCTTCTTTTTCCTGGTGCCTCTCTGAACTCTTAACTGTGATCATTTGGATCGTTAAAAAAAATCAAAAAATCGATTCTTGATTGTTCAAAAGATCGATTGCCATCACTTCATCAATGAGTCTAAAGTCACAAGTCTGAACATCGATTCAAAATCAAACGGTATTCTTCATCCTTTCCGATTCTTTGATTCTCTCAATTTAAAAATCAAACTCAATTGATGATTCTTCTTTTTTGATTAGACTATCTATTAAGGTTAATATTTAATAGGACTTATTTTTTTTAATCTTCACTCTGTGAAGTTTGATTTTGGAATCAAGTTTGGATTTTGGATATTGGAATCAAACAATCATGCTTGGAGTTTGGCTATTGGAAGGTACGATTGTGGTTGGAACGAATTTCAGTTTTACAATTCTATATTTCCATTTCAGTTTTCTCAAGGAGTCAAGCCCTCAAGGTCAAGGTTGTTGTTAAGAACTCACTTTGTCAAGCAGATAAAATAGGTATTTTCAATATATAAATCTGTAATCCATTACTATTTACTTTCAGTTTACTTTTTATTGTCTTGATGATAGTTATTGTTAATTAAATTATCAATAATCACAAAAAAAGATTAGTTATTTTGTCAATTGAAAAAGATTTAGTAAATGAAATTGATTATGAAATTTTCATTAGAGAATTTGAATCTAAAAAGACTAGTTAATGGCAAAGGGCCCCATATTTCTGGTCCGCTTAGAGCCTCCAACCTGGTTGAGCCGCCCCTGATATATATATATATATATATATATATATATATATATATATATATATATATATATATATATATATATATATATATATATATATATATATATATATATATATATATATACTAGTTTATAACCCGTGGGAACCACGGTTATAAAATTAATCAAACTTTTATAATAAAAAATCAAAATTATTAATAAGTTATTTTAAATAAATTATTAATTTAAGAGATATTTTTTATTAGTTATGTAGAATTATAATCATTGATTCAAATAAATATATAAAATTAATTTTTAATATATATTAGATTTTTTTTATTTGTGGATTAATGAAAACAATAATTTAAATTTTAAAATTTATAATTTAAAATAGAATCACATTAATGAGGAGGTCTAATAAATTTATAATGGAAAACTAATAGATTGACAAGTGGCAACACATTAATTAAAATGTCTAATATGGTGACACATGACAAAAGAGCTACTCTTTTATTAGTATATATATATATATATATATATATATATATATATATATATATATATATATACACACACACACACTAGGTTACAACCCGTGGAAACCACGAGTAAAAGTTTTATAAAATTTTATTAAATTAATAAGATTTAGCCATGTCATTTTTATTGGATCCATGTCATATTTTAAATAGTTTAACATTGTACTTTGGTGTTTAAGCCATATAATTTTCGAATCTGGCTTGAAATGACAGCATGATCTAAGGGAAGCTCAAATATAAATATAGCAACAAATTTGAAAACATAATGTACCCTTTTTCAAAATTGTTGTATAATTTGAAATAAAAGTATATTTCTATTTTGGACCTAACATAACGTGCGGAGGAAATGAAAATACAATATTATTATGTGAAATACCTGTAGCTTTATTGGTAAAAATGAAGTACATTGCTGGCAAAATACCAAAATTAAGCTTACAAGTAAAGAGTATATAGCATTTCCATATATATTTAGTAAGTGCTTTGCTAACTTATACACCCTGTACAAGGTAAGATGATTTTCTTAATCTAGCTTATATATTAACCAAGATAATGGCATACTGTCAACGTTTTTAGGCCAACATTAAAAGCAAAAATCAAGAAAGCGAGGAAACTAAACCCAAAACATATAAAAATAAGTTTCATATATCAAACCAAGCAAAATCCGGTGAATCATATTCAATAATCTAGAAAGCTTTCAACTACTATACTGTCCTTATAGCTCGACACATATGAATCACTAAAGATTATCACACAAGCAAATAATCAAACACATGGCGTGCAGGAAGATATTCATCTTATCATACATCAAAACAAAAACACTAACCGATACTCAATTTGCACAGATATCTAGATTCATGCATTCAGAATTCGCAACTGCATATATATAATCAAGTTCACTTAAAAAGGCTATCTTGCTTCATATAGAACCCCACACCACAAAAACACATAAAATAGTCAAATGAAGTTGATATCACTCTGCCTGCCAAAAAAACATAAGAACAAAAAAAATATAAAAGTATACCTTTAAATAAATAGCTTATAGATGTGCGAGCGGATTATTGATTGTGTCACATACACACACACTGACACACCCGCACATACACAAAACATAAATAGGTATGCCAAACAGAAAAAAAAAACATACCTAATGAAGACCGATGAAACATGAATCGAAAATGGGAGTGATGAATCGGCAATGAAATAGTCTTGAAATCGATGGCGTTGGAGTTGTATTTACAATCCCATACAAAAATTACATAACCTTACAACACCAGATGGGGAAGAGAAGGAAAAGTGTAGGATTCTTTCACAAAAATGGAAGGCTCACCTGGATTTGCTTAATTTAATTTCGGCGGATGTGGTGACTATACGCTGCTAAAAAAACATAGAAAATAAGAGAAAGAATGAGAATGAGCTATGATCTATTGATGATTTCAAATGTTATAAATTAAGATTGACAATGGAAACGATTACCTGCATTTGCTAGAATTTTGCTTATCAATCCAAAAATCTTGAGAGGCTGATTTCTTGATTTTAAGTTATTGGAACCGATATGCATAGGTGGAGGGTATAAAAGTAATTTAACTTATATTAAGAATGAGTGGAGGATTTTCCATGTGGCAAAAAAGAGTGTTAATCTTAATGTATTGAAAATTTATGTGAAAGACAGTAATTGTAATGACATTGTCATTTGGTTCGAATAAGTCAACGATACTCTTAATCTCGTGCTTAATTAAAAATTCATCATATTCAATTTGAAAATTTTGTTTGTATCTTTCTTGAGAGGACATAATTTCAATGGGTAGTATTGGACATGACTGCTAACCAGGAAGAACTTGGACCTAAAGCCAAAAGGAAAAAAATAAATGAGAAAGTCTTTATACAACATCCAATAACCTTGTCATTGATTATTCTACTATAAACATATTATAGCATTCTACTTTATATGATACGGTTTTTTTATTAAATTGCTATTTACCGCTAAATTACACCTAATCTTCATGGTTTAAACATATTGTAGTTGATATTTCACATGCAATTATTTCCGAACGATAATTTTATTTGCAATTACAGTTTTATATATATATATATATATATATATATATATGTATATATAACACTGCATAAAATAGCAATGTACTTTCACAAATACTAATTTTTGCATTTTTTGTACGTAATACATATGAAAGTTGGATGCTAAAGGCCTATTTTTTTGTTGTGTCTTTCTATTGTGTTATGCGTCCAAGTACTTTCCATAAAACCCAAAAATGGACAACAAACATTTTAACATATGCATACAATAGCAAGGTACTTTCAAAAATTTAGATATCTGGATATTTTATATCCAATAAATATAAAAGTTTGATGCTAAAAAGCTATTTTATGCATATATTCTAGCTATTTGTAACAGGTGACCATTCCGCCCCTGTACTGTTATCATACTCATGAGATCTAAAAGACCATTATGAGTTTGGAACAAAAATTAAGAAAAGTTACAGATTTTGGGTTACATATATTCAAATTTGAAGTAGAATTGATTAACTGCAAAAATTAAAGAAATTTGATTTTTTTTCCTGAAAGTACACACATATTTTTGCAATTGATACAAATTTATTTGTCAAGTTTTGTTATTTTGGAAAATGGTTTGAAACACAACACAATAGAAACACACTAAACCCACATAAAATAACATTCATTAAGCATATTTAATTTTTTGAATTGAGAAATATAATGATAAATAGACTGCATATAAAAAATTATGGTGAATGAACAATCTTAGTATAAAGAAACTAACTTGTTTCCTGTTGTATAATATGTAGATGTGAAGAAGCATATTTTGGAGGAAGTCAGACGACGCAGGAGGAGGGTTTCTTCGAATTCGTGTAAATTGAAAATATATGCATACAATATAAATTATAAATAGGAACATATATCATTTAACCGTATATTTAGGGATTTGATTATAGTATTTGAATTTGAAATCTTCATATAGCTGAGATTTTATAAAAATATTTGAAGTTGAATTTGAAATACAACCGTTTCATAAGTTATTGAATGAAATAGAAGAATCAATATGGTAAGCAATAAAGTCTTTCCTTTCATGAATCAGGTATGTTTTTTAAGAATCTGATCATATTAAAAAAAGGATATTAGTTACAGATATCATATTCCGTTTCCATATTTCATGCATATCATTTAAAATCGTAGGTTTTCTTTGATATTTAAAAAATAAGGATAGAAGGGTAATTTTACATTTGACTAAAGATGCATTGAAAGGATTGACACGTGTAATATGGTTTCGTTTATTAAGAATGGATATATATATATATATATATATATATATATATATATATATATATAATATTTCTTTTTTAATTTACAAAAATGTAATAATATCAAATATAATTAATATTTTGTTTTTATAAATTAATTAATATTTTATTAATTAATTTATAAAATTTTTATTGGTTTGTATTTATTTTAAAATTAAAAAGTAAATGGGTTGAATGGATTGAGAAAGATAGAGTTTCCATATGTTGTGGGTTGGGAGGGTTGGAAAAGAAAGAATAGAAAAAAGCTGATGTGGCGCTGATGTGACAATGAATTGAGTATGTTGGGAGGGAAGGACTCTCTCATCCCTAAGGCCGGCTGTGGTGACACATTTGGTCCAAGTGGGAGCACGTTGGATCGTCATTTGTCATACTCCTTCAAAATTTTGTTATTTTCTTGGCATAATTGTCATGGTATTTTTTTTAATTAAATAATTTTAAAAATTAAACATTTCAAACATATAAATTTTTTTAAACTAAAATTTCATTTAAATAGAATAATAAAAATGATTTATAAGTCAAAGGTTGATTATATAATTTTTGAAGCTATTTATATAGAGAGAATTTAGGATGGGGTATTTTTTGCTAGTAGACCAAACCCTAGGGACCTTTTATGTTAAATCTAGAAAATTTTGTTGTCTTCTCCATCACGTGAACTTATACAAATTTTCTTCCATTTTTGTTACATGCAAGAAAAATTAAATCCTCATTTTCTCTCCATTTTCCCTAAACCATACACTCTCTCTCATCGGTACAAATCTACCGAGTTGTCGAGCCGTGCTCGCCATGTCAAGAGCTAGGTCCGGTGTTCGCCGAGGTAGATAAGGTGCTTGTCGAGACCACACCCACTAGTCTAATAAATAAGAAGTATGTTTGGATAAACATGTTTGTTTTTTAATTGCAGTGGAAATTTAAATAATATAATTTTATAAACTGAAAATAGTTGTTAACACTGAAATTTTAATAGTTCTAGTCTTAAAACCTTGAAGAATATTAAAAAGAACATATAAAAACAAAAATATAAAATTTCTAAAAAATGTAAAAGAAATTATCTGTTTTATTCTAAAAAAACTAATTTAAAAAAGAAAAAAAAATTAAGAAAATATTACAAACAATGTCTACAAAGTTCTTAAAAGAATCACACATGTTAAAAAATATGCAATCAAAACTGAAAAATTATTAACATAAACGATAAAAAAAAATAAAAAAATCCAAGTTTTTTAAGTTATAAAAAATTGTGGAAACTATAAAAAGAAATTATATCAAATCCGTAAAAAAAATAAAAAATAAAAAATAAAAAAATCAAAGGTAAAAAAAAATCAAAGTTAAAAAAAATAGTTATACCAAATTTATAAAAAAAATCATTTGGAAAAAATAAAAGTTGAAGACGTTATGAAGAGACAAGTCAAGTGTTGCGCCGCACTATGAACGTGTTCGGCAAAACTATCTGATAGCGGGTAACTTGTAGCAGGTAGCGGGTAGCTTGTAGCATTTTGTTAAACGCTACATGAAGTAACATTTGGATTTGGAGCGTTTTGATTAAACTAAACGCTAGAAGATTGTAATGTCAAACAAGGCTTTCTGTTTTAAACGGAGCATTTTGTCAAACGTTAGAAGCTGGAAGCTCTCACACACTCCAAAACGTTCCGTGCCGAACATGCCATATAAACACGTGCCGAAGTTTTGTAGTCGGAAACCTTCCAAAAAACAAATTGTTCCGAGAGGGTTTGCCAGATTATTTCTGATGTAATCATAAAAAGCTAATTTTCCAGGAATTTTAGACCACACTTCTAATAAACTTTGATTTTTGGCTAACCAAGCACTAACTCTTTATATATTTCTTGTAAGTGTTGCGCGTGTGCTGCACCGCACAACAAAAAAATGGTCTGAAGTGGTTTTAAAAAAAAAACAACACCTTAGTTTTTAAAAAAATTCTGAGATTTAGTCCAAATCTTAGGGGTGTGCATGGGTCGGTTTGGGTCGGTTTTGGACTCAAACCCAACCCAACCCATAAATGGTCGGTTTCTGGTTTTTAGAACCCAATAGGATCGGTTTCTGGTCGGTTCGGTTTCTTGGGTTCTAAGGTCGGTTTGGGCGGTTTTTCGGTTTCTTGGGTTCAACCCATACACTCACGGGTTCTGGGTTTAAACCCATGGGTTTAAGGTTTTAACCCATTTTCCATAAATGAAGCAACAAGTTAGATACTTCAAAAAATAGCAAATTGAAGTTAAGTACTTCAAAAAACATGAGTCTTACAACAAATAGTCAATTACAACTTACAACTAAAGCCCGAAATAGTCTATTACAACTAAAACACAATCAAGTATGGGTGGTTTCTCGGGTTGGATGGGTCGGTTTCTTGGGGCGGTTTGTCGGTTTTAAGTATGAGTCGGTTTCTTGGGTTGGATGGGTCGGTTTCTGGTTAGAAACCGAACCCGAACCCGATTTTTTGGTTTCTAAAAATATCAAACCCAAACCGTCGGTTTTGCTTCGGTTTCGGTTTTTTCGGTTTCGGTTTTGTCGGTTTTAGTTGGTTTCTCGGTTTTTTGGTTTGGGTTTGCTCACCCCTACCAAATCTTGATTTTTTTGGCTTTATGGTCTTTTTAAGCTAGTTTTATTACAGATTTGGTCTCTCGGTAAGTTGAAATGACTTGGGTATTTATTTTGTATTTTTAAATTCATTTTTTTAAGTTTAATAATTATTTATTCATTTTAATAATTAAAAAAAATCAGAGGACATCTCTCTCTCTCTCTCTATCTCTCTCATTAGATTTCATAGATATTAAGGCTAATCTTCAAGTCAGACAAAAATCAATTAAGAAAACAATACCAAAAATCAATCGTTTATGGGACTGAATACATACATACAAAATCAAAATTCGCATTTTGTTTTTTTTTTTTTCGAAATTTATAAATCATTTCTGGAATGTTATTCGAAATCTAGATTCATTCATGGAGTTCATTTCTATGTGTTGAAAACAAAATTCAAAAATATAGAGTGTTTTCATCAGTAATCATTTATGGGTTTTTTCCGAAATAAAAAACTGTTTTTAGGGCTTTATTTGAATTTTGGGTCCACTCATGGAGTTCATGTGTGTGTGTGTGTGTTTAAGAACAAACCCATAAATCTGGAGGAAAAAGAAATGAAAGTGTTGAGGACTTGAGATGAACAAGTCCGAGAAGGGTTTTCATATCCATAGACAGAGAAAGAGTGGCTTAAGATCTAGAGACGAAGAGGGATAAGCTTATGTGTAACGCCGCAAATTTCAACCCAAAATTTTCAATTAAAAATTCAATTGTTTATTCAAATCCCAACTACAAAATCTTAAATAAGCCCATTTAATCTTAAAACACTTATCGGAGTATCATCAAAAAAATGTGCATAAGTCTGCCATTGATGCGATGCGATAAATCTGTGCCCCTCCTTTAATATAAGAAAACCTTAAAACATTTAAACCACAAATCATAAGCACAAAGATTAGCGATTTCCCCAAATTATCACATACACCATAACACATATAACAACTATGGGTTATTAGCAACCCTAAAGACTACCCAAAGTCTCAGTGGGCAAACAGCATGCCCGGTGGGTTATCAACAACCCTGGAGACTACCCGAAGTCTCAGTACACACAATATCACATATCACAGTAACAACAAATAAGACCCAGCTGGTCAGCACATATAAACTACCCCATAGGCAAGCATGCAAGAGTTACAAAGACAACAAGCATCCTATATACACAAATTAGCGGGTCGGTATTGGTGCCTTCGACCCACAAGCATAGCGAGAAGACCCACCTGAATCGAAGAACTCTAAAACACTACGATACGATCCCTTCTCTACACCTCTTGCCCCCGTGAATCCACTAACACCAGAACCAGATAAAATCTTAATTAATAGCCCAAAATCCTCAAGTTTAAACCAAGGTCAAACTTGGTTAAAAAAGTCAACGGTCAATGGAAGTCATAGTCAACAAGTCAAGAAGTCAAACTTCAAGCTGAGTATGCCCAACGTACTTAGCTCGTACGCATGACGTACTCACCATCCATATATTGAACTCCACACGAGTACACGCAACGTACTCAAAGGTATGCCCATCATACTCTGTCAAATGGCACTTTCCATTAAGTGCTTATTCTCTTAAGTCCTTTCACCTAACACTCAGATCTGGACCCTTAACATCATTCTAAGTCATAAAGTTCCCACCTTTATGACTTTCCATTCCTAGAAAAGGTCCAAAAGCCAAAACTCTGACTTTTTAATCCATTAAGACATCATAAGTCTTGCATGGAAGGGATAGAAGGACCAATATCACATTTTTATGGTTCCTTATAGCTCCATAATGGATAAAGTTTCCAAATTTATCCATTGGAATGGTCCAAACAACCAAGATCTAGTCTTTATGTCTTAAAGGGACCAAAAGTGCATCTTTTTCAACTTAATCCATTAAGTCCAAGTCTCCAACCTTTAGATCTAAATCAATATGATGTTTAGATGGATAAAGTTTCCAGCTTTATCCATAACAAGGTTACAAACTTTCAAGATCTAAACTTTATGCACTAAAGTAACCAAAAGCTCATAACACCCAAAACTAGCTAGATCTAACAAATGCGTCATCAAGATTCAAGCTTTATACATCTAAAAGAAAGATCAAGGTGAACAAATTTTGGATCTATAAGATTCAAAGCAACCAACACTTCTCTAATGAGCTCCTTCTACTCCATGATGCACCCAGCACACTCCAAAGCACTCAAAACAACCTTCTTTTTTTGCTCACAAGGCTCAAACAAGGGTTAGGGATTCAAGGGAGGGTGTTGGAGAGGTGGATGCTGAGAATGGAATGGGTTTGGGGAAGTTAAGGAGCTTAAATAGGGCTCAACCCTCAAAAGTAGGGTTTGGGTTCGCGTACACCGAGCGTACTCCTGGTACGCCCATCGTACAAGGGATGCACAGTATGTCGTACTTCCTGTATGCCTAGCGTACTAGACTAAGGGGCTGTTTGGCGGGATCTGAATTTTTAAGATCTGGATTTTTAAGGGGTCTGAATTTTTAAGATCTGAATTTTTAACATGTTGTTTGGTTGGAACATATGAATTGTTATCTAAATGATAAAAATGACCATTTTACCCTTCTATAGTTTTGTTGTGTGCTAAATGATAAATACATAATTGATAAAAGTTACAAATAATCATACAATAACCAAATTAAACATAAATTCTTCCAAATACACTTCTTTCATGGAAACATAAACATCATACAATATAACCAAATTAAACATAAATTCTTCCAAATTCACTTATTTCAATCCATGGAAACATAAGCATCATACAATATAACCAAATTAAACATAAATTCTTCCAAATGCACTTCTTTCAATCTATGGGAGAAAAAAAAAACACCACCACCAATTCTATATGTATATTACCCAATTTCTGAACCAAAGACCTACTTCCTGTACACCAAACTACGGATGGGCATTTATGATTTGATTAAAAATCCATTGTGAAAAAGTATATCCATTGAAGGTGGATAACTTCAAAGTCAACTGTGATGTTGTCATATTTTTATTCTTCACCAAATGCTCTAATCCATATGTGAGACAATGATGATTCTTCTAGTTTATGGACCTGGGTTTTTGTTGTTAGACCATTGGAGGTAAAAAAAAAAGAGGGCATTTTCTGACTAGGAACTTCACAAAACATACATCGATGAAGCTAAAAGAACTTTTCAAAAACAGTTGGTGTGCATAAGAGCTTCAATGAGTGAACTCATGTACCTTCATCTTTTCACGTTATACCTATACAGATAAACCTGCACTAATGAGTAGAAAACATCTAAATCGACTCTCCTAAGAAATTGACTACATAGTATACAATTGATCAAATGAAAATTTGGATTATATTCTCTACAATAAGAGATGAAAATAAAATCAATTCTCTAAACTCGATTTTCAACCATTCCTCTGATTTCAGAAAAAAACCCCTCTAAAATCGATTTTCAAACAGTATATGGATTTAGAAAAAGAAAACAAACGTAGCTTTGTGCTCGATTTTCAGGGAAAGAAGCTACCATACTCTATTTTCAACCATTAAACTTGAATTAAAGATGAAGAAAAAAAGAAAAACATTACCTGCAGAAGATGTCATAGGCGGAGCTATCGGAGCCAAAGGCGAATGCGACACAAGAAAAGCGGCGGTGGCAAACCTGATCGGAGTTGGAGGAGGAGGGGTGGAAGAAAGAAGTGGCAACGTTTTCTGATGAGAAAAAAATAAATTAGAAGCGCGTACGAGAAAGAAAAGAAAAGAAAAGATGTGTGTTTTTTTAGGGCATAAGTGTCTTTTTTTAATTCAGATGCGGATAGATGTCTGATTTTTTAAGAGACAATTATTTAATTAAGAGGTAGTTTATAAGATGCTACCAAACACCTCACATCTAATATTTTAAGAGGTTGCCTCTTAATTTTTCAATTAAGAGGTAAACAAACAGCCCCTAACCCCAAAACCTTCCTAACTTCTAACAGTCATAACTTTTTCGTTCCAACTACGTTTGTGACGATCTTTATATCCACAGAAATGTATTGAAGATCCCCACAATATTATCTAGATAGCTTGGACTAAAAACTTCTCGAAAAAAAAATCCATTTTTTATGCAAGACCCCGACCCATGATTTTCTCTTTTTACCGTTCGGCCCAAAACACAATTCAAAGAAGATCTCGCAACCATCATTACCTCCTTCTACAAGGACTAAACTTTGCCTCCTTAAGGCCCAAAACCTATACACGATTAACTTCTGTCCCATGACCCTGAATTACAGAATGATCCAAAACAGGGTATTACAACTCTCCCCCGCTTAAATTAGATTTCGTCCTCAAAATCATTCCTTACTATCTCCTCTGTCAAACCAAATGATCCTATCTGAACTCCCTGAATTCCAAATAAGGCTGGAGAAGTCATCTCACTTCGACGACCGCCCACCCTTATTGTTGTTAAACTCAAATTAAAAAAAATTACAAGCCTTAACAAAGAATGAACCTCAGCTTTGCCCTAAGTTAACGAGTGTCCAACCGCTATGCCTGAAACTGAAAACCCTAATCGATGTATAACTCCCAGACATATAGAACCATTGCAAATCGTTCCCACAATGAGTCAAGTTCATAAACTGAACCACACAAACCTATCCGTCTGTAACGCCCGCATATTCGGGCTAGTCAATTTAGAGACAATAAGCGTCAAAAATGAATTTTTGATAGAAGATTATTAAGAATAAATAATCTTAATTAAGTTATAGTATATGTCACAAGGGTTCCATACATATAAAAAACGCTAAAATACGAGTTATAACGAATAAGTTATGACCTATCAAAGTTTTACGACCAAACCGGCACGACACCGGAATCATAAAAAGTGAGTTTGCGATAAAATAATTTTTAGCCTTAGCGATCTAAACGAAATTCGTAGTATACGTTAAACTGAGAGCGTGCATAAAAAGAACGTCCAAATCTGACTAAAGTTATGATTTTTCTAAGATTTAGCATAGCAGTGCACAACCTGAAATTCGAATTTAGATCGACCGGTTTTTTAGCCGACACAATCTAAACGAGAATTGACGATCTTGTTAATAAGAACTGAACGATATAAAGATAGACGAAAACGAATGCCGGATGACAAAGTTATGAATTTTTAACGGATGTTACTTGTCCAGGCCTGTTAAAATATAACTTTAAAAATAAAGTCAAAATTAGCCGACGGAGTCTAAACGAAAGTTGTAGAGTATGTAGCCACCTACGCGTGGATATAAAGAATGTCAAAACGGAGATTGAATGCGAAAGTTATAGATTTTAGAAGATAATTAGTTTTTGGAGTAATCTGCGAGTGACACGTGGCACAATCCTAACCATTGCTTCCTCCCAATGCCATGCCACTAGATGGTGATACTTGTCATTCAAATCAACGAGTTGGACACTCAAAACTCGTCGATTTGGGCCATTTACCAGCCTATAAATAGAGGCGCAAATCTTCCATTTCCTTCACACTTCTCCCATTCTTTCTCTCTCAAACATCTCTCTAAACCCCTCCCAAGCCTTAGTACTTCCCAAGTGCTAAGAGGCGAATCCTGAAGCGCCAGAAGGCTCCGAGAAGAAGAGCTTTCGGCTCGGAAGTTTTGCCCCAGTAAAGCCCGATTCCTAGCCAAACCTCCGGTAAGTGAGTTGTGCTTACCCTACTTTAAGTATAGCTTATGTTTAAGCTCAATATCGTTATTATGAACTTATAAAAAAATATGTATTACAAAATATAATATACAAAGTGTTATTATAATATCTTTTAACCACTTACGGTACGGGAAATCTGGTTTGAAGGGCCGTATAGGGTTGTTGGATTTCAGAAGTGCTATAATGCCAAAATGGTCTTGTCCTTCGGTGTTTCATGTCTGCCCCCTGTCTATACATAGTGGTTGAAAACTATTGTTAACACTTATAAAAAAATGTCACTCGTAAATAGTTGCTATAAATATTAGACTAAAATCTAGCAGTAATGATGCTAGGTTTCACCGAAGGAAAATAGAATTATTAGAAACAAAGCACTGCCCGAGTTTGGAATCATCACTTTAACAAGTGAATGCATAGTTAATTTCATCTTACACATAAATATGAAGTATTTAATATAAATTATGTGCTATGTGTAGCATTCCATTTGAAATTAGGTAAAATAAGTAAATAAATAATAAACCTTGACCCCTGATATGTAAATGAAATATGTAACGCCCGTAGATCCGGGCTAGTCAATTTTGAGGCAATAAGTGTCGAAAATGACTTTTCGGCAAAATATTATTTATAATAAATAGTCTTAACCAAGTTGTATAATATGTCTCAAGGTTTCCGTACATATAAAGAACGCCGAAATCCGAGTTATAACGAAGAAGTTATGGTCCGTCGAAGTTTTACTGCAAAACCGGCACGACACCGGGAAACGTAAATAGTAAATTTACGATGGAGCGACTTTTAGCCTTATCAATCTAAACTAAAGTTGTAGTATATGTTAAACCGAGAACATACAAAAAAAGAACGCCCAAATCTGACTTCGTATGAGGAAGTTATGATTTTTCTAAGATTGGGTTTAGCAGTGCACGACCCGAAACTCGAATTTTAATTCGAGCGGTTTTTGGCTTACGCGACCTAAATGAGAGTTGAATATCTCATTAATAGGAACTCAACGGTAAAAAGATAGACGAAAACGAAGTCCGTATGAAGGAGTTACGAATTCTTCGCGGTCATTTAACAGTCTAAACACCTCCTACTGTTAAATTTGTGATCGGTCGAGAATTAGCTGACGGAGTCTAAATAAAAGTTGTATATCTTGATTTTACCTACGCTTTGAAAAAAAGAAAGTAAAAAACGGAGCTCGTATGCGAGAGTTATGATTTTTCTAAGTTTGAAGGCTGATACGCGATAAGGGGTGATGTGGCACCACCAGAATTGGACACGTGGCACCACCAGAAGGCTGCCACTTGCCCCAACTCGATGAGTAGGTCCTCCTACTCGGTGAGTCCATCAGTCAGCACCCCTATAAATAGAGGTGCCGGGTTCCCTCACTTCCTCGCACCTTCAAACCCTTCTTTCTCTCTCTAGTTTCTCTCTATAAGCTCCCTTAAGCCCCCTAAAAGCCTAGGTAAACCCCCTAGAACCTGAAGGAAGCCTCAAGGCTCCCGAAGCCCCGAGAAAAGAGCCTTTCGGCTCAGGAACGCTGCTCCAACGAAGCCCGGTTTTCGAGAAAACCCGCTGTAAGTGAGCTACGCCTACCCTATCTTTAGTATAGCTTATGTTTCAACATAGTAATGTTATTAGGACCTTATAATAAGTATTTAGGCTATTATTATGAGTTATATAAGTATTGTTTAACGCTTATATAATAGTAATAATAGCTAGACTATTAATTAGTCGCGGTTAACGTTAGACTAAACTCTAGTGATAATGATACTAGGTTTTGTCGAGGGAAAATTGTTTGGAGATAACGAAGTGCTATCCGAGTACCGAGTCACCACCTAATCAGGTGAGTGCATAGTCCCTTTCATCTTACACATAGATATGAAGTATATTAATATAAATTACGTGCTATATGTGCATATTGTCTGAATACTTGCTGTCTATATTGGGTGAAATATTTTTATACATGTTTTAAATGATTTAAACTGTATATGTATTTTATATCTACAAAAAACGTGTTGGGTAAAACATGGGTAGATGAAATAGTTGTGATAACACGATGAAAGACATCAATGTTGACAGTGATCCATTCATCTAGTGGAGTATAGATGACGACCACGGACGATACTAGACAGTCCAGTGGAACGCTAGCAGGATCGTAATCTGTAGGTGTTTTTGAACTAGGTGCTCATTAGGTATTTTTGAACTGAGTGTGTTCACTAGTTATTTTTGAACTAAGTGTGTTCACTATATATTTTTGAACTAAGTGTGTTCACTAGGTATTTGAACTGAGTGTGTTCACTAGGTATTTTTGAACTAAGTGTGTTCATTATATATTTTTGAACTAAGTGTGTTCACTAGGTATTTTTGAACTGAGTGTGTTCACTAGGTATTTTGAACTAAGTGTGTTCACTAGTTACTTTTGAACTAAGTGTTTACCAGATATTTTGGACTACGTGTTCACCGGTTGTAATCTATAAGCCTTGGTAACAATGGACTTCATGCCAATTCCTTAGGATGATCCTTAGGAATGAATAAACGATGAATAGCTGATTCTTAGGGTAGATCCTTAAGACTAAAGAAGATAATGGGGATGGGTAATTGGGTTGATTGTTTGATAGTTTAAACATAATAATTATATTATTGTGGGTTGAAAACCCTATGTACTCACTAGGTTTTCCAACCTGACCCACTCAGTTTATTTATATTACAGTTGTTGATATGAAGTCACATTACACTGAGAGATTAAAGAGATGTAGATCACTAGTGTAAATAAATGTAAGTTCCGTTTATGCTTATGTTTCTGTATTGACAATGACATCCTAAACGTTTTAAAATGAATAAAATACGCTTCTTCGAAAATGTTTTGATAACGTATTTATCGTGTTGTTCTGGGAACAAAATTCGCAACATTTTTATGAAAAGAAGTACTCTGATTTTTACAAAGCATAAACAAAATCGGTCTTTTCTGGCTATGAAAAATGGGGATGTCACAATATATATATATATATATATATATATATATATATATATATATATATATATATATATATATATAATTTTATCGAAGCTTTGAATCCATAATAATTTAATAGTGTTAGTCTTGGGAATTAAATGCTATAAGTTCGGGAATTTACAGTCTAAATTATATCAGTTGGACTTATATTGAATAGATTACTGGAAGCAGGGGATACAGGGGTAAAATCTGAAGTTGGATTGTAAGGATTAGTAAAGGAGGGGCCAAATGTGTCAATTTGGAATGAAGTTCATATGGAGTCGGGGTTAAGATCGTGCCTCCCATCCCCTTTCACCCTGTTGCCATCGGTTACCCTTCAAATCCCAACCTTAATGAGCTCCTCCAGCCGCCAACATCGTTCCTTCACTCCCAGCCACCGCCACCACTGTCGGAGCCGGGAACCACCGAGTCAAGTATCGCAATCACCGACTGTTACAACCATCACTCGAGCATTGGTATGCCACCTTTTGAGCTGTTGTATGGAAAGAGGTGTCGTACCCCCATTTGTTGGGGCGAGGTAGGGCAGCGTGTGATGGGTAGTACAGAGATAGTGCTTCAGACGACAAAGCAGATACAGCAGGTTAGACAGAGGTTGTTGACCGCTCAGAGTCGCCAAAAAAGTTATGTAGATAGGCGACGATCCGAACTCGAGTTCTAGGTCGGTGATTTCGTGCTCCTGAAGGTATCTCCTTGGAAAGGAGTGATCCGATTCAGGAAGAGGGGGAAGCTGGTACCGGTATATTGGGCCGTTTAGAGTGATCGCGAGGGTGGGCAAGGTAGCGTATCGCTTGGAGCTACCTGCGGAGTTGGACCAGATTCATGATACCTTCCACGTGTCGCGGCTGAGGAAGTGTATTGCCGATGGGTCGGCAGTGGTACCCTTAGAGGATATCCAGGTGGACGCAAGTCTAAATTATGTTGAGAAGCCAATCGCAATCTTGGATCGGAGGATCAAGGTTCCGAGGAACAAGGAAGTGCCCCTGGTTCAGGTCCAGTGGCAACATCGGAGAGGATCCGAGCTGACCTGGGAGCCAGAGTCGGAGATTCGGGAGCAACATCCGGAGTTGTTCGCAGCATGAGACTTCGAGGGCAAAGTCTGGTTCTAGTGGGGGAGAATTGTAATAGCTCGAAATCCAGGTAAGCTTATGACCCCTTTTATATTGGAGAGTTGGCATATTAGTCCCTCAAAGTTGTATGGCGGATTAGTGAGTACGCTGGGCGTACTTAAGTGTACGCTGCGCGTACTCACGCGCTTAAGTTGTACGCGGATTCATCCGGGTACGCTGGGCGTACCCAAGGTTACGCCGGTCGTAACCGGCCCAGATGAAAAACCCTAATTCCTGGCTTTTGCACTATAAAAGGAACATGTAGTCCCTTGCCCTAGCCACCATATCCCCTTGAGTGAGTCCTTGGAGAGCTGAGATTCGTGCTTTAGCTTGTGTGTGTGTTTTTGAGCTTGAAGTTATCTTTTCAAGGTGAAGAAGGAGCCATTATTGGAGCTAGATGTCGAAGAACAAGTGTAGATCCGAGTTCTACAGTGGTTGGAGATCCTTTCTGAGGTAAAAAGCTCAAAGCTTTCCTTGTTCTTCATAAGTTTTGCTTTTTGGACAATTTTTAGGGTTTTTGGTTCAAAGTTGGAGACTTTATGTGCAAAGAGTCTCCATAAGCTTAGATCTGACCTTTTCTAGTGTATAATGTGTTGAGGAGTCATAAAAATCAAGTCTTGGACGTGGATCTTGTGTCATGCATGAGTTATAGTCTCATTATGGAAAGATGAAAGGTGTTTTGAGCACAAAGTGACCTTTACAGCCATGCAAAGGCTTAAAGGTTTCAAATTTATGGATTAAGTCACATTAGAGGAGTCAGATCTGAAGTTTAGATGCAAGTGTTAACTGATTAAGTCCTGAATGAGATGGATAAGGAAACTGGGCATTACGCTGGGCGTAATCCCAGTACACGCGGCGTAAGCAGCTGCACACCCCATTTTTGTGAAGGCTCCGGGTACGCCCAGCGTACACGTTTGGTACGCGCAGCGTAACCCAGGGGGTTGACTTTTGTTTACTTTTAGGGTTTGGTCAACTTTAGTGTAATTGAGCCAAGTAAGGGGTAAAATAGTCTTTTACCTTCCTGAGAGTGATTAGAGGGAATGGTCTAGCCTAGGGAAATGTGTTGATGTTGAGTGTTATTTCATATGATTAGGCGGAGGCTAGATCTTATCCCACGGAGTCCAAGATTTCTGAGATTTACGAGTTACCGAGCTACACGAGGTGAGTTTTCTCACTATACGTTACCTAGAGTGGTATTTATGTGGACCGGAGGGTCTTATGTGTTATGTATGAGATTATGTGAATCTATGTGCTATGTGATAGTTGCATGTTATATAATTGTATAGACCGGACCGGAAGGTCCAACGATACAGATCGGACCAGAGGGTCCAACGATTCAGACCGGGCCAGAGGGCTCAACGAGCTACGGGACTGGAGGGTCCCGTTGAGACACATCGATCGGAGGGTCGTACCGTAGCCTCGAGTGGCGTATGTGTTGTATGTGGTATATTGGGGAACTCACTAAGCAATTATGCTTACAGTTGTTGTGTTATGTGTTTCAGGTACTAGCAAGGACCGTGGGAAGGCGCGGGCGTGACTCGTACACACTAGAGGAGGGATTTGTTTTTGTGATCTTGGGATATGTTATGTTTTGATAACTATGGTTGAATACTTTTGAGAATATTTTTATATAAATTTGGTTGTTGAAAAATGAAAATTTTGTTTTGAAAATTACATTGTTACACAGTGCGAGGTGAGTTTCCTACTGTATGAGCGGGTCGAAGGCACCAATGTTAGCCCGTATATGCATGTTAGTATGTTCCAGACTAGGATCGATGACGAGCAGTGCCCGATGTAGGTTTATATGTTTCCGTATTTTAATCCGATGTTGGGCAGCGCCCGATGTAGGTTTATATGTTTTTGGTTTTCGATCCGATGACGGGCGGTGTCCGAGGAATGTTTGTATGCATGATGTCTTCGTGATTCTTGCATGTGTCTGTATTGTATGTTTCCGGATAACAGTCCGATGACGGGCAATACCTGAGGAATGTTTGTATGTTTCCATATTTCGGTCCAATGTCGGGAGGGGCACGAGGAATGTTTATATGTTTATGTTATGTGCTAATTTATGTGTATTTGTTGATATGATTATATGTATACCAAGCTTTGCTCGATGTTGGGCGGGGCCCGATGAAGGGGCGGGACCCACGATATGTTTATATGTGATTATGTGTATGGTATGTGGTAGTTTAGGGAGACTCACTAAGCTTCATGCTTATAATTTTCAGTTTTGGTTTTAGGTACTTCCGGTAGCAAGGGGAAGAGCTCGGGATGACTGCATTGTACACACCATGATGTTTTTAGCCTGGAATGTTTACTCTGATATATTTGACAAATGTTTTTATATGAGATACTATTATTTATGTTTTGATGAGATGATTTTGATAACTATGGTTTTATTTCAAAATTAAAATGAAATTTTTGGTCATGATTTTTGGGATGTTACAAGTTGGTATCAGAGCCTTGGTTTGAGGGATTCGAGCACACTCTCGAGTATATCTGAACTCAAAATGAGGACTTGGTATGGAAATTTTCAAAAGAAAACCATTTAAATATATATATATATATATATATATATATATATATATATATATATATATATAAAGAGAAAAAGGGTGTGGTGCATGCAATCAGCCGAACTCAAGTAAGTTCTCCCGAATTACCCATACATGTTTGTTATTATATGATATGATTATGAGAAATGCATGCTAGATTAGGGCTAAGTATCTAGGAAGGATGTATTGTATGCCTATTGTATGTGTATGAGAACTGTATGCTAGATTAGGGCTAAGGATCTAGGAAGGATGCCTCGTATGCCTACTGTATGAGCTTATTGAACTACATGGTAGTACTAATTAGTCAGTGATATGATGGCATGATTAGGAGATGCTTGGTTTTGTTTACTCGATGCCCGAATGCTGCTTGCTTTGTGCTTTTAGGATTTCTAGTTATCTTTAACTAACTAGTAAACGGATATGTTAAGTTACATATTACGAGGACTAAATAGTTTTCATAAGGTTAGGTTTAGCCTTATTTCATAGCTCTCATTTGAGTCTAACCGTTGTAGGGAGAGATCTCTCATTCGAAGAATTATATGGTCTTAGTAATATGTAATGGTATTCGCGAGCCAATTAGGGAAAGGTAGCAGGGACTTCTTATGCAGCTGATGGCGGAGAGTGGGTCGGAGATTACCCTAGGGCAAGCCTAGGATGAGATTAGCGCGGAAAGCAGTAGTAGCGAAGGGGAGTTGTTGGAGTCAAGGAAATCCTTGAGGAGAGTATGGATAAATGTGGAAGGTAGTATGTGCCCGTACTACTGAAAGCAGAGGATCCGTACTCGAGTCAAGGAGGGCTAAGATAAAACCAAGGAACTTGTAGTGTGTGTGATCCCTCAATTTACGATGAGTATTCTGATGATTGATAAGGTATATTTTCGAGTATGGTGACACTATATGGTAGACCAGATGGCAATTTTGGTGCCGGCAAGGGATCAGGCTCATACTCTGGAGCCGGGCAACACGATGATCAGATGAGGGATTTTATTTCATCTGAGATTACGTGCAGTATTATGGACCGAACTCCTGTGATCTTCGGTACGGTCAAGGAGGGCATCTTGGAGATTCTTGACGAGAGGTTGGGTGCACTCCGCACTGAGATGGCGGCCATGATAGGGAAGCGTACGTTGACGTTTCAAGAGTTCATGTCACACCCCCAAACCAGATGATCAGATGAGGGAGTTTATTTCATCTGAGATTACGTGCAGTATTATGGACCGAACTCCTGTGATCTTCGGTACGGTCAAGGAGGGCATCTTGGAAATTCTTGACGAGAGGTTGGGTGCACTCCGCACTGAGATGGCAGCCATGATAGGGAAGCGTACGTTGACGTTTCAAGAGTTCATGTCACACCCCCAAACCAGACGGCGGAAACGTCCGGGGGCTTGTGTGACTAACAATTGAATAATCATCACAATGAATACACATGAAACATAACACATTCATCACCAACATTACATAATACAACCAACATTGTTCACATCAAGTACATTGTTAAAATACATAAGTTCCAATTGTTAAGAGTACGATAAGTGTTGTTACATAAAACAAAACCATACACACTTGCAAATCTTCCAGCTTAACGATTATCTGAGAATACAAGTTATTTTGAAAACGGTCAACATGTATAATGTTGGTGAGTTCATAAGTATGTTTGAGTAAAAGTCTTTGTATCTTTCATAAAAACCCAGAAAATCCGATATTTTCTATAAAATGTCTAAAAATGATGTGAACATCAAGTATATAATGCATGTGTGAATTTCATAGTTATAACCTGTCTGAGTGTAGTTTAGATTCATTGTATGGTGAATAAGTGATAAATGTATATGAATAATTTCTCCAGAAAATCCGATATTTTCTGTTTTATAACAACTCCTAGATTCTTGTTTCGTTAAATAAGTCGTTTTGCATTGACAAAGTCGAAGAGTTTATCTTCGACAGGTTAAATTTTTGGTATTGAATCCTTATATGAGTCGTTATAACCATGCATGATAATGACTAGGTTGCCCGTCTTGGCATTTTTCCAAATGCCGGTATTGCTCAAGATTTTGTCACCCTAGACTGGCTTAGTCTAGTTGTAGTGAATAGCTAAGGCGTGGGGGTCACCCCGTATAGATCTATACACAAACTCCCGCTTTCCTACCGGGAAACTCTGATTATAACTACAGGCTACGATTGTACACTCAGAGGTGCCAACTGACATGTCTCACTAGATTCTCAACCCCTTTTGTACTATGTTTAATGTTTACGTATATGTGGTATGTTTTTGTATTCGAAAGGTACATATATAAGTATACGAGGTTTAATGATTATGCGACGGTATAGTTACGGCCTACCAGCATGTGAAATTTTCCATTCCAAGCCCTATTAGCATGTAATTAGACCATAAAGGCCCAATAACATGTAAGAGGGCAATTTAGGCCCAATAGGCCTGTAAATGGGCCACAAAAGTCCAATAAACATGTCATGGAAAACATTGGGCTCAATATACACTTAAATGGGCCCTTAGGGCCCAATGACCAAGTAACGTGAATATTAGGCCTAATAAATAGTTATCGACGTATTTCGTTCATTTGTTTTATTCCGTTTTTTGTTTTTGCTCAATGTTTACTAGATTGATGATAAGAAGCTTTCTTTTTGTAAAAATGACATTTTTGGCCAATAATCCTCCCATTTTTAATTAAGGCCCAAAGTTTTGTAAAAATAACACTTTAGTCCATAATTTATAAAAAATTTGCAACTTTGTCCCAAATATCTGAAAATTTACAGTTTTAGTCCAAAAGTATATATTTTGACATTTAAGACCTAGTTTTGCATAAAAGTGCATTTTCAGCCCTTGGTTTGTAAAAATTTACACTTTCGGTCCAATTTTGGAAAAATTTACATTTTTGGTCCAATTTGAAAATAAATGTTATTTTCACCCCTAAATCTGGTTTATTTACATTTATGACCCAAATTTTACTCAAATAACATTTCTAATCCCAAAAACTTCATTTTTCTTGTAAGTTTGGGCCCAAACCGTGATGTCTAAAAGTTTTGGCCCATTAAGCTCAAATTTGCATTTTTGGCCCTTTTTAAAGTATGTTTAACACAAAAATACCTTTTATACATGTAGGAACTGTTTGGTACCTATAAAAACATAAATGTCACTTTTTGTCCTTATCTTTTGTTTTCTTGATAATTTTGACCCTTAACAAAGTTTTTGCCTTAAATTTTGTATCTTAAACATCTAACACTTTTAACTTGATAGTTTGATGTATATAATGTCATAGTTCTTAGATCTTTGCTAAATAATACTTAAAATTTCGAGATTTGCTAAGATTTAACACAATTTTACCAATTAAACTAAGAATTCAAACAAAACATGCATATAACACATTGATCCACACATTTTACTTGCATTCTCCCCCAAAATCATATGAAAACCGAAAACAAGGGGGGGTATGAACTCACCTTTGCTTGATGTTTTGGTTTTTGAAGACGAATGGACAGAGATGAAGTGAATTTTGGCCCTAGCAAACTCCCTTGAGTAGTTTTCGAACTTAGAGGTTTCTAATGAGTTAGATAATGAAAGAAGGTTATGTAAGAAAAGGTTTTTAGCATTAAGATGGATAATATGTGTTTATATATACTAAACACTTACCAAGAAGTTGAAACCTTAAAGACTACTCTTGAAGCACAAACAAAACCTTGAGATCTTGGATGAAAGAAGATGATGATTTTAGAGATGTTTGGAGAGGATTTTTTTAAGTGTGTGTGTGTGTGTGTTTTGGATCTCGGCCAAGAGTAGAAGAAAAGAGGGGAGAGAGTTGGTAAAGTGACTTGCATGGAAGTATGGGGGTCCTTGCATGGATATATGTTGAACATTATGGAGGTGGCACCTCCTAAGTCAACTCTTAATATATTTCCTTTTTTTTGTTTATTTGATGTTGGGCTGAGATTTTTGGGCCAAGAGGGTAGGGATGGAATAGTTGAGCCCATTAACTTAGTTAGGATCTTTGGAACCTAAACATAAAATTTTCGGCCCATTGGGTCCTTGGAAGCACTCACGGCCCAAATAGAATAAAAGGATGGGTTTATGGCTCACTAAGGTTAATTGGATTAGATATGGCCCATTAAGGCCCATTAGGGTTAGAACGAACCATTCTAGGCCGAAATGGTCCAAAATGTTATATATTTGTGAATTGGGTCTAATTAGAATCCAAATAGGGTTTTCCTATCCAAAATAATTGAATTAGATGCTTATTGGTCTATTAGGCCCAATAAGGAAATCCTAGCCCAATATGGACTCAAACCGGGGTTCTTACGGTTTCCAGATCCTTTGTTGAACATAAAAGGTGAATTTTAAATGAGCATTGGGTGATATTTACTTAGAGTATATGTTTTACAATAGTTGAATGATTACACAGGACTAGAATTTCCTAGCTAAAATGCTAGTTGTGACAGTTCAGAGCTTGTGGAGCTCCAGATTATCATGGGGCTAGGGACCTCTTTGCTAGCAGCAGGTGGTTGGCTGACGTCGCTAATGCCTTCCATAGTAGCCGCTGTCCCGAGAGGGAACAAGGTCCGACTTGCTTCCTACCTCCTGAAGGACAGAGCACGTGATTGGTAGGAGGTTGGACACACTATTGGAGATGATGCCGCTACTGATGCGATAAGATGGAGTGGCTTCTCGACCAGGTTCAGGGCCAAGTTTGCACCAGTGATTGAGGTGCAGCAGCTAGCACGAGAGTTCCAAGACCTCCACCAGACTACTGAGACTGTGGCAAAGATCATTGCCAAGTTCTGGGAGAGTGCTTTATTGGTACCGCAGTATGCAACATACGAGGAGATGAAGAAAGTAAGGTATCATGATATGTTGTGGAATGATAGCAGGAAATTTATGAGTATTTCAGGGTGAGATACCCTAAATGATATGATTTATAGAGCTGGGAGCGGGAGATTGATTTGGAGCACATTGGGAAGAGGAGACCAGATCAGGTGCATATATTGGAGGGTCCCGAGAAGAGACCCAAGATTTCAGATCAACTTTTAAGAAGCCAGCAGGGCCGGAATAGTGCATCACTTGCTGGAAATTGCACGATAGAGTTTTTCGTCCCAACGTTTGGGTAAGTGTATCTCTGGGTTTGTTTTTCTGCTTGTGTTTGGGTTATATCTTCAAGTGATGTTATATGCCATTTGCATGCTGTGAATTATTAGTGGTTAGCGAAAGGTCATTTCCCTATTTGCGGTTGGGAGTTACAATGTCATCTTGGTTTATGGTTAAGATCGGTTTAGGGGTATTATGTGGAAGGTCTATGGTTAGGGTTCCGCAAGATGGGTATTCAGTAACTGTTATTGATTGGTTGATGGAGACGCTAGGGGAAGTGGCTCATTGCTAAGGTATTGGTGGGAGCATCTGTCTTTTGCTCTTCAAGATTCAAGTGTGGTATCATTTCAAGCATTCGGAGTTATCAGTATTGATGGGGATCAGAAAGTGTCCAACTAGTCTTCAGAGGTTATATGGTATTTTAAGTTCGGCTAGTAATGGATCGTTAGCATTAGTAAGTGCCAGTTATCAACAGATCGATCATTGGAAGGTAGGAAGGATCGGAAGTCCTTCCATTTCTCGTTTGTCGTGGAGATTTAGTCGTATCAAAGTGGGGGAGAACCGTTCAGGTGCCTATGACAGAAGCAAGCATGAAATTGGGATGAGTTTGTATCCCCATGAGGAAAGGAAAAGGTGGCCCGAGTGGCTGCCTGTATGGGGGATGATGTGAATTGGAAGTTCGGGAAACTTCCCGACTTTGGGGACCACATCTGATTGATGTGTAGCAGAGTATGGGGAACAAGGTTGAGGATCCCAGTCAGGACATAAGTTCAGTGTAGGAGGTTAGACCATGTGTGTGCTCGACTTTGGGTGTGATCGGATTGGTAATCAGCGGTAAGACCATGGTCAATAATTGAGTTAGCATGGGAAGTGATGTAAGACTGTTGGATAGTCGTAGCATTCACCAGCGACCAGATTGTAACGCCCTATTTCTGGTATGTGATTTAAATAAAGTAATTTTCATTTCTTAAGGAGTACTCGACGAGTCAGTAGCCCGACCCGTCGAGTAGAGACGGGATTTGCACGCGGTTTAAGTTGGCGACTCGACGAGTCCATATTCGGACTCGGCGTGTCTGCCAGTCTGGATGAAACCCTAATTTCAAGGGTTTGCACCCTATTTAAACAAGTTTAGAGCCCCAAACCAGCCTCCTTCACTTCCCAGAGACTTATTCCTGAAACCCTATCCTCCTTGAAGTGTGTGTGAGTGATCTTTACCTTGTGAAGGAACTTTTGGTGTATGTTGGAGCAAGGAGAAGAAGGAGAAGGTAGAAGATTTCAAGGAAGATGAAGAAGAAGATCCATAATACACTCCTCTTTGGCCTTCCCTTTTGGTAATGAAGTTTCCATCTTGATTATTGTGCTAGTAGATCTAGTTTGTCCCCTAATTGTTGGTTTTAAGCTCAAAAACCCCAAATCCTTTGTGATAAAGCCTTGTGATCGAGTCATATCTCAGATCTAGCCTCTCTTGAGATCCAGAAGCTCAAGGAGACCACCTTTTGGCAGCCATGGCTTTATTTTAGTCAATTAAACCCCCCTTAAGAGCAAAGTTTGAGTGTTATTGCTTCATTTCATCTTAGATACACGCAAATTTAACAACTTTACGTGTTCAGATAGTCCCAAAAGCTTAGATCTACGAATTGGATGCACTAAAGTTGATTAGAATCGACTGTATGGAATCTGCATGCAAAGGACTTGGCGAGTTGTTTTTCAGACTCGACGAGTCGAGTTGCGAGTCCCCGAGTTTTCCCCGTTTGAGAGTTTAGGGTGGAACCAGTGAGTGGGAAATGGAATCAGTGAGTTAGAGCTCAGATCCAATAATGGAGGGACTCGACGAGTCTACGCTCTGACTCAGTGAGTCCAAGGCGATCTTCATACCTCAAGAACAGACTCGACGAGTTGTTCATACAACTCGGTGAGTCGTAGACTGGACGCATTCATAGAATGAAGGAGGACTCGATGTTTGTATCGAAGAAGAACTCGTCGAGTCTTTTCTAAACTCGACGAGTTGAAGCGAGTAAAGGATTAGAAAAGGTGTTAGGGACTCGGCGAGTTGGCGGCCCAACTCGGCGAGTCCGGTCAACTGAAAATTGACTTTGACTAGGAAGTTGACTTTGACCAAGGGTAAAATAGTCATTTTACCGTGGGGCAGTTATCAGTACCTGATCTAGTGTTTATGGGTGTAACGACCCAAATTTCACGTCCAAAAATTTCGTTTTTAAATCAATGCTTTGGAAAACATTTGTAAATAAAGCATTGTTTGATCAAGCGATTTCATAACATACATCATGTCTAAAACCAAAATATGAAAACAACCAAACATCAGAGTACAAATCCCAGAACAAGTTCGTAAAGCGGAAAACAGTGTATGTGTGTATGATGTGCCGCTCTCGCGCCAGCTCCTTCCCCTTCGATGAAGAGGTACTTGAAACCAAAACTGAAAATTGTAAGCACGAAGCTTAGTAAGTTCCCCCATCGAACCACATACCATACAACCACATAACATACATATATTGTCAGGCATATCTGGGTGCCCGACCTACCCTTTCGGTCCTCTCGACCGGATACTGGCTAGCATATCTGGGTTCTGGCCTCCCCTTCAATCCTCTCGACCGGATACTGGCTAGCATATCTGGGTGCTGGCCTCCCCTTCGGTCCTCTCAACCGGATACTGGGGACTATTTTACCCCCATACTACTACCACATAACACATATCACATAATCTATCTAGCATGGCTGGGCATGACTACCCCTTCGTCCCTATCGACCGGTAATCTGGGGACTAACTCCCCTACTGTCACTAGTACATAGCATCATATCATACTAGCACATAACATATCCGGTAGTAGCAAACCTAGATGAATATCACTGAGACAATCATCTAATCATACAACTCCTACTGATGGGCCGACATTGTGGCCATAGATCCACTGCTACTAGAAGGTAACTCACCTCGAAGTAGTTGCTGATCTGTGTGGGAACTGTCTATCTGCTACTGTTGTTCCGGAAATCCTCCGGCTGTAATTCCCACAAAACAGTCCGTCAAACACTGCTAACTGTCCTTAGGGTAAAATGACTATTTTACCTCCGACCAAGTCAAAGTCAAAGTCAACTACCAGTTGACCTGACTTGCCGAGTTGGCTCGCCAACTCACCGAGTCCCTATCCTTCCATTTGTTCTTACACTCATTTCTACTCGTTGAGTTAGGCGATGACTCGACGAGTTTTCATTCTAAATGGACACTAACTGAATCTTCATCCGACTCGCCTAGTTGTATGAACAACTCGCCGAGTTCATCTTCAACTGATAAACAGGTCTAGTCCTTGGCTCGCCTAGTTGTATGAACAACTCGTCGAGTTCATCTTCATCCATAAGAAGATTGCCTTGGACTCGCCGAGTCTGCTCATGCACTTGTCGAGTCCCATGAATATCCTGAACAATGGCTTACTCCAGGACATTGGGTCACCCTTTGTGACCCTCTACAGTCCTTCTAACACCCAACTAAGTTCTTTAGACCCTTAACAGATATGGGACTTTATGCCTTGGACTCGCCGAGTCCAATCTTGACCAACTCCATGCAGTCAATTTAAATGAGATCTAACACACCAAAACCATAGATCTGGCCTCCTAATGCTCACTTTATACATAAAGTTCCAAACTTGATGCACATGCATGGGGTTTTTAGCTAAAAAAATTCATATGAAGTGTCCTACAATGTGCATGGGGCTCTCATGGCACTAAAGTTGGCACCTTTATGCCATGAGACCCCTGTGCGGATTCTGTCCTTAATTCCGTTATTGATGGGGCGACTGGTGAATTCCGATAAATTAGGTCTGTAGAAGGTTATATTCTTTCTTTCTATCTGTTAGTCATATGTTGCCTCCTCTGCGTGATCGAAGGATCCGACCTGGACTGTAACATATGCAACTCTATTTCTCTGCATCCTCTATCTATGCAATTCTTTCTATCTGTTAGCCGTATACTATCTCCTTTGCGTGACTCACAATCCGACCTGGTACACAATATATGCACCATTCTACTTCTCAATCCCTCTAAAACTTCAGTTAGTCATATGTTTCACCCTCCGCGTGATTGGAAGAGATCTGACTTGGGTGTATAGCATATGCATTCTAAATCTATCTTCACTCTTAATGATTGTCTACTCACCCGATGTAAGGAGTATTCTGGAAGTCCTTGATTACTGGAGCATATCAGGAAGCGGGAAAGATGTTCCAGTACAATTAAAATTGACCACTCGAAGATTGTCTATAGATCTCGCTGCTCAATTTAGGTGGACAACAATATCCTTGGTCCTCGTCAGCTGAATGGTCCTTAAGAAATATTTTCTAGGAACTTAGGATCATTTTATCTTATAACTAATAGTATGTCCTAA
This sequence comes from Lactuca serriola, assembly GCF_051521515.1. Classification (NCBI taxonomy): domain Eukaryota; kingdom Viridiplantae; phylum Streptophyta; class Magnoliopsida; order Asterales; family Asteraceae; genus Lactuca; species Lactuca serriola. Next base: position 13,920,874 of record NC_136412.1, on the reverse strand, counting down.
TTTTGTCACAATTTTTCGTGTTTAAGTGGACAACAATACCGGCGATCGACCAGACAAAGACGTGAAGATAGTAGGTACCAACAAGTGGATAAAGGTTGTCTAAAAACTTTGATCCCAAATCATTCTTAAAGTTAGATATCATTTTATTTTTGTTAAATTTGTTCATAGTTTCTTCTAATTTAAATATTAGGGGAGAATTAAAAAAAATTAATATATATATATATATATATATATATATATATATATATATATATATATATATATATATATATATAGTGTTATTTATGTTTTATTTCTTGTTCAAGAAAATCAAAAATTAAAAAAATATATATATTTTTGTTTCTGTGCTAAGTTTTCTTTTAGTTTTGTTTTGTCTTGAAAAATGATTTTAGGTATAGATAAGACTCATGAAGTTTGTGTCGAAGATTTCTGAGCCAAGGCTTCATCTGTGAGCATCGAAGAATTCGCATTCGAAGGAGCAAGAAATGAAGATTATTCTTTCGACATTCAATCTTTCAACCCCAGAAGCAAGGTGAAGCAGAAATTGAAGATTATATGACGGATTACATTGAAGCCTCCTCAATCAATCTGTTGCTATCTTTGTACCCGCTGAAGTGATCCCGAAGATTAGTTCTCTCTGATGTTCTCTCTAAAGATTCTCAAGCTGAAAGCGCTATCTTTCAAGAATCAGTACATCTAGCCTCCTCACCCGACGTGCGTTCAAAGCCAAGTTCCCATTGAAGATTAACAAGAAAAGCCAGCTACTTTTTAGGGGGAGCTTGTTGGGTCATTTAAGAAAAGAAAAGAAAGCTATAAACCAAGGGGGAGATTGTTGGGTCAAAAATATGGTTTATACTTTGTTTTTCTAGGAAATTGTATTTTTATGTAATATCATATAGGTGTTTACGACCGTAAACCCTGTTTACGGCCCATGTTTCCCGTGTGTATATATATAGGGATGAGGGGAGCGAGGAACGATTGATGAACACTAGAGGAGATTAAGTGTGTGCATTTGAAGGTGTTCTAGATAGAGAGAAAAGAGAGTGTGTGTTAGTGTGTGTGAAAACTTGTATCCGGATCTTCATTCATATCAATACATACAAGATTCATCTTCTTCTTCTTCTCCTTTTCTTCTTATTGTGATCTGGCATCATCCGTTTGATTTGGATTCCGCACCATCAAACGGATCTGATTGATACACATACATTTTTGGGGACTTACATCTAGGAGAGTGTTAGGGACAAGGGAGGCTGAGTTAAGGCGTTTATATAGGGAGCAAACCCTCAGATTTTGGGTTTCACTCATCCAACACCTACTCGTTGAGTCAGTCTCCTGACTCGTCGATTCGATCACTTAAAATGTCCATGCGAAACGCCCCTACTCGACGAGTTGATCCTCCAACTCGTTGAGTCCCAGAGAAAAACACATGATACTTTGAATAAAAAGGCATACTAGGAAAGAGGTGTTACTACTTCGGTCTGATGCAGTTTCCGGACTTCAATCCGATGCCGAGGGCAAGGCCCTGGTTAGTTCCGGACTTCGGTCCGATGCAGAGGGCGAGGCCCTGGGTAGTTTCCGGACTTCGGTCCGATGCAGTTTCCAGACTTCGGTCCGATGCAATTTCTGGACTTCGGTCCGATACAGTGGGCAAGGCCCAATATGTGCTTTATGTGTTATTGTATGGTATGTGGTAGTTTGGAGGGAGCTCATTAAGCTTCGTGCTTACAGTTTCAGTTTTGTTTCAGGTACTTCCGCTAGTAAGGGAAAAAGCTTGGGATGATGACATGGCACACACCACAGTTTCAGTTAGCTTGGGAGTTCACTCTGATATTTTGACATATTTGACACGGTTTTTGATTTGATCTATCTTGATATGATATTTTGACACACATGCTTCGTGGTTTGTTATATGACATTTGTATATTATGGTTTTAGTTATTTTTTCAAATAAAAAATTTTGGGTGGTATTTTTGGGATGTTTCACAGATAGCATGAAAGTTTTTATAAGACTGCGGGATAGCCGTAACATTCATCAGCGACCAGATAGCGTGGGGAATGTGGTAAGACTGCAGGGTGGCATGTAGCATTAACTAATTGGAAGATAGAGTAGAAACGTTGTAAGACTGCGGGGGTGGCCCATAGCATTCGTTAGTTCTCCGTTAGTATAGTGGTATAGTAATACTACAGGGTGACCCGTAGCATTCACTAGTGATCAGTTAGTATGGGAGTAGTATAAGACTGCGGGGTGGTCCATAGCATTCATCGACCCCTATTCGATAGTGAGAATGTGACATATTGGTGATTCACTCACAGATTCCTTCAGATGATTTAGGCCAGGGCGGGTCTTCCGCACGAATGTGAGTAGGCCACAGTATGGTCGGATTCGAGAAACGGAAGGTCGTTGGAGACCAAGCACGATGTAAGAATATGATTGTTCTGGTAGCATTCACTTTTCGTATTAGATTCGATGGCGACAGGTAGTCAGACCGTTATGACGGGGAAGATCAAAATGAATAATGGAGCCATGAGTGGCAATATGGTTGGGGAAGATTTCAATAACCGAAGTCCTCCTCGGAAGTCGCGTAGGGCGACTGTGAGGTTACTCTTGGCTCAACAATTGGGCAAGAATTCAGTATTCCAAATAAGTTGGGGACCAGGGAGGTCTCGGTTGCCTTTGGAAAGAAGATAGGAGGCAGCGTGATGCTTCGGGAAATAGTAGTAACTTGGGGATTCATGTGTGTGTAGTAGCTTGTTGATCGAAAGTTCCAAGTCACTTGCAATTGGATTAAATAATCTCAGAGTAATTGATTTGACCCTGTTGTGCAGCTCTCATCTGAGTCTAACCGTTGCAGGGATGAGTCTTTTACTCGAAGGATTATCTGAGTCTCTTATCAGGTATAAGTGATCTGCAAGGATAGTTTATCGGTGATTATGTTTCCAACAAAAAATCCCTAATATCAGAAGCTGAGTACTCAGTTAGGAAATTTATGGGATGGATTCAACTTTGGTTCAGTATGGGCGTCAGTCAGGGAGTCATACCATCTCGATATTTCAGATTTCAGAATGAGTAAATGTGATTATGTTGGAAGGAATTCATTCACCTTCGGGTTGTAGAGCCCTGTGAGGGTTGGTTTTGGTTGACTTGGGAAGACTGTGGTATGCTCGGGGTTGTGGTCGTATTGCTCAAGTTGTTGGGTGTGTCAGGAATGGTAAGGAATGATTTCGAGGACAATATCTAATTTAACTGGGGGAGAATTATAGCATTCCGTTTGAAATTAAGTAACATAAGTAAATAAATAATAAAGCCTGACCCCCGATATCGGACTCTGTCCGATGCCGGGCGGGGCTTGATGGTGGACATTGTTTGATGTCGGGCGGGGCTTGATGAAGGGGCGGGCCCACGATATGTTTATATGTGATTATGCGTATGGCATGTGGTAGTTGGTTATTTGTTTATGTGCATATGTCGACATATGTCAACAGAAAGTTGACAATGACCGTTGACTTTGACCAAGTTTGACTTTAGGTCTTTTAGGGTATTTTGAATAGTGGATTGAGACTTGGTCCTTGTTTGATGTATATGTGACTTGTAGAGCCGGTATTTGCAACAGTGATCAGTTCAGCTATCTTTTGGGCTTTGAGGTGAGTTTTCCTCATTGTACTCGTGGGTCGAAGACACCAATGTCGGCACACTAGATTTTGTTATGTATCCTTGTGTATAGGATGTTGCTATGTTATAAAGATCTGTTAGCCTGGTAGATTTGTAAGATTTCATGTGTTAGTTGGTTATTTGTTTATGTGCATATGCCGACATATTGTGGTTTGATTGAGGCGGCCCTGTTTTGTGTTGAAGGCCAAGATACTCAGGCGGTCTAGTTGATATTGTAGGCAAAAGGGGGAGATCCAGTAATACTTTAGGCCCAAGGAATTGGTCCAACTTATTATGTAGGCTCGGGAGCAGTCTGGTTTTTAGCTGAAGGCTCGGTGACGGTCCAACCTTGTGTTGTAGGCCTTGTTTGCGTGCATTGTATGTATTTTGCTTTGTGGGGTATTTGGGGGGAATTAACAAATTTTGTCTTACAGATGTTGATTTCATGGTTTCAGATACATCAGATGATGGGGAAAGGCGAATGCGAGATTGTACATATCATAATGAATTTATGTTAAGAGATGTTTTTGGATACTCCGATTTTTATGACTATGTGTTAGAGACAATGTTTTGTACGGCGTATGGTTTATGAATGATTTTTGGGACATTACAAATACCAGTTTGCATTTGATGTATAATTTTTTTTGGAAACTTTTTTGACTAAAAAAAACTTATGTAATATCTGATATGGTGTCAAAACAAGTTAAAAAAAACATCATTGCTGAAAATAACAATTTTAATAGCAACATAGTTTCAAGTATGATGCAAATTCAAAAATAGCTTCATATATGTCAACGTACTTGAAAGTAAAATGTTATTTTTTGCAGTTACCCCAATCATTAAAAAAAGCAATATTCTATCTTTATTTTGTCAATTATACTATATTTTTTTACATTTTTTTTCGTATTTTCTTATTAACACTGAAATAAGCACAAAAACTCAATAACTATGATTTTTATGCTATGTCATACAGAAAGATTTCTAATTTATAGATACTTTTTGATTGTTGTGGTAAAAATATTCGATTTTAGCATCCCATGTTCGTAAAAGAGAACCATATATACATTTATTAATCTTGAAGCCTAATGAAATTCATCAAAATTGATACAAAATGATAATTTTGACCATAAAAGTCAGCGTTTACCATCAATTTCGAAATCGATTTCAAAACTAAAGTTTGATTTTTGTTGAGATTTTTAATAGGAACCTCACTTTACAAAGAAGGTTGAATTGAAATCCAAGCTTCATGGGGGCAAATACAAACGAGAAACACGTTTAAAGAGAAACTACAATTTCTGAAATTCGTTATCGGATTCTTGCGAGGGATATTGAAAATTTTGAAAAATCTATAAGTATCTCTACTAACTGAAAACCATCCATCCAAAAAACCTAAATACCTTTTTGTTAGATTACTTTATGTTCAGAAAATTCTCTTCGTTGTCAAATCAAGTTGTTAGATTACTTTATTTTCAAAAAATTTACTCCGGTGTCTAATCGAGTCCATTTCTTGACACTTTTATTTGTCTGGCGGCCTCTTGGTAAGTCATTGATTCCACGACTATCCACCGTCGCTACTGGTTTCTTCGTCGGTTGTAGTGTTTTGTATGTCAAGGCTCAACTTCTTAGTTGCTCTTGAACATCACAACTTAATTATCAGATATATTGTCTGTATTTTCACACTTCGAAATTCCGTCTACCAATTCAATTTACTATATGTGTTCTTCAATATAGGGTGTATTTCACTATTTTGTGTACCCGATAAAAGAAAATGATGTAAAAACTTCCTCTGTATCTATCTATTCCACTGTGAGTTTATAAAAAAAATATATGTTATACTGTAGGTATTAGTTTTAAAGAAAAAAATTATTAATAAACTTTTTTACCAATATATATCGATGTTATATATAAATTTTTTTTTTCATAATAAACTTTATAACCATATATGCAGCTTGTGTTGAAATAATATTGAAAATGACCTCATAATAGTTGATTATGAAGCATCTCCTTCGGCAAATTGGGCCATGATCCATTTTCCTAGCGGGCTGAAAAGTCATATATTTACTTTTTAATCATTTAAGCCAAAAGATAATATGCGAAGGTTTACGTGTCCCTATTTGCTTTTGTTTAACTGTCCCTATGAAACATGGTTCTAAATATAACGCTCACATTTTCAGAATTTTAGCTACAAAAAGTTATAAGAAACTTCCCATATGTAAAAGATGCAAATGTGTTCCACAAACCAAATTAAGAGCTGTTTTTTCCTCCAGAAAGCCCCATTAAGCGTATGTTTAAGATTATGGTAACTTTGACTGAAGCAAGAACATTATATGTTATTTTTATATGCAAAAAACAAACACATTTTAATTGACTTAAGCGTCCGTAAAGGAAAAAGCTATAAAAAAATATTAATTATTTTAACTTTTAATACGTTTAATGACTTAAACTTATACATGAAAAGAGGCCAATTGAGTATTCCATACCAAATGTTTTTCACTATGGTAGTTTTTGATTTGGATTGACAACGGTTTTTTCATACCTTAGTAGTTGGGTTTGCTTTTTAGCTAGCTAAAACATCATTCTATTTTTTACAATGAAATTTCTTTTTAATTAATTTAAAATACGTTTAAATCGGCGATGTACTATTGTTGTATATTAAAATACGTTTAGAGATCTGTGGCCATTTTTTGGGCATCTTAGACCGAATAAATTTTGATTCAGACTAGCATTTTGTCAAATAAAAAGTATATATCCACAATCGGATGAACAAATCGGAAACTTCAAGAAAACGTTTGGTTTTTTTTTATTAAGATGTAACAAAAAGTTAAACAAAACTCGTTGAAACATAAAAGTTTACAAGCAATCAATATATAATAAATATTTGGAATTTAAGAGTAGACAAAACATTTAAATAACGTTGGGTTTAAACTAGAGATTATATGTTTTAAAATTGGAGATGATATATTTTGTAATTTATGGTTATTTCGGTATGAAGTTAAAATTGGATCATTTCCTATAATGCTCATGACCAGGACTACATGGTTAAATATGTGAATAATTTGTATTTCCCATAATTAGGCGTTAGGCCATTAGCACATTCATAAAATGAAAATTAAACCATAGAAATTTAGCACCAACTTGAATACAAAAGAAAAAAACCAACTCCAATAAACACTCAAAGTTTCCACTTTGGACTCAACCTCAATATGGTAACCCATATTAGATAAAAAGTAACTTGCATGATCAGAAATAAAGAGTCAAATGTATCTCAAACCACAAGATCAAACAAAATCAAGCATCCTAGTAGCTTACCACTATCATGGATTTCTGGAGTATTGTAACAACTTCATTAATTTGTTAGTCAGTTACCTCAGCAGGTGGCATCATCTGAATGCTGTTGGGTATTCCCCTAAAGTCCAATTGAAGTCCCAGCTGTTGACATGCAATGATCAGTGAATGCGCATTCACCTTCAGCTGAATAGTAGCAACAAGACCAACTGATCTTATGCCCACAACCTGATGATGCATTCGCAAGTTCTTGGTTAACGACCCCATCAAATAGTTCCCACTTCTCTCGACCTTGTTCAGGTATTCCTGTTGGGATACCATGTTAAGCAACTTCGAGGCATCCAGACAACGTGGTGTGGGCATGAATTGTTTATCCGGCTGATAAAAATGAATGTAGTCAGCAAGTAAGTCGTTGACAACAATGACGCCAATCCCAATGTCGTCTCCAAAGCCAATGAGCATAGCATCCGGTTCAACACCTAATGTTGTATGTGCCCATAGAGATCCGCTACGCCCTAACCCACATTGAACCTGGATTATCAAAGTATATATCGTCAGTTTTTTTTTTTTTTATATTTGTATATGCTTATATAGTTTAATAGAAACATAAATATACCTAATCCATCACAAGAAGTGTCTTGGAATTGTTACAAGCACTCCTCAAATCGATCAAGTCTTTTTGTTGAAACCTATATATGCCACCCAGTCCTTGTAAGGGTTCTAGGAACACAATCTGAAACTCTCCTTCGTCAACTCGGTTAATTAACTCCTCAATTTGAATTGGGGGTGGACTTGAGTTAGGGATGTTGATCTGTAACACCCAGTTACAAAAAGACCAAGAAAGAAATTAAAAGCTCTAAGTCATTAGTCAACTCGTCGAGTCTAGAGAGGAACTCGACGAGTCGGAGCAGGATCCGGGGGATCGATTTAGTAACCGACTCGGCGAGTCGGCAAAGAGGACTTGGCGAGTCCGGTCTGAAGAGGGAAACCCTAAATCCGGGACTTTGTGCACTATTTAAGCATCTTATTATCTCCATTAGGGTTTCTTATAGCCTCTCTTATCCAGAATACGAAACCCTCAGCCTCCATTGTTGCATATTCAAGTCTCTTGCCATTTGTGGGTGATTTGAAGGAAGAAGGAAGGAAGGAATCACTGGGGCTTCAAGGATTGGCGCTAAATCCAGAGTTTGGGTCACCTTTCAGAGTTATTGAAGGTATTAAGTCGTTACTTTCACCCTTCTTCGTCTAGATCTACCTTGGTTATGAGTTTTGGGGCTTTTATGCCATGTTTAAGAACCAATTCGAGTTAAAAGCCCAGATCTGAAGTTGTTACTGCAGATCTAAGCATATCTTGGCCTAGAGAAGCATAAAGTAACTGCATTTGGGTTGATTGTAGAGCCTCCTTGTCTTAAACCCTAGATTATAGTGTCTTGAGCCTAGATCTCCTTAGCTGCACGTAAAGTTTGCCACTTTACATGAGAAATAGGCTTTAGAAGAATGGATCTACAGTTTGGAGTCCATGCATGACTCAAAAGCCTCTGAATATATATGAAGGACTGAATAGACTCGGCGAGTCCTTCGAGTGGACTCGGTGAGTAGGATGAAGATGGAGATGAACTCGACAAGTTGGATGAACAAGTCGGCGAGTCTGTTGAAGATTGCCTTGGACTTGGTGAGTCTGTTCTTGTACTCGGCGAGTCAAGTCGCAAAACCTCAAACCCTTCGAGTTAAGACTCGGATCAGTGAGTTTAGTGGGGACTCAGTGAGTTGGACAGGACAGGACTCGGAAATCGGTAGACTCGGCGAGTCAGGAGCTGACTCGGCGAGTCAGGAGCTGACTCGGCGAGTCGAGTCGTGAATGAAAGGATTCTGAGCGTATGAACTCGGCGAGTTACTAGGTAGACTCGGCGAGTAGGGTTGACCTGGAAGGTTGACTTTGATCAGGACTTTGACTTTGACCAGAATGGACTTAGTTGACTATCAGAGGACAATTAGACTAAGTGCTATATTGATATTGGTAGCTCGGGGAGCTAGTAGAGCAGCAGTTCAGAGAGAGTTGTTAGACAGCGACCAGAGGGGTTACCAACAAGTTCAACAGTACCAGGTGAGTCTCCTTACTGTTTGTATGGGTCTAAGGCTCCAATGCCGGCCCTTTTAGTTTATGTATGATAGGAAGACCCGGGGGTTAGCCCTAGGCATTATGCATGAAAGACCAGGAGGCGGCTCCTGGCACACGGTATGGTATTATGTGTGGTAGGAAGACTCGGGGGTAAGCCCTAGGCAATATGTATGAAGGACCAGGAGGTGGCTCCTAGAGCACTGTATGCTATTATACCTGAAAGACCAGGAGGTGGCTCCTGGCACACTATCTGTTGATACTTGCATGAAAGACCCGGGGGTGGCCCTTGGCACTTGTCTGTAAGACCCAGGGAGTGGCCCCAGGCTTGACTAAGAAGACCACGTGTGGCCCGTGGCATAATGGCAAGACTATGTTTGGCACATAGCACCTTAGCAAGACTACTTTTGGCATATAGCACCTTACTTGATTATGGATATGTTGGTTATCTATGGCTGTTGGCTATGTATGGCATGTATGGATCAGTTGGGTTGTATGGTATGTGGTATATGGGGAACTCACTAAGCTTCGTGCTTACGGTTTTCAGTTTTGGTTTCAGGTACTCCGTGTTGAAAGGAAGGGATCTGGCTTGACCGCAGCGCATCACACTATGTTTTCCGCACATGAGATCTTTGGGGTTACACTCTGATATGGTTTTATGATAATATGTTTTGATTATTGACACTTTGGTTTGACACGAGATATTACTATGAATGTTTTTACACTGATGGTATTATGTAATAACTTATTTAAAAATGAAATTTGTGGCCTTGGAAATTGGGATGTTACAAGTTGGTATCAAAGCCTTGGTTTGAGGGATTCGGACATACTTTCAGGTGTGTCTGAACTCAAACTGATGATATGGAAGTTTTTTTTAAAAAGGAAAATGTTTTCAAGGAAAAGTTTTCTATGAAAAGAAAGGGTGTGGTGCGTGCATTCAGCCGAGCTCAAGTAAGTTTACCTAAGATACCCATACATGTTGTGATACGATATGATATGATTATGAAAATTGCATGCTAGATTAGGGCTAAGGATCTAGGGAGGATGCCTTATGTGCCTGATATATGTGCTTGAGCTACATGATAGTGCTGATTAGACAGTAGTAGGATAGCCTGTTTAGGTTCTGCCTGAGTTTATGAGCTTATGTCGCATGCTAGTGCAAATTCTTGATATGAGATTATGATTGATGAGTATGTTATGGTTATATCTTTTCCCTTATCCGAATGCAACTTGCTTTGTGCATTGTGGGATTCTGAGTGATGGGAGTTAGCCATTAGGTGAATACATCACGTCACATGTGATCAGGGTTGAATAATCTTAGAGTGTTGGATTTGGCCCTATTGCGCAGCTCTCGTCTGAGTCTAACCGTTGTAGGGATGAGTCTTCTACTCGAAGGATTATACGAGCCTCGTCACATGTGATGGTATTCAGGTGATGGCCAATTGGTATCACAAGGAGGCCTTCAGCAGCTGAGGACTGGTTTGAGTTGAGTCAGACGTTTCCCTAGGGCAAACCTAGGATGAGAGTAGTGTTGGGAGCAGTGTTAGTAGTAGTGAAAGGGACTTGGTGGAGTTGAAGCAACCCTTGAGGAAAGTACGGATAGATGTGAAAGGTAGTATGGGCTTGTACTACTGGAAGCACAGGATCCGTACTCGAGTCAAGGAGGGCTGAGATGGAACCAGGAATCTTGGAAAGTATATGATACCCTGACAACTGTTTGTTCATTACCAGAATGGTGGTCACACGACATGGAGCAGGGGGTTCAGGATCTGGGTCAGGATTGGGCTCGGGTGCAGGGCCCGAGCATGTGGATGATGGGTTACGCGAGTTCATCGTGTACGAGATCACAAGAGGTATCCTTGATGCGACGCCGGTCATCTTCGGGTCGATCAAGGAAGGGATCATTGAGCTGATGGAGGATCACCTCCGAGCTGTCAGGAGCGATTTGGCGTCTGGCCAGGCGAGTACGTGCACACTATCCTTCAAGGACTTCAGAGGGAGTGGTGCGCCAGATTTTCACGGGGTGAAGAACCCCATCGTTGCTAGGAGATGGATCGCAGATATCGAGTCTGCGCAGCCGACGAGCTTCTGTCCGGAGGGGCAAAGGTCCGCTTTACGGCGGGATGTTTGAGAGACAGAGCCAGAGACTAGTGGGAGCCAGTTGGTGATTCGTTGGGAGCCACAACCATTGAGGCTATGACACGGCCCAACTTTGTGACTAGGTTTAGGGCGGAGTTTGCACCAGCGGTGGATCTTCAGCAATTGGCCAGAGAGTTCCTAGACATGAGACAGACGACAGATTTGGTTGCGGAGATTACCGCCATGTTTCGGGAAAGGGCCTTAGTGGTGCCTCAGTATGCAGGGGATGATGAGATGCAGAGGACCCGCTGTCATGACATGTTGAGAGCGGATATTCGGGAGCATGTCAGCTTCTCGGCATGCCCGACCTTGGACTCTATGATTTCCAGGGCGCGGGAAAGGGAGATTGATTTGGAGCACATTGCAAAGAGGAAGTCAGATTAAATGTATACTTTGGAGGGTCCCGGGAAGAGACCCAAGACTTTAGATCAGCGAATAGCAGACCGGCAGGGCCGCAGTCAGTGCAACACGTGCGGGAAACGGCTCGAGGGAGTTTGTCGTTCCAAGGGTTCAGGCTGCTACAAGTGTGGCAGTGATGGTCACGTCAACAGGGACTGGCCACAGGGGGCAAGCCCATTATGTTTTCACTACAATCAGGTGGGTCACAAGAAGGCCGACTGTCCGACGGCGAGGGGAGGAGCAGGGAGTGCGTCTGCCCCGACAACTTTGAGGATTGCAGATGGGTGAGAGGGTAGGGCTTTGCAGTGACAGATGAGGGAGATTTGGATCACAGCAGGGAATGTTGCAGGTATGTATCTATGGCTTTTTGGATTCCATGTGTATTAGGGTTGTTCCTACCCCGAACTCTGGTGATAGTATGTATGAGTTGTCTCTCTGCTTGTATTCGGATTATACTTTCAGAATTGTCTTATGCCAATTGCATACCAGGAACTATTAGTAGCTAGTGCAGGGTCATCTCTCACTTCAGGTTCGAAATGTCCAGTATTATCTCGATTATATTTCCAAAAGCGGTTTAGGAGTGTTGCGTGGAGGACGATGGGCAGGGTACAGGGAGTAGCCCTCCACCATTACCAGGGTTTGGTGGCTCTGGTCTTGGTACTTGGGATAGCTTTGGGAAGCATCAAGGGAAGTGGTCTATCACTGACGGAGTTGCTCTGAGCATTAGTTATTCGGACCTTAAGGGCATTAGTTGGAGCCCAGAGAATTATCAGTATCGGGATGCAGGAGGTGTTCATCTAGTATTCGGTAATCGTACGGTATTTGGAATGGGCTAGTGGTGGATCGCTAGCGACCTCAAGGAGATGGTAGTTATCATGCCTATTGTGCAAGGGATGAAGGAATGGAAATCCTTGGGTTTTTCACGTGCAGTAAAGACTTAGCCGAAGCTAAGTTGAGAAGAAACAATCATGTTATGGGAGCAGCAGCTTTTTTGGAACCGAGATAAGTTTTGCTCTCTGATCGGGAAGGAAGACGACCCAGGTGGTTGTGTGAATTGAGGAAAGTGTGAACTGGAAGTTCGGAAAACCTACCAATTGTGAGATGCATTCTCGGGTTGCCTGATAACCGATTGCAGAAGAATCGGCTAGGAGTTTCAGATAGGACATGCGTACAGATTGGTGGTACTAGGTTGTGCTGATATGCTCGACTATGGGTTAGTCGTAGCATCCACTGGCAGCCAGTCGGGGTGGAAAGGTGTTGTCAGACTACCGGATGGCCGTAGCATTCACCAGTGGTCAGATAGTAAGAGGAGTGTGGTAAGACTACGGTGTGACCCGTAGCATTAGTTTAGTAAGACTGCGGTGTGGCCCGTAGCATTAGTTTAGTAAGACTGCGGTGTGGCCTGTAGCATTAGTTTAGTAAGACTGCAGTGTGGCCCGTAGCATTAGTTTAGTAAGACTGCGGTGTGGCCCGTAGCACTATTTTAGTAAGACTGCAGTGTGACCTATAGCACTGGTATAGTAAGACTGCAGGGTGGCCCGTAGCTTTAGATAACTGGCAGCGCTGAAGTGTTGCAAGACTATGTGGGTGGCCCGTAGCATTCGCTAGTTGGCAGAGCGAGTATAGTGAGGCTACGGGGTGGCCCGTAGCATTCCTCGGTCCCAATTCGCTGGTGCGAATATATCAGGTGTGTGATTCATTGGTCGGGTTTCTCAGATAGTTAAGTTCAGGGCGGGGCAGCCGCCCGGATGTTAGTGGGTCACATTATGTTTGGGTCCGGGAGACGGTAGGTCATTGAAGACCAGAAGTGGCGTAAGACTACGGGTAGCCATAGCTTTCATTGGTAGCTTGGTTCGCGGAGAGTGGGCGAGCGGACGATATCTCCGAGGTAGCATAGGGGAAACCGGTATTCCGGGTAATGGTAGATCAGTAGGGAACATGGCGGTCTCGGTTCATTCGGTAGGCGGATGGGAGTCAACAGGAATTCAGTGAAAAGTAGTGAGTTGATCGGATGATGCTAAGCTGCCCATCGCGAGATCGAATGATCACAGAGTAAAGGATTTAGCTCGGGGACGCCGTTCTTGTCTGAGCCTTAAACATAGCAAAGAGGGATCTGCTACCTGAAGGATTGTCTGAACTCTCACGATTGGGTGGAGTTTTCAGTATTGGAGCATTGTATGGGGGTTATTCCGTGAGTATTGGTATGATGGCCGACACTGGGAGTGACCGGAATTGCGGTTTCAGCAGAGGATCAGTCCTCGAAGGTTTTTGCTTGTGGAAAGTACCTTAGAAAGGCCAGTGTGAGTGTAGAGTAAAAGGGTAAACCCCTTGCGAATCAAGGGTAAGTGTAACAGGAGTATCGGTATGAGTATCGGTTGGATAAAAGTGTTGCACTCTAAGGTAGTAAGGAACGAGTTATTCTGAAGATGACATCTTCAAGGTCTGGATTGGGTGGGCAGAGTGTGTACCTAGTGGTAAAGTGGCGATCGGATGGTAAGGTAGTTGGCTGTGGCAGACTTCAAGGACGAAGTCTAGTTTAAATGGGGGAGTGTTGTATCACCCAGATACAGAAAGAACAAGAAAATAAATGAAAGGCTCTAAGTCGTTAGTCAACTCGTCGAGTCCAGGGAGGAACTCGACGAGTCGGAGTGGGATCCGGGGGATCGATTTAGTAACCGACTCGGCGAGTCGGCAAAGAGGACTCGGCGAGTCCAGTCTGAAGAGGGAAACCCTAAATCCGGGACTTTGTGCACTATTTAAGCATCTTATTCTCTCCATTAGGGTTCCTTATAGCCTCTCTTATCCAGAATACGAAACCCTCAGCCTCCATTGTTGCATATTCAAGTCTCTTGCCATTTTTGGGTGATTTGAAGGAAGAAGGAAGGAAGGAATCATTGGGGCTTCAAGGATTGTCTCTAAATCCAGAGTTTGGGTCACCTTTCAGAGTTATTGAATGTATTAAGTCGTTACTTTGACCCTTCTTCATCTAGATCTACCTTGGTTATGAGTTTTGGGGCTTTTATGCCATGTTTAAGAACCAATTCGAGTTAGAAGCCCAGATCTGAAGCTGCTACTGCAAATCTAAGCATATCTTGGCCTAGAGAAACATAAAGTAATTGCCTTTGGGTTGATTGTAGAGCCTCCTTGTCTTAAACCCTAGATTATAGTGTTTTGAGCCTAGATCTCCTTAGCTACACGTAAAGTTTGCCACTTTACGTGAGGAATAGGCTTCAGAAGAGTGGATCTGCAGTTTGGAGTCCATGCATGACTCAAAAGCCTCTAAATATATGAAGGACTGAATAGACTCGGCGAGTCCTTCGAGTGGACTCGGCGAGTAGGATGAAGATGGAGATGAAATCACCAAGTTGGATGAACAGCTCGGCGAGTCTGTTGAAGACTGCCTTGGACTCAGCGAGTCAAGTCGCGAAACCCCAAACCCTTCGAGTTAAGACTCGGATCAGTGAGTTGAGTGGGGACTCATAGAGTTGGACAGGACAGGAGTCGGAAATCGGTAGACTCGTCGAGTCAGCCCAGTCGCGAATGAAAGGATTCTAAGCGTATGAACTCGGCGAGTCAGTAGGCAGACACGGCGAGTAGGGTTGACCTGGAAGGTTGACTTTGATCAGTACTTTGACATTGACCAGAATGGACTTAGTTGACTTTCGGAGGATAGTTAGACTAAGTGCTATATTGATATTGGTAGCTCAAGGAGCTAGTGGAGCAGCAGTTCAGAGAGAATTGTCAGACAGCGACCAAAGGGATTAGCAACAAGTTCAAGAGTACCAAGTGAGTCTCCTCACTGTTTGTATGGGTCTAAGGCACCAATGCCGGCCCATTTAGTTTATGTATGATAAGAAGACCCGGGGGTTAGCCCTAGGCATTATGCATGAAAGACCAGGAGGCGGCTCCTGGCACACGGTATGTTATTATGTGTGGTAGGAAGACTCGGGGGGTTAGCCCTAGGCAATATGTATGAAGGACCAGGAGGTGGCTCCTAGCGCACTGTATGCTATTATACCTGAAAGACCAGGAGGTGGCTCCTGGCACACTATCTGTTGATTAGCCTAATAGAGTAGTATGTATAGTTGTCTTTGTGATACTTGCATGAAAGACCCGGGGGTGGCCCTTGGCACTTGTCTGTAAGACCCAAGGAGTGGCCCCAGGCTTGACTAAGAAGACCACGTGCGGCCCGTGGCATAATGGCAAGACTATGTTTGGCACATAGCACCTTAGCAAGACTATTTTTGGCATATAGCACCTTACTTGATTATGGATATGTTGGTTATCTATGGCTCTTGGCTATGTATGGCATGTATGGATCAGTTGGGTTGTATGGTATGTGGTATATGGGGAACTCACTAAGCTTCGTGCTTACGGTTTTCAGTTTTGGTTTCAGGTACTCCGTGTTGAAAGGAAGGGATCCGGCTTGACCGCAGCGCATCACACTATGTTTTCCGCACATGAGATCTTTGGGATTACACTCTGATATGGTTTTATGATAATATGTTTTGATTACTGACACTTTGGTTTGACACGACATATTACTATGAATGTTTTTACACTGATGGTCTTATGTAATAACTTATTTAAAAATGAAATTTGTGGGCTTGAAAATTGGGATGTTACATGATCGACAGGGACACATATGTTGCAGACAGCTGTGGGGGTGAAGGGAACCTGAGTAACCTTGAGTAAGCTCCAGTAAACATCATTGCTTCATCCGACAAAGGGGAGTTGTACAACATCCCCCCTCTTGCAAACGATGCACTTGAGATCATATCCTTAAAGAGATCCTGCAATCAAAAAAACTTATGACCAGGATAGCTAGCATAATTAGATAAAAGCTCACCTGGCTTTCCGATATAGGATCGGAAGAAACGAAGTATTGCTTCAAACGAGGAAATCCTCCGGAGTACGTGAAATCGAGTTCTGCCTTCGCTTTGCCCTGAAATTTTTTTGGTAGGAGCCATAAATATAAAGAAAAGAACCTTTTGAATGTTTCGAAGCACTTCACACTCATTTATACATTAAAAACAAGGGTTTAAGCCTTAAATGAGTTTTTGAGCATAATGGAGTAGTTGAAAAAAATATTTACCATTTTAGTGTCCTTTCAAAAATATTTACCAAAATTGTTTTTTTCTCATTTTCTTTACTTTTTGGTTTTCTTTTCAGTTTTTTTTTTTAAATTTTAAATATCTTTTTATCTTTTTTATTCCACCTTTTTATTGTTTATATATATATATATATATATATATATATATATATATATATATATATATATATATATATATATATATATATATATATATTTTAAATGACAACTTTTATTTTAGTTTTTTTTTCTTTTACTTTTTTACTGTTTTTTTAAAATTACAGTTTTTTAAATCTTTTTTTTTCTGTTTTTTTTAAATATATGTTTTTCTTATACAACCTTTTTATCATCAATTTTTCGCCATAAAAAATTAAAAATACAATATCTTTTAAGGTGCAAATACTCCAACATTCACATATAATATTTTTAAGGTAAAAAAAAAACAAACAAAATCTCAACATAGTTTATTAAAAAAAAACACCACAAAATAAACTCTCACATTGTTTATTACAAAAAGAAAAAACATCACAATTAGCTTGAATTTGAATCAGTTACAAATCTTTACCTGTAAAAAAAAATAAAAAAAAATGAAATAACCACAACAAATACCATAAAAATATTTTTTTAAACTACCTTGGCATAGACGAACATCGTTTTCGGTATGTATATTAAATAAAGAAGAAATGTCAATCTTTGTGGAATTTGTAGGCAACCGGGACATAATCTAAAATAATGTCCGTCTATGCCAAGGTACTTTAAAAAAATATTTTTATAGTATTTGTTTTGGTTATTTTCTCTTTTTTTTACTGGTAAGGATTTGTTACCGGTTCAAATTCAAGCTAATTGTGATGTTTTTTTTCTTTTTGTAATAAACAATATTGGAGTTTATTTTGTGGTGTTTTTTTAACAAACAATGTTGAGGTTTTGTTTGTTTTTTTACGTTACAAATATTATATGTGAATGTTGGAGTTTTTGCGCCTTTAAAATATATTGTATTTTTAATTCTTGATGGCAAAATTTTGATGGTAAAAAGGTTGTATAAGAAAAACAAATATTAAAAAAAGGAAAAAAAACAGAAAAAAAAGATTAAAAAAAACTGTTATTAAAAAAAAACAATAAAAAATGTTAGAAAGCTAAAATAAAAGCTGTCATATAGAAAATATATATAAAAAAAAACAATAAAAAGGTGAATAAAAGAGAAAAAATAAGATATTTAAAATAAAATAAAAAAACTAAAAAAGAAAACTAAAAAATAAAGAAAATGAGACAAATACCATTTTGCTAAATATTTTTGAAAGGACACTAAAATGATAAATATTTTTTTCAACTGCCCCATTATTGTTAAAAACTCAGCCTTAAATATCCGTAGTTTTGAAGGGATCGAAGCACTTCCCACAAATTTATAAATGATAAAGAAGATAAGAAGAAGCAATCTAATTACCTAGGGTCTAGACGATTCACATTGGAACTATATAAACAAAATAGATCTATATCGTTAACAGAGGCTCTGTTTTCCACATTTTCAAAGCACTTTTGTAAACGATAATAGACATTAAAGAATAAGATCATTAATTTTGAAAAGATCGACAAATGATTAGAAAAGACAATCAAATTCCCCTAGGTTCTATGGCCATTAAAGAAAACAGCTCGATATCATTACTACAGGTCTACGACGATAAAAATAAACAGCATTGGAATTATACAAACAAAAGAGCTCGATATCATTACTACAGGCTCTCTATTTTCCACATTTTTATATTCCTATGTATTGAATACTTACTTTGAACTAAATACTTACCGTTAACACATGGAATTTGTTCTTTGTTTCCCCCATTTCCTGGTGTTGTTCTTCACTGCAAGTCGAGCAAAGTTACCGCCGGTGAAGAAGATGGAATTCATGTCAGCTGCTCTGAATGCTATCGCTAGGGTTTCTTTAAACAATTCAAATGATGTAAAATCACCTTGCACCGGGCTGTTTGTCTTATATTAATTTGTTACAAGAGTTGTATATTAATTTGTTACAAGAGTGGTGGTGATCGTGGGGGTGCGTCCGTTACTGCTGTGTCAAAGAGTGTAATAATACAGTACGAACGACCTCATACGTATAAAAAAAATTGTTTTAACGATTTCCTTTTTTCATAAAAATAAAAGTTTCTTACAACCCAACATAAAATTAAGTAAAATCTATATTTCTATGACTTCTTGTTAATATCTAATTTGACTAATCTTGAAAAAAAATACATGACGAAACATTTGAAGAGTTTTTTTATTTGGTTTTTCAAAAACTGAGAACTTCTCAACCCCATACCAACAATATTAAAATCTACAATACGCATAATCTTTGTACAATATTTTAAAATCTTTTTTATATTTAATCTTGAAAAAAAAAAAATACAAAAACCATCAAAATTGGGATCTCGTCGACCCCTTGATAAAAATATATTTCTCATAATTTCTTCTTTAGTCTTCGGAGAAGCAATAAGAACAAAATCAAACTAATTGAATTCTGTGATGCCGATAATGAAATAGATTAAATTATAAATTACCAACAATAAATTTTTTTAAATATAAAAAACACATTATAGAATTAACTGATTTTAAACTAGCCATAAGAAAAGTAATACACCACAAAATTCCATATAAATAGTTATACTATCAAATAACCAAAATAAAAGTAATTGAATAGAACAATACCCATTATAAGTTATAGAAACCTATAATCCGATAAATTATTTCATTATTTCTCCGCGTATGTTGTTTCTGTTTAATCTATAACCTAATAAAATAATAATAATAATAATAAAAAATCATACCCATTTAAAGATTATTTCAAATACACAATATCATTATTCCATTGCACTTTTTTCTCAAGAAAATGATAAAATAAATTATAAAGAAATGAGAAAATAAAAACTTATATGAAACTTGATTTTCAATTTGAGTATCACCCGGTAAACTAATCTTTAGGGTAACCAAATCTAAACCGTCTTTCATAAAAAGTGTGGTTTCGTAGGATAAAACTAGATTTCAGTACCTCCATCGGAGAAGATGATCACCAAGACAATCTTCAGTACGAGCTCAATCTCCCCATAAACCAAGCAAGAAATCTACCTCAGATTAATCGAATAATTTCTCGAAAAACTAAAACCATCTTGAGTAAAACACTCCATTGGACGTCTAAGCGAACAATTGTAACGCCCCAAAAATACCGGCTAAAAATTTCATTTTTAAAACGTAAAAAAACATCATTACAAATCGTTCATAATAATACTTCGTGGCTGAAAACCGGTAATATCATAATAATATTTTAGAGTACATCCCAGAAAATCCATAGTGCGGAAAAACAAGAGTGTTTGTGACATGCTGCTACCGCGCCGGCTCCTTTCCCTTAGCTGAAGAGGTACCTGAAACCAAAACTGAAAACTGTAAGCACGAAGCTTAGTGAGTTCCCCCACTATACCACATACCATATAATCACATAACATACATATATTATCAGACATATCTGGGTGCCCGACCTACCCCTTCGGTCCTCTCGACTGGACGTTGCCTAGCATACCTGGGCGTTGGCCTCCCCTTCGGTCCTCTCGACCGGATACTGCCTAGCATATCTGGGTGCTGGCCTCCCCTTCGGTCCTCTCGACCGGATACTGTCTAGCATATCTGGGTGCTGGCCTCCCCTGCGGTCCTCTCGACCGGATCCTGGGGAACTATTTCTCCCATCTACTACTACCACATAACATGTATCACAATATCAGAATCTATCTAGCATGGCTGGGTATGACTACCCCTTCGGCCCTACCGACCGGATAGCTTGGGGACTATCTCCCCCTACTGTCACTAGCACATAGCATCATATCATACTAGCACATAACATAACACATGTAGTAGTAATTCCTAGATGAATATCACACAGACAATCATCTACATACAACTCCTACTGGTGGGCCGGCATTGTGGCCGTAGACCCACCGCTACTGGAAGGTAACTCACCTCGATGTAGCCGCTGATCTATGTGGGGATTAACTGTCTGCTGCTGCTCCGGAAATCCTCCAGCTATAATTCCCACAAAACACTCAATCAACCACTGCTAACTGTCCCTTGGGGTAAAATGACCATTTTACCCCTGACCAAGTCATAAGCCAAGGTCAGAGTCAACTTTCAGTTGACCCGACTCGCCGAGTTGGCTCTCTAACTCGCCGAGTCTCTATCCAATTGATTGTTTTGTATCCCGTCTCTATTCGTTGAGTTAGGCGTTGACTCGACGAGTTCTCCTTGTAAACTGATGTCCAAGTCCTTCATCCTACTCACCGAGTTGTATGGACAACTCGCCGAGTTCATCTTCATCCGAAGAACACTTTATGTTGTGACTCGCCGAGTTGTATGAACAACTCGTCGAGTCTGTTCTTGATCTAAGAAGGTTGCCTTGAACTCGCCGAGTCAGGGCATTGACTCGCCGAGTTCCTTCATAGATGAGTTCGGCTTCCAACTCACCGAGTCCACCCCGGACTCACTACACTACTCGGCATAACGAAAAAGGGGGAAAACCCGGGGACTCGCGTCTCGACTCGCCGTCCGATGAACAACTCGCCGAGTCGTTACCATGCAATTACTATATGGTCGATTCTGCTTGAATCCAGCTCATGCCATACATAGATCTGTGATCCTGGGGCTTGATTAACACGTAAAGTTTCCAACTTTACGTGTAAATAGACAACAATGAGGGTTTTAGGGTCCGAAATGCACCAAAAGGGTAGATCTAGGGCTTTCATGCAATATGGTTCCAAAAAGGCAGTAGATCTGAGCTCCTGGAGCTCAACCACGCCTAGATCTAAAGGTTAATCAGCTTATTATGAACCCTCAAACATACACAAGCTTGGAAATGGTTCAAGAAGGACTTTAATGGAGCTATAAGGGACAATAAGCATGAAAACAAGGGGGAAATCGAGCCATACCTTAGGGAACACACTGAGATAGCTCAAAGATGCTTGACATCCTCTTCTTCTTCTTGATCTACTCTCCTTCTCACTCCAAAACTTCAAGATAGCACACCAAATGCTTCAAACTCACAAAGAAACAAAGCTTGAACGAGGTATAGGGCTCTGAGGGTGAATGGGGGCGAGATTGGGGCGGAATGAGAGTTTAAATAGGGTGCAAACCCCTGGAACTTAGGGTTTCATCCAACAGCGGTGACTCGCCGAGTCGCCAACTTAAAACGTGTCCCGGGTCCCGAATCTACTCGGCGAGTCGGGCCTACAACTCGCCGAGTACAAGGCTAAAAAAATGCAAACACTTATACAAATTTCCACATACCAGGAATCAGGTGCTACAACGATTCTCCGTGGCTTCTTGTAATCTTGATCCACAAAAGGACATGTACAAACTTCCTTCTTGGTGTCTCATAGTGTATGTGTAGTATGTGTGATTACGTGTTAATTGTTATGTTATACTAAACGAATGTTTGCAAGTTGCGAAAAAAATAATAATATAATTATTAAGATTGATACATATATGTTATTCAAGCTATTTTATAATCGTTATTAATTCCAGGTTAATAATTCTTATAGTAATTTGTTATAAAATGTTTTAATATTTTAAATATAACATATTAAAATTATATCATCTCAATAACTGTTACATATGGGTATACATGGAAATAATATATATATATATATATATATATATATATATATATATATATATATATATATATATATATATATATAGGGTTATGTTATTTTGTTTTTACTAAGGGCGTGTTTGACAAGGAGCTTTTAGAAGCGTTTGGGAGCTTCTAGCTTTTAGCTTTTGACAAAACGCTCTAGTTTAAACAAAAAGTTTCGTTTGACAATACGACCGTTTAGCTTTTAATTTAAACAAAACGCTCCAAATCTAAAAGCTACTTCATGTAGCGTTTAACAAAACGCTACTGAACTTTTGAAATCAATTTCCATAATTACCCTTAAAAATATATTTATATATTTATTTTTAATCAGTTGTCCTTTTATGTAATTTTATATATTTCAAAAGCTTCTAGCTACTTTTGCCAAACACTCATATAATAAATAAAAGCTACAGTTTCCCGCTACCAACTACCTGCTCACGCTACCTGCTACACGCTAAACGCTTCCAACTAACGGCTACTTTTGCCAAACATGCCCTAAGTATTGTGTGCATGTGTAAATGATTCTAGGAAAATCAATTGTGTTAAATTAAGAAAGTGATTTTCTTTTAAAAGTAAATAGAAAAAAATACAAATTAATTGTATTTCATTAATTGACCGGGCATGGAAGGGCAGTATGGTACATTACCTTCATTATTTTAATAGGAAATAATCGTTTATTATCGAAGTGATCCTTCTTCGATAATCGCAAATATCTCGCATACTATCAAAATTAAAAACCCATTACTTTCGGAGATCGAAAAGGATTCTGATTTTGTGTGTTCAATCTTCAAAATCGGAAGAGTCTGTGAAGATTTTTAATATAAATAGTGACATTAAACCCTAGAAGACGGAGAAGGCCTTGGGGGGATGTCTGTTAAACTTATTCTATAAGAATGAGGAGTACACGATCAACTTCATTCAAGTCGAAGTTCAAGAACACAACAGAGACGGCGTTGAATCTTGAAGATGACGATGATAATTTTTGTTCGAAATCTGAAGGTAAAGATTTTTTTATTTTGTCAGATGTTTATTGAGTTCAAATATGTTTTCTACTGTAATAAGTGTATTTAGACTGATTTATGCATGTATGATTTGTGATTTCCAAAAAAAAAGGTGTGATTTTTGTGTAATTCCTTAAGAAAAATAACTAGTTATGGATGTTGTTCTGCTAGAATGAGTTAAGTAGCATGGTATAATGATTTAATATTATGTTGGAATTAATGAATTAATTAAAACATTAACAGTTCTTAGAGAATGATAGACTTTACTTGTAAAATGTTTTGTTAGAGTAGAACTATGTATATGATTGTGAGTATATCCATGGATAGTTGATTATGTTTCAAGAGTCTCAAATTTATATGTATGATATTATGGTAGAAGTCGACTTTGTAGGTAGGATAATTTGCATATGATTAATGAATTAAATTAGGACATTATAAATTCTTAGATAATGATGGACTTTAACAGTACCAGGTGAGTCTCCTTACTGTTTGTATGGGTCTAAGGCTCCAATGCCGGCCCATTTAGTTTATGTATGATAGGAAGACCCGGGGGTTAGCCCTAGGCATTATGCATGAAAGACCAGGAGGCGGCTCCTGGCACACGGTATGGTATTATGTGTGGTAGGAAGACTCGGGGGTTAGCCCTAGGCAATATGTATGAAGGACCAGGAGGTGGCTCCTAGAGCATTGTATGCTATTATACCTGAAAGACCAGGAGGTGGCTCCTGGCACACTATCTGTTGATTAGGCTAATAGAGTAGTATGTATAGTTTTCATTGTGATACTTGCATGAAAGACCCAGGGGTGGCCCTTGGCACTTGTCTGTAAGACCCAGGGAGTGGCCCCAGGCTTGACTAAGAAGACCACGTGCGGCCCGTGGCATAATGGCAAGACTATGTTTGGCACATAGCACCTTAGCAAGACTACTTTTGGCATATAACACCTTACTTGATTATGGATATGTTGGTTATCTATGGCTCTTGGCTATGTATGGCATGTATGGATCAGTTGGGTTGTATGGTATGTGGTATATGGGGAACTCACTAAGCTTTGTGCTTACGGTTTTCAGTTTTGGTTTCAGGTACTCCGTGTTGAAAGGAAGGGATCCGGCTTGACCGCAGCGCATCACACTATGTTTTCCGCACATGAGATATTTGGGGTTACACTCTGATATGGTTTTATGATAATATGTTTTGATTATTGACACTTTGGTTTGACACGAGATATTACTATGAATGTTTTTACACTGATGGTATTATGTAATAACTTATTTAAAAATGAAATTTGTGGCCTTGGAAATTGGGATGTTACAAGTTGGTATCAAAGCCTTGGTTTGAGGGATTCGGACATACTTTCAGGTGTGTCTGAACTCAAACTGAGGATATGGAAGTTTTTTTTAAAAAGGAAAATGTTTTCAAGGAAAAGTTTTCTATGAAAAGAAAGGGTGTGGTGCGTGCATTCAGCCGAGCTCAAGTAAGTTTACCTAAGATACCCATACATGTTGTGATACGATATGATATGATTATGAAAATTGCATGCTAGATTAGGGCTAAGGATCTAGGGAGGATGCCTTATGTGCCTGATATATGTGCTTGAGCTACATGATAGTGCTGATTAGACAGTAGTAGGATAGCCTGTTTAGGTTCTGCCTGAGTTTATGAGCTTATGTCGCATGCTAGTGCAAATTCTTGATATGAGATTATGATTGATGAGTATGTTATGGTTATATCTTTTCCCTTATCCGAATGCAACTTGCTTTGTGCATTGTGGGATTCTGAGTGATGGGAGTTAGCCATTAGGTGAATACATCACGTCACATGTGATCAGGGTTGAATAATCTTAGAGTGTTGGATTTGGCCCTATTGCGCAGCTCTCGTCTGAGTCTAACCGTTGTAGGGATGAGTCTTCTACTCGAAGGATTATACGAGCCTCGTCACATGTGATGGTATTCAGGTGATGGCCAATTGGTATCACAAGGAGGCCTTCAGCAGCTGAGGACTGGTTTGAGTTGAGTCAGACGTTTCCCTAGGGAAAACCTAGGATGAGAGTAGTGTTGGGAGCAGTGTTAGTAGTAGTGAAAGGGACTTGGTGAAGTTGAAGCAACCCTTGAGGAAAGTACGGATAGATGTGGAAGGTAGTATGGGCTTGTACTACTGGAAGCAGAGGATCCATACTCGAGTCAAGGAGGGCTGAGATGGAACCAGGAATCTTGGAAAGTATATGATACCCTGACAACTGTTTGTTCATTACCAGAATGGTGGTCACACGACATGGAGCAGGGGGTTCAGGATCTGGGTCAGGATTGGGCTCGGGTGCAGGGCCCGAGCATGTGGATGATGGGTTACGCGAGTTCATCGTGTACGAGATCACAAGAGGTATCCTTGATGCGACGCCGGTCATCTTCGGGTCGATCAAGGAAGGGATCATTGAGCTGATGGAGGATCACCTCCGAGCTGTCAGGAGCGATTTGGCGTCTGGCCAGGCGAGTACGTGTACACTATCCTTCAAGGACTTCAGAGGGAGTGGTGCGCCAGATTTTCACGGGGTGAAGAACCCCATTGTTGCTAGGAGATGGATCGCAGATATCGAGTCTGCGCAGCCGACGAGCTTCTGTCCGGAGGGGTCAAAGGTTCGCTTTACGGCGGGATGTTTGAGAGACAGAGCCAGAGACTAGTGGGAGCCAGTTGGTGATTCGTTGGGAGCCACAACGATTGAGGCTATGACATGGCCCAACTTTGTGACTAGGTTTAGGGCGGAGTTTGCACCAGCGGTGGATCTTCAGCAATTGGCCAGAGAGTTCCTAGACATGAGACAGACGACAGATTTGGTTGCGGAGATTACCGCCATGTTTCGGGAAAGGGCCTTAGTGGTGCCTCAGTATGCAGGGGATGATGAGATGCAGAGGACCCGCTGTCATGACATGTTGAGAGCGGATATTCGGGAGCATGTCAGCTTCTCGGCATGCCCGACCTTGGACTCTATGATTTCCAGGGCGCGGGAAAGGGAGATTGATTTGGAGCACATTGCGAAGAGGAAGTAAGATCAAATGTATACTTTGGAGGGTCCCGGGAAGAGACCCAAGACTTTAGATCAGCGGATAGCAGACCGGCAGGGCCGCAGTCAGTGCAACACGTGCGGGAAACGGCACGAGGGAGTTTGTCGTTCCAGGGGTTCAGGCTGCTACAAGTGTGGCAGTGATGGTCACGTCAACAGGGACTGGCCACAGGGGGCAAGCCCATTATGTTTTCACTACAATCAGGTGGGTCACAAGAAGGCCGACTGTCCGACGGCGAGGGGAGGAGCAGGGAGTGCGTCTGCCCCGACAACTTTGAGGATTGCGGATGGGTGAGAGGGTAGGGCTTTGTAGTGACAGATGAGGGAGATTTGGATCACAGCAGGGAATGTTGCAGGTATGTATCTATGGCTTTTTGGATTCCATGTGTATTAGGGTTGTTCCTACCCCGAACTCTGGTGATAGTATGTATGAGTTGTCTCTCTGCTTGTATTCGGATTATACTTTCAGAATTGTCTTATGCCAATTGCATACCAGGAACTATTAGTAGTTAGTGCAGGGTCATCTCTCACTTCAGGTTCGAAATGTCCAGTATTATCTCGATTATGACCAAAAGCGGTTTAGGAGTGTTGCGTGGAGGACGATGGGCAGGGTACAGGGAGTAGCCCTCCACCATTACCAGGGTTTGGTGGCTCTGGTCTTGGTACTTGGGATAGCTTTGGGAAGCATCAAGGGAAGTGGTCTATCACTGACGGATTTGCTCTGAGCATTAGTTATTCGGACCTTAAGGGCATTAGTTGGAGCCCAGAGAATTATCAGTATCGGGATGCAGGAGGTGTTCATCTAGTATTCGGTAATCGTACGGTATTTGGAATGGGCTAGTGGTGGATCGCTAGCGACATCAAGGGGATGGTAGTTATCATGCCTATTGTGCAAGGGATGAAGGAATGGAAATCCTTGGGTTTTTCACGTGCAGTAAAGACTTAGCCGAAGCTAAGTTGAGGAGAAACAATCATGTTATGGGAGCAGCATCTTTTTTGGAACCGAGATAAGTTTTGCTCTCTGATCGGGAAGGAAGACGACCCAGGTGGTTGTGTGAATTGAGGAAAGTGTGGACTGGAAGTTCGGAAAACCTACCAATTGTGAGATCGCATTCTCGGGTTGCCCGATAACCGATTGCAGAAGAATCGGCTAGGAGTTTCAGATAGGACATGCGTACAGATTGGTGGTACTAGGTTGTGCTGATATGCTCGACTATGGGTTAGTCGTAGCATCCACTGGCAGCCAGTCGGGGTGGAAAGGTGTTGTCAGACTACCGGATGGCCGTAGCATTCACCAGTGGTCAGATAGTAAGAGGAGTGTGGTAAGACTACGGTGTGACCCGTAGCATTAGTTTAGTAAGACTGCGGTGTGGCCCGTAGCATTAGTTTAGTAAGACTGCGGTGTGGCCCGTAGCATTAGTTTAGTAAGACTGCAGTGTGGCCCGTAGCATTAGTTTAGTAAGACTGCGGTGTGCCCCGTAGCACTATTTTAGTAAGACTGCAGTGTGACCTGTAGCACTGGTATAGTAAGACTGCAGGGTGGCCCGTAGCTTTAGATAACTAGCAGCGCTGAAGTGTTGCAAGACTATGTGGGTGGCCCGTAGCATTCGCTAGTTGGCAGAGCGAGTATAGTGAGGCTACAGGGTGGCCCGTAGCATTCCTCGGTCCCAATTCGCTGGTGCGAATATATCAGGTGTGTGATTCATTGGTCGGGTTTCTCAGATAGTTAAGTTCAGGGCGGGGCAGCCGCCCGGATGTTAGTGGGTCACATTATGTTTGGGTCCGGGAGACGGTAGGTCATTGAAGACCAGAAGTGGCGTAAGACTACGGGTAGCCATAGCTTTCATTGGTAGCTTGGTTCGCGGAGAGTGGGCGAGCGGACGGTATCTCCGAGGTAGCATGGGGGAAACTGGTATTCCGGGTAATGGTAGATCAGTAGGGAACATGGTGGTCTCGGTTCATCCGGTAGGCGGATGGGAGTCAACAGGAATTCAGTGAAAAGTAGTGAGTTGATCGGATGATGCTAAGCTGCCCATCGCGGGATCGAATGATCACAGAGTAAAGGATTTAGCTCGGGGACGCCGTTCTTGTCTGAGCCTTAAACATAGCAAAGAGGGATCTGCTACCTGAAGGATTGTCTGAACTCTCACGATTGGGTGGAGTTTTCAGTATTGGAGCATTGTATGGGGGTTATTCCGTGAGTATTGGTATGATGGCCGACACTGGGAGTGACCGGAATTGCGGTTTCAGCAGAGGATCAGTCCTCGAAGGTTGTTGCTTGTGGAAAGTACCTTAGAAAGGCCAGTGTGAGTGTAGAGTAAAAGGGTAAACCCCTTGCGAATCAAGGATAAGTGTAACAGGAGTATCGGTATGAGTATCGGTTGGATAAAAGTGTTGCACTCTAAGGTAGTAAGGAACGAGTTATTCTGAAGATGACATCTTCAAGGTCTGGATTGGGTGGGCAGAGTGTGTACCTAGTGGTAAAGTGGCGATCGGATGGTAAGGTAGTTGGCCGTGGCAGACTTCAAGGACGAAGTCTAGTTTAAATGGGGGAGTGTTGTATCACCCAGATACAGAAAGAACAAGAAAATAAATGAAAGGCTCTAAGTCGTTAGTCAACTCATCGAGTCCAGGGAGGAACTCGACAAGTCGGAGTGGGATCCGGGGGATCGATTTAGTAACCGACTCGGCGAGTCGGCAAAGAGGACTCGGCGAGTCCAGTCTGAAGAGGGAAACCCTAAATCCGGGACTTTGTGCACTATTTAAGCATCTTATTCTCTCCATTAGGGTTCCTTATAGCCTCTCTTATCCAGAATACGAAACCCTCAGCCTCCATTGTTGCATATTCAAGTCTCTTGCCATTTTTGGGTGATTTGAAGGAAGAAGGAAGGAAGGAATCATTGGGCTTCAAGGATTGTCTTTAAATCCAGAGTTTGGGTCACCTTTCAGAGTTATTGAATGTATTAAGTCGTTACTTTGACCCTTCTTCATCTAGATCTACCTTGGTTATGAGTTTTGGGGCTTTTATGCCATGTTTAAGAACCAATTCGAGTTAGAAGCCCAGATCTGAAGCTGCTACTGCAAAACTAAGCATATCTTGGCCTAGAGAAACATAAAGTAATTGCATTTGGGTTGATTGTAGAGCCTCCTTGTCTTAAACCCTAGATTATAGTGTTTTGAGCCTAGATCTCCTTAGCTACACGTAAAGTTTGCCACTTTACGTGAGGAATAGGCTTCAGAAGAGTGGATCTGCAGTTTGGAGTCCATGCATGACTCAAAAGCCTCTAAATATATGAAGGACTGAATAGACTCGGCGAGTCCTTCGAGTGGACTCGGCGAGTAGGATGAAGATGGAGATGAAATCACCAAGTTGGATGAACAGCTCGGCGAGTCTGTTGAAGACTGCCTTGGACTCAGCGAGTCAAGTCGCGAAACCCCAAACCCTTCGAGTTAAGACTCGGATCAGTGAGTTGAGTGGGGACTCATAGAGTTGGACAGGACAGGAGTCGGAAATCGGTAGACTCGTCGAGTCAGCCCAGTCGCGAATGAAAGGATTCTAAGCGTATGAACTCGGCGAGTCAGTAGGCAGACACGGCGAGTAGGGTTGACCTGGAAGGTTGACTTTGATCAGTACTTTGACATTGACCAGAATGGACTTAGTTGACTTTCGGAGGATAGTTAGACTAAGTGCTATATTGATATTGGTAGCTCAAGGAGCTAGTGGAGCAGCAGTTCAGAGAGAAATGTCAGACAGCGACCAAAGGGATTAGCAACAAGTTCAAGAGTACCAAGTGAGTCTCCTCACTGTTTGTATGGGTCTAAGGCACCAATGCCGGCCCATTTAGTTTATGTATGATAAGAAGACCCGGGGGTTAGCCCTAGGCATTATGCATGAAAGACCAGGAGGCGGCTCCTGGCACACGGTATGTTATTATGTGTGGTAGGAAGACTCGGGGGTTAGCCCTAGGCAATATGTATGAAGGACCAGGAGGTGGCTCCTAGCGCACTGTATACTATTATACCTGAAAGACCAGGAGGTGGCTCCTGGCACACTATCTGTTGATTAGCCTAATAGAGTAGTATGTGTAGTTGTCTTTGTGATACTTGCATGAAAGACCCGGGGGTGGCCCTTGGCACTTGTCTGTAAGACCCAAGGAGTGGCCCCAGGCTTGACTAAGAAGACCACGTGCGGCCCGTGGCATAATGGCAAGACTATGTTTGGCACATAGCACCTTAGCAAGACTATTTTTGGCATATAGCACCTTACTTGATTATGGATATGTTGGCTATCTATGGCTCTTGGCTATGTATGGCATGTATGGATCAGTTGGGTTGTATGGTATGTGGTATATGGGGAACTCACTAAGCTTCGTGCTTACGGTTTTCAGCTTTGGTTTCAGGTACTCCGTGTTGAAAGGAAGGGATCCGGCTTGACCGCAGCGCATCACACTATGTTTTCCGCACATGACATCTTTGGGATTACACTCTGATATGGTTTTATGATAATATGTTTTGATTACTGACACTTTGGTTTGACACGACATATTACTATGAATGTTTTTACACTGATGGTCTTATGTAATAACTTATTTAAAAATGAAATTTGTGGGCTTGAAAATTGGGATGTTACATGATCGACAGGGACACATATGTTGCAGACAGCTGTGGGGGTGAAGGGAACCTGAGTAACCTTGAGTAAGCTCCAGTAAACATCATTGCTTCATCCGACAAAGGGGAGTTGTACAACATCCCCCCTCTTGCAAACGATGCACTTGAGATCATATCCTTAAAGAGATCCTGCAATCAAAAAAACTTATGACCAGGATAGCTAGCATAATTAGATAAAAGCTCACCTGGCTTTCCGATATAGGATCGGAAGAAACGAAGTATTGCTTCAAACGAGGAAATCCTCCGGAGTACGTGAAATCGAGTTCTGCCTTCGCTTTGCCCTGAAATTTTTTTGGTAGGAGCCATAAATATAAAGAAAAGAACCTTTTGAATGTTTCGAAGCACTTCACACTCATTTATACATGAAAAACAAGGGTTTAAGCCTTAAATGAGTTTTTGAGCATAATGGAGTAGTTGAAAAAAATATTTACCATTTTAGTGTCCTTTCAAAAATATTTACCAAAATTGTTTTTTTCTCATTTTCTTTACTTTTTGGTTTTCTTTTCAGTTTTTTTTTTTAAATTTTAAATATCTTTTTTTCTTTTTTATTCCACCTTTTTATTGTTTATATATATATATATATATATATATATATATATATATATATATATATATATATATATATATATATATTTTAAATGACAACTTTTATTTTAGTTTTTTTTTCTTTTACTCTTTTACTGTTTTTTTTTAAAATTACAGTTTTTTAAATCTTTTTTTCTGTTTTTTTTAAATATATGTTTTTCTTATACAACCTTTTTATCATCAAATTTTCGCCATAAAAAATTAAAAATACAATATCTTTTAAGGTGCAAATACTCTAACATTCACATATAATATTTTTAAGGTAAAAAAAAAAAACAAACAAAATCTCAACATAGTTTATTAAAAAAAAACACCACAAAATAAACTCTCACATTGTTTATTACAAAAAGAAAAAACATCACAATTAGCTTGAATTTGAATTAGTTACAAATCTTTACCTGTAAAAAAAAATAAAAAAAAATGAAATAACCACAACAAATACCATAAAAATATTTTTTTAAACTACCTTGGCATAGACGAACATCGTTTTCGGTATGTATATTAAATAAAGAAGAAATGTCAATCTTTGTGGAATTTGTAGGCAACCGGGACATAATCTAAAATAATGTCCGTCTATGCCAAGGTACTTTAAAAAAATATTTTTATGGTATTTGTTTTGGTGATTTTCTCTTTTTTTTACGGGTAAGGATTTGTTACCGGTTCAAATTCAAGCTAATTGTGATGTTTTTTTCTTTTTGTAATAAACAATATTGGAGTTTATTTTGTGGTGTTTTTTTAACAAACAATGTTGAGGTTTTGTTTGTTTTTTTACGTTACAAATATTATATGTGAATGTTGGAGTTTTTGCGCCTTTAAAATATATTGTATTTTTAATTGTTGATGGCAAAATTTTGATGGTAAAAAGGTTGTATAAGAAAAACAAATATTAAAAAAAAGGAAAAAAAATCAGAAAAAAAAGATTAAAAAAAACTGTTATTAAAAAAAACAATAAAAAATGTTAGAAAGCTAAAATAAAAGCTGTCATTTAGAAAATATATATAAAAAAACAATAAAAAGGTGAATAAAAGAGAAAAATAAGATATTTAAAATAAAATAAAAAAAACTAAAAAAGAAAACTAAAAAGTAAAGAAAATGAGAAAAATACCATTTTGCAAAATATTTTTGAAAGGACACTAAAATGATAAATATTTTTTTCAACTGCCCCATTATTGTTAAAAACTCAGCCTTAAATATCCGTAGTTTTGAAGGGATCGAAGCACTTCCCACAAATTTATAAATGATAAAGAAGATAAGAAGAAGCAATCTAATTACCTAGGGTCTAGACGATACACATTGGAACTATATAAACAAAATAGATCTATATCGTTAACAGAGGCTCTGTTTTCCACATTTTCAAAGCACTTTTGTAAACGATAATAGACATTAAAGAATAAGATCATTAATTTTGAAAAGATCGACAAATGATTAGAAAAGACAATCAAATTCCCCTAGGTTCTATGGCCATTAAAGAAAACAGCTCGATATCATTACTACAGGTCTACGACGATAAAAATAAACAGCATTGGAATTATACATACAAAAGAGCTCGATATCATTACTACAGGCTCTCTATTTTCCACATTTTTATATTCCTATGTATTGAATACTTACTTTGAACTAAATACTTACCGTTAACACATGGGATTTGTTCTTTGTTTCCCCCATTTCCTGGTGTTGTTCTTCACTGCAAGTCGAGCAAAGTTACCGCCGGTGAAGAAGATGGAATTCATCTCAGCTGCTCTGAATGCTATCGCTAGGGTTTCTTTAAACAATTCAAATGATGTAAAATCACCTTGCACCGGGCTGTTTGTCTTATATTAATTTGTTACAAGAGTGGTGGTGATCGTGGGGGTGCGTCCGTTACTGCTGTGTCAAAGAGTGTAATAATACAGTACGAACGACCTCATACGTATAAAAAAAATTGTTTTAACGATTTCCTTTTTTCATAAAAATAAAAGTTTCTTACAACCCAACATAAAATTAAGTAAAATCTATATTTCTATGACTTCTTGTTAATATCTAATTTGACTAATCTTGAAAAAAAATACATGACGAAACATTTGAAGAGTTTTTTTATTTGGTTTTTCAAAAACTGAGAACTTCTCAACCCCATACCAACAATATTAAAATCTACAATACGCATAATCTTTGTACAATATTTTAAAATCTTTTTTATATTTAATCTTGAAAAAAAAAAATACAAAAACCATCAAAATTGGGATCTCGTCGACCCCTTGATAAAAATATATTTCTCATAATTTCTTCTTTAGTCTTCGGAGAAGCAATAAGAACAAAATCAAACTAATTGAATTCTGTGATACCGATAATGAAATAGATTAAATTATAAATTACCAACAATAAATTTTTTTAAATATCAAAAACACATTATAGAATTAACTGATTTTAAACTAGCCATAAGAAAAGTAATACACCACAAAATTCCATATAAATAGTTATACTATCAAATAACCAAAATAAAAGTAATTGAATAGAACAATACCCATTATAAGTTATAGAAACCTATAATCCGATAAATTATTTCATTATTTCTCCGCGTATGTTGTTTCTGTTTAATCTATAACCTAATAAAATAATAATAATAATAATAAAAAATCATACCCATTTAAAGATTATTTCAAATACACAATATCATTATTCCATTGCACTTTTTTCTCAAGAAAATGATAAAATAAATTATAAAGAAATGAGAAAATAAAAACTTATATGAAACTTGATTTTCAATTTGAGTATCACCCGGTAAACTAATCTTTAGGGTAACCAAATCTAAACCGTCTTTCATAAAAAGTGTGGTTTCGTAGGATAAAACTAGATTTCAGTACCTCCATCGGAGAAGATGATCACCAAGACAATCTTCAGTACGAGCTCAATCTCCCCATAAACCAAGCAAGAAATCTACCTCAGATTAATCGAATAATTTCTCGAAAAACTAAAACCATCTTGAGTAAAACACTCCATTGGACGTCTAAGCGAACGATTGTAACGCCCCAAAAATACCGGCTAAAAATTCATTTTTAAAACGTAAAAAAACATCATTACAAATCGTTCATAATAATACTTCGTGTCTGAAAACCGGTAATATCATAATAATATTTTAGAGTACATCCCAGAAAATCCATAGTGCGGAAAAACAAGAGTGTTTGTGACATGCTGCTACCGCGCCGGCTCCTTTCCCTTAGCTGAAGAGGTACCTGAAACCAAAACTGAAAACTGTAAGCACGAAGCTTAGTGAGTTCCCCCACTATACCACATACCATATAATCACATAACATACATATATTATCAGACATATCTGGGTGCCCGACCTACCCCTTCGGTCCTCTCGACTGGACGTTGCCTAGCATACCTGGGCGTTGGCCTCCCCTTCGGTCCTCTCGACCGGATACTGCCTAGCATATCTGGGTGCTGGCCTCCCCTGCGGTCCTCTCGACCGGATACTGCCTAGCATATCTGGGTGCTGGCCTCCCCTGCGGTCCTCTCGACCGGATCCTGGGGAACTATTTCTCCCATCTACTACTACCACATAACAAGTATCACAATATCAGAATCTATCTAGCATGGCTGGGTATGACTACCCCTTCGGCCCTACCGACCGGATATCTTGGGGACTATCTCCCCCTACTGTCACTAGCACATAGCATCATATCATACTAGCACATAACATAACACATGTAGTAGTAATTCCTAGATGAATATCACACAGACAATCATCTACATACAACTCCTACTGGTGGGCCGGCATTGTGGCCGTAGACCCACCGCTACCGGAAGGTAACTCACCTCGATGTAGCTGCTGATCTATGTGGGGATTAACTGTCTGCTGCTGCTCCGGAAATCCTCCAGCTATAATTCCCACAAAACACTCAATCAACCACTGCTAACTGTCCCTTGGGGTAAAATGACCATTTTACCCCTGACCAAGTCATAAGCCAAGGTCAGAGTCAACTTTCAGTTGACCCGACTCGCGGAGTTGGCTCTCTAACTCGCCGAGTCTCTATCAAATTGATTGTTTTGTATCCCGTCTCTATTCGTTGAGTTAGGCGTTGACTCGACGAGTTCTCCTTCTAAACTGATGTCCAAGTCCTTCATCCTACTCACCGAGTTGTATGGACAACTCGCCGAGTTCATCTTCATCCGAAGAACACTTTATGCTGTGACTCGCCGAGTTGTATGAACAACTCGTCGAGTCTGTTCTTGATCTAAGAAGGTTGCCTTGAACTCGCCGAGTCAGGGCATTGACTCGCCGAGTTCCTTCATAGATGAGTTCGGCTTCCAACTCACCGAGTCCACCCCGGACTCACTACACTACTCGGCATAACGAAAAAGGGGGAAAACCCGGGGACTCGCGTCTCGACTCGCCGTCCGATGAACAACTCGCCGAGTCGTTACCATGCAATTACTATATGGTCGATTATGCTTGAATCCAGCTCATGCCATACATAAATCCGTGATCCTGGGGCTTGATTAACACGTAAAGTTTCCAACTTTACGTGTAAATAGACAACAATGAGGGTTTTAGGGTCCGAAATGCACCAAAAGGGTAGATCTAGGGCTTTCATGCAATATGGTTCCAAAAAGGCAGTAGATCTGAGCTCCTGGAGCTCAACCACGCCTAGATCTAAAGGTTAATCAGCTTATTATGAACCCTCAAACATACACAAGCTTGGAAATGGTTCAAGAAGGACTTTAATGGAGCTATAAGGGACAATAAGCATGAAAACAAGGGGGAAATCGAGTCATACCTTAGGGAACACACTGATATAGCTCAAAGATGCTTGACATCCTCTTCTTCTTCTTGATCTACTCTCCTTCTCACTCCAAAACTTCAAGATAGCACACCAAATGCTTCAAACTCACAAAGAAACATAGCTTGAACGAGGTATAGGGCTCTGAGGGTGAATGGGGGCGAGATTGGGGCGGAATGAGAGTTTAAATAGGGTGCAAACCCCTGAAACTTAGGGTTTCATCCAACAGCGGTGACTCGCCGAGTCCAGAATACGGACTCGCCGAGTCGCCAACTTAAAACGTGTCCAGGGTCCCGAATCTACTCGGCGAGTCGGGCCTACAACTCGCCGAGTACAAGGCTAAAAAAATGCAAACACTTATACAAATTTCCACATACCAGGAATCAGGTGCTACAACGATTCTCCGTGGCTTCTTGTAATCTTGATCCACAAAAGGACATGTACAAACTTCCTTCTTGGTGTCTCATAGTGTATGTGTAGTATGTGTGATTACGTGTTAATTGTTATGTTATACTAAACGAATGTTTGCAAGTTGCGAAAAAAATAATAATATAATTATTAAGATTGATACATATATGTTATTCAAGCTATTTTATAATCGTTATTAATTCCAAGTTAATAATTCTTATAGTAATTTGTTATAAAATGTTTTAATATTTTAAATATAACATATTAAAATCATATCATCTCAATAACTGTTACATATGGGTATACATGGAAATAATATATATATATATATATATATATATATATATATATATATATATATATATATATATATATATAGGGTTATGTAATTTTGTTTTTCTAAGGGCGTGTTTGACAAGGAGCTTTTAGAAGCGTTTGGGAGCTTCTAGGTTTTAGCTTTTGACAAAACGCTCTAGTTTAAACAAAAAGTTTCGTTTGACAATACGACCGTTTAGCTTTTAATTTAAACAAAACGCTCCAAATCTAAAAGCTACTTCATGTAGCGTTTAACAAAACGCTACTGAACTTTTGAAATCAATTTCCATAATTACCCTTGAAAATATATTTATATATTTATTTTTAATCAGTTGTCCTTTTATGTAATTTTATATATTTCAAAAGCTTCTAGCTACTTTTGCCAAACACTCATATAATAAATAAAAGCTACAGTTTCCCGCTACCAACTACCTGCTCACGCTACCTGCTACACGCTAAACGCTTCCAACTAACGGCTACTTTTGCCAAACATGCCCTAAGTATTGTGTGCATGTGTAAATGATTCTAGGCAAATCAATTGTGTTAAATTAAGAAAGTGATTTTCTTTTAAAAGTAAATAGAAAAAAATACAAATTAATTGTATTTCATTAATTCACCGGGCATGGAAGGGCAGTATGGTACATTACCTTCATTATTTTAATAGGAAATAATCGTTTATTATCGAAGTGATCCTTCTTCGATAATCGCAAATATCTCGCATACTATCAAAATTAAAAACCCATTACTTTCGGAGATCGAAAAGGATTCTGATTTTGTGTGTTCAATCTTCAAAATCGGAAGAGTCTGTGAAGATTTTTAATATAAATAGTGACATTAAACCCTAGAAGACGGAGAAGGCCTTGGGGGGATGTCTGTTAAACTTATTCTATAAGAATGAGGAGTACACGATCAACTTCATTCAAGTCGAAGTTCAAGAACACAACAGAGACGGCGTTGAATCTTGAAGATGACGATGATAATTTTTGTTCGAAATCTGAAGGTAAAGATTTTTTTATTTTGTCAGATGTTTATTGAGTTCAAATATGTTTTCTACTGTAATAAGTGTATTTAGACTGATTTATGCATGTATGATTTGTGATTTCCAAAAAAAAAGGTGTGATTTTTGTGTAATTCCTTAAGAAAAATAACTAGTTATGGATGTTGTTCTGCTAGAATGAGTTAAGTAGCATGGTATAATGATTTAATATTATGTTGGAATTAATGAATTAATTAAAACATTAACAGTTCTTAGAGAATGATAGACTTTACTTGTGAAATGTTTTGTTAGATTAGAACTATGTATATGATTGTGAGTATATCCATGGATAGTTGATTATGTTTCAAGAGTCTCAAATTTATATGTATGATATTATGGTAGAAGTCGACTTTGTAGGTAGGATAATCTGCATATGATTAATGAATTAAATTAGGACATTATAAATTCTTAGATAATGATGGACTTTAACAGTACCAGGTGAGTCTCCTTACTGTTTGTATGGGTCTAAGGCTCCAATGCCGGCCCATTTAGTTTATGTATGATAGGAAGACCCGGGGGTTAGCCCTAGGCATTATGCATGAAAGACCAGGAGGTGGCTCCTGGCACACGGTATGGTATTATGTGTGGTAGGAAGACTCGGGGGTTAGCCCTAGGCAATATGTATGAAGGACCAGGAGGTGGCTCCTAGAGCACTGTATGCTATTATACCTGAAAGACCAGGAGGTGGCTCCTGGCACACTATCTGTTGATTAGGCTAATAGAGTAGTATGTATAGTTTTCATTGTGATACTTGCATGAAAGACCCGGGGGTGGCCCTTGGCACTTGTCTGTAAGACCCAGGGAGTGGCCCCAGGCTTGACTAAGAAGACCACGTGCGGCCCGTGGCATAATGGCAAGACTATGTTTGGCACATAGCACCTTAGCAAGACTACTTTTGGCATATAGCACCTTACTTGATTATGGATATGTTGGTTATCTATGGCTCTTGGCTATGTATGGCATGTATGGATCAGTTGGGTTGTATGGTATGTGGTATATGGGGAACTCACTAAGCTTCGTGCTTACGGTTTTCAGTTTTGGTTTCAGGTACTCCGTGTTGAAAGGAAGGGATCCGGCTTGACCGCAGCGCATCACATTATGTTTTCCGCACATGAGATCTTTGGGGTTACACTCTGATATGGTTTTATGATAATATGTTTTGATTATTGACACTTTGGTTTGACACGAGATATTACTATGAATGTTTTTACACTGATGGTATTATGTAATAACTTATTTAAAAATGAAATTTGTGGCCTTGGAAATTGGGATGTTACAAGTTGGTATCAAAGCCTTGGTTTGAGGGATTCGGACATACTTTCAGGTGTGTCTGAACTCAAACTGAGGATATGGATGTTTTTTTTAAAAAGGAAAATGTTTTCAAGGAAAAGTTTTCTATGAAAAGAAAGGGTGTGGTGCGTGCATTCAGCCGAGCTCAAGTAAGTTTACCCAGGATACCCATACATGTTGTGATACGATATGATATGATTATGAAAATTGCATGCTAGATTAGGGCTAAGGATCTAGGGAGGATGCCTTATGTGCCTGATATATGTGCTTGAGCTACATGATAGTGCTGATTAGACAGTAGTAGGATAGCCTGTTTAGGTTCTGCCTGAGTTTATGAGCTTATGTCGCATGCTAGTGCAAATTCTTGATATGAGATTATGATTGATGAGTATGTTATGGTTATATCTTTTCCCTTATCCGAATGCAACTTGCTTTGTGCATTGTGGGATTCTGAGTGATGGGAGTTAGCCATTAGGTGAATACATCACGTCACATGTGATCAGTGTTGAATAATCTTAGAGTGTTGGATTTGGCCCTATTGCGCAGCTCTCGTCTGAGTCTAACCGTTGTAGGGATGAGTCTTCTACTCGAAGGATTATACGAGCCTCGTCACATGTGATGGTATTCAGGTGATGGCCAATTGGTATCACAAGGAGGCCTTCAGCAGCTGAGGACTGGTTTGAGTTGAGTCAGACGTTTCCCTAGGGAAAACCTAGGATGAGAGTAGTGTTGGGAGCAGTGTTAGTAGTAGTGAAAGGGACTTGGTGAAGTTGAAGCAACCCTTGAGGAAAGTACGGATAGATGTGGAAGGTAGTATGGGCTTGTACTACTGGAAGCAGAGGATCCGTACTCGAGTCAAGGAGGGCTGAGATGGAACCAGGAATCTTGGAAAGTATATGATACCCTGACAACTGTTTGTTCATTACCAGAATGGTGGTCACACGACATGGAGCAGGGGGTTCAGGATCTGGGTCAGGATTGGGCTCGGGTGCAGGGCCCGAGCATGTGGATGATGGGTTACGCGAGTTCATCGTGTACGAGATCACAAGAGGTATCCTTGATGCGACGCCGGTCATCTTCGGGTCGATCAAGGAAGGGATCATTGAGCTGATGGAGGATCACCTCCGAGCTGTCAGGAGCGATTTGGCGTCTGGCCAGGCGAGTACGTGCACACTATCCTTCAAGGACTTCAGAGGGAGTGGTGCGCCAGATTTTCACGGGGTGAAGAACCCCATTGTTGCTAGGAGATGGATCGCAGATATCGAGTCTGCGCAGCCGACGAGCTTCTGTCCGGAGGGGTCAAAGGTCCGCTTTACGGCAGGATGTTTGAGAGACAGAGCCAGAGACTAGTGGGAGCCAGTTGGTGATTCGTTGGGAGCCGCAACGATTGAGGCTATGACATGGCCCAACTTTGTGACTAGGTTTAGGGCGGAGTTTGCACCAGCGGTGGATCTTCAGCAATTGGCCAGAGAGTTCCTAGACATGAGACAGACGACAGATTTGGTTGCGGAGATTACCGCCATGTTTCGGGAAAGGGCCTTAGTGGTGCCTCAGTATGCAGGGGATGATGAGATGCAGAGGACCCGCTGTCATGACATGTTGAGAGCAGATATTCGGGAGCATGTCAGCTTCTCGGCATGCCCGACCTTGGACTCTATGATTTCCAGGGCGCGGGAAAGGGAGATTGATTTGGAGCACATTGCAAAGAGGAAGTCAGATTAAATGTATACTTTGGAGGGTCCCGGGAAGAGACCCAAGACTTTAGATCAACGGATAGCAGACCGGCAGGGCCGCAGTCAGTGCAACACGTGCGGGAAACGGCACGAGGGAGTTTGTCGTTCCAGGGGTTCAGGCTGCTACAAGTGTGGCAGTGATGGTCACGTCAACAGGGACTGGCCACAGGGGGCAAGCCCATTATGTTTTCACTACAATCAGGTGGGTCACAAGAAGGCCGACTGTCCGATGGCGAGGGGAGGAGCAGGGAGTGCGTCTGCCCCGACAACTTTGAGGATTGCGGATGGGTGAGAGGGTAGGGCTTTGCAGTGACAGACGAGGGAGATTTGGATCACAGCAGGGAATGTTGCAGGTATGTATCTATGGCTTTTTGGATTCCATGTGTATTAGGGTTGTTCCTACCCCGAACTCTGGTGATAGTATGTATGAGTTGTCTCTCTGCTTGTATTCGGATTATACTTTCAGAATTGTCTTATGCCAATTGCATACCAGGAACTATTAGTAGTTAGTGCAGGGTCATCTCTCACTTCAGGTTCGAAATGTCCAGTATTATCTCGATTATGACCAAAAGCGGTTTAGGAGTGTTGCGTGGAGGACGATGGGCAGGGTACAGGGAGTAGCCCTCCACCATTACCAGGGTTTGGTGGCTCTGGTCTTGGTACTTGGGATAGCTTTGGGAAGCATCAAGGGAAGTGGTCTATCACTGACGGAGTTGCTCTGAGCATTAGTTATTCGGACCTTAAGGGCATTAGTTGGAGCCCAGAGAATTATCAATATCGGGATGCAGGAGGTGTTCATCTAGTATTCGGTAATCGTACGGTATTTGGAATGGGCTAGTGGTGGATCGCTAGCGACATCAAGGCGATGGTAGTTATCATGCCTATTGTGCAAGGGATGAAGGAATGGAAATCCTTGGGTTTTTCACGTGCAGTAAAGACATAGCCGAAGCTAAGTTGAGGAGAAACAATCATGTTATGGGAGTAGCATCTTTTTTGGAACCGAGATAAGTTTTGCTCTCTGATCGGGAAGGAAGACGACCCAGGTGGTTGTGTGAATTGAGGAAAGTGTGGACTGGAAGTTCGGAAAACCTACCAATTGTGAGATCGCATTCTCGGGTTGCCCGATAACCGATTGCAGAAGAATCGGCTAGGAGTTTCAGATAGGACATGCGTACAGATTGGTGGTACTAGGTTGTGCTGATATGCTCGACTATGGGTTAGTCGTAGCATCCACTGGCAGCCAGTCGGGGTGGAAAGGTGTTGTCAGACTACCGGATGGCCGTAGCATTCACCAGTGGTCAGATAGTAAGAGGAGTGTGGTAAGACTACGGTGTGACCCGTAGCATTAGTTTAGTAAGACTGCGGTGTGGCCCGTAGCATTAGTTTAGTAAGACTGCGGTGTGGCCCGTAGCATTAGTTTAGTAAGACTGCAGTGTGGCCCGTAGCATTAGTTTAGTAAGACTGCGGTGTGGCCCGTAGCACTATTTTAGTAAGACTGCAGTGTGACCTGTAGCACTGGTATAGTAAGACTGTAGGGTGGCCCGTAGCTATAGATAACTGGCAGCGCTGTAGTGTTGCAAGAATATGTGGGTGGCCCGTAGCATTCGCTAGTTGGCAGAGCGAGTATAGTGAGGCTACGGGGTGGCCAGTAGCATTCCTCGGTCCCAATTCGCTGGTGCGAATATATCAGGTGTGTGATTCATTGGTCGGGTTTCTCAGATAGTTAAGTTCAGGGCGGGGCAGCCGCCCGGATGTTAGTGGGTCACATTATGTTTGGGTCCGGGAGACGGTAGGTCATTGAAGACCAGAAGTGGCGTAAGACTACGGGTAGCCATAGCTTTCATTGGTAGCTTGGTTCGCGGAGAGTGGGCGAGCGGACGGTATCTCCGAGGTAGCATGGGGGAAACTGGTATTCCGGGTAATGGTAGATCAGTAGGGAACATGGCGGTCTCGGTTCATCCGGTAGGCGGATGGGAGTCAACAGGAATTCAGTGAAAAGTAGTGAGTTGATCGGATGATGCTAAGCTGCCCATCGCGGGATCGAATGATCACAGAGTAAAGGATTTAGCTCGTGGATGCCGTTCTTGTCTCAGCCTTAAACATAGCAAAGAGGGATCTGCTACCTGAAGGATTGTCTAAACTCTCACGATTGGGTGGACTTTTCAGTATTGGAGCATTGTATGGGGGTTATTCCGTGAGTATTGGTATGATGGCCGACACTGGGAGTGACC
The DNA here is from genome assembly GCF_051521515.1 of Lactuca serriola. NCBI lineage: Eukaryota > Viridiplantae > Streptophyta > Magnoliopsida > Asterales > Asteraceae > Lactuca > Lactuca serriola. The sequence goes on along the minus strand of NC_136412.1, from coordinate 13,877,445 downwards.
GAAATTGCGGTTTCAGCAGAGGATCAGTCCTCGAAGGTTGTTGCTTGTGGAAAGTACCTTAGAAAGGCCAGTGTGAGTGTAGAGTAAAAGGGTAAACCCCTTGCGAATCAAGGGTAAGTGTAACAGGAGTATCGGTATGAGTATCGGTTGGATAAAAGTGTTGCACTCTAAGGTAGTAAGGAACGAGTTATTCTGAAGATGACATCTTCAAGGTCTGGATTGGTTGGGCAGAGTGTGTACCTAGTGGTAAAGTGGCGATCGGATGGTAAGGTAGTTGGCTGTGGCAGACTTCAAGGACGAAGTCTAGTTTAAATGGGGGAGTGTTGTATCACCCAGATACAGAAAGAACAAGAAAATAAATGAAAGGCTCTAAGTCGTTAGTCAACTCGTCGAGTCCAGGGAGGAACTCGACAAGTCGGAGTGGGATCCGGGGGATCGATTTAGTAACCGACTCGACGAGTCGGCAAAGAGGACTCGGCGAGTCCAGTCTGAAGAGGGAAACCCTAAATCCGGGACTTTGTGCACTATTTAAGCATCTTATTCTCTCCATTAGGGTTCCTTATAGCCTCTCTTATCCAGAATACGAAACCCTCAGCCTCCATTGTTGCATATTCAAGTCTCTTGCCATTTTTGGGTGATTTGAAGGAAGAAGGAAGGAAGGAATCATTGGGGCTTCGAGGATTGTCTTTAAATCCAGAGTTTGGGTCACCTTTCAGAGTTATTGAATGTATTAAGTCGTTACTTTGACCCTTCTTCATCTAGATCTACCTTGGTTATGAGTTTTGGGGCTTTTATGCCATGTTTAAGAACCAATTCGAGTTAGAAGCCCAGATCTGAAGCTGCTACTGCAAAACTAAGCATATCTTGGCCTAGAGAAACATAAAGTAATTGCCTTTGGGTTGATTGTAGAGCCTCCTTGTCTTAAACCCTAGATTATAGTGTTTTGAGCCTAGATCTCCTTAGCTACACGTAAAGTTTGCCACTTTACGTGAGGAATAAGCTTCAGAAGAGTGGATCTGCAGTTTGGAGTCCATGCATGACTCAAAAGCCTCTAAATATATGAAGGACTGAATAGACTCGGCGAGTCCTTCGAGTGGACTCGGCGAGTAGGATGAAGATGGAGATGAAATCACCAAGTTGGATGAACAGCTCGGCGAGTCTGTTGAAGACTGCCTTGGACTCAGCGAGTCAAGTCGCGAAACCCCAAACCCTTCGAGTTAAGACTCGGATCAGTGAGTTGAGTGGGGACTCATAGAGTTGGACAGGACAGGAGTCGGAAATCGGTAGACTCGTCGAGTCAGCCCAGTCGCGAATGAAAGGATTCTAAGCGTATGAACTCGGCGAGTCAGTAGGCAGACACGGCGAGTAGGGTTGACCTGTAAGGTTGACTTTGATCAGTACTTTGACATTGACCAGAATAGACTTAGTTGACTTTCGGAGGATAGTTAGACTAAGTGCTATATTGATATTGGTAGCTCAAGGAGCTAGTGGAGCAGCAGTTCAGAGAGAATTGTCAGACAGCGACCAAAGGGATTAGCAACAAGTTCAAGAGTACCAAGTGAGTCTCCTCACTGTTTGTATGGGTCTAAGGCACCAATGCCGGCCCATTTAGTTTATGTATGATAAGAAGACCCGGGGGTTAGCCCTAGGCATTATGCATGAAAGACCAGGAGGCGGCTCCTGGCACACGGTATGTTATTATGTGTGGTAGGAAGACTCGGGGGTTAGCCCTAGGCAATATGTATGAAGGACCAGGAGGTGGCTCCTAGCGCACTGTATGCTATTATACCTGAAAGACCAGGAGGTGGCTCCTGGCACACTATTTGTTGATTAGCCTAATAGAGTAGTATGTATAGTTGTCTTTGTGATACTTGCATGAAAGACCCGGGGGTGGCCCTTGGCACTTGTCTGTAAGACCCAAGGAGTGGCCCCAGGCTTGACTAAGAAGACCACGTGCGGCCCGTGGCATAATGGCAAGACTATGTTTGGCACATAGCACCTTAGCAAGACTATTTTTGGCATATAGCACCTTACTTGATTATGGATATGTTGGTTATCTATGGCTCTTGGCTATGTATGGCATGTATGGATCAGTTGGGTTGTATGGTATGTGGTATATGGGGAACTCACTAAGCTTCGTGCTTACGGTTTTCAGTTTTGGTTTCAGGTACTCCGTGTTGAAAGGAAGGGATCCGGCTTGACCGCAGCGCATCACACTATGTTTTCCGCACATGACATCTTTGGGATTACACTCTGATATGGTTTTATGATAATATGTTTTGATTACTGACACTTTGGTTTGACACGACATATTACTATGAATGTTTTTACACTGATGGTCTTATGTAATAACTTATTTAAAAATGAAATTTGTGGGCTTGAAAATTGGGATGTTACATGATCGACAGGGACACATATGTTGCAGACAGCTGTGGGGGTGAAGGGAACCTGAGTAACCTTGAGTAAGCTCCAGTAAACATCATTGCTTCATCCGACAAAGGGGAGTTGTACAACATCCCCCCTCTTGCAAACGATGCACTTGAGATCATATCCTTAAAGAGATCCTGCAATCAAAAAAACTTATGACCAGGATAGCTAGCATAATTAGATAAAAGCTCACCTGGCTTTCCGATATAGGATCGGAAGAAACGAAGTATTGCTTCAAACGAGGAAATCCTCCGGAGTACGTGAAATTGAGTTCTGCCTTCGCTTTGCCCTGAAATTTTTTTGGTAGGAGCCATAAATATAAAGAAAAGAACCTTTTGAATGTTTCGAAGCACTTCACACTCATTTATACATGAAAAACAAGGGTTTAAGCCTTAAATGAGTTTTTGAGCATAATGGAGTAGTTGAAAAAAATATTTACCATTTTAGTGTCCTTTCAAAAATATTTACCAAAATTGTTTTTTTCTCATTTTCTTTACTTTTTGGTTTTCTTTTCAGTTTTTTTTTTAAATTTTAAATATCTTTTTTTCTTTTTTATTCCACCTTTTTATTGTTTTTATATATATATATATATATATATATATATATATATATATATATATATATATATATATATATATATATATATATATATATATATATATATATATATATATATATATATTTTAAATGACAACTTTTATTTTAGTTTTTTTTTCTTTTACTCTTTTACTGTTTTTTTTAAAATTACAGTTTTTTAAATCTTTTTTTTCTGTTTTTTTTTAAATATATGTTTTTCTTATACAACCTTTTTATCATCAAATTTTCGCCATAAAAAATTAAAAATACAATATCTTTTAAGGTGCAAATACTCCAACATTGACATATAATATTTTTAAGGTAAAAAAAAAAACAAACAAAATCTCAACATAGTTTATTAAAAAAAACACCACAAAATAAACTCTCACATTGTTTATTACAAAAAGAAAAAACATCACAATTAGCTTGAATTTGAATCAGTTACAAATCTTTACCTGTAAAAAAAAATAAAAAAAATGAAATAACCACAACAAATACCATAAAAATATTTTTTTAAACTACCTTGGCATAGACGAACATCGTTTTCGGTATGTATATTAAATAAAGAAGAAATGTCAATCTTTGTGGAATTTGTAGGCAACCGGGACATAATCTAAAATAATGTCCGTCTATGCCAAGGTACTTTAAAAAAATATTTTTATGGTATTTGTTTTGGTGATTTTCTCTTTTTTTTTTACGGGTAAGGATTTGTTACCGGTTCAAATTCAAGCTAATTGTGATGTTTTTTTCTTTTTGTAATAAACAATATTGGAGTTTATTTTGTGGTGTTTTTTTAACAAACAATGTTGAGGTTTTGTTTGTTTTTTTACGTTACAAATATTATATGTGAATGTTGGAGTTTTTGCGCCTTTAAAATATATTGTATTTTTAATTGTTGATGGCAAAATTTTGATGGTAAAAAGGTTGTATAAGAAAAACAAATATTAAAAAAAAGGAAAAAAAACAGAAAAAAAAGATTAAAAAAAACTGTTATTAAAAAAAACAATAAAAAATGTTAGAAAGCTAAAATAAAAGTTGTCATTTAGAAAATATATATAAAAAAACAATAAAAAGGTGAATAAAAGAGAAAAATAAGATATTTAAAATAAAATAAAAAAAAAACTAAAAAAGAAAACTAAAAAGTAAAGAAAATGAGAAAAATACCATTTTGCTAAATATTTTTGAAAGGACACTAAAATGATAAATATTTTTTTCAACTGCCCCATTATTGTTAAAAACTCAGCCTTAAATATCCGTAGTTTTGAAGGGATCGAAGCACTTCCCACAAATTTATAAATGATAAAGAAGATAAGAAGAAGCAATCTAATTACCTAGGGTCTAGACGATACACATTGGAACTATATAAACAAAATAGATCTATATCGTTAACAGAGGCTCTGTTTTCCACATTTTCAAAGCACTTTTGTAAACGATAATAGACATTAAAGAATAAGATCATTAATTTTGAAAAGATCGACAAATGATTAGAAAAGACAATCAAATTCCCCTAGGTTCTATGGCCATTAAAGAAAACAGCTCGATATCATTACTACAGGTCTACGACGATAAAAATAAACAGCATTGGAATTATACAAACAAAAGAGCTCGATATCATTACTACAGGCTCTCTATTTTCCACATTTTTATATTCCTATGTATTGAATACTTACTTTGAACTAAATACTTACCGTTAACACATGGGATTTGTTCTTTGTTTCCCCCATTTCCTGGTGTTGTTCTTCACTGCAAGTCGAGCAAAGTTACCGCCGGTGAAGAAGATGGAATTCATCTCAGCTGCTCTGAATGCTATCGCTAGGGTTTCTTTAAACAATTCAAATGATGTAAAATCACCTTGCACCGGGCTGTTTGTCTTATATTAATTTGTTACAAGAGTGGTGGTGATCGTGGGGGTGCGTCCGTTACTGCTGTGTCAAAGAGTGTAATAATACAGTACGAACGACCTCATACGTATAAAAAAAATTGTTTTAACGATTTCCTTTTTTCATAAAAATAAAAGTTTCTTACAACCCAACATAAAATTAAGTAAAATCTATATTTCTATGACTTCTTGTTAATATCTAATTTGACTAATCTTGAAAAAAAATACATGACGAAACATTTGAAGAGTTTTTTTATTTGGTTTTTCAAAAACTGAGAACTTCTCAACCCCATACCAACAATATTAAAATCTACAATACGCATAATCTTTGTACAATATTTTAAAATCTTTTTGATATTTAATCTTGAAAAAAAAAATACAAAAACCATCAAAATTGGGATCTCGTCGACCCCTTGATAAAAATATATTTCTCATAATTTCTTCTTTAGTCTTCGGAGAAGCAATAAGAACAAAATCAAACTAATTGAATTCTGTGATACCGATAATGAAATAGATTAAATTATAAATTACCAACATTAAATTTTTTTAAATATCAAAAACACATTATAGAATTAACTGATTTTAAACTAGCCATAAGAAAAGTAATACACCACAAAATTCCATATAAATAGTTATACTATCAAATAACCAAAATAAAAGTAATTGAATAGAACAATACCCATTATAAGTTATAGAAACCTATAATCCGATAAATTATTTCATTATTTCTCCGCGTATGTTGTTTCTGTTTAATCTATAACCTAATAAAATAATAATAATAATAATAAAAAATCATACCCATTTAAAGATTATTTCAAATACACAATATCATTATTCCATTGCACTTTTTTCTCAAGAAAATGATAAAATAAATTATAAAGAAATGAGAAAATAAAAACTTATATGAAACTTGATTTTCAATTTGAGTATCACCCGGTAAACTAATCTTTAGGGTAACCAAATCTAAACCGTCTTTCATAAAAAGTGTGGTTTCGTAGGATAAAACTAGATTTCAGTACCTCCATCGGAGAAGATGATCACCAAGACAATCTTCAGTACGAGCTCAATCTCCCCATAAACCAAGCAAGAAATCTACCTCAGATTAATCGAATAATTTCTCGAAAAACTAAAACCATCTTGAGTAAAACACTCCATTGGACGTCTAAGCGAACGATTGTAACGCCCCAAAAATACCGGCTAAAAATTTCATTTTTAAAACGTAAAAAAACATCATTACAAATCGTTCATAATAATACTTCGTGTCTGAAAACCGGTAATATCATAATAATATTTTAGAGTACATCCCAGAAAATCCATAGTGCGGAAAAACAAGAGTGTTTGTGACATGCTGCTACCGCGCCGGCTCCTTTCCCTTAGCTGAAGAGGTACCTGAAACCAAAACTGAAAACTGTAAGCACGAAGCTTAGTGAGTTCCCCCACTATACCACATACCATATAATCACATAACATACATATATTATCAGACATATCTGGGTGCCCGACCTACCCTTTCGGTCCTCTCGACTGGACGTTGCCTAGCATACCTGGGCGTTGGCCTCCCCTTCGGTCCTCTCGACCGGATACTGCCTAGCATATCTGGGTGCTGGCCTCCCCTGCGGTCCTCTCGACCGGATACTGCCTAGCATATCTGGGTGCTGGCCTCCCCTGCGGTCCTCTCGACCGGATCCTGGGGAACTATTTCTCCCATCTACTACTACCACATAACATGTATCACAATATCAGAATCTATCTAGCATGGCTGGGTATGACTACCCCTTCGGCCCTACCGACCGGATATCTTGGGGACTATCTCCCCCTACTGTCACTAGCACATAACATCATATCATACTAGCACATAACATAACACATGTAGTAGTAATTCCTAGATGAATATCACACAGACAATCATCTACATACAACTCCTACTGGTGGGCCGGCATTGTGGCCGTAGACCCACCGCTACTGGAAGGTAACTCACCTCGATGTAGCTGCTGATCTATGTGGGGATTAACTGTCTGCTGCTGCTCCGGAAATCCTCCAGCTATAATTCCCACAAAACACTCAATCAACCACTGCTAACTGTCCCTTGGGGTAAAATGACCATTTTACCCCTGACCAAGTCATAAGCCAAGGTCAGAGTCAACTTTCAGTTGACCCGACTCGCGGAGTTGGCTCTCTAACTCGCCGAGTCTCTATCAAATTGATTGTTTTGTATCCCGTCTCTATTCGTTGAGTTAGGCGTTGACTCGACGAGTTCTCCTTCTAAACTGATGTCCAAGTCCTTCATCCTACTCACCGAGTTGTATGGACAACTCGCCGAGTTCATCTTCATCCGAAGAACACTTTATGCTGTGACTCGCCGAGTTGTATGAACAACTCGTCGAGTCTGTTCTTGATCTAAGAAGGTTGCCTTGAACTCGCCGAGTCAGGGCATTGACTCGCCGAGTTCCTTCATAGATGAGTTCGGCTTCCAACTCACCGAGTCCACCCCGGACTCACTACACTACTCGGCATAACGAAAAAGGGGGAAAACCCGGGGACTCGCGTCTCGACTCGCCGTCCGATGAACAACTCGCCGAGTCGTTACCATGCAATTACTATATGGTCGATTATGCTTGAATCCAGCTCATGCCATACATAGATCCGTGATCCTGGGGCTTGATTAACACGTAAAGTTTCCAACTTTACGTGTAAATAGACAACAATGAGGGTTTTAGGGTCCGAAATGCACCAAAAGGGTAGATCTAGGGCTTTCATGCAATATGGTTCCAAAAAGGCAGTAGATCTGAGCTCCTGGAGCTCAACCACGCCTAGATCTAAAGGTTAATCAGCTTATTATGAACCCTCAAACATACACAAGCTTGGAAATGGTTCAAGAAGGACTTTAATGGAGCTATAAGGGACAATAAGCATGAAAACAAGGGGGAAATCGAGTCATACCTTAGGGAACACACTGAGATAGCTCAAAGATGCTTGACATCCTCTTCTTCTTCTTGATCTACTCTCCTTCTCACTCCAAAACTTCAAGATAGCACACCAAATGCTTCAAACTCACAAAGAAACAAAGCTTGAACGAGGTATAGGGCTCTGAGGGTGAATGGGGGCGAGATTGGGGCGGAATGAGAGTTTAAATAGGGTGCAAACCCCTGAAACTTAGGGTTTCATCCAACAGCGGTGACTCGCCGAGTCCAGAATACGGACTCGCCGAGTCGCCAACTTAAAACGTGTCCCGGGTCCCGAATCTACTCGGCGAGTCGGGCCTACAACTCGCCGAGTACAAGGCTAAAAAAATGCAAACACTTATACAAATTTCCACATACCAGGAATCAGGTGCTACAACGATTCTCCGTGGCTTCTTGTAATCTTGATCCATAAAAGGACATGTACAAACTTCCTTCTTGGTGTCTCATAGTGTATGTGTAGTATGTGTGATTACGTGTTAATTGTTATGTTATACTAAACGAATGTTTGCAAGTTGTGAAAAAAATAATAATATAATTATTAAGATTGATACATATATGTTATTCAAGCTATTTTATAATCGTTATTAATTCCAAGTTAATAATTCTTATAGTAATTTGTTATAAAATGTTTTAATATTTTAAATATAACATATTAAATACATATCATCTCAATAACTGTTACATTGGGTATACATGGAAATAATATATATATATATATATATATATATATATATATATATATATATATATATATATATATATATATATATATATATATAGGGTTATGTTATTTTGTTTTTACTAAGGGCGTGTTTGACAAGGAGCTTTTAGAAGCGTTTGGGAGCTTCTAGGTTTTAGCTTTTGACAAAACGCTCTAGTTTAAACAAAAAGTTTCGTTTGACAATACGACCGTTTAGCTTTTAATTTAAACAAAACGCTCCAAATCTAAAAGCTACTTCATGTAGCGTTTAACAAAACGCTACTGAACTTTTGAAATCAATTTCCATAATTACCCTTAAAAATATATTTATATATATTTATTTTTAATCAGTTGTCCTTTTATGTAATTTTATATATTTCAAAAGCTTCTAGCTACTTTTGCCAAACACTCATATAATAAATAAAAGCTACAGTTTCCCGCTACCAACTACCTGCTCACGCTACCTGCTACACGCTAAACGCTTCCAACTAACGGCTACTTTTGCCAAACATGCCCTAAGTATTGTGTGCATGTGTAAATGATTCTAGGTAAATCAATTGTGTTAAATTAAGAAAGTGATTTTCTTTTAAAAGTAAATAGAAAAAAATACAAATTGATTGTATTTCATTAATTGACCGGGCATGGAAGTTGAAGCAACCCTTGAGGAAAGTACGGATAGATGTGGAAGGTAGTATGGGCTTGTACTACTGGAAGCAGAGGATCCGTACTCGAGTCAAGGAGGGCTGAGATGGAACCAGGAATCTTGGAAAGTATATGATACCCTGACAACTGTTTGTTCATTACCAGAATGGTGGTCACACGACATGGAGCAGGGGGTTCAGGATCTGGGTCAGGATTGGGCTCGGGTGCAGGGCCCGAGCATGTGGATGATGGGTTACGCGAGTTCATCGTGTACGAGATCACAAGAGGTATCCTTGATGCGACGCCGGTCATCTTCGGGTCGATCAAGGAAGGGATCATTGAGCTGATGGAGGATCACCTCCGAGCTGTCAGGAGCGATTTGGCGTCTGGCCAGGCGAGTACGTGCACACTATCCTTCAAGGACTTCAGAGGGAGTGGTGCGCCAGATTTTCACAAGGTGAAGAACCCCGTCGTTGCTAGGAGATGGATCGCAGATATCGAGTCTGCGCAGCCGACGAGCTTCTGTCCGGAGGGGTCAAAGGTCCGCTTTACGGCGGGATGTTTGAGAGACAGAGCCAGAGACTAGTGGGAGCCAGTTGGTGATTCGTTGGGAACCACAACCATTGAGGCTATGACATGGCCCAACTTTGTGACTAGGTTTAGGGCGGAGTTTGCACCAGCGGTGGATCTTCAGCAATTGGCCAGAGAGTTCCTAGACATGAGACAGACGACAGATTTGGTTGCGGAGATTACCGCCATGTTTCGGGAAAGGGCCTTAGTGGTGCCTCAGTATGCAGGGGATGATGAGATGCAGAGGACCCGCTGTCATGACATGTTGAGAGCAGATATTCGGGAGCATGTCAGCTTCTCGGCTTGCCCGACCTTGGACTCTATGATTTCCAGGGCGCGGGAAAGGGAGATTGATTTGGAGCACATTGCGAAGAGGAAGTCAGATCAAATGTATACTTTGGAGGGTCCCGGGAAGAGACCCAAGACTTCAGATCAGCGGATAGCAGACCGGCAGGGCCGCAGTCAGTGCAACACGTGTGGGAAACGGCACGAGGGAGTTTGTCGTTCCAGGGGTTCAGGCTGCTACAAGTGTGGCAGTGATGGTCACATCAACAGGGACTGGCCACAGGGGGCAAGCCCATTATGTTTTCACTACAATCAGGTGGGTCACAAGAAGGCCGACTGTCCGACGGCACGGGGAGGAGCAGGGAGTGCGTCTGCCCCGACAACTTTGAGGATTGCGGATGGGTGAGAGGGTAGGGCTTTGCTGTGACAGATGAGGGAGATTTGGATCACAGCAGGGAATGTTGCAGGTATGTATCTATGGCTTTTTGGATTCCATGTGTATTAGGGTTGTTCCTACCCCGAACTCTGGTGATAGTATGTATGAGTTGTCTCTCTGCTTGTATTCGGATTATACTTTCAGAATTGTCTTATGCCAATTGCATACCAGGAACTATTAGTAGCTAGTGCAGGGTCATCTCTCACTTCAGGTTCGAAATGTCCAGTATTATCTCGATTATGACCAAAAGCGGTTTAGGAGTGTTGCGTGGAGGACGATGGGCAGGGTACAGGGAGTAGCCCTCCACCATTACTAGGGTTTGGTGGCTCTGGTCTTGGTACTTGGGATAGCTTTGGGAAGCATCAAGGGAAGTGGTCTATCACTGACGGAGTTGCTCTGAGCATTAGTTATTCGGACCTTAAGGGCATTAGTTGGAGCCCAGAGAATTATCAGTATCGGGATGCAGGAGGTGTTCATCTAGTATTCGGTAATCGTACGGTATTTGGAATGGGCTAGTGGTGGATCGCTAGCGACATCAAGGCGATGGTAGTTATCATGCCTATTGTGCAAGGGATGAAGGAATGGAAATCCTTGGGTTTTTCACGTGCAGTAAAGACTTAGCCGAAGCTAAGTTGAGGAGAAACAATCATGTTATGGGAGCAGCATCTTTTTTGGAACCGAGATAAGTTTTGCTCTCTGATCGGGAAGGAAGACGACCCAGGTGGTTGTGTGAATTGAGGAAAGTGTGAACTGGAAGTTCGGAAAACCTACCAATTGTGAGATCGCATTCTCGGGTTGCCCGATAACCGATTGCAAAAGAATCGGCTAGGAGTTTTAGATAGGACATGCGTACAGATTGGTGGTACTAGGTTGTGTTGATATGCTCGACTATGGGTTAGTCGTAGCATCCACTGGCAGCCAGTCGGGGTGGAAAGGTGTTGTCAGACTACCGGATGGCCGTAGCATTCACCAGTGGTCAGATAGTAAGAGGAGTGTGGTAAGACTACGGTGTGACCCGTAGCATTAGTTTAGTAAAACTGCGGTGTGGCCCGTAGCATTAGTTTAGTAAGACTGCGGTGTGGCCCGTAGCATTAGTTTAGTAAGACTGTTGTGTGGCCCGTAGCATTAGTTTAGTAAGACTGCGGTGTGGCCCGTAGCACTATTTTAGTAAGACTGCAGTGTGACCTGTAGCACTGGTATAGTAAGACTGCAGGGTGGCCCGTAGCTTTAGATAACTGGCAGCGCTGAAGTGTTGCAAGACTATGTGGGTGGCCCGTAGCATTCACTAGTTGGCAGAGCGAGTATAGTGAGGCTCCGGGGTGGCCCGTAGCATTCCTCGGTCCCAATTCGCTGGTGTGAATATATCAGGTGTGTGATTCATTGGTCGGGTTTCTCAGATAGTTAAGTTCAGGGCGGGGCAGCCGCCCGGATGTTAGTGGGTCACATTATGTTTGGGTCCGGGAGACGGTAGGTCATTGAAGACCAGAAATGGCGTAAGACTACGGGTAGCCATAGCTTTCATTGGTAGCTTGGTTCGCGGAGAGTGGGCGAGCGGACGGTATCTCCGAGGTAGCATGGGGGAAACCGGTATTCCGGGTAATGGTAGATCAGTAGGGAACATGGCGGTCTCGGTTCATCCGGTAGGCGGATGGGAGTCAACAGGAATTCAGTGAAAAGTAGTGAGTTGATCGGATGATGCTAAGCTGCCCATCGCGGGATCGAATGATCACAGAGTAAAGGATTTAGCTCGGGGACGCCGTTCTTGTCTGAGCCTTAAACATAGCAAAGAGGGATCTGCTACCTGAAGGATTGTCTGAACTCTCACGATTGGGTGGAGTTTTCAGTATTGGAGCATTGTATGGGGGTTATTCCGTGAGTATTGGTATGATGGCCGACACTGGGAGTGACCGGAATTGCGGTTTCAGCAGAGGATCAGTCCTCGAAGGTTGTTGCTTGTGGAAAGTACCTTAGAAAGGCCAGTGTGAGTGTAGAGTAAAAGGGTAAACCCCTTGCGAATCAAGGGTAAGTGTAACAGGAGTATCGGTATGATTATCGGTTGGATAAAAGTGTTCCACTCTAAGGTAGTAAGGAACGAGTTATTCTGAAGATGACATCTTCAAGGTCTGGATTGGGTGGGCAGAGTGTGTACCTAGTGGTAAAGTGGCGATCGGATGGTAAGGTAGTTGGCCGTGGCAGACTTCAAGGACGAAGTCTAGTTTAAATGGGGGAGTGTTGTATCACCCAGATACAGAAAGAACAAGAAAATAAATGAAAGGCTCTAAGTCGTTAGTCAACTCGTCGAGTCCAGGGAGGAACTCGACGAGTCGGAGTGGGATCCGGGGGATCGATTTAGTAACCGACTCGGCGAGTCGGCAAAGAGGACTCGGCGAGTCCAGTCTGAAGAGGGAAACCCTAAATCCGGGACTTTGTGCACTATTTAAGCATCTTATTCTCTCCATTAGGGTTCCTTATAGCCTCTCTTATCCAGAATACGAAACCCTCAGCCTCCATTGTTGCATATTCAAGTCTCTTGCCATTTTTGGGTGATTTGAAGGAAGAAGGAAGGAAGGAATCATTGGGGCTTCAAGGATTGTCTCTAAATCCAGAGTTTGGGTCACCTTTTAGAGTTATTGAATGTATTAAGTCGTTACTTTGACCCTTCTTCATCTAGATCTACCTTGGTTATGAGTTTTGGGGCTTTTATGCCATGTTTAAGAACCAATTCGAGTTAGAAGCCCAGATCTGAAGCTGCTACTGCAAATCTAAGCATATCTTGGCCTAGAGAAACATAAAGTAATTGCCTTTGGGTTGATTGTAAAGCCTCCTTGTCTTAAACCCTAGATTATAGTGTTTTGAGCCTAGATCTCCTTAGCTACACGTAAAGTTTGCCACTTTACGTGAGGAATAGGCTTCAGAAGAGTGGATCTGCAGTTTGGAGTCCATGCATGACTCAAAAGCCTCTAAATATATGAAGGACTAAATAGAATCGACGAGTCCTTCGAGTGGACTCGGCGAGTAGGATGAAGATGGAGATGAAATCACCAAGTTGGATGAACAGCTCGGCGAGTCTGTTGAAGACTGCCTTGGACTCAGCGAGTCAAGTCGCGAAACCCCAAACCCTTCGAGTTAAGACTCGGATAAGTGAGTTGAGTGGGGACTCATAGAGTTGGACAGGACAGGAGTCGGAAATCGGTAGACTCGTCGAGTCAGCCCAGTCGCGAATGAAAGGATTCTAAGCGTATGAACTCGACGAGTCAGTAGGCAGACACGGCGAGTAGGGTTGACCTGGAAGGTTGACTTTGATCAGTACTTTGACATTGACCAGAATGGACATAGTTGACTTTCGGAGGATAGTTAGACTAAGTGCTATATTGATATTGGTAGCTCAAGGAGCTAGTGGAGCAGCAGTTCAGAGAGAATTGTCAGACAGCGACCAAAAGGATTAGCAACAAGTTCAAGAGTACCAAGTGAGTCTCCTCACTGTTTGTATGGGTCTAAGGCACCAATGCCGGCACATTTAGTTTATGTATGATAAGAAGACCCGGGGGTTAGCCCTAGGCATTATGCATGAAAGACCAGGAGGCGGCTCCTGGCACACGGTATTTTATTATGTGTGGTAGGAAGACTCGGGGGTTAGCCCTAGGCAATATGTATGAAGGACCAGGAGGTGGCTCCTAGCGCACTGTATGCTATTATACCTGAAAGACCAGGAGGTGGCTCCTGGCACACTATCTGTTGATTAGCCTAATAGAGTAGTATGTATAGTTGTCTTTGTGATACTTGCATGAAAGACCCGGGGGTGGCCCTTGGCACTTGTCTGTAAGACCCAAGGAGTGGCCCCAGGCTTGAGTAAGAAGACCACGTGCGGCCCGTGGCATAATGGCAAGACTATGTTTGGCACATAGCACCTTAGCAAGACTATTTTTGGCATATAGCACCTTACTTGATTATGGATATGTTGGTTATCTATGGCTCTTGGCTATGTATGGCATGTATGGATCAGTTGGGTTTTATGGTATGTGGTATATGGGGAACTCACTAAGCTTCGTGCTTACGGTTTTCAGTTTTGGTTTCAGGTACTCCGTGTTGAAAGGAAGGGATCCGGCTTGACCGCAGCGCATCACACTATGTTTTCCGCACATGACATCTTTGGGATTACACTCTGATATGGTTTTATGATAATATGTTTTGATTACTGACACTTTGGTTTGACACGACATATTACTATGAATGTTTTTACATTGATGGTCTTATGTAATAACTTATTTAAAAATGAAATTTGTGGGCTTGAAAATTGGGATGTTACATGATCGACAGGGACACATATGTTGCAGACAGCTGTGGGGGTGAAGGGAACCTGAGTAACCTTGAGTAAGCTCCAGTAAACATCATTGCTTCATCCGACAAAGGGGAGTTGTACAACATCCCCCCTCTTGCAAACGATGCACTTGAGATCATATCCTTAAAGAGATCCTGCAATCAAAAAAACTTATGACCAGGATAGCTAGCATAATTAGATAAAAGCTCACCTGGCTTTCCGATATAGGATCGGAAGAAACGAAGTATTGCTTCAAACGAGGAAATCCTCCGGAGTACGTGAAATCGAGTTCTGCCTCGCTTTGCCCCGAAATTTTTTTGGTAGGAGCCATAAATATAAAGAAAAGAACCTTTTGAATGTTTCGAAGCACTTCACACTCATTTATACATGAAAAACAAGGGTTTAAGCCTTAAATGAGTTTTTGAGCATAATGGAGTAGTTGAAAAAAATATTTACCATTTTAGTGTCCTTTCAAAAATATTTACCAAAATTGTTTTTTTCTCATTTTCTTTACTTTTTGGTTTTCTTTTGAGTTTTTTTTTTTTAAATTTTAAATATCTTTTTTTCTTTTTTATTCCACCTTTTTATTGTTTATATATATATATATATATATATATATATATATATATATATATATATATATATGTATATATATATATATATATATATATATATATATATATATATATTTATTTATTTATTTTAAATGACAACTTTTATTTTAGTTTTTTTTTTCTTTTACTTTTTTACTGTTTTTTTTAAAATTACAGTTTTTTAAATCTTTTTTTTCTGTTTTTTTTAAATATATGTTTTTCTTATACAACCTTTTTATCATCAAATTTTCGCCATAAAAAATTAAAAATACAATATCTTTTAAGGTGCAAATACTCCAACATTGACATATAATATTTTTAAGGTAAAAAAAAAAAAACAAACAAAATCTCAACATAGTTTATTAAAAAAAAACACCACAAAATAAACTCTCACATTGTTTATTACAAAAAGAAAAAACATCACAATTAGCTTGAATTTGAATCAGTTACAAATCTTTACCTGTAAAAAAAAATAAAAAAAATGAAATAACCACAACAAATACCATAAAAATATTTTTTTAAACTACCTTGGCATAGACGAACATCGTTTTCGGTATGTATATTAAATAAAGAAGAAATGTCAATCTTTGTGGAATTTGTAGGCAACCGGGACATAATCTAAAATAATGTCTGTCTATGCCAAGGTACTTTAAAAAAATATTTTTATAGTATTTGTTTTGGTTATTTTCTCTTTTTTTTACTGGTAAGGATTTGTTACCGGTTCAAATTCAAGCTAATTGTGATGTTTTTTTCTTTTTGTAA
This sequence comes from Lactuca serriola, assembly GCF_051521515.1. Taxonomy (NCBI): domain Eukaryota; kingdom Viridiplantae; phylum Streptophyta; class Magnoliopsida; order Asterales; family Asteraceae; genus Lactuca; species Lactuca serriola. Next base: position 13,861,294 of record NC_136412.1, on the reverse strand, counting down.
TAAACAATATTGGAGTTTATTTTGTGGTGTTTTTTTAACAAACAATGTTGAGGTTTTGTTTGTTTTTTTACGTTACAAATATTATATGTGAATGTTGGAGTTTTTGCGCCTTTAAAATATATTGTATTTTTAATTCTTGATGGCAAAATTTTGATGGTAAAAAGGTTGTATAAGAAAAACAAATATTAAAAAAAAGGAAAAAAAACAGAAAAAAAAGATTAAAAAAAACTGTTATTAAAAAAAAAACAATAAAAAATGTTAGAAAGCTAAAATAAAAGCTGTCATATAGAATATATATATAAAAAAAACAATAAAAAGGTGAATAAAAGAGAAAAAATAAGATATTTAAAATAAAATAAAAAAAACTAAAAAAGAAAACTGAAAAGTAAAGAAAATGAGAAAAATACCATTTTGCTAAATATTTTTGAAAGGACACTAAAATGATAAATATTTTTTTCAACTGCCCCATTCTTGTTAAAAACTCAGCCTTAAATATCCGTAGTTTTGAAGGGATCGAAGCACTTCCCACAAATTTGTAAATGATAAAGAAGATAAGAAGAAACAATCTAATTACCTAGGGTCTAGACGATACACATTGGAACTATATAAACAAAATAGAGGCTCTGTTTTCCACATTTTGAAAGCACTTTTGTAAACGATAATAGACATTAAAGATTAAGATCATTAATTTTGAAAAGATCGACAAATGATTAGAAAAGACAATCAAATCCCCTAGGTTCTATGGCCATTAAAGAAAACAGCTCGATATCATTACTACAGGTCTACGACGATAAAAATAAACAGCATTGGAATTATACAAACAAAAGAGCTCGATATCATTACTACAGGCTCTCTATTTTCCACATTTTTATATTCCTATGTATTGAATACTTACTTTGAACTAAATACTTACCGTTAACACATGGGATTTGTTCTTTGTTTCCCCCATTTCCTGGTGTTGTTCTTCACTGCAAGTCGAGCAAAGTTACCGCCGGTGAAGAAGATGGAATTCATCTCAGCTGCTCTGAATGCTATCGCTAGGGTTTCTTTAAACAATTCAAATGATGTAAAATCACCTTGCACCGGGCTGTTTGTCTTATATTAATTTGTTACAAGAGTGGTGGTGATCGTGGGGGTGCGTCCGTTACTGCTGTGTCAAAGAGTGTAATAATACAGTACGAACGACCTCATACGTATAAAAAAAATTGTTTTAACGATTTCCTTTTTTCATAAAAATAAAAGTTTCTTACAACCCAACATAAAATTAAGTAAAATCTATATTTCTATGACTTCTTGTTAATATCTAATTTGACTAATCTTGAAAAAAAATACATGACGAAACATTTGAAGAGTTTTTTTTATTTGGTTTTTCAAAAACTGAGAACTTCTCAACCCCATACCAACAATATTAAAATCTACAATACGCATAATCTTTGTACAATATTTTAAAATCTTTTTTATATTTAATCTTGAAAAAAAATACAAAAACCATCAAAATTGGGATCTCGTCGACCCCTTGATAAAAATATATTTCTCATAATTTCTTCTTTAGTCTTCGGAGAAGCAATAAGAACAAAATCAAACTAATTGAATTCTGTGATACCGATAATGAAATAGATTAAATTATAAATTACCAACAATAAATTTTTTTAAATATAAAAAACACATTATAGAATTAATTGATTTTAAACTAGCCATAAGAAAAGTAATACACCACAAAATTCCATATAAATAGTTATACTATCAAATAACCAAAATAAAAGTAATTGAATAGAAAAATACCCATTATAAGTTATAGAAACCTATAATCCGATAAATTATTTCATTATTTCTCCGCGTATGTTGTTTCTGTTTAATCTATAACCTAATAAAATAATAATAATAATAATAAAAAATCATACCCATTTAAAGATTATTTCAAATACACAATATCATTATTCCATTGCACTTTTTTCTCAAGAAAATGATAAAATAAATTATAAAGAAATGAGAAAATAAAAACTTATATGAAACTTGATTTTCAATTTGAGTATCACCCGGTAAACTAATCTTTAGGGTAACCAAATCTAAACCGTCTTTCATAAAAAGTGTGGTTTCGTAGGATAAAACTAGATTTCAGTACCTCCATCGGAGAAGATGATCACCAAGACAATCTTCAGTACGAGCTCAATCTCCCCATAAACCAAGCAAGAAATCTACCTCAGATTAATCGAATAATTTCTCGAAAAACTAAAACCATCTTGAGTAAAACACTCCATTGGACGTCTAAGCGAACAATTGTAACGCCCCAAAAATACCGGCTAAAAATTTCATTTTTAAAACGTAAAAAAACATCATTACAAATCGTTCATAATAATACTTCGTGGCTGAAAACCGGTAATATCATAATAATATTTTAGAGTACATCCCAGAAAATCCATAGTGCGGAAAAACAAGAGTGTTTGTGACATGCTGCTACCGCGCTGGCTCCTTTCCCTTAGCTGAAGAGGTACCTGAAACCAAAACTGAAAACTGTAAGCACGAAGCTTAGTGAGTTCCCCCACTATACCACATACCATATAATCACATAACATACATATATTATCAGACATATCTGGGTGCCCGACCTACCCCTTCGGTCCTCTCGACTGGACGTTACCTAGCATACCTGGGCGTTGGCCTCCCCTTCGGTCCTCTCGACCGGATACTGCCTAGCATATCTGGGTGCTGGCCTCCCCTTCGGTCCTCTCGACCGGATACTGCCTAGCATATCTGGGTGCTGGCCTCCCCTGCGGTCCTCTCGACCGGATCCTGGGGAACTATTTCTCCTATCTACTACTACCACATAACATGTATCACAATATCAGAATCTATCTAGCATGGCTGGGTATGACTACCCCTTCGGCCCTACCGACCGGATATCTTGGGGACTATCTCCCCCTACTGTCACTAGCACATAGCATCATATCATACTAGCACATAACATAACACAGGTAGTAGTAATTCCTAGATGAATATCACACAGACAATCATCTACATACAACTCCTACTGGTGGGCCGACATTGTGGCCGTAGACCCACCGCTACTGGAAGGTAACTCACCTCGATGTAGCTGCTGATCTATGTGGGGATTAACTGTCTGGTGCTGCTCCGGAAATCCTCCAGCTATAATTCCCACAAAACACTCAATCAACCACTGCTAACTGTCCCTTGGGGTAAAATGACCATTTTACCCCTGACCAAGTCATAAGCCAAGGTCAGAGTCAACTTTCAGTTGACCCGACTCGCCGAGTTGGCTCTCTAACTCGCCGAGTCTCTATCCAATTGATTGTTTTGTATCCCGTCTCTATTCGTTGAGTTAGGCGTTGACTCGACGAGTTCTCCTTCTAAACTGATGTCCAAGTCCTTCATCCTACTCACCGAGTTGTATGGACAACTCGCCGAGTTCATCTTCATCCGAAGAACACTTTATGATGTGACTCGCCGAGTTGTATGAACAACTCGTCGAGTCTGTTCTTGATCTAAGAAGGTTGCCTTGAACTCGCCGAGTCAGGGCATTGACTCGCCGAGTTCCTTCATAGATGAGTTCGGCTTCCAACTCACCGAGTCCACCCCGGACTCACTACACTACTCGGCATAACGAAAAAGGGGGAAAACCCGGGGACTCGCGTCTCGACTCGCCGTCCGATGAACAACTCGCCGAGTCGTTACCATGCAATTACTATATGGTCGATTATGCTTGAATCCAGCTCATGCCATACATAGATCCGTGATCCTGGGGCTTGATTAACACGTAAAGTTTCCAACTTTACGTGTAAATAGACAACAATGAGGGTTTTAGGGTCTAAAATGCACCAAAAGGGTAGATCTAGGGCTTTCATGCAATATGGTTCCAAAAAGGCAGTAGATCTGAGCTCCTGGAGCTCAACCACGCCTAGATCTAAAGGTTAATCAGCTTATTATGAACCCTCAAACATACACAAGCTTGGAAATGGTTCAAGAAGGACTTTAATGGAGCTATAAGGGACAATAAGCATGAAAACAAGGGGGAAATCGAGCCATACCTTAGGGAACACACTGAGATAGCTCAAAGATGCTTGACATCCTCTTCTTCTTCTTGATCTACTCTCCTTCTCACTCCAAAACTTCAAGATAGCACACCAAATGCTTCAAACTCACAAAGAAACAAAGCTTGAACGAGGTATAGGGCTCTGAGGGTGAATGGGGGCGAGATTGGGGCGGAATGAGAGTTTAAATAGGGTGCAAACCCCTGAAACTTAGGGTTTCATCCAACAGCGGTGACTCGCCGAGTCCAGAATACGGACTCGCCGAGTCGCCAACTTAAAACGTGTCCCGGGTCCCGAATCTACTCGGCGAGTCGGGCCTACAACTCGCCGAGTACAAGGCTAAAAAAATGCAAACACTTATACAAATTTCCACATACCAGGAATCAGGTGCTACAACGATTCTCCGTGGCTTCTTGTAATCTTGATCCATAAAAGGACATGTACAAACTTCCTTCTTGGTGTCTCATAGTGTATGTGTAGTATGTGTGATTACGTGTTAATTGTTATGTTATACTAAACGAATGTTTGCAAGTTGCGAAAAAAATAATAATATAATTATTAAGATTGATACATATATGTTATTCAAGCTATTTTATAATCGTTATTAATTCCAAGTTAATAATTCTTATAGTAATTTGTTATAAAATGTTTTAATATTTTAAATATAACATATTAAAATCATATCATCTCAATAACTGTTACATATGGGTATACATGGAAATAATATATATATATATATATATATATATATATATATATATATATATATATATATATATATATATATATATATATAGGGTTATGTTATTTTGTTTTTACTAAGGGCGTGTTTGACACGGAGCTTTTAGAAGCGTTTGGGAGCTTCTAGCTTTTAGCTTTTGACAAAACGCTCTAGTTTAAACAAAAAGTTTCGTTTGACAATACGACCGTTTAGCTTTTAATTTAAACAAAACGCTCCAAATCTAAAAGCTACTTCATGTAGCGTTTAACAAAACGCTACTGAACTTTTGAAATCAATTTCCATAATTACCCTTAAAAATATATTTATATATTTATTTTTAATCAGTTGTCCTTTTATGTAATTTTATATATTTCAAAAGCTTCTAGCTACTTTTGCCAAACACTCATATAATAAATAAAAGCTATAGTTTCCCGCTACCAACTACCTGCTCACGCTACCTGCTACACGCTAAACGCTTCCAACTAACGGCTACTTTTGCCAAACATGCCCTAAGTATTGTGTGCATGTGTAAATGATTCTAGGCAAATCAATTGTGTTAAATTAAGAAAGTGATTTTCTTTTAAAAGTAAATAGAAAAAAATACAAATTAATTGTATTTCATTAATTGACCGGGCATGGAAGGGCAGTATGGTACATTACCTTCATTATTTTAATAGGAAATAATCGTTTATTATCGAAGTGATCCTTCTTCGATAATCGCAAATATCTCGCATACTATCAAAATTAAAAACCCATTACTTTCGGAGATCGAAAAGGATTCTGATTTTGTGTGTTCAATCTTCAAAATCGGAAGAGTCTGTGAAGATTTTTAATATAAATAGTGACATTAAACCCTAGAAGACGGAGAAGGCCTTGGGGGGATGTCTGTTAAACTTATTCTATAAGAATGAGGAGTACACGATCAACTTCATTCAAGTCGAAGTTCAAGAACACAACAGAGACGGCGTTGAATCTTGAAGATGACGATGATAATTTTTGTTCGACATCTGAAGGTAAAGATTTTTTTATTTTGTCAGATGTTTATTGAGTTCAAATATGTTTTCTACTGTAATAAGTGTATTTAGACTGATTTATGCATGTATGATTTGTGATTTCCAAAAAAAAAAAGGTGTGATTTTTGTGTAATTCCTTAAGAAAAATAACTAGTTATGGATGTTGTTCTGCTAGAATGAGTTAAGTAGCATGGTATAATGATTTAATATTATGTTGGAATTAATGAATTAATTAAAACATTAACAGTTCTTAGAGAATGATAGACTTTACGTGTAAAATGTTTTGTTAGAGTAGAACTATGTATATGATTGTGAGTATATCCATGGATAGTTGATTATGTTTCAAGAGTCTCAAATTTATATGTATGATATTATGGTAGAAGTCGACTTTGTAGGTAGGATAATCTGCATATGATTAATGAATTAAATTAGGACATTATAAATTCTTAGATAATGATGGACTTTAACAGTACCAGGTGAGTCTCCTTACTGTTTGTATGGGTCTAAGGCTCCAATGCCGGCCCATTTAGTTTATGTATGATAGGAAGACCCGGGGGTTAGCCCTAGGCATTATGCATGAAAGACCAGGAGGCGGCTCCTGGCACACGGTATGGTATTATGTGTGGTAGGAAGACTCGGGGGTTAGCCCTAGGCAATATGTATGAAGGACCAGGAGGTGGCTCCTAGAGCACTGTATGCTATTATACCTGAAAGACCAGGAGGTGGCTCCTGGCACACTATCTGTTGATTAGGCTAATAGAGTAGTATGTATAGTTGTCTTTGTGATACTTGCATGAAAGACCCGGGGGTGGCCCTTGGCACTTGTCTGTAAGACCCAGGGAGTGGCCCCAGGCTTGACTAAGAAGACCACGTGCGGCCCGTGGCATAATGGCAAGACTATGTTTGGCACATAGCACCTTAGCAAGACTACTTTTGGCATATAGCACCTTACTTGATTATGGATATGTTGGTTATCTATGGCTCTTGGCTATGTATGGCATGTATGGATCAGTTGGGTTGTATGGTATGTGGTATATGGGGAACTCACTAAGCTTCGTGCTTACGGTTTTCAGTTTTGGTTTCAGGTACTCCGTGTTGAAAGGAAGGGATCCGGCTTGACCGCAGCGCATCACACTATGTTTTCCGCACATGAGATCTTTGGGGTTACACTCTGATATGGTTTTATGATAATATGTTTTGATTATTGACACTTTGGTTTGACACGAGATATTACTATGAATGTTTTTACACTGATGGTATTATGTAATAACTTATTTAAAATTGAAATTTGTGGCCTTGGAAATTGGGATGTTACAAGTTGGTATCAAAGCCTTGGTTTGAGGGATTCGGACATACTTTCAGGTGTGTCTGAACTCAAACTGAGGATATGGAAGTTTTTTTTAAAAAGGAAAATGTTTTCAAGGAAAAGTTTTCTATGAAAAGAAAGGGTGTGGTGCGTGCATTCAGCCGAGCTCAAGTAAGTTTACCCAAGATACCCATACATGTTGTGATACGATATGATATGATTATGAAAATTGCATGCTAGATTAGGGCTAAGGATCTAGGGAGGATGCCTTATGTGCCTGATATATGTGCTTGAGCTACATGATAGTGCTGATTAGACAGTAGTAGGATAGCCTGTTTAGGTTCTGCCTGAGTTTATGAGCTTATGTCGCATGCTAGTGCAAATTCTTGATATGAGATTATGATTGATGAGTATGTTATGGTTATATCTTTTCCCTTATCCGAATGCAACTTGCTTTGTGCATTGTGGGATTCTGAGTGATGGGAGTTAGCCATTAGGTGAATACATCACGTCACATGTGATCAGGGTTGAATAATCTTAGAGTGTTGGATTTGGCCCTATTGCGCAGCTCTCGTCTGAGTCTAACCGTTGTAGGGATGAGTCTTCTACTCGAAGGATTATACGAGCCTCGTCACATGTGATGGTATTCAGGTGATGGCCAATTGGTATCACAAGGAGGCCTTCAGCAGCTGAGGACTGGTTTGAGTTGAGTCAGACGTTTCCCTAGGGCAAACCTAGGATGAGAGTAGTGTTGGGAGCAGTGTTAGTAGTAGTGAAAGGGACTTGGTGAAGTTGAAGCAACCCTTGAGGAAAGTACGGATAGATGTGGAAGGTAGTATGGGCTTGTACTACTGGAAGCAGAGGATCCGTACTCGAGTCAAGGAGGGCTGAGATGGAACCAGGAATCTTGGAAAGTATATGATACCCTGACAACTGTTTGTTCATTACCAGAATGGTGGTCACACGACATGGAGCAGGGGGTTCAGGATCTGGGTCAGTATTGGGCTCGGGTGCAGGGCCCGAGCATGTGGATGATGGGTTACGCGAGTTCATCGTGTACGAGATCACAAGAGGTATCCTTGATGCGACGCCGGTCATCTTCGGGTCGATCAAGGAAGGGATCATTGAGCTGATGGAGGATCACCTCCGAGCTGTCAGGAGCGATTTGGCGTCTGGCCAGGCGAGTACGTGCACACTATCCTTCAAGGACTTCAGAGGGAGTTGTGCGCCAGATTTTCACGGGGTGAAGAACCCCATTGTTGCTAGGAGATGGATCGCAGATATCGAGTCTGCGCAGCTGACGAGCTTCTGTCCGGAGGGGTCAAAGGTCCGCTTTACGGCGGGATGTTTGAGAGACAGAGCCAGAGACTAGTGGGAGCCAGTTGGTGATTCGTTGGGAGCCACAACCATTGAGGCTATGACATGGCCCAACTTTGTGACTAGGTTTAGGGCGGAGTTTGCACCAGCGGTGGATCTTCAGCAATTGGCCAGAGAGTTCCTAGACATGAGACAGACGACAGATTTGGTTGCGGAGATTACCGCCATGTTTCGGGAAAGGGCCTTAGTGGTGCCTCAGTATGCAGGGGATGATGAGATGCAGAGGACCCGCTGTCATGACATGTTGAGAGAGGATATTCGGGAGCATGTCAGCCTCTCGGCATGCCCGACCTTGGACTCTATGATTTCCAGGGCGCGGGAAAGGGAGATTGATTTAGAGCACATTGCGAAGAGGAAGTCAGATCAAATGTATACTTTGGAGGGTCCCGGGAAGAGACCCAAGACTTTAGATCAGCGGATAGCAGACCGACAGGGCTGCAGTCAGTGCAACACGTGCGGGAAACGGCACGAGGGAGTTTGTCGTTCCAGGGGTTCAGGCTGCTACAAGTGTGGCAGTGATGGTCACGTCAACAGGGACTGGCCACAGGGGGCAAGCCCATTATGTTTTCACTACATTCAGGTGGGTCACAAGAAGGCCGACTGTCCGACGGTGAGGGGAGGAGCAGGGAGTGCATCTGCCCCGTCAACTTTGAGGATTGCGGATGGGTGAGAGGGTAGGGCTTTGCAGTGACAGATGAGGGAGATTTGGATCACAGCAGGGAATGTTGCAGGTATGTATCTATGGCTTTTTGGATTCCATGTGTATTAGGGTTGTTCCTACCCCGAACTCTGGTGATAGTATGTATGAGTTGTCTCTCTGCTTGTATTCGGATTATACTTTCAGAATTGTCTTATGCCAATTGCATACCAGGAACTATTAGTAGCTAGTGCAGGGTCATCTCTCACTTCAGGTTCAAAATGTCCAGTATTATCTCGATTATGACCAAAAGCGGTTTAGGAGTGTTGCGTGGAGGACGATGGGCAGGGTACAGGGAGTAGCCCTCCACCATTACCAGGGTTTGGTGGCTCTGGTCTTGGTACTTGGGATAGCTTTGGGAAGCATCAAGGGAAGTGGTCTATCACTGACGGAGTTGCTCTGAGCATTAGTTATTCGGACCTTAAGGGCATTAGTTGGAGCCCAGAGAATTATCAGTATCGGGATGCAGGAGGTGTTCATCTAGTATTCGGTAATCGTACGGTATTTGGAATGGGCTAGTGGTGGATCGCTAGTGACATCAAGGCGATGGTAGTTATCATGCCTATTGTGCAAGGGATGAAGGAATGGAAATCCTTGGGTTTTTCACGTGCAGTAAAGACTTAGCCGAAGCTAAGTTGAGGAGAAACAATCATGTTATGGGAGCAGCAGCTTTTTTGGAACCGAGATAAGTTTTGCTCTCTGATTGGGAAGGAAGACGACCCAGGTGGTTATGTGAATTGAGGAAAGTGTGAACTGAAAGTTCGGAAAACCTACCAATTGTGAGATCGCATTCTCGGGTTGCCCGATAACCGATTGCAGAAGAATCGGCTAGGAGTTTCAGATAGGACATGCGTACAGATTGGTGGTACTAGGTTGTGCTGATATGCTCGACTATGGGTTAGTCGTAGCATCCACTGGCAGCCAGTCGGGGTGGAAAGGTGTTGTCAGACTACCGGATGGCCGTAGCATTCACCAGTGGTCAGATAGTAAGAGGAGTGTGGTAAGACTACGGTGTGACCCGTAGCATTAGTTTAGTAAGACTGCGGTGTGGCCCGTAGCATTAGTTTAGTAAGACTGCGGTGTGGCCCGTAGCATTAGTTTAGTAAGACTGCAGTGTGGCCCGTAGCATTAGTTTAGTAAGACTGCGGTGTGCCCCGTAGCACTATTTTAGTAAGACTGCAGTGTGACCTGTAGCACGGGTATAGTAAGACTGTAGGGTGGCCCGTAGCTTTAGATAACTGGCAGCGCTGAAGTGTTGCAAGACTATGTGGGTGGCCCGTAACATTCGCTAGTTGGCAGAGCGAGTATAGTGAGGCTACGGGGTGGCCCGTAGCATTCCTCGGTCCCAATTCGCTGGTGCGAATATATCAGGTGTGTGATTCATTGGTCGGGTTTCTCAGATAGTTAAGTTCAGGGCGGGGCAGCCGCCCGGATGTTAGTGGGTCACATTATGTTTGGGTCCGGGAGACGGTAGGTCATTGAAGACCATAAGTGGCGTAAGACTACGGGTAGCCATAGCTTTCATTGGTAGCTTGGTTCGCGAAGAGTGGGCGAGCGGACGGTATCTCCGAGGTAGCATGGGGGAAACAGGTATTCCGGGTAATGGTAGATCAGTAGGGAACATGGCGGTCTCGGTTCATCCGGTAGGCGGATGGGAGTCAACAGGAATTCAATGAAAAGTAGTGAGTTGATCGGATGATGCTAAGCTGCCCATCGCGGGATCGAATGATCACAGAGTAAAGGATTTAGCTCGGGGACGCCGTTATTGTCTGAGCCTTAAACATAGCAAAGAGGGATCTGCTACCTGAAGGATTGTCTGAACTCTCACGATTGGGTGGAGTTTTCAGTATTGGAGCATTGTATGGGGGTTATTCCGTGAGTATTGGTATGATGGCCGACACTGGGAGTGACCGGAATTGCGGTTTCAGCAGAGGATCAGTCCTCGAAGGTTGTTGCTTGTTGAAAGTACCTTAGGAAGGCCAGTGCGAGTGTAGAGTAAAAGGGTAAACCCCTTGCGAATCAAGGGTAAGTGTAACAGGAGTATCGGTATGAGTATCGGTTGGATAAAAGTGTTGCACTCTAAGGTAGTAAGGAACAAGTTATTCTGAAGATGACATCTTCAAGGTCTGGATTGGGTGGGCAGAGTGTGTACCTAGTGGTAAAGTGGCGATCGGATGGTAAGGTAGTTGGCCGTGGCAGACTTTAAGGACGAAGTCTAGTTTAAATGGGGGAGTGTTGTATCACCCAGATACAGAAAGAACAAGAAAATAAATGAAAGGCTCTAAGTCGTTAGTCAACTCGTCGAGTCCAGGGAAGAACTCGACGAGTCGGAGTGGGATCCGGGGGATCGATTTAGTAACCGACTCGGCGAGTCGGCAAAGAGGACTCGGCGAGTCCAGTCTGAAGAGGGAAACCCTAAATCCGGGACTTTGTGCACTATTTAAGCATCTTATTCTCTCCATTAGGGTTCCTTATAGCCTCTCTTATCCAGAATACGAAACCCTCAGCCTCCATTGTTGCATATTCAAGTCTCTTGCCATTTTTGGGTGATTTGAAGGAAGAAGGAAGGAAGGAATCATTGGGGCTTCAAGGATTGTCTCTAAATCCAGAGTTTGGGTCACCTTTCAGAGTTATTGAATGTATTAAGTCGTTACTTTGACCCTTCTTCATCTAGATCTACCTTGGTTATGAGTCTTGGGGCTTTTATGCCATGTTTAAGAACCAATTCGAGTTAGAAGCCCAGATCTGAAGCTGCTACTGCAAATCTAAGCATATCTTGGCCTAGAGAAACATAAAGTAATTGCCTTTGGGTTGATTGTAGAGCCTCCTTGTCTTAAACCCTAGATTATAGTGTTTTGAGCCTAGATCTCCTTAGCTACACGTAAAGTTTGCCACTTTACGTGAGGAATAGGCTTCAGAAGAGTGGATCTGCAGTTTGGAGTCCATGCATGACTCAAAAGCCTCTAAATATATGAAGGACTGAATAGACTCGGCGAGTCCTTCGAGTGGACTCGGCGAGTAGGATGAAGATGGAGATGAAATCACCAAGTTGGATGAACAGCTCGGCGAGTCTGTTGAAGACTACCTTGGACTCAGCGAGTCAAGTCGCGAAACCCCAAACCCTTCGAGTTAAGACTCGGATCAGTGAGTTGAGTGGGGACTCATAGAGTTGGACAGGACAGGAGTCGGAAATCGGTAGACTCGGCGAGTCAGGGGCTGACTCGACGAGTCTAGTCGCGAATGAAAGGATTCTAAGCTTATGAACTCGGCGAGTCAGTAGGCAGACACGGCGAGTAGGGTTGACCTGGAAGGTTGACTTTGATCAGTACTTTGACATTGACCAGAATGGACTTAGTTGACTTTCGGAGGATAGTTAGACTAAGTGCTATATTGATATTGGTAGCTCAAGGAGCTAGTGGAGCAGCAGTTCAGAGAGAATTGTCAGACAGCGACCAAAGGGATTAGCAACAAGTTCAAGAGTACCAAGTGAGTCTCCTCACTGTTTGTATGGGTCTAAGGCACTAATGCCGGCCGATTTAGTTTATGTATGATAAGAAGACCCGGGGGTTAGCCCTAGGCATTATGCATGAAAGACCAGGAGGCGGCTCCTGGCACACGGTATGTTATTATGTGTGGTAGGAAGACTCGGGGGTTAGCCCTAGGCAATATGTATGAAGGACCAGGAGGTGGCTCCTAGCGCACTGTATGCTATTATACCTGAAAGACCAGGAGGTGGCTCCTGGCACACTATCTGTTGATTAGCCTAATAGAGTAGTATGTATAGTTGTCTTTGTGATACTTGCATGAAAGACCCGGGGGTGGCCCTTGGCACTTGTCTGTAAGACCCAAGGAGTGGCCCCAGGCTTGACTAAGAAGACCACGTGCGGCCCGTGGCATAATGGCAAGACTATGTTTGGCACATAGCACCTTAGCAAGATTATTTTTGGCATATAGCACCTTACTTGATTATGGATATGTTGGTTATCTATGGCTCTTGGCTATGTATGGCATGTATGGATCAGTTGGGTTGTATGGTATGTGGTATATGGGGAACTCACTAAGCTTCGTGCTTACGGTTTTCAGTTTTGGTTTCAGGTACTCCGTGTTGAAAGGAAGGGATCCGGCTTGACCGCAGCGCATCACACTATGTTTTCCGCACATGAGATCTTTGGGATTACACTCTGATATGGTTTTATGATAATATGTTTTGATTACTGACACTTTGGTTTGACACGACATATTACTATGAATGTTTTTACACTGATGGTCTTATGTAATAACTTATTTAAAAATGAAATTTGTGGGCTTGAAAATTGGGATGTTACATGATCGACAGGGACACATATGTTGCAGACAGCTGTGGGGGTGAAGGGAACCTGAGTAACCTTGAGTAAGCTCCAGTAAACATCATTGCTTCATCCGACAAAGGGGAGTTGTACAACATCCCCCCTCTTGCAAACGATGCACTTGAGATCATATCCTTAAAGAGATCCTGCAATCAAAAAAACTTATGACCAGGATAGCTAGCATAATTAGATAAAAGCTCACCTGGCTTTCCGATATAGGATCGGAAGAAACGAAGTATTGCTTCAAACGAGGAAATCCTCCGGAGTACGTGAAATCGAGTTCTGCCGTCGCTTTGCCCTGAAATTTTTTTGGTAGGAGCCATAAATATAAAGAAAAGAACCTTTTGAATGTTTCGAAGCACTTCACACTCATTTATACATGAAAAACAAGGGTTTAAGCCTTAAATGAGTTTTTGAGCATAATGGAGTAGTTGAAAAAAATATTTACCATTTTAGTGTCCTTTCAAAAATATTTACCAAAATTGTTTTTTTCTCACTTTCTTTACTTTTTGGTTTTCTTTTCAGTTTTTTTTTTTAAATTTTAGATATCTTTTTTTCTTTTTTATTCCACCTTTTTATTGTTTATATATATATATATATATATATATATATATATATATATATATATATATATATATATATATATATATATATATATATATATATTTATTTTAAATGACAACTTTTATTTTAGTTTTTTTTTTCTTTTAATTTTTTACTGTTTTTTTTAAAATTACAGTTTTTTAAATCTTTTTTTTCTGTTTTTTTTAAATATATGTTTTTCTTATACAACCTTTTTATCATCAAATTTTCGCCATAAAAAATTAAAAATACAATATCTTTTAAGGTGCAAATACTCCAACATTGACATATAATATTTTTAAGGTAAAAAAAAAACAAACAAAATCTCAACATAGTTTATTAAAAAAAAACGCCACAAAATAAACTCTCACATTGTTTATTACAAAAAGAAAAAACATCACAATTAGCTTGAATTTGAATTAGTTACAAATCTTTACCTGTAAAAAAAAATAAAAAAAAATGAAATAACCACAACAAATACCATAAAAATACTTTTTTAAACTACCTTGGCATAGACGAACATCGTTTTCGGTATGTATATTAAATAAAGAAGAAATGTCAATCTTTGTGGAATTTGTAGGCAACCGGGACATAATCTAAAATAATGCCCGTCTATGACAAGGTACTTTAAAAAAATATTTTTATGGTATTTGTTTTGGTTATTTTCTCTTTTTTTTACTGGTAAGGATTTGTTACCGGTTCAAATTCAAGCTAATTGTGATGTTTTTTTCTTTTTGTAATAAACAATATTGGAGTTTATTTTGTGGTGTTTTTTTAACAAACAATGTTGAGGTTTTGTTTGTTTTTTTACGTTACAAATATTATATGTGAATGTTGGAGTTTTTGCGCCTTTAAAATATATTGTATTTTTAATTCTTGATGGCAAAATTTTGATGGTAAAAAGGTTGTATAAGAAAAACAAATATTAAAAAAAAGGAAAAAAAAACAGAAAAAATAGATTAAAAAAAACTGTTATTAAAAAAAGGTGAATAAAAGAGAAAAAAATAAGATATTTAAAATAAAATAAAAAAAACTAAAAAAGAAAACTAAAAAGTAAAGAAAATGAGAAAAATACCATTTTGCTAAATATTTTTGAAAGGACACTAAAATGATAAATATTTTTTTCAACTGCCCCATTATTGTTAAAAACTCAGCCTTAAATATCCGTAGTTTTGAAGGGATCGAAGCACTTCCCACAAATTTATAAATGATAAAGAAGATAAGAAGAAGCAATCTAATTACCTAGGGTCTAGACGATACACATTGGAACTATATAAACAAAATAGATCTATATCGTTAACAGAGGCTCTGTTTTCCACATTTTCAAAGCACTTTTGTAAACGATAATAGACATTAAAGAATAAGATCATTAATTTTGAAAAGATCGACAAATGATTAGAAAAGACAATCAAATTCCCCTAGGTTCTATGGCCATTAAAGAAAACAGCTCGATATCATTACTACAGGTCTACGACGATAAAAATAAACAGCATTGGAATTATACAAACAAAAGAGCTCGATATCATTACTACAGGCTCTCTATTTTCCACATTTTTATATTCCTATGTATTGAATACTTACTTTGAACTAAATACTTACCGTTAACACATGGGATTTGTTCTTTGTTTCCCCCATTTCCTGGTGTTGTTCTTCACTGCAAGTCGAGCAAAGTTACCGCCGGTGAAGAAGATGGAATTCATCTCAGCTGCTCTGAATGCTATCGCTAGGGTTTCTTTAAACAATTCAAATGATGTAAAATCACCTTGCACCGGGCTGTTTGTCTTATATTAATTTGTTACAAGAGTGGTGGTGATCGTGGGGGTGCGTCCGTTACTGCTGTGTCAAAGAGTGTAATAATACAGTACGAACGACCTCATACGTATAAAAAAAATTGTTTTAACGATTTCCTTTTTTCATAAAAATAAAAGTTTCTTACAACCCAACATAAAATTAAGTAAAATCTATATTTCTATGACTTCTTGTTAATATCTAATTTGACTAATCTTGAAAAAAAATACATGACGAAACATTTGAAGAGTTTTTTTATTTGGTTTTTCAAAAACTGAGAACTTCTCAACCCCATACCAACAATATTAAAATCTACAATACGCATAATCTTTGTACAATATTTTTAAATCTTTTTTATATTTAATCTTGAAAAAAAAAATACAAAAACCATCAAAATTGGGATCTCGTCGACCCCTTGATAAAAATATATTTCTCATAATTTCTTCTTTAGTCTTCGGAGAAGCAATAAGAACAAAATCAAACTAATTGAATTCTGTGATACCGATAATGAATTAGATTAAATTATAAATTACCAACAATAAATTTTTTTAAATATAAAAAACACATTATAGAATTAACTGATTTTAAACTAGCCATAAGAAAAGTAATACACCACAAAATTCCATATAAATAGTTATACTATCAAATAACCAAAATAAAAGTAATTGAATAGAACAATACCCATTATAAGTTATAGAAACCTATAATCCGATAAATTATTTCATTATTTCTCCGTGTATGTTGTTTCTGTTTAATCTATAACCTAATAAAATAATAATAATAATAATAAAAAATCATACCCATTTAAAGATTATTTCAAATACACAATATCATTATTCCATTGCACTTTTTTCTCAAGAAAATGATAAAATAAATTATAAAGAAATGAGAAAATAAAAACTTATATGAAACTTGATTTTCAATTTGAGTATCACCCGGTAAACTAATCTTTAGGGTAACCAAATCTAAACCGTCTTTCATAAAAAGTGTGGTTTCGTAGGATAAAACTAGATTTCAGTACCTCCATCGGAGAAGATGATCACCAAGACAATCTTCAGTACGAGCTCAATCTCCCCATAAACCAAGCAAGAAATCTACCTCAGATTAATCGAATAATTTCTCGAAAAACTAAAACCATCTTGAGTAAAACACTCCATTGGACGTCTAAGCGAACGATTGTAACGCCCCAAAAATACCGGCTAAAAATTTCATTTTTAAAACGTAAAAAAACATCATTACAAATCGTTCATAATAATACTTCGTGTCTGAAAACCGGTAATATCATAATAATATTTTAGAGTACATCCCAGAAAATCCATAGTGCGGAAAAACAAGAGTGTTTGTGACATGCTGCTACCGCGCCGGCTCCTTTCCCTTAGCTGAAGAGGTACCTGAAACCAAAACTGAAAACTGTAAGCACGAAGCTTAGTGGGTTCCCCCACTATACCACATACCATATAATCACATAACATACATATATTATCAGACATATCTGGGTGCCCGACCTACCCCTTCGGTCCTCTCGACTGGACGTTGCCTAGCATACCTGGGCGTTGGCCTCCCCTTCGGTCCTCTCGACCGGATACTGCCTAGCATATCTGGGTGTTGGCCTCCCCTTCGGTCCTCTCGACTGGATACTGCCTAGCATATCTGGGTGCTGGCCTCCCCTGCGGTCCTCTCGACCGGATCCTGGGGAACTATTTCTCCTATCTACTACTACCACATAACATGTATCACAATATCAGAATCTATCTAGCATGGTTGTGTATGACTACCCCTTCGGCCCTACCGACCGGATATCTTGGGGACTATCTCCCCCTACTGTCACTAGCACATAGCATCATATCATACTAGCACATAACATAACACAGGTAGTAGTAATTCCTAGATGAATATCACACAGACAATCATCTACATACAACTCCTACTGGTGGGCCGACATTGTGGCCGTAGACCCACCGCTACTGGAAGGTAACTCACCTCGATGTAGCTGCTGATCTATGTGGGGATTAACTGTCTGCTGCTGCTCCGGAAATCCTCCAGCTATAATTCCCACAAAACACTCAATCAACCACTGCTAACTGTCCCTTGGGGTAAAATGACCATTTTACCCCTGACCAAGTCATAAGCCAAGGTCAGAGTCAACTTTCAGTTGACCCGACTCGCCGAGTTGGCTCTCTAACTCGCCGAGTCTCTATCCAATTGATTGTTTTGTATCCCGTCTCTATTCGTTGAGTTAGGCGTTGACTCGACGAGTTCTCCTTCTAAACTGATGTCCAAGTCCTTCATCCTACTCACCGAGTTGTATGGACAACTCACCGAGTTCATCTTCATCCGAAGAACACTTTATGCTGTGACTCGCCGAGTTGTATGAACAACTCGTCGAGTCTGTTCTTGATCTAAGAAGGTTGCCTTGAACTCGCCGAGTCAGGGCATTGACTCGTCGAGTTCCTTCATAGATGAGTTCGGCTTCCAACTCACCGAGTCCACCCCGGACTCACTACACTACTCGGCATAACGAAAAAGGGGGAAAACCCGGGGACTCGCGTCTCGACTCGCCGTCCGATGAACAACTCGCCGAGTCGTTACCATGCAATTACTATATGGTCGATTCTGCTTGAATCCAGCTCATGCCATACATAGATCCGTGATCCTGG
Organism: Lactuca serriola; assembly: GCF_051521515.1. Lineage (NCBI taxonomy): Eukaryota > Viridiplantae > Streptophyta > Magnoliopsida > Asterales > Asteraceae > Lactuca > Lactuca serriola. Next base: position 13,842,761 of record NC_136412.1, on the reverse strand, counting down.
GGCTTGATTAACACGTAAAGTTTCCAACTTTACGTGTAAATAGACAACAATGAGGGTTTTAGGGTCCGAAATGCACCAAAAGGGTAGATCTAGGGCTTTCATGCAATATGGTTCCAAAAAGGCAGTAGATCTGAGCTCCTGGAGCTCAACCACGCCTAGATCTAAAGGTTAATCAGCTTATTATGAACCCTCAAACATACACAAGCTTGGAAATGGTTCAAGAAGGACTTTAATGGAGCTATAAGGGACAATAAGCATGAAAACAAGGGGGAAATCGAGCCATACCTTAGGGAACACACTGAGATAGCTCAAAGATGCTTGACATCCTCTTCTTCTTCTTGATCTACTCTCCTTCTCACTCCAAAACTTCAAGATAGCACACCAAATGCTTCAAACTCACAAAGAAACAAAGCTTGAACGAGGTATAGGGCTCTGAGGGTGAATGGGGGCGAGATTGGGGCGGAATGAGAGTTTAAATAGGGTGCAAACCCCTGAAACTTAGGGTTTCATCCAACAGCGGTGACTCGCCGAGTCCAGAATACGGACTCGCCGAGTCGCCAACTTAAAACGTGTCCCGGGTCCCGAATCTACTCGGCGAGTCGGGCCTACAACTCGCCGAGTACAAGGCTAAAAAAATGCAAACACTTATACAAATTTCCACATACCAGGAATCAGGTGCTACAACGATTCTCCGTGGCTTCTTGTAATCTTGATCCATAAAAGGACATGTACAAACTTCCTTCTTGGTGTCTCATAGTGTATGTGTAGTATGTGTGATTACGTGTTAATTGTTATGTTATACTAAACGAATGTTTGCAAGTTGCGAAAAAAATAATAATATAATTATTAAGATTGATACATATATGTTATTCAAGCTATTTTATAATCGTTATTAATTCCAAGTTAATAATTCTTATAGTAATTTGTTATAAAATGTTTTAATATTTTAAATATAACATATTAAAATCATATCATCTCAATAACTGTTACATATGGGTATACATGGAAATAATATATATATATATATATATATATATATATATATATATATATATATATATATATATATATATATATATATAGGGTTATGTTATTTTGTTTTTACTAAGGGCGTGTTTGACACGGAGCTTTTAGAAGCGTTTGGGAGCTTCTAGCTTTTAGCTTTTGACAAAACGCTCTAGTTTAAACAAAAAGTTTCGTTTGACAATACGACCGTTTAGCTTTTAATTTAAACAAAACGCTCCAAATCTAAAAGCTACTTCATGTAGCGTTTAACAAAACGCTACTGAACTTTTGAAATCAATTTCCATAATTACCCTTAAAAATATATTTATATATTTATTTTTAATCAGTTGTCCTTTTATGTAATTTTATATATTTCAAAAGCTTCTAGCTACTTTTGCCAAACACTCATATAATAAATAAAAGCTACAGTTTCCCGCTACCAACTACCTGCTCACGCTACCTGCTACACGCTAAACGCTTCCAACTAACGGCTACTTTTGCCAAACATGCCCTAAGTATTGTGTGCATGTGTAAATGATTCTAGGCAAATCAATTGTGTTAAATTAAGAAAGTTATTTTCTTTTAAAAGTAAATAGAAAAAAATACAAATTAATAGTATTTCATTAATTGACCGGGCATGGAAGGGCAGTATGGTACATTACCTTCATTATTTTAATAGGAAATAATCGTTTATTATCGAAGTGATCCTTCTTCGATAATCGCAAATATCTCGCATACTATCAAAATTAAAAACCCATTACTTTCGGAGATCGAAAAGGATTCTGATTTTGTGTGTTCAATCTTCAAAATCGGAAGAGTCTGTGAAGATTTTTAATATAAATAGTGACATTAAACCCTAGAAGACGGAGAAGGCCTTGGGGGGATGTCTGTTAAACTTATTCTATAAGAATGAGGAGTACACGATCAACTTCATTCAAGTCGAAGTTCAAGAACACAACAGAGACGGCGTTGAATCTTGAAGATGACGATGATAATTTTTGTTCGAAATCTGAAGGTAAAGATTTTTTTATTTTGTCAGATGTTTATTGAGTTCAAATATGTTTTCTACTGTAATAAGTGTATTTAGACTGATTTATGCATGTATGATTTGTGATTTCCAAAAAAAAAAAGGTGTGATTTTTGTGTAATTCCTTAAGAAAAATAACTAGTTATGGATGTTGTTCTGCTAGAATGAGTTAAGTAGCATGGTATAATGATTTAATATTATGTTGGAATTAATGAATTAATTAAAACATTAACAGTTCTTAGAGAATGATAGACTTTACTTGTAAAATGTTTTGTTAGAGTAGAACTATGTATATGATTGTGAGTATATCCATGGATAGTTGATTATGTTTCAAGAGTCTCAAATTTATATGTATGATATTATGGTAGAAGTCGACTTTGTAGGTAGGATAATCTGCATATGATTAATGAATTAAATTAGGACATTATAAATTCTTAGATAATGATGGACTTTAACAGTACCAGGTGAGTCTCCTTACTGTTTGTATGGGTCTAAGGCTCCAATGCCGGCCCATTTAGTTTATGTATGATAGGAAGACCCGGGGGTTAGCCCTAGGCATTATGCATGAAAGACCAGGAGGCGGCTCCTGGCACACGGTATGGTATTATGTGTGGTAGGAAGACTCGGGGGTTAGCCCTAGGCAATATGTATGAAGGACCAGGAGGTGGCTCCTAGAGCACTGTATGCTATTATACCTGAAAGACCAGGAGGTGGCTCCTGGCACACTATCTGTTGATTAGGCTAATAGAGTAGTATGTATAGTTGTCTTTGTGATACTTGCATGAAAGACCCGGGGGTGGCCCTTGGCACTTGTCTGTAAGACCCAGGGAGTGGCCCCAGGCTTGACTAAGAAGACCACGTGCGGCCCGTGGCATAATGGCAAGACTATGTTTGGCACATAGCACCTTAGCAAGACTACTTTTGGCATATAGCACCTTACTTGATTATGGATATGTTGGTTATCTATGGCTCTTGGCTATGTATGGCATGTATGGATCAGTTGGGTTGTATGGTATGTGGTATATGGGGAACTCACTAAGCTTCGTGCTTACGGTTTTCAGTTTTGGTTTCAGGTACTCCGTGTTGAAAGGAAGGGATCCGGCTTGACCGCAGCGCATCACACTATGTTTTCCGCACATGAGATCTTTGGGGTTACACTCTGATATGGTTTTATGATAATATGTTTTGATTATTGACACTTTGGTTTGACACGAGATATTACTATGAATGTTTTTACACTGATGGTATTATGTAATAACTTATTTAAAAATGAAATTTGTGGCCTTGGAAATTGGGATGTTACAAGTTGGTATCAAAGCCTTGGTTTGAGGGATTCGGACATACTTTCAGGTGTGTCTGAACTCAAACTGAGGATATGGAAGTTTTTTTTAAAAAGGAAAATGTTTTCAAGGAAAAGTTTTCTATGAAAAGAAAGGGTGTGGTGCGTGCATTCAGCCGAGCTCAAGTAAGTTTACCCAAGATACCCATACATGTTGTGATACGATATGATATGATTATGAAAATTGCATGCTAGATTAGGGCTAAGGATCTAGGGAGGATGCCTTATGTGCCTGATATATGTGCTTGAGCTACATGATAGTGCTGATTAGACAGTAGTAGGATAGCCTGTTTAGGTTCTGCCTGAGTTTATGAGCTTATGTCGCATGCTAGTGCAAATTATTGATATGAGATTATGATTGATGAGTATGTTATGGTTATATCTTTTCCCTTATCCGAATGCAACTTGCTTTGTGCATTGTGGGATTCTGAGTGATGGGAGTTAGCCATTAGGTGAATACATCATGTCACATGTGATCAGGGTTGAATAATCTTAGAGTGTTGGATTTGGCCCTATTGCGCAGCTCTCGTCTGAGTCTAACCGTTGTAGGGATGAGTCTTCTACTCGAAGGATTATACGAGCCTCGTCACATGTGATGGTATTCATGTGATGGCCAATTGGTATCACAAGGAGGCCTTCAGCAGCTGAGGACTGGTTTGAGTTGAGTCAGACGTTTCCCTAGGGCAAACCTAGGATGAGAGTAGTGTTGGGAGCAGTGTTAGTAGTAGTGAAAGGGACTTGGTGAAGTTGAAGCAACCCTTGAGGAAAGTACGGATAGATGTGGAAGGTAGTATGGGCTTGTACTACTGGAAGCAGAGGATCCGTACTCGAGTCAAGGAGGGCTGAGATGGAACCAGGAATCTTGGAAAGTATATGATACCCTGACAACTGTTTGTTCATTACCAGAATGGTGGTCACACGACATGGAGCAGGGGGTTCAGGATCTGGGTCAGGATTGGGCTCGGGTGCAGGGCCCGAGCATGTGGATGATGGGTTACGCGAGTTCATCGTGTACGAGATCACAAGAGGTATCCTTGATGCGACGCCGGTCATCTTCGGGTCGATCAAGGAAGGGATCATTGAGCTGATGGAGGATCACCTCCGAGCTGTCAGGAGCGATTTGGCGTCTGGCCAGGCGAGTACGTGCACACTATCCTTCAAGGACTTCAGAGGGAGTGGTGCGCCAGATTTTCACGGGGTGAAGAACCCCATCGTTGCTAGGAGATGGATCGCAGATATCGAGTCTGCGCAGCCGACGAGCTTCTGTCCGGAGGGGTCAAAGGTCCGCTTTACGGCGGGATGTTTGAGAGACAGAGCCAGAGACTAGTGGGAGCCAGTTGGTGATTCGTTGGGAGCCACAACCATTGAGGCTATGACATGGCCCAACTTTGTGACTAGGTTTAGGGCGGAGTTTGCACCAGCGGTGGATCTTCAGCAATTGGCCAGAGAGTTCCTAGACATGAGACAGACGACAGATTTGGTTGCGGAGATTACCGCCATGTTTCGGGAAAGGGCCTTAGTGGTGCCTCAGTATGCAGGGGATGATGAGATGCAGAGGACCCGCTGTCATGACAAGTTGAGAGCGGATATTCGGGAGCATGTCAGCTTCTCGGCATGCCCGACCTTGGACTCTATGATTTCCAGGGCGCGGGAAAGGGAGATTGATTTGGAGCACATTGCGAAGAGGAAGTCAGATCAAATGTATACTTTGGAGGGTCCCGGGAAGAGACCCAAGACTTCAGATCAGCGGATAGCAGACCGGCAGGGCCGCAGTCAGTGCAACACGTGCGGGAAACGGCACGAGGGAGTTTGTCGTTCCAGGGGTTCAGGCTGCTACAAGTGTGGCAGTGATGGTCACGTCAACAGGGACTGGCCACAGGGCGCAAGCCCATTATGTTTTCACTACAATCAGGTGGGTCACAAGAAGGCCGATTGTCCGACGGCACGGGGAGGAGCAGGGAGTGCGTCTGCCCCGACATCTTTGAGGATTGCGGATGGGTGAGAGGGTAGGGCTTTGCAGTGACAGATGAGGGAGATTTGGATCACAGCAGGGAATGTTGCAGGTATGTATCTATGGCTTTTTGGATTCCATGTGTATTAGGGTTGTTCCTACCCCGAACTCTGGTGATAGTATGTATGAGTTGTCTCTCTGCTTGTATTCGGATTATACTTTCAGAATTGTCTTATGCCAATTGCATACCAGGAACTATTAGTAGCTAGTGCAGGGTCATCTCTCACTTCAGGTTCGAAATGTCCAGTATTATCTCGATTATGACCAAAAGCGGTTTAGGAGTGTTGCGTGGAGGACGATGGGCAGGGTACAGGGAGTAGCCCTCCACCATTACCAGGGTTTGGTGGCTCTGGTCTTGGTACTTGGGATAGCTTTGGGAAGCATCAAGGGAAGTGGTCTATCACTGACGGAGTTGCTCTGAGCATTAGTTATTCGGACCTTAAGGGCATTAGTTGGAGCCCAGAGAATTATCAGTATCGGGATGCAGGAGGTGTTCATCTAGTATTCGGTAATCGTACGGTATTTGGAATGGGCTAGTGGTGGATCGCTAGCGACATCAAGGCGATGGTAGTTATCATGCCTATTGTGCAAGGGATGAAGGAATGGAAATCCTTGGGTTTTTCACGTGCAGTAAAGACTTAGCCGAAGCTAAGTTGAGGAGAAACAATCATGTTATGGGAGCAGCATCTTTTTTGGAACCGAGATAAGTTTTGCTCTCTGATCGGGAAGGAAGACGACCCAGGTGGTTGTGTGAATTGAGGAAAGTGTGAACTGGAAGTTCGGAAAACCTACCAATTGTGAGATCGCATTCTCGGGTTGCCCGATAACCGATTGCAGAAGAATCGGCTAGGAGTTTTAGATAGGACATGCGTACAGATTGGTGGTACTAGGTTGTGTTGATATGCTCGACTATGGGTTAGTCGTAGCATCCACTGGCAGCCAGTCGGGGTGGAAAGGTGTTGTCAGACTACCGGATGGCCGTAGCATTCACCAGTGGTCAGATAGTAAGAGGAGTGTGGTAAGACTACGGTGTGACCCGTAGCATTAGTTTAGTAAAACTGCGGTGTGGCCCGTAGCATTAGTTTAGTAAGACTGCGGTGTGGCCCGTAGCATTAGTTTAGTAAGACTGCAGTGTGGCCCGTAGCATTAGTTTAGTAAGACTGCCGTGTGGCCCGTAGCACTATTTTAGTAAGACTGCAGTGTGACCTGTAGCACTGGTATAGTAAGACTGCAGGGTGGCCCGTAGCTTTAGATAACTGGCAGCGCTGAAGTGTTGCAAGACTATGTGGGTGGCCCGTAGCATTCGCTAGTTGGCAGAGCGAGTATAGTGAGGCTACGGGGTGGCCCGTAGCATTCCTCGGTCCCAATTCGCTGGTGTGAATATATCAGGTGTGTGATTCATTGGTCGGGTTTCTCAGATAGTTAAGTTCAGGGCGGGGCAGCCGCCCGGATGTTAGTGGGTCACATTATGTTTGGGTCCGGGAGACGGTAGGTCATTGAAGACCAGAAGTGGCGTAAGACTACGGGTAGCCATAGCTTTCATTGGTAGCTTGGTTCGCGGAGAGTGGGCGAGCGGACGGTATCTCCGAGGTAGCATGGGGGAAACCGGTATTCCGGGTAATGGTAGATCAGTAGGGAACATGGCGGTCTCGGTTCATCCGGTAGGCGGATGGGAGTCAACAGGAATTCAGTGAAAAGTAGTGAGTTGATCGGATGATGCTAAGCTGCCCATCGCGGGATCGAATGATCACAGAGTAAAGGATTTAGCTCGGGGACGCCGTTCTTGTCTGAGCCTTAAACATAGCAAAGAGGGATCTGCTACCTGAAGGATTGTCTGAACTCTCACGATTGGGTGGAGTTTTCAGTGTTGGAGCATTGTATGGGGGTTATTCCGTGAGTATTGGTATGATGGCCGACACTGGGAGTGACCGGAATTGCGGTTTCAGCAGAGGATCAGTCCTCGAAGGTTGTTGCTTGTGGAAAGTACCTTAGAAAGGCCAGTGTGAGTGTAGAGTAAAAGGGTAAACCCCTTGCGAATCAAGGGTAAGTGTAACAGGAGTATCGGTATGATTATCGGTTGGATAAAAGTGTTCCACTCTAAGGTAGTAAGGAACGAGTTATTCTGAAGATGACATCTTCAAGGTCTGGATTGGGTGGGCAGAGTGTGTACCTAGTGGTAAAGTGGCGATCGGATGGTAAGGTAGTTGGCCGTGGCAGACTTCAAGGACGAAGTCTAGTTTAAATGGGGGAGTGTTGTATCACCCAGATACAGAAAGAACAAGAAAATAAATGAAAGGCTCTAAGTCGTTAGTCAACTCGTCGAGTCCAGGGAGGAACTCGACGAGTCGGAGTGGGATCCGGGGGATCGATTTAGTAACCGACTCGGCGAGTCGGCAAAGAGGACTCGGCGAGTCCAGTCTGAAGAGGGAAACCCTAAATCCGGGACTTTGTGCACTATTTAAGCATTTTATTCTCTCCATTAGGGTTCCTTATAGCCTCTCTTATCCAGAATACGAAACCCTCAGCCTCCATTGTTGCATATTCAAGTCTCTTGCCATTTTTGGGTGATTTGAAGGAAGAAGGAAGGAAGGAATCATTGGGGCTTCAAGGATTGTCTCTAAATCCAGAGTTTGGGTCACCTTTTAGAGTTATTGAATGTATTAAGTCGTTACTTTGACCCTTCTTCATCTAGATCTACCTTGGTTATGAGTTTTGGGGCTTTTATGCCATGTTTAAGAACCAATTCGAGTTAGAAGCCCAGATCTGAAGCTGCTACTGCAAATCTAAGCATATCTTGGCCTAGAGAAACATAAAGTAATTGCCTTTGGGTTGATTGTAAAGCCTCCTTGTCTTAAACCCTAGATTATAGTGTTTTGAGCCTAGATCTCCTTAGCTACACGTAAAGTTTGCCACTTTACGTGAGGAATAGGCTTCAGAAGAGTGGATCTGCAGTTTGGAGTCCATGCATGACTCAAAAGCCTCTAAATATATGAAGGACAAAATAGAATCGGCGAGTCCTTCGAGTGGACTCGGCGAGTAGGATGAAGATGGAGATGAAATCACCAAGTTGGATGAACAGCTCGGCGAGTCTGTTGAAGACTGCCTTGGACTCAGCGAGTCAAGTCGCGAAACCCCAAACCCTTCGAGTTAAGACTCGGATAAGTGAGTTGAGTGGGGACTCATAGAGTTGGACAGGACAGGAGTCGGAAATCGGTAGACTCGTCGAGTCAGCCCAGTCGCGAATGAAAGGATTCTAAGCGTATGAACTCGAAGAGTCAGTAGGCAGACACGGCGAGTAGGGTTGACCTGGAAGGTTGACTTTGATCAGTACTTTGACATTGACCAGAATGGACATAGTTGACTTTCGGAGGATAGTTAGACTAAGTGCTATATTGATATTGGTAGCTCAAGGAGCTAGTGGAGCAGCAGTTCAGAGAGAATTGTCAGACAGCGACCAAAAGGATTAGCAACAAGTTCAAGAGTACCAAGTGAGTCTCCTCACTGTTTGTATGGGTCTAAGGCACCAATGCCGGCACATTTAGTTTATGTATGATAAGAAGACCCGGGGGTTAGCCCTAGGCATTATGCATGAAAGACCAGGAGGCGGCTCCTGGCACACGGTATGTTATTATGTGTGGTAGGAAGACTCGGGGGTTAGCCCTAGGCAATATGTATGAAGGACCAGGAGGTGGCTCCTAGCGCACTGTATGCTATTATACCTGAAAGACCAGGAGGTGGCTCCTGGCACACTATCTGTTGATTAGCCTAATAGAGTAGTATGTATAGTTGTCTTTGTGATACTTGCATGAAAGACCCGGGGGTGGCCCTTGGCACTTGTCTGTAAGACCCAAGGAGTGGCCCCAGGCTTGACTAAGAAGACCACGTGCGGCCCGTGGCATAATGGCAAGACTATGTTTGGCACATAGCACCTTAGCAAGATTATTTTTGGCATATAGCACCTTACTTGATTATGGATATGTTGGTTATCTATGGCTCTTGGCTATGTATGGCATGTATGGATCAGTTGGGTTGTATGGTATGTGGTATATGGGGAACTCACTAAGCTTCGTGCTTACGGTTTTCAGTTTTGGTTTCAGGTACTCCGTGTTGAAAGGAAGGGATCCGGCTTGACCGCAGCGCATCACACTATGTTTTCCGCACATGAGATCTTTGGGATTACACTCTGATATGGTTTTATGATAATATGTTTTGATTACTGACACTTTGGTTTGACACGACATATTACTATGAATGTTTTTACACTGATGGTCTTATGTAATAACTTATTTAAAAATGAAATTTGTGGGCTTGAAAATTGGGATGTTACATGATCGACAGGGACACATATGTTGCAGACAGCTGTGGGGGTGAAGGGAACCTGAGTAACCTTGAGTAAGCTCCAGTAAACATCATTGCTTCATCCGACAAAGGGGAGTTGTACAACATCCCCCCTCTTGCAAACGATGCACTTGAGATCATATCCTTAAAGAGATCCTGCAATCAAAAAAACTTATGACCAGGATAGCTAGCATAATTAGATAAAAGCTCACCTGGCTTTCCGATATAGGATCGGAAGAAACGAAGTATTGCTTCAAACGAGGAAATCCTCCGGAGTACGTGAAATCGAGTTCTGCCTTTGCTTTGCCCTGAAATTTTTTTGGTAGGAGCCATAAATATAAAGAAAAGAACCTTTTGAATGTTTCGAAGCACTTCACACTCATTTATACATGAAAAACAAGGGTTTAAGCCTTAAATGAGTTTTTGAGCATAATGCAGTAGTTGAAAAAAATATTTACCATTTTAGTGTCCTTTCAAAAATATTTACCAAAATTGTTTTTTTTCTCACTTTCTTTACTTTTTGGTTTTCTTTTCAGTTTTTTTTTTAAATTTTAAATATCTTTTTTTCTTTTTTATTCCACCTTTTTATTGTTTATATATATATATATATATATATATATATATATATATATATATATATATATATATATTTATTTATTTTAAATGACAACTTTTATTTTAGTTTTTTTTTCTTTTACTTTTTTACTGTTTTTTTTTTAAAATTACAGTTTTTTAAATCTTTTTTTTCTGTTTTTTTTAAATATATGTTTTTCTTATACAACCTTTTTATCATCAAATTTTCGCCATAAAAAATTAAAAATACAATATCTTTTAAGGTGCAAATACTCCAACATTGACATATAATATTTTTAAGGTAAAAAAAAAACAAAAAAAATCTCTACATAGTTTATTAAAAAAAAACACCACAAAATAAACTCTCACATTGTTTATTACAAAAAGAAAAAACATCACAATTAGCTTGAATTTGAATTAGTTACAAATCTTTACCTGTAAAAAAAAATAAAAAAAAATGAAATAACCACAACAAATACCATAAAAATATTTTTTTAAACTACCTTGGCATAGACGAACATCGTTTTCGGTATGTATATTAAATAAAGAAGAAATGTCAATCTTTGTGGAATTTGTAGGCAACCGGGACATAATCTAAAATAATGTCCGTCTATGCCAAGGTACTTTAAAAAAATATTTTTATGGAATTTGTTTTGGTTATTTTCTCTTTTTTTTACTGGTAAGGATTTGTTACCGGTTCAAATTCAAGCTAATTGTGATGTTTTTTTCTTTTTGTAATAAACAATATTGGAGTTTATTTTGTGGTGTTTTTTTAACAAACAATGTTGAGGTTTTGTTTGTTTTTTTACGTTACAAATATTATATGTGAGTGTTGGAGTTTTTGCGCCTTTAAAATATATTGTATTTTTAATTCTTGATGGCAAAATTTTGATGGTAAAAAGGTTGTATAAGAAAAACAAATATTAAAAAAAAGGAAAAAAAACAGAAAAAAAAGATTAAAAAAAACTGTTATTAAAAAAAAACAATAAAAAATGTTAGAAAGCTAAAATAAAAGCTGTCATTTAGAAAATATATATAAAAAAACAATAAAAAGGTGAATAAAAGAGAAAAAATAAGATATTTAAAATAAAATAAAAAAAACTAAAAAAGAAAACTAAAAAGTAAAGAAAATGAGAAAAATACCATTTTGCTAAATATTTTTGAAAGGACACTAAAATGATAAATATTTTTTTCAACTGCCCCATTATTGTTAAAAACTCAGCCTTAAATATCCGTAGTTTTGAAGGGATCGAAGCACTTTCCACAAATTTATAAATGATAAAGAAGATAAGAAGAAGCAATCTAATTACCTAGGGTCTAGACGATACACATTGGAACTATATAAACAAAATAGATCTATATCGTTAACAGAGACTCTGTTTTCCACATTTTCAAAGCACTTTTGTAAACGATAATAGACATTAAAGATTAAGATCATTAATTTTGAAAAGATCGACAAATGATTAGAAAAGACAATCAAATTCCCCTAGGTTCTATGGCCATTAAAGAAAACAGCTCGATATCATTACTACAGGTCTACGACGATAAAAATAAACAGCATTGGAATTATACAAACAAAAGAGCTCGATATCATTACTACAGGCTCTCTATTTTCCACATTTTTATATTCCTATGTATTGAATACTTACTTTGAACTAAATACTTACCGTTAACACATGGGATTTGTTCTTTGTTTCCCCCATTTCCTGGTGTTGTTCTTCACTGCAAGTCGAGCAAAGTTACCGCCGGTGAAGAAGATGGAATTCATCTCAGCTGCTCTGAATGCTATCGCTAGGGTTTCTTTAAACAATTCAAATGATGTAAAATCACCTTGCACCGGGCTGTTTGTCTTATATTAATTTGTTACAAGAGTGGTGGTGATCGTGGGGGTGCGTCCGTTACTGCTGTGTCAAAGAGTGTAATAATACAGTACGAACGACCTCATACGTATAAAAAAAATTGTTTTAACGATTTCCTTTTTTCATAAAAATAAAAGTTTCTTACAACCCAACATAAAATTAAGTAAATCTATATTTCTATGACTTCTTGTTAATATCTAATTTGACTAATCTTGAAAAAAAATACATGACGAAACATTTGAAGAGTTTTTTTATTTGGTTTTTCAAAAACTGAGAACTTCTCAACCCCATACCAACAATATTAAAATCTACAATACGCATAATCTTTGTACAATATTTTTAAATCTTTTTTATATTTAATCTTGAAAAAAAAAATACAAAAACCATCAAAATTGGGATCTCGTCGACCCCTTGATAAAAATATATTTCTCATAATTTCTTCTTTAGTCTTCGGAGAAGCAATAAGAACAAAATCAAACTAATTGAATTCTGTGATACCGATAATGAAATAGATTAAATTATAAATTACCAACAATAAATTTTTTTAAATATAAAAAACACATTATAGAATTAACTGATTTTAAACTAGCCATAAGAAAAGTAATACACCACAAAATTCCATATAAATAGTTATACTATCAAATAACCAAAATAAAAGTAATTGAATAGAACAATACCCATTATAAGTTATAGAAACCTATAATCCGATAAATTATTTCATTATTTCTCCGTGTATGTTGTTTCTGTTTAATCTATAACCTAATAAAATAATAATAATAATAATAAAAAATCATACCCATTTAAAGATTATTTCAAATACACAATATCATTATTCCATTGCACTTTTTTCTCAAGAAAATGATAAAATAAATTATAAAGAAATGAGAAAATAAAAACTTATATGAAACTTGATTTTCAATTTGAGTATCACCCGGTAAACTAATCTTTAGGGTAACCAAATCTAAACCGTCTTTCATAAAAAGTGTGGTTTCGTAGGATAAAACTAGATTTCAGTACCTCCATCGGAGAAGATGATCACCAAGACAATCTTCAGTACGAGCTCAATCTCCCCATAAACCAAACAAGAAATCTACCTCAGATTAATCGAATAATTTCTCGAAAAACTAAAACCATCTTGAGTAAAACACTCCATTGGACGTCTAAGCGAACGATTGTAACGCCCCAAAAATACCGGCTAAAAATTTCATTTTTAAAACGTAAAAAAACATCATTACAAATCGTTCATAATAATACTTCGTGTCTGAAAACCGGTAATATCATAATAATATTTTAGAGTACATCCCAGAAAATCCATAGTGCGGAAAAACAAGAGTGTTTGTGACATGCTGCTACCGCGCCGGCTCCTTTCCCTTAGCTGAAGAGGTACCTGAAACCAAAACTGAAAACTGTAAGCACGAAGCTTAGTGAGTTCCCCCACTATACCACATACCATATAATCACATAACATACATATATTATCAGACATATCTGGGTGCCCGACCTACCCCTTCGGTCCTCTCGACTGGACGTTGCCTAGCATACCTGGGCGTTGGCCTCCCCTTCGGTCCTCTCGACCGGATACTGCCTAGCATATCTGGGTGCTGGCCTCCCCTTCGGTCCTCTCGACCGGATACTGCCTAGCATATCTGGGTGCTGGCCTCCCCTGCGGTCCTCTCGACCGGATCCTGGGGAACTATTTCTCCCATCTACTACTACCACATAACATGTATCACAATATCAGAATCTATCTAGCATGGCTGGGTATGACTACCCCTTCGGCCCTACCGACCGGATATCTTGGGGACTATCTCCCCCTACTGTCACTAGCACATAGCATCATATCATACTAGCACATAACATAACACAGGTAGTAGTAATTCCTAGATGAATATCACACATACAATCATCTACATACAACTCCTACTGGTGGGCCGGCATTGTGGCCGTAGACCCACCGCTACTGGAAGGTAACTCACCTCGATGTAGCTGCTGATCTATGTGGGGATTAACTGTCTGCTGCTGCTCCGGAAATCCTCCAACTATAATTCCCACAAAACACTCAATCAACCACTGCTAACTGTCCCTTGGGGTAAAATGACCATTTTACCCCTGACCAAGTCATAAGCCAAGGTCAGAGTCAACTTTCAGTTGACCCGACTCGCCGAGTTGGCTCTCTAACTCGCCGAGTCTCTATCCAATTGATTGTTTTGTATCCCGTCTCTATTCGTTGAGTTAGGCGTTGACTCGACGAGTTCTCCTTCTAAACTGATGTCCAAGTCCTTCATCCTACTCACCGAGTTGTATGGACAACTCGCCGAGTTCATCTTCATCCGAAGAACACTTTATGCTATGACTCGCCAAGTTGTATGAACAACTCGTCGAGTCTGTTCTTGATCTAAGAAGGTTGCCTTGAACTCGCCGAGTCAGGGCATTGACTCGCCGAGTTCCTTCATAGATGAGTTCGGCTTCCAACTCACCGAGTCCACCCCGGACTCACTACACTACTCGGCATAACGAAAAAGGGGGAAAACCCGGGGACTCGCGTCTCGACTCGCCGTCCGATGAACAACTCGCCGAGTCGTTACCATGCAATTACTATATGGTCGATTCTGCTTGAATCCAGCTCATGCCATACATAGATCCGTGATCCTGGGGCTTGATTAACACGTAAAGTTTCCAACTTTACGTGTAAATAGACAACAATGAGGGTTTTAGGGTCCGAAATGCACCAAAAGGGTAGATCTAGGGCTTTCATGCAATATGGTTCCAAAAAGGCAGTAGATCTGAGCTCCTGGAGCTCAACCACGCCTAGATCTAAAGGTTAATCAGCTTATTATGAACCCTCAAACATACACAAGCTTGGAAATGGTTCAAGAAGGACTTTAATGGAGCTATAAGGGACAATAAGCATGAAAACAAGGGGGAAATCGAGTCATACCTTAGGGAACACACTGAGATAGCTCAAAGATGCTTGACATCCTCTTCTTCTTCTTGATCTACTCTCCTTCTCACTCCAAAACTTCAAGATAGCACACCAAATGCTTCAAACTCACAAAGAAACAAAGCTTGAACGAGGTATAGGGCTCTGAGGGTGAATGGGGGCGAGATTGGGGCGGAATGAGAGTTTAAATAGGGTGCAAACCCCTGAAACTTAGGGTTTCATCCAACAGCGGTGACTCGCCGAGTCCAGAATACGGACTCGCCGAGTCGCCAACTTAAAACGTGTCCCGGGTCCCGAATCTACTCGGCGAGTCGGGCCTACAACTCGCCGAGTACAAGGCTAAAAAAATGCAAACACTTATACAAATTTCCACATACCAGGAATCAGGTGCTACAACGATTCTCCGTGGCTTCTTGTAATCTTGATCCATAAAAGGACATGTACAAACTTCCTTCTTGGTGTCTCATAGTGTATGTGTAGTATGTGTGATTACGTGTTAATTGTTATGTTATACTAAACGAATGTTTGCAAGTTGAGAAAAAAATAATAATATAATTATTAAGATTGATACATATATGTTATTCAAGCTATTTTATAATCGTTATTAATTCCAAGTTAATAATTCTTATAGTAATTTGTTATAAAATGTTTTAATATTTTAAATATAACATATTAAAATCATATCATCTCAATAACTGTTACATATGGGTATACATGGAAATAATATATATATATATATATATATATATATATATATATATATATATATATATATATATATATATAGGGTTATGTTATTTTGTTTTTGTTAAGGGCGTGTTTGACACGGAGCTTTTAGAAGCGTTTGGGAGCTTCTAGCTTTTAGCTTTTGACAAAACGCTCTAGTTTAAACAAAAAGTTTCGTTTGACAATACGACCGTTTAGCTTTTAATTTAAACAAAACGCTCCAAATCTAAAAGCTACTTCATGTAGCGTTTAACAAAACACTACTAAACTTTTGAAATCAATTTCCATAATTACCCTTAAAAATATATTTATATATTTATTTATTTTTAATCAGTTGTCCTTTTATGTAATTTTATATATTTCAAAAGCTTCTAGCTACTTTTGCCAAACACTCATATAATAAATAAATGCTACAGTTTCCCGCTACCAGCTACCTGCTCACGCTACCTGCTACACGCTAAACGCTTCCAACTAACGGCTACTTTTGCCAAACATGCCCTAAGTATTGTGTGCATGTGTAAATGATTCTAGGCAAATCAATTGTGTTAAATTAAGAAAGTGATTTTCTTTTAAAAGTAAATAGAAAAAAATACAAATTAATTGTATTTCATTAATTGACCGGGCATGGAAGGGCAGTATGGTACATTACCTTCATTATTTTAATAGGAAATAATCGTTTATTATCGAAGTGATCCTTCTTCGATAATCGCAAATATCTCGCATACTATCAAAATTAAAAACCCATTACTTTCGGAGATCGGAAAGGATTCTGATTTTGTGTGTTCAATCTTCAAAATCGGAAGAGTCTGTGAAGATTTTTAATATAAATAGTGACATTAAACCCTAGAAGATGGAGAAGGCCTTGGGGGGATGTCTGTTAAACTTATTCTATAAGAATGAGGAGTATACGATCAACTTCATTCAAGTCGAAGTTCAAGAACACAACAGAGACGGCGTTGAATCTTGAAGATGACGATGATAATTTTTGTTCGAAATCTGAAGGTAAAGATTTTTTTATTTTGTCAGATGTTTATTGAGTTCAAATATGTTTTCTACTGTAATAAGTGTATTTAACAGTACCAGGTGAGTCTCCTTACTGTTTGTATGGGTCTAAGGCTCCAATGCCGGCCCATTTAGTTTATGTATGATAGGAAGACCCGGGGGTTAGCCCTAGGCATTATGCATGAAAGACCAGGAGGCGGCTCCTGGCACACGGTATGGTATTATGTGTGGTAGGAAGACTCGGGGGTTAGCCCTAGGCAATATGTATGAAGGACCAGGAGGTGGCTCCTAGAGCACTGTATGCTATTATACCTGAAAGACCAGGAGGTGGCTCCTGGAACACTATCTGTTGATTAGGCTAATAGAGTAGTATGTATAGTTGTCTTTGTGATACTTGCATGAAAGACCCGGGGGTGGCCCTTGGCACTTGTCTGTAAGACCCAGGGAGTGGCCCCAGGCTTGACTAAGAAGACCACGTGAGGCCCGTGGCATAATGGCAAGACTATGTTTGGCACATAGCACCTTAGCAAGACTACTTTTGGCATATAGCACCTTACTTGATTATGGATATGTTGGTTATCTATGGCTCTTGGCTATGTATGGCATGTATGGATCAGTTGGGTTGTATGGTATGTGGTATATGGGGAACTCACTAAGCTTCGTGCTTACGGTTTTCAGTTTTGGTTTCAGGTACTCCGTGTTGAAAGGAAGGGATCCGGCTTGACCGCAGCGCATCACACTATGTTTTCCGCACATGAGATCTTTGGGGTTACACTCTGATATGGTTTTATGATAATATGTTTTGATTATTGACACTTTGGTTTGACACGAGATATTACTATGAATGTTTTTACACTGATGGTATTATGTAATAACTTATTTAAAAATGAAATTTGTGGCCTTGGAAATTGGGATGTTACAAGTTGGTATCAAAGCCTTGGTTTGAGGGATTCGGACATACTTTCAGGTGTGTCTGAACTCAAACTGAGGATATGGAAGTTTTTTTTAAAAAGGAAAATGTTTTCAAGGAAAAGTTTTCTATGAAAAGAAAGGGTGTGGTGCGTGCATTCAGCCGAGCTCAAGGAAAAGTTTTCTATGAAAAGAAAAGTTTTCTAATAGTAAAGAAAGTCAAATTATACCGTCGATTAGTTTGTTGTAGAAACACGTAGTAAAACCTCAGTAGGAGATTCCTCCTTCTGTAAAAAACAGAGAGAGAGAGAGAGAGAGAGAGAGAGTGTGTGTGTGTGTGTGTGTGATAACTAACGATTAATATTTTATAATAATAAAATAGCAATTATTATTTGCTTTAGGTTTTTGAAATACACCTTCAACTTTTTCTTGACTCGATGTAGATGCCTAATCCAATCTCCTCCACAACTCAACATTTGTACTGTATCCGGTGCCAATGAAGCTCGATAGGGATCAATAACTCTACCCCCAACACTAAAAGTTGCCTCATATGCAACAGTAGAAATTGGAATTGCAAGTACATCTCTAGCCATCATGGACAAAACACGATACTTTAACTTGTGCATATTCCACCACTGCAACGCATTAAATTGGAATTGCAAGTACATCTCTAGCCATCATTCTCGGACAACACACCTTTATCCTAAGTTTGCTTCACTTTGAACACTTCGATAAGATATAAATTAGCAGTCAGGTAGTCACTGTCCGAGATGATGTTTGTACACACCTTAAAAACTTTCAAAAGGTCACATACACTTTCCACATTTGCCTAATCTTCCTTGCTTAGCAAATGACTGAAATGAGGTTCATACTCTGCATATCTGAAAAAGCACAAAGTATTAATGAATATGGACAAGTATTTAGAAGAAAATATTAAAAATTATAATCACGTAATATATACCCTGGAAAAGCATCCTTAAACTTTAAGGCAAAAGACAACATATCATAGGTTGAATTCCATCGTGTTGGCACATCAAGAAATAATTTTTGATCACGTATTTGTAGCTGATGCACAACATTTGAAAATGTTTGACGTCTACCCTCTGAATGATTAATATACTTTATACCCTCACGAACGTCCTCGATAATGCACTCAATTTTTGTAAGACCATCTTTCACAAGAAGATTCAATATGTGTGCACAACACCTTATATGAAACAATTTACCACCACAAGAAAGTTTTCTTACCCTCGAAAAAATTTCTTTCAATCTTTTTACCGCTCTGTCATTATAAGTTGCATTGTCTGCTGATATGGTAAATATTTTATCTTCAATTTCCCACTCTTTCAAACATTTGTAAATACATTCAGCAATATCAAAACCGGTACGAGGAGGAGGAACATGCATAAAACTCAATACACGTTTCTGTAATCTGTAAGAAAAGGTTGAGATACAAAATTAAAAATGAGAGATTAAAAATGCAAAAGTAAATACTAAATTTGATAAAGTCGTTAAACCTCCAATTCTGATCAATGAAGTGTCCAGTAATAACCATATACTCAATTTTTTGACGAGGACTTCCAACAATCAGTTGTTAAACATATTTTCGAGGCAACTTTTGTAAGGGCTTTCAACTTCTTCTTCTCGTGCTCGTATACCTTAAAACAATCTGATGTAGCTGTAACTCTGTATACTTTTTCAAACAATGGATTGGCAGTCTTCATCATCTTCACATACATGTCATCTTCCACGGTTTTAAAAGGTTGCTCAGTACACAGTAACCAATTAGCTATGGCTTCCCTCATCTTGTTAGCATCATATATTGCATTTGGACCGATTAATATTTGAGGCTTACCAAATTCTGAATCCACATTAGTGTCACTTGGCGGAAAATTTAACAATTTTTGGTTTTTTTCGTGTTCTTTATGAGGTAAGCAGCTTCTTAGGTGTCTAGCCATTGTGGATGTAGGACCTGATACAACTTAATTAATTAACAAAGCCATAAGGGTGTAATTTGAACTTTTCAAAGTACTAGGGTTTTAGAATTTAATTTCAAAATTAAACTTTTAATCAAATTTTAAATTCCAAAACTTGAGGACAAGTTTTGAACTTTTCAAAACATTAGGGTTTAGAATTTAAATATTTCAAAATTAACTTTTAATAAAAAATTTAAACTCCAAAACATGAGGGCAAGTTTTTGAAACTTTTCAAAACATTAGGGTTTAGAATTTAAATATTTCAAAATTAACTTTTAATCAAAAATTTAAATTCCAAAATTTGAAGGCAAGTTTTGAAACTTTTCAAAACATTATCAGGAATATTCTAGATCACAAATTCAAATAATGCAATTTACAATTAATTTTTGATTATCTAATTTTGTCGTAATCCAATTTCTTGCAAGATAATTAATCAAATAACTCAAATAATTAAACTTTATCTTATCAGGCAACAAATGTTTGATTAATTGGTAATTATCTTCTATTTTGGGTAAGGATATTCACCCAAAATCAATAAAAATCGGATTTCATTAATTAAAAACGTTTTTGGTAATTATCCTAAGCCAAAACAGCAAGAAAATCGCAGAAATCAGCTGGCAGACTCGCTGAATCGTCGAGTCAGCACTGGACTCGTCGAGTACCCAGTGGACTCGGCGAGTCCAACCCCAAAAGTCAAAAAATTTTGTTTTTCAGTCAATATTCAATCAAATATGCATCAAATTCATCAACAAACAGCCCTAGTCTCTGATACCACTAATGGGTTTTGAGCAATACATCATTCCTATGGTGTACATGCAAACCCTAATGCTTTGCATCTAGTTTGTCTAATGAACATGTAATTGAATATCCAAAGCTATAAACCCTAGATCTATTATGTTATAAACTGAATTAGGGTTTAGAGAATACCTTTGATTGTTATGTAGCAATAACAATCTATTCCTTGGCTTCAGAAAGCTTAGTGCCTCAAGTGTTGCACCTCAAATGGAGTCACAAACACCAAGAGCAACAAAGATGAAGAAGAGAAGACGAGAGGCACCCAAAAACATCTAGAAACCCTAAGGAATCAGTTAGCCCTGTTTCTGGTGCCTTAGGGGTCCTTTATATACTTGTGTGGGCTGTTAGGGTTTCAGTCTAAACCCTAATGGACAACATAAACTCTAAGCAGCCCATGGAACCTTCTGGAATAAGGCCATGGGCGTAAATATGATGGGCTGCCATCATAATTTAATTCACCCCTTGTTCCTTTACAATTCCTTAGCCCAACAACTCAATTATCCAATAAGTGCAGTCCAGTCCCCTATGCTCATAATCAGGTCAAGTACATCCCAGAATAGTTATGGACTTATACACTAATCCAACACTTCCAACCATCCATTCATAAGTCTTTAGCCTTTAGAAGTTGTCATGAGACTAGGGTTTGCTCTTGAGGCATTGTAAGCCATGCAAATGCATAAAATTTGGAACTTTATCATTAAGGAAATTTATTAGGCCCAGATCTAAGAGTTAGTCGTGGTGTCTTTCTGTATTAAGCACTTAATGGAAGGATTGAGCATTAACGCTCTACGCATTACGTAAATAAGGCTATGCAGCGTGTAGCCTCCTTTCTTTTCGTTTTTATCACCTTATGCTCTATGCAGGGAGTAGAGCAACTTATACGCATGACGTATGTCAATAGAAAGCTAGGTCTTTGAGGGTATTTTGAGTAGTGGATTAAGACTTGATCCTTGTTTGATGTATAGATGACCTGTAGAGTTGGTATTTGGAGCAGTGATCAGTTCAGCTATCTGTGGGCTTAGAGGTGAGTTTTCCTCACTGTACTCATGGGTCGAAGACACCAATTTCGGCACACTAGATTGTGTTATGTATCCTTGTGTATAGGATGTTGCTATGTTATAGAGATCTGTTAGCTTGGTAGATCTGTAAGATTTCCTGTGCTAGTTGGTTATTTGTTTATGTGTATATGTCGACATATTGTGGTATGTAGAAGGCCAAGATACTCGGGCGGTCTAGTTGATATTGTAGGCAAAAGGGGCGATCCAGAAATACTGTAGGCCCAAGGGAGTGGTCCAACTTATTATGTAGGCTCGGGAGCGGTCCGGTTTTTTGCTGAAGGCTCGAAGACAGTCTGGCCTTGTGTTGTAGGCTTTGTTTGTGTGCATTGTATGTATTTTGCTTTGTGGGGTATTTTGGGGGAATTAATAAATTTTGGCTTACAGTTGTTGATTTCATGGTTTCAGATACATCGGATGACCGGGGCAAGGCGAATGCCAGATTGTACATATCATCATGAATTTATGTTAAGAGATGTTTTTGGATACTCTGATTTTTATGACTATGTTTAGAGACAATATTTTGTATGGCGTATGGTAATTTTGACTATGTTTTTGGATTGTCTGATACAAAATGATAATTTTGACTATAGAAGTCAACATTTACCATCAATTTCAAAATCGATTTCAAAACGAAAGTTTGATTTCCATTGAGATTTTTAACAGGATACAAAAATAAGTAGTTGAACCAGAACAAGTAACACACTTTTTGCCCAAATTTTGACAACCAATAAATTTAATAGGAACATCAATTGACAAAGAAGGTTGAATTGAAATGCATGCTTCATGGGGGCAAATACATACGAGAAAAACGTTTAAAGACAAACTACAATTTCTGAAAATTGTTATTTGATTCTTGCGAGGGATATTGAAAATTTTGAAAAATCTATAAGTATCTCTACTAACTGAAAACCATCGATCCAAAAAACCTAAATACCTTTTTGTCAGATTACTTTATGTTCGAAAAATTCTCTCCCTTGTCAAATCAAGTCGTTAGATTACTTTATTTTCAAAGAAATTCTCTCCGTTGTCTAATCGAGTCCATTTCTTGACACTTTTATTTGTCTGGCAGCCTCTTGGTAAGTCATTGACTCCACGACCATCCGTCGTCGCTACCGTCTTCTTCATCGGTTGTAGTGTTTTGTATGTCAAGGCTCAACTTCTTCGTTGCTCTTGAACATCACAACTTAATTATCAGATATATTGTCTGTATTTTCACACTTTAAAATCCCGTCTACCGATTCAATTTACTATATGTGTTCTTCAATATAGGGTGTATTCCACTATTTTGTGTGTACCGTACCCGATAAAAGAAAATGATGTAAAAACTTCCCATATATATATATATATATATATATATATATATATATATATATATATATATATATATATATATATATATATATATATGTGATGAGAATAAATCTTAGATCGATTAGATCTTTCACTGGTAAGAATATGAAAATCAAACAAGACAAACACAGTAATGATATGAATACAGAATGGAATCAAAGATGTGCTTAGGATTCAAATAAAGTCGCGCCTCTGCAGAGCTCGATAAAGAACTTCCACTGCAGAGGCGAGCTAGGGTTTACAAAAACTCAATGAGAAAATAATTAACAGTGTTAACTACAAAGACTGCATGCATGCAACTTATATACTAAACCCTAGAACAAAACATGCACGATTGGACAGGCCCAATACCGGCAATCAAAACTGGGCTAAGGACCGAGCCCATGATGCAACATAATAATCCCAACAATCTCCCCCTTTGTGTCAAATGAGGCGAGAGATTATTTCTTCTATGTTGGCTTCACAGTCTTTATCACCTTGAACAGCCGAGGGATTATCACAAGAAGTGTCTGCCGAAACTGGATATACCACCTCAGCATATCTGTGAACAACGTCTTGTCAGCTGCAGTGTTCTGATCACACCTCTGAATAATCTCCAAAATATGCTCCAAGTAAGTAGTTGAGAAGAGGTGTTTGTCAACAAGAGCGAACATACATTTCTGACCTTCGCCCCTGACGAACATTACAGTGTGGTACTTCGAATCAATCTTGCCCTTGACCATTGTATTAACATTGCCTGCTTTGCCCATAGTTTTGATCATGGTTCGCTTGTGAATGGCAGAAGCAATCTCTTGGTCCATCTTCGCTGCCTCGTGAATGTAGCGCACAAGCATTCGCTTGACATGGTCAATAATTAGCTGATACTCCTGTGGATTTGACAATAAAATATTGTTGAGGAGTATCCAGTCGTAGGGATTGAGATTCGGTAGATCAGCAAGGGTGAAGTTATGAACTGAGCCTTCGGTGCCTCGAGTCACTTTGAATTTAACATTAATAAACTTCCCTGCTGAGTAGGGCTTCAAAACCTTGACAGTCGTAATTTTCTTCGAACTCCAGATCAAGTACTGAGGTTGAGCGAACTCTAAGTAGAACTCCAACAGATCCTTATCCACCTTCGGGTCTGGAGAAGGAATGGCAACAGTTGAATTAAAGCAGTGATACTCCTGTGGATTTGACAATAAAATATTGTTGAGGAGTATCCAGTCGTAGGGATTGAGATTCGGTAGATCAGCAAGGGTGAAGTTATGAACTGAGCCTTCGGTGCCTCGAGTCACTTTGAATTTAACATTAATAAACTTCCCTGCTGAGTAGGGCTTCAAAACCTTGACAGTCGTAATTTTCTTCGAACTCCAGATCAAGTACTGAGGTTGAGCGAACTCTAAGTAGAACTCCAACAGATCCTTATCCACCTTCGGGTCTGGAGAAGGAATGGCAACAGTTGAATTAAAGCAGTGAAAAATGAATGCCTTTCACGTGATCGACATATCAAACTGTGCATCCTTGGAGTTATCAAGCCCAAATGACATTACAGGCTCAAGCCAAAGTGTGCTTGGCTCATCAATAGCACACCTTTGAAGCGAATCTAGAGTCCAGTCAGGAAAAATGGACTTCTTTTCTAGGAGCTCCATCTCCTTTCGCTTTTGCTCAAGTTCAGCCTGTTGTTTCTTGAACTTTTCTGCTAGCTCTTTATCAGAGGATTTTGTCTTCTGAAAAGGCTTTTCGGGATTCTCAGCATAGACATCATATTCATTATCAGTGTCATCCTCCCCACTCTTCTTCTTATTCTTGTCTTTATTACTGACCGAAGCTTCATTACCTTTAGGTTTAGTGGATGGTTTCGGTGCAGGAGGAGGTTGAGTTTTTGCCTTCTCTCCCCCTTGTTTCAGCTGGACACCAGTCACCGGAACACCCTTAATACGACTAAGGATGTCCAATGCTGGCCTGAGCTTGTTAGCCAAGTGCCGTCGGATAGTAATGGTGATGATGGGATCATGGGCTTCAAGGAGATGAAGGAGGATGGAGTGAACATCAGCAGGAGAGCTTCGAATAACCTCCCTTTCGGAATTCAAGTCATTGAGCTGAGCAGTGGCAGTACGAAGCTTGAGATTCTGCATCTTCAGCTGAGAGGTTCTCTTGTCAAGCTCATCCATGATACGATTCTCTACAGCTAACTCAGCCTCCAGTTGGGTCAATCGATCATTAACATTAGCATGCAAAGTTTCGTTGGCAGCTTCGATCGCTTAGCGTGCAACTTCAAGGTTGGACCTTTCAGATTGAAGAGAACGTTGAAGGTTATCCACCGAAGCATTGACAGTTTGAGCATTCTTCTTGGCAGCCGCCTGCAAAGAATATAGAAATAAGTGA
The DNA here is from genome assembly GCF_051521515.1 of Lactuca serriola. Classification (NCBI taxonomy): domain Eukaryota; kingdom Viridiplantae; phylum Streptophyta; class Magnoliopsida; order Asterales; family Asteraceae; genus Lactuca; species Lactuca serriola. Next base: position 13,817,488 of record NC_136412.1, on the reverse strand, counting down.
GCCTCAGAAACTAGTTTATCGACTTTTGCAGTCGCTTCCTTCCACTCCTTGGTGGAAGCCTCAACAGCGAGGGAGGCTTGCTGACATTGAGAAGTGGAGGCTTCAATAGCCTTAGCTGCAGCAGATAGTGAGGCACTATGTTCTTGAACGGCAGATGAGAACAAAGCCTTTAAAGCAGCTTCAGAGTAAGCCCCAAAGGAAGAGGAGGAGATCAGTTGATCGAGTTTGTCGTTTACTGCTTTAAGATGATGCTTGGCAACAGGCTCATCATCATCTTCATCACTCTGTACACGGTAAGGACTAAAATAAGTCGAATCAAATTCTAAGTCCTCACCGCCTAGAACTGGGGTGGTTTCTGTAGATGGAGTAGGAGATAAGGGTTTGGTAGTGGTTGGAGGTTCGGTTGTAACGGGTGGAGTGGGAGCTGTAGAATGAGCCCCCGTGGTAGTAGTGTTGGTTGTAGTGTTTGTGAATATAGGAGTAGGGATGGGAATAGTGGTGGATGGTTGAGTGGTTGGGATAGGAAATATTGGAGGGATGGATACTGGGATGGTAACAAGTGGAGGATAAGGAGGCTGGGAGCGAACGGGAATTTTTGGGCTAGGGGAGCGAGGCGGAGTATCACCTCGGCCCGAAGCCTCATCATCAGAGCTTTTACTCTCAGATTCAGAAGGAGGAGCAGACTTATGTTTGGGAGGAACATACTCTGAGTCTGAATCCCTAGACGATTGGAGTATAAGCTTCCTTGCAGGCTTCTTCTGCTTCTTCGATTGAGATTGGGATGGAGCAGCCTTGTCAGACTTTCGCTTTTTAGGGGTTTACCTGTGACAACCCAAAGTTATTCGGTTACGTTACCCCGTTACCGTTAACGGAATATTCCACTGTATAAAAGTTCCGTTAATTAGAGGTCGCCAATTAAATCAATATTTCATTTATGTCGTTAAGTCGTGACAAGAGAAATAAATACTCATAATACACATTTCCATTTAATTGGAAAAGTAAGTTTTTATTATTACGACCACTAAATCGGGTGCGACCAAAAGCCCCGTTAAACGGAAGTATCGGGTAGAATATCACTGAGCTCCAACTCCCACCCATATATAAGGGGGAGTAAACTCCATTTGAGCCTTTCCACCCTCTCTCTCTATATATACTCTCTCTCTCTAGACTCGTTTTGACCCGAATCCGCAACCAAATGCTTCCATATCGTAAGTCCACTTACCCTATCTTGTTCTAAACATCTTGGCTTGTGATTATACCCCAAAAATGGACTTAGAAGCTGTGAAAGAGGAGTTTACGGCCTAAGATCCTCCTTAGGTCGTAAACCCCTTAAATAAGGCCAAAATGACCCAAATTTGTCTCGTTGAGCCTAGGAACCAATTAAGGAATTTATCTAGGAGTGTTTAAACATGAAAACACAATGATTTAGGGCCTAAAAGAGAGTTTACTGCCCAAGCACATGCTTAGGCCGTAAACACCTCTTATGATTGTATAAATGCGCCAAAAACACTCCCAAACCACCCTTAGGCTTAAGACATAATTTAGGTACTTGCTAATTCGGGTTTAGATCATTCAAACACAAGGAATTGAGGGATTAAAAGGAGTTTACGGCCCAGACATATGCCAAGGCCGTAAACACCCCCAAGCATGCCAAAATGTTGGTTTTTGTCCCCCAAATGGCCTTAGACTATTACTATAAAATGCCAGGAGTGAATTAGGGACTTAAAACTTCAATAAAATCAAGGTGTAGGAGTTCACGGCCGTGAACTACCATAGGGGTGGTTCATGGGCCGTAAACTCCCCAATGGTGCCTTTAAAAACCCTAAACCCATTCATACCTCTTGGATTTGGACCTAGCAAAATTCCACGAACAAGATTGAGCCCTTAAAACACACTAGAACCCCTCACCATGAGTTTACGGCCGTAAACTCATGGGGAGTAGTCCCTGGGCCATAAACTAAGCATTGAGAGTTTACTCTCGGAGAGTAAACTCCATTCCTAAGCCATATTCACCCTTAGATGTTACCCGGGACACCCCAAACACTTAATCAAAGTGTCTTCCGCTCCTTAGAGTGCGTATACTTGTTTAATTGGTATATAATATACTAATTGTATGTGAACATATGTTATCATATGTTAAATAGGTCTCTAAGTGTGTCCAAGTCCTTACTTGACACCGAGCGCCCAACCGGCACCTTCGTCGGAGCCACTAACGCCAGGTGAGTTCATACCCCTGAATGGACCTTTTAAATGTTTTTACATGTTTTATGGGGGGGGATACAAGTTAAACATGCCAGTTATCATATCAATCATCTGTGATTCATAACCCGCATGTACAAGGATTTACCACACTGTAAACTGTTTTACCAAGTAGGACACTATGAATGATTTTCTAAAAGGTTTTCACTTGTTCAAAAACTCTTACTTATACTGTTTTATCAAAGTTCATTTTAAACTGGTTTATGAAAAGTTTCTAAAGGATTTCTAAAGGTTTTCAAACTCATTTTTACAAAAGAATACATTGTCGTGATTTTCTCAAGGATAAGGGTTTTTCTCCCATGTTTCGATACTCCCTCTCAGTTTAAACTCCTACTTGTTAACTCTTTCACTTCGTGATACGCTTATACTGTTATCACTTTTACTTCACTTATACTTATTACGCTTTTACTTCACTTATACTCATTATGCTTGTACTTCACTTATACTTGTTATCGCTTCTACTTCACTTATATTGGTTAACGCTCCTACTTCACGATTCGCTTATACTTCTCGATACACTCCTACTTCACGATACACTCCTGCTTCACGATACACTCCTGCTTCACAATACACTCCTACTTCACGATACACTCCTGCTTCACGATACTCTCCTACTTCACGATACGCTCCTACTTCACGATGCGCTTATACTTCACGATATGATTCCACTTGATACACACTCGAGCGTAGTTAGATGTATGTCTGTGCTTGTATAGATGCATATAAATAATGATTGAAGGACTTAGGAAGGCTTGTCCACCCTATTTCCTTTTTTTCGTTGAGATGTGGTCTGGTGGGATCGGATGTCCAACCGAAGGTCGTTTGATTCATTAGTTATATATTATGTACACAAGCATAGACACATGGGTTTACTTTAGTCAGTTTAGTTATGAGTCTCTACCTCTAGTTCAGCACTTACATTAGAAACACACTACCCACTATTTGGAAGTCTCTACCCACTATTTGGGGTACATCTTCAGGACACGACCTTCTCCGTCGTCTAGTTGGTAACCAGAGTCTCCTATAAGGAGAGCGGACATTGTGTGTATAGATCTATACGGGATTGACACCCCCGCACCCCGACTGCTAGCTACAGTCCACGGCCTACCATGCCAAGGGGTGACAAATGTCATATTTATAGACACTTGTAGGGCGTCTGGAACTCTAGTCAGTATGGTTACGAGTATCCCAGGTTGCCTTATAATTCATGGCCTTAAGGTAACGATATTTCACCGGCAATTTACACTGTATGCTGGTAACTCATTTTCAGAGTCACGCTATTTTGACCTTGCAAGATGTATCTTTCATTTGATAATGTCTGCGGTCTGTATTCTCTGTTTTGACCTTGCAAGAAGTATCTTTCATTTGATACTGTCTGCGGTCTGTATTCTCTGTTTTGTCCTTGGAAGATGTATCTTTCATTTGATACTGTCTGCGGTCTGTATTCTCTGTTTTGACCTTGCTAGACGTATCATTCAGTTGATACTGTCTGTGGTCTGTGTTCACTGTATTAGACCTTACTAGTTGTACCTTTCATTTGGTACCGTCTGGGGTCTGTGTCTCTTTCTGTTAGACTGAGCCAGGCGTGTCGTTCATTCGATACTCTCCTGGAGTCTATGATTCCTTTGCCTTAGTCAGCAGTCCTCACTGCTGAGGCATATGTTATTTCCCTGAATTCTTTGGCTTCCTTAATAATCAAATTCTATATTTTCATAATGATAGCGATCAAGGGAAAACTACTTTTTACCACATAACTTCGTCCAGTCTTGGTAGAAGGCTGCTTTTATAAAAGAAAATATAGGATTTTCTGGAAAGAACTCTAATACACTATAAACTCTTAAACTACTACTTTATAAAGTTATTTGACTAAATGACACTAAATGCTTATGAACTCACCAGCATTTGTAAAAATGCTGATACTCGCTTTTCAAATAACTTGTATTCTCAGTTTAGCATTAGACAGGTACATCCCAGGAGCTGTTGATGAAGATAGCTTAGTATCACGCTGTATTTATTTTATACTTGTATTTCTTTGATGTATTGTAAACTATGTAAAACTATTACTATTAATGCAATGTTTTGTTGTACTTTGATTACTATAATGCATGTGTTGTGATACTTGACATGACGTCATCCACCCCAGAACATTTCCGCCGTTCCGGTTTTGGGGTGTGACATTACCCCTTGGTTGGTTTGGAAACATGCGCCTCTTTCTAGGTGTCAGTTTTCTTTCCCCTTTTCGCTGGCTTGTCAGCTTCTTCAATGGAGCGAACCATGGTTGGCGTAAGCTTCCTTAGACCCGAAGATGGAATCTTTCTATATTGTTGCAGAATGTTACTCGCTGCAGAGACACAAGCGATCATTGTTTCAGGAACGGATCCAGTGAAGGAGTACTTGGTGGGATCTGTGACGATTATCTTGGTTGTGTGAAAAGTGGCGATGGAGCAGAGAAGAGAATCCGCCATGATTGGAACGTGAAGACGATCCATTGCCCACTTAGTGATTATAGACCAATATCGCCCACAGGAGATCTCTGAGTGTCTGGACGAAGAGACCAAGCTTTGAACCAGTTGTTGCCAAATAATGGTTCCATAATCCAAATCTATCCCATGGTACAGTCCATATAGCACAGTCATAAAAGACTTGCTCGCCCCATCTGATCCAGTGCTTCGCTCAGAGAGCCCTTTAAACAGTAGAGTGAAAAGGCCATTCCATTGAGGAGGAAGGTAGGACTTCTTGAACTTGGTAATGGTGGTGAGGGTTTCAGTATACCCCATTTGATAAAACATAACGAATAGTTGACCAGTGGTGATGGATTCGGGGTTTACCAGGGTTTGTTCTTGAGAAAGACCAATTAGGGCACAAAAGTGGTGCTTGGAGATGGAAGTCTTCTCGTTGTGTACTTCAAAGTGAATCCTTTCAGCAGTTTTGTCGTAATATGCAGTGGAGTAGATGAGTGAGAGGCAGGACATTGGTATAACTTCAACTTTGGTCAGAGCGTCGATGAGAGGGGAGTATTTGAGACACTCGATGACATATAGCATGTAGGGTTCATAGAGAAAAGGAGTAAGATCGATGATCAGGTTTTGTTGAGGTTTGATGGTGAGAAGGGGTTGGCGAACAGAGGTATCATGAACTGAAGAAGAGTCTGCCATTGTAGAAGATGATGAACAGTAAGAGTAATCGCCTTTGTTCGTTGAGAGAGTTTTGTAAGTGATAAAGAGGAAAAGAGGAGCATGTCAAAACCTTTTATACTTACAAGGAGGAGAGAGAAAAATCCGGCTAATATCTTGGATTATTTCAAAAAGAGCGCCTGACTTGACGGATGAACAGTTGTCATACCGATGATGACGCAGGAAAGAGAAAGGATGTTTCCTTTTTGCACGCCATCCCATAAAAATCGCTTTTTCAAATCAACAAAACGATTGGATAACCGCTGAGTCAGCATTCACTTTATGCCAATCGTCACCCCAGAATTCATTTGAATCACCATTGCCTGTTGTGCTTTATTGAACAGCCTTAAAAGAACTAGATTGTGGAAAATTAAAAATTTTCGTGCATAGGGTGTAAAAGATAAAGAAATAAAGCAAACTTTTTGTGATAATTGGTGATGTCTTAAAGAGACATAAAACGACTGATTCTAGGCAGGAATCACTTCCTTCAAAGTCAAGAGAGACAATACAGTGCTTGTTTGGTTTCCCATTAAATAACGATCAATAACTTGTGAAGAAGTATTGAAAGGCATATTTTTAGAGATAATAAAGGGTGGATTTCGCTTCAATTCATAATTTCGATACTTGACATAAGACCGAAACTGAACGAAGTACTTGTGAGATCAATGTGATCTGTTGAACAAGTAGGTAGGATATATGTTATAATGAGAAAAGAAAGTATAGAAATATCAAAAACAAAAAGAAACTAGATCTTTAAGGGAAGAAAAGCCTTGGTTTTAGACAAATTCATAAAAGATCACTCAAAAATAAAAAAAGATTTCATTAGGTAACAAGTAAGATCTTGAATATGATAATTCACCGTCAATTCATTATTGGTGTTGAATTGTGGGTTTCACTTAGTACATAGTGGCACGAAACTAAGATCATTAACATAGATTTTGTATAACCATAAGCCTCAGTGGTAAATACTGAGAGTCTTAAGGGTTATTGATGTGTGTAAAACCAACTAGTTTTAATCCTACTAACTTAAACACAAAGACGAACACACGAAAGGCAGTGTACCTATCGATTAGCAGTTTAGTTCAGGTAAGTAGGGTATCGAACACAGGGAACGGTAAACAATTAAAAGAAATGCTAATATTATCTAAATAAAACAAGTAATAGAAAGGGGGTTTCTCTAGTTTTGCAAGACTAGAAACTTAAACAATTAATTAAAACTTAAACTAAGAAACTAAGAGCTAAGCAAATAAAAATCAACTAAATTCAATAATAAAGAGGACTTCTGTTTAGGTTCGACTCATTTGTTCCCATGGATGATTTCAATGTACCGGATTAATTCTTCATTGGCTTTTGACTAAGATGATTAGTTTCACGTTCGCTATTACTAATCCTTAGGAAACAAATTAACTCAAGCAGTGGCCAGTTGTCTAAATTAATGGATTTCCTAGTTATTGATTCGGGTTAAATAAGACTTGTAATGGTTAGTTAAATTGGCCCATCAATTAACCTCTTGCTGATGTTCATCAAACAAGCTCACACATTAACTTACCTATCTTCTAGTTAATTCTAGTTTCACATTCGCTATTCCTAGACATACAACTATGTGGTCACAATAAATCATATGAAATTAATAACTAAGAGATGTTCATACAACTTAATTACTGATTTATTAACAGAAGAATAGTTATTGTTAACACATAAGGTTCTTTAACAAGCTTAATAAAACATAATCACCAATTAAAATTAATCCTAATCAAATAATCAATCCATGTTCACAAATTCATCTACCTAAACAGAAGTTATGAGTTTTAGCTCATGATTACAACAGAAACAAGCTCAAAAACAAAATCAATTGGTAAAAACATAGTTCAAACAAGAGATTAGATAAGAGTAAACTTGATTTTGACTTGATTCTCCTTAAAACTGAATGTAGGGTTGATTCCTTAGCTTCCCACGCTCCAGCAGCACCTTTACTCGACAATTGGCCTCCAAGGGTTCATCTATATGCTAGGGTATCGATCTGAAAGTCCCTTTATATAGATTTTCACAAAACAGGGGCTACTCGGCGAGTCCAGTGACCTACTCGGCGAGTCTGTCACTTAAAACCTGTGTACGGCAAGTCAGCGCGTCCAGAATCGCGAAAGTTTGAAGTGAATCGTCGAGTTTATGGCCTACTCGTCAAGTCCGTTTGGAATCAGCATTTTCTCAAAACAAAAAAGTCGTCCGAAATTGTTTCTAGTTTCCAGAACATTTTGAATCTCGTCAATCAGAGTTACGGTTCATGAGATATGTCCAAAATACTGACGAGGGGTCAAGCTGTCCAGCTACACCCTTCTTTCTTCAAAATCCAAGATCCAAGCTTCCAATCGCTAGTTCCGCTTCCTTTTCCATCCGAGCATGTAATTGTTGCTAAAAAATGAAATTATAAACTAATTAAGCACCTTTTGTTCATTAAATGAGATAAAATCAACATAAAGTACTAAGATAATGCATGAATTTTATAACTAAATATGCCCATATCAGTTATATTGATGAAACGAAGTATAATGGAGAAAAATGATGGAGATGGTATAAGAAGCGAATATACCTCTGCTATGAAAAAGAAGGACCAAGCAGAAAACTCTAAACTCAATATGAGTAGAGTAAGGTAGCTCATGATCAGAGTGAATATTGCAGCCTGGTTTGGGAATACATGATTTGTATATATCATGTTATTAAGGCTTCACTCAAAATCTTTTGAGGCTTTAGTCAAAATACAGCAGCATGCTTCTAGGGACGTGTGAACAGTGTGTAGAAAATACATAATACCTTATGGATCTTCATCATTGAGAATAATACTAAAAAAACTTGATTAAAACGAAAAATAATTTTGTAGTTTGTTTAAAAGAGTTAATTGAACAAAAAGGAAAATATTTTTGAGTTTTATAAATATAAAAAGAAATATTGAAAAGAATGTACATAGTAATACCATCAAAATTCCCTAAGAAGAAAACGAAGCGAACGAGTTCAGAAGGACCGAACCCGAGATAGACCGAACGTTCGGTTCATTTCGGTTCTTGGTCGAACTTCACCCGAAATAGACCGAACGTTCGGTTCATTTTGGTTCACTCTATTTCGCTTGTTACCTTTATTGAAGCGAAGGCAATTTTGGTACGGATTCTGCTTCCATCATTCCTAGGCCTTGTAAAATCTTGTTAAAGCTCGCTTCAGGTAAAACCTTAGTGAATATATCTGCCAGTTGATCGGTCGTTCTTACGAAGTGAATTTCTACGTTGCTATCTTCCACGTGATCCTTGATAAAGTGATACCTCAGTGCTATATGTTTAGTCTTTGAGTGTTGCACTGGGTTGTGACAAATCCTAATTGCGCTTTCAGAGTTGCAATGTAGTGGGATTTTCTTCATGTTTAGCTCATAATCTCTAAGCTGACTTTGTATCCATACCACTTGAGATGTGCATGATGATGCAGTAATGTATTCAGCTTCTGCAGTGGAGAGAGAGACACAAGTTTGTTTCTTCGATTGCCAACTAACCAATTTACCATCTAGAAATTGGCATCCTCCAGTGGTGCTTTTACGATCTAATCCACAACCACGTAAGTCAGCATGTGAGAATGCTTGAACAAAGAATCCTGAGTTGGCTGGATACCATAGACCGAGAGAAGAGGTTCGCTTCAGATAGCGAAAGATATTTTTCACGGCTTGCAGATGAGGTTCACGGGGGTTAGCTTGGAATCTGGCACAGTAACAGACTGACAACATGATGTCAGTTATACTGGCTGTGAGATACATCAGAGACCCAATCATTTGACGATAGAGCGTCATATCAGCGGCTGACTTTTCCAATGAGGGTGTAAGTTTTGTCCCAAAGGCCATTGGCACTTTCACTTTGGAGTCTCCCATCATACAAAACTTAGCCAATAGTGTCTTGGTGTATGCCTCCTGATTAATAAAAATGCCTTCGGGTCCCTGTCTAATGTTCAAGCCAAGGAAAAAGTTAATTGGAACCATTGAGCTCATCTCAAATTTAGTTTCCATCAACTTCCTGAATTCAGCTGTTAAGCTGGGATTCGTGGAACCAAAGATGATGTAATCAACATAAATTTAGACTATCATAAGGTGGTTACCTTCTCTCTTGCGAAAGAAGGTTGGGTCAACCGAATCTTGTTTGAAATTAGACATTTTTAAGAATCGAGTTAAAGTTTCATACCATGCTCTGGGAGCCTGTTTTAGGCCACATACCGCTTTGTCAAGTATGTAACAATGATCTGGATACTTCTCGTTCACGAAACCTGGCGGTTGCTCAACATACACAGTCTCTTCAAGTTCTCCATTGAGAAAGGAACATTTGACATCCATCTGATAGACTTCAAAGTTCTTGTGTGTAGCATAGGCAAGAAAGATACGAACAGACTCTAATCTTGCAACAGGAGCGAAGGTCTCTTCATAATCGATGCCTTCTTCCTGACAGTAGCCTTTGACAACCAACCGAGCTTTGTTTCGAATGACATTTCCCTCCTTATCCATCTTGTTTCTGAATACCCATTTGAGACCGACAACCGAAGCATCCTTTGGAGTTGGAATAAGTCGCCATACTTTGTTTCTTTCAAACTCATTTAACTCATCTTGCATGGCTTGAACCCAGTCTGAATGATCAAGGGCAGAATTAACGGTCTTAGGTTCAACTTTGGAAACAAAGGAGTTGAACATACAAAACTCTACTTGTGAAAAGAGTGCATCTTGTTTCGCTTTGATTTGAGATCGAGTTAACACCTTTTCTGAAGATTCCCCAATAATTTGACTTTGAGGATGATCTTTGGTCCATTTGATAAGCGGTGGATAATTTGAATCACAAGTGGGATCCAATTCTGCATTGATTTCTTCTTCCAATTCTGACAGAATGTCATCATCATTGACGTTGGTGTTCTCCCCCTCGAAGGATGATGCCTGTTCAGTATCTGGATTAGTATCACTTCCTTTGATTGGATTCTTAGAGGAGATTGAAGATTGTGACGATAGATTCTCCCCCTGGAACGATGAACCTTGATCGTGTTGAAGATATGGACCCCCCTGAACATTAGGAAGATCATTTGATGGTTCGCTTGCTTCTGGCCTCTTGGTTTCTTTGGGTTGATCATCAGCCATCTTTTGAGCAGCATCGCCGATGATTCGTTTTAGATTATCAACCTTGATGTCTTTCGCCGTTGATTCAGAATCAATCACCTTTTGAGGCTCATCAAAAAGAAGCAAATATTGCTCAAAAAGATTTGAAATGGAGGTAGTAACTAGACCATTCTTTGGAAAGATTTCTTGCGTTGCACTTTCTGTTGATTTCATCTTCTTAACATAGCTATCGTCAAAAACGACATACTATGTTTCTTCAATCTTCTTAGAACGCTTATTCAGAACTCTATACGCCTTAGAATTCAGGGAGTAACTTAAGAATATTCCTTCATCAGCCTTAGCATCAAACTTGTTTCGATTCTCTCTGCAGTTGAAGACAAAGCATCTTGAACCGAACACATGAAAGAATTTCACATTCGGTTTACGATTGCTCAAAATCTCGTAAGGAGTGGTGTAGAATCGCTTGTTTAAATATGATCTGTTCTGAGTATAACAAGCGGCAACAATTGCATCAACCCATAAATACAAAGGAAAGGATGCGAAGCATAGCATTATGCGAGCTGCTTCACACAGAGATCAGTTTCGTCTTTTAACGATACCATTCTGCTGTGGAGTGTATGGGGCTGAGAAATTATGAGTCATTCCCTTCTCAGCAAGAAAATCTTCAAAATCTTTGTTCTTGAATTCCAAGCCATTGTCGCTTCTCAAGTTATGAATAACTTTCCTTAGTTGAGTCTCTACCTGTTTTATGAAGAGCTTAAGCTTTGGAGTAGCTTCAGAATTTTGCTTCAAGAAGAACACCCATGTAAATCGAGAGAAATCGTCCACTATAACCAGAATGTACTTGTTTCCACCAATGCTTTCAATGGACGAGGGACCACACAGGTCAATATGTAATAGCTCCAACGGCTCTATCACCTTTGTATTGATAATAGAATGATGACTTTGCCTACTTTGATTTCCCATTTCACAGCCAGCACAGATATGTTCTTTGTCAAATTTAGAACTGGAAGACCTCGAACATGATCACCTAAAACCAACTTGTTGATATCCTTAAAATTCAGATGAGAGAGTCTTCGATGCCATAACCAACTTTCATCTGAGTGAGCCTTCGTGAGTAAGCAAACTGCTGGTTTACCTCGAATTGGGTTGAGGTTCAAAGGATACATTTCCCCCTTTCTCTTTGACTTCAGCAGAACGTTATTAGATTTCTTCTCGACAATCTCTGAGCCTTCATCATCAAATGATACCTTCAATCCAGTGCCAACTACCAGCTGTGATACGCTGATAAGGTTGTGTTGGAGCCCTTCAACATAAGCCACTTTTCTTATAGAGAAATTGCCATTAGTGATCATTCCATAACCTTTGATGGTGCCAAATGAGTTGTTGCCGTACTTCACAATACCACCATCCTTGAGAGACCGAAAATCCCTCAGTTCTTCCTTCCTCCTTGTCATGTGACGCGAGCAGCCACTATCACTATACCATTCTTCGTCAAACTGCTCATCACGTATAACCTGCAAAATATTAAGCAGATTTAGGAACCCAAAGTTTCTTGGGTCCTTGTGAGCCTTTTACAGGACAGGGAATAGTAAGAGAAATATCAAACAAGTAAGTACGTTTTATATTTAGTAGGATTGGGATTTGTGGTGTTGATGTCAGCATTCTTTTGGATCTCTTTTGGACGTCTGTTATCTTCTGGAAAGAGCTTTCCTTTTCCCTTTAAATCTTTTGAAGAAAAAGAATTATTGGAATGTGAAGATTCAGAGGTGACATTGAATCTTCTGTGTGTCTGATTAAACTTATAGGGATGAGGACCAAAACAGCTCTTTCAGATGCTATTGGGTGGAGAACCGAAACCGCTCTTTCGGTTGATATTGCTCTGAGGACCGAAACTCTCCTTTCAGATCCTTTCGGTCGAAGGACCGAAACTACCCTTTCGTTTCCTTTCCGCTGAGGGACCGAAACTACCCTTTTGGTTGATGTTGTTCTGAGGACCGAAACTCTCTTTTCGGTACCTTTCAGTCGAGGGACCAAAAGTACCCTTTTGGTTCCTTGATGCCTCTTGAGATTTGTGCTTCCTTTCGATCCTTACAAAGTGAGGATTTTGTAATCTCCAAAACTGTTTTCTTTCTAAGAGATTCTTCTTGTATCGCAGATTTCGTTGGTGTTTTCGATCAACCACCTGTTTCGGATTTCTGTGGATGTTAGCCTTTTTCTTTGAAGTAGGAGCATAATTGTCACTCTTTGTTGAGGATGTTTCACTAGTGGTTTGCGTAGGTTCGCCCAATGAAGTTTTGGTTCCACTTGTGCTTGGCACATCATATCTTGCAGGCTCATTTAGTGGCTCGGGTACATATCTACCTTTCACTCTCCATGAGGTCTTCTGACATAGGCCCTTTGTCTCATCAGAGTTGTCTATTGGTGCTGACCAGAAGAACTCGTCACATCCGTCAGCATTATCTTCTTCCACCATAACTGTCAATTCTACAGTTTGTTGTGGAGTGACACCAGGGACCGTGTAGACTTGATTTGGAGTGGTTTGTACCTTTTGATACACAACAACTTTTGCTTTAAGAGTTTTGGTCTTGTCTGTTGACAAGCGAGCGAACTCAACATAATTTTCAGAAATTAAATTTTTACATGTTTCAGGTTCGCTCTTGACAAATTCTGAACAGTCCACCAAATCTTCTACAAAGATTTCACTCAGATCATCATCCTCATTAAGTTCAAATGCATTTTCAACATCAATTTTATTTTCTGAATTTAATTTGGCATTCAAAGAGTCAAATTTCTATACAGCTTCGGTTCTTAACTTCAATCTATCATTCTCATCTAACAGATTTTTAAGCATATCCTTGTGGTCTTTGGACTTTATGTAGGATTCAATTTTGTCAAGACCAATTTTATATGCAAGAGAGACCTCGTCAGAAGATACAACGCTTTCACAGTTATAGGCTTCAACATCGATTTCATCCTCCTTTAACTCAAGGAAGGGTAAAATCATGCGATGTATCTTCTTTCCTATTTCACAATCAAGATGCAACTGAGTGATATTAAAATAAAGTCTTTTAGCAATCAAACAAAACACATTTCGTTGTTTTAAAAGTTTAATATTGTCTCTTTGCAAATAAATCGAATCATCCTTAGACCTAATCAGCTCTTTCTCCTTCTGCTCAATCCACATCCTCCTTTCCTCACTCTTCGATGATATCCTTCTTGATCAACTCATCACATTCGTTGATCTGTGCACTGACAGGTTTAGCAGCAAAACACCTGTCCTCTCGCTCCTTCTCGCCTTCTATCCCACAATCGGTTGTATATCCTCTCATTTGAGACACACCTTTGGTCACCATAAAACACCTTCCTGTTACAGGTTTTTCTTTCACCAACATCGCCTTCCCATGAGTGGGCTTTCTGACTTCTTCATCCTCTGAATCTGTGGACCATACCTCCACACCACCAAATTCACCGCGATTGTCTGTATCCTGTACAATCAAAGCATTCATAGTTACATTGTTAGCAGTAGACTTTCTTTTCTTGACTTCCTCCAGTCGTCTCAAGAGGCTCGCTTCTTCATCGTCATCATTTATCTTTTCTGCTTTCTTTTTCAGCATACAGTCTTTTGCAAAATAGTTCTTGCCTCCATAGTAATGGCAATCAAACCCTAAGTCTCCACCAAATTTCATTTCTTTCTTTGACTCTTCAGACTTCGACCCCATCTTCGGTCCCTCCTTGATCTTTTCGGCGTTGTAACTTCCCTGCCAGTTTCGGTTCTTGTTGGCTGGGAATTTCCTTTTAATGAATTTTCTAGGATTGGATACCATCATGGCATACTCTTTACCGGTTAGATCATAATCGGCAAGATCCAATTCCTCTTCTTCTTCAACAGAGCTTTTTCCTTTAGAGATAAGGGGTAAAGAACCCAAACTGGAAACCACACTCGTTTCCTTAGACAGTGTACTTTCATGGGATTTCAAAATACCCACTAGTTTCGCCAGAGAATACGACTTGAACTGTTCATGTGCTTTAACAATAGATACAACAGCCATCCATTCGGGTCTAAGACCATTCATGAAAGGTAACCTTTTGTTCAATAACTTTCCTTTCAATCCAATGCTTTATCATTTTACTTAAAAGATGATTAAAGCGATCAAAAGCTTGAACCGGTTTCTCTTCGGGCTTCTACTTGAAATCACCAAATTTAGAAAGCAGGAGAGTTTGAATTGAATGTTCCAGATCTTTATCAGTGGAATACAATTCTTTTAATCTGTCCAAATCTCTTTAGCAGTAGCACAAGAACTTACCAAACGAAACGTATCTGACTGCAAAGCAAACCTAATCATCCTCAAGGCCTTGATGTTGCATTGAAACTTTTCATTCTCATCTTGGGGAATATCTTTGACATCGTTAACAAGTTGATTGTACTCCTTCTGAGTTTTGACAATCTTTGAGGTGCTTGAGTGAGCAAATGGGCCAACAGTGATGTAAGTCCCTAATCTGCCCGTGTATCAGTCAGATCCGTTTGATGGTGCGGAATCACAATCAAACGGATGATGCAAAATAAAATAGAAGAGAAGAAGAAGAAGAATATGATGAATCTTGATTGTATTAATGATATGAATGAAACTCCTTACACAAGATTCACACACAAATAAAAGCTCCCGTCTCTCTGGCCGTAAACTACTAGTGTTCCTCTAGTTCATCAGTCTTTACTCCTCACCCTAACACCTCTATTTATACTAGGATATGGGCCAGACAAAACAAATGGGCCGTAAATGAGTTTACGGCCGTAAGGTGTTTACGGCCGTAAACTCAGCCGTAAACATGGCCATAAATTAATAAAATATTACATAAAAATAATTGCCTAGAAAAGTAAAGTATAAACCATATTTTTGACCCAACAATCTCCCCCTTGGTTTATAGCTTTCTTTTCTTAATGACCCAACAAGCTCCCCCTAAAAAGTAGCTGGCTCATCTTGTCAATCTTCAATGAGAGCTTGGCTTCAGCTTTAACCTTCGGTTTCTTCACAGCATCAGGATGAACATATGAATCTTCAATAATTGACTTCATCTTGAGCGGTTGGGTTTTTCTTCAGAATTTGGCATTGAACACACATTGGGTGAGGAGGCTTCTTGTACTGATTCTTGAAAAATAGCGCTTTCAGCTTGAGAATCTTCAGAGAGAACGTCAGAGAGAACAAATCTTCTAGATCACTTCAGCAGGTACAACAATAGCAACAGACTGATTGAGGAGGCTTCAATGTAATCCGTCACATAATCTTCAATTTCAGCTTCACCTTGCTTCTGGGGTTGAAAGATTGAATTTGAAAGAATAATCTTCATTTCTTGCTCCTTTGAATGCGAATTCTTCGATGCTCACGGACGAAGCTTTTGCTCAGAAATCTTCAACACAAACTCCATGAGTCTTATCTATACCTGAAATCACTTTTCAAGACAAAACAAAACTAAAAGAAAAATTAGCACACAAATTAAAATAGAAACAAAAATATTTTTGGATTTTTTTTTATTTTTC
Source organism: Lactuca serriola (assembly GCF_051521515.1). NCBI lineage: Eukaryota > Viridiplantae > Streptophyta > Magnoliopsida > Asterales > Asteraceae > Lactuca > Lactuca serriola. The sequence goes on along the minus strand of NC_136412.1, from coordinate 13,801,398 downwards.
TGAACAAGAAACAAAACAGAAATAACACTATTTTTGGATTTTTAATTTTTGATTTTTTTTTATTTTATTTAATTAATTTATTTATTTATTTTTAATTTTTAATTCTCCTCTAATATTTAAATTAGAAGAAACTATAATAAATTTAACAAAAATAAACATGATATATAACTTTAAGGGTGATTTGGGATCAAAGTTTTTAGACAGCCTTTATCCACTTGTTGGTACCTTCCATATTCACATCTTTGTCTGGTCGATCGTCGGTATTGTTGTCCACTTAAACACGAAAAATTTGTGACTTATTTAGGACATACTATTTGATACAAGACAAGGTGAACTTAAAAACCTAAAATTTATATCTGATCCTAATTTCTTAGATACTATATCTTAAGGACCATTCATCTGACGACGACCAGGGATATTGTTGTCCACCTAAATTGAGCAGCGAGATCTATAGACAATCTTTGAGTGTTCAATTTTAAGTGTACTGGAACGTGTTTCTCGCTTCCTGATATGCCCCAGCCATCAAGAACTTCCAGAGTACTCCTTACACCGGGTGAGCAGACAATCATTCAGAGAGAGAAGAGATACAGAATTCTATTGCTAACTACTTCAAAGGGGTTGAGAAGAAGAAGGTTGCATATGCTGTGTACCAGGTCGGATTAGAAGTCGCGCAAAGGAGACAGCATATGGCTAACAGATGAGAAGTATTTCACACATATATTTCACACACATATATATATCCTACAGAGAAATAGAGTTGCATATGTTGTGTACCAGGTCGGATTATAAGTCACGCAAAGGAGACAACATATGACTAACAGACAGAAAGAAAGAAAACGATTTTCTACAGACCTAATTTATCGGAATTTACCAGTCGTCTCATCCAACCGGAATTAAGGACAGAATCCGCACATCGAGGAAAAGTTAAGCCACGGTTCCAAGTACGGGTTCATTTAATGTGACGAGTAGATTCCCATATATATCTCCCTGCTCAACCTATCCGAGCGTCGTATTGTCAGGCTGAACGTATCTAACTAGGTCAAGATTTGTCAAGTCTATAAATTTCCTAAGTTCAAATCTCCCTAGTCAAGTCCATTTAAAATTTTTCGTGCCTACCGACGCATCAAGTCAGAGCATAGACCCTTCAACTTCGGGTACGTTACGCAGACTCAGGTTGCCTGTTATCACTTGATAATATCACTTCCCAAAACATCTCCCTCAAACACAGACTCATAACAAATATATTTTTTTTTTTATTTTCTGATGTTTTTTTTATTATTATTATTTTTTTAAATTCTCTAATTTTTGTTTTGTTTTTATTTCTCCCCCTAAATTTGTGCATAGGAGAAAAACGAAAGTAAATGCGTAAATTTAAACTATCCTAAAACAAAAATTAGTCTTTAAGGCGAATCAGGTTAAGAAAAAAATTCAGGAGTTTAGAGAAGAAAACGCAAACCGTAATTCATCGATTGAATCTGCATTCAAAAGGTCTGAGAACAGCACGCATAATCTCAGAACAGATCCGAAAATTCTTCATGTCATTAAGCATTAACCCCATGTGATCCCTTCTTTTCTTCCATTTCTTTCCTTTCCCGCAAAGGACACATACTCTCAAACAAAGGTTTGAGTGTTGTATAGTTGAGAGATGTCCCCTATCAAGTGTCAGGAACAGCCACTACCAACACACCGAAGTCTAATGATATGCCTCCATAGCTGCTCCGACACAGAGCGGGATTAGTTGGTCTTTGGAACCCAGTCCATTTTGAAACTGGGTCGACCTTTGTCATCCTTGCACGATACCCTCTCCCATGACATATCCTGCTTATCACAAACAGAAGATGTAGAAACATTAGAATCATTAGTTGATTTGGGAGATTGAGCCTTCAGAACCTATTTGTAGTTGGGTTTAACCCATTTCTTTTTCGATCCTATGGGTGGCACAGTACTTGATTTGGAACTAGAAGCTGACTGCCGAGATGACTTTGACCTAACCGGTCTTGACTTCACAGGAGCATCTCTTGGATTGGGCTTGTTGGCTGACATATCCTTCTTGCCCTTGGGATTTGGATGCATGGCCTTGTGGGTTTGATTCTTGGCCTTCTGCGCGTTCCAGTTGTCAATGTCTGATCGTGAACTTGAGGGGCTTCTTTTGGAGTGTCTCCCTCTTGATGCGTTCTGCCAGCCTTGTGCGTAGTAGGGAACATACGCGCGATTAGGACAATTTCTGGCAATGTGTCCAGGTGTTCCACAGTGAAAACATGTCATTTTCTTCACTAGGGAGTTGTCTCTTCCTGCCCCTGGTGGCGTATCCTTGCTTTGTCTCTTGTTGTTCCCACATGTACACTTACAACAGGCACTTTGTTGCGCTGGAATTGGAGGCCTATATTCTCAACGGCAGGTTGAGTAGAAGCAGCAGATTTAGAGTTCAAGGGGTCGTTGGTTTGTTCAGAAGAACTCTCCTTGTTCTCATCCTCTGCTACTTTACCTGCACATGTAACAGAAACATCAATATTTTCAACATTAATAACCCCTCCTGACACAAATCCAGCTGGTTTCCCGTATTTAAGATGTGCCTCCCTGTCAATTTCTTTCTTTGTCATAGGGAAGGATGTGTAGTTATGATTGTAAGGAGGAGGTACACTATCATACCCTAGACCCTTGCTTTGATTTTCTTTGAATTTTAACTGGGTCTCATATAAGGACTCGACTGTCTGACTTGACGCAGTATAATTTTTGAGACTGACATCAGTTTTTCCACACTTAATTTTTAAAGCGTCAAGTTCTTCAGTTACAGCAGCAAGTTGACTCTTAACATAATCATAATTTTCACACTTGTTGCTGTACTCTTCCTGAAGTTTTCTAAAGTCCTTGGTTTTAGCTTCTAACTCAGCCTTCAGGGGTTTCTGTCCTTTCCTGAGTTGATATCCTTTATATCTCAGGTCCTCAACTTCCCCTTTTAATAAATCAATTTGTTCCCGAAGATATTTAATCGTATCTTCACATGATTGAGAACATGAAACTTCACATGAATGAGAACATGACACTTCATTGACCGGAAGGTTTACAGAACTCTTTAAAGCGTCAAGCTCTTCAATTACTTCAGCAATACTAAGACGATTGAGATCTTTTGTCTTCTTGATGACAGCTACGTTCATATCCTACGATTTCGGAAGTGAATTTAGCAGCTTTTTGTTTATATCTGATTTGGACAAGAAGATCCCGACTATATTCATCTCAGTAGTGAGTGTAGTAAATCTCTGCAATTGTGTTTCGAGGGTTTCTCCAGGGATATTATCGAAAAAGTTGAAATTTTGTCTTAACGTCTCCTGACGACTCTCTTTCATGTTTTCAAATTCACTCGAAGACTTTAAAATCAATTAATTAAAGAAACAACTAGAAGCAAACGTCAAATTTAAAATGCCCTTTTTTTATTAATAATTATTTTTTTTATTTTTAAAAACAACTGTTAGGCTGAAGTTCTGTTTTGTGTTGCGTCTTTTGGGCTCGTAGATTAGCCTTGTATTCTCCGGTTTGGGCCTGTCCAACCGAGAGCCTTTTATGTATTGTATATAAGTTATCGCTTGCATGCATATTAGGTTAAGATTCAAGATTTCAGTTTTAGCATTCCAGAGTTTTACGATATTGCTCTCTTGTAATCTTCCAATCCTTTACAGTTGATGTTCTTAATCGAGCTCTTCTAAGGATTTTATTTAATCATTCGACACGTTTGATTCAAGCTGTTTGTACTTATTGTTGCGTTCTGCCTTGTTATTAATATAGTGTTCTTGCTGTTTCATATTGATATACTTGTTCAAGATCTAATCGATCTTCATAGATTAAAAGTTGTTTTAATCTCATCAATTGGTATCAGAGCAGGAGGCTGTGTAATCGATACACATCTTTTCTGTGAAAAAGATTTCCATTAGGGTTTTCCGCAATCATCGATATTTATTGAGCCGTCATCTTAATTGACGTATCTTAGTATTTATTGTTTTGCCCTAATCTGCTTTATTACAAGTCTGATCTTTGAACAGGTTATTACGATCATAATGGACGCAACGCAATCAAACCCTATTAATATTTCCAACAGCATTGGTTCGACGACAAAAATTCCAATCTTATACACCCATGACTATGAAGTGTGGGCACATCATTTTGAAGATTACGTGATTGGATCGGAGGACAATTGTTTTGTCATATGGGAAGCCATTATCAATGGACCGTTTTCTCATTCCACGACATCCAGAGTTATTAAGACGCAAAAAGAATACAACGATCTGCTTAAGGACGTGACGAATATTGCGCAAGATGAAAAAGACAAATTCCAGTGCAATATTAAGGCACTGAGGTTGATCAGATTCGCCCTTCAGTCCGACACTTTCAGACTGGTCAGCTCATGCACTACTGCGAAGGAAGTGTGGGATAGACTTCGCGAACTGTACTCCACAGACGAAGATCTTGAACATTCTATTCAAACCTTGCTTCTATCTGAGTTTGGAGAATTCAGGCAAGGGGCTGAAGAAACTGTGACCCAGACGTTTGATCGCTTCAATCATCTTCTCATCAAGATGATCAAACACGACATTGAAAGGAAGCTCATCGAACAAAAGGTTACTTTCTTGAACGGACTGCGATCTAAATGGAGAGCAGTTGTTTCCACAGTCAAAGCCCATGAACAATTTAAATCATACTCTTTGGCAAAACTGGTGGGTATTCTAAAGTCCCAAGAGAAGATTGTGGTTCAAGAGAAAAATGTTGTCTCTAGTCTTGGTTCGTTGGCCCTCCTATCTAAAAGTAAAGCTGTGATGGAGGATGAAGAGCTCAATTTAGAAGAATATGACCTCTCAACTGAGGATTATGCCATGATGGTATCCAATCCTAAGAGGTTCATAAAGAAGAGATTTCCCAACAACAAAAACCGAAACTGGCAGGGGAGTTACAGCTCTGAAAAGGCGAACAATGAACCGAAGGCTGAGGAGTCCAAGAAGGAACCGAAGGCAGATGGCGATTCTGGAGTAAGCTGTTTTTACTGTGGTGGCAAGAACCACTATGCTAAGGACTGTGTTCTTAAAAAGATGGCTGAAAAGGATGACGGAAAGGATGAGGAAGCCGTGCTGCAGAAGAGATTGGATGAGTTGAGAAAGAAAAAGTCTACCGCTAACCCTTCTATTAATGCTCTTATTGTGCAGGGTTCGGTTAACGACGATGAGTTCGGTAGCACCGAAGTTTGGTCTACTGACTCAGAAGACGAAGAAGTGAGGAAGCCTACTCATGGAAAGGTTTATATGGCTAAGGAGGAAAGAAGTGGTGGAAAATGCTTCATGGTGTCAAGCGCATCTCAGATGAGGGGATACAATACCGATGGAGGAAGCAATGGACCGAAGGTGCAGGAAGATATGTGCTTCACGGCCAAACCACTCAGCCAACAGTTCAATGAGCTTGATGAACTGATAAAGAAGGTACAATCTGTTTTCATTTCATCTAAAGTACCATCATCCTCATATGAGAAAGAACTAAAAAACGTTAACACAAGAATTTCTCATTTAGATAGTAGCTTAACTCAAACTCGAGTCACCAATTCTAACCTGACTGATCAATTAAGCAGGGTGGCGTCGAAGAGTGAGGAGCGGCGTATGTGGATTGAGTTAAAAGAGTCGGAATTAATTAAAGTCAAAGACGAAAACATTTATTTGCAGAGAGACAATTTGAAATTGTTAAAACAACGAAATGTTTTTTGTTTAATAGCTAAACGTTTATATTCCAATATTACTCAGCTTCACTTAGACTGTGAGATAGGCAAGAAGATCCACCGCATGATTTTACCATTCCTAGAATTCAAGGAGGATGAAATTGATGCCGAAGCTTACAATTGTGAAAGTGTGATTTCGTCTGATGATGTCAACCCAACTTATCAGATTGGACTGGACAAAATTGAGTCCTTCATTAAATCCAAAGACCATAAGGACATGCTCAAAAATCTTTTGGACGAAAATGACAGACTTAAACTGAGAACCGAAACCATACAAAAGTTTGACTCTCTAAACGCCAAAGTAAGCTCAGAAAATAAAATCGATGTTGAAAATATATCTGAGCTTAACGAGGACGAAAACATGAGTGAAATTTCTGTAGAGGATACGGTTGACTATTCAGAATTTGTTAAAAGCGAAACTAAAAACCACAAAAATCTTATTTCTGAAAATTCAGTAGAATTCGCTAGATTGTCCCAACAAAAGTCCCCGAAATTAGTAGAAAAGGCTGTTGTGTATCAAAAGGTCAGGACCACTCCGAATCAGGTATACAAAGTGACTGGAGTAACCGAACATCAAACAGCTGAACTCACGGCTATTGTTAACGAAGACAATGCTGATGGCTGTGATGAGTTCTTCTGGGAAGCTCCTATTGACAATGGAAATGAAACCGTCGGACTATCTGAAAGAACCTCTTGGATGAAGAAAGGGAGATACATACCTGAACCCTTGAACAAGCCTGATAATTTCAGTGAACCAAGCACAAGTGGTACAAAAGATACTCCTCAAGAGGTTGATCGTTCAGCGAAAGAAGACATTCCTTCAACGCCAACAGCCCGAAGTGAAACTTCATCAGATACTCCTTCCACTTTCTCAGGGCAAACTGAATCTTCTTCAAACATTCCCTCTGCACCCTCAGCTCAAAGAAAAACTCCTAAAGTTCAAAAGGAACCAGCAAAGGTGACATCAAAAGCGAAAGCGAACGTTCATCATCAACCTAAACAGATGAGGGATAAAAAGATAGAAAGGAACCTAAGATACAGGAAAAACCTTTCTGAAAGGAAACAATTCTGGCACTCCCAGAATGCATACTATTCACACAAAGACAAGAATCTGAAGTATGAAAACTATCCCGTAAGAAAGCCTGATAATTCCAACAACCGAAAGTCAAGGTTCGGTTCGCAAGAAGATACCAACCGAAAGTCAAGGTTCGGTTCGCATGAAAATACCAACCGAAAGCAAAGGTTCGATTCTGAAAAGGATTTCAACCGAAACCAAAGGTTCGGTTCCAAGAACAACTCCAACCAAACTCAAAGGTTCGGCTCTGAAGTCAGACGAGAACAAGACTCAAAGGTTAAACCCACCAACGATCAAAAGCAAAAGGGTCACTTAGAGTCATCAGCAAGGAAGTCCTCCCCATCCAAATTCTCTCGTTCTAACTCTTCTCGTCATTCTACTTCTACTCATTCATCTCCATCTTGCTCTAAAGCTAATCCCACTCTTCCTCAAAAACCTCATTCATCAGCTGAACAGAAGGGAAAGCGAAAGGTCGATGAATCCAAGCCTGAGCCCACAGGAAACCAACCTAATCTTAACAAAATAAAAGTATTCACCATTAAAAAGAAAGATGAAACAACTTTAATTAAAAGAACATATCTTGTTGACATCTCTTTAACTATTCCTGTTCCCATGAAAACCTCACATGGACCCAAGAAACTTTGGGTTCCTAAATCTGCTTAATTTTTGCAGGTTATAAGTGACGAGCAGTTTGACGAAGAATGGTACATCGACAGTGGCTGCTCGCGTCACATGACAGGGAGGAAAGAGGAACTCAGGGAATACAGATCTCTTGCAAATGGTGGCAACGTTAAGTTTGGAAATAACTCTTTCGGCACCATAAAGGGATATGGGATGATAACGAATGGTGATTTTACCATTAGGAAGGTGGCCTATGTGGAAGGACTTCAACACAACCTCATCAGTGTATCTCAGCTTGTTGGAGGTACAGGTCTCAAAGTTTCATTCGATGATGAAGGTTCTGAAATCATTGAGAAAATGACAAAGAAAGTGATTCTGAAGTCAGAGCGAAAGGGTGAAATGTTTCCGCTGAACATGAAACCCATCAAAGGAAACCCAGCAATATGTCTGCTATCAAAAGCTCAATCCGACGAAAGCTGGTTGTGGCACAGAAGACTCTCTCATCTCAATTTCAAAGATATCAACCGACTTGTCACTGGAGGTCATGTTAGGGGTCTTCCATTGCTCAAGTTTGACAGAGAGCATTTATGTGCTGCATGTGAAATGGGAAAGCAGAGTCGTCAAAGTCACCTGTCCATAATTAACACAAAAGTTGTTGAACCACTCGAATTGCTTCATATCGATTTATGTGGTCCTTCATCTATTGAAAGCATCGGTGGTAGCAAGTACATTCTTGTTGTCGTTGATGACTTCTCTAGATTTACATGGGTGTTCTTTCTAAAGCTCAAATCTGAAGCGACTCAAAAGCTGAAAGTGTTTATCAAGCAAATTGAAGTCCAACTCAAGAAGGTCGTTCGCAACATCAGGAGCGACAATGGTCTCGAATTCAAGAACAGGGAGTTTGAAGCGTTTCTTGCAGAAAAGGGAATTAGCCATAATTTCTCAGCTCCCTATACACCACAGCAGAATGGAATAGTCGAAAGACGAAACCGATCTCTGTGTGAAGCTGCCCGAACTATGCTAAGTTTCGCTTCCTTACCTCTTTATTTTTGGGCTGACGCTATTTCTGCTGCTTGTTATACACAAAACAGGTCCTATCTCAATAAGCGATTCACGCTCACACCATATGAGATATTAAACAACAGGAAGCCCAATGTGAAATTTTTCCACGTTTTTGGCTCAAGGTGTTTCATCTTTAACTCTAAAGAACACCGCAACAAGTTTGATGTCAAAGCTGACGAGGGAATCTTTCTGGGTTACTCACTCACTTCAAAGGCGTACAGGGTCCTAAACAAACGATCAAGAAGGATTGAAGAGACATACTATGTGACCTTCGACGATAGCTATGTCAAAAAGCTACAGGCCATAGATGACACTGCCAGGGAAATCTTCCCTCAAACTGGTCAAGTCACAGTCTCAATCGCCAATATGTACGAGAATTTTCTGGATCTATTTGATGAACCGGAAAAAGCTTCTCTCTCAGAAGCAGGGGCAGCCGACAACAAAATAGATCATATAAAGCAGATTGTCGAAGATGCTGCAAGAAGAATGCATGAAGGAGAATTGCCTACTGATGAATCTCCAACCAACAATGCTTCAGTCGAGGGGGAGCCAAATTCTCTTGTCGAGGGGGAGCCTAGCTCACAAGTCCAGGGGGAGCCAAGCTCTACTACTTCAACCGAAGGTCCTTCATCAACCGAAGGTAACTCTCCAACCGAAGATGCACCTCCAAACGAAGGTGCTTCAATGCCTGAAAATCCAGCACCACAAGAAACCCCTGAACATCATGTTTGTCAAGACTCATCAATTGAGGGGGAGCATGATGATATGACGCTTGATTTTGATTGCCAATCCGAGCCCGAAGAGATGATCAACGCTGAACTAGATCCATCCTTTGATCCGAATTACCCTCCTTTTACAAAATGGACCAGAGATCATCCTATCTCTCAAGTAGTTGGTGATGTATCTGAAAAGGTTCTGACCCGATCTCAACTGAAGGCAAAACAGACATCCTTATTCTCAAAAGTTGAGTTTTGTATGTTTAACTCATTTGTATCAAAAGTTGAACCGAAGACAGTGAACACTGCCCTCGATCACTCTGATTGGGTTCAAGCAATGCAAGACGAACTAAACGAGTTTGAGAGGAACAAAGTCTGGCGCCTCATTCCAACTCCTCCGGATGCTTCAATTGTTGGACTCAAATGGGTTTTTAGAAACAAAATGGACAAGGAAGGTAATGTCATAAGGAACAAGGCTCGTCTGGTTGTCAAAGGATACTGTCAGGAGGAAGGGATAGATTACGAAGAGACGTTCGCTCCAATAGCTAGGCTAGAATCGGTTAGAATATTTCTGGCCTATGCTGCTCACAAAAACTTTGAGGTCTTCCAAATGGACGTCAAGTGCGCATTTCTCAATGGAGAACTTGAAGAAACGGTGTATGTGGAGCAACCTCCTGGGTTCGTGAACGAAAAGTATCCAAATCATTGCTACATTCTGGATAAAGCTGTGTATGGCCTCAAACAAGCTCCGAGGGCCTGGTATGAAACGCTTACAAAATTTTTAAAGATGTCCAAATTCAAACAAGGTTCGGTTGACCCAACCTTCTTTCGCAAAAAGGAAGGTAACCACCTTATGATAGTTCAAATTTATGTCGATGACATCATCTTTGGCTCTACGAATCCCAGCTTAACAGCTGAATTCAGAAAGTTGATGGAGACTAAGTTTGAAATGAGCTCAATGGGTCCTATTAATTTTTTCCTTGGTTTAAATATAAGACAGGGACCCGAAGGCATCTTTATCAATCAGGAAGCTTACACAAAGACTCTCCTAGCAAAGTTTGGCATGATGGGAGACTCAAAAGTCAAAGTCCCAATGGCATTCGGCACCAAACTTACCCCTTCACTGGATAAACCGGCTGTCGACATCACGCTCTATCGTCAAATGATAGGCTCACTGATGTATCTAACTGCTAGCAGGCCTGATATCATGTTTTCTGTATGTTATTGTGCTCGATTTCAGGCTAACCCACGCGAACCTCACATGCTGGCAGTGAAGAACATCCTACGCTATCTCAAGCGAACCGCCTCCTTAGGTCTATGGTATCCATCCAACTCTGGCTTCTTCGTTCAAGCCTATTCTGATGCTGACCTTGGAGGATGTGGACTCGACCGCAAAAGCACAACTGGTGGCTGTCAATTTCTTGATGGGAAGTTGGTCAGCTGGCAATCCAAGAAACAAACATGTGTGTCGCTGTCTACTGCTGAAGCGGAATACATTGCCGCTGCATCCTGCACATCACAAGTGATTTGGATCCAGAGTCAACTTCGAGACTATGGACTCAATATGAAGAAGATCCCTCTATATTGTGACTCTGAAAGTGCAATTAGGATCTGTCATAACCCGGTGCAACACTCTAAAACCAAACACATAGCACTGAGGTATCACTTCATCAAGGATCATGTGGAAGATGGAAATGTCGAAGTTCACTTCGTAAGAACCACTGATCAACTGGCTGACGTCTTCACCAAAGCTCTTCCAGAAGCATCATTCAATAACATTTTGCAAGGGCTAGGTATGATGGAATCAGAGTCAGTTCCTCACACTACCTCTAGATCTCAAACGTAAGAAGCGAATCCAACCGAACGTTCGGGTTCGGTTCCACCATTTCACTCGCTCATTTCTTCAAAGGTAGTTTTTCTGAGTTGTATATTTCTTGTGCAAAATTTGTTTTTTTTATGTGAAAAGTTTTTTTTATTGCATATCTAAACTCCTTGGTTTCTTAAAAAAAAAAAAAAAAAAAAAAAAAAAAAAAAAAAAATTTCAAAAACCGAAACCTCCAGAAGGTTCGGGTTCGGTTTTCCAAAATTTTGTTGAACCGAAACCAACCGAAGGTTCGGGTTCGGTTTTTCAAAATTTTCCTGAACCGAAACCAACCGAAGGTTCGGGTTCGGTTTCTCAAAATTTTCCTGAACCGAAACCAACCGAAGGTTCGGGTTCGGTTTCTCAAAATTTTCCTGAACCGAAACCAACCGAACGCTCGGGTTCGGTTTTTCAACTTTTTCCAACCGAACGTTCGGGTTCGGTTTTTCAAATTTTTTTTCCAAAGTTTTTTTTTTCAATCGTATTTTCTTTCTTTTAACTCTTTTATATTTTTTTTACGTCTTATTTTTAATTTTAATTTTTAATTTTTTTTTCTCAATTTCAAAAACTCCAAAAATATTTTAATTTTTTTGTTTTGTGTGCTCCTTCGTTTATGAGGATATATTTGATAACTTACTTAAGTGTCCCTAGAAGCATGCTGCTGTATGTGTCCCAAGCCTCATAAGATTTTGAATAATAGCCTTCATGACCTGGTATACACAAACCTTGTCTTCCCAATAAGGCTAACTCATTTATTCTAATCATGAGCTACCTCACTCTTTTCTCACATGAGTTTAGAGTCTCCTGCTTGGTCCTTATGTTCGCAGCAGAGGTACTATGTCTTCTTTCACCATCCCCATTATACTTCTCCATAACATTCGTATCATCACTGTAACCCTTGAGACTCTCAGCAACTACCACTGAGGTTTATGGTTACACAACATCTGTGTTTATGATCTTAGCTTCGTGCCACTACGCGCTGAGTGAAACCCAAAATTCAACACCAACGAATTGAAGGTGACCAATTAACTTGATCAAGTTTTCACCAATGAATTAACGAATGTACCTTCATGAAATCTAAATTTTTTTTGAGTGATTCCAATGAAATTGTTACACACCATAACATTTCTTCCCAAGGGATCCAGTTTTAAATTTTTATCTGAGATTTCATATTAATCCAAGCCACTACAAAATTCATTCTAACCTACTTGTTCAACAGACTACACCGGTCTCACAAGTACTTTGTTCACATTCGTTCTTATATCAAGAATTGAGTTGTTGAATCAAAGCAAAACCACCCTTAATAAGCCTTATTAAAAGAAGCCTTTCAACATTTATTAATGAATGTTTGATCGTAATTCAACGGGATTCCACACTAACACTTTGAGGTCTCTCTTGACCTTGAAGGAAGAGATTCGTGCCCGGGATCATCAGTTTCGTGTCATTCTTGACATCACAGATTATCCTAAAAAGAGTTGCTTTATTTCTTTATTTTTTTTACACTCTATGCACGAAAATCCTAGATTTTCAAAAATTCTGTTACTAATTATTTTACTAGCTGGATAATTAATGGATGGTTAATAATAAAGTTGTGGTTACCAATAATCCACGTGGGCGTTTTATTCACAAGATGGCGTTTAAAAATGGGATAAGTCCAAAAGGTTGCTGACGCGGCGGAAGTTCAAAGGATAGAAATTCAAACGACGGTACAAAAGGAGGGCGCGTGAATTTGAAGCGGCCGCGCTTTTTCTGACACTATTGGACGCGTGTGCAGTATTGAAGCGTCATCCATCTGGCATTAATGGCGCGTGTGGAAATGGAAACGGTTCCTCTCTCTGAACCGGCGCATATTGGGCGGCGTGATCCTAGGAATCTGACACTCTCTCTCCTACGTGATCATCGCACGTCCCAACTGTCACCAATCAGTCACTCAAAAACCCTTCCGTATTTCAATAAGAGATTTGAAACGATCTTTCTCTCTCCTATCACCTACTATAAAAAGCCATCAACACCACCTTTTACCTCTTTACTGCCCCCATAATTCCAAAGCAAAATTACTCCCAAAACTCTCTCCCGGTCATCTTCTTCTCCACACCTGCAAAAATGGCTGAATCTTCATCCGTTCATGCCACTTCTCAAATTCTTCCCATCAGACCTCAACAATGCCTTGTCATTGATCTGAACCCACTAGCCTATGATCCCTACATGTCGCCGGTTATTGAATGCCTCAAGTACTCCCAACTTGCTCCGGCATTGTCCAGAATTGAAACGGTGCCAATGGTGGCTCTATCTCAAGTCTATGCGACGGCCTACTACGACAAGGGCGTCGACAGGATATTTTTCGAAGTGGCGGAACACAAAACGTCGATTTCTCGTCCCCGCTTCTGCAACATGCTTGGGTTTGCTGTAGACCCATCGCGTCTTAACCCAGAGACGATTCCGGTTGGAATGTTATACAGCATGTTCTACAACATGGGCTACACGGAAGTTCTTACCTCCGTCGCCAGGTTCAAGAAGTCATGCCTACCGCCCCTGTGGAATGGGTTATTTACAGTTCTCTTCAAGGGACTGTCTGAGAGGAGCTCAGGATCGGACGGGGCCAGTCGTCTTTTCCTGTCAATCATGTATGGAGTTTACAACGGGATCAACCTCGATTATGGGTTTGTCCTTTGGCAACAACTGATTCAGAGCCTTTCTTCCACTTCTCGACACTCTGAAGTGTCGCTGGCCCGGTTCTGGATCTTGATCACAAGATGGTCCATGGACAGGTTTGAGGTCCCAACTGCTGACGGTGCACCGATGTCTTCTGTTGGTACGTTCCATACCAAGAAGATCATCGTATCCGATGCATCAAAATTCTCCTTCATTGTCTCTATCCCGGAGTCGATGTACGGTAGTGTGCCATCAGACAGCAGTATGATCAAGGCGATCAAGGAGTGAGGGATCACAAGGAGACGAATCTCCACAAAGAGGCAACACACCCCCTCGGTCCCCAACCCCGGAGATGGAACTTCACCAATCCCCAGTTCCTTCCCCTCCACCCACAATTCCTATTTCCATTCCCACCATAAACCCTACTATACCACCAACCTCATTCCCTATACCACCACCCATATTCACCACATCAACCGAAACACCACCTGTTACCGAAACCCCACCTGTAACCGAACCTCCACAAACCGAAACCCATACACAACCACCACCCGAAACTAACCCCCCACCCACTCAACCTGAACCAACCAAACCCATAACACCCCCAGCTTCACCACCACCTCAATCTCCAGAAGACGCCTCCGATGGCGATGATCAATACCTTGGTGGTGATCAACTGAACTTTGATTCGGTCTACTATAGTCCGTTTCAAGTTCAAAGTGATGAGGAGGATGATGCTCCTGTGACAAAGAAGCATCTCCGCGAGCTGAACGAGAAGGTTGATCAACTTCTCGCCTCCTCTTCCAATCAGCAGTCATCCTTATCTGAAGCTGCCCTTCAGAGGATAGTTGATGCCTTCTCTAGGGCTCAACATGACTCAGTGGCCTCAGCTACTGCTGCGATAGACGCCTCCACCCGAGCTTGTGAGGCAGCGACCGAAAAAGTCGATAAACTATTCCATGACGCTACAATCCTGCTGCAGTCTATGCAGGAAAGCGCCGAAGCCACCAAAACAACTCTGGAACCACTTGTTAATCAATTGGCCCAGTTTGTAAAGACGGAGTTATCCTCGTTCGCTACCCTCAGACAAAACCTCAGCGACGACAACTCGGCACTCCGTGCCTCCATCGATGCCCGCTTGGCAAAGCTACAAGAGGATCTTGCGGCTGAAAATTCCCTGATGGACGTCCTGGCGAGTAAGACTACTGCCCTCAAGGTCAAGAGCACCCAACTTTCCAACTCCGAACAACAATTGGAGGCTCTTCGATCCGAGAGGGAGATCATCAAGACGTGTGTTTCGGATGTCCACGCCGCTCTATCCAACATCCTGGAAGCACACGACCCCATCCTCAATCACTCGGTGAGGCGTACCCTCGCTGAGAAACTCTCTCCGGCCATGGACCTCTTGAGTAAAATTGAAGGCCTACCCAGTTTCGTGTCCATTCCGAAACAAGGGGGAGATGAGAAGAAAGGATCGAAACCACCTCCTTCCTCAAAAGCAACTCACACAACCGAACCACCCCCAACTGGTCATGCCTCGGGTTCGGGTGTGAAGGACAAGGGCAAAAACATTGCAGAGGGAGGAGATGAAGATGAAGATGAAGACAAGGAGACTATTGCGGACATGTTAAAGAGAAAGAACAGTCGCAATACTGATGACGATGTCAGTCGTGTGGCACGTGAAGCTGAAGAAGCCGAACGTAAACAAAAAGAAGCCAACGATCTCCTTGAGAGCCGAAAGCTGCTCTTCCCTGCCTGGACTAGGGATCGTCTGATAAAAGAGGCCATAGAGACTCCAAGCATATTATGGCTCGAGCCGGTGGTATCGTTCGACTGCATCAACTCGGTCGATTCACAATTTGATATGCCACTGACTCGAAAGGCGTTCATCTTCCACGCCTTCTCCAACATTTTCGAAGTCCCGCATCCGAACGATGAGCTTGACAGGGAGCTCATTGACTTTTATCTGGAGGCCGCTCGCCCTCAATACCTTACATGGAGCGCCCAGAAGATTGTCAGTGTTCGGGTGATGAAACCGTTTGTCGTGGGGAGATTCACAAACGTCAAGTTCAAGCTTATCAGAGGATCTGCAAGAACTGCTCACATGATCTCTCTGGCGGATCTGCCCAATCTGAACCCTCATGATTGGATAGTCTTGTACAACATCTTGCTGACAAACGAAGCCGAATATGGTCCCATCTTAGACCATGTCAAAAGGATGCTGGCATGCTATATCATGGAGGTGGCCCTAATGGATCAGGAGGTTGCCACAGTGTTTAAGAAGAAACCGAAAGTCAAACCTGTGGGATCGGCCAGTGATCTAAACATGATGAAAATGGGCAAGATAGATTCGAGGCGAAACTCTGTGATGTTCACCAGAGCCGAAGGACAGAAATGTCTGTTCGCATTAGCTGACAAGCACCTCTACACCACTACCTGCTTGGAACACGTCCTATCAATCGTCAAGCGGTGTAAGGACAATTCGGCTGATGACATCAAATACTTTGAAGATATGATCAATTGGTACATCCGGTTTAGACAGACCATCCTTTCCATAACCAAGTGTCTGTTTAGTACCGTGAAGAAGAAGGTACCAGCTTCAGCCGCCGGCCCAAGTAAGAAGTGAAGGTCTCGCTCCAAATTGACGCAAAGGGGGAGATTGTTAGGCTGAAGTTCTGTTTTGTGTTGCGTCTTTTGGGCTCGTAGATTAGCCTTGTATTCTCCGGTTTGGGCCTGTCCAACCGAGAGCCTTTTATGTATTGTATATAAGTTATCGCTTGCATGCATATTAGGTTAAGATTCAAGATTTCAGTTTTAGCATTCCAGAGTTTTACGATATTGCTCTCTTGTAATCTTCCAATCCTTTACAGTTGATGTTCTTAATCGAGCTCTTCTAAGGATTTTATTTAATCATTCGACACGTTTGATTCAAGCTGTTTGTACTTATTGTTGCGTTCTGCCTTGTTATTTATATTGTGTTCTTGCAGTTTCATATTCATATACTTGTTCAAGATCTAATCGATCTTTATAGATTAAAAGTTGTTTTAATCTCATCAACAACCTTAAAAGTCAAATTTAAAAAAATTAAACTTGAAAAGTCAAATTTAAAAATCAAACTGAAAGGTTAAATTTGAAATTTTAAAAATTAAACGAAAAAGTCAAAGTTTAAAAATCAAAATTTGAAATAAAAAGTCAAAATTAAGAATAAAAATAAAAAATAAAACAATTATTGTTATTTAATTAATTTATTTATTATTTTATTTTAATTTTTATAATTTGGATGAAAAAGGAATTTAAAAAATAAAAGAAATTTAGTTTTTGGGCAGAAAGTGTCAAATTGGCGAAATTTGAAGGCGACAGGTAGTGTTTAAGTTTAAATTTTCGAAGTAAAAGCACAAGAGTTTGGTTAGCTGAGATGGTTAGGCGCCTTGTTGATGGTCTTGAGGTCCCGGGTTCGATCCCGGTCACCCTCAATTCGTTTCCTGTTTTTACAAAGGCGCCTATGCTTGTGCTGCTGCTTAGCCGAGCCGCAAATTCGAGCCGAGCCGTCCGATCCGCAAGCCGCCGAGCCGAGCCGAGATCTCCGGAAACCCTAGCCGTAAACACAAATGCGCCGCCGGCCGTAAACAGTTTACGGCCGTAAGCTCTGGCCGTAAACAGTTTCCGGTTACGTGAAAATTCGACTTTGAAGCTCCAAAACTCGATCAAAAACCTCTTTTTATGAAAAACACAAAGAACAAACCCCCCTTATTTTTGCGAGATCTATCCAAAAACATAAAAATATCTAGAAAATAAGATCAAATAATGCCCCAAATAGAGTTTACGGCCCAAGAACTCGGTGTTTACGGCCGTAAGCTTGGACCGTAAACACAGAATATTCGAAATTTTAAACGAAATAAAACCTTTTTACTGATACAACTTGGCTCTGATACCAATTGTAAAGTCCCGAAAATAGATCTACCAACGATCAAAGACAATCACAGATGCAAACACAAATTAATAAACCAATAATGAGCAAAATACCAAGCTTGCATACGCTTTAATACTGTAAGACGTCTGATACAACTTGGAAGTATACGAGAGCATCAACAACTCATAATGACTGACATAACTCGCTATTTAAAGACCTGACTAGGAACCGTAAGGTGTTTACGGCCGTAAACCCATTTTGGCCATAAACACCGTAAACTCAAAACAAAACACAAACAATTACATTTTTACTGCTATCTACGACTATGTCTAGACCAAACCATTTTACAGAGGGTGTCGATTTAGTTGAAAACGCAGCTGTTGAACGCCTTTGACACTGGTCTCGCTCTGATACCAATTGTAAGTCCCTAATCTGCCCGTGTATCAGTCAGATCCGTTTGATGGTGCGGAATCACAATCAAACGGATGATGCAAAATAAAATAGAAGAGAAGAAGAAGAAGAATATGATGAATCTTGATTGTATTAATGATATGAATGAAACTCCTTACACAAGATTCACACACAAATAAAAGCTCCCGTCTCTCTGGCCGTAAACTACTAGTGTTCCTCTAGTTCATCAATCTTTACTCCTCACCCTAACACCTTTATTTATACTAGGATATGGGCCGGACAAAACAAATGGGCCGTAAATGAGTTTACGGCCGTAAGGTGTTTACGGCCGTAAACTCAGCCGTAAACATGGCCATAAATTAATAAAATATTACATAAAAATAATTGCCTAGAAAAGTAAAGTATAAACCATATTTTTGACCCAACAAGTGATCGCTTCCCAGATCAAGTACCCATTATCCTCCGATCCAATCACATAATCTTCAAAGTGATGCGTCCAAACTTCATAATCTTGAGTATACAAGATTGGAATCCTTGTCGTAGAACCAATACTGTTGGAGATGTTGATTAGATTGGTTTGAGAATCATCCATGGACATTGTAATGACTTTTGATCGATTACCTGTTTAAGATCAGACTTGTAATATATCGTTAGGGTTAGATCAACGATTAATGAGATACGTCAATATGGAATGACGGCTCAATTAATATCAATCAAAGCGGAATTAAAAACCCTAATAACTTCTTCGATAGAAGAGACGTGTATGAATTACACAGTCTTCTGCCCTGATACCAACTGATGAGAATAAATCTTAGATCGATTAGATCACAGGTAAGAATATGAAAATTAAACAATACAAATACAGTAATGATATGAACACAGAATGGAATCAAAGATGTGCTTATGATTCAAATAAAGGCACGCCTCAACAGAGCTCGATAAAGAACTTCCATTGTAGAGGCGAGCTAGAGTTTACAAAAACTCAATGAGAAAATAATTAAAAGCGTTAATTGCAAAGACTGCATGCATGCAACTTATATACTAAGCCCTAGAACAAAACATGCACGGTTGGACAGGCCCAATACCAGCAATCAAAACTGGGCTAAGGACCGAGCCCATGACGCAACATAATAATCCCAACAATATATATATATATATATATATATATATATATATATATATATATATATATATATATATATTAGGTATTAGTTTTACAGAAAAAAATTATTTATAAACTTCTTTACCCCTCTCTCTCTCTCTCTCTCTCTCTCTCTCTATATATATATATATATATATATATATATATATATATATATATATATATATTCTTTTCATAATAAACTTTCTAACCATTTAATATTATGATTAAGTAAAGTGTTTTTTTATTTAAATATTTTATTTTCAACCGTGTATCATTCTTATTATAACCTAGTATTTAAAACATGCAGCTTGTGTTGAAATAATATTGAAAATGGCCTTATAATAATTGATTATGATGCATCTCCTTCGGCGAATTGGGCCATGATCCAGTCTCCTAGCTGGCTGAAAAGTCATATGTTCACTTTCTAATCATTTAAGCCAAAAGATAATATTGCGAAGGTTTACATCTCCCTATTTGCTTTTGTTTAACTGTCCATATGAAACATGTTTCTAAATATAACACTCACATTTTCCGAATTTTGACTATTGTAGTTTTTGATTTGGTTTGACAATGGTTTTTTCATACCTCAGTAGCTAGGTTAGCTACTTAGCTAGCTAAAACATTATTCTATTTTTTGACAATGAAATTTCCTTTTAATTAATTATAAAAGTTTTTTACCCGGACTTAAAATACATTTAAATCGGCCATGTATTATTGTATATTATTATACAAATATAACTTTGCAAATGTTGATAAAAATTTGAAGGATAATCATAAAAATGACCGAAATTTACACATCTATGGCCATTTTTTGATTCTACAAAAGTTTTTCATTTTTTCCGATATAGGGCATCTTAGATCGAAATTTTTTTGATTTAGACTAAGCTTTTTGTCAAATAAAAAGTATATATCCACAATCGGATGACCAAATCGGAAACTTGAAGAAAACATTTCGTGTTTTTTTTTTTAATTAAAATGCAACAAAAAGTTTAACGAAAATCGTTGAAAAATAAAAGATTACAAGCAATCAATATATAATGCACATTTGGGATTTAAGAGACAAAACATTTAAAAAACGTTGGGTTTAAAGTAGACATCATATGTTTTAAAATTGGAGATGATATATTTTGTAATTTATGGTTATTTTGGTATTGATATATTTTGTAGTTTATGGTTATTTCGGTATGAAGTTAAAATTGGATCATTTCCTATAATCCTCATGACCAGGACTACATGGTTAAGTATGTGAATAATTTGTATTTCCCATAATTAGGCGTTAGGCCATTAGCACATTCATAAAATGAAAATTAAACCACAGAAATTTAGCACAAGGTGGCATGATCCGAATGTTGTTGGGTATTCCCCCAAAGTCCAATTGAAGTCCCAGCTGTTGACATGAAATGATCAGTGGATGCGCATTCACCTTCAGCTGAATAGTAGCAACAAGACCAACTGATCTTATTCCCACAACCTGATGATGCATTCCCAAGTTCTTGGTTAACGACCCCATCAAATAGTTCCCACTTCTCTCGACCTTGTTCAGGTATTCCTGTTGGGATACCATGTTAAGCAACTTTGAGGCATCCAGACAACGTGCTGTGGGCATGAATTGTTTATCCGGCTGATAAAAATGAATGTAGTCAGCAAGTAAGTCGTTGACAACAATGGCGCCAATCCCAATGTCGTCTCCAAAGCCAATGAGCATAGCATCCGGTTCAACACCTAATGTTGTATGTGCCCATAGAGATCCGCTACGCCCTAACCCACATTGAACCTGGATTATCAAAGTATATATCATCAGTTTTTTTTTTTTTTTTTTTTTTTTTTTTTTTTGTATATGCTTATATAGTTTAATAGAAAAAGAAATATACCTCATCCATCACAAGAAGTGTCTTGGAATTGTTACAAGCACTCCTCAAATCGATCAAGTCTTTTTGTTGAAACCTATATATGCCACACAGTCCCTATAAGGGTTCTAGGAACACTATCTGAAACTCTCCTTCATCAACTCGGTTAATTAACTCCTCATTTTGAATTGGGGGTGGACTTGAGTTAGGGATGTTGATCGACAAGGACACATATGTTGCAGACGGCTGTGGGGGTGAAGGGAACCTGAGTAACCTTGAGCAAGCTCCAGTAAACATCATTGCTTCATCCGACAAAGGGGAGTTGTACAACATCCCCCCTCTTGCAAACGATGCACTTGAGATCATATCCTAAAAGAGATCCTGCAATCAATTTCATTAATGTTAGTATTCAACTAGTATATACAAACTTCACGAATTAATCAAAAAACTTATGACCAGGATAGCTAGAATAATTAGATAAAAGCTCACTTGGTTTTCCGATATAGGATCAGAAGAAACGAAGGATTGCTTCAAACGAGGAAATCCTCCGGAGTACATGAAATCTAGTTCTACCTTCACTTTGCCCTGGAATTGTTTTTGGTAGGAGCCATAAATATAAAGAAAAGAACCTTTTGAATGTTTCAAAGCACTTCACACTCATTTATACATGAAAAACAAGGGTTTAAGCCTTAAATATCAGTAGTTTTGAAGGGATCGAAGCACTTCCCACAGATTTATAAATTACCAACAATAAATTTTTTAAAATATAAAAAACATATTAAAGAATTTGTTGGGTCAAAATAAGGTTTATACTTTACTTTTCTGGGCAATTATATTTTTGTGTAATAGTTTATGATTTTATGGTCTAGTTTACGGCTGAGTTTACGGCCGAAAACTCATTTACGGCCCATGTGTGTCCGGCCCATATTCAAATATAAATAGAGGTGTTAGGGTGAGGAGTAATGATTGATGAACACTAGAGAGATTACGGCCAGAGAGAAACAGGAGCTTTTATGTGTGTGTGAATCTTTTGTATTCGGATCATAGTTCATATCAATATATACAAAGATTCTGTTAGGGTGCAAAGTCATGCTTGGATGTAATGTTTTAGGCTTTCCTCTTTGTATGTGTAAATGGGTTGAGTCTTTCCTATAAATAGGAAGTGAGTGACTCCCATTATGAAAAGATTCCATTTTGGAGTGTTAGACTAGAGAGAGAAATTGTATACAAGACCCATTTGTATAATCTTTCTAGATCTAATAAGAGCTTACAGAGAATTATTTACTCCTTGTGTTCTTGAATTTGTATGATGAATCACTAGATCTTTCTAATTCCGCACATGCCATCATAATCAACACCACTACAATTGGTATCAGAGCGGGTGTTCTTGAATCTCATCAAGAATTGATCCTTGATGGCTATTTTGATTTGGTGATTCTTTTTGTTCATTGATCTTCGTGTTTAGAGAGTGTTTTTATGTTCTAGAAGTCGAATTTTTCTTTGATTTGATCCATAATTCGACTTTCTCTCTCTAGAATACTTGTTTGTATCACTTTATCTCTCTAGCAAACCCATTCAAAATCACTTTCTCTCTCTAGAAAATTTCAAGTTCTTGTAATCATGGAGAAATGGATGATACGTAGTGATGATGTTCAAAGTGAATGCTCATTTGAATATCTTCTTTATAGCTTAACTGTTGGATTGATAAGTGAATGTGATATTGTTGTAAATGGAGAAAAGAATGATGTTGGAGAATTAATTAGTTGTCCAATTTTTCGAACCAAACATTTGTTTGATCGTTTGATTACAACATATCAAAAGAGACGAAGAAATAGAAGAGATGGATAAGTCATAAAAGGAATTTCTCGTGCCGAATGCAAATATGGAAGCAATAAACTTGAATATTATGCAAATTGTCGTGAAGCTCGGGATGGTGTTCTTGATGATGATGATGATGTTCCAGAAAAAGGAGTTCAATGTGATGTTCTTGATGTTCAAGAAAAAGGAGTTCAAGTTGATTCTCAAGATGAAAAAGTTTTTTGCTCAATTGGAGTTCAAACCGATGATATTTTGTATTCTTGTGATTCGTTTGAGGAATGATTCCTTATCGGAAGCCGGTGATCCAAGAAAATCACAAATATGAAACTCCAAAAGATTTGATTCAAACTCAAAATGTTCATGTTGTTGAAAGTGGGTTTGTTCATGAAGTCAAGTCTTCAAGATGCAAAAAGATGAGAAAGAAAAAGAAAAAGAAGATGAATCGGAAGAACAAGCGGGTTTACTCACATAAATCGTCATATGTTGTGAAGCCAAAATCCGTGAAACAAATTTGGGTTCCAAAGCAACAATCTCCAAAGGCTACATTGAATTTGAAGTCAAAACCCAAATGTGTTGGTGGTTCTTTAGAAGATGTTCTTGGATCGTTGAAGAACACGAAGAACGAGTTGTACATCTCGCATGGTGGGTGGTACAATGTTCGATTTGGAGATTTTCTCATTCCGACAAAAGAACCAAGATCTTCCAAATTTGATTCGTTTGTTGAAAACGGAACTCGATTCGTCAAAAAGGTATCTCAAATTCTCAAATGGATTCCAAAACGTCCATGATTTTGATTTGTATTTTGCGTTTTTCATTTTTGATCGCCTTGATTCGTTGGATCTATTTCGTTTCAAACCCCATTGTTGATCCAATTATTTTTGTTTAGATCAAACTTACAAATTCGAAATTCAATGTTCATATTTTTTAAATTCATTGATCTTATTTTAAAACTCATGTATCGAATCCTCTACTGATTCATAAAAGCCCAGTTTGATAAATTTTGTTACTATTCAAACGAATTAAGCCCATAATCTCTAATGTTCCAATATCTTCTATCTGCTACAGTTCTTGTCCGTGTTTAAGCCCAATTAATTAGAACTCTTTGATCTGATTTAGTAGATTGAAATCATGTTGGTGGTCATGAGTTCACACGCATTCTTTACTTGTACCATCGGCTCGTATATCGTCATGATGAGGTGTTCTTGAGTTCTTCATCTTGTTAAATTGTTTTTTCATCGATTGATGTTCAAAACTTATCTGAAAATAAGTTTCGATTTCTTTTCATATGTCTATGCTCTGTACTCAAATCGATTTGGTTTGTTTTTGAGTCGAGATGTCTAAATAAGAGTCGATTGATGAATGAAAGGAGTCAAGCAATCGATGCTGGTTAACAGATAGCTTGATGAAGAACATATGAACATTCATGTTTTGATCTGAAATTCGACATTAGAAACATCGATTTTGTGTTTTTGATCTTTGACATCAAAAAGTCAAACTCTGAAAAGAAAAGTCAAACTCGATTTTCCGGTGATGAATCGATGAATTAGAGGCCGAAATTTGTTTATACAGGTTGTATTTGGGATGAGGATGTCGAAATCAAGTTTAATTTGGAGATTAATTTCGAAATTGGTTGGATTTGTGATACAGTTGACGAACGATGGATGGGAACGAACCTAGAACAGATGGTTTGATTTTTGACTTAGATTCGATTTTGGAAGTGGCTATGTTTTGTCAATTGATTGAACACGAAGTCTGGAAATCGAATGTTTTGGATTGTGTTGGGAAGAAGAAACCGATTGCAAGTTGATGTCGATGTGGGTTATTGATTTGGAATCGACTGGGATATTTTAGGGATAAAGAATGAAAGATGTGAAATTGATTTGGGTTTGCTTTCGAAGGGTTGTACTTAGATTTTGTTTTGAACAAAGGCAATGAACGTGTTTGATAATTTTGGGTTTGGGAAGAAATGTAAGGAACGAAGAAACGATTTCGTTCGTTTTGGGTTAGATTAAAAAGCGAAGAACAGATGTTTGGAGTCGTAATGATTTTGATTGTTGATTTTCGAAGGGGTGTTGATAACTGATATTCGAAGACTGAATTGGAACTAAGAACTGTGTTTTGGGTTTAATTGGGAAAAACGAAGGGTCGATGTTTGAAGAATTGATATTTGGAGTCGTTGAAGTCGACTAACAAAAGATTTGGATGTCGTTTAACTAAGGGTGTGGATTGGCGCTTCGTTATCATGGATCCTACACGATTCGTACCTGATTAACGAAGCCTGTTGAGACTTCGTTAACTGATTAATGAAGCAAAGTTAAAAAAAAAAAAAAAAAAAAAAAAAAAAATTCGTGCGTGCCTGAGATTTCGTACGATGGGAACAAATGAAGCTTCGTGTGTCTCTGTGTAATGAATTGGAGAAAGTACGAAGTGTCTCTGTGTAATGAATTGGAGAAGATAACAAATATCTTTCGAAATTGGTCCCTGTAGTTTCGAAGATATGGCACTTTAAACTCAATTTGACATAAGGACTTATTTTCGAAATTTTGATGCATTGTGAAGATGTTTCGAAGTTAGCACCTGATGTTTCGAAAGTTTGGCAGAACATACCCAATTTCAAAAATAGTGTTGTAAAGCAGAAAAATTAAAGAAAGTGCATTTCAGGCCCCTGCACTTTGTGCAAATTAATGCTTTCTACCCAGCTTTGGAAAAGGGGGAGAGTTTTGCATATTTGGCTGTTTTGGTCGCAACGGGTCCCTGCAAGTTTCAGAAAATGACAATTTCTACCCGGATTTTGAAAAATCTTGCAACTTTCACCCAAAAAGTCAAAAAATTTCATAAATTGAAAATTTTTTGTGGTTTTTTCGTGATTGTTTTTCCGTGCAAGATTTTTGGTGATTCATTTTTGGTACACATCAAGGGGGAGTATCGTGAAGACTATTCCTCGGGCGCTTCTCATCCTTAGTGGGTTTTATAATCATTTTTTTGATTATAAAAAGGGGGAGAATGATGGGTATTCGAAGCTTCTCGGGTTTGTCGAATATTCATTTGCGGATTTGAAGACCGGTGTTACTTCGAGGGGGAGTTTGGTCTTGATCGCGCTAGCTCGTTGGAGATTAAAGCCGGACATCCAATCCTAACTTTGAGGGGGAGAATGTTAGGGTGCAAAGTCATGCTTGGATGTAATGTTTTAGGCTTTCCTCTTTGTATGTGTAAATGGGTTGAGTCTTTCCTATAAATAGGAAGTGAGTGACTCCCATTATGAAAAGAGTCCATTTTAGAGTGTTAGACTAGAGAGAGAAATTGTATACAAGACCCATTTGTATAATCTTTCTAGATCTAATAAGAGCTTACAAAGAATTATTTACTCCTTGTGTTCTTGAATTTGTATGATGAATCACTAGATCTTTCTAATTCCGCACATGCCATCATAATCAACACCACTACAGATTCATATTATTCTTCTTCTCCTTCTCTTCTATTTGATCTGACATCATCCGTTTGATCGGGATTCCGCACCATCAAACGGATCTGACTGATACACGGGCAAATTAGGGACTTACACTTGGTATCAGAGCCAAGTTGTATCAGTCAAAAGGTTTTATTGTTTCGTTTGGAATCTGAATAATTGGTGTTTACGGTCCAAGCTTACGGCCGTAAACACCGAGTTCTTGGGCCGTAAACTCTATTTGGGGCATTATTTGATCTCAGCTCATATCGGCCGTTTTAAGCCAACTAATCGGCCAAGAGCATTTCTTTTGAATTGGCACTAGACTGACATCTGGAAAGCTTATGACATGGTGAGATGGTGCTCTAAAGTTGAGCAACAACAACTTTCCTTCTAAGTTGATTGTATCTTCACATGCCTGATAACTACAAAGAAAGAAAGTACTCTAACTAATGGTCTTCTTGAGAGGGTTGGATGGCCATAGAGGCAAAAGGCAAGGATTCCATTCGTCTTTTTTTGTCCTAGTCATGGACGTCGTGCGTAGGATAAATGATTTGCACCGGATAAGCATTTGTTACAGTCACGAAATACGGGCTTTTGTAAAAGTTTTCATTTTCTGATCTACCTTTAGCTAAGAAAATGCCATTGTCTTATGGCTGCACTAAACTTTGAACTGGACTAAACGAAGACAAAGTGAAATCGAAGAACAAAGTTGAGTCTAAACAATTTAAGAATTCTTGTTTTTACTTTCTAAACAATGGTTAGGCGGAAAGGGTACCCTTAGACCATAAGCTAGTGAAAAAGAAAACCTAGCTAGCCTATAAGCTTCCCTCTCCGATCATTGCTTGACTCGCCATAACCCTTACACCACACCGCCCCTCGTCTTCAAGCTACAGGTCCAGCAATTTGAAAGGGGATGTTGTACGTACCGATGTTTTTGACAGTACTACTTAGGGTCCTCAGTACGACTTCGTTTGGCCTGTGTTCCAAATTCAATGCTCAGGCAGCTCAAAAGCCTTATTCTTCAACAGGAGCTGGTCTAGTACTTCGGGGCAGTAACTCAAAGTGGTACCAGGTCAGTCCTTAACTATCTGCTTCCACTAAATACACGGTAACGCTAACTCATGTGCTGAACACAGGGTCAGTCACGGACCTCTTAGGTTTTTTCAGAAAGAACAAAAAAATTATCGTTAAGGTCCCATAGATAGAACCTGATACGAAGTACTGAACATAAGACCTATGTAAGGGAGTCAGTCCTACTCATAAAGGTGAAGGACCAAGCACTAGATCGTTGAAAACAAAAAGAAAGACTGACTTTTAGATAACTTATTTAGGAAGGAGCCATCGTAACTGCTCGCCATCGGAATAGGCTTTCAAGGCAGCAGGGATCACCCAACGAATGGACGAGCTCAAAGGAGGGAGGAGAGAGGGGGGCAAGAACCATGTTTTCAGAGAAGTGGCGGTCCGAATCTTATCTGAACTGCAAGAATAACTGACTAAGCCGTGCCATAAGGGGTCATTCTCCAAACGGGACGGGACCAAGCCTTTAGGTTGTTTAAGTAGGTTGGGTGACAGATCGGCCATAGGAGTACTCCGGGATATAAACCAGGGCAAAAAAAGTGGAGCATACGGCGATGCCGCCCGTTTTCATTTCGTGGAAGTCCCTGGCAGAGGAAAGGGCTGTAGGTGATGGCGCGTTCTGCTTCTTATCTAGAGAGGGGCGCTGAAATCCTTTCTATGGGCTCGTGCGTGGCAGCTGGTATAGATGAATAAAGGCGGACCGAACGGGACTATATTAATATAATAGGCGGCAAAGCGGAATAGAAAAGCACGGACGAGCCACATGCAGGGAAACTTGCACGTTTAATCTTATTTTCGAAATATTTTTGCGTTTTTGGATAGATCTCGCAAAAATAAGGGGGGTTTGTTCTTCGTATTTTTCATAAAAAGGGGTTTTTGATCGAGTTTTGGAGCTTCAAAGTTGAAAAATCGCTGTTTTTCACGTAATCTTGAAGGGTTTTCGGCCGGAGCTTACTGCCGGAAACAGTTCACGGCCGGCGGCGGGGTTCGCGTTTGCGGCTAGGGTTCCCGAGAGTTCACGGTCGTCGGAGTTTGCGGTCGCCGGTTTAGAAGTGTTCTCGGTCAGCAGCCAGCTTGCATCAGCGCTTCAGTAAAAATAGAAGCAAATTTGGGGGTTGCCGGGGTTCGAACCCGGGACCTCTAGTTCACAAGGCAGCGGACTTAACCAACTCAGCAAGGCAATATCTTGTGATCTAACTTCGAATTTTTGAACTTAACCCATCCCTGTCGATTCCAACTTTCATTTTCTAACCCTTTTAACCCTTAAAACTCAATTCCTTTTAATTTTAAATTCTTTTTTCATCCAAAATTAAAAATAATAATAATAAATAAATAAATAATATAAATTAAATTAAAATTAATAAATAAAATTATATTTTAATTTTTTACTTTTATTTTTAACTTTTGACTTTAAATTTTGACTTTGACTTCCAAGTTTGACCTTTGACTTTAAACTTTGGTTTTTTTTTTAAATTATCAAATTTAGCTTTTCGGTTTGACTTTTCATGTTTGACTTTTGAGTTTTACTTTTTAAATTTGACTTTTAAGGTTGATTTTTGAGGTTTATAATCAAAGGGCATTTTTAAATTTAAGTATGACTTTTAAGTTCTAGTTGTGCTTTTAAATAGTTTTTCTTTTTTAAGTTTACGAGGGAGTTGAAATATGAAAGAGAGTCGTCAAGATATGTTAAGACAAAATTTCAACTTTTTCGATTTTATCCCTGGAGAAACCCTTGAGACTCAGTTGCAGCGATTCACTACACTCACTACTGAGATGATCCCGAAGATTAGTTCTCTCTGATGTTCTCTCTAAAGATTCTCAAGCTGAAAGCGCTATCTTTCAAGAATCAGTACATCTAGCCTCCTCACCCGACGTGCGTTCAAAGCCAAGTTCCCATTGAAGATTAACAAGAAAAGCCATCTACTTTTTAGGGGAGCTTGTTGGGTCATTTAAGAAAAGAAAAGAAAGCTATAAACCAAGGGGGAGATTGTTGGGTCAAAAATATGGTTTATACTTTGTTTTTCTAGGAAATTGTATTTTTATGTAATATCATATAGGTGTTTACGGCCGTAAACAGGTTTACGACCGTAAACCCTGTTTACGACCCATGTTTCCCGTGTGTATATATAGGGGTGAGGGGAGTGAGGAACGATTGATGAACACTAGAGGAGATTAAGTGTGTGCATTTGAAGGTGTTCTAGAGAGAGAGAAAAGAGAGTGTGTGAAAACTTGTATCCGGATCTTCATTCATATCAATACATACAAGATTCATCTTCTTCTTCTTCTTCTCCTTTTCTTCTTATTGTGATATGGCATCATCCCTTTGATTTGGATTCCGCACCATCAAACGGATCTGATTGATACACAGACATTTTTGGGGACTTACATCTAGGAGAGTGTTAGGGACAAGGGAGGCTGAGTTAAGGCGTTTATATAGGGAGCAAACCCTCAGATTTTGGGTTTCACTCGTCCAACACCTACCCGCTGAGTCAGTCTCCTGAATCGTCGATTCGATCACTTAAAATGTCCATGCGAAACGCCCCTACTCGACGAGTTGATCCTCCAACTCATCGAGTCCCAGAGAAAAACACAAGATAGTTTGAATAAAAAGGCATACCAGGAAAGAGGTGTTACTACTTCGGTCTGATGCAATTTCCGGACTTCGATCCGATGCAGAGGGCAAGGCCCTGGTTAGTTCCGGACTTCAGTCCGATGCAGTTTCCGGACTTCGGTCCGATGCAAAGGGCGAGGCCCTAGGTAGTTTCGGACTTCGGTACGATGCAGTTTCCAGACTTCGGTCCGATGCAATTTCTGGACTTCGGTCCGATGCAGTGGGCAAGGCCCAATATGTGCTTTATGTGTTATTGTATGGTATGTGGTAGTTTGGGGGGAGCTCACTAAGCTTCGTGCTTACAGTTTTAGTTTTGTTTCAGGTACTTCCGCTAGTAAGGGAAAAAGCTTGGGATGATGACATGGCACACACCACAGTTTCAGTTAGCTTGGGAGTTCACTCTGATATTTTGACATATTTGACACGGTTTTTGATTTGATCTATCTTGATATGATATTTTGACACACATGCTTCGTGGTTTGTTATATGACATTTGTATATTATGGTTTTAGTTATTTTTTCAAATAAAAAATTTTGGGTGGTATTTTTGGGATGTTTCACAGATAGCATGAAAGTTTTTATAAGACTGCGGGATAGCCGTAACATTCATCAGCGACCAGATAGCGTGGGGAATGTGGTAAGACTGCAGGGTAGCCTGTAGCATTAACTAATTGGAAGATAGAGTAGAAATTTTGTAAGACTGCGGGGGTGGCCTGTAGCATTCGTTAGTTCTCCGTTAGTATAGTGGTATAGTAATACTACAGGGTGACCCGTAGCATTCACTAGTGGTCAGTTAGTATGGGAGTAGTATAAGACTGCGGGGTGGTCCATAGCATTCATCGACCCCTATTCGATAGTGAGAATGTGACATATTGGTGATTCACTCACAGATTCCTTCAGATGATTTAGGCCAGGGCGGGTCTTCCGCATGAATGTGAGTAGGCCACAGTATGGTCGGATTCGAGAAACGGAAGGTCGTTGGAGACCAAGCACGATGTAAGACTATGATGGTTCTGGTAGCATTCACTTTTCATATTAGATTCGATGGCGACAGGTAGTCAGACCGTTATGACGGGGAAGATCAAAATGAATAATGGAGCCATGAGTGGCAATATGGTTGGGGAAGATTTCAATAGCCGAAGTCCTCCTCGGAAGTCGCGTGAGGAGACTGTGAGGTTACTCTTGGCTCAACAACTGGGCAAGAATTCAGTATTCCAAATAAGTTGGGGACCAGGGAGGTCTCGGTTGCCTTTGGAAAGAAGATAGGAGGCAACGTGATGCTTCGGGAAATAGTAGTAACTTGGGGATTCATGTGTGTGTAGTAGCTTGTTGATCGAAAGTTCCAAGTCACTTGCAATTAGATTAAATAATCTCAGAGTAATTGATTTGACCCTGTTGTGCAGCTCTCATCTGAGTCTAACCGTTGTAGGGATGGGTCTTCTACTCGAAGGATTATCTGAGTCTCTTATCAGGTATAAGTGATCTGCAAGGATAATTTATCGGTGATTATGTTTCCAACAGAAAATCCCTAATATCAGAAGCTGAGTAGTCAGTTAGGAAATTTATGGGATGGATTCAACTTTGGTTCAGTATGGGCGTCAGTCAGGGAGTCATACCATCTCGATATTTCAGATTTCAGAATGAGTAAATGTGATTATGTTGGAAGGAATTCATTCACCTTCGGGTTGTAGAGCCCTGTGAGGGTTGGTTTTGGTTGACTTGGGAAGACTGTGGTATGCTCGGGGTTGTGGTCGTATTGCTCAAGTTGTTGGGTGTGTCAAGAATGGTAAGGAATGATTTCGAGGATGAAATCTAATTTAAGTGGGGAAGAATTATAGCATTCCGTTTGAAATTAAGTAACATAAGTAAATAAATAACAAAGCCTGACCCTCGATATCGGACTCTGTCCGATGCCGGGCGGGGCTTGATGGCGGACATTGTTTGATGTCGGGCGGGGCTTGATGAAGGGGCGGGCCCACGATATGTTTATATGTGATTATGCGTATGGCATGTGGTAGTTGGTTATTTGTTTATGTGCATATGTCAACATATGTCAATAGAAAGTTGACAATGACCGTTGACTTTGACCAAGTTTGACTTTAGGTCTTTTAGGGTATTTTGAATAGTGGATTGAGACTTGGTCCTTGTTTGATGTATATGTGACCTGTAGAGCCGGTATTTGCAGCAGTGATCAGTTCAGCTATCTTTTGGGCTTTGAGGTGAGTTTTCCTCATTGTACTCGTGGGTCGAAGACACCAATGTCGGCATACTAGATTTTGTTATGTATCCTTGTGTATAGGATGTTGCTATGTTATAAAGATCTATTAGCTTGGTAGATTTGTAAGATTTCATGTGCTAGTTGGTTATTTGTTTATATGCATATGCCGACATATTGTGGTTTGATTGAGGCGGCCCTGTTTTGTGTTGAAGGCCAAGATACTCAGGCGGTCTAGTTGATATTGTAGGCAAAAGGGGGAGATCCAGTAATACTTTAGGCCCAAGGAAACCGTCCAACTTATTATGTAGGCTCGAGAGCAGTCCGGTTTTTAGCTGAAGGCTCGGTGACGGTCCAACCTTGTGTTGTAGGCCTTGTTTGCGTGCATTGTATGTATTTTGCTTTGTAGGGTATTTGGGGGGAATTAACAAATTTTGTCTTACAGATGTTGATTTCATGGTTTCAGATACATCAGATGATGGGGCAAGGCGAATGCGAGATTGTACATATCATAATGAATTTATGTTAAGAGATGTTTTTGGATACTCCGATTTTTATGACTATGTGTTAGAGACAATGTTTTGTATGGCGTATGGTTTATGAATGATTTTTGGGACATTACAAATACCAATTTGCATTTGATGTATAATTTTTTTTGGAAACTTTTTTGACTAAAAAAAACTTATGTAATATCTGATATGGTGTCAAAAACAAGTTAAAAAAAACATCATTGCTGAAAATAACAATTTTAATAGCAACATAGTTTCAAGTATGATGCAAATTCAAAAAATAGCTTCATATATGTCAATGTATTTGAAAGTAAAATGTTATTTTTTGCAGTTACCCCAATCATTAAAAAAAGCAATATTCTATCTTTATTTTGTCAATTATACTATACTTTTTTACATTTTTTTCGTATTTTCTTATTAAAACTGAAATAAGCACAAAAACTCAATAACTATGATTTTTATGTTATTTCATACAGAAAGATTACTAATTTATAGATACTTTTTGATTGTTGTGGTAAAAATATTCGATTTTAGCATCCCATGTTCGTAAAAGAGAACCATATATACATTTATTAATTTTGAAGCCTAATGAAATTCATCAAAATTGATACAAAATGATAATTTTGACCATAAAAGTCAGCGTTTACCATCAATTTCGAAATCGATTTCAAAACTAAAGTTTGATTTTTGTTGAGATTTTTAATAGGAACATCACTTTACAAAGAAGGTTGAATTGAAATCCAAGCTTCATGGGGGCAAATACAAACGAGAAACACGTTTAAAGACAAACTACAATTTCTGAAATTCCTTATTGGATTCTTGCGAAAGATATTGAAAATTTTGAAAAATCTATAAGTATCTCTACTAACTGAAAACCATCCATCCAAAAAACCTAAATACTTTTTTGTTAGATTACTTTATGTTCAGAAAATTCTCTTCGTTGTCAAATCAAGTTGTTAGATTACTTTATTTTCAAAAAATTTACTCCGGTGTCTAATTGAGTCCATTTCTTGACACTTTTATTTGTCTGGCGGCCTCTTGGTATGTCATTGATTCCACGACTATCCACCGTCGCTACCGGTTTCTTCGTCGGTTGTAGTGTTTTGTATGTCAAGGCTCAACTTTTTAGTTGCTCTTGAACATCACAACTTAATTATCAAATATATTGTCTGTATTTTCACACTTCGAAATTCTGTCTACCAATTCAGTTTACTATATGTGTTCTTCAATATAGGGTGTATTTCACTATTTTGTGTACCCGATAAAAGAAAATGATGTAAAAACTTCCTCTGTATCTATCTATTCCACTGTGAGTTTATAAAAAAAATATATGTTATACTGTAGGTATTAGTTTTAAAGAAAAAATTATTAATAAACTTTTTTACCAATATATATCGATGTTATACATAAATATATTTTTTTTTCATAATAAACTTTATAACCATATATGCAGCTTGTGTTGAAATAATATTGAAAATGGCCTCATAATAGTTGATTATGATGCATCTCCTTTGGCGAATTGGGCC
Source organism: Lactuca serriola (assembly GCF_051521515.1). Classification (NCBI taxonomy): domain Eukaryota; kingdom Viridiplantae; phylum Streptophyta; class Magnoliopsida; order Asterales; family Asteraceae; genus Lactuca; species Lactuca serriola. Next base: position 13,767,146 of record NC_136412.1, on the reverse strand, counting down.
ATGATCCATTTTCCTAGCGGGCTGAAAAGTCATATATTTACTTTTTAATCATTTAAGCCAAAAGATAATATGCGAAGATTTACATGTCCCTATTTGCTTTTGTTTAACTGTCCCTATGAAACATGGTTCTAAATATAACGCTCACATTTTCAGAATTTTAGCTATAAAAAAGTTATAAGAAATTTCCCATATATAAAAGATGCAAATGTGTTCCACAAACCAAATTAAGAGCTGTTTTTTCCTCCAGAAAGCCCCATTAAGCGTATGTTTAAGATTATGGTAACTTTGACTGAAGCAAGAACATTATATGTTATTTTTATATGCAAAAAACAAACACATTTTAATTGACTTAAGCGTCCGTCAAGGAAAAAGCTATAAAAAATATTAATTATTTTAACTTTTAATACGTTTAATGACTTAAACTTATACATGAAAAGAGGCCAATTGAGTATTCCATACCAAATGTTTTTCACTATGGTAGTTTTTGATTTGGATTGACAACGGTTTTTTCATACCTTAGTAGTTGGGTTTGCTTTTTAGCTAGCTAAAACATCATTCTATTTTTGACAATGAAATTTCTTTTTAATTAATTTAAAATACGTTTAAATCGGCGATGTACTATTGTTGTATATTAAAATACGTTTAGACATCTGTGGCCATTTTTTGGGCATCTTAGACCGAATAAATTTTGATTCAGACTAGCATTTTGTCAAATAAAAAGTATATATCCACAATCGGATGAACAAATCAGAAACTTCAAGAAAACATTTGGTTTTTTTATTAAGATGTAACAAAAAGTTAAACAAAACTCGTTGAAACATAAAAGTTTACAAGCAATCAATATATAATAAATATTTGGAATTTAAGAGTAGACAAAACATTTAAATAACGTTGGGTTTAAACTAGAGATTATATGTTTTAAAATTGGAGATGATATATTTTGTAATTTATGATTATTTCGGTATGAAGTTAAAATTGGATCATTTCCTATAATCCTCATGACGAGGACTACATGGTTAAATATGTGAATAATTTGTATTTCCCATAATTAGGCGTTAGGCCATTAGCACATTCATAAAATGAAAATTAAACCATAGAAATTTAGCACCAACTTGAATACAAAAGAAAAAAACCAACTCCAATAAACACTCAAAGTTTCCACTTTGGACTCAACCTCAATATGGTAACCCATATTAGATAAAAAGTAACTTGCATGATCAGAAATAAAGAGTCAAATGTATCTCAAACCACAAGATCAAACAAAATCAAGCATCCTAGTAGCTTACCACTATCATGGATTTCTGGAGTATTGTAACAGCTTCATCAATTTGTTAGTCAGTTACCTCAGCAGGTGGCATCATCCGAATGCTGTTGGGTATTCCCCCAAAGTCCAATTGAAGTCCCAGTTGTTGACATGCAATGATCAGTGAATGCGCATTCACCTTCAGCTGAATAGTAGCAACAAGACCAACTGATCTTATGCCCACAACCTGATGATGCATTCCCAAGTTCTTGGTTAACGACCCCATCAAATAGTTCCCACTTCTCTCGACCTTGTTCAGGTATTCCTGTTGGGATACCATGTTAAGCAACTTCGAGGCATCCAGACAACGTGGTGTGGGCATGAATTGTTTATCCGGCTGATAAAAATGAATGTAGTCAGCAAGTAAGTCGTTGACAACAATGGCGCCAATCCCAATGTCGTCTCCAAAGCCAATGAGCATAGCATCCGGTTCAACACCTAATGTTGTATGTGCCCATAGAGATCTGCTACACCCTAACCCACATTGAACCTGGATTATCAAAGTATATATCGTTAGTTTTTTTTTTTTTTTTTTTTTTTTTTTTTTTATATATATATTTGTATATGCTTATATAGTTTAATAGAAACATAAATATACCTAATCCATCACAAGAAGTGTCTTGGAATTGTTACAAGCACTCCTCAAATCGATCAAGTCTTTTTGTTGAAACCTATATATGCCACCCAGTCCCTGTAAGGGTTCTAGGAACACAATCTGAAACTCTCCTTCGTCAACTCGGTTAATTAACTCCTCAATTTGAATTGGGGGTGGACTTGAGTTAGGGATGTTGATCTGTAACACCCAGTTACAGAAAGACCAAGAAAGAAATGAAAAGCTCTAAGTCATTAGTCAACTCGTCGAGTCTAGGGAGGAACTCCACGAGTCGGAGCAGGATCCCGGGGATCGATTTAGTAACCGACTCGGCGAGTCGGCAAAGAGGACTCGACGAGTCCGGTTTGAAGAGGGAAACCCTAAATCCAGGACTTTGTGCACTATTTAAGCATCTTATTCTCTCCATTAGGGTTCCTTATAGCCTCTCTTATTCAGAATACGAAACCCTCTGCCTCCATTGTTGCATATTCTAGTCTCTTGCCATTTGTGGGTGATTTGAAGGAAGAAGGAAGGAAGGAATCACTGGGGCTTCAAGGATTGGCTCTAAATCTAGAGTTTGGGTCACCTTTCAGAGTTGTTGAAGGTATTAATTCGTTACTTTCACCCTTCTTCATCTAGATCTACCTTGGTTATGAGTTTTGGGGCTTTTATGCCATGTTTAAGAACCAATTCGAGTTAAAAGCCCGGATCTGAAGTTGCTACTGCAGATCTAAGCATATCTTGGCCTAGAGAAGCATAAAGTAACTGCATTTGTGTTGATTGTAGAGCCTCCTTGTCTTAAACCCTAGATTATAGTGTTTTGAGCCTAGATCTCCTTAGTTGCACGTAAAGTTTGCCACTTTACATGAGAAATAGGCTTTAGAAGAATGGATCTATAGTTTGGAGTCCATGCATGACTCAAAAGCCTCTAAATATATGAAGGACTGAATAGACTCGGCGAGTCCTTCGAGTGGACTCAGCGAGTAGGATGAAGATGAAGATGAACTCGACGAGTTGGATGAACAAGTCGGCGAGTCTGTTGAAGATTGCCTTGGACTTGGCGAGTCTGTTCTTAGACTCGGCGAGTCAAGTTGCAAAACCTCAAACCCTTCGAGTTAAGACTCGGATCAGTGAGTTTAGTGGGGACTCAGTAAGTTGGACTGGACAGGACTCGGAAATCGGTAGACTTGGCGAGTCAGGAGCTGACTCGGCGAGTCGAGTCGTGAATGAAAGGATTCTGAGCGTATGAACTCGGCGAGTTAGTAGGTAGACTCGGCGACTAGGGTTGACCTGGAACATTGACTTTGATCAGGACTTTGACTTTGACCAGAATGGACTTAGTTGACTTTCGGAGGACAGTTAGACTAAGTGCTATATTGATATTGGTAGCTCGGGGAGCTAGTGGAGCAGCAGTTTAGAGAGAGTTGTCAGACAGCGACCAGAGGGGTTACCAACAAGTTCAACAGTACCAGGTGAGACTCCTCACTGTTTGTATGGGTCTAAGGCACCAATGTCGGCCCATTTAGTTTATGTATGATAGGAAGACCCGGGGGTTAGCCCTAGGCATTATGCATGAAAGACCAGGAGGTGGCTCCTGGCACACGGTATGGTATTATGTGTGGTAGGAAGACCCGGGGGTTAGCCCTAGGCAATATGTATGAAGGACCAGGAGGTGGCTCCTGGCGCACTATATGTTATTATACCTGAAAGACCAGGAGGTGGCTCCTGGCACACTATCTGTTGATTAGCCTAATAGAGTAGTATGTATAGTTGTCTTTGTGATACTTGCATGAAAGAACCGGGGGTGGCCCTTGGCACTTGTCTGTAAGACCCAGGGAGTGGCCTCAGGCTTGACTAGGAAGACCAGGTGTGGCCCGTGGCATAATGGCAAGACTATGTTTGGCACACAGCACCTTAGCAAGACTATGATTGGCACATAGCACCTTACTTGATTATGGATATGTTGGTTATGTATGGCTCTTGGCTATGTATGGCATGTATGTATCAGTTAGGTTGTATGGTATGTGGTATATGGGGAACTCACTAAGCTTCGTGCTTACGGTTTTCAGTTTTGGTTTCAGGTACTCCGTGTTGAAAGGAAGGGAGCCAGCTTGATCGCAGCGCATCACACTATGTTTTCCGCACATGAGATCTTTAGGGTTACACTCTGATATGGTTTTATGATAATATGTTTTGATTACTGACACTTTGGTTTGACACGAGATATTACTATGAATGTTTTTACACTGATGGTCTTATGTAATAACTTATTTAAAAATGAAATTTGTGGCCTTGGAAATTGGGATGTTACAAGTTGGTATCAGAGCCTTGGTTTGAGGGATTCGGACATACTTTCAAGTGTGTCTGAACTCAAACTGAGGATCTGAAAGTTTTTTTTAAAAAGGAAAATGTTTTCAAGGAAAAGTTTTCTAATAAAAGAAAGGGTGTGGTGTGTGCATTCAGCCGAGCTCAAGTAAGTTTACCCAAGATACCCATACATGTTGTGATATGATATGATATGATTATGAAAATTGCATGCTAGATTAGGGCTAAGGATCTAGGGAGGATGCCTTATGTGCCTGATATATGTGCTTGAGTTGCATGATAGTGCTGATTAGACAGTAGTAGGATAGCCTGTTTAGGTTCTGCCTGAGTTTATGAGCTTATGTCGCATGCTAGTGCAAATTCTTGATATGAGATTATGATTGATGAGTATGTTATGGTTATATCTTTTCCCTTATCCGAATGCTACTTGCTTTGTGCATTGTGGGATTCTGAGTGATAGGAGTTAGCCATTAGGTGAATACATCACGTCACATGTGATCAGGGTTGAATAATCTTAGAGTGTTGGATTTGGCCCTATTGCGCAGCTCTCGTCCGAGTCTAACCGTTGTAGGGACGAGTCTTCTACTCGAAGGATTATCTGAGCCTCGTCACATGTGATGCTATTCAGGTGATGGCTAATTGGTATCACAAGGAGGCCTTCAGCAGCTGAGGACTGGTTTGAGTTGAGTCAGACGTTTCCCTAGGGCAAGCCTAGGATGAGAGTAGTGTTGGGAGCAGTGTTAGTAGTAGTGAAAGGGACTTGGTGAAGTTGAAGAAACCCTTGAGGAAAGTACGGATAGATGTGGAAGGTAGTATGGGCCTGTACTACTGGAAGCAGAGGATCCGTACTCGAGTCAAGGAGGGCTGAGATGGAACCAAGAATCTTGGAAAGTATATGATACCCTGACAACTGTTTGTTCATTACCAGAATGGTGGTCACACGACATGGAGCGGGGGGTTCAGGATCTGGGTCAGGATTGGGCTCGGGTGCAGGGCCCGAGCATGTGGATGATTGGTTACGCGAGTTCATCGCGTCCGAGATCATGAGAGGTATCCTTGATGCGACGCCGGTCATCTTCGGGTCGATCAAGGAAGGGATCATTGAGCTGATGGACGATCACCTCCAAGCTGTCAGGAGCGATTTGGCGTCTGGCCAGGCGAGTACGCGCACACTATCCTTCAAGTACTTTAGAGGGAGTGGTGCGCCAGATTTTCACGGGGTGAAGAACCCCATTGCTGCTAGGAGATGGATCGCAGATATCGAGTCTGCGCAGCCGACAAGCTTCTGCTCAGAGGGGTCAAAGGTCCGCTTTATGGCGGGATGTTTGAGAGACAGAGCCAGAGACTGGTGGGAGTCAGTTGGTGATTCCTTGGGAGCCACAACCATTGAGGCTATGACATGGCCCAACTTTGTGACTAGGTTTAGGGCGGAGTTTGCACCAGCGGTGGATCTTCAGCAATTGGCCAGAGAGTTCCTAGACATGAGACAGACGACAGAGTTGGTTGCGGAGATTACCGCCAAGTTTCGGGAGACGACAGAGTTGGTGCCTCAGTATGCAGGGGATGATGAGATGCGGAGGACCCGCTGTCATGACATATTGAGAGTGGATATTCGGGAGCATGTCAGCTTCTCGGCATGCCTGACCTTGGACTCTATGATTTCCAGGGCGCGGGAAAGGGAGATTGATTTGGATTACATTGCGAAGAGGAAGTCAGATCAAATGTACACTTTGGAGGGTCCCGGGAAGAGACCCAAGACTTCAGATCAGCGGATAGCAGACCGTCAGGGCCGCAGTCAGTACAGCACGTGTGGGAAACGACACGAGGGAGTTTGTCGTTCCAGGGGTTCAGGCTGCTACAAGTGTGGCAGTGATGGTCACGTCAGCAGGGACTGCCCACAGGGGGCAAGCCCATTATGTTTTGACTACAATCGGGTGGGTGGCCGACTGTCCGACGGTGAGGGGAGGAGCAGGGAGTGCGTCTGCCCCGACAACTTCGAGGATTGCGGATGGGTGAGAGGGTAGGGCTTTGCAGAGACAGATGAGGGAGATTTGGATCACAGCAGGGAATGTTGCAGGTATGTATCTATGGCTTTTTGGATTCCATGTGTATTAGGGTTGTTCCTACCCCGAACTCTGGTGATAGTATGTGTAAGTTGTCTCTCTACTTGTATTCGGATTATACTTTTAGAATTGTCTTATGCCAATTGCATACCAGGAACTATTAGTAGCTAGTGCAGGGTCATCTCTCACTTCGGGTTCGAAATGTCCAGTATTATCTCGATTATGACCAAAAGCGGTTTAGGAGTGTTGCGTGGAGGACGATGGGCAGGGTACAGGGAGTAGCCCTCCACCATTACCAGGGTTTGGTGGCTCTGGTCTTGGTACTTGGGATAGCTTTGGGAAGCATCAAGGGAAGTGGTATATCACTGACGGAGTTGCTCTGAGCATTAGTTATTCGGACCTTAAGGGCATTAGTTGGAGCCCAGAGAATTATCAGTATCGGGATGCAGGAGGTGTTCATCTAGTATTCGGTAATCATACGGTATTTGGAATGGGCTAGTGGTGGATCGCTAGCGACGTCAAGGCGATGGTAGTTATCATGCCTATTGTGCAAGGGATGAAGGAATGGAAATCCTTGGGTTTTTCACGTGTAGTAAAGACTTAGCCGAAGCTAAGTGGAGGAGAAACAATCATGTTATGGGAGCAGCAGCTTTTTTGGAACCGAGATAAGTTTTGCTCTCTGATCGGGAAGGAAGACGGCCCAGGTGGTTATGTGAATTGAGGAAAGTGTGAACTGGAAGTTCGGAAAACCTACCAATTGTGAGATCGCATTCTCGGGTTGCCCGATAACCGATTGTAGAAGAATCGGCTAGGAGTTTCAGATAGGACATGCATACAGATCGGTGGTACTAGGTTGTGTTGATATGCTCGACTATGGGTTAGTCGTAGCATCCACTGGCAGCCAGTCGGGGTGGAAAGGTGTTGTCAGACTACCGGATGGCCGTAGCATTCACCAGTGTTCAGATAGTAAGAGGAGTGTGGTAAGACTACGGTGTGGCTCGTAGCATTAGTTTAGTAAGACTGCGGTGTGGCCCGTAGCATTAGTTTAGTAAGACTGCGGTGTGGCCCGTAGCATTAGTTTAGTAAGACTGCGGTGTGGTCCGTAGCACTATTTTATTAAGACTGCGGTGTGACCCGTAGCACTGGTATAGTAAGACTGCGGGGTGGCCCGTAGCTTTAGATAGCTGGCAGCGCTGAAGTGTTGCAAGACTATGTGGGTGGCCCGTAGCATTCGCTAGTTGGCAGAGCGAGTATAGTGAGACTACGGGGTGGCCCGTAGCATTCCTCGGTCCCTATTCGCTGGTGCGAATATATCAGGTGTGTGATTCATTGGCCGGGTTTCTCAGATAGTTAAGTTCAAGGCGGGGCAGCCGCCCGGATGTTAGTGGGCCACATTATGTTTGGGTCCGGGCGACGGTAGGTCATTGAAGACCAGAAGTGGTGTAAGACTATGGGTAGCCATAGCTTTCATTGGTAGCTTGGTTCACGGAGAGTGGGCGAGGGGACCGTATCTCCGAGGTAGCATGGGGGAAACCGGTATTCCGGGTAATGGTAGATCAGTAGGGACCAGGGCGGTCTCGGTTCATCCGGTAGGCAGGGGAGTCAATAGGAATTCAGTGAAAAGTCGTGAGTTGATCGGATGATGCTAAGCTGCCCATCGCGGGATCGAATGATCATAGAGTAAAGGATTTAGCTCGAGGAAGCCGTTCTTGTCTGAGCCTTAAACATAGAAAAGAGAGATCTGCTACCCGAAGGATTGTCTGAACTCTCTTGATTGGGTGGAGTTTTCAGTATTGGAGCATTGTATGGGGGTTATTCCGTGAGTATTGGTATGATGGCCGATGCTGAGAGTGCCCAGAATTGCGGTTTCAGCAGAGGATCAGTCCTCGAAGGTTGTTGCTTGTGGAAAGTACCTTAGAAAGGCCAGTGTCAGTGTAGAGTAAAAGGGTAAACCCCTTGCAAATCAAGGGTAAGTGTAACAGGAGTATCGGTATGATTACCGGTTGGATAAAAGTGTTGCACTCTAAGGTAGTAAGGAATGAGTTATTTTGAAGATGACATCTTCAAGGTCTGGATTGGGTGGGCAGAGTGTGTACCTAGTAGTAAAGTGGCAACCGGATGGTAAGGTAATTGGCCGTGGCAGACTTCAAGGACGAAGTCTAGTTTAAGTGGGGGAGTGTTGTAACACCCAGATACAAATAGACCAAGAAAATAAATGAAAGGCTCTAAGTCGTTAGTCAACTTGTCGAGTCCAGGGAGGAACTCGACGAGTCGGAGTGGGATCCGGGGGATCGATTTAGTAACCGACTCGGCGAGTCGGCAAAGAGGACTCGACGAGTCCGGTCTAAAGAGGGAAACCCTAAATCCGGGACTTTGTGCACTATTTAAGCGTCTTATTCTCTCCATTAGGGTTCCTTATAGCCTCTCTTATCCAGAATACGAAACCCTCAGCCTCCATTGTTGCATATTCAAGTCTATTGCCATTTTTGGGTGATTTGAAGGAAGAAGGAAGGAAGGAATCATTGGGGCTTCAAGGATTGTCTCTAAATCCAGAGTTTGGGTCACCTTTCAGAGTTATTGAATGTATTAAGTCGTTACTTTGACCCTTCTTCATCTAGATCTACCTTGGTTATGAGTTTTGGGGCTTTTATGCCATGTTTAAGAACCAATTCAAGTTAGAAGCCCAGATCTGAAGTTGCTACTGCAGATCTAAGCATATCTTGGCCTAGAGAAGCATAAAGTAATTGCCTTTGGGTTGATTATAGAGCCTCCTTGTCTTAAACCCTAGATTATAGTGTTTTGAGCCTAGATCTCCTTAGCTACACGTAAAATTTGCCACTTTACATGAGGAATAGGCTTTAGAAGAGTGGATCTGCAGTTTGGAGTCCATGCATGACTCAAAAGCCTCTAAATATATGAAGGACTGAATAGACTCGGCGAGTCCTTCGAGTGGACTCGGCGAGTAGGATGAAGATGGAGATGAAATCACCAAGTTGGATGAACAACTCGGCAAGTCTGTTGAAGATTGTCTTGGACTCGGCGAGTCAATTCGCGAAACCCCAAACCCTTCGAGTTAAGACTCGGATCAGTGAGTTGAGTGGGGACTCAGTGAGTTGGACAGGACAGGACTCGGAAATCGGTAGACTCGGCGAGTCAGGGGCTGACTCGACGAGTCGAGTCGCGAATGAAAGGATTCTAAGCGTATGAACTCGGCAAGTCAGTAGGCAGACTCGGCGAGTAGGGTTGATCTGGAAGGTTGACTTTGATCAGGACTTTGACTTTGACCAGAATGGACTTAGTTGACTTTCGGAGGATAGTTAGACTAAGTGCTATATTGATATTGGTAGCTCGAGGAGCTAGTGGAGCAGCAGTTCAGAGAGAATTGTCAGACAGGGAGCAGAGGGATTACCAATAAGTTCAACAGTACCAAGTGAGTCTCCTCACTGTTTGTATGGGTCTAAGGCACCAATGCCGACCCATTTAGTTTATGTATGATAGGAAGACCCGGGGGTTAGCCCTAGGCATTATGCATGAAAGACCAGGAGGCGACTCCTGGCACACGGTATGTTATTATGTATGGTAGGAAGACCCGGGGGTTAGCCCTAGGCAATATGTATGAAGGACCAGGAGGTGGCTCCTAGCGCACTGTATGCTATTATACCTGAAAGACCAGGAGGTGGCTCCTGGCACACTATCTGTTGATTAGCCTAATAGAGTAGTATGTATAGTTGTCTTTGTGATACTTGCACGAAAGACCCGGGGGTGGCCCTTGGCACTTGTCTGTAAGACCCAGGGAGTGGCCCCAGGCTTGACTAAGAAGACCACGTGCGGCCCGTGGCATAATGGCAAGACTATGTTTGGCACATATCACCTTAGCAAGACTATTTTTGGCATATAGCACCTTACTTGATTATGGATATGTTATATCTATGGCTCTTGGCTATGTATGGCATGTATGGATCAGTTGGGTTGTATGGTATGTGGTATCTGGGGAACTCACTAAGCTTCGTGCTTACGGTTTTCAGTTTTGGTTTCAGGTACTCCATGTTGAAAGGAAGGGATCCGGCTTGATCGCAGCGCATCACACTATGTTTTCCGCACATGAGATCTTTGGGATTACACTCTGATATGGTTTTATGATAATATGTTTTGATTACTGACACTTTGGTTTGACACGAGATATTACTATGAATGTTTTTACACTGATGGTCTTATGTAATAACTTATTTAAAAATGAAATTTGTGGGCTTGAAAATTGGGATGTTACATGATCGACAGGGACACATATGTTGCAGACAGCTGTGGGGGTGAAGGGAACCTGAGTAACCTTGAGCAAGCTCCAGTAAACATCATTGCTTCATCCGACAAAGGGGAGTTGTACAACATCCCCCCTCTTGCAAACGATGCACTTGAGATCATATCCTTAAAGAGATCCTGCAATCAAAAAAACTTATGACCAAGATAGCTAGCATAATTAGATAAAAGCTCACCTGGCTTTCCGATATAGGATCGGAAGAAACGAAGGATTGCTTAAAACGAGGAAATCCTCCGGAGTACGTGCAATCGAGTTCTGCCTTCGCTTTGCCCTGAAATGTTTTTGGTAGGAGCCATAAATATAAAGAAAATAACCTTTTGAATGTTTCGAAGCACTTCACACTCATTTATACATGAAAAACAAGGGTTTAAGCCTTAAATGAGTTTTTGAGCATAATGGAGTAGTTGAAAAAAATATTTACCATTTTAGTGTCCTTTCAAAAATATTTACCAAAATGGTTTTTTTTCTCATTTTCTTTACTTTTTAGTTTTCTTTCGGTTTTTTTTTTAAAATTTTAAATATCTTTTTTTCTTTTTTATTCCACCTTTTTATTGTTTATATATATATATATATATATATATATATATATATATATATATATATATATATATATATATATATATATATATTTTAAATGACAGCTTTTATTTTAGTTTTTTTTTCTTTTACTTTTTTACTGTTTTTTTTAAATTACAGTTTTTTTAATCTTTTTTTTTTGTTTTTTTTAATATATGTTTTTATTATACAACCTTTTTATCATCAAATTTTCGCCATAAAAAATTAAAAATACAATATCTTTTAAGGTGCAAAAACTCCAACATTCACATATAATAATTTTAAGGTAAAAAAAAACAAACAAAATCTGAACATAGTTTATTACAAAAAAAAAACACCACAAAATAAGCTCCAATATTGTTTATTACAAAAAGAAAAAACATCACAATTAGCTTGAATTTGAATCGGTTACAAATCTTTACCAGTAAAAAAAATAAAAAAAAAATGAAATAACCACAACAAATACCATAAAAATATTTTTTTAAACTACCTTGGCATAGACAGACATCGTTTTCGGTATGTATATTAAATAAAGAAGAAATGTCAATCTTTGTGGAATCTGTAGGCAACCGGGACATAATCTAAAATAATGTCTGTCTATGCCAAGATACTTTATAAAAATATTTTTATAGTATTTCTTTTGGTTATTTTCTCTTTTTTTTACTGGTAAGGATTTGTTACCGGTTCAAATTCAAGCTAATTGTGATGTTTTTTTCTTTTGTAATAAACAATATTGGAGTTTATTTTGTGGTGTTTTTTTAACAAACAATGTTGAGGTTTTGTTTGTTTTTTTACGTTACAAATATTATATGTGAATGTTGGAGTTTTTGCGCCTTAAATTATATTGTATTTTTAATTTTTGATGGCAAAATTTTGATGGTAAAAAGGTTGTATAAGAAAAACAAATATTAAAAAAAAAAGGAAAAAAAAACAAAAAAAAAAAGATTAAAAAAAACTGTTATTAAAAAAAACAATAAAAAATGTTAGAAAGCTAAAATAAAAGCTGTCATTTAGGAAAAAAATATAAAAAAAACAATAAAAAGATGAATAAAAGAGAAAACAATAAGATATTTAAAATAAAATAAAAAAAACTGAAAAAAAAAACTAAAAAGTAAAGAAAATGAGAAAAATACCATTTTGCTAAATATTTTTGAAAGGACATTAAAATGGTAAATATTTTTTTCAACTTGCCCATTATTGTTAAAAACTCAGCCTTAAATATCAGTAGTTTTGAAGGGATCGAAGCACTTCCCACAAATTTATAAATGATAAAGAAGATAAGAAGAAGCAATCTAATTACCTAGGGTCTAGACGATACACATTGGAACTATATAAACAAAATAGATCTATATCGTTAACAGAGGCTCTGTTTTCCACATTTTCAAAGCACTTTTGTAAATGATAATAGACATTAAAGAATAAGATCAATAATTTTGAAAAGATCGATAAATGATAAGAAAAGGAAATCAAATTCCCCTAGGGTCTATGACCATTAAAGAAAATAGCTCGATATCATTACTACAGGTCTACGACGATAAAAATAAAAAGCATTGGAATTATACAAACAAAAGAGCTCGATATCATTACTACAGGCTCTCTATTTTCCACATTTTTATATTCCTATGTATTGAATACTTACTGTGAACTAAATACTTACCATTAACACTTGTTTCCCCCATTTTCCTGGTGTTGTTCTTCACTGCAAGTCGAGCAAAGTTACCGCCGGTGAAGAAGATGGAATTCATGTCAGCTGCTCTGAATGCTATCGCTAGGCTTTCTTTAAACAATTCAAATGATGTAAAATCACCTTGCACCGGGCTGTTTGTCTTATATTAATTTGTTACAAGAGTGGTGGTGATCGTGGGGGTGCGTCCATTACTGCTGTGTCAAAGAGTGTAATAATACAGTACGAACGACCTCATATGTATAAAAAAAAAATTGTTTTAACGATTTCCTTTTTTCATAGAAATAAAAGTTTCTTACAACCCAGCATAAAATGAAGTAAAATCTATATTTCTATGACTTCTTGTTAATATCTAATCTTAATATCTAATTTGACTAATCTTGAAAAAAAAAATACATGACGAAACATTTGAAGAGTTTTTATATTTGGTTTTTCAAAAACTGAGAACTTCTCAACCCCATACCGACAATATTAAAATCTACAATACGCATAATCTTTGTACAATATTTTTAAATCTTTTTTATATTTAATCTTGAAAAAAAATACAAAAACCATCAAAATTGGGATTTCGTCGACCCCTTGGTAAAAATATATTTCTCATAATTTCTTCTTTAGTCTTCAGAGAAGCAATAAGAACAAAATCAAACTAATTGAATTCTGTGATACCGATAATGAAATAGATTAAATTATAAATTACCAACAATAAATTTTTTAAAATATAAAAAACACATTATAGAATTAAATGATTTTAAACTAGCCATAAGAAAAGTAATACACCACAAAATTCCATATAAATAGTTATACTATCAAATAACCAAAATAAAAGTAATTGAATAGAACAATACCCCTTATAAGTTATAGAAACCTATAATCCGATAAATTATTTCATTATTTCTCCGCGTATGTTGTTTCTGTTTAATCTATAACCCAATAAAATAATAATAATAATAATAATAATAATAATAATAATAATAATAAACAATCATACCCATTTAAAGATTATTTCAAATACACAATATCATTATTCCATTGCACTTTTTTCTCAAGAAAATGATAAAATAAATTATAAAGAAATGAGAAAATAAAAACTCATATGAAACTTCATTTTCAATTTGAGTATCACCCGGTAAACTAATCTTTAGGGTAACCAAATCTAAACCGTCTTTCATAAAAAGTGTGGTTTCGTAGGATAAAACTAGATTTCAGTACCTCCATCGGAGAAGATGATCACCAAGACAATCTTCAGTACGAGCTCAATCTCCCCTAAACCAAGCAAGAAATCTACCTCAGATTAATCGAATAATTTCTCGAAAAACTAAAACCATCTTGAGTAAAACACTCCATTGGACGTCTAAGCGAACGATTGTAACACCCCAAAAATACCGGCTAAAAATTTCATTTTTAAAACGTAAAAAAACATCATTACAAATCGTTCATAATAATACTCCGTGTCTGAAAACCGGTAATATCATAATAATATTTCAGAGTACATCCCAGAAAATCCATAGTGCGGAAAAACAAGAGTGTGTGTGACACGCTGCTACCGCGCCGGCTCCTTTCCCTTAGCTGAAGAGGTACCTGAAACCAAAACTGAAAACTGTAAGCACGAAGCTTAGTGAGTTCCCCCACTATACCACATACCATATAATCACATAACATACATATATTATCAGACATATCTGGGAGCCCGACCTACCCCTTCGGTCCTCTCGACTAGACGTTGCTTAGCATACCTGGGCGCTGGCCTCCCCTTCGGTCCTCTGGACCGGATACTGCCTAACATATCTGGGTGTTGGCCTCCCCTTCGGTCCTCTCGACCGGATACTGCGTAGCATATCTGGGTGCTGGCCTCCCCTTCGGTCCTCTCGACCGGATATTGGGGAACTATTTCTCCCATCTACTACTACCACATAACATGTATCACAGTATCAGAATCTATCTAGCATAGCTGGGTATGACTACCCCTTCGGCCCTACCGACCGGATATCTTGGGGACTATCTCCCCTACTGTCACTAGCACATAGCATCATATCATACTAGCACATAACATAACACAGGTAGTAGTAATCCCTAGATGAATATCACACAGACAATCATCTACATACAACTCCTACTGGTGGGCCGACATTGTGGCCATAGACCCACCGCTACTGGAAGGTAACTCACCTCAATGTAGCTGCGGATCTGTGTGGGGATTAACTGTCTGCTACTGCTCCGGAAATCCTCCAGCTATAATTCCCACAAAACACTCAATCAACCACTGCTAACTGTCCCTTAGGGTAAAATGACCATTTTACCCCTGACCAAGTCATAAGACAAGGTCAGAGTCAACTTTCAGTTGACCTGACTAGCTGAGTTGGCTCTCCAACTCGCCGAGTCTCTATCAAATCGATTGTTCTGTATCCCGTCTCTACTCGTTGAGTTAGGCATTGACTCGACGAGTTCTCCTTCTAAACTGATGTCCAAGTCCTTCATCCTACTCGCCGAGTTGTATGAACAACTCGCCGAGTTCATCTTCATCCGAAGAACACTTTATGCTGTGACTCGCCGAGTTGTATGAACAACTCGTCGAGTCTGTTCTTGATCTAAGAAGATTGCCTTGAACTCGCCGAGTCAGGGCATTGACTCGCCGAGTTCCTTCATGGATGAGTTCGGCTTCCAACTCACCGAGTCCACCCCGGACTCACTACACTACTCGGCATAACGAAAAAGGGGGAAAACTTGGGGACTCGCGTCTCGACTTGCCGAGTCCGATGAACGACTCGCCGAGTCGTTACCACGCAATTACTATATGGTCGATTCTTCTTGAATCCAGCTCATGCCATACATAGATCCGTGATCCTGGGGCTTGATTAACATGTAAAGTTTCCAACTTTACGTGTAAATAGACAACCATGAGGGTTTTAGGGTCCAAAATGCACCAAAAGGGTAGATCTAGGGCTTTCATGCAATATGGTTCCAAAAAGGCAGTAGATCTGAGCTCCTGGAGCTTAACCACGCCTAGATCTAAAGGTTAATCAGCTTATTATGAACCCTCAAACATACACAAGCTTGGAAATGGTTCAAGAAGGACTTTAATGGAGCTATAAGGGACAATAAGCATGAAAACAAGGGGGAAATCGAGTCATACCTTAGGGAACACACTGAGATAGCTCAAAGATGCTTGACCTCCTCTTCTTCTTCTTGATCTAATCTCCTTCCCACTCCAAAACTTCAAGATAGCACACCAAATGCTTCAAACTCACAAAGAAACAAAGCTTTAACGAGGTATAGGGCTCTGAGGGTGAATGGGGGCGAGATTGGGGCGGAATGAGAGTTTAAATAGGGTGCAAACCACTGAAACTTAGGGCTTCATCCAACAGCGGTGACTCGCCGAGTCCAGAATACGGACTCGCCGAGTCGCCAAGTTAAAACGTGTCCCGGGTCCCGACTCTACTCGGCGAGTCGGGCCTACAACTCGCCGAGTACAAGGCTAAAAAAATGCAAACACTTATACAAATTTCCACATACCAGGAATCAGGTGCTACAACGATTCTCCGTGGCTTCTTGTAATCTAGATCCACAAAAGGACATGTACAAACTTCCTTCTTGGTGTCTCATAGTGTATGTGTAGTATGTGTGATTACGTGTTAATTGTTATGTTATACTAAACGAATGTTTGCAAGTTGCGAAAAAATAATAATATAATTATTAAGATTGATACATATATGTTATTCAAGCTATTTTATAATCGTTATTAATTCCAAGTTAATAATTCTTATAGTAATTTGTTATAAAATGTTTTAATATTTTAAATATAACATATTAAAATCATATCATCTCAATAACTGTTACATATGGGTATACATGGAAATAATATATATATATATATATATATATATATATATATATATATATATATATATATATAGGGTTATGTTATTTTGTTTTTGCTAAGGGCGTGTTTGACACGGAGCTTTTAGAAGCGTTTGGGAGCTTCTAGCTTTTAGCTTTTGACAAAATGCTCTAGTTTAAACAAAAAGTTTCGTTTGGCAATACGACCGTTTAGCTTTTAATTTAAACAAAACGCTCCAAATCTAAAAGCTACTTCATGTAGCGTTTAACAAAACACTACTGAACTTTTGAAATCAATTTCCATAATTACCCTTAAAAATATATTTATATATTTATTTATTTTTAATCAGTTGTCCTTTTATGTAATTTTATATATTTCAAAAGCTTCTAGCTACTTTTGCCAAACACTCATATAATAAATAAAAGCTACAGTTTCCCGCTACCAGCTACCTGCTCACGCTTCCTGCTACACGCTAAACGCTTCCAGCTAACGGCTACTTTTGCCAAACATCCCCTAAGTATTGTGTGCATGTGTAAATGATTCTAGGCAAATCAATTGTGTTAAATTAAGAAAGTGATTTTCTTTTAAAAGTAAATAGAAAAAAATACAAATTAATTGTATTTCATTAATTGACCGGATATAGAAGGGTAGTATGGTACATTACCTTCATTATTTTAATAGGAAATAATTGTTTATTATCGAAGTGATCCTTCTTCGATAATCGCAAATATCTCGCATACTATCAAAATTAAAAACCCATTACTTTCGGAGATCGAAAAGGATTCTGATTTTGTGTGTTCAATCTTCAAAATCGGAAGAGTCTGTGAAGATTTTTAATATAAATAGCGACATTAAACCCTAGAAGACGGAGAAGGCCTTGGGGGGATGTCTGTTAAACTTATTCTATAAGAATGAGGAGTACACGATCAACTTCATTCAAGTCGAAGTTCAAGAACACAACAGAGACGGCGTTGAATCTTGAAGATGACGATGATGATTTTTGTTCGAAATCTGAAGGTAAATATTTTTTTATTTTGTCGGATGTTTATTGAGTTCAAATATGTTTTCTACTGTAATAAGTGTATTTAGACTGATTTATGCATGTATGATTTGTGATTTCCAAAAAAAAAGGTGTGATTTTTGTGTAATTCCTTAAGAAAAATAACTAGTTATGGATGTTGTTCTGCTAGAACGAGTTAAGTAGCATGGTATAATGATTTAATATTATGTTGGAATTAATGAATTAATTAAAACATTAACAGTTCTTAGAGAATGATAGACTTTACTTGTAAAATGTTTTGTTAGAGTAGAACTATGTATATGATTGTGAGTATATCCATGGATAGTTGATTATGTTTCAAGAGTCTCAAATTTATATGTATGATATTATGGTAGAAGTCGACTTTGTAGGTAGGATAATCTGCATATTATTAATGAATTAAATTAGGACATTATAAATTCTTAGATAATGATGGACTTTACATGTAAAATATTATGTTAGAATGGAACTATGTATGTGATTGTGAGTATATCCATGGATAGTGAATTATGTCTCAAGAATCTAAAATTAATATATATGATTAATGAATTAAATTGAAACATTAACAATTCTTATAGAATGATGAACTTTACATTTAAAATATTTTATTAGAATGGCACTACGTATGTGATTGTGAGTATATTCATGGATAGTGGATTATGTCTCAAGAGTCTCAAATTGATATGTATTATATTCTGGTAGAATTCGACTTTGTAAATAGGAATTTAGGGGTGTAAACGAGCCGAGCCAGAGCCTAACCAAGCTTGAGCTCGACTCGGTTAAAAATTTCAATGCTCGAGCTCGAGCTCGGCTCGTTTCGAGCTTAATTTTCAAAGACCGAGATCGACTCGTTAGGATTTAACCGGCTCAAGCTCGGCTCGGGATCGACTCATTTAGCACACGAGCCTAAACAAGCCTAAGCTCGGCTCGAGCTCGGCTTTCTAATTGGTGCAAGCAAGCTCGTTTAAGCTTCTTGAGCTCATTGAAAAGCTCGTTTATTATACATTCTAGCAAAAAAAATACTAAATAAACTTATAGATTTAACCAAGCACACAGTACAAAATAAGTAAAATAACTCCATATTACAAAAAAATACTTAAACTTCAAATTAATAACTACTAAGTGACTAGATACTGGAAAATAAGACTTAAAGAACAAGATCAAGTCTTTCAAAAACATAATTCTTCCTTGATGCAACTCATGTAACTTCACTCCACATTAAGACATCTGTAAAGTGCAAAAAATTCATTTCAACTCCACATTTTCAGAATTTATTGAAAAAGAAGATAACATGTTTAGAGAAAATAATCCCAACCTTTATACAAAAAGCATCATGTGCCACAATCCACAGTTTCTACAGTCTTCTCCCCTTGCCCTTAGTAAAGAAGCCTAAATTCCAGGTTAAAACTCAGAAAATTCCAAATATTTGCAACAAAAAAAAAAGTTCAAACTAATAGTAAAGAAAGTCAAATTATACCGTCAATTAGTTTGTTGTAGCAACAGGTAGTAAAACCTCAGTAGGAGATTCCTCCTTCTGTAAAAAAACAGAGAAAGAGAGAGAGAGAGAGTGTGTGTGTGTGTGTGTGATAACTAAAGATTAATATTTTATAATAATAAAATAGCAATTATTATTTGCTTTAGGTTTTTGAAATACACCTTCAACTTTTTCTTGACTCCATGTAGATGCCTAATCCAATCTCCTCCACAACTCAACATTTATACTGTATCCGTTGCCAATGAAGCTCGATAGGGATCAATAACTCTACCCCCAACACTAAAAGTTGCCTCAGATGCAACAGTAGAAATTGGAATTGCAAGTACATCTCTAGCCATCATGGACAAAACATGATACTTTAACTTGTGCATATTCCGCCACTGCAATGCATTAAATTGGAATTGCAAGTACATCTCTAGCCATCATTCTCGGACAACACACCTTTATCCAAAGTTTGCTTCACTTTGAACACTTTGATAAGATATAAATTAGCAGTCGGGTAGTCACTGTCTGAGATGATGTTTTTACACACCTTAAAAACTTTCAAAAGGTCACATACACTTTCCACATTTGCCTAATCTTCCTTGCTTAGCAAATGACTGAAATGAGGTTCATACTCTGCATATCTGAAAAAGCACAAAGTATTAATGAATATGGACAAGTATTTAGAAGAAAATATTAAAAATTATAATCATGTAATGTATACCCTGGAAAAGCATCCTTAAATTTTAAGGCAAAAGATAGCATATCATAGGTTGAATTCCATCGTGTTGGCACATCAAGAAATAATTTTTGATCACGTATTTGTAGTTGATGCGTAACATTTGAAAATGTTTGACGTCTACCCTCTGAATGATTAATATACTTTATACCCTCACGAACGTCCTCGATAATACACTCAATTTTTGTAAGACCATCTTTCACAAGAAGATTCAATATGTGTGCACAACACCTTATATGAAACAATTTACCACCACAAGAAAGTTTTCTTACCCTCGAAAAAATTTCTTTCAATCTTTTTACCGCTCTGTCATTATAAGTTGCATTGTCTGCTGATATGGTGAATATTTTATCTTCAATTTCCCACTCTTTCAAACATTTGTAAATACATTCAGCAATATCAAAACCGGTACGAGGAGGAGGAACATGCATAAAACTCAATACGCGTTTCTGTAATCTGTAAGAAAAGGTTGAGATACAAAATTAAAAATGAGAGATTAAAAATGCAAAAGTAAATATTAAATTTGATAAAGTTGTTAAACCTCCAATTCTGATCAATGAAGTGTCTAGTAATAACCATATACTCAATTTTTTGATGCGAGGACTTCCAACAATCAGTTGTTAAACATATTTTCGAGGCAACTTTTGTAAGGGCTTTCAACTTCTTCTTCTCGTGCTCGTATACCTTAAAACAATCTGATGTAGCTGTAACTCTGCATACTTTTTCAAACAATGGATTGGCAGTCTTCATCATCTTCACATACATGTCATCTTCCACGGTTTTAAAAGGTTGCTCAGTACACAGTAACCAATTAGCTATGGCTTCCCTCATCTTGTTAGCATCATATATTGCATTTGGACCGATTAATATTTGAGGCTTACCAAATTCTGAATCCACATTAGCGTCACTTGGCGGAAAATTTAACAATTTTTGGTTTTTTTCGTGTTCTTTATGAGGTAAGCAGCTTCTTAGGTGTCTAGCCATTGTGGATGTAGGACCTGATACAACTTAATTAATTAACAAAACCATAAGGGTGTAATTTGAACTTTTCAAAGTACTAGGGTTTTAGAATTTAATTTCAAAATTAAACTATTAATCAAATTTTAAATTCCAAAACTTGAGGGCAAGTTTTGAACTTTTCAAAACATTAGGGTTTAGAATTTAAATATTTCAAAATTAACTTTTAATAAAAAATTTAAACTCCAAAACTTGAGGGCAATTTTTTGAAACTTTTCAAAACATTAGGGTTTAGAATTTAAATATCTCAAAATTAACTTTTAATCAAAAATTTAAATTCTAAAACTTGAAGGCAAGTTTTGAAACTTTTCAAAACATTATCAGGAATATTCTAGATCACAAATTCAAATAATGCAATTTACAATTAATTTTTGATTATCTAATTTTGTCCTAATCCAATTTCTTGCAAGATAATTAATCAAATAACTCAAATAATTAAACATTATCTTATCAGGCAACAAATATTTGATTAATTGGTAATTATCTTCTATTTTGGTAAGGATATTCACCCAAAATCAATAAAAATCGGATTTCATTAATTAAAAATGTTTTTGGTAATTATCCTAAGCCAAAACAGCAAGAAAATCGCGGAAATCAGCTGGCAGACTCGCTGAATCGTCGAGTCAGCACTGGACTTGTCGAGTACCCAGTGGACTCGGCGAGTCCAACCCCAAAAGTCAAAAAATTTCGTTTTTCAGTCAATATTCGATCAAATATGCATCAAATTCATCAACAAGCAGCCCTAGTCTCTGATACCACTGATGAATTTTGAGCAATACATCATTCCTATGGTGTACATGCAAACCCTAATGCTTTGGATCTAGTTTGTCTAATGAACATGTAATTGAATATCCAAAGCTATAAACCCTAGATCTATTATGTTATATACTGAATTAGGGTTTAGAGAATACCTTTGATTGTTATGTAGCAATAACAATCTATTCCTTGGCTTCAGAAAGCTTAGTGCCTCAAGTGTTGCACCTCAAATGGAGTCACAAACACCAAGAGCAACAAAGATGAAGAAGAGAAGACGAGAGGCACCCAAAAACATCTAGAAACCCTAAGGAATCAGTTAGCCCTGTTTCTGGTGCCTTAGGGGTCCTTTATATACTTGTGTGGGCTGTTAGGGTTTCAGTCTAAACCCTAATGGACAACATAAACTCTAAGCAGCCCATGGAACCTTCTGGAATAAGGCCATGGGCGTAAATATGATGGGCTGCCATCATAATTTAATTCACCCCTTGTTCCTTTACAATTCCTTAGCCCAACAACTCAATTATCCAATAAGTGCAGTCCAGTCCCCTATATTTAATTAATGTCATTTAGCCACAAAATAAATTCTTAATTAATTATTGACTAATATTAATTAAACAACATGATTTCTCATTTAATATATTATTCTCATAATATATTAATAAATTATAATTAATCCTCTCTCTCCATAATTCATCCTACAAGTTGCTATGGTGAAGGCAACCCAAAAGGACCATGCTCATAATCAGGTCAAGTACATCCCAGAATAGTTATGGACTTAGACACTAATCCAACACTTCCAACCATCCATTCATAAGTCTTTAGCCTTTAGAAGTTGTCACGAGACTAGGGTTTGCTCTTGAGGCATTGTAAGCCATGCAAATGCATAAAATTTGGAACTTTATCATTAAGGAAATTTATTAGGCCCGGATCTAAGAGTTAGTCGTGGTGTCTTTCTGTATTAAGCACTTAATGGAAGGATTGAGCATTAACGCTCTACGCATTACGTAAATAAGGCTATGCAGCGCGTAGCCTCCTTTCTTTTCGTTTTTATCACCTTATGCTTTATGCAGGGAGTAGAGCAACTCATACACATGACGTATGTCAATAGAAAGTTAGGTCTTTTAGGGTATTTTGAGTAGTGGATTAAGACTTGATCCTTATTTGATGTATAGATGACCTGTAGAGTTGGTATTTGGAGCAGTGATTAGTTCAGCTATCTGTTGGGCTTAGAGGTGAGTTTTCCTCACTGTACTCATGGGTCGAAGACACCAATTTCGGCACACTAGATTGTGTTATGTATCCTTGTGTATAGGATGTTGCTATGTTATAGAGATCTGTTAGCTTGGTAGATCTGTAAGATTTCCTGTGCTAGTTGGTTATTTGTTTATGTGTATATGTCGACATATTGTGGTATGTTGAAGGCCAAGATACTCGGGTGGTCTAGTTGATATTGTAGGCAAAAAGGGGCGATCCAGAAATACTGTAGGCCCAAGGGAGCGGTCCAACTTATTATGTAGGCTCGGGAGCGGTCCGGTTTTTAGCTGAAGGCTCGAAGACAGTCTGGCCTTGTGTTGTAGGCCTTGTTTGTGTGCATTGTATGTATTTTGCTTTGTGGGGTATTTTGGGGGAATTAATAAATTTTGGCTTACAGTTGTTGATTTCATGGTTTCAGATACATCGGATGACCGGGGCAAGGCGAATGCAAGATTGTACATATCATCATGAATTTATGTTAAGAGATGTTTTTGGATACTCTGATTTTTATGACTATGTTTAGAGACAATATTTTGTATGGCGTATGGTTTATGAATGATTTTTGGGACGTTACAAATACTACTTTGCATTTGATGTATACTTTTTTTTTTTCGAAACTGTGATTTTTGGGACGTTACAAATACTACTTTGCATTTGATGTATTTTCTTATTAAAACTGAAATAAGCACAAAAATTCGATAACTATGATTTTTATGCTATTTCATCCAGAAAGATTTCTAATTTATAGATACTTTTTAATTGTTGTGGTAAAAATATTCGAGTTTAGCATCCCATGTTCATAAAAGAGAACCATATATACATTTATTAATCTTGAAGCCTAATGAAATTCATCAAAATTGATACAAAATGATAATTTTGACTATAGAAGTCAACATTTACCATCAATTTCAAAATCGATTTCAAAACTAAAGTTTGATTTCCATTGAGATTTTTAACAGGATACAAAAATAAGTAGTTGAACCAGAACAAGTAACACACTTTTTGCCCAAATTTTGACAACCAATAAATTTAATAGGAACATCAATTGACAAAGAAGGTTGAATTGAAATGCATGCATCATGGGGCAAATACATACGAGAAAAACGTTTAAAGACAAACTACAATTTCTGAAAATCGTTATTTGATTCTTGCGAGGGATATTGAAAATTTTGAAAAATCTATAAGTATCTCTACTAACTGAAAACCATCGATCCAAAAAACCTAAATACCTTTTTGTTAGATTACTTTATGTTCGAAAAATTCTCTCCCTTGTCAAATCAAGTCGTTAGATTACATTATTTTCAAAAAATTCTCTCCGTTGTCTAATCGAGTCCATTTCTTGACACTTTTATTTGTCTGGCAGCCTCTTGGTAAGTCATTGACTCCACGACCATCCGTCGTCGCTACCGTCTTCTTCATCGGTTGTAGTGTTTTGTATGTCAAGGATCAACTTCTTCGTTGCTCTTGAACATCACAACTTAATTATCAGATATATTGTCTGTATTTTCACACTTTAAAATCCCGTCTACCGATTCAATTTACTATATGTGTTCTTCAATATAGGGTGTATTCCACTATTTTAATTTGTGTGTACCGTACCCGATAAAAGAAAATGATGTAAAAACTTCCCATATATATATATATATATATATATATATATATATATATATGTGTGTGTGTGTGTGTGTGTGTGTGTGTGTGTGATGAGAATAAATCTTAGATCGATTAGATCTTTCACTGGTAAGAATATGAAAATCAAACAAGACAAACACAGTAATGATATGAACACATAATGGAATCAAAGATGTGCTTAGGATTCAAATAAAGTCACGCCTCAGCAGAGCTCGATAAAGAACTTCCACTGCAGAGGCGAGCTAGGGCTTACAAAAACTTAATGAGAAAATAATTAAAAGTGTTAACTACAAAGACTGCATGCATGCAACTTATATACTAAACCCTAGAACAAAACATGCACGATTGGACAGGCCCAATACCGGCAATCAAAACTGGGCTAAGGACCGAGCCCATGATGCAACATAATAATCCCAACAATCTCCCCCTTTGCGTCAAATGAGGCGAAAGATTATTTCTTCTGTGTTGGCTTCACAGTCTTTATCACCTTGAACAGCCGAGGGATTATCACAAGAAGTGTCTGCCGAAACTGGATATACCACCTCAGCATATCAGTGAACAACGTCTTGTCAGCTGCAGTGTTCTGATCACACCTCTGTATAATCTCCAAAATATGCTCCAAGTAAGTAGTTGAGAAGAGGTGTTTGTCAACAAGAGCGAACAGACATTTCTGACCTTCGCCCCTGACGAACATTACAGTGTGGTACTTCGAATCAATCTTGCCCTTGACCATTGTATTAACATTGCCTGCTTTGCCTATAGTTTTGATCGTGGTTCGCTTGTGAATGGCAGAAGCAATCTCTTGGTCCATCTTCGCTACCTCGTGAATGTAGCACACAAGCATTCGCTTGACATGGTCAATAATTAGCTGATACTCCTGTGGATTTGACAATAAAATATTGCTGAGGAGTATCCAGTCATAGGGATTGAGATTCGGTAGATCAGCAAGGGTGAAGTTATGAACTGAGCCTTCAGTGCCTCGAGTCACTTTGAATTTAACATTAATAAACTTCCATGCTGAGTAGGGCTTCAAAACCTTGACAGTCGTAATTTTCTTCGAACTCCAGATCAAGTACTGAGGTTGAGCGAACTCTAAGTAGAACTCCAACAAATCCTTATCCACCTTCGGGTCTGGAGAAGGAATGGCAACAGTTGAATTAAAGCAGTGAAAAATGAATGCCTTTCACGTGATCGACATATCAAACTGTGCATCCTTGGAGTTATCAAGCCCAAATGACATTACAGGCTCAAGCCAAAGTGTGCTTGGCTCATCAATAGCACACCTTTGAAGCAAATCTAGAGTCCAGTCAGGAAAAATGGGCTTCTTTTCTAGGAGCCCCGTCTCCTTTCGCTTTTGCTCAAGTTCAGCCTGTTGTTTCTTGAACTTTTTTGCTAGCTCTTTATTAGAGGATTTTGTCTTCTGAAAAGGCTTTTCGGGATTCTCAGCATAGACATCATATTCATTATCAGTGTCATCCTCCCCAGTCTTCTTCTTATTCTTGTCTTTATTACTGACCGAAGCTTCATTACCCTTCGATTTAGTGGATGGTTTCGGTGCAGGAGGAGGTTGAGTTTTGTCTTCTCTCCCCCTTGTTTCAGCTGGACACCAGTCACCGGAACACCCTCAATACGACTAAGGATGTCCAATGCTGGCCTGAACTTGTTAGCCAAGTGCCGTCGGATAGTAATGGTGATGATGGGATCATGGGCTTCAAGGAGATGAAGGAGGACGGAGTGAACATCAGCAACAGAGCTTCGAATAACCTCCCTTTCGGAATTCAAGTCATTGAGCTCAGCAGTGGCAGTACGAAGCTTGAGATTTTACATCTTCAGCTGAGAGGTTCTCCTGTCAAGCTCATCCATGATACGATTCTCTACAGCTAACTCAGCCTCCAGTTGGGTTAATCGATGATTAACATTAGCATGCAAAGTTTCGTTGGCAGCTTCGATCGCTTGGCGTGCAGCTTCAAGGTTGGACCTTTCAGATTGAAGAGAACGTTGAAGGTTATCCACCGAAGCATTGACAGTTTGAGCATTCTTCTTGGCAGCCGCCTGCAAAGAATCTAGAAATAAGTGAGCCTCAGAAACTAGTTTATCGACTTTTGCGGTCGCTTCCTTACACTCCTTGGTGGAAGCCTCAACAGCGAGGGAGGCTTGCTGACATTGAGAAGTGGATGCTTCAATAGCCTTAGTTGCAGCAGATAGTGAGGCACTGTGTTCTTGAACGACAGATGAGAACAAAGCCTTTAAAGCAGCTTCAGAGTAATCCCCAAAGGAAGAGGAGGAGAGCAGTTGATCGAGTTTGTCGTTTACTGCTTTAAGATGATGCTTGGCAACAGGCTCATCATCATCTTCATCACTCTGTACACGGTGAGGACTAAAATAAGTCGAATCAAATTCTAATTCCTCACCGCCTAGAACTGGGGTGGTTTCTGTAGATGGAGTAGGAGATAAGGGTTTGGTAGTGGTTGGAGGTTCAGTTGTAACGGGTGGAGTGGGAGCTATAGAATGAGCCCTCGTGGTAGTAGTGTTGGTAGTAGTGTTTGTGAATATAGGAGTAGGGATGGGAATAATGGTGGATGGTTGAGTGGTTGGGATAGGAAATATTGGAGGGATGGATACTGGGATGGTAACAAGTGGAGGATAAGGAGGCTGGGAGCGAACGAGAATTTATGGGCTAGGGGAGCGAGGCGGAGTATCACCTCGGCCCGAAGCCTCATCATCATAACTTTCACTCTCGGATTTGGAAGGAGGAGCAGACTTATGTTTGGGAGGAACATACTCTTGAGTCTGAATCGCTAGAAGATTGGAGTATAAGCTTCCTTGCAGGCTTCTTCTGCTTCTTCGATTGAGATTGGGATGGAGTAGCCTTGTCAGACTTTTGCTTTTTAGGGGTTTACCTGTGACAACCCAAAGTTATTCCGTTACATTACCCCATTACCGTTAACAGAATATTCCACTGTATAAAAGTTTCGTTAATTAGAGGTCGCCAATTAAATCAATATTTCATTTATGTCGTTAAGTCGTGATAAGAGAAATAAAAACTCATAATACACATTTCCATTTAATTGGAAAAGTTAGTTTTTATTATTACGACCACTAAATCGGGTGCGACCAAAAGCCCCGTTAAACGACAGTATCGGGTAGAATATCATTGAGCTCCAACTCCCACCCATATATAAGGGGGAGTAAACTCCATTTGAGCCTTTCCACCCTCTCTCTCTCTAGACTCGTTTTGACCCGAATCCGCAACCAAATGCTTCCAAGTCGTAAGTCCACTTACCCTAGCTTGTTCTAAACATCTTGGCTTGTGATTACACACCAAAAATCGGACTTAGAAGCTGTGAAAGAGGAGTTTATGGCCTAAGATCCTCCTTAGGCTGTAAACCCCTTAAATAAGGCCAAAATGACCCAAGTTTGTCCCGTTGAGCCTAGGAACCAATTAAGGAATTTATCTAGGAGTGTTTAAACATGAAAACACAATGATTTAGGGCCTAAAAGATAGTTTACAGCCCAAGCACATGCTTAGGCCGTAAACACCTCTTATGATTGTATAAATGCCCCAAAAACACTCCCAAACCACCCTTAGGCTTAAGACATAATTTAGGGACTTTCTAATTCGGGTTTAGATCATTCAAACACAAGGTATTGAGGGATTAAAACGAGTTTATGGCCCATACATATGCCAAGGCCGTAAACACCCCCAAGCATGCCAAAATGTTGGTTTTTGTCCCCCAAATGGCCTTAGACTATTACTATAAAAGGCTAGGAGGGAATTAGGGACTTAAAACTTCAATAAAATCAAGGTGTAGGAGTTCACGGCCGTGAACTCCCATAGGGGTGGTTCATGGGCCGTAAACTCCCCAATGGTGCCTTTAAAAACCCTAAACCCATTCATACCTCTTGGATTTGGACCTAGCAAAATTCCATGAACAAGATTGAGCCCTTAAAACACACTAGAACCCTTCACCATGAGTTTACGGCCGTAAACTCATGGTGAGTAGTCCCTGGGCTGTAAACTAAGTATTGAGAGTTTACTCTCGGAGAGTAAACTCCATTCCTAAGCCATATTCACCCTTAGATGTTACCCGGGACACCCCAAACACTTAACCAAAGTGTCTTTCGCTCCTTAGAGTGCATATACTTGTTTAATTGTTATATAATATACTAATTGTATGTGAACATATGCTATCATATGTTAAATAGGTCTCTAAGTGTGTCCAATTCCTTACTTGACACCGAGCGCCCAACCGGCACCTTCGTCGGATCCACTAACGCCAGGTGAGTTCATACCCCTGAATGGACCTTTTAAATGTTTTTACATGTTTTATGGGGAGAGAATACAAGTTAAACATGCCAGTTATCATATTAATCATCTGTGATTGATAACCCGCATGTACAAGGATTTACCACACTGTAAACTGTTTTACCAAGTAGGACACTATGAATGGTTTTCTAAAAGGTTTTCACTTGTTCAAAAACTCTTACTTATACTGTTTTATCAAAGTTCATTTTAAACTGGTTTATGAAAAGTTTCTAAAGGATTTCTAAAGGTTTTCAAACTCATTTTTACAAAAGAATACACTATCGTGATTTTCTCAAGAATAAGGGTTTTTCTCCCATGTTTCGATACTCCCTCTCAGTTTAAACTCCTACTTGTTAATGGTTTCACTTCGTGATACGCTTATACTGTTATCAATTTTAGTTCACTTATACTTATTACGCTTTTACTTCACTTATACTCATTACGCTTGTACTTCACTTATACTTGTTATCGCTTCTACTTCACTTATATTGGTTAACGCTCCTGCTACACGATTCGCTTATACTTCTCGATACACTCCTGCTTCATGATACACTCCTGCTTCACGATACACTCCTGCTTCACGATACACTCCTTCTTCACGATACACTCCTACTTCACGATACGATCCTACTTCACGATGCACTTATACTTCACGATATGATTCCACTTGATACACACTCGAGCGTAGTTAGATGTATGTCTGTGCTTGTATAGATGCATATAAATAATGATTGAAGGACTTAGGAAGGCTTGTCCGCCCTATTTCCTTTTCTTCGTTGAGATGTGGTCTGGTGGGATCGGATGTCCATCCGAAGGTCGTTTGATTCATTAGTTATATATTATGTACACAAGCATAGACACATGGGTTTACTTTAGTCAGTTCAGTTATGAGTTTCTACCTCTAGTTCAACACTTACATTAGAAACACACTACCCACTATTTGGGGTGCATCTTCAGGACACAGCCTTCTCTGTCGTCTAGTTGGTAACCAGAGTCTCCTGTAGGGAGAGCGGACATTGTGTGTATAGATCTATACGGGATTGACAACCCCGCAACTCGGCAGCTAGCTACAGTCCACGGCCTACCAAGCCAAGGGGTGACAAATTTCATATTTATAGACACTTGTAGGGCGTCTGGAACTCTAGTCAGTATGGTTACGAGTATCCCAGGTTGCCTTATAATTCATGGCCTTAAGGTAACGGCATTTCACCGGCAATTTACACTGTATGCTGGTAACTCATTTTCAGAGTCACACTGTTTTGACCTTGCAAGATGTATCTTTCATTTGATACTGTCTGCGGTCTGTATTCTCTGTTTTGACCTTGCAAGAAGTATCTTTCATTTGATACTGTCTGCGGTCTGTATTCTCTGTTTTGACCTTGCAAGATGTATCTTTCATTTGATACTGTCTGCGGTCTGTATTCTCTGTTTTGACCTTGCTAGACATATCATTCAGTTGATACTGTCTGTGGTCTGTGTTCACTGTATTAGACCTTACTAACTGTACCTTTCATTAGGTACCGTCTGGGGTTCGTGTCTCTTTCTGTTAGACTAAGCCAGGCGTGTCGTTCATTCGATACTCTGCTGGAGTCTATGATTCCTTTTCCTTAGTCAGCAGTCCTCACTGTTGAGGCACATGTTATTTCCCTGAATTCTTCTGCTTCCTTAATAATCAAATTCTGTATTTTGATAATGATAGCAATTAAGGGAAAACTACTTTTTACCACATAACTCCGTTCAGTCTTGGTAGAAGGCTTCTTTTATAAAAGAAAATATAGGATTTTCTGGAAAGAACTCAAATACACTGTAACTCTTAAACTACTACTTTATAAAGTTATTTGACTAAATGACACTAAATGCTTATGAACTCACCAGCATTTGTAAAAATGTTGATACCCGCTTTTCAAATAACTTGTATTCTCAGGTTAGCATTAGACAGGTACATCCCAGGAGCTGTTGATGAAGATAACTTAGTATCACGCTGTATTTATTTCATACTTGTATTTCTTTGATGTATTATAAGCTATGTAAAACTATTACTATTAATGCAATGTTTTGTTGTACTTTGATTACTATAATGCATGTGTTGTGATACTTGACATGACGTCATCCACCCTAGAACGTTTCCGCCGTTCCGGTTTTGGGGTGTGACAGATTGGTATTAGAGCATTGTTTATAGTGAGCTAAGTATATCAATTCATAAAAGATATACAACCTATAAACACAAAGGGATAAAACACTCTGACCAAGAATTATACTTTAAAATATAACCATATTTTACCAAAGTATAAGAACATCAAGAACCTAAACACTCGAACAAAAGTATCACAAGAACAACAAGAATAAAAGTCTTCGGATGTTGAGCCTTGCCGTCAAACCTGGGCAGTTATGTAATTGTAAGCTGGAATAAATGTAACCTGATCAACTACATTTATTCGAGATGTGATGAATGTGTGCTAAGGAGTGATAGTGGTGTTGCAACAGGTCTGAAACTTACCAACTAGGAATGCTAGAGCCAAACATAAAGTTTAAAATACTATAGGAGTATTTTGGAATACTAAAAGACTAACAATAATCCCAGAATCATAATCAGAAGATAAGAATCAAACAAGAATTAAAATACCATAGGGGTATTTTAGGATCCATAACTAACCTTGTGTGAAGAACTAAGAAGATCCTTATTGATATACCTACAATTACAGAGAATATACTCCCAAGGTTATATATAATAAGGATCCCATAGGCTAAGAATGTGTGGTTTCGCCCTACTTCCTTTTCCTTGTTTGGATGTGGTTCTAGAGTAGTATCACATATTCGAAGGCCTATCGGATCTAAGCTATATATGATTTGTATACCCTGTGTAATCGTAGCGGGACCCGATATGGATCATCCAGTGAAATGTTAATAATCTCTTAGGATTCTTTAGACTTTTCCATTCTCGCACGAACCTTGTAGAAAACCCTATCCACTTTAGTGCTTGACAGAAGAGTTGATTCCGTCCCCGAAGAAGTTCATTGAGAAGATTTCCAGCTAGGAAACGAATGAACTAGGTCGAGACTATTGAATTCACCAAGTGCCTATATCTTTTAGGGACAAAGGTGAGAAACTCGCCTAAACTTCGGAGATTCCCAGTCATCCATCATGAAGTGGTGACACCCAGAGTCGGAATCAGAAGGAAGGCGGAGTAGAAATTCAATATATCCATACAAGGAGAGAACCCTAGGTAACTACCCGAAGGAAACCAACACCGGTTCCAGCCAAAGATACGAGGCAGACAGAGGGAGCCAGTACATGGAACCCGAGAATTGTCTTTTCCTCGTGTTCGTCACACTAATAAACCCTTAAAAGAATACAATTTAGTGAGTTAGTGGTTACACTACTCACACTATGTGTTAGGTAAATCGTCGTTTTCCCATTGCCAGTCACACGATTAGAGCGGATCCCCGCACCTCTATTGATAGTATTTAGCCATAAGCCTTCATGATCCTCTCTTTCCGCGGTTTCGTTCCGAACTATTCTCAAATCTCTCCAGGCCGGAGAGTGAAACCTTTCCCAGTATAAAGGTAACATAGTAGGAATGACTCGCATCTTATGGCCCTTTTTCCGATACTTATACCCCTACCTTGCACACCAGGACTACATCATAGGGATGTAGGTCGACACTCAGACAACCAACATCCGAGGCATGGGAAAGTTTATGCCTAATACAGTCAGGAAAGATATGTCCAAGACTAGCCATCGTCTCTCATCATCTTCTATTCCTTTCCGTGTAGGAAAAACCATGCCACCGAAGAAGCGCAACCAGTCCGCAAGCAAGAAACCTACTCTCTTATTCGATGAAGCTACGTTCCAAGCTGCAGTCTTGGCAGCCGTAGCAGCTGTCATGGCTCACCCGAATGCTAACAACGCCAATCTTAGCAAGTGCCTTATCGGGATTTCCGATCCTAGCAATGGACAGCAGCAACCAACACCTTCATACCCAGCCACCCAAGAACCTCAACCGAACCCACTGAAGAGAAAGATCAAGATCGAAGAGGGAAGTACCTCAGCTCAAGGACCTTCCGAAGGGCAACGAGCTGAGATGGTTAAATTCCCTGCCAACCCTTCCATCCCTACACCTAGGAGACCATACTTAGGAAACCTTCCTCGTTGCAGCAAGTGCAGCAACCATCATCATGGTGTCTGCCGGGAGCTCTATTGCGCTAGGTGCCACATGTTGGGGCATACTGCTCGCGTCTGTAGAACCCTGGTTGAGTTCATTACATCAACCACCAATGTGGCGACCCGTACATTTGCCACCTATGTGGTGAAGTGGGACACATCAAGAAGGACTGCCCAACCGAAGGGAAAGACAAAGACACAGGAGGAGTCTAACTCTAATGCTTAAGGAGAAGCATCAAGGAACCTAGTAGATTTTGGGTACGTCTCTCAATCTCGGATAACTAAACTGAAAACAATAAAAGGCTAATTCAAATGTAATTTTCTTCCCCATTAAGGCGAAAGTCGCAGCACTGTTATAAAATTTAAAATTCATTAGGTAAAACTATAATGGCAAAACATATACGTTACGGCCGTGTATAGTTAAGATAGATAGACCTAGAGTGAGTGAATGCCACCTCATTTCCTGTTC
This sequence comes from Lactuca serriola, assembly GCF_051521515.1. Taxonomy (NCBI): domain Eukaryota; kingdom Viridiplantae; phylum Streptophyta; class Magnoliopsida; order Asterales; family Asteraceae; genus Lactuca; species Lactuca serriola. The sequence goes on along the minus strand of NC_136412.1, from coordinate 13,733,624 downwards.
CTCGTTTGGTTGTGGATTTAGGGCGGAGTCGCTTAGTCAACAGTCCTCCCCACCTTAGTTATACATGACTAGTATATGTTAGCCGATTATAGAAATGCCTTGTGAAAATCCATTCATGAAAAAGGTACTCTATTCAGAACACTTAGGACTCTCTATAGTTTCGCGTCGATTCGATCGGTCCAAGTATCCGCGGCAGTGATACGCAGGACGAAACCCAAGACGCCTGGAACTTGTGCGCCTGTTCGGCGCATGACTCTATCGACTCTCACTTTATATCATGTCGGAGTGTGCCAACTTCGACGACTCTATCGATCATGGTTTGACTTCGTTCAGCCATGTGTAAATCCTTAGTGTTGTGTAAAAAGGACTTTCCCCATAGCCCTTTCGGCAAATAAAGGTTCTTCCGAACCTTAACAAAATAAAAACCATAAAGACTAATGCGATCCGTCAGTCGTCCCTCTTATCTCAAACTTTCCGAAGTACCCAGGAGAGGGGTACCGTGCGCTGTTAACCAACCCTCCTTAGACAGATAAGAACCGAAGTGAAAGGCACTGCATGCATTCCAGAAGACGATAACCACCCGAAGCATACCTAGTAGATTCCCTAGAAAGACCCTTCATCCTATCCCATGGAACGGGAGCTAGAGTCAAGAGAACCCTACGGATTGAGCTACTATAATGACCACAAATCCGAAGTCGTTGTCATTCCACTTGAGCCAACCTAGTAGCTAACACCCTCGGTTGATAAAGAAACCTGAGTCGTAAGATACAAGGACATGGACTACGACCATCCATTCACGCTTAATGCCCCGAAGTAAGCAATGCAGCGAATAGACCGAAAATCCGAAAGCTGCGATGAGTTAAACTCTACGAAGAGTGGATGAAAAGATTAAAGTTTCGAGTGATGGAACCTATACTCACTAGATCCGATCTAGACCGAGAAAACTCAGAACCTTTGGAAGAGTAGTGGCAGTAGATGCTCACACTACTCAGATACTTCGTCCATCCTGTTATAGACAAGTAGTGTCTATCATCCTCCACCCTCTCGCATGGAAGAAATCGTCGTCGCCCTGTAGACGATAAAATGCATTCTCCGAAGTGAACACTAGAATACCGAGAACCACAGGATAACCTTCGCAGCTAAGAATACTTGATCAAGTGCGAAAGTAGTTGCGTCAAGCCTCATGACCCAGATCCCAAAGAGATTATAGACTTGACACCAGCCTTGGTGTTAGTCTAGGGGTTATGCAGGAGGATGCGCTTTCCGCACTAGAATAAACCAAAGTCTTATAGATTAATTGGACTATTAGGTGTTCCACGAATACTATCTCACCCAGAAATAGTAGAAGCACCTCCAGGGATAGTCCAACGCTCGTCTAGTGAAACCCTACCTCCCCGACCCTAAGGATTTCCGTCAATAATATCTCAAGAATCAGAAGTGTAAGTTCATTTTGCACGAGATTGAGATAGACTCTCGGCAGCAAACAAATACCGTAGACACGCAACCCATCCGATGATCTCGAAAGTCTCTAACAACCAGTTGACAGGAAACACGAAACCAAGGACAACCCGAGCTTCCGAAGAACCAACCTAAAGGACAACACTACCAGTATGAGAGAGAACGTTAGGAACTTCGGAATGGCAATCATGCTAGTGATGATCTTGCCATAGAAGTATACTATGTTCTAGGTACTGAAAAGCTATACCCTTCCGAGAGCTTAGGGCCATGTGAAAATCCTTTACAGAGATTGGTCAGACCACTACTACTTCCAGATATTCCACAAGTTTCACACCCGATAGAACCACTTCTTAGACTTGATATGCGATTGCCCGACGTCACTCTTGGTACCCCAAATCGTCTCGATAGAAACCGTTGAGAACCCTAACCATGTAGATACACCAGTCGGAACCCACTAGCTACACGAGATGGAATCCGCATCCTGTAGGTGAAGGTTTGTTGGAATGACAAACACAGACCAGAGTTCACTTGGGAATGCGAGGACAAACAGAATAGGAAGTACCCTCCTGCCTCTACTCGGTCATTCATACCAATTACCTTGCCTAGACCTGAATTTCGGGACGAAATTCCCTCTAACGGGGGGATGATGTGACAACCCAAAGTTATTCCGTTACATTACCCCGTTACCGTTAACGGAATATTCCACTGTATAAAAGTTTCGTTAATTAGAGGTCGCCAATTAAATCAATATTTCATTTATGTCGTTAAGTCGTGATAAGAGAAATAAAAACTCATAATACACATTTCCATTTCATTGGAAAAGTTAGTTTTTGTTATTACGACCACTAAATCGGGTGCAACTAAAAGCCCCGTTAAACGACAGTATCGGGTAGAATATCACTGAGCTCCAACTCCCACCCATATATAAGGGGGACTAAACTCCATTTGAGCCTTTCCACCCTCTCTCTCACTCTATACTCTCTCTCTCTCTAGACTCGTTTTGACCCGAATCCACAACCAAATGCTTCCAAATCGTAAGTCCACTTACCCTAGCTTGTTCTAAACATCTTGGCTTGTGATTATACCCCAAAAATCGGACTTAGAAGCTGTGAAAGAGGAGTTTATGGCCTAAGATCCTCCTTAGGCCGTAAACCCCTTAAATAAGGCCAAAATGACCCAAGTTTGTCTCATTGAGCCTAGGAACCAATTAAGGAATTTATCTAGGAGTGTTTAAACATGAAAACACAATGATTTAAGGCCTAAAAGATAGTTTACAGCCCAAGCACATGCTTAGGCCGTAAACACCTCTTATTATTGTATAAATGCCCCAAAAACACTCCCAAACCACCCTTAAGCTTAAGACATAATTTAGGGACTTGCTAATTCGGGTTTAGATCATTCAAACACAAGGAATTGACGGATTAAAAGGAGTTTACGGCCCATACATATGCCAAGGCCGTAAACACCCCCAAGCATGCCAAAATGTTGGTTTTTGTCCCCCAAATGGCCTTAGACTATTACTATAAAATGCTAGGAGGGAATTAGGGACTTAAAACTTCAATAAAATCAAGGTGTAGGAGTTCACGGCCGTGAACTCTCATAGGGGTGGTTCATGGGCCGTAAACTCCCCAATGGTGCCTTTAAAAACCCTAAATCCATTCATACCTCTTGGATTTGGACCTAGCAAAATTCCACAAACAAGATTGAGCCCTTAAAACACACTAGAACCCCTCACCATGAGTTTACGGCCGTAAACTCATGGTGAGTAGTCCCTGGGCCGTAAACTAAGTATTGAGAGTTTACTCTCGGAGAGTAAACTCCATTCCTAAGCCATATTCACCCTTAGATGTTACCCGGGACACCCCAAACACTTAACCAAAGTGTCTTCCGCTCCTTAGAGTGCATATACTTGTTTAATTGGTATATAATATACTAATTGTATGTGAGTTCATACCCCTGAATGGACCTTTTAAATGTTTTTACATGTTTTATGGGGGGGGGGGGAATACAAGTTAAACATGCCAGTTATCATATCAATCATCTGTGATTGATAACCCGCATGTATAAGGATTTACCACACTATAAACTGTTTTACCAAGTAGGACACTATGAATGGTTTTCTAAAAGGTTTTCACTTGTTCAAAAACTCTTACTTATACTGTTTTATCAAAGTTCATTTTAAACTGGTTTATGAATAGTTTCTAAAGGATTTCTAAAGGTTTTCAAACTCATTTTTACAAAAGAATACACTGTCGTGATTTTCTCAAGAATAAGGGTTTTTCTCCCATGTTTCGATACTCCCTCTCAGTTTAAACTCCTACTTGTTAACGCTTTCACTTCGTGATACGCTTATACTGTTAACACTTTTAGTTCACTTATACTTATTACGCTTTTACTTCACTTATACTCATTACGCTTGTACTTCAACTATACTTGTTATCGCTTCTACTTCACTTATATAGGTTAACGCTCCTACTACACGATTCGCTTATACTTCTCGATACACTCCTTCTTCACGATACACTCCTGCTTCACGATACACTCCTGCTTCACGATACACTCCTACTTCACGATACGATCCTACTTCACGATATGATTCCACTTGATACACACTTGAGCATAGTTAGATGTATGTCTGTGCTTGTATAGATGCATATAAATAATGATTGAAGGACTTAGGAAGGCTTGTCCGCCCTATTTCCTTTTCTTTGTTGAGATGTGGTCTGGTGGGATCGGATGTCCATCCGGAGGTCGTTTGATTCATTAGTTATATATTATGTACACAAGCATAGACACATGGGTTTACTTTAGTCAGTTCAGTTATGAGTCTCTACCTCTAGTTCAGCACTTACATTAGAAACACACTACCCGCTATTTGGAAGTCTCTACCCACTATTTGGGGTGCATCTTCAGGACACGGCCTTCTCCGTCGTCTAGTTGGTAACCAGAGTCTCCTGTAGGGAGAGCGGACATTGTGTGTATAGATCTATATGGGATTGACACCCCTGCACCCCGACTGCTAGCTACAGTCCACGGCCAACCAAGCCAAGGGGTGACAAATGTCATATTTATAGACACTTGTAGGGCGTCTGGAACACTAGTCAGTATGGTTACGAGTATCCCAGGTTGCCTTATAATTCATGGCCTTAAGGTAACGGCATTTCACCGGCAATTTACATTGTATGCTGGTAACTCATTTTCAGAGTCACGCTGTTTTGACCTTGCAAGATGTATCTTTCATTTGATAATGTCTGCGGTCTGTATTCTCTGTTTTGACCTTGCAAGAAGTATCTTTCATTTGATACTGTCTGCGGTCTGTATTCTCTGTTTTGTCCTTGCAAGATGTATCTTTCATTTGATACTGTCTGCGGTCTGTATTCTCTGTTTTGACCTTGCTAGACGTATCATTCAGTTGATACTGTCTGTGGTCTGTGTTCACTGTATTAGACCTTACTAGCTGTACCTTTCATTTGGTACCGTCTGGGGTCTGTGTCTCTTTCTGTTAGACTGAGTCAGGCGTGTCGTTCATTCGATACTCTCCTGGAGTCTATGATTCCTTTGCCTTAGTCAACAGTCCTCACTGCTGAGGCACATGTTATTTCCCTGAATTCTTCTGCTTCCTTAATAATCAAGCTCTGTATTTTGATAATGATAGCGATTAAGGGAAAACTACTTTTTACCACACAACTCTGTCCAGTCGTGGTAGAAGGCTGCTTTTATAAAAGGAAATATAGGATTTTCTGGAAAGAACTCTAATACACTGTAAACTCTTAAACTACTACTTTATAAAGTTATTTGACAAAATGACACTAAATGCTTATGAACTCACCAGCATTTGTAAAAATGCTGATACTCGCTTTTCAAATAACTTGTATTCTCAGGTTAGCATTAGACAGGTACATCCCAGGAGCTGTTGATGAAGATAGCTTAGTATCACGCTGTATTTATTTCATACTTGTATTTATTTGATGTATTGTAAACTATGTAAAACTATTACTATTAATGCAATGTTTTGTTGTACTTTGATTACTATAATGCATGTGTTGTGATACTTGACATGACGTCATCCATCCCAGAACATTTCCGCCGTTCCGGTTTTGGGGTGTGACATTACCCCTTGGTTGGTTTGGAAACATGCGCCTCTTTGTAGGTGTCAGTTTTCTTTCCCCTTTTCGCTGGCTTGTCAGCTTCTTCAATGGAGCGAACCATGGTTGGCGTAAGCTTCCTTGGACCCGAAGATGGAATCTTTCTATATTTTTGCAGAATGTTACTCGCTGTAGAGACACAAGCGATCATTGTTTCAGGAACGGATCCAGTGAAGGAGTACTTGGTGGGATCTGTGACGATTATCTTGGTTGTGTGAAAAGTGGCGATGGAGGAGAGAAGAGAATCTGCCATGATTGGAACGTGAAGACGATCCATTGCCCACTTAGTGATTATAGACCAATATCGCCCACAGGAGATCTCTGAGTGTCTGGACGAAGAGACTAAGCTTTGAACCAGTTGTTTCCAAATAATGGTTCCATAATCCAAATCTATCCCATGGTACAGTCCATATAGCACAGTCATAAAAGACTTGCTCGCCCCATCTGATCCAATGCTTCGCTCAGAGAGCCCTTTAAACAGTAGAGTGAAAAGGCCATTCCATTGAGGAGGAAGGTAGGACTTCTTGAACTTGGTAATGGTGGTGAGGGTTTCAGTATACCCCATTTGATAAAACATAACGAATAGTTGACCAGTGGTGATGGATTCGGGGTTTACCAAGGTTTGTTCTTGAGAAAGACCAATTAGGGCACAGAAGTGGTGCTTGGAGATGGAAGTCTTCTTGTTGTGTACTTCAAAGTGAATCCTTTCAGCAGTTTTGTCGTAATATGCAGTGGAGTAGATGAGTGAGAGCAGGACATTGGTACAACTTCAACTTTGGTCAGAGCGTCCATGAGAGGGGAGTATTTGAGACACTCGATGACATATAGCATGTAGGGTTCATAGAGAAAAAGGAGTAAGATCGATGATCAGGTTTTGTTGAGGTTTGATGGTGAGAAGGGGTTGGCGAACAGAGGTATCATGAACTGAAGAAGAGTCTGCCATTGTAGAAGATGATGAACAGTAAGAGTAATCGCCTTTGGTCGTTGAGAGAGTTTTGTAAGTGATAAAGAGGAAAAGAGGAGCATGTCAAAACCTTTTATACTTACAAGGAAGAGAGAGAAAAATCCGGCTAATATCTTGGATTATTTCAAAAAGAGCGCCTGACTTGACGGATGAACAGTTGTCATACCGATGATGACGCAGGAAAGAGAAAGGATGTTTCCTTTTTGCACGCCATCCCATAAAAATCGCTTTTTCAAATCAACAAAACGATTGGATAACCGCTGAGTCAGCATTCACTTTATGCCAATCGTCACCTCAGAATTCATTTGAATCACCATTGCCTGTTGTGCTTTATTGAACAGCCTTAAAAGAACTAGATTGTGGAAAATTAAAAATTTTCGTGCATAGGGTGTAAAAGATAAAGAAATAAAGCAAACTTTTTGTGATAATTGGTGATGTCTTAAAGAGACATAAAACAACTGATTCTGGGCAGGAATCACTTCCTTCAAAGTCAAGAGAGACAATACAGTGCTTGTTTGGTTTCCCATTAAATAACAATCAATAACTTGTGAAGAAGTATTGAAAGGCATATTTTTAGAGATAATAAAGGGTGGATTTCGCTTCAATTCATAATTTCGATGCTTGACATAAGACCGAAACTGAACGAAGTACTTGTGAGATCAATGTGATCTGTTGAACAAGTAGGTAGGATATATGTTATAATGAGAAAAGAAAGTATAGAAATCTCAAAAACAAAAAGAAACTAGATCTTTAGGGGAAGAAAAGCCTTGGTTTTAGACAAATTCATAAAAGATCACTCAAAAATAAAAAAAGATTTCATTAGGTAACAAGTAAGATCTTGAATATGATAATTCACCGTTAATTCATTATTGGTGTTGAATTGTGGGTTTCACTTAGTACATAGTGGCACGAAACTAAGATCATTAGCATAGATTTTGTATAACCATAAACCTCAGTGGTAAATACTGAGAGTCTTAAGGGCTATTGATGTGTGTAAAACCAATTAGTTTTAATCCTACTAACTTAAACACAAAGACGAACACACGAAAGGCAGTGTACCTATCGATTAGCAGTTTAGTTCAGGTAAGTAGGGTATCGAACACAGGGAACAGTAAACAATTAAAAGAAATGCTAATATTATCTAAATAAAACAAGTAATAGAAAGGGGGTTTCTCTAGTTTTTCAAGACTAGAAACTTAAACAATTAATTAAAACTTAAACTAAGAAACTAAGAGCTAAGCAAATAATAATCAACTAAATTCAATAATAAAGAGGACTTCTGTTTAGGTTCGACTCATTTGTTCCCATGGATGATTTCAATGTATCGGATTAATTCTTCATTGGCTTTTGACTAAGATGATTAGTTTCACGTTCGCTATTACTAATCCTTAGGAAACAAATTAACTCAAGCAGTGGCCAGTTGTCTAAATTAATGGATTTCCTAGTTATTGATTCGGGTTAAATAAGACTTGTAATGGTTAATTAAATTGGCCCATCAATTAACCTCTTGCTGATGTTCATCAAACAAGCTCACACATTAACTTACCTATCTTCTAGTTAATTCTAGTTTCACATTCGCTATTCCTAGACATACAACTATGCGGTCATAATAAATCATATGAAATTAATAACTAAGAGATGTTCATACAACTTAATTACTGATTTATTAACAGAAGAATAGTTATTGTTAACACATAAGGTTCTTTAACAAGCTTAATAAAACATAATCACCAATTAAAATTAATCCTAATCAAATAATCAATCCATGTTCACAAATTCATCTACCTAAACAGAAGTTATGAGTTTTAGCTCATGATTACAATAGAAACAAGCTCAAAAACAAAATCAATTGGTAAAAACATAGTTCAAACAAGAGATTAGATAAGAGTAAACTTGATTTTGACTTGATTCTCCTTAAAATTGAATGTAGGGTTGATTCCTTAGCTTCCCACGCTCCAGCAGCACCTTTAGTCGACAATTGGCCTCCAAGGGTTCATCTATATGCTAGGGTATCGATCTGAAAGTCCCTTTATATAGATTTTCACAAAACAGGGGCTACTCGGCGAGTCCATTGACCTACTCGGCGAGTCCGTCACTTAAAACCCGTGTACGGCAAGTCAGCGCGTCCAGAATCGCGAAAGTTCGAAGTGAATCGTCGAGTTTATGGCCTACTCGTCTAGTCCGTTTGGAATCTGCATTTTCTCAAAACAAAAAAGTCATTCGAAATTGTTTCTAGTTTTCAGAACATTTTGAATCTTGTCAATCGGAGTTACAGTTCATGAGATATGTCCAAAATACTGACGAGGGGTCAAGCTGTCCAGCTACACCCTTCTTTCTTCAAAATCCAAGATTCAAGCTTCCAATCGCTAGTTCCGCTTCCTTTTCCATCCGAGCATGTAATTGTTGCTAAAAAATGAAATTATAAACTAATTAAGCACCTTTTGTTCATTAAATGAGATAAAATCAACATAAAGTACTAAGATAATGCATGAATTTTATAACTAAATATGCCCATATCAGTTATATTGATGAAACGAAGTATAATGGAGAAAAATGATGGAGATGGTATAAGAAGCGAATATACCTCTGTTATGAAAAAGTAGGACCAAGCAGAAAACTGTAAACTCAATATGAGTAGAGTAAGGTAGCTCATGATCAGAGTGAATATTTCAGCCTGGTTTGGGAATACATGATTTGTATATTGTTGGGTTTTGAGCAATCTAACACTTCCTAAGTGTGCATGCAACCCTAATAAACCTTGGATCTATGTTTGTCTAAATACATGCAAAATAATAATTTTCCAAGGTTTATAACCTATCTAACATGGCATGGGGAACATTTCAACATAAAAGAGTTAGAAGAGATTACATACCTTTGTTGTGTTGGGTTCTTAGGAGCTTGAGGGCCAAGCACCAATAGTGTGAATGCCTCAAATGGAATCACAAACACCACAAACTCTTGGAAAACTTTGAGAGAGTATACACACTCTTGTATTTTCGGCCACACACATGCACACACACACTAGAACACTAGCTTTCTCTTAGGCTATCTTAGGCTATCTTAGGCTATCTTTCATGCTCCATAAGCATGCTTATATAGTATGCATGGTTAGGGTGAAACCCTAATAACCCATGTCTTTTCCTATTCCAAGGATCCATGATTTAAAAGCTCCATGGATCATCCATGGACTTCCACATAAGCCTAGCCCATTAACAAATGAGTATTAGCCCACACTATATAAAACAAATAGCCCATAATTTAATTAGTATTCCTTTTAATCTCTAAATTAATCCATAATTAATTTAAGACTAAAACTAATTAAATAACGTAACTTCATATTAATATATTATAACTCATAATATATTAATAAACATATGTGTATAACTCTCATAAAATTATCCATAATAGTTTGTATGAGATGCAACCCAAATGGACCATGCCGGTCGGGTCAAGTATATACCAAATAAGTTATGGACTTAGACACCTTATCCAACAGACTCCCACTTGGATAAGTCTAATAACTATATTTGCCTATAATTTCAGGAACCAACCAACAATCGTAGCTCTCGAAAACTCCCTCGAACAATGAAGACTCTGTCGAACTATGAAGCGCCATTTTAGATAAGTGATCACATAATCCTCTGTTCTCATGATATCAGCCGGACAAACACATGGAACTATGTCTTGCTTATTGTCTAGCAGTTGTTTCTCGATTATCCGATTTGTTTGACGAAGAACTTCACTGAACACATCAGTTTAGTTCTGACCAGGCCTGGTATATGGGTCAACACAAAATCATCGAGGGGCCCGGATATCGCTTCTATTTCTAGAAGGAACAGATAAACTTCGACTGATATGCTTGTTCTACTACTTATTGAATTGTACACAAAGGCACGTTTTATAACATCAAGTTACTGATGCGTTTACGTGCAATCAATGCACAACCAACTCATAGGTAACAACTCATATCTCTAGGTTTAAAGATTTATATGATGTTATCGTCTCACGATCACTCGAGATAAATTCCATGAAGTGATACAAGTGAGCGTGGGTTTATACCAATACTCATAACTTATGAGTACTCATGAATGTTGCAGCAACCATTGCCATGCCTAAACACCTTTAAGGCATCTACAAACCCAATTCATGACAATCTTGATTCATACCTACTTCCGACGTATGATCGATTGTGGAGGTTTGAACAAATTAATTATTCTGGAAGTCAAAACATGCAAAACTGAAACAATAGTAAATAATTGACAATGATAGTAACACTTTACTCATAAATAAATCACAAATTTTATTCATCATCAAACGTCGATTACATTTTACAAGTTTCAGGAAAACTATCTAATCTGTAAAACTAATATCGTCCCTCAGCCCGATGCGTCTCGCATGCTGAAAATGCTTAACCCTCGTCAGTCCCTTCGTAAGGGGATCTGCAGGATTCTCATCTGACGATATCCTCCTTGTCACAAGGAGTCCTTCTTCAATCTTGTGCCTTATGAAGTGATATTTTCTGTCAATGTGTCGGGATCTGCCATGATCTCTTGGTTCCTTGGCTAAGATAACCGCAGCATTGTTGTCACAGAAAATTTCTATAGGTTCCTTAATAGCTGGTACAACTCCAAGGTCTCCGATGAAGTTCTTTAGCCATATCGCCTCCTTCGCTGCTTCACTCGCTGCTATATACTCTGATTCACAAGTCGAATCAGCCACCGTCTCCTGCTTGGAACTCTTCCAAGAAATTGCCCCTCCATTTAAGGTAAAGATCCAGCCCGACTGAGAGCGGAAATTATCCCTATCAGTCTGAAAACCAGCATCACTATACCCTAATATTCTCAAGTCATCACTGCCACCAAGGGTAAGGACCCAATCCTTAGTCCTCCGCAGGTACTTGAGAATGTTCTTTACCGCGGTCCAATGAGCCTTGCCAGGGTTCCCCTGATACCTGCTGACCATGCTCAAAGCAAATGCCACATCAGGACGGGTACAAGTCATAGCATACATGATCGAGCCAACTGCGGAAGCATATGGTAATTGGCTCATCTCAGCTATCTCAGCCTCTGTACTCGGACTCTAAGTCTTACTCAGTTTGGTATTGCTTTGGATCGGTAAATCTCCTTTCTTGGAATTCTCCATGTTGAACCTTTTCAACACCTTATCCAAGTAGATACTCTGACTAAGTCCAATTAGTCTTCTACTCCTTTCTCTTAATATCCTTATCCCTAGGATATAGGTAGCCTCCCCTAGGTCCTTCATAGCAAAGCACTTCCCAAGCCAGGACTTAACCTCCTGCAAGGTTGGGATGTCATTTCCTATGAGTAGTATGTCATCCACATACAGTACCAAGAAGCTAACTATACTCCCACTAGCTCTGACATACACGCAAGACTCATCTTCGCTTCTCAAGAAGCCAAACTCTTTTACCTTCTCATCAAAACAAAGATTCCAGCTACGAGATGCTTGTTTTAATCCATAAATGGATTTCTTAAGCTTGCATACTCTATTAGGGTGCTCTGCATTGACAAAACCCTCTGGCTGATTCATGTACACATCCTCAGCCAACTTTCCATTAAGGAAAGCGGTTTTGACATCCATTTGCCATATTTCATAATCATGAAATGCTGCAATGGCTAACATAACCCTAATAGACTTAATCTTGGCCACCGGCGAGAAGGTTTCATCATAATCAATACCTTGAGTTTGAGTAAAACCCTTCGCAACCAGTCGAGCCTTATAAGTATGCACTTTTCCTTCCATGTCGGTCTTCTTTTTGAAGATCCATTTGCACCCGACTGTTTTACGGCCTGGTACATTGTCAACCAAGTTCCAAACTTGATTGTCATACATGGACTGTATCTCGCTGTCCATAGCCTCCTTCCATTTAGCAGACTCCGGGCCTGCCATGGCTTCCTTAACACTGCTAGGTTCATCCAAATTTACTAGTGTACTATCACTAATAAACGTATCACCTTCCGTAGTAATATGAAAACCATAATAAAACGAAGGTGTGTTCCTAACCCGTGTGGAACGTCTCGGAGGTACAGACTCGTCAGCTGGATCAACAGGAGTTTCTACCTCAGGTTGATTGCTAGTGTCTGAGGTTCCTTCACCAATTGATTCTTGAATTTCTTCAAGATCAATCTGCCTCCCACTGTCTCCTTGGCTTATAAATTCTTTCTCGCGAAAGATCCCTCTTCGTGCTACAAAGACCACATTCTCACTGGGTCTGTAGAAAAGGTAACCGAAGGATTTCTGTGGGTAGCCGATGAAAATACACCTTTCACTTCGGGGTTCAAGCTTATCATGAGTTTCACGCCTCACGAAGGCTTCGCAACCCCAAATTTTGATGTGGTCCAAATTGGGAACCTTCCCAGTCCACATCTCATGAGGTGTTTTGGTAACCTTCTTTGTAGGGACTAGATTAAGGATATGGGCGGCAGTCTCTAAGGCATACCCCCAAAAAGAGATTGGTAACGAAACTCGACTCATCATAGAGCGAACCATGTCCAACAAGGTACGATTACGCCTCTCAGCTACACCATTCAGCTGTGGTGTCCTGGGAGGAGTCAATTGTGAGACAATCCCACACTCCTTAAGATAGTCAAGGAACTCGGTACTAAGATACTCACCACCTCGATCGGATCGAAGCATCTTAATGTTCCTGCCCAATTGATTTTCTACTTCCTGTTTGAATTCCTTAAACCTTTCAAAGGTTTCGGACTTGTGTTTGATCAAGTAGACATACCCATATCTACTATAATCATCAATAAAAGTCACATAATACCGATTAGCGTCCCTTGTGGCGGTTTTGAATGGCCCACATACATCAGTATGTATTAGGTCCAACAAACCTTCACCCCTCTCACAAGTTCCAGTGAAGGGTGATTTTGTCATTTTTCCAAGTAGACAAGATTCACAACTATCATCTGATTTGAGGTCAAATGATTCCAAGACTCCACTCTTTTGGAGTTGGTCTATGCGTTTCTTGTTTACATGTCCAAGACGACAATGCCACAATGATGCTTTATCTAGGCTAGTAGAAGAATCAATATACAACACATTATTTCCTAAGTTGTCTACAATCGACACAGTTTCATACACGCCATCACAAGGTAATGCTTTAAAATAAAACACATTATTAAAGAAAGCATTAATACCACCACATTCATTATCAAACGAAAAGGTAAAACCTTGTTTGTACAAAGCATGAAAAGAAATAATATTCCTCGCCATTTCAGACGAGTATACACATTTATTCAAATCTAATTTTAACCCATTATTAAGCAACAAAGTATAAACTCCAATCTTGGAAACAGGTGAAGCCTTCCTATTCCCCATGATTAAGTTTATCTTCCCGTGCTCCACATCCTCACTTCTTCTTAGGCCCTGCAAATCAGAACATATGTGAATACCACATCCTGTATCAAGCACCCAAGAGTTAGAATATGTTGAGTAATTAGACAATATAGTGTAAATACCTGCATAGGTGGGTTTCACTTTCCCATCCTTTAGATCCTGCAAGTACTTAGGGCAGTTTCGCTTCCAGTGTGCCTTTTCATGGCAATAAAAGCATTCAGCATCCTTTGGAATGGCAGAAGGAGTGACAGAACCGTTCTTAGTCTTGGATGAGGAGCCTTCAAGAGACTTTCCCTTGGTACCCTTCGAAGGGTGCTTCCTCTTTTTCCCTTTGCCTTGCCCAATAGCTAAAACAGGGGTAGAAGTTGGAGTAGGAGTAGTAGAGGTAACAACCGCTTTACCCTTAAGACCGGTTTCAGCGGTCTTCAAGAGTCCTTGAAGCTTGCTGAGGGTAACTTCCTCCTTGTTCATATGATATGTCATTCGAAAATGATCATAACAAGAAGGCAAGGAGTGCAAAATGATGTCAATTGCTAACTCCTCGGGGATGTTAACATTCAGCTTCAGCAAACAGTCCACATACCTTTGCATCTTTTGCATGTGGCCCGTGACGGATTCACCGTCCTTCATGCGGGTAGTTATTATGGAGGAGATTATTTCATACCGCTCCTGACGAGCACTCTGATGGTACCTTTCCATCAAGTCTTGGTGCATCTCAAAAGGGTAGAAATCTTCATATGACTTTTGGAGCTCGGCTGTCATCGTGGCCATCATGATACATGCCACCTTAGTAGCATCTCTCTCATGAGTCCTGAATTCAGCGATCTCCTCAGGAGTAGCAGTAGACTCATCAAGTTCTTTTAACTCCTTATCGAGGACATATTCCTTGTCCTCGTAACGAGTAACCATCCTGATGTTCCTAATCCAATCCATGAAGTTGGAACCATCAAAGATGACCCTCCCACAAAGATTCATGAGAGAGAAAGAACCAGTTGGGTTAGAGCCTGAAGCATTAGTGTTGGAAGACATCTGAAAGAAGAAAGTAAGTTTAGTTTAGATATTTAGGATCCTTAATAAGACACCCAAATGTAATATTAAGGCTAGGATCCAATCACAATATATTACACTTAGAAGAGGGATGCCGTAATCTAAGTAATAATATATTTGAAAGGTAGGCGAATGACGATTCACCAATTTCCACCATGAAAACGAAATGATTAATTAGGTTTAATTGGATTTGAAATTCCTAGATTCTTTTGAGATTCATTGAACTTTTCAATGGCATGTTTCAATCTCGATTGTGCCCTTCAAGTTTTGTGACTGGGATGCCGAGGATCACAAAACAAGGTGTGAATAACCATGCTAACTCACTTGGTACTCCTAATATTATCACCTAATCAATGTGCCGGTTAACCACACACGCTCCATTGATCTATGACAACATTAAGTTACCCTTCGTGATCCTTACTAGTCTAATTAGTGTGCCGGTTAACCACACACGCTCCACTAACGACTTGGTAAGGTACAAAGTGTGAATTCCATGGATTAGCACCATGTTCACATTTTCCTAAAATAACTAAGATTGGGAATTAAAAGAGTTTAGTTATTTTATAATATTCATTATACTTTTAATGAGGATTTAAAGTCGTTGTTCTACCCGTTCGGCTAACGACCCTCCACCGATCAAGCAAGCGGTGGGTGAGAGTATACACCCATTAAGTCGCCATTTTATAGGAAACAACCTTATACCCACCTTATAGACCGGCTTCGTGAATGAGGCCTACTAACGGTAAAACGACTTATTCTTATACATATATATAATAATTAACCATTAATGTTATAAATAGTATAAGGGTTGAATTTTAACTATTAAAACTCTAAGGTTTGGAATTAAAGTTTATTAAAGTGTGTGAAACTTTACAAATTCCAAAACTTGAGGACAAGTTTTGTAACTTTGCAAAACTCTTCATTTCATAACTTATGAATTAAAGGTTCATAAAAATGAAGACTCTTCATTTTCATGTAACTTATGTGTTTTAAGTGTGTGTTAAATGAAAGTGACCTTTGGTAATCCATAACTTGAGGACAAATTATGGACTCCATTAAAACACATAAATGATTAAGAATTAATTCTAAACAATTCAGCAAATAATTCCTATCATTTTCTAAATTCATAAGAACATGAACATGATCATCAAAAATTCAAGAATTATATGAACACATAAAATCATGGATTTTTGATATATGCTATTGTAAATGGATTAGAACAACCATTACACCAACTAAAATAAGTTTTACAACACCAAAACAATTTAGGGTAATGTTTCCAGTCCATTTCCAGCAGCAAAAGTCGAGATTCTGCATTCTTTCGATCCTACTCGCCGAGTGCACGAACGGACTCGTCGAGTAGGTTGAAGTTTGCCTTGGACTCGGCGAGTCCCCCCAATGGACTCGGCGAGTCTAGCATGCAGACAGCAACGATTTCGACTTTTTTCACTATTTTGCATCAAGTATCAAACAAGCAAGCCTAGGCTCTGATACCACTGTTGGGTTTTGAGCAATCTAACACTTCCTAAGTGTGCATGCAACCCTAATAAACCTTGGATCTATGTTTGTCTAAATACATGCAAAATAATAATTTTCCAAGGTTTATAACCTATCTAACATGGCATGGGGAACATTTCAACATAAAAGAGTTAGAAGAGATTACATACCTTTGTTGTGTTGGGTTCTTAGGAGTTTGAGGGCCAAGCACCAATAGTGTGAATGCCTCAAATGGAATCACAAACACCACAAACTCTTGGAAAACTTTGAGAGAGTATACACACTCTTGTATTTTCGGCCACACACATGCACACACACACTAGAACACTAGCTTTCTCTTAGGCTATCTTAGGCTATCTTAGGCTATCTTAGGCTATCTTAGGCTATCTTTCATGCTCCATAAGCATGCTTATATAGTATGCATGGTTAGGGTGAAACCCTAATAACCCATGTCTTTTCCTATTCCAAGGATCCATGGGTTAAAAGCTCCATGGATCATCCATGGACTTCCACATAAGCCTAGCCCATTAACAAATGAGTATTAGCCCACACTATATAAAACAAATAGCCCATAATTTAATTAGTATTCCTTTTAATCTCTAAATTAATCCATAATTAATTTAAGACTAAAACTAATTAAATAACGTAACTTCATATTAATATATTATAACTCATAATATATTAATAAACATATGTGTATAACTCTCATAAAATTATCCATAATAGTTTGGATGAGATGCAACCCAAATGGACGATGCCGGTCGGGTCAAGTATATACCAAATAAGTTATGGACTTAGACACCTTATCCAACATATATATCATGTTATTAAGGCTTCACTCAAAATCTTTTGAGGCTTTAGTCAAAATACAACAGCATGCTTCTAGGGACGTGTGAACAGTGTGTAGAAAATACATAATACCTTATGGATCTTCATCATTGAGAATAATACTAAAAAAACTTGATTAAAACGAAAAATAATTTTGTAGTTTGTTTAAAAGAGTTAATTGAACAAAAAGGAAAATATTTTTGAGTTTTATAAATATAAAAAGAAATATTGAAAAGAATGTACATAGTAATACCATCAAAATTCCCTAAGAAGAAAAAGAAGCGAACGAGTTCAGAAGGACCGAACCCGAGATAGACCGAACGTTCGGTTCATTTCGGTTCTTGGTCGAACTTCACCCGAAATAGACCGAACGTTCGGTTCATTTTGGTTCACTCTATTTCGCTTGTTACCTTTATTGAAGCGAAGGCAATTTTGGTACGGATTCTGCTTCCATCATTCCTAGGCCTTGTAAAATCTTGTTAAAGCTCGCTTCAGGTAAAACCTTAGTGAATATATCTGCCAGTTGATCGGTCGTTCTTACGAAGTGAATTTCTACGTTGCTATCTTCCATGTGATCCTTGATAAAGTGATACCTCAGTGCTATATGTTTAGTCTTTGAGTGTTGCACTGGGTTGTGACAAATCCTAATTGCGCTTTCAGAGTCGCAATATAGTGGGATTTTCTTCATGTTTAGCCCATAATCTCTAAGCTGACTTTGTATCCATACCACTTGAGATGTGCATGATGATGCAGTAATGTATTCAGCTTCTGCAGTGGAGAGAGAGACACAAGTTTGTTTCTTCGATTGCCAACTAACCAATTTACCATCTAGAAATTGGCATCCTCCAGTGGTGCTTTTACGATCTAATCCACAACCACCTAAGTCAGCGTGTGAAAATGCTTGAACAAAGAATCCTGAGTTGGCTGGATACCACAGACCGAGAGAAGAGGTTCGCTTCAGATAGCGAAAGATATTTTTCATGGCTTGCAGATGAGGTTCACGGGGGTTAGCTTGGAATCTGGCACAGTAACAGACTGCCAACATGATGTCAGTTATACTGGCTGTGAGATACATCAGAGACCCAATCATTTGACGATAGAGCGTCATATCAGCAGCTGGCTTTTCCAATGAGGGTGTAAGCTTTGTCCCAAAGGCCATCGGCACTTTCACTTTGGAGTCTCCCATCATACAAAACTTAGCCAATAGTGTCTTGGTGTATGCCTCCTGATTAATAAAAATGCCTTCGGGTCCCTGTCTAATGTTCAAGCCAAGGAAAAAGTTAATTGGAACCATTGAGCTCATCTCAAATTTAGTTTCCATCAACTTCCTGAATTCAGCTGTTAAGCTGGGATTCGTGGAACCAAAGATGATGTAATTAACATAAATTTAGACTATCATAAGGTGGTTACCTTCTCTCTTGTGAAAGAAGGTTGGGTCAACCGAATCTTATTTGAATTTAGACATTTTTAAGAATCGAGTTAAATTTTCATACCATGCTCTGGGAGCCTGTTTTAGGCCACATACCGCTTTGTTAAGTATGTAACAATGATCTGGATACTTCTCGTTCACGAAACCTGGCGGTTGCTCAACATACACAGTCTCTTCAAGTTCTCCATTGAGAAAGGAACATTTGACATCCATCTGATAGACTTCAAAGTTCTTGTGTGCAGCATAGGCAAGAAAGATACGAACAGACTCTAACCTTGCAACAGGAGCGAAGGTCTCTTCATAATCGATGCCTTTTTCTTGACAGTAGCCTTTGACAACCAACCAAGCTTTGTTTCGAATGACATTTCCCTCCTTATCCATCTTGTTTCTGAATACCCATTTGAGACCGACAACCGAAGCATCCTTTGGAGTTGGAATAAGTCGCCATACTTTGTTTCTTTCAAACTCATTTAACTCATCTTGCATGGCTTGAACCCAGTCTGAATGATCAAGGGTAGAATTAACGGTCTTAGGTTGAATTTGGAAACAAAGAAGTTGAACATACAAAACTCTACTTGTGAAAAGAGTGCATCTTGTTTCGCTTTGATTTGAGATCGAGTTAACACCTTTTCTGAAGATTCCCCAATAATTTGACTTTGAGGATGATCTTTGGTCCATTTGATAAGCGGTGGATAATTTGAATCACAAGTGGGATCCAATTCTGCATTGATTTCTTCTTCCAATTCTGACAGAATGTCATCATCATTGACGTTGGTGTTCTCCCCCTCGAAGGATGATGCCTGTTCAGTATCTGGATTAGTATCACTTCCTTTGATTGGATTCTTAGAGGAGATTGAAGATTGTGACGATAGATTCTCCCCCTGGAACGATGAACCTTGATCGTGTTGAAGATATGGACCCCCCTGAACATTAGGAAGATCATTTGATGGTTCGCTTGCTTCTGGCCTCTTGGTTTCTTTGGGTTGATCATCAGCCATCTTTTGAGCAGCATCGCCGATGATTCGTTTTAGATTATCAACCTTGATGTCTTTCGCCGTTGATTCAGAATCAATCACCTTTTGAGGCTCATCAAAAAGAAGCAAATATTGCTCAAAAAGATTTGAAATGGAGGTAGTAACTAGACCATTCTTTGGAAAGATTTCTTGCGTTGCACTTTCTGTTGATTTCATCTTCTTAACATAGCTATCGTCAAAAGCGACATACTATGTTTCTTCAATCTTCTTAGAACGCTTATTCAGAACTCTATACGCCTTAGAATTCAGGGAGTAACTTAAGAATATTCCTTCATCAGCCTTAGCATCAAACTTGTTTCGATTCTCTCTGCAGTTAAAGACAAAGCATCTTGAACCGAACACATGAAAGAATTTCACATTCGGTTTACGATTGCTCAAAATCTCGTAAGGAGTGGTGTAGAATCGCTTGTTTAAATATGATCTGTTCTGAGTATAACAAGCGGCAACAATTGCATCAACCCATAAATACAAAGGAAAGGATGCGAAGCATAGCATTATGCGAGCTGCTTCACACAGAGATCAGTTTCGTCTTTTAACGATACCATTCTGCTGTGGAGTGTATGGGGCTGAGAAATTATGAGTCATTCCCTTCTCAGCAAGAAAATCTTCAAAATCTTTGTTCTTGAATTCCAAGCCATTGTCGCTTCTCAAGTTATGAATAACTTTCCTTAGTTGAGTCTCTACCTGTTTTATGAAGAGCTTAAGCTTTGGAGTAGCTTCAGAATTTTGCTTCAAGAAGAACACCCATGTAAATCGAGAGAAATCGTCCACTATAACCAGAATGTACTTGTTTCCACCAATGCTTTCAATGGACGAGGGACCACACAGGTCAATATGTAATAGCTCCAACGGCTCTATCACCTTTGTATTGATAATAGAATGATGACTTTGCCTACTTTGATTTCCCATTTCACAGCCAGCACAGATATGTTCTTTGTCAAATTTAGAACTGGAAGACCTCGAACATGATCACCTAAAACCAACTTGTTGATATCCTTAAAATTCAGATGAGAGAGTCTTCGATGCCATAACCAACTTTCATCTGAGTGAGCCTTCGTGAGTAAGCAAACTGCTGGTTTACCTCGAATTGGGTTGAGGTTCAAAGGATACATTTCCCCCTTTCTCTTTGACTTCAGCAGAACGTTATTAGATTTCTTCTCGACAATCTCTGAGCCTTCATCATCAAATGATACCTTCAATCCAGTGCCAACTACCAGCTGTGATACGCTGATAAGGTTGTGTTGGAGCCCTTCAACATAAGCCACTTTTCTTATAGAGAAATTGCCATTAGTGATCATTCCATAACCTTTGATGGTGCCAAATGAGTTGTTGCCGTACTTCACAATACCACCATCCTTGAGAGACCGAAAATCCCTCAGTTCTTCCTTCCTCCTTGTCATGTGACGCGAGCAGCCACTATCACTATACCATTCTTCGTCAAACTGCTCATCACGTATAACCTGCAAAATATTAAGCAGATTTAGGAACCCAAAGTTTCTTGGGTCCTTGTGAGCCTTTTACAGGACAGGGAATAGTAAGAGAAATATCAAACAAGTAAGTACGTTTTATATTTAGTAGGATTGGGATTTGTGGTGTTGATGTCAGCATTCTTTTGGATCTCTTTTGGACGTCTGTTATCTTCTGGAAAGAGCTTTCCTTTTCCCTTTAAATCTTTTGAAGAAAAAGAATTATTGGAATGTGAAGATTCAGAGGTGACATTGAATCTTCTGTGTGTCTGATTAAACTTATAGGGATGAGGACCAAAACAGCTCTTTCAGATGCTATTGGGTGGAGAACCGAAACCGCTCTTTCGGTTGATATTGCTCTGAGGACCGAAACTCTCCTTTCGGATCCTTTCGGTCGAGGGACCGAAACTACCCTTTCGTTTCCTTTCCGCTGAGGGACCGAAACTACCCTTTTGGTTGATGTTGTTCTGAGGACCGAAACTCTCTTTTCGGTACCTTTCGGTCGAGGGACCAAAAGTACCCTTTCGGTTCCTTGATGCCTCTTGAGATTTGTGCTTCCTTTCGATCCTTACAAAGTGAGGATTTTGTAATCTCCAAAACTGTTTTCTTTCTAAGAGATTCTTCTTGTATCGCAGATTTCGTTGGTGTTTTCGATCAACCACCTGTTTCGGATTTCTGTGGATGTTAGCCTTTTTCTTTGAAGTAGGAGCATAATTGTCACTCTTTGTTGAGGATGTTTCACTAGTGGTTTGCGTAGGTTCGCCCAATGAAGTTTTGGTTCCACTTGTGCTTGGCACATCATATCTTGCAGGCTCATTTAGTGGCTCGGGTACATATCTACCTTTCACTCTCCATGAGGTCTTCTGACATAGGCCCTTTGTCTCATCAGAGTTGTCTATTGGTGCTGACCAGAAGAACTCGTCACATCCGTCAGCATTATCTTCTTCCACCATAACTGTCAATTCTACAGTTTGTTGTGGAGTGACACCAGGGACCGTGTAGACTTGATTTGGAGTGGTTTGTACCTTTTGATACACAACAACTTTTGCTTTAAGAGTTTTGGTCTTGTCTGTTGACGAGCGAGCGAACTCAACATAATTTTCAGAAATTAAATTTTTACGTGTTTCAGGTTCGCTCTTGACAAATTCTGAACAGTCCACCAAATCTTCTACAAAGATTTCACTCAGATCATCATCCTCATTAAGTTCAAATGCATTTTCAACATCAATTTTATTTTCTGAATTTAATTTGGCATTCAAAGAGTCAAATTTCTATACAGCTTCGGTTCTTAACTTCAATCTATCATTCTCATCTAACAGATTTTTAAGCATATCCTTGTGGTCTTTGGACTTTATGTAGGATTCAATTTTGTCAAGACCAATTTTATATGCAAGAGAGACCTCGTCAGAAGATACAACGCTTTCACAGTTATAGGCTTCAACATCGATTTCATCCTCCTTTAACTCAAGGAAGGGTAAAATCATGCGATGTATCTTCTTTCCTATTTCACAATCAAGATGCAACTGAGTGATATTAAAATAAAGTCTTTTAGCAATCAAACAAAACACATTTCGTTGTTTTAAAAGTTTAATATTGTCTCTTTGCAAATAAATCGAATCATCCTTAGACCTAATCAACTCTTTCTCCTTCTGCTCAATCCACATCCTCCTTTCCTCACTCTTCGATGATATCCTTCTTGATCAACTCATCACATTCGTTGATCTGTGCACTGACAGGTTTAGCAGCAAAACACCTGTCCTCTCGCTCCTTCTCGCCTTCTATCCCACAATCGGTTGTATATCCTCTCATTTGAGACACACATTCGGTCACCATAAAACACCTTCCTGTTACAGGTTCTTCTTTCACCAGCATCGCCTTCCCATGAATGGGCTTTTTGACTTCTTCATCCTCTGAATCTGTGGACCATACCTCCACACCACCAAATGCACCGTGATTGTCTGTATCCTGTACAATCAAAGCATTCATAGTAACATTGTTAGCAGTACACTTTCTTTTCTTGACTTCCTCCAATCGTCTCAGGAGGCTCGCTTCTTCATCGTCATCATTTATCTTTTCTGCTTTCTTTTTCAGCATACAGTCTTTTGCAAAATAGTTCTTGCCTCCATAGTAATGGCAATTAAATCCTGAGTCACCACCAAATTTCATTTCTTTCTTTGACTCTTCAGACTTCGACCCCATCTTCGGTCCCTCCTTGATCTTTTCGGTGCTGTAACTTCCTTGCCAGTTTCGGTTCTTGTTGGCTGGGAATTTCCTTTTAATGAATTTTCTAGGATTGGATACCATCATGGCATACTCTTTACCCGTTAGATCATAATCGGCAAGATCCAATTCCTCTACTTCTTCAACAAAGCTTTTTCCTTTAGAGATAAGGGGTAAAGAACCCAAACTGGAAACCACACTCGTTTCCTTAGACAGTGTACTTTCATGGGATTTCAAAATACCCACTAGTTTCACCAGAGAATATGACTTGAACTGTTCATGTGCTTTAACAGTAGATACAACAACCATCCATTCGGGTCTAAGACCGTTCATGAAAGTAAACCTTTTGTTCAATAACTTTCCTTTCAATCCCATGTTTTATCATTTTACTTAAAAGAAGATTAAAGCGATCAAAAGCTTGAACCAGTTTCTCTTCGGGCTTCTGCTTGAAATCACCAAATTCAGAAAGCAGGAGAGTTTGAATTGAATGTTCCAAATCTTTATCAGTGGAATACAATTCTTTTAATCTGTCCAAATCTCTTTAGCAGTAGCACAAGAACTTACCAAACGAAATGTA
The DNA here is from genome assembly GCF_051521515.1 of Lactuca serriola. Lineage (NCBI taxonomy): Eukaryota > Viridiplantae > Streptophyta > Magnoliopsida > Asterales > Asteraceae > Lactuca > Lactuca serriola. The sequence continues at coordinate 13,709,597 of NC_136412.1, read as the reverse complement.
TCTGACTGCAAAGTAAACCTCATCATCCTCAAGGCCTTGATGTTGCATTGAAACTTTTCATTCTCATCTTGAGGAATATCTTTGACATCGTTAACAAGTTGATTGTACTCCTTCTGAGTTTTGACAATCTTTGAGGTGCTTGAGTGAGCAAATGGGCCAACAGTGATCGCTTCCCAGATCAAGTACCCATTATCCTCCGATCCAATCACATAATCTTCAAAGTGATGCGTCCAAACTTCATAATCTTGAGTATACAAGATTGGAATCCTTGTCGTAGAACCAATGCTGTTGGAGATGTTGATTGGATTGGTTTGAGAATCATCCATGGACATTGTAATGACTTTTGATCGATTACCTGTTTAAGATCAGACTTGTAATATATCGTTAGGGTTAGATCAACGATTAATGAGATACGTCAATATGGAATGACGGCTCAATTAATATCAATCAAAGTGGAATTAAAAACCCTAATAACTTCTTCGACAGAAGAGACGTGTATGAATTACACAGTCTCCTCCTCTGATACCAACTGATGAGAATAAATCTTAGATCGATTAGATCACAGGTAAGAATATGAAAATTAAACAAGACAAATACAATAATGATATGAACACAGAATGGAATCAAAGATGTGCTTATGATTCAAATAAAGTCACGCCTCAACAGAGCTCGATAAAGAACTTCCATTGTAGAGGCGAGCTAGAGTATACAAAAACTCAATGAGAAAATAATTAAAAGCGTTAACTGCAAAGACTGCATGCATGCAGCTTATATACTAAACCCTAGAACAAAACATGCACGGTTGGACAGGCCCAATACCAGCAATCAAAACTGGGCTAAGGACCGAACCCATGACGCAACATAATAATCCCAACAATATATATATATATATATATATATATATATATATATATTAGGTATTAGTTTTTCAGAAAAAAAATTATTTATAAGCTTCTTTACCTATATATATATATATATATATATATATATATATATATATATATATATATATATATATATATATATATATATATTCTTTTCATAATAAACTTTCTAACCATTTAATATTATGATTAAGTAAAGTGTTTTTTTATTTAAATATTTTATTTTCAACCGTGTATCATTCTTATTATAACCTAGTATTTAAAACATGTAGCTTGTGTTGAAATAATATTGAAAATGGCCTTATAATAATTGATTATGATGCATCTCCTTCGGCGAATTGGGCCATGATCCAGTCTCCTAGCTGGCTGAAAAGTCATATGTTCACTTTCTAATCATTTAAGCCAAAAGATAATATTGCGAAGGTTTACATCTCCCTATTTGCTTTTGTTTAACTGTCCATATGAAACATGTTTCTAAATATAACGCTCACATTTTCCGAATTTTCACTATTGTAGTTTTTGATTTGGTTTGACAATGGTTTTTTCATACCTCAGTAGCTAGGTTAGCTACTTAGCTAGCTAAAACATTATTCTATTTTTGACAATGAAATTTCCTTTTAATTAATTATAAAGGTTTTTTACCCGGACTTAAAATACATTTAAATCGGCCATGTGTTATTGTATATTATTATACAAATATAACTTTGCAAATGTTGATAAAAATTGAAGGATAATCATAAAAATGACCGAAATTTACACATCTATGGCCATTTTTTGATTCTACAAAAGTTTTTCATTTTTTCCGATATAGGGCATCTTAGACCGAATTTTTTTTTGATTTAGACTAAGCTTTTTGTCAAATAAAAAGTATATATCCACAATCGGATGACCAAATCGGAAACTTGAAGAAAACATTTCGTGTTTTTTTTTTATTAAAATGCAACAAAAAGTTTAACGAAAATCGTTGAAAAATAAAAGATTACAAGCAATCAATATATAATGCACATTTGGGATTTAAGAGACAAAACATTTAAAAAACGTTGGGTTTAAAGTAGACATCATATGTTTTAAAATTGGAGATGATATATTTTGTAATTTATGGTTATTTTGGTATTCATATATTTTGTAGTTTATGGTTATCTCGGTATGAAGTTAAAATTGGATCATTTCCTATAATCCTCATGACCAGGACTACATGGTTAAGTATGTGTATAATTTGTATTTCCCATAATTAGGCGTTAGGCCATTAGCACATTCATAAAATGAAAATTAAACCACAGAAATTTAGCACAAGGTGGCATGATCCGAATGTTGTTGGGTATTCCCCCAAAGTCCAATTGAAGTCCCAGCTGTTGACATGAAATGATCAGTGGATGCGCATTCACCTTCAGCTGAATAGTAGCAACAAGACCAACTGATCTTATTCCCACAACCTGATGATGCATTCCCAAGTTCTTGGTTAACGACCCCATCAAATAGTTCCCACTTCTCTCGACCTTGTTCAGGTATTCCTGTTGGGATACCATGTTAAGCAACTTCGAGGCATCCAGACAACGTGGTGTGGGCATGAATTGTTTATCCGGCTGATAAAAATGAATGTAATCAGCAAGTAAGTCGTTGACAACAATGGCGCCAATCCCAATGTCGTCTCCAAAGCCAATGAGCATAGCATCCGGTTCAACACCTAATGTTGTATGTGCCCATAGAGATCCGCTACGCCCTAACCCACATTGAACCTGGATTATCAAAGTATATATCATCAGTTTTTTTTTTTTTTTTTTTTTTTTTTTTTTTTTTTTTGTATATGCTTATATAGTTTAATTGAAAAAGAAATATACCTCATCCATCACAAGAAGTGTCTTGGAATTGTTACAAGCACTCCTCAAATCGATCAAGTCTTTTTGTTGAAACCTATATATGCCACACAGTCCCTGTAAGGGTTCTAGGAACACAATCTGAAACTCTCCTTCGTCAACTCGGTTAATTAACTCCTCAATTTGAATTGGGGGTGGACTTGAGTTAGGGATGTTGATCGACAAGGACACATATGTTGGGGGTGAAGAGAACCTGAGTAACCTTGAGCAAGCTCCAGTAAACATCATTGCTTCATCCGACAAAGGGGAGTTGTACAACAACATCCCCCCTCTTGCAAACGATGCACTTGAGATCATATCCTAAAAGAGATCCTGCAATCAATTTCATTAATGTTAGTATTCAACTAGTATATACAAACTTCACAAATTAATCAAAAAACTTATGACCAGGATAGCTAGAATAATTAGATAAAAGCTCACTTGGCTTTCCGATATAGGATCAGAAGAAACGAAGGATTGCTTCAAACGAGGAAATCCTCCGGAGTAAATGAAATCTTGTTCTACCTTCACTTTGCCCTGGAATTTTTTTTGGTAGGAGCCATAAATATAAAGAAAAGAACCTTTTGAATGTTTCAAAGCACTTCACACTCATTTATACATGAAAAACAAGGGTTTAAGACTTAAATATCAGTAGTTTTGAAGGGATCGAAGCACTTCCCACAGATTTATAAATGATAAAGAAGATAAGAAGAAGCAATCAAATTACCAAGGGTCTAGACGATACACATTGGAACTATATAAACAAAATAGATCTATATCGTTAACAGAGGCTCTGTTTTCCACATTTTCAAAGCACTTTTGTAAATGATAATAGACATTAAAGAATAAGATTAGTAATTTTGAAAAGATCGATAAATGATAAGAAAAGGCAATCAAATTCCCCTAGGGTCTATGACCATTAAAGAAAATAGCTCGATATCATTACTACAGGTCTACAACGATAAAAATAAACAACATTGGAATTATACAAACAAAAGAGCTCGATATCATTACTACAGGCTCTCTGTTTTCCATATTTTTATATTCCTATGTATTGAATACTTACTGTGAACTAAATACTTACCATTAACACACGGAATTTGTTCTTTGTTTCCCCCATTTTCCTGGTGTTGTTCTTCACTGCAAGTCGAGCAAAGTTACCGCCGGTGAAGAAGATGGAATTCATGTCAGCTGCTCTGAATGCTATCGCTAGGCTTTCTTTAAACAATTCAAATGATGTAAAATCACCTTGCACCGGGCTGTTTGTCTTATATTAATTTGTTACAAGAGTGGTGGTGATCGTGGTGGTGCGTCCATTACTGTTGTGTCAAAGAGTGTAATAATACAGTACGAACGACCTCATACGTATAAAAAAAAATTGTTTTAACGATTTCCTTTTTTCATAGAAATAAAAGTTTCTTACAACCCAACATAAAATTAAGTAAAATCTATATTTCTATGACTTCTTGTTAATATCTAATCTTAATATCTAATTTGACTAATCTTGAAAAAAAATACATGACGAAACATTTGAAGAGTTTTTATATTTGGATTTTCAAAAACTGAGAACTTCTGAACCCCATACCAACAATATTAAAATCTACAATACGCATAATCTCTGTACAATATTTTTAAATCTTTTTTATATTTAATCTTGAAAAAAAAAATACAAAAACCATCAAAATTGGGATTTCGTCGACCCCTTGGTAAAAATATATTTCTCATAATTTCTTCTTTAGTCTTCGGAGAAGCAATAAGAACAAAATCAAACTAATTGAATTTTGTGATACCAATAATGAAATAGATTAAATTATAAATTACCAACAATAAATTTTTTAAAATATAAAAAACATATTAAAGAATTTGTTGGGTCAAAATAAGGTTTATACTTTACTTTTCTGGGCAATTATATTTTTTTGTAATAGTTTATGATTTTATGGTCTAGTTTACGGCTGAGTTTACGGCCGTAAACACCTTACGGCCGTAAACTCATTTACGGCCCATGTGTGTCCGTCCCATATTCAAGTATAAATAGAGGTGTTAGGGTGAGGAGTAATGATTGATGAACACTAGAGAGATTACGGCCAGAGAGAAACAAGAGCTTTTATGTGTGTGTGAATCTTTTGTATTCGGATCATAGTTCATATCAATATATACAAAGATTCTGTTAGGGTGCAAAGTCATGCTTGGATGTAATGTTTTAGGCTTTCCTCTTTGTATGTGTAAATGGGTTGAGTCTTTCCTATAAATAGGAAGTGAGTGACTCCCATTATGAAAAAATTCCATTTTGGAGTGTTAGACTAGAGAGAGAAATTGTATACAAGACCCATTTGTATAATCTTTGTAGATCTAATAAGAGCTTACAAAGAATTATTTACTCCTTGTGTTCTTGAATTTGTATGATGAATCACTAGATCTTTCTAATTATGCACATGCCATCATAACCAACACCACTACAATTGGTATTAGAGCGGGTGTTCTTGAATCTCATCAAGAATTGATCCTTGATGGCTATTTTGATTTGGTGATTCTTTTTGTTCATTGATCTTCATGTTTAGAGAGTGTTTTTATGTTCTAGAAGTCGAATTTTTCTTTGATTTGATCCATAATTCGACTTTCTCTCTCTAGAATACTTGTTTGTATCACTTTATCTCTCTAGAAAACCCATTCAAAATCACTTTCTCTCTCTAGAAAATTTCAAGTTCTTGTAATCATGGAGAAATCGATGATACGTAGTGATGATGTTCAAAGTGAATGCTCATTTGAATATCTTCTTTATAGCTTAACTATTGGATTGATAAGTGAATGTGATATTGTTGTAAATGGAGAAAAGAATGATGTTGGAGAATTAATTAGTTGTCTAATTTTTCGAACCAAACATTTGTTTGATCGTTTGATTACAACATATCAAAAGAGACGAAGAAATAGAAGAGATGGAGAAGTCATAAAAGGAATTTCTCGTGCCGAATGCAAATATGGAAGCAATAAACTTGAATATTATGCAAATTGTCGTGAAGCTCGGGATGATGTTCTTGATGATGATGATGTTCAAGAAAAAGAAGTTCAATGTGATGTTCTTGATGTTCAAGAAAAAGGAGTTCAAGTTGATTCTCAAGATGAAAAAGTTTTTTGCTCAATTGGAGTTCAAACCGATGATATTTTGTGTTCTTGTGATTCGTTTGAAGGAATGATTCCTTATCGGAAGCCGGTGATCCAAGAAAATCACAAATATGAAACTCCAAAAGATTTGATTCAAACTCAAAATTTTCATGTTGTTGAAAGTGGGTTTGTTCATGAAGTCAAGTCTTCAAGATGCAAAAAGATGAGAAAGAAAAAGAAAAAGAAGATGAATCGGAAGAACAAGCGGGTTTACTCACAAAAATCGTCATATGTTGTGAAGCCAAAATCCGTGAAACAAATTTGGGTTCCAAAGCAACAATCTCCAAAGGCTGCATTGAATTTGAAGTCAAAACCCAAATGTGTTGGTGGTTCTTTTGAAGATGTTCTTGGATCATTGAAGAACACGAAGAACACGAAGAACGAGTTGTACATCTCGCATGGTGGGTGGTACAATGTTCGATTTGGAGATTTTCTCATTCCGACAAAAGAACCAAGATCTTCCAAATTTGATTCGTTTGTTGAAAACGGAACTCGATTCGTCAAAAAGGTATCTCAAATTCTCAAATGGATTCCAAAACGACCATGATTTTGATTCGTATTTTGCGTTTTTCATTTTTGATCGCCTTGATTCGTTGGATCTATTTCGTTTCAAACCTCATTGTTGATCCAATTATTTTTGTTTAGATCAAACTTACAAATTCGAAATTCACTGTTCATATTTTTTAAATTCATTGATCTTATTTTAAAACTCATGTATCGAATCCTCTACTGATTCATAAAAGCCCAGTTTGATAAATTCTGTTACTATTCAAACGAATTAAGCCCATAATCTCTAATGTTCCAATATCTTCTATCTGCTACAGTTCTTGTCCGTGTTTAAGCCCAATTAATTAGAACTCTTTGATCTGATTTAGTAGATTGAAATCATGTTGGTGATCGTGAGTTCACATGCATTCTTTACTTGTACCATCGGCTCGTATATCGTCATGATGAGTTGTTCTTGAGTTCTTCATCTCGTTAATTTTTTTTTTCATCGATTGATGTTCAAAACTTATCTGAAAATAAGTTTCGATTTCTTTTCATATGTCTATGCTCTGTACTCAAATCGATTTGGTTTGTTTTTGAGTCGAGATGTCTAAATAAGAGTCGATTGATGAATGAAAGGAGTCAAGCAATCGATGCTGGTTAACATATAGCTTGATGAAGAACAGATGAACATTCATGTTTTGATCTGAAATTCGACATTAGAAACATCGATTTTGTGTTTTTGATCTTTGACATCAAAAAGTCAAACTCTGAAAAGAAAAGTCAAACTCGATTTTCCGGTGATGAATCGATGAATTAGAGGCCGAAATTTGTTTATACAGGTTGTATTTGGGATGAGGATGTCGAAATCAAGTTTAATTTGGAGATTAATTTCGAAATTGGTTGGATTTGTGATACAGTTGACGAACGATGGATGGGAACGAACCGAGAACAGATGGTTTGATTTTTGACTTAGATTCGATTTTGGAAGTGGCTATGTTTTGTCGATTGATTGAACACGAAGTCTGGAAATCGAATGTTTTGGATTGTGTTGGGAAGAAAAAACCGATTGCAAGTTGATGTCGATGTGGGTTATTGATTCGGAATCGACTGGGATATTTTAGGGATAAAGAACGAAAGATGTGAAATTGATTTGGGTTTGCTTTCGAAGGGTTGTACTTAGATTTTGTTTTGAACAAAGGCAATGAACGTGTTTGATAATTTTGGGTTTGGGAAGAAATGTAAGGAACGAAGAAACGATTTCGTTCGTTTTGGGTTAGATTAAAAAGCGAAGAACAGATGTTTGGAGTCGTAATGATTTTGATTGTTGATTTTCGAAGGGGTGTTGATAACTGATATTCGAAGACTGAATTGGAACTAAGAACTGTGTTTTGGGTTTAATTGGGAAAAACGAAGGGTCGATGTTTGAAGAATTGATATTTGGAGTCGTTGAAGTCGACTAACAAAAGATTTGGATGTCGTTTAACTAAGGGTGTGGATTGGCGCTTCGTTATCATGGATCCTACACGATTCGTACCTGATTAACGAAGCCTGTTGAGACTTCGTTAACTGATTAATGAAGCAAAGTTAAAAAAAAAAAAAAAAAAAAAAAAAAAAAAAAAAAAAAAAAATCGTGCGTGCCTGAGATTTCGTACGAAGGGCACAAATGAAGCTTCGTGTGTCTCTGTGTAATGAATTGGAGAAACGTACGAAGTGTCTCTGTGTAATGAATTGGAGAAGATAACAAATATCTTTCGAAATTGGTCCCTGTAGTTTCGAAGATATGGCACTTTAAACTCAATTTGACACAAGGACTTATTTTCGAAATTTTGATGCATTGTGAAGATGTTTCGAAGTTAGCACCTGATGTTTCGAAAGTTTGGCAGAACATACCCAATTTTGAAAATAGTGTTGTAAAGCAGAAAAATTAAAGAAAGTGCATTTCAAGCCCCTGCACTTTGTGCAAATTGATGCTTTCTACCCAGCTTTGGAAGAGGGGGAGAGTTTTGCATATTTGGCTGTTTTGGTCGCAACGGGTCCCTGCAAGTTTCAGAAAATGACAATTTCTACCCGGATTTTGAAAAATCTTGCAACTTTCACCCAAAAAGTCAAAAATTTTCATAAATTGAAAATTTTTTGTGGTTTTTTCGTGATTGTTTTTCCGTGCAAGATTTTTGGTGATTCATTTTTGGTACACATCAAGGGGGAGTATCGTGAAGACTATTCCTCGGGCGCTTCTCATCCTTAGTGGGTTTTATAATCATTTTTTTGATTATAAAAAGGGGGAGAATGATGGGTATTCGAAGCTTCTCGGGTTTGTCGAATATTCATTTGCGGATTTGAAGACCGGTGTTACTTCGAGGGGGAGTTTGGTCTTGATCGCGCTAGCTCGTTGGAGATTAAAGCCGGACATCCAATCCTAACTTTGAGGGGGAGAATGTTAGGGTGCAAAGTCATGCTTGGATGTAATGTTTTAGGCTTTCCTCTTTGTATGTGTAAATGGGTTGAGTCTTTCCTATAAATAGGAAGTAAGTGACTCCCATTATGAAAAGAGTCCATTTTGGAGTGTTAGACTAGAGAGAGAAATTGTATACAAGACCCATTTGTATAATCTTTCTAGATCTAATAAGAGCTTACAAAGAATTATTTACTCCTTGTGTTCTTGAATTTGTATGATGAATCACTAGATCTTTCTAATTCCGCACATGCCATCATAATCAACACCACTACAGATTCATATTATTCTTCTTCTCCTTCTCTTCTATTTGATCTGACATCATCCGTTTGATCGGGATTCCACACCATCAAACGGATCTGACTGATACACGGGCAAATTAGGGACTTACAATTGGTATTAGAGCTAAGTTGTATCAGTCAAAAGGTTTTATTGTTTCGTTTGGAATCTGAATAATTGGTGTTTACGGTCCAAGCTTACGGCCGTAAACACCGAGTTCTTGGGCCGTAAACTCTATTTTGGGGCATTATTTGATCTCAGCTCATATCGGCCGTTTTAAGCCAACTAATCGGCCAAGAGCGTTTCTTTTGAATTGGCACTGGACTGACATCTGGAAAGCTTATGACATGGTGAGATGGTGCTCTAAAGTTGAGCAACAACAACTTTCCTTCTAAGTTGATTGTATCTTCACATGCCTGATAACTACAAAGAAAGAAAGTACTCTAACTAATGGTCTTCTTGAGAGGGTTGGATGGCCATAGAGGCAAAAGGCAAGGATTCCATTCGTCTTTTTTTGTCCTAGTCATGGACGTCGTGCGTAGGATAAATGATTTGCACCGGATAAGCATTTGTTACAGTCGCGAAATACGGGCTTTTGTAAAAGTTTTCATTTTCTGATCTACCTTTAGCTAAGAAAATGCCATTGTCCTATGGCTGCACTAAACTTTGAACTGGACTAAACGAAGACAAAGTGAAGTCGAAGAACAAAGTTGAGTCTAAACAATTTAAGAATTCTTGTTTTTACTTTCTAAATAATGGTTAGGCGGAAAGGGTACCCTTAGACCATAAGCCAGTGAAAAAGAAAACCTAGCTAGCCTATAAGCTTCCCTCTCCGATCATTGCTTAACTCGCCATAACCCTTACACCACACTGCCCCTCGTCTTCAAGCTACAGGTCCAGCAATTTGAAAGGGGATGTTGTACGTACCGATGTTTTTGACAGTACTACTTAGGGTCCTCAGTACGACTTCGTTTGGCCTGTGTTCCAAATTCAATGCTCAGGCAGCTCAAAAGCCTTATTCTTCAACAGGAGCTGGTCTAGTACTTCGGGGCAGTAACTCAAAGTGGTACCAGGTCAGTCCCTAACTATCTGCTTCCACTAAATACGCGGTAACGCTAACTCATGTGCTGAACACAGGGTCAGTCACGGACCTCTTAGGTTTTTTCAGAAAGAACAAAAAAATTATCGTTAAGGTCCCATAGATAGAACCTGATAGGAAGTACTGAACATAAGACCTATGTAAGGGAGTCAGCCCTACTCATAAAGGTGAAGGACCAAGCACTAGATCGTTGAAAACAAAAAGAAAGACTGGCTTTTAGATAACTTATTTAGGAAGGAGCCATCGTAACTGCTCGCCATCGGAATAGGCTTTCAAGGCAGCAGGGATCACCCAACGAATGGACGAGCTCAAAGGGGGGAGGAGAAAGGGGGGCAAGAACCATGTTTTCAGAGAAGTGGCGGTCCGAATCTTATCTGAACTGCAAGAATAACTGACTAAGCCGTGCCATAAGGGGTCATTCTCCAAACGGGACGGGACCAAGCCTTTAGGTTGTTTAAGTAGGTTGGGTGACAGATCGGCCATAGGAGTACTCCGGGATATAAACCAGGGCAACAAAAGTGGAGCATACGGCGATGCTGCCCGTTTTCATTTCGTGGAAGTCCCCGGCAGAGGAAAGGGCTGTAGGTGATGGCGCGTTCTGCTTCTTATCTAGAGAGGGGCGTTGAAATCCTTTCTATGGGCTCGTGCGTGGCAGCTGGTATAGATGAATAAAGGCGGACCGAACGGGACTATATTAATATAATAGGCGGCAAAGCGGAATAGAAAAGCACGGACGAGCCAGATGCTGGGAAACTTGCACGTTTGATCTTATTTTCGAAATATTTTTGCGTTTTTTGATAGATCTCGCAAAAATAAGGGGGGTTTGTTCTTCGTATTTTTCATAAAAAGGGGTTTTTGATCGAGTTTTGGAGCTTCAAAGTTGAAAAATCGCTGTTTTTCACGTAATCTTGAAGGGTTTTCGGCCGGAGCTTACTGCCGGAAACAGTTCACGGCCGGCGGCGGGGTTCGCGTTTGCGGCTAGGGTTCCCGAGAGTTCACGGTCGTTGGAGTTTGTGTTCGCCGGTTCGAGTCGTCGGAGTTTGCGGTCGCCGGTTCAGAAGTGTTCTCGGTCAGCAGCCAGCTTGCATCAGCGCTTCAGTAAAAATAGAAGCGGATTTGGGGGTTGCCGGGGTTCGAACCCGGGATCTCTAGTTCAAAAGGCAGCGGACTTAACCAACTTAGCAAGGCAATATCTTGTGATCTAACTTCGAATTTTTGAACTTAACCCATCCCTGTCGATTCCAACTTTCATTTTCTAACCCTTTTAACCCTTAAAACTCAATTCCTTTTAATTTTAAATTCTTTTTTCATCCAAAATTAAAAATAATAATAATAAATAAATAAATAATATAAATTAAATTAAAATTAATAAATAAAATTATATTTTAATTTTTTACTTTTATTTTTAACTTTTGACTTTAAATTTTGACTTTGACTTCCAAGTTTGACCTTTGACTTTAAACTTTGGTTTTTTTTTTAAATTTTCAAATTTAGCTTTTCGGTTTGACTTTTCATGTTTGACTTTTGAGTTTTACTTTTTAAATTTGACTTTTAAGGTTGATTTTTGAGGTTTATAATCAAAGGGCATTTTTAAATTTAAGTATGACTTTTAAGTTCTAGTTGTGCTTTTAAATAGTTTTTCTTTTTTAGGTTTACGAGGGAGTTGAAATATGAAAGAGAGTCGTCAAGATATGTTAAGACAGAATTTCAACTTTTTCGATTTTATCCCTGGAGAAACCCTTGAAACTCAGTTGCAGCGATTCACTACACTCACTACTGAGATGATCCCGAAGATTAGTTCTCTCTGATGTTCTCTCTAAAGATTCTCAAGCTGAAAGCGCTAGCTTTCAAGAATCAGTACATCTAGCCTCCTCACCCGACGTGCGTTCAAAGCCAAGTTCCCATTGAAGATTAACAAGAAAAGTCATCTACTTTTTAGGGGAGCTTGTTGGTTCATTTAAGAAAAGAAAAGAAAGCTATAAACCAAGGGGGAGATTGTTGGGTCAAAAATATGGTTTATACTTTGTTTTTCTAGGAAATTGTATTTTTATGTAATATCATATAGGTGTTTATGGCCGTAAACAGGTTTACGACCGTAAACCCTGTTTACGGCCCATGTTTCCCGTGTGTATATATAGGGGTGAGGGGAGTGAGGAATGATTGATGAACACTAGAGGAGATTAAGTGTGTGCATTTGAAGGTGTTCTAGAGAGAGAGAAAAGAGTGTGTGTGTTAGTGTGTGTGAAAACTTGTATCCGGATCTTCATTCATATCAATACATACAAGATTCATCTTCTTCTTCTTCTCCTTTTCTTCTTATTATGATCTGGCATCATCCGTTTGATTTGGATTCCGCACCATCAAACGGATCTGATTGATACACAGACATTTTTGGGGACTTACATCTAGGAGAGTGTTAGGGACAAGGGAGGCTGAGTTAAGGCGTTTATATAGGGAGCAAACCCTCAGATTTTGGGTTTCACTCGTCCAACACCTACTCGCTGAGTCAGTCTCCTGACTCGTCGATTCGATCACTTAAAATGTCCATGCGAAACGCCCCTACTCGACGAGTTGATCCTCCAACTCATCGAGTCCCAGAGAAAAACACAAGATAGTTTGAATAAAAAGGCATACCAGGAAAGAGGTGTTACTACTTCGGTCTGATGCAGTTTCCGAACTTCGATCCGATGCAGAGGGCAAGGCCCTGGTTAGTTCCGGACTTCGGTCAGATGCAGTTTCCGGACTTCGGTCCGATGCAGAGGGCGAGGCCCTGGGTAGTTTCCGGACTTCGGTCCGATGCAGTTTCCAGACTTCGGTCCGATGCAATTTCTGGACTTCGGTCTGATGCAGTGGGCAAGGCCCAATATGTGCTTTATGTGTTATTGTATGGTATGTGGTAGTTTGGGGGGAGCTCACTAAGCTTTGTGCTTACAGTTTCAGTTTTGTTTCAGGTACTTCCGCTAGTAAGGGAAAAAGCTTGGGATGATGACATGGCACACACCACAGTTTCAGTTAGCTTGGGAGTTTACTCTGATATTTTGGCATATTTTACACGGTTTTTGATTTGATCTATTTTGATATGATATTTTGACACACATGCTTCGTGATTTGTTATATGACATTTGTATATTATGGTTTTAGTTATTTTTTCAAATAAAAAATTTTGGGTGGTATTTTTGGGATGTTTCACAGATAGCATGAAAGTTTTTATAAGACTGCGGGATAGCCGTAACATTCATCAGCGACCAGATAGCGTGGGGAATGTGGTAAGACTGCAGGGTGGCCTGTAGCATTAACTAATTGGAAGATAGAGTAGAAACGTTGTAAGACTGCGGGGGTGGCCCGTAGCATTCGTTAGTTCTCCGTTAGTATAGTGGTATAGTAATACTACAGGGTGACCCGTAGCATTCACTAGTGGTCAGTTAGTATGGGAGTAGTATAAGACCGCGGGGTGGTCCATAGCATTCATCGACCCCTATTCGATAGTGAGAATGTGACATATTGGTGATTCACTCACAGATTCCTTCAGATGATTTAGGCCAGGGCGGGTCTTCCGCACGAATGTGAGTAGGCCACAGTATGGTTGGATTCGAGAAACGGAAGGTCGTTGGAGACCAAGCAAGATGTAAGAATATGATTGTTCTGGTAGCATTCACTTTTCGTATTAGATTCGATGGCGACAGGTAGTCAGACCGTTATGACGGGGAAGATCAAAATGAATAATGGAGCCATGAGTGGAAATATGGTTGGGGAAGATTTCAATAGCCGAAGTCCTCCTCGGAAGTCGCGTAGGGCGACTGTGAGGTTACTCTTGGCTCAACAATTGGGCAAGAATTCAGTATTCCAAATAAGTTGGGGACCAGGGAGGTCTCGGTTGCCTTTGGAAAGAAAATAGGAGGCAGCGTGATGCTTCGGGAAATAGTAGTAACTTGGGGATTCATGTGTGTAGTAGCTTGTTGATCGAAAGTTCCAAGTTACTTGCAATTGGATTAAATAATCTCAGAGTAATTGATTTGACCCTGTTGTGCAGCTCTCATCTGAGTCTAACCATTGCAGGGATGGGTCTTTTACTCGAAGGATTATCTGAGTCTCTTATCAGGTATAAGTGATCTGCAAGGATAGTTTATTGGTGATTATGTTTCCAACAGAAAATCCCTAATATCAGAAGCTGAGTAGTCAGTTAGGAAATTTATGGGATGGATTCAACTTTGGTTCAGTATGGGCGTCAGTCAGGGAGTCATACCATCTCGATATTTCAGATTTCAGAATGAGTAAATGTGATTATGTTGGAAGGAATTCATTCACCTTCGGGTTGTAGAGCCCTGTGAGGGTTGGTTTTGGTTGACTTGGGAAGACTGTGGTATGCTCGAGGTTGTGGTCGTATTGCTCAAGTTGTTGGGTGTGTCAGGAATGGTAAGGAATGATTTCGAGGACAATATCTAATTTAAGTGGGGGAGAATTATAGCATTCCGTTTGAAATTAAGTAACATAAGTAAATAAATAATAAAGCCTGACCCCCGATATCAGACTCTGTCCGATGCCGGGCGGGGCTTGATGGCGGACATTGATTGATGTCGGGCGGGGCTTGATGAAGGGGCGGGCCCACGATATGTTTATATGTGATTATGCTTATGGCATGTGGTAGTTGGTTATTTGTTTATGTGCATATGTCGACATATGTCAACAGAAAGTTGACAATGACCGTTGACTTTGACCAAGTTTGACTTTAGGTCTTTTAGGGTATTTTGAATAGTGGATTGAGACTTGGTCCTTGTTTGATGTATATGTGACTTGTAGAGCCGGTATTTGCAACAGTGATCAGTTCAGCTATCTTTTGGGCTTTGAGGTGAGTTTTCCTCATTGTACTCGTGGGTCGAAGACACCAATGTCGGCACACTAGATTTTGTTATGTATCCTTGTGTATAGGATGTTGCTATGTTATAAAGATCTGTTAGCCTGGTAGATTTGTAAGATTTCATGTGTTAGTTGGTTATTTGTTTATGTGCATATGCCGACATATTGTGGTTTGATTGAGGCGGCCCTGTTTTGTGTTGAAGGCCAAGATACTCAGGCGGTCTAGTTGATATTGTAGGCAAAAGGGGGAGATCCAGTAATACTTTAGGCCCAAGGAATTGGTCCAACTTATTATGTAGGCTCGGGAGCAGTCTGGTTTTTAGCTGAAGGCTCGGTGACGGTCCAACCTTGTGTTGTAGGCCTTGTTTGCGTGCATTGTATGTATTTTGCTTTGTGGGGTATTTGGGGGGAATTAACAAATTTTGTCTTACAGATGTTGATTTCATGGTTTCAGATACATCAGATGATGGGGCAAGGCGAATGCGAGATTGTACATATCATAATGAATTTATGTTAAGAGATGTTTTTGGATACTCCGATTTTTATGACTATGTGTTAGAGACAATGTTTTGTATGGCGTATGGTTTATGAATGATTTTTGGGACATTACAAATACCAGTTTGCATTTGATGTATAATTTTTTTTTGGAAACTTTTTTGACTAAAAAAAACTTATGTAATATCTGATATGGTGTCAAAACAAGTTAAAAAAAACATCATTGCTGAAAATAACAATTTTAATAGCAACATAGTTTCAAGTATTATGCAAATTCAAAAACAGCTTCATATATGTCAACGTACTTGAAAGTAAAATGTTATTTTTTGCAGTTACCCCAATCATTAAAAAAAGC
Source organism: Lactuca serriola (assembly GCF_051521515.1). NCBI lineage: Eukaryota > Viridiplantae > Streptophyta > Magnoliopsida > Asterales > Asteraceae > Lactuca > Lactuca serriola. The sequence continues at coordinate 13,693,678 of NC_136412.1, read as the reverse complement.
AATATTCTATCTTTATTTTGTCAATTATACTATATTTTTTTACATTTTTTTTTCGTATTTTCTTATTAACACTGAAATAAGCACAAAAACTCAATAACTATGATTTTTATGCTATTTCATACAGAAAGATTTCTAATTTATAGATACTTTTTGATTGTTGTGGTAAAAATATTCGATTTTAGCATCCCATGTTCGTAAAAGAGAACCATATATACATTTATTAATCTTGAAGCCTAATGAAATTCATCAAAATTGATACAAAATGATAATTTTGACCATAAAAGTCAGCATTTACCATCAATTTCGAAATCGATTTCAAAACTAAAGTTTGATTTTTGTTGAGATTTTTAATAGGAACGTCACTTTACAAAGAAGGTTGAATTGAAATCCAAGCTTCATGGGGGCAAATACAAACGAGAAACACATTTAAAGACAAACTACAATTTCTGAAATTCGTTATCGGATTCTTGCGAGGGATATTGAAAATTTTGAAAAATCTATAAGTATCTCTACTAACTGAAAACCATCCATCCAAAAAACCTAAATACCTTTTTGTTAGATTACTTTATGTTCAGAAAATTCTCTTCGTTGTCAAATCAAGTTGTTAGATTACTTTATTTTCAAAAAATTTACTCCGGTGTCTAATCGAGTCCATTTCTTGACACTTTTATTTGTCTGGAGGCCTCTTGGTAAGTCATTGATTCCACGACTATCCACCGTCGCTACTGGTTTCTTCGTCGGTTGTAGTGTTTTGTATGTCAAGGCTCAACTTCTTAGTTGCTCTTGAACATCACAACTTAATTATCAGATATATTGTCTGTATTTTCACACTTCGAAATTCCGTCTACCAATTCAATTTACTATATGTGTTCTTCAATATAGGGTGTATTTCACTATTTTGTGTACCCGATAAAAGAAAATGATGTAAAAACTTCCTCTGTATCTATTTATTCCACTGAAGCAAGAACATTATATGTTATTTTTATATGCAAAAAACAAACACATTTTAATTGACTTAAGCGTCCGTCAAGGAAAAAGCTATAAAAAATATTAATTATTTTAACTTTTAATACGTTTAATGACTTAAACTTATACATGAAAAGAGGCCAATTGAGTATTCCATACCAAATGTTTTTCACTATGGTAGTTTTTGATTTGGATTGACAACGGTTTTTTCATACCTTAGTAGTTGGGTTTGCTTTTTAGCTAGCTAATACACCCTATATGTGTTCTTCAATATAGGGTGTATTTTTGACAACTTACTATATGTGTTCTTCAATATAGGGTGTATTTCACTATTTTGTGTACCCGATAAAAGAAAATGATGTAAAAACTTCCTCTGTATCTATTTATTCCACTGTGAGTTTATAAAAAAAATATATGTTATACTGTAGGTATTAGTTTTAAAGAAAAAAATTATTAATAAACTTTTTTACCAATATATATCGATGTTATATATAAATATATTTTTTTTTCATAATAAACTTTATAACCATATATGCAGCTTGTGTTGAAATAATATTGAAAATGACCTCATAATAGTTGATTATGATGCATCTCCTTCGGCGAATTGGGCCATGATCCATTTTCCTAGCGGGCTGAAAAGTCATATATTTACTTTTTAATCATTTAAGCCAAAAGATAATATGCGAAGGTTTACGCGTCCCTATTTGCTTTTGTTTAACTGTCCCTATGAAACATGGTTCTAAATATAACGCTCACATTTTCAGAATTTTAGCTACAAAAAGTTATAAGAAACTTCCCATATATAAAAGATGCAAATGTGTTCCACAAACCAAATTAAGAGTTGTTTTTTCCTCCAGAAAACCCCATTAAGCGTATGTTTAAGATTATGGTAACTTTGACTGAAGCAAGAACATTATATGTTATTTTTATTTGCAAAAAACAAACACATTTTAATTGACTTAAGCGTCCGTCAAGGAAAAAGCTATAAAAAAATATTAATTATTTTAACTTTTAATACGTTTAATGACTTAAACTTATACATGAAAAGAGGCCAATTGAGTATTCCATACCAAATGTTTTTCACTATGGTAGTTTTTGATTTGGATTGACAACGGTTTTTTCATACCTTAGTAGTTGGGTTTGCTTTTTAGCTAGCTAAAACATCATTCTATTTTTGACAATGAAATTTCTTTTTAATTAATTTAAAATACGTTTAAATCGGCGATGTACTATTGTTGTATATTAAAATGCGTTTAGACATCTGTGGCCATTTTTTGGGCATCTTAGACCGAATAAATTTTGATTCAGACTAGCATTTTGTCAAATAAAAAGTATATATCCACAATCGGATGAACAAATCGGAAACTGCAAGAAAACATTTGGTTTTTTTTATTAAGATGTAACAAAAAGTTAAACAAAACTCGTTGAAACATAAAAGTTTACAAGCAATCAATATATAATAAATATTTGGAATTTAAGAGTAGACAAAACATTTAAATAACGTTGGGTTTAAACTAGAGATTATATGTTTTAAAATTGGAGATGATATATTTTGTAATTTATGATTATTTCGGTATGAAGTTAAAATTGGATCATTTCCTATAATCCTCATGACCAGGACTACATGATTAAATATGTGAGTAATTTGTATTTCCCATAATTAGGCGTTAGGCCATTAGCACATTCATAAAATGAAAATTAAACCATAGAAATTTAGCACCAACTTGAATACAAAAGAAAAAAAACCAACTCCAATAAACACTCAAAGTTTCCACTTTGGACTCAACCTCAATATGGTAACCCATATTAGATAAAAAGTAACTTGCATGATCAGAAATAAAGAGTCAAATGTATCTCAAACCACAAGATCAAACAAAACCAAGCATCCTAGTAGCTTACCACTATCATGGATTTCTGGAGTATTGTAATAGCTTCATCAATTTGTTAGTCAGTTACCTCAGCAGGTGGCAACATCCGAATGCTGTTGGGTATTCTCCCAAAGTCCAATTAAAGTCTCAGCTGTTGACATGCAATGATCAGTGAATGCGCATTCACCTTCAGCTGAATAGTAGCAACAAGACCAACTGATCTTATGCCCACAACCTGATGATGCATTCCCAAGTTCTTGGTTAACGACCCCATCAAATAGTTCCCACTTCTCTCGACCTTGTTTAGGTATTCCTGCTGGGATACCATGTTAAGCAACTTCGAGGCATCCAGACAACGTGGTGTGGGCATGAATTGTTTATCCGGCTGATAAAAATGAATGTAGTCAGCAAGTAAGTCGTTGACAACAATGGCACCAATCCCAATGTCGTCTCCAAAGCCAATGAGCATAGCATCCGGTTCAACACCTAATGTTGTATGTGCCCATAGAGATCCGCTACACCCTAATCCACATTGAACCTGGAATATCAAAGTATATATCATCAGTTTTTTTTTTTTTTTTTTTTTTTTTTTTTTTTGTATATGCTTATATAGTTTAATAGAAACATAAATATACCTAATCCATCACAAGAAGTGTCTTGGAATTGTTACAAGCACTCCTCAAATCGATCAAGTCTTTTTATTGAAACCTATATATGCCACCCAGTCCCTGTAAGGGTTCTAGGAACACAATCTGAAACTCTCCTTCGTCAACTCGGTTAATTAACTCCTCAATTTGAATTGGGGGTGGACTTGAGTTAGGGATATTGATCTGTAACACCCAGTTACAGAAAGACCAAGAAAGAAATGAAAAACTCTAAGTCATTAGTCAACTCGTCGAGTCTAGGGAGGAACTCCACGAGTCGGAGCGGGATCCGGGGGATCAATTTAGTAACCGACTCGACGAGTCGGCAAAGAGGACTCGACGAGTCCGATCTGAAGAGGGAAACCCTAAATCCGGGACTTTGTGCACTATTTAAGCATCTTATTCTCTCCATTAGGGTTCCTTATAACCTCTCTTATTCAGAATACGAAACCCTCAGCCTCCATTGTTGCATATTCAAGTCTCTTGCCATTTGTGGGTGATTTGAAGGAAAAAGGAAGGAAGGAATCATTGGGGCTTCAAGGATTGGCTTTAAATCCAGAGTTTGGGTCACCTTTCAGAGTTATTGAAGGTATTAATTCGTTACTTTCACCCTTCTTCATCTAGATCTACCTTGGTTATGAGTTTTGGGGCTTTTATGCCATGTTTAAGAACCAATTCGAGTTAGAAGCTCGGATCTGAAGTTGCTACTGCAGATCTAAGCATATCTTGGCCTAGAGAAGCATAAAGTAACTGCATTTGGGTTGAATGTAGAACCACCTTGTCTTAAACCCTATATTATAGTGTTTTGAGCCTATATCTCCTTAGCTGCACGTAAAGTTTGCCACTTTACATGAGAAATAAGCTTTAGAAGAATGGATCTACAGTTTGGAGTCCATGCATGACTCAAAAGCCTCTGAATATATGAAGGACTGAATAGACTCGGCGAGTCCTTCGAGTGGACTCGGCGAGTAGGATGAAGATGAAGATGAACTCGACGAGTTGGATGAACAAGTCGGCAAGTCTGTTGAAAATTGCCTTGGACTTGGCGAGTCTGTTCTTGGACTCGGCGAGTCAAGTTGCAAAACCTCAAACCCTTCGAGTTAAGACTCGGATCAGTGAGTTTAGTGGGGACTTGGTGAGTTGGACTGGACAGGACTCGGAAATCGGTAGACTTGGTGAGTCAGGAGCTGACTCGGCGAGTCGAGTCGTGAATGAAAGGATTCTGAGCGTATGAACTCGGCGAGTTAGTAGGTAGACTCGGTGAGTAGAGTTGACTTTGATCAGGACTTTGAATTTGACCAGAATGGACTTAGTTGACTTTCGGAGGACAGTTAGACTAAGTGCTATATTGATATTGGTAACTCGGGGAGCTAGTGGAGCAGCAGTTCAGAGAGAGTTGTCAGACAGCGACCAGAGGGGTTACCAACAAGTTCAACAGTACCAGGTGAGTCTCCTCACTGTTTGTATGGGTCTAAGGCACCAATGTCGGCCCATTTAGTTTATGTATGATAGGAAGACCCGGGGGTTAGCCCTAGGCATTATGCATGAAAGACCAGGAGGCGGCTCCTGGCACACTGTATGGTATTATGTGTGGTAGGAAGACCCGGGGGTTAGCCCTAGGCAATATGTATGAAGGACCAGGAGGTGGCTCCTAGCGCACTATATGTTATTATACCTGAAAGACCAGGAGGTGGCTCCTGGCACACTATCTGTTGATTAGCCTAATAGAGTAGTATGTATAGTTGTCTTTGTGATACTTGCATGAAAGAACCGGGGGTGGCCCTTGGCACTTGTCTGTAAGACCCAGGGAGTGGCCTCAGGCTTGACTAGGAAGACCACGTGTGGCCCGTGGCATAATGGCAAGACTATGTTTGGCACACAACACCTTAGCAAGACTATGTTTGGCACGTAGCACCTTACTTGATTATGGATATGTTGGTTATGTATGGCTCTTGGCTATGTATGGCATGTATGTATCAGTTAGGTTGTATGGTATGTGGTATATGGGGAACTCACTAAGCTTCGTGCTTACGGTTTTCAGTTTTGGTTTCAGGTACTCCGTGTTGAAAGGAAGGGAGCCAGCTTGATCGCAGCGCATCACACTATGTTTTCCGCACATGAGATCTTTGGGGTTACACTCTGATATGGTTTTATTATAATATGTTTTGATTACTGACACTTTGGTTTGACACAAGATATTACTATGAATGTTTTTACACTGATGGTCTTATGTAATAACTTATTTAAAAATGAAATTTGTGGCCTTGGAAATTGGGATGTTACAAGTTGGTATCAGAGCCTTGGTTTGAGGGATTCAGACATACTTTCAAGTGTGTCTGAACTCAAACTGAGGATCTGAAAGTTTTTTTTTTTAAAAAGGAAAATGTTTTCAAGGAAAAGTTTTCTAATAAAAGAAAGGGTGTGGTGCGTGCATTCAGCCGAGCTCAAGTAAGTTTACCCAAGATACCCATACATGTTGTGATATGATATGATATGATTATGAAAATTGCATGCTAGATTAGGGCTAAGGATCTAGGGAGGATGCCTTATGTGCCTGATATATGTACTTGAGTTGCATGATAGTGCTGATTAGACAGTAGTAGGATAGCCTGTTTAGGTTCTGCCTGAGTTTATGAGCTTATGTCGCATGCTAGTGCAAATTCTTGATATGAGATTATGATTGATGAGTATGTTATGGTTATATTTTTTCCCTTATCTGAATGCTACTTGCTTTGTGCATTGTGGGATTCTGAGTGATGGGAGTTAGCCATTAGGTGAATACATCACGTCACATGTGATCAGGGTTGAACAATCTTAGAGTGTTGGATTTGGCCCTATTGCGCAGCTCTCGTCTGAGTCTAACCGTTGTAGGGACGAGTCTTCTACTCGAAGGATTATCTGAGCCTCGTCACATGTGATGCTATTCAGGTGATGGCTAATTGGTATCACAAGGAGGCCTTCAGCAGCTGAGGACTGGTTTGAGTTGAGTCAGACGTTTCCCTAGGGCAAGCCTAGGATGAGAGTAGTGTTGGGAGCAGTGTTAGTAGTAGTGAAAGGGACTTGGTGAAGTTGAAGAAACCCTTGAGGAAAGTACGGATATATGTGGAAGGTAGTATGGGCCTGTACTACTGGAAGCAGAGGATCCGTACTCGAGTCAAGGAGGGCTGAGATGGAACCAGGAATCTTGGAAAGTATATGATACCCTGACAACTGTTTGTTCATTACCAGAATGGTGGTCACACGACATGGAGCAGGGGGTTCAGGATCTGGGTCAGGATTGGGCTCGGGTGCAGGGCCCGAGCATGTGGATGATGGGTTACGCGAGTTCATCGCGTCCGAGATCATGAGAGGTATCCTTGATGCGACGCCGGTCATCTTCAGGTCGATCAAGGAAGGGATCATTGAGCTGGTGGAGGATCACCTCCAAGCTGTCAGGAGCGATTTGGCGTCTGGCCAGGCGAGTACGCGCACACTATCCTTCAAGGACTTTAGAGGTAGTGGTGCGCCAGATTTTCACGGGGTGAAGAATCCCATTGCTGCTAGGAGATGGATCACAGATATCGAGTCTGCGCAGCCGACAAGCTTCTGCTCGGAGGGGTCAAAGGTCCGCTTTATGGCGGGATGTTTGAGAGATAGAGCCAGAGACTGGTGGGAGTTAGTTGGTGATTCCTTGGGAGCCACAACCATTGAGGATATGACATGGCCCAAATTTGTGACTAGGTTTAGGGCGGAGTTTGCACCAGCGGTGGATCTTCAACAATTGGCCAGAGAGTTCCTAGACATGAGACAGACGAAAAAGTTGGTTGCGGAGATTACCGCCAAGTTTCGGGAGAGGGCCTTAGTGGTGCCTCAGTATGCAGGGGATGATCAGATGCAGAGGACCCGTTGTCATGACATGTTGAGAGCGGATATTCGGGAGCATGTCAGCTTCTCGGCATGCCCGACCTTGGACTCTATGATTTCCAGGGCGCGGGAAAGGGAAATTGATTTGGATCACATTGCGAAGAGGAAGTCAGATCAAATGTACACTTTGGAGGGTCCCGGGAAGAGACCCAAGACTTCAGATCAGCGGATAGCAGACCGGCAGGGCTGCAGTCAGTGCAGCATGTGTGGGAAACGGCACGAGGGAGTTTGTCGTTCCATGGGTTCAGGCTGCTACAAGTGTGGCAGTGATGGTCACGTCAGCAGGGACTGCCCACAGGGGGCAAGCCCATTATGTTTTCACTACAATCAGGTGGGTGGCCGACTGTCCGACGGTGAGGGTAGGAGCAGGGAGTGCGTCTGCCCCGACAACTTCGAGCATTGCGGATGGGTGAGAGGGTAGGGCTTTGCAGTGACAGATGAGGGAGATTTGGATCACAACAGGGAATGTTGCAGGTATGTATCTATGGCTTTTTGGATTCCATGTGTATTAGGGTTGTTCCTACCCCGAACTCTGGTGATAGTATGTGTGAGTTGTCTCTCTGCTTGTATTCAGATTATACTTTTAGAATTGTCTTATGCCATTTGCATACCAGGAACTATTAGTAGCTAGTGCAGGGTCATCTCTCACTTCGGGTTCGAAATGTCCAGTATTATCTCGATTATGACCAAAAGCGGTTTAGGAGTGTTGCGTGGAGGACGATGGGCAGGGTACAGGGAGTAGCCCTCCACCATTACCAGGGTTTGGTGGCTCTGGTCTTGGTACATGGGATAGCTTTAGGAAGCATCAAGGGAAGTGGTCTATCACTGACGGAGTTGCTCTGAGCATTAGTTATTCGGACCTTAAGGGCATTAGTTGGAGCCTAGAGAATTATCAGTATCGGGATGCAGGAGGTGTTCATCTAGTATTCGGTAATCATACAGTATTTGGAATGGGCTAGTGGTGGATCGCTAGCGACATCAAGGCGATGGTAGTTATCATGCCTATTGTGCAAGGGATGAAGGAATGGAAATCCTTGGGTTTTTCACCTGCAGTAAAGACTTAGCCGAAGCTAAGTGGAGGAGAAACAATCATGTTATGGGAGCAGCAGCTTTTTTGGAACCGAGATAAGTTTTGCTCTCTGATCGGGAAGGAAGACAGCCCAGGTGGTTGTGTGAATTGAGGAAAGTGTGAACTGGAAGTTCGGAAAACCTACCAATTGTGAGATCGCATTCTCGGGTTGCCCGATAACCGATTACAGAAGAATCGGCTAGGAGTTTCAGATAGGACATGCGTACAGATCGGTGGTACTAGGTTGTGCTGATATGCTCGACTATGGGTTAGTTGTAGCATCCACTGGCAGCCAGTCGGGGTGGAAAGGTGTTGTCAGACTACCGGATGGCCATAGCATTCACCAGTGGTCAGATAGTAAGAGGAGTGTGGTAAGACTACGGTGTGGCCCATAGCATTAGTTTAGTAAGCCTGCGGTGTGGCCCGTAGCATTAGTTTAGTAAGACTGCGGTGTGGCCCGTAGCACTATTTTAGTAAGACTGCGGTGTGACCCGTAGCACTGGTATAGTAAGACTGCGGGGTGGCCCGTAGCTTTAGATAGCTGGCAGCGCTGAAGTGTTGCAAGACTATGTGGGTGGCCTGTAGCATTCGCTAGTTGGCAGAGCGAGTATAGTGAGACTACGGGGTGGCCCATAGCATTCCTCGGTCCCTATTCGCTGGTGCGAATATATCAGGTGTGTGATTCATTAGTCGGGTTTCTCAGATAGTTAAGTTCAGGGCGGGGCAGCCGCCCGGATGTTAGTGGGCCACATTATGTTTGGGTCCGGGAGACGGTAGGTCATTGAAGACCAGAAGTGGTGTAAGACTATGGGTAGCCATAGCTTTCATTGGTAGCTTGGTTCGCGGAGAGTGGGCGAGGGGACCGTATCTCCGAGGTAGCATGGGGGAAACCGGTATTCCGGGTAATGGTAGATCAGTAGGGACCAGGGCGGTCTCGGTTCATCCGGTAGGCAGATGGGAGTCAATAGGAATTCAGTGAAAAGTCGTGAGTTGATCGGATGATGCTAAGCTGCCCATCGCGGGATCGAATGATCACAGAGTAAAGGATTTAGCTCGGGGAAGCCGTTCTTGTCTGAGCCTTAAACATAGAAAAGAGGGATCTGCTACCCGAAGGATTGTCTGAACTCTCTTGATTGGGTGGAGTTTTCAGTATTGGAGCATTGTATGGGGGTTATTCCGTGAGTATTGGTATGATGGCCGACATTGGGAGTGCCCAGAATTGTGGTTTCAGCAGAGGATCGGTCCTCGAAGGTTGTTGCTTGTGGAAAGTACCTTAGAAAGGCCAATGTCAGTGTAAAGTAAAAGGGTAAACCCCTTGCGAATCAAGGGTAAGTGTAACAGGAGTATCGGTATGATTACCGGTTGGATAAAAGTGTTGCACTCTAAGGTAGTAATGAACGAGTTATTCTGAAGATGACATCTTCAAGGTCTGGATTGGGTGGGCAGAGTGTGTACCTAGTGGTAAAGTGGCGACCGGATGGTAAGGTAATTGGCCATGGCAGACTTCAAGGACGAAGTCTAGTTTAAGTGGGGGAGTGTTGTAACACCCAGATACAGAAAGACCAAGAAAATAAATGAAAGGCTCTAAGTTGTTAGTCAACTCGTCGAGTCCAGGGAGGAACTTGACGAGTCGGAGTGGGATCCGGGGGATCGATTTAGTAACCGACTCGGCGAGTCGGCAAAGAGGACTCGACGAGTCCGGTCTGAAGAGGGAAACCCTAAATCCGGGACTTTGTGCACTATTTAAGCGTCTTATTCTCTCCATTAGGGTTCCTTATAGCCTCTCTTATCCAGAATACGAAACCCTCAGCCTCCATTGTTGCATATTCAAGTCTCTTGCCATTTTTGGGTGATTTGAAGGAAGAAGGAAGCAAGGAATCATTGGGGCTTCAAGGATTGTCTCTAAATCCAGAGTTTGGGTCACCTTTCAGAGTTATTGAATGTATTAAGTCGTTACTTTGACCCTTCTTCATCTAGATCTACCTTGGTTATGAGTTTTGGGGCTTTTATGCCATGTTTAAGAACCAATTCAAGTTAGAAGCCCAGATCTGAAGTTGCTACTGCAGATCTAAGCATATCTTGGCATAGAGAAGCATAAAGTAATTGCCTTTGGGTTGATTGTAGAGCCTCCTTGTCTTAAACCCTAGATTATAGTGTTTTGAGCCTAGATCTCCTTAGCTACACGTAAAGTTTGCCACTTTACATGAGGAATAGGCTTTAGAAGAGTGGATCTGCAGTTTGGAGTCCATGCATGACTCAGAAGCCTCTAAATATATGAAGGACTGAATAGACTCGACGAGTCCTTCGAGTGGACTCGGCGAGTAAGATGAAGATGGAGATGAAATCACCAAGTTGGATGAACAACTCGGCAAGTCTGTTGAAGATTGCCTTGGACTCGGCGAGTCAATTCGCGAAACCCCAAACCCTTCGAGTTAAGACTCGGATCAGTGAGTTGAGTGGGGACTCAGTGAGTTGGACAGGACAGGACTCGGAAATTGGTAGACTCGGCGAGTCAGGGGCTGACTCGACGAGTCGAGTCGCGAATGAAAGGATTCTAAGCGTATGAACTCGACAAGTCAGTAGGCAGACTCGGCGAGTAGGGTTGACCTGGAAGGTTGACTTTGACCAGGACTTTGACTTTGACCAGAATGGACTTAGTTGACTTTCGGAGGATAGTTAGACTAAGTGCTATATTGATATTGGTAGCTCGAGGAGCTAGTGGAGCAGCAGTTCAGAGAGAATTGTCAGACAGCGACCAGAGGGATTACCAACAAGTTCAACAGTACCAAGTGAGTCTCCTCACTGTTAGTATGGGTCTAAGGCACCAATGTCGGCCCATTTAGTTTATGTATGATAGGAAGACCCGGGGGTTAGCCCTAGGCATTATGCATGAAAGACCAGGAGGCGGCTCCTGGCACACGGTATGTTATTATGTGTGGTAGGAAGACCCGGGGGTTAGCCCTAGGCAATATGTATGAAGGACCAGGAGGTGGCTCCTAGCACACTGTAGGCTATTATACCTGAAAGACCAGGAGGTGGCTCCTGGCACACTATCTGTTGATTAGCCTAATAGAGTAGTATGTATAGTTGTCTTTGTGATACTTGCATGAAAGACCCGGGGGTGGCCCTTGGCACTTGTCTGTAAGACCCAGGGAGTGGCCCCAGGCTTGACTAAGAAGACCACGTGCGGCCTGTGGCATAATGGCAAGACTATGTTTGGCACATAGCACCTTAGCAAGACTATTTTTGGCATATGGCACCTTACTTGATTATGGATATGTTATATCTATGGCTCTTGGCTATGTATGGCATGTATGGATCAGTTGGGTTGTATGGTATGTGGTATCTGGGGAACTCACTAAGCTTCGTGCTTACGGTTTTCAGTTTTGGTTTCAGGTACTCCGTGTTGAAAGGAAGGGATCCGGCTTGATCGCAGCGCATCACACTATGTTTTCCGCACATGAGATCTTTGGGATTACACTCTGATATGGTTTTATGATAATATGTTTTGATTACTGACACTTTGGTTTGACACGAGATATTACTATGAATGTTTTTACACTGATGGTCTTATGTAATAACTTATTTTAAAATGAAATTTTTGGGCTTGAAAATTGGGATGTTACATGATCGACAGGGACACATATGTTGCAGACAGCTGTGGGGGTGAAGGGAACCTGAGTAACCTTGAGCAAGCTCCAGTAAACATCATTGCTTCATCCGACAGAGGGGAGTTGTACAACATCCCCCCTCTTGCAAACGATGCACTTGTAATAACTTATTTTAAAATGAAATTTTTGGGCTTGAAAATTGGGATGTTACATGATCGACAGGGACACATATGTTGCAGACAGCTGTGGGGGTGAAGGGAACCTGAGTAACCTTGAGCAAGCTCCAGTAAACATCATTGCTTCATCCGACAGAGGGGAGTTGTACAACATCCCCCCTCTTGCAAACGATGCACTTGAGATCATATCCTTAAAGAGATCCTGCAATAAAAAAAACTTATGACCAGGATAGCTAGCATAATTAGATAAAAGCTCACCTGGCTTTCCGATATAGGATCGGAAGAAAAGAAGGATTGCTTCAAACGAGGAAATCCTCCGGAGTACGTGAAATCGAGTTCTGCCTTCGCTTTGCCCTGAAATTTTTTTGGTAGGAGCCACAAATATAAAGAAAATAACCTTTTGAATGTTTCGAAGCACTTCACACTCATTTATACATGAAAAACAAGGGTTTAAGCCTTAAATGAGTTTTTGAGCATAATGGAGTAGTTGAAAAAAATATTTACCATTTTAGTGTCCTTTCAAAAATATTTACCAAACTGATTTTTTTCTCATTTTCTTTACTTTTTAGTTTTCTTTTCAGTTTTTTTTTTTTTTTTTTTAATTTTAAATATCTTTTTTTCTTTTTTATTCCACCTTTTTATTGTTTATATCTATATATATATATATATATATATATATATATATATATATATATATATATATATATATATATATATATATATATATATTAAATGACAGCTTTTATTTTAGTTTTTTTTCTTTTACTTTTTTACTGTTTTCTTTAAATTACATTTTTTTTAATCTTTTTTTTCTGTTTTTTTTAATATATGTTTTTCTTATACAACCTTTTTATCATCAAATTTTCGCCATAAAAAATTAAAAATACAATATCTTTTAAGGTGCAAAAACTCCAACATTCACATATAATATTTTTAAGGTAAAAAAAAACAAACAAAATCTCAACATAGTTTATTACAAAAAAAAAAAACACCACAAAATAAACTCCAACATTGTTTATTACAAAAAGAAAAAACATCACAATTAGCTTGAATTTGAATCGGTTACAAATCTTTACCTGTAAAAAAAAAAAAATGAAATAACCACAACAAATACCATAAAAATATTTTTTTAAACTACCTTAGCATAGACGGACATCGTTTTCGGTATGTATATTAAATAAAGAAGAAATGTCAATCTTTGTGGAATTTGTAGGCAACCGGGACATAATCTAAAATAATGTCCGTCTATGCCAAGATACTTTAAAAAAATATTTTTATAGTATTTGTTTTGGTTATTTTCTCTTTTTTTTACTGGTAAAGATTTGTTACCGGTTCAAATTCAAGCTAATTGTGATGTTTTTTTTCTTTTGTAATAAACAATATTGGAGTTTATTTTGTGGTGTTTTTTTAACAAACAATGTTGAGGTTTTGTTTGTTTTTTTACGTTACAAATATTATATGTGAATGTTGGAGTTTTTGCGCCTTAAAATATATTGTATTTTTAATTTTTGATGGCAAAATTTTGATGGTAAAAAGTTGTATAAGAAAAACAAATATTTAAAAAAAAGGAAAAAAAAAGATTAAAAAAAACTGTTATTAAAAAAAACAATAAAAAATGTTAGAAAGCTAAAACAAAAGCTGTCATTTAGAAAAAAAAAATATATAAAAAAAACAATAAAAAGGTGAATAAAAGAGAAAAAAATAAGATATTTAAAATAAAATAAAAAAAAACTGAAAAAGAAAACTAAAAAGTAAAGATAATGAGAAAAATACCATTTTGCTAAATATTTTTGAAAGGACACTAAAATGGTAAATATTTTTTTCAACTTCCCCATTATTGTTAAAAACTCAGCCTTAAATATCAGTAGTTTTGAAGGGATCGAAGCACTTCCCACAAATTTATAAATGATAAAGAAGATAAGAAGAAGCAATCTAATTACCTAGGGTCTAGACGATACACATTGGAACTATATAAACAAAATAGATCTATATCGTTCTGTTTTCCATATTTTCAAAGCATTTTTGTAAATGATAATAGACATTAAAGAATAAGATCAGTAATTTTGAAAAGATCGATAAATGATAAGAAAAGGCAATCAAATTCCCCTAGGGTCTATGACCATTAAAGAAAATAGCTCAATATCATTACTATAAGTCTACGATGATAAAAATAAACAGCATTGGAATTATACAAACAAAAGAGCTCGATATCATTACTACAGGCTCTCTGTTTTCCACATTTTTATATTCCTATGTATTGAATACTTACTGTGAACTAAATACTTACCATTAACACACGGAATTTGTTCTTTGTTTCCCCCATTTTCCTGGTGTTGTTCTTCACTGCAAGTCGAGCAAAGTTACCGCCGGTAAAGAAGATGAAATTCATGTCAGCTGCTCTGAATGCTATCGCTAGGCTTTCTTTAAACAATTCAAATGATGTAAAATCACCTTGCACCGGGCTGTTTGTCTTATATTAATTTGTTACAAGAGTGGTGGTGATCTTGGGGGTGCGTCCATTACTGCTGTGTCAAAGAGTGTAATAATACAGTACGAACGACCTCATATGTATAAAAAAATTGTTTTAACGATTTCCTTTTTTCATAGAAATAAAAGTTTCTTACAACCCAGCATAAAATTAAGTAAAATCTATATTTCTATGACTTCTTGTTAATATCTAATATTAATATCTAATTTGACTAATCTTGAAAAAAAAAATACATGACGAAACATTTGAAGAGTTTTTATATTTGGTTTTTCAAAAACTGAGAACTTCTCAACCCCATACCGACAATATTAAAATCTACAATACGCATAATCTCTGTACAATATTTTTAAATCTTTTTTATATTTAATCTTGAAAAAAAATACAAAAACCATCAAAATTGGGATTTCGTCGACCCCTTGGTAAAAATATATTTCTCATAATTTCTTCTTTAGTCTTCGGAGAAGCAATAAGAACAAAATCAAACTAATTGAATTCTGTGATACCGATAATGAAATAGATTAAATTATAAATTACCAACAATAAATTTTTTAAAATATAAAAAACACATTATAGAATTAAATGATTTTAAACTAGCCATAAAAAAAGTAATACACCACAAAATTCCATATAAATAGTTATACTATCAAATAACCAAAATAAAAGTAATTGAATAGAACAATACCCATTATAAGTTATAGAAACCTATAATCCGATAAATTATTTCATTATTTCTCCGCGTATGTTGTTTCTGTTTAATCTATAACCCAATAAAATAATAATAATAATAATAATAATAATAATAATAATAAATAATAATAATAATAATAATAATAATAATAATAAACAATCATACCCATTTAAAGATTATTTCAAATACACAATATCATTATTCCATTGCACTTTTTTCTCAAGAAAATGAGAAAATAAATTATAAAGAAATGAGAAAATAAAAACTCATATGAAACTTCATTTTCAATTTGAGTATCACCCGGTAAACTAATCTTTAGGGTAACCAAATCTAAACCGTCTTTCATAAAAGTGTGGTTTCGTAGGATAAAACTAGATTTCAGTACCTCCATCGGAGAAGATGATCACCAAGACAATCTTCAGTACGAGCTCAATCTCCCCATAAACCAAGCAAGAAATCTACCTCAGATTAATCGAATAATTTCTCGAAAAACTAAAACCATCTTGAGTAAAACACTCCATTGGACGTCTAAGCGAATGATTGTAACGCCCCAAAAATACCGGCTAAAAATTTCATTTTTAAAACGTAAAAAAACATCATTACAAATCGTTCATAATAATACTCCGTGTCTGAAAACCGGTAATATCATAATAATATTTCAGAGTACATCCCAGAAAATCCATAGTACGGAAAAACAAGAGTGTGTGTGACATGCTGCTACCGCGCCGGCTCCTTTCCCTTAGCTGAAGAGGTACCTGAAACCAAAACTGAAAACTGTAAGCACGAAGCTTAGTGAGTTCCCCCACTATACCACATACCATATAATCACATAACATACATATATTATCAGACATATCTGGGTGCCCGACCTACCCCTTCGGTCCTCTCGACTGGACGTTGCCTAGCATACCTGGGCGCTGGCCTCCCCTTCGGTCCTCTCGACCGGATACTGCCTAACATATCTGGGTGCTGGCCTCCCCTTCGGTCCTCTCGACCGGATACTGCCTAGCATATCTGGGTGCTGGCCTCCCCTTCGGTCCTCTCGACCGGATACTGGGGAACTATTTCTCCCATCTACTACTACCACATAACATGTATCACAGTATCATAATCTATCTAGCATGGCTGGGTATGACTACCCCTTCGGCCCTACCGACCGGATATCTTGGGGACTATCTCCCCCTACAGTCACTAGCACATAGCATCATATCATACTAGCACATAACATAACACAGGTAGTAGTAATCCCTAGATGAATATCACACAGACAATCATCTACATACAACTCCTATTGGTGGGCCGGCATTGTGGCCGTAGACCCACCGCTACTGGAAGGTAACTCACCTCGATGTAGCTGTTGATCTGTGTGGGGATTAACTGTCTGCTACTGCTCCGGAAATCCTCCGGCTATAATTCCCACAAAACACTCAATCAACCACTGCTAACTGTCCCTTAGGGTAAAATGACCATTTTACCCCTGACCAAGTCATAAGCCACGGTCATAGTCAACTTTCAGTTGACTCGACTAGCCGAGTTGGCTCTCCAACTCGCCGAGTCTCTATCCAATCGATTGTTCTGTATCCCGTCTCTACTTGTTGAGTTAGGCATTGACTCGACGAGTTCTCCTTCTAAACTGATGTCCAAGTCCTTCATCCTACTCGCCGAGTTGTATGAACAACTCGTCGAGTCTGTTCTTGATCTAAGAAGGTTGCCTTGAGGTATAGGGCTCTGAGGGTGAATGGGGGCGAGATTGGGGCGGAATGAGAGTTTAAATAGGGTGCAAACCCCTGAAACTTAGGGCTTCATCCAACAACGGTGACTTGCCGAGTCCAGAATACGGACTCGCCGAGTCGCCAACTTAAAACGTGTCCCGGGTCCCGACTCTACTCGGCGAGTCGGGCCTACAACTCACCGAGTACAAGGCTAAAAAATGCAAACACTTATACAAATTTCCACATACCAGGAATCAGGTGCTACAACGATTCTCCGTGGCTTCTTGTAATCTTGATCCACAAAAGGACATGTACAAACTTCCTTCTTGGTGTCTCATAGTGTATGTGTAGTATGTGTGATTACGTGTTAATTGTTATGTTATACTAAACGAATATTTGCAAGTTGCGAAAAAAATAATAATATAATTATTAAGATTGATACATATATGTTATTCAAGCTATTTTATAATCGTTATTAATTCCAAGTTAATAATTCTTATAGTAATTTGTTATAAAATATTTTAATATTTTAAATATAACATATTAAAATCATATCATCTCAATAACTGTTACATATGGGTATACATGGAAATAATATATATATATATATATATATATATATATATATATATATATATATATATATATATATATATATATATATATATATATATAGGGTTATGTTATTTTGTTTTTGCTAAGGGCGTGTTTGACACGGACCTTTTAGAAGCGTTTGGGAGCTTCTAGCTTTTAGCTTTTGACAAAATGCTCTAGTTTAAACAAAAAGTTTCGTTTGGCAATACGACCGTTTAGCTTTTAATTTAAACAAAACGCTCCAAATCTAAAAGCTACTTCATGTAGCATTTAACAAAACGCTACTGAACTTTTGAAATCAATTTCCATAATTACCCTTAAAAATATATTTATATATTTATTTATTTTTAATCAGTTGTCCTTTTATGTTATTTTATATATTTCAAAAGCTTCTAGCTACTTTTGCCAAACACTCATATAATAAATAAAAGCTACAGTTTCCCGCTACCAGCTACCTGCTCACGCTACCTGCTACACGCTAAACGCTTCCAGCTAACGGCTACTTTTGCCAAACATGCCCTAAGTATTGTGTGCATGTGTAAATGATTCTAGGCAAATCAATTGTGTTAAATTAAGAAAGTGATTTTCTTTTAAAAGTAAATAGAAAAAAATACAAATTAATTGTATTTCATTAATTGACCGGATATGGAAGGGCAGTATGGTACATTACCTTCATTATTTTAATAGGAAATAATTGTTTATTATCGAAGTGATCCTTCTTCGATAATCGCAAATATCTCGCATACTATCAAAATTAAAAACCCATTACTTTCGGAGATCGAAAAGGATTCTGATTTTGTGTGTTCAATCTTCAAAATCGGAAGAGTCTGTGAAGATTTTTAATATAAATAGCGACATTAAACCCTAGAAGACGGAGAAGGCCTTGGGGGGATGTCTGTTAAACTTATTCTACAAGAATGAGGAGTACACGATCAACTTCATTCAAGTCGAAGTTCAAGAACACAACAGAGACGGCGTTGAATCTTGAAGATGACGATGATGATTTTTGTTCGAAATCTGAAGGTAAAGATTTTTTTATTTTGTCGGATGTTTATTGAGTTCAAATATGTTTTCTACTCTAATAAGTGTATTTAGACTGATTTATGCATGTATGATTTGTGATTTCAAAAAAAAAAGGTGTGATTTTTGTGTAATTCCTTAAGAAAAATAACTAGTTATGGATGTTGTTCTGCTAGAACGAGTTAAGTAGCATGGTATAATGATTTAATATTATGTTGGAATTAATGAATTAATTAAAACATTAACAGTTCTTAGAGAATGATAGACTTTACTTGTAAAATGTTTTGTTAGAGTAGAACTATGTATATGATTGTGAGTATATC
The DNA here is from genome assembly GCF_051521515.1 of Lactuca serriola. NCBI lineage: Eukaryota > Viridiplantae > Streptophyta > Magnoliopsida > Asterales > Asteraceae > Lactuca > Lactuca serriola. Next base: position 13,674,616 of record NC_136412.1, on the reverse strand, counting down.
CATGGATAGTTGATTATGTTTCAAGAGTCTCAAATTTATATGTATGATATTATGGTAGAAGTCGACTTTGTAGGTAGGATAATCTGCATATGATTAATGAATTAAATTAGGACATTATAAATTCTTAGATAATGATGGACTTTACATGTAAAATATTATGTTAGAATGGAACTATGTATGTGATTGTGAGTATATCCATGGATAGTGAATTATGTCTCAAGAATCTAAAATTAATATATATGATTAATGAATTAAATTGAAACATTAACAATTCTTATAGAATGATGAACTTTACATTTAAAATATTTTATTAGAATGGCACTAAGTATGTGATTGTGAGTATATTCATGGATAGTGGATTATGTCTCAAGAGTCTCAAGTTGATATGTATGATATTCTGGTAGAATTCGACTTTGTAAATAGGAATTTAGGGGTGTAAACGAGCCGAGCCAGAGCCTAACCAAGCTTGAGCTCGACTCGGTTAAAAATTTCAATGCTCGAGCTTGAGCTCGGCTCGTTTCGAGCTTAATTTTCAAAGACCGAGATCGACTCGTTAGGATTTAACCGGCTCAAGCTCGGCTCGGGATCGACTCATTTAGCACACGAGCCTAAACGAGCCTAAGCTCGGCTCGAGCTCGGCTTTCTAATTGGTGCAAGCAAGCTCGTTTAAGCTTCTTGAGCTCATTGAAAAGCTCGTTTATTATACATTCTAGCAAAAAAAAAATACTAAATAAACTTATAGATTTAACCAAGCACACAGTACAAAATAAGTAAAATAACTCCATATTACAAAAAAATACTTAAACTTCAAATTAATAACTACTAAGTGACTAGATACTGGAAAATAAGACTTAAAGAACAAGATCAAGTCTTTCAAAAACATAATTCTTCCTTGATGCAACTCATGTAACTTCACTCCACATTAAGACATCTGTAAAGTGCAAAAAATTCATTTCAACTCCACATTTTCAGAATTTATTGAAAAAGAAGATAACATGTTTAGAGAAAATAATCCCAACCTTTATACAAAAAGCATCATGTGCCACAATCCACAGTTTCTACAATCTTCTCCCCTTGCCCTTAGTAAAGAAGCCTAAATTCCAGGTTAAAACTCAGAAAATTCCAAATCTTTGCAACAAAAAAAAGTTCAAACTAATAGTAAAGAAAGTCAAATTATACCGTCAATTAGTTTGTTGTAGCAACAGGTAGTAAAACCTCAGTAGGAGATTCCTCCTTCTGTAAAAAACAGAGAGAGAGAGAGAGTGTGTGTGTGTGATAACTAAAGATTAATATTTTATAATAATAAAATAGCAATTATTATTTGCTTTAGGTTTTTGAAATACACTTTCAACTTTTTCTTGACTCCATGTAGATGCCTAATCCAATCTCCTCCACAACTCAACATTTGTACTGTATCCGGTGCCAATGAAGCTCGATAGGGATCAATAACTCTACCCCCAACACTAAAAGTTGCTTCAGAAGCAACAGTAGGAATTGGAATTGCAAGTACATCTCTAGCCATCATGGACAAAACACGATACTTTAACTTGTGCATATTCCACCACTGCAATGCATTAAATTGGAATTGCAAGTACATCTCTAGCCATCATTCTCGGACAACACACCTTTATCCAAAGTTTGATTCACTTTGAACACTTCGATAAGATATAAATTAGCAGTCGGGTAGTCACTGTCTGAGATGATGTTTGTACACACCTTAAAAACTTTCAAAAGGTCACATACACTTTCCACATTTTCCTAATCTTCCTTGCTTAGCAAATGACTGAAATGAGGTTCATACTCTGCATATCTGAAAAAGCACAAAGTATTAATGAATATGGACAAGTATTTAGAAGAAAATATTAAAAATTATAATCACGTAATGTATACCCTGGAAAAGCAATCTTAAATTTTAAGGCAAAAGACAGCATATCATAGGTTGAATTCCATCGTGTTGGCACATCAAGAAATAATTTTTGATCACGTATTTGTAGCTGATGCGCAACATTTGAAAATGTTTTACGTCTACCCTCTGAATGATTAATATACTTTATACCCTCACGAACGTCTTCGATAATACACTCATTTTTTGTAAGACCATCTTTCACAAGAAGATTCAATATGTGTGCACAACACCTTATATGAAACAATTTACCACCACAAGAAAGTTTTCTTACCCTCGAAAAAATTTCTTTCAATCTTTTTACTGCTCTGTCATTATAAGTTGCATTGTCTGCTGATATGGTGAATATTTTATCTTCAATTTCCCACTCTTTCAAACATTTGTAAATACATTCAGCAATATCATAACCGGTACGAGGAGGAGGAACATGCATAAAACTCAATACGCGTTTCTGTAATCTGTAAGAAAAGGTTGAGATACAAAATTAAAAATGAGAGATTAAAAATGAAAAAGTAAATATTAAATTTGATAAAGTCGTTAAACCTCCAATTCTGATCAATGAAGTGTCCAGTAGTAACCATATACTCAATTTTTTGATGCGAGGACTTCCAACAATCAGTTGTTAAACATATTTTCGAGGCAACTTTTGTAAGGGCTTTCAACTTCTTCTTCTCGTGCTCGTATACCTTAAAACAATCTGATGTAGCTGTAACTCTGCATACTTTTTCAAACAATGGATTGGCAGTCTTCATCATCTTCACATACATGTCATCTTCCACGGTTTTAAAAGGTTGCTCAGTACACAGTAACCAATTAGCTATGGCTTCCCTCATCTTGTTAGCATCATATATTGCATTTGGACCGATTAATATTTGAGGCTTACCAAATTCTGAATCCACATTAGCGTCACTTGGCGGAAAATTTAACAATTTTTGGTTTTTTTCGTGTTCTTTATGAGGTAAGCAGCTTCTTAGGTGTCTAGCCATTGTGGATGTAGGACCTGATACAACTTAATTAATTAACAAAACCATAAGGGTGTAATTTGAACTTTTCAAAGTACTAGGGTTTTAGAATTTAATTTCAAAATTAAACTATTAATCAAATTTTAAATTCCAAAACTTGAGGGCAAGTTTTGAACTTTTCAAAACATCAGGGTTTAGAATTTAAATATTTCAAAATTAACTTTTAATAAAAAATTTAAACTCCAAAACTTGAGGGCAAGTTTTTGAAACTTTTCAAAACATTAGGGTTTAGAATTTAAATATTTCAAAATTAACTTTTAGTCAAAAATTTAAATTCCAAAACTTGAAGGCAAGTTTTGAAACTTTTCAAAACATTATCAGGAATATTCTAGATCACAAATTCAAATAATGCAATTTACAATTAATTTTTGATTATCTAATTTTGTCCTAATCCAATTTCTTGCTAGATAATTAATCAAATAACTCAAATAATTAAACATTATCTTATCAGGCAACAAATATTTGATTAATTGGTAATTATCTTCTATTTTGGTAAGGATATTCACCCAAAATCAATAAAAATCGGATTTCATTAATTAAAAATGTTTTTGGTAATTATCCTAAGCCAAAACAGCAAGAAAATCGCGGAAATCAGCTGGCAGACTCGCTGAATCGTCGAGTCAGCACTGGACTCGTTGAGTACCCAGTGGACTCGGCGAGTTCAGTCATGGACTCGGCGAGTCCAACCCCAAAAGTCAAAAAATTTCGTTTTTCAGTCAATATTCGATCAAATATGCATCAAATTCATCAACAAACAGCCCTAGTCTGTGATACCACTGATGGATTTTGAGCAATACATCATTCTTATGGTGTACATGCAAACCCTAATGCTTTGGATCTAGTTTGTCTAATGAACATGTAATTGAATATCCAAAGCTATAAACCCTAGATCTATTATGTTATAAACTGAATTAGGGTTTAGAGAATACCTTTGATTGTTATGTAGCAATAACAATCTATTCCTTGGCTTCAGAAAGCTTAGTGCCTCAAGTGTTGCACCTCAAATGGAGTCACAAACACCAAGAGCAACAAAGATGAAGAAGAGAAGACGAGAGGCACCCAAAAACATCTAGAAACCCTAAGGAATCAGTTAGCCCTATTTTTGGGGCCTTAGGGGTCCTTTATATACTTGTGTGGGCTGCTAGGGTTTCAGTCTAAACCCTAATGGACAGCATAAACTCTAAGCAGCCCATGGAACCTTCTGGAATAAGGCCATGGGCGAAAATATGATGGGCTGCCATCATAATTTAATTCACCCCTTGTTCCTTTAGCAATCCTTAGCCCAACAACTCAATTATCCAATAAGTGCAGTCCAGTCCCCTATATTTAATTAATGTCATTTAGCCACAAAATATATTCTTAATTAATTATTGACTAATATTAATTAAACAACATGATTTCTCATTTAATATATTATTCTCATAATATATTAATAAATTATAATTAATCCTCTCTCTCTATAATTCATCATACAAGTTGCTATGGTGAAGGCAACCCAAAAGGACCATGCTCATAATCAGGTCAAGTACATCCCAGAATAGTTATGGACTTAGACACTAATCCAACACTTCCATCCATCCATTCATAAGTCTTTAGCCTTTAGAAGTTGTCACGAGACTAGGGTTTGCTCTTGAGGCATTGTAAGCCATGCAAATGCATAAAATTTGGAACTTTATCATTAAGGAAATTTATTAGGACCAGATCTAAGAGTTAGTCGTGGTGTCTTTCTGTATTAAGCACTTAATGGAAGGATTGAGCATTAACGCTCTACGCATTACGTAAATAAGGCTATGCAGCGCGTAGCCTCCTTTCTTTTCGTTTTTATCACCTTATGCTCTATGCAGGGAGTAGAGCAACTCATACTCATGACGTATGTCAATAGAAAGTTAGGTCTTTTAGGGTATTTTGAGTAGTGGATTAAGACTTGATCCTTGTTTGATGTATAGATGACCTGTAGAGTTGGTATTTGGAGCAGTGATCAGTTCAGCTATCTGTTGGGCTTAGAGGTGAGTTTTCCTCACTGTACTCATGGGTCGAAGACACCAATTTCGGCACACTAGATTGTGTTATGTATCCTTGTGTATAGGATGTTGCTATGTTATAGAGATCTATTAGCTTGGTAGATCTGTAAGATTTTCTGTGCCAGTTGGTTATTTGTTTATGTGTATATGTCGACATATTGTGGTATGTTGAAGGCCAAGATACTCGGGCGGTCTAGTTGATATTGTAGGCAAAAAGGGGCGATCCAGAAATACTGTAGGCCCAAGGGAGCGGTCCAACTTATTATGTAGGCTCGGGAGCGGTCCGGTTTTTAGCTGAAGGCTCGAAGACAGTCTGGCCTTGTGTTGTAGGCCTTGTTTGTGTGCATTGTATGTATTTTGCTTCGTGGGGTATTTTGGGGGAATTAATAAATTTTGGCTTACAGTTGTTGATTTCATGGTTTCAGATACATCGGATGACCGGGGCAAGGCGAATGTTGTTGGGTTTTGAGCAATCTAACACTTCCTAAGTGTGCATGCAACCTTAATAAACCTTGGATCTATGTTTTCTTCTAAAATACATGCAAATAATAACTTCCAAGGTTTCATCCTAACTAGCATAGCATAATTATTATGAATCATAAAAGTACTAGTAGAAATACATACCTTTTGATGATGGTTGATTGTTTGGAGTTTGAGAGCCAAGCACCAATAGTGTGAATGCCTCAAATGGAATCACAAATCACCACAAACACTTGGAAAACTTTGAGAGAGTGTATACACACATAGAAAATCGGCCACACACACAAAACCACACTAGTGGCTATTTCATGCAACATAAGCATGCTTATATAGTGTACATGATTAGGGTGAAACCCTAATAACCCATGAACTTTCCTTTTCCAAGGATCCATGGGTTAAAATCTCCATGGATAATCCATGGACTTCCATACAAGCCTATCCCATTAACAAATGAGTGTTAGCCCACACTATATAAAACCAATATCCCACAATCTAATTAGTCTTCCTTTTAATCTCTAAATTAATTCATAATTAATTTAAGACTAAGACTAATTAAATAGCATGACTTCATATTAATATATTATAACTTATAATATATTAATAAACATATGTGTATAACTCTCATAAAATTATCCATAAATAGTTTGGGTGAAGTGCAACCTAAATGGACCATGCCGGGTTGGGTCAAGTATATACCAAATAAGTTATGGATTTAGACACATTATCCAACAGACTCCCACTTGGATAAGTCTAATAACTATATTTGCGTATGTTACTTCAGGAACCAACCAGCAATCGTAGCTCTCAAAAACTCTGTTGAACTATGAAGCGCCATTTTAGATAAGTGATCATATAATCCTCTGTTCTGATGATATCAGCCGGAGAAATACATGGAACAACGTCGTACTTATTGTCCAACAGTTTGTTTCCCGATTTTCGATTTGTTTGACAAAGAACTTAATCGAACACATCAATTTAGTTCTGACCGGCCGGTACATAGGTCACAACAAAATCATCGAGGGGCCCAGATATCGCTTCTATTTCTAGAAGGAACAGATAAACTTCGACTCATATGCTTGTTCTACTACTTTTTGAATTGTACACAAAGGCACGTTTTATAACATCAAGTTACTGATGCGTTTACGTGCAATCAATGCACAACCAACTCATAGGTAACAACTCATATCTCTAGGTTTGAAGATTTATATGATATTACCGTCTCACGATCACTCGAGATAAATTCCATGAAGTGATACAAGTGAGCGTGGGTTTATTCCAATACTCATAACTTATGAGCAATCATGAATGTTATAGTAACAATTGCTATGACTAAACCCATTTAGCCATCTACAAACTCGATTCATGACAGTCTTGATTCATATCTACTTCCAACATATGAACGACTGTGGAGCGTTTAAATAACTTAGTCATTCGGAAAGAATAACCTAGCTATTTTGGAAGTCAAAACATGCAAAGTGAAACACAATAATAATTGAATCCAATATGGTCTCAGAACCCTTTTGAATATAAATAGAACCACATTTTATTTATCACCATATTGATTACAAATTATTCATTGTATAATGTTTCAAACAATCAACTTAAGACTTGAATAAAAAACAACAGTCGTCCCATGCTCCTAGCATGTACACTTTGTTTTTCTAAACAATAGTTATGCCATACTCCAAGTATGCACACTATGTTTGTCTATGATCCTTACATTGTGATGTAGATCAATTGAACATGATTCCAATGATACTCATTTCACAATCCCAAATCCTTATTGTAAATGTGAGAATCCACAATTCCTATCATTTACCAAAAAATCTGTTAGATTTTAAACTTTTATGCAATGTTCCTCTTGTAATGATTATTCACAAAGTCACCAAAACCTTGTCACCAGTCATTACAGAGTATTCCAAAGAAGGTCAACTTCTATGGAATGGAAGTCTCATATTCAAAGTACATTGCTTTGAACATCCTTCTTGCATTAAGGTTTTCTAATCTTACATAGATTGAATAACTTCCACCTATGGAGACATTTCCATAGTCCCATTTTGACTATCACTTCCGAACAAGAGTTACTTCTTTTCAGAATATGTCAATATGGTCCTTTTCGACAACTTACATCATACTTCCAACTTTCCCTGAGCAACCAATCTTTGGCGAACCTCAGATTGTCCTCGACAATTGCTTAATCACTTTAGTCATATCCAGTTCTAGACTTTTCCCTTCTCAATGCCTTAAGCATTTGGAAAATTTAGAAAAAATGAATATTATAGCACATGCAATCGATCCTATATCCGAAGCATATGGGACACAATTCATGATGTTTGACATAAAGACATGATACTAGACCAGTCTTTTGCTACAATAATTTTTATTTGCCATATTTTCAAAATTTAACTATGAAGAGGGATGCCGTAATCATAATCGAATTTTGAAAATGCAATATATATAGAATTTCTTCAAGTTGAACCATTCCAACATAAAATTCATATATATATATATATATATATATATATATATATATATATATATATATATTCTTGACTAAAGATGATTAAAATCTCAATCTAAGCTTTTAGAATTGAAATGAAGTATAATTTCCTCTCCCTTAATTATAGCAAAACAACTTGTCAACCCCTGCAACTTCACGAATTGAAACTTTGTTTTCTATAATTAACATTGCTAACTTGCAACACTAAATGTAATAATCATGCTCCCACTAACATGATGATTATCAGCATAACACTTATGCTCCCACTAGCTCTGACATATTTCCAGAAATCTGCTGGACTTTTGAAATTTAGATTCATACACCCTTTCTTAGATAGCTCACATGTGTGTCTTAACAATTTTCAGAACTATGAAAAGGGATACCGTAATCATAGTCTTAATTGTTTAGACCGTTGCCATTTCTCACAAGTCCATGTTAGTGTGCCGGTGAACCCCACGCGCTCCACTAATGACTTTTGAAAATGCAAATAACACAATTGATATCTACGTAAACTCTACTTAGTGAAAGCGTTTCCTCACCATCATTTTCATGAATCGGAGAGAAACCTTATGACACTTAGATTTTATAGTGTATGAGTTCCTATCCATGTGAATTTGTCAAAACCATAATCACAAGATAAGGTTAGTGACAAATTCAGCATTACATGGATTAAACTTGTTCAGTCTTAGTTTCTTGTCACCTTGGTAGCACAAGGCCCACCAATGCTTCCAAGTTGAACTCTGATAACTCACATGCAAATTCAACTTATTTGAAGTAGGTACAGAAATAAGAATTATGTCAACACGATAAGTTGCAAACCTTAAGTCGTGTGCTAGTGATAAATTACAGGTTTTACTCTTGATTAAATCTTGAAACTCTTTCAGGATCTTTAAGGCTCCCACTGTCCCCTTGACATATAAGTTTCCCTAGTCAAGAACCATTCCTTGACAAAACAAATATTCAAGGGACAATGCGGATTCTTATCAAGACTAACACTTCACACAATTGGTCTTAGTTGGTCTTTGTCTCATCCAATACATCACAACTTACCAATCTCAAATGTACAAGAGTAGAAAACATTTTACTCTTACATTTGACTAGTGTTAATAAATCTTCCTTTATGTCACTCAAGGTTACAATCTTGGAGTATGACTCTTAGAATTGTTTTGGAACGAAGTATGACTCATCTTCTTGATTTTAACCAATCCAACAATTCATGACCTCTCTTCTTATCCATAACAATGCACTAAGACGTCCTTAGAGTATGAATTTGTGATATGGTTTCATAATCATTAAGATGATCATGAAATATGATACTAAAGTACTCTCCCATCCTTTCAGATTTGAGAAACTTTTATCTTTCTGCCTAATTTGATTCTTCTCATTTGTTTTGTCATACATTGTAACCTTTCCAATGTTACAGAATTATACTTAACCTCATAAGTATAATCATATTTACTAATCTTTAGTAAATCATGACAAATCAATCTTTGTGGTGGACCTTGACCAGCGCACACCCAGTGTACCTAATTCCTTAGTCCTTCAATTGACTCACATATGCATGTGATCAAAGAATTAGTCTTAATTTTCAAAGATGAAAATTCTCATTCATCATACAATACAACTTGTATGATTCCAAGTTTCTGTCCAATTGAAACTTGGGTGATGAAAAACTTTCTTCATTTGGTAAATTCAGACACTACCATAAATGAAAGAATCAAATCTACTTTCCAACATTGCTATTACTGGAAACATATAAGCAACAATTTTCCACAGATGCCATTGTAAGGATATTTTTTGAAATAAATAAAATTAAAACTCTTTTTTTCTTTTATTTTAAAACTTTTCGGAAAACTTATCCTTACAATCCACATGAAAACCTTGTTGTTATCTATTCATAAGCAATATATTATAACTCTTAAGCAACAGCTCAATATTCTGATTGCCGAACCATGCGATCGAAACCCACCTTTGCAATCAGAATCAACATATACTTACTTTAAGCTTCCTATCTTTTCTTTGATTCTTAAAAACATCAACATGTGACCCATTCACATTATGTAATAAGAATCTCCAAATAGGAACATAATAGAGTTAGACAGTGGACTTTACTCGAAGTAGAGTCAAACCTCTTGACTTGATCAACCTTATGACCTTTCAGGTGAATAGGGCAGTTTCGCAACCAATGCCCCTTCCTTTGGCAACAAAACACATGGACCCTTTGGTAATGGCACATGAGACTATCTCAGAATTTGCCTTTCTCTTTACTATTTGGTCAACCGAGTTGACTATAGCCGATCCCTTTCCATTGGGAAGAGAAATCCTTTTCTAGATATCCAATGCTACCATTGTCAATGTCCATGTAGACTTGGGAAGTTGTTCTTTTAATCAAATTTGCTTTACTGGTGTTCCAAATCATTGCTGATTCCACAACACCAAGCAAATAGATAACATCATTAAGGGTCATGTCATAGTCCGCCTCATAGTAGTCCCAAAGAGACTCACTATGTTACTAAGAAAGTGATTGAACATCCAACTTTCATGGGACTTTGACACCCAACTCTCCTGGCTTGTCAATATGTGACTTTATCTCCAAGATGTGAGCACACACAGACTATGCTTGCCAATAGGGATTGAGTGACTTTAAACTTTTCAAGAACTTGTGGGTGAGGGAGAATAATTGGAGGAAGTGGAGGAAGTGAAGCATGATGTTGAGGGAAACCATCTTCAAGAGATTTGGGAAGATCATAGTTGTCAGTCCCAGACATCTATAATGGGAGAAAATCAAGTTAGTTGATTCAAAGTCCTTAATATAACACCCAATATGAAATATTAAGGCTAGGACCCAACACAATATTTTATAATTTGGAAGAAGGATACCGTAATCCAAACTATAAAATATTTGAAGGTAGGCGAATGACGATTCACCAATTTCCACCATGAGAAACGAAATAATTTATTAGGTTTTAATTGGATTCGAAATTCCTAGATCTTTTGAGATTCATTGAACTTTTCAATGGCATGTTTCAATCTCGAGTGTGCCCTCTCAAATTTTGTGACTGGGATGCCGAGGATCACAAAACAAGGTGTGAATAACCATACCAATTCACTTGGTACCCTTAATATTATCACCTAATCAATGTGCCGGTTAACCACACACCCTCCATTGATCTATGACAAACATTAAGTCACCCTTCGTGATCCTTACTAGTCCAAGTTAGTGTGCCGGTTAACCACACACACTCCACCAACGACTTGGTAAGGTACAAAGTGTGAATTCCATGGGCTAGCACCAAATTCACATTTTTCCTAAAGTAACTAAGATTGGGAATTAAATAAAAAAATATTTAGTTACTTTATAATAATCATTAAACTTTTAATGAGAATTTAAAGTCATTTTCCTACCCGTTCGGCTAACTACCCTCCACTGATCAAGCAAGCGGTGGGTGAGAGTGGACACCCATTAAGTTGCCATTTTATAGGCAACAACCTTATACCCACCTTATAGACCGGCTTCGTGTATGAGGCCTACTAACGGTAAAACGACTTGTTCTTATACATATATATAATAATTAACCATTAATGTTATAAATAGTATAAGTGTTGAATTTTAACCTTTAAAACTCTAGGATGTGGAATTAAAGTTTGTGTGAGGCTTTACAAATTCCAAAACTTGAGGGCAAGTTTTGAACAATTCATAAACTTTTGGATATTCATAACTTATGAGTTTTAATTAAGTGTTTAAAAATTTTAATGAAGAGTCTCTTGGAAATCCATAACTTGAGGACAAGTTATGAAGTCCATAAAAGCATTTATTAGAAAAACTCTTCAAAAGTGTAACTTATGACTTCTTAAAAAACATTTAAAAGAAAAAACTTTTGGAATTCCATAACTTGAGGACAAATTATGAATTCCATTGAAACACATTAAGATCAAGAATTAACTAACAAACAATTTGCAAATAATTCATATGATCTAACAAAACTCATATGAACATGAACATCCACATCAACAATTTCAAGAATCATATGAACACATATAAACTTGAAATTTGATTATAACCTTGAAATTGGTCCACCATCATCATTACCACATCAAAAACAGGTTTTATGAGTCCAAAAAAGTTTAAGGTAATGATTCTAGACCAATTCCAGCACCAAAACTCGAAGATATGCTGTCTGGGGGTCAAACTCGTCGAGTGCATGAACCAACTCGCCGAGTTGGATGAATTTTGTCTTGGACTCGGCGAGTCTGCTGTGCAGACAGCACATAAACTTCGATTTTCAGCAATTTGCATCAAGTATTCAAGAAAACAAGCCAAGGCTCTAATACCACTGTTGGGTTTTGAGCAATCTAACACTTCCTAAGTGTGCATGCAACCTTAATAAACCTTGGATCTATGTTTTCTTCTAAAATACTTGCAAATAATAACTTCCAAGGTTTCATCCTAACTAGCATAGCATAAGGATTATGAATCATAAAAGTACTAGTAGAAATACATACCTTTTGATGATGGTTGATTGTTTGGAGTTTGAGAGCCAAGCACCAATAGTGTGAATGCCTCAAATGGAATCACAAATCACCACAAACACTTGGAAAACTTTGAGAGAGTGTATACACACATAGAAAATCGGCCACACACACAAAACCACACTAGTGGCTATTTCATGCAACATAAGCATGCTTATATAGTGTACATGATTAGGATGAAACCCTAATAACCCATGACCTTTCCTTTTCCAAGGATCCATGGGTTAAAAGCTCCATGGATCATCCATGGACTTCCATACAAGCCTATCCCATTAACAAATGAGTGTTAGCCCACACTATATAAAACCAATAGCCCACAATCTAATTAGTCTTCCTTTTAATCTCTAAATTAATTCATAATTAATTTAAGAATAAGACTAATTAAATAGCATGACTTCATATTAATATATTATAACTTATAATATATTAATAAACATATGTGTATAACTCTCATAAAATTATCCATAAATAGTTTGGGTGAAGTGCAACCCAAATGGACCATGCCGGGTCGGGTCAAGTATATACCAAATAAGTTATGGACTTAGACACCTTATCCAACAAATGCAAGATTGTACATATCATCATGAATTTATGTTAAGAGATGTTTTTGGATACTCTGATTTTTATGACTATGTTTAGAGACAGTATTTTGTATGGCGTATGGTTTATGAATGATTTTTGGGACGTTACAAATACTACTTTGCATTTGATGTATACTTTTTTTTCGAAACTGTTTTGACTAAAAAAACTTATGTAATATCTGATATGGTGTCAAAACAAGTTAAAAAAACATCATTGTTGAAAATAACAATTTTAATTGCAACATATTTTCATATATGATGCAAATTCACAAAACAGCTTCATATATGTCGACGTACTTGAAAGTAAAATGTTATTTTTTGCAGTTACCCCAATCATGAAAAAAAAGCAATATTCTATCATTATGTTGTCAATTATACTATATTTTTTCATTTTTTTGTATTTTCTTATTAAAACTGAAATAAGCACAAAAACTCGATAACTATGATTTTTATGCTATTTCATCCAGAAAGATTTCTAATTTATAGATACTTTTTTAATTGTTGTGGTAAAAATATTCGATTTTAGCATCCCATGTTCATAAAAGAGAACCATATATACATTTATTAATCTTGAAGCCTAATGAAATTCATCAAAATTGATACAAAATGATAATTTTGACTATAGAAGTCAACATTTACCATCAATTTCAAAATCGATTTCAAAACTAAAGTTTGATTTCCATTGAGATTTTTAACAGGATACAAAAATAAGTAGTTGAACCAGAACAAGTAACACACTTTTTGCCCAAATTTTGACAACCAATACATTTAATAGGAACATCAATTGACAAAGAAGGTTGAATTGAAATGCATGCATCATGGGGGAAAATACATACGAGAAAAACGTTTAAAGACAAACTACAATTTCTGAAAATCGTTATTTGATTCTTGCGAGGGATATTGAAAATTTTGAAAAATCTATAAGTATCTCTACTAACTGAAAACCATCGATCCAAAAAACCTAAATACCTTTTTGTTAGATTACTTTATGTTCGAAAAATTCTCTCCCTTGTCAAATCAAGTCGTTAGATTACTTTATTTTCAAAAAATTCTCTCCGTTGTCTAATCGAGTCCATTTCTTGACACTTTTATTTGTCTGGCAGCCTCTTGGTAAGTCATTGACTCCACGACCATCCGTCGTCGCTACCGTCTTCTTCATCGGTTGTAGTGTTTTGTATGTCAAGGATCAACTTCTTCGTTGCTCTTGAACATCACAACTTAATTATCAGATATATTGTCTGTATTTTCACACTTTAAAATCCCGTCTACCGATTCAATTTACTATATGTGTTCTTCAGTATAGGGTGTATTCCACTATTTTGTGTGTACCGTACCCGATAAAAGAAAATGATGTAAAAACTTCCCATATATATATATATATATATATATATATATATATATATATGTGTGTGTGTGTGTGTGTGTGTGTGTGTGTGTGTGTGATGAGAATAAATCTTAGATCGATTAGATCTTTCACTGGTAAGAATATGAAAATCAAACAAGACAAACACAGTAATGATATGAACACAGAATGGAATCAAAGATGTGCTTAGGATTCAAATAAAGTCACGCCTCAACAGAGCTCGATAAAGAACTTCCACATTGCAGAGGCGAGCTAGGGTTTACAAAAACTCAATGAGAAAATAATTAAAAGTGTTAACTACAAAGACTGCATGCATGCAACTTATATACTAAACCCTAGAACAAAACATGCACGATTGGACATGCCCAATACCGGCAATCAAAACTGGGCTAAGGACCGAGCCCATGATGCAACATAATAATCCCAACAATCTCCCCCTTTGTGTCAAATAAGGCGAGAGATTATTTCTTCTGTGTTGGCTTCACAGTCTTTATCACCTTGAACAGCCGAGGGATTATCACAAGAAGTGTCTGCCGAAACTGGATATACCACCTCAGCATATCAGTGAACAACGTCTTGTCAGCTGCAGTGTTCTGATCACACCTCTGAATAATCTCCAAAATATGCTCCAAGTAAGTAGTTGAGAAGAGGTGTTTGTCAACAAAAGCGAACATACATTTCTGACCTTCGCCCCTGACGAACATTACAGTGTGGTACTTCGAATCAATCTTGCCCTTGACCATTGTATTAACATTGCCTACTTTGCCCATAGTTTTGATCGTAGTTCGCTTGTGAATGGCAGAAGCAATCTCTTGGTCCATCTTCGCTACCTCGTGAATGTAGCACACAAGCATTCGCTTGACATGGTCAATAATTAGCTGATACTCCTGTGGATTTGACAATAAAATATTGTTGAGGAGTATCTAGTCGTAGGGATTGAGATTCGGTAGATCAGCAAGGGTGAAGTTATGAACTGAGCCTTCGGTGCCTCGAGTCACTTTGAATTTAACATTAATAAACTTCCATGCTGAGTAGGGCTTCAAAACCTTGACATTCGTAATTTTCTTTGAACTCCAGATCAAGTACTGAGGTTGAGCGAACTCTAAGTAGAACTCCAACAGATCCTTATCCACCTTCGAGTCTGGAGAAGGAATGGCAACAGTTGAATTAAAGCAGTGAAAAATGAATGCCTTTCACGTGATCGACATATCAAACTGTGCATCCTTGGAGTTATCAAGCCCAAATGACATTACAGGCTCAAGCCAAAGTGTGCTTGGCTCATCAATAGCACACCTTTGAAGCGAATCTAGAGTCCAGTCAGGAAAAATGGACTTCTTTTCTAGGAGCTCCGTCTCCTTTCGCTTTTGCTCAAGTTCAGCCTGTTGTTTCTTGAACTTTTCTGCTAGCTCTTTATCAGAGGATTTTGTCTTCTGAAAAGGCTTTTCGGGATTCTCAGCATAGACATCATATTCATTATCAGTGTCATCCTCCCCACTCTTCTTCTTCTTCTTGTCTTTATTACTGACCGAAGCTTCATTACCCTTCGGTTTAGTGGATGGTTTCGGTGTAGGAGGAGGTTGATTTTTGCCTTCTCTCCTCCTTGTTTCAGCTGGACACCAGTCACCGGAACACCCTCAATACGACTAAGGATGTCCAATGCTGGCCTGAGCTTGTTAGCCAAGTGCCGTCGGATAGTAATGGTGATGATGGGATCATGGGCTTCAAGGAGATGAAGGAGGATGGAGTGAACATCAGCAACAAAGCTTCGAATAACCTCCCTTTCGGAATTCAAGTCATTGAGCTCAGCAGTGGCAATACGAAGCTTGAGATTTTACATCTTCAGCTGAGAGGTTCTCCTGTCAAGCTCATCCATGATACGATTCTCTACAGCTAACTCAGCCTCCAGTTGGGTCAATCGATCATTAACATTAGCATGCAAAGGTTTGTTGGCAGCTTCGATCGCTTGGCGTGCAGCTTCAAGGTTGGACCTTTCAGATTGAAGAGAACGTTGAAGGTTATCCACCGAAGCATTGACATTTCGAGCATTCTTCTTGGCAGCCGCCTGCAAAGAATCTAGAAATAAGTGAGCCTCAGAAACTAGTTTATCGACTTTTGCGGTCGCTTCCTTACACTCCTTGGTGGAAGCCTCAACAGTGAGGGAGGCTTGCTGACATTGAGAAGTGGAGGCTTCAATAGCCTTAGCTGCAGCAGATAGTGAGGCACTGTGTTCTTGAACGACAGATGAGAACAAAGCCTTTAAAGCAGCTTCAGAGTAATCCCCAATGGAAGAGGAGGAGAGCAGTTGATCGAGTTTGTCGTTTACTGCTTTAAGATGATGCTTGGCAACAGGCTCATCATCATCTTCATCACTCTGTACACGGTAAGGACTAAAATAAGTCGAATCAAATTCTAAGTCTTCACCGCCTAGAACTGGGGTGGTTTCTGTAGATGGAGTAGGAGATAAGGGTTTGGTAGTGGTTGGAGGTTCGGTTGTAACGGGTGGAGTGGGAGCTATAGAATGAGCCCCCTTGGTAGTAGTGTTGGTAGTAGTGTTTGTGAATATAGGAGTAGGGATGGGAATAGTGGTGGATGGTTGAGTGGTTGGGATAGGAAATATTGGAGGGATGGATACTGGGATGGTAACAAGTGGAGGATAAGGAGGCTGGGAGCGATCGAGAATTTATGGGCTAGGGGAGCGAGGCGGAGTATCACCTCGGCCCGAAGCCTCATCATCAGAGCTTTCACTCTCGGATTTGGAAGGAGGAGCAGACTTATGTTTGGGAGGAACATACTCTGAGTCTGAATCGCTAGAAGATTGGAGTATAAGCTTCCTTGCAGGCTTCTTCTGCTTCTTCGATTGAGATTGGGATGGAGCAGCCTTGTCAGACTTTTGCTTTTTAGGGGTTTACCTGTGACAACCCAAAGTTATTCCGTTACATTACCCCGTTACCGTTAACGGAATATTCCACTGTATAAAAGTTTCGTTAATTAGAGGTCACCAATTAAATCAATATTTCATTTATGTCGTTAATTCGTGATAAGAGAAATAAAAACTCATAATACACATTTCCATTTAATTGGAAAAGTTAGTTTTTATTATTACGACCACTAAATCGGGTGCGACCAAAAGCCCCGTTAAACGACAGTATCGGGTAGAATATCACTGAGCTCAAACTCCCACCCATATATAAGGGGGAGTAAACTCCATATGAGCCTTTCCACCCTCTCTCTCTCTCTATACTCTCTCTCTAGACTCGTTTTGACCCGAATCCGCAACCAAATGCTTCCAAATCGTAAGTCCACTTACTCTAGCTTGTTCTAAACATCTTGTCTTGTGATTATACCCCAAAAATCGGACTTAGAAGCTGTGAAAGAGGAGTTTATGGCCTAAGATCCTCCTTAGGCCGTAAACCCCTTAAATAAGGCCAAAATGACCCAAGTTTGTCCCGTTGAGCCTAGGAACCAATTAAGGAATTTATCTAGGAGTGTTTAAATATGAAAACACAATGATTTAGGGCCTAAAAGATAGTTTACAGCCCAAGCACATGCTTAGGCCGTAAACACCTCTTATGATTGTATAAATGCCCCAAAAACACTCCCAAACCACCCTTAGGCTTAAGAAATAATTTAGGGACTTGCTAATTCGAGTTTAGATCATTCAAACACAAGGAATTGATGGATTAAAAGGAGTTTACGGCCCAGACATATGCCAAGGCCGTAAACACCCCCAAGCATGCCAAAATGTTGGTTTTTGTCCCCCAAATGGCCTTAGACTATTACTATAAAATGCTAGGAGGGAATTAGGGACTTAAAACTTCAATAAAATCAAGGTGTAGGAATTCACGGCCGTGAACTCCCATAGGGGTGGTTCATGGGCCATAAACTCCCCAATGGTGCCTTTAAAAACCCTAAACCCATTCATACCTCTTGGATTTGGACCTAGCAAAATTCCACGAACAAGATTGAGCCCTTAAAACACACTAGAACCCCTCACCATGAGTTTACGGCCGTAAACTCATGGTGAGTAGTCCCTGGGCCGTAAACTAAGTATTGAGAGTTTACTCTCGGAGAGTAAACTCCATTCCTAAGCCATATTCACCCTTAGATGTTACCCGGGACACCCCAAACACTTAACCAAAGTGTCTTCCGCTCCTTAGAGTGCATATACTTGTTTAATTGGTATATAATATACTAATTGTACGTGAACATATGTTATCATATGT
The DNA here is from genome assembly GCF_051521515.1 of Lactuca serriola. Lineage (NCBI taxonomy): Eukaryota > Viridiplantae > Streptophyta > Magnoliopsida > Asterales > Asteraceae > Lactuca > Lactuca serriola. The sequence continues at coordinate 13,655,993 of NC_136412.1, read as the reverse complement.
TAAATAGGTCTCTAATTGTGTCCAAGTCCTTACTTGACACCGAGCGCCCAACCGACACCTTCGTCGGATCCACTAACGCCAGGTGAGTTCATACCCCTAAATGGACCTTTTAAATGTTTTTACATGTTTTATGGGGGGGAATACAAGTTAAACATGTCAGTTATCATATCAATCATTTGTGATTGATAACCCGCATGTACAAGGATTTACCACACTATAAATTGTTTTACCAAGTAGGACACTATGAATGGTTTTCTAAAAGGTTTTCACTTGTTCAAAAACTCTTACTTATACTGTTTTATCAAAGTTCATTTTAAACTGGTTTATGAAAAGTTTCTAAAGGTTTTCAAACTCATTTTTACAAAAGAATACACTGTCGTGATTTTCTCAAGAATAAGGGTTTTTCTCCCATGTTTCGATACTCCCTCTCAGTTTAAACTCCTACTTGTTAACGCTTTCACTTCGTGATACGCTTATACTGTTATCACTTTTAGTTCACTTATACTTATTACGCTTTTACTTCACTTATACTCATTACGCTTGTACTTCACTTATACTTGTTATCGCTTCTACTTCACTTATATTGGTTAACGCTCCTACTACACGATTCGCTTATACTTCTCGATACACTCCTACTTCACGATACACTTCTGCTTCACAATACACTCCTGCTTCACGATACACTCCTGCTGTAACGACCAAAATTTCAAAACAATTAAAACTTTTCAAAAACCACCCATTTTAATAACGTTGTTACAAAAAGGTTTTCAATACATTATTTAACATAGTATTTTCCCAGATTCATATCATAAAACACCAACGCGAGGAACGGTACGATCACGCCTTTGCCTTGCCACGTTCTCCTGAGAACCTGAAACATAAAACCACAACTGTAAGCCCGAAAGCTTAGTGAGATACCCCCAATATACCAACCACATATACGCCCTTCCAGGCCACGACCTTCTGGTCTAAAACATATCGCCTTCCGGCCCATAACGCAATGCCTTCCGGCCCATATCATATTGCCTTCCGGCCCATAACATATTGCCTTCCGGCCCACAGCATAAGAAGCATACATATCATAACAAAACATAGAACGACCCTGCATACCGGGTCACACCCCAGGTCTAGCAATCATACGCATAACACATAATCATATAACAGTCCACAGTCAGCAATCGATCAACAGACCACATAACATAGCATTACTCTATTCAAGATACCGGCCTAGCCGGTCACTAGCATAACATCACCCTACGAATCAGTCAACATACTAAGTGCACACATACGCCTTTCCAGGCCATGACCTTCCGGTCCACATAGCAACGCCTTCCGGCCCACAACATGTAATGCCTTCCGGCCTGCAACATATAACGCCTTCCGGCCCATATCATAACAACTGACAACTACCCGGATTTCCATCCGATAAAAGGTTGGCCTTGGTGCCATAAACCCTAGCGATATAGTGAGGATAACTCACCTTGAAACTGCCGACTGAACAGATAGCTCAAGCTGCTCCGATCACTGATACGATCTCCACCTCTGGACAGCCACCAATGCACTGAACTCAAACAATAATCAACAATTACCAAAATACCCCTGGAACCACTGGTCAACCCTAGGTCAAAGACAAGGTCAAATTCAACCCCTGACTGACCCTACTCGCCGAGTCAACCCGATGACTCGCCGAGTCCCCATACTCAGAACTTCACTCAATCCCGATCTAACTCGCCGAGTCACCCCGAGACTCTCCGAGTTCAACAACTCTGAGTCCACTCGCCCTCAACTCACCGAGTCATCCCTTGACTCACCGATTCTCGACTCAACCAGAGAATATCGGGACTCTTCGACAAGACTCGCCGAGTCTAAGAACAGATTCGTCGAGTCTATGGCTATCTTCAACCTACTCGCCGAGTTGTTCATACAACTCGCCGAGTTCCAAGCCATCTTCATCCGACTCGCCGAGTTGTTCTTCCAACTCGTCGAGTCCCAGCTCATCTTCAAGCAACTCGTCGAGTTCACCCATGTGACTCGCCGAGTACCACCGATCTGAATCCATACAGAAGCATCCCAGACCATGCAATTGATCCAAAACATAGACCCAACCTCCTACAACTCATCCATCACGTAAAGTGGCAAACTTTACGTAAATCCAAAGAGATCTAGGCCATATTCACTCATAACTAGGGTTTGGGACTTGCAAGCTTCACTAAACAGTCCAACACAGGGACTTTCATGCTCTCTGATTCTCCTCTACTCCAGATCTGAGGTAGCAACCTCAGATCTACCCTCTAGACTTCCAATTACATCCAAAGGCAAGATCCCACAAACCCCAAAATGAAGAAACAACATACAATCAGACCAAGAACGAGATATTACCTCCAATGGACGCCCCCAACTGCAATGAAGTTGATTCCAAGCAAAGCCCCATGCCCCAAGCCTTCAATTCCCACAAAATTCCTTCAATGATTACTTCTCCAAGCTTCAATCCACTCATCAATGGAGCTCCTCTGCGATTTAGGGTTTCTGGAACTCAAGAGGGAAGTAAAGAGGCTGGGGAAGGAACATAATGTTCCTTATATAGGGCTCAACCCCGAGAATTACGGTTTTCTCCACCCAGCGCCTACTCGCCGAGTCCATCTCATCGACTCGCCGAGTCGGCTACTTAACCCGCGGCCAAGTCGCGACTCTACTCGCCGAGTCCAGCCATGGACTCGCCGAGTCACTCTTTCCCAATTAACACTTTTGGCCCTTCAACTCTACTCTTGCTATTTCGGGATGTTACACCTGCTTCACGATACACTCCTGCTTCACGATACACTCCTACTTCACGATACGATCCTATTTCACGATGCACTCATACTTCACGATATGATTCCACTTGATACATACTCGAGCGTAGTTAGATGTATGTATGTGCTTGTATAGATGCATATAAATAATGATTGAAGGACTTAGGAAGGCTTGTCCGCCCTATTTCCTTTTCTTCGTTGAGATGTGGTCTGGTGGGATCGGATGTCCATCCGAAGGTCGTTTGATTCATTAGTTATATATTATATACACAAGCATAGCCACATGGGTTTACTTTAGTCAGTTCAGTTATGAGTCTCTACCTCTAGTTCAGCACTTACATTAGAAACACACTACCCACTATTTGGAAGTCTCTACCCACTATTTGGGGTGCATCTTCAGGATACGGCCTTCTCCGTCGTCTAGTTGGTAACCAGAGTCTCCTGTAGGGAGAGCAGACATTGTGTATATAGATCTATACGGGATTGACACCCCCGCAACCCGACTGCTAGCTACAGTCCACGGCCTACCAAGCCAAGGGGTGACAAATGTCATATTTATAGACACTTGTAGGGCGTCTGGAACTCTAGTCAGTATGGTTACGAGTATCCCAGGTTGCCTTATAATTCATGGCCTTAAGGTAATGGCATTTCACCGGCAATTTACATTGTATGCTGGTAACTCATTTTCAGAGTCACACTATTTTGACCTTGCAAGATGTATCTTTTATTTGATACTGTCTGCGGTCTGTATTCTCTGTTTTGACCTTGCAAGAAGTATCTTTCATTTGATACTGTCTGCGGTCTGTATTCTCTGTTTTGACCTTGCAAGATGTATCTTTCATATGATACTGTCTGCGGTCTGTATTCTCTGTTTTGACCTTGCTAGACATATCATTCAGTTGATACTGTCTGTGGTCTGTGTTCACTGTATTAGACCTTAGTAACTGTACCTTTCATTTGGTACCGTCTGGGATTTGTGTCTCTTTCTGTTAGACTGAGCCAGGCGTGTCGTTCATTCGATACTCTCCTGGAGTGTATGATTCCTTTACCTTAGTCAGCAGTCCTCACTGCTGAGGCACATGTTATTTCCCTGAATTCTTCTGCTTCCTTAATAATCAAATTCTGTATTTTGATAATGATAGCGATTAAGGGAAAACTACTTTTTACCACATAACTCCGTTCAGTCTTGGTAGAAGGCTGCTTTTATAAAAGAAAATATAGGATTTTCTGGAAAGAACTCTAATACACTGTAAACTCTTAAACTACTACTTTATAAAGTTATTTGACTAAATGACACTAAATGCTTATGAACTCACCAGCATTTGTAAAAATGCTGATACTCGCTTTTCAAGTAACTTGTATTCTCAGGTTAGCATTAGACAGGTACATCCCAGGAGCTGTTGATGAAGATAGCTTAGTATCACGCTGTATTTATTTCATACTTGTATTTCTTTGATGTATTGTAAACTATGTAAAACTATTACTATTAATGCAATGTTTTGTTGTACTTTGATTACTATAATGCATGTGTTGTGATACTTGACATGACGTCATCCACCCCAAAACGTTTCTGCCGTTCCGGTTTTGGGGTGTGACAGATTGGTATTAGAGCATTGTTTATAGTGAGCTAAGTATATCAATTCTTAAAAGATATACAACCTATAAACACAAATGGATAAAACACTCTGACCAAGAATTATACTTTAAAATATAACCATATTTTACCAAAGTATAAGAACATCCAGAACCTAAACACTCGAATAAAAGTATCACAAGAACAACAAGAATAAAAGTCTTCGGATGTTGAGCATTGCCGTCAAACCTGGGCAGTTATGTAATTGTAAGCTGGAATGAATGTAACCTGATCAACTACATTTATTCGAGATATGATGAACGTGTGCTGGGGAGTGATAGTGGTGTTGCAACAGGTCTGAAACTTACCAACTAGGAATGCTAGAGCCAAACATAAAGTTTAAAATACTATAGGAGTATTTTGGAATACTAAAAGACTAACAATAATCCCAGAATCATAATCAGAAGATAAGAATCAAACAAGAATTAAAATACCATAGGGGTATTTTAGGATCCATAACTAACCTTGTGTGAAGAACTAAGAAGATCCTTATTGATATACCTACAATTACAGAGAATATACTCCCAAGGTTATATATAATAAGGATCCCATAGGCTAAGAATGTGTGGTTTCGCCCTACTTCCTTTTCCTTGTTTGGATGTGGTTCTAGAGTAGTATCACATATTCGAAGGCCTATCGGATCTAAGCTATATATGATTTGTATACCCTGTGTAATCGTAGCAGGACTCGATATGGATCATCCAGTGAAATGTTAATAATCTCTTAGGATTCTTTAGACATTTTCATTCTCGCACGAACCTTGTAGAAAACCCTATCCACTTCAGTGCTTGACAGAAGAGTTGATTCCGTCCCCGAAGAAGTTCATTGAGAAGATTTCCAGCTAGGAAACGAATGAACTAGGTCGAGACTATTGAATTCACCAAGTGCCTATATCTTTTAGGGACAAAGGTGAGAAACTCGCCTAAACTTCGGAGATTCCCAGTCATCCATCATGAAGTGGTGACACCCAGAGTCGGAATCATAAGGAAGGCGGAGTAGAAATTCAATATATCCATACAAGGAGAGAACCCTAGGTAACTACCCGAAGGAAACCAACATCGATTCCAGCCAAAGATACGAGGCAGACAGAGGGAGCCAGTACATGGAACCCGAGAATTGTCTTTTCCTCGTGTTCGTCACACTAATAAACCCTTAAAAGAATACAATTTAGTGAGTTAGTGGTTACACTACTCACACTATGTGTTAGGTAAATCGTCGTTTTCCCGTTGCCAGTCACACGATTAGAGCGGATCCCCGCACCTCTATTGATAGTATTTAGCCATAAGCCTTCATGATCCTCTCTTTCCGCGGTTTCGTTCCGAACTATTCTTAAATCTCTCCAGGCCGGAGAGTGAAACCTTTCCCAGTATAAAGGTAACGTAGTAGGAATGACTCGCATCTTATGGCCCTTTTTCCGATACTTATACCCCTACCTTGCACACTAGGACTACATCATAGGGATGTAGGTCGACACTCAGACAACCAACATCCGAGGCACGGGAAAGTTTATGCCTAATACAGTCAGGAAAGATATGTCCAAGACTAGCCATCGTCTCTCATCATCTTGTATTCCTTTCCGTGTAGGAAAAACCATGCCACCGAAGAAGCGCAACCAGTCCGCAAGCAAGAAACCTACTCTCTTATTCGATGAAGCTACGTTCCAAGCTACAGTCTCGGCATGCGTAGCAGCTGTCATGGCTCACCCGAATGCTAACAACGCCAATGTTAGCAAGTGCCTTATCGGGATTTCCGATCCTAGCAATGGACAGCAGCAACCAACACCTTCATACCCAGCCACCCAAGAACCTCAACCGAACCCACTGAAGAGAAAGATCAAGATCGAAGAGGGAAGTACCTCAGCTCAAGGACCTTCCGAAGGGCAACGAGCTGAGATGGTTAAATTCCCTGCCAACCCTTCCATCCCTACACCTAGGAGACCATACTTAGGAAACCTTCCTCGTTGCAGCAAGTGTAGCTACCATCATCATGGTGTCTGCCGGGAGCTCTATTGCGCTAGGTGCCACATGTTGGGGCATACTGCTCGCGTCTGTAGAACCCCGGTTGAGTTCATTACATCAACCACCATGTGGCGACCCGTACAGTTTGCCACCTATGTGGTGAAGTGGGACACATCAAGAAGGACTGCCCAACCGAAGGGAAAGACAAAGACACAGGAGGAGTCTAACTCTAATGCTTAAGGAGAAGCATCAAGGAACCTAGTAGATTTTGGGTACGTCTCTCGATCTCGGATAATTAAGCTGAAAACAATAAAAGGCTAATTCAAATGTAATTTTCTTCCCCATTAAGGCGAAAGTCGCAGCACTGTTATAAAATTTAAAATTCATTAGGTAAAACTATAATGGAAAAACATATACGTTACGGCCGTGTATAGTTAAGATAGATAGACCTAGAGTGAGTGAATGCCACCTCATTTGCTGTTCCTTGTTTGGTTGTGGATTTAGGGCAGAGTCGCTCAGTTAACAGTCCTCCCCACCTTAGTTATACACGACTAGTATATGTTAGGCGATTATAGAAATGCCTTGTGAAAATCCATTCATGAAAAAGGTACTCTATTCAGAACACTTAGGACTCTCTATAGTTCCGCGTCGATTCGATCGGTCCAAGTATCCGCGGCAGTGATACGCAGGACGAAACCCAAGACGCCTGGAACTTGTGCGCCTGTTCGGCGCATGACTCTATCGACTCTCACTTTATATCATGTCGGAGTGTGCCAACTTCGACGACTCTATCGATCATGGTTTGACTTCGTTCAGCCATGTGTAAATCCTTAGTGTTGTGTAAAAAGAACTTTCCCCATAGCCCTTTCGGCAAATAAAGGTTCTTTCGAACCTAAACAAAATAAAAACCATAAAGACTAATGCGATCCGTCAGTCGTCCCTCTTATCTCAAACTTTCCGAAGTACCCAGGAGAGGGGTACCGTGCGCTGTTAACCAACCCTCCTTAGACAGATAAGAACCGAAGCGAAAGGCACTGCATGCATTCCAAAAGACGATAATCACCCGAAGCATACCTAGTAGATTCCCTAGAAAGACCCTTCATCCTATCCCATGGAACGGGAGCTAGAGTCAAGAGAACCCTACGGATTGAGCTACTATAATGACCACAAATCCAAAGTCGTTGTCATTCCGCTTGAGCCAACCTAGTAGCTAACACCCTCGGTTGATAAAGAAACCTGAGTCGTAAGAGACAAGGACATGGACTACGCTTAATGCCCCGAAGTAAGCAATGCAGCGAATAGACCGGAAATCCGAAAGTTGCGATGAGTTAAACTCTACGAAGAGTGGATGAAAAGATTAAAGTTCCGAGTGATGGAACCTATACTCACTAGATCGATCTAGACCGAGAAAACTCAGAACCTTTGGAAGAGTAGTGGCAGTAGATGCTCGCACTACTCAGATACTTCGTCCATCTTGTTATAGACAAGTAGTGTATATCATCCTCCACCCTCTTGCATGGAAGAAATCGTCGTCGCCCTGTAGACGATAAAATGCATTCTCCGAAGTAAACACTAGAATACCGAGAACCACAGGATAACCTTCGCAGCCAAGAATACTTGATCAAGTGCGAAAGTAGTTGCGTCAAGCCTCATGACCCAGATCCCGAAGAGATTATAGACTTGACACCAGCCTTGGAGTTAGTCGAGGGGTTATGCAGGAGGATGCATTTTCCGCACTAGAATAAACCAAAGTCTTATAGATTAATTGGACTATTAGGTGTTCCATGAATACTATCTCACCCAGAAATAGTAGAATCACCTCCAGGGATAGTCCAACGCTCGTCTAGTGAAACCCTACCTCCCCGACCCTAAGGATTTCTGTCAGTAATATCTCAAGAATCAGAAGTGTAAGTTCATTTTGCACGAGATTGAGATAGACTCTCGACAGCAAACAGATACCGTAGACACGCAACCCATCCGATGATCTAGAAAGTCTCTAGCAACCAGTTGACAGGACACACGAAACCAACGACAACCCGAGCTTCCGAAGAACCAACCTAAAGGACAACACCACTAGTATGAAAGAGAACGTTAGGAACTTCGGAATGGCGATCACGCCAGTGATGATCTTGCCATAGAAGTATACTATGTTCTAGGTACTGAAAAGCTATACCCTTCCGAGAGCTTAGGGCCATCTGAAAATCCTTTACAGAGATTGGTCCAACCCTCGTTAGACCACTACTACTTCCAGATATTCCACAAGTTTCACACCCGATAGAACCACTTCTTAGACTTGATATGCGATTGCCCGACGTCACTCTTGGTACCCCAAATCGTCTCGATAGAAACCGTTGAGAACCCTAACCTCGAAGATACACCAGTCGGAACCCACTAGCTACACGAGACGGAAGCCGCATCCCGTAGGTGAAGGTTTGTTGGAATGACAAACACAGACCAGAGTTCACTTGGGAATGCGAGGACAAACAGAATAGGAAGTACCCTCCTACCTCTACTCGGTCATTCATACCAATTACCTTGCCTAGACCTGAATTTCGGGACAAAATTCCCTCTAACGGGGGGATGATGTGACAACCCAAAGTTATTCCGTTACCTTACCCCGTTACCATTAACGGAATATTCCACTGTATAAAAGTTTCGTTAATTAGAGGTCGCCAATTAAATCAATATTTCATTTATGTCGTTAAGTCGTGATAAGAGAAATAAAAACTCATAATACACATTTTCATTTAATTGGAAAAGTTAGTTTTTATTATTGCGACCACTAAATCGGGTGCGACCAAAAGCCCCGTTAAACGACAGTATCGGGTAGAATATCACTGAGCTCCAACTCCCACCCATATATAAGGGAGAGTAAACTCCATTTGAGCCTTTCCACCCTCTCTCTCTCTCTATACTCTCTCTCTAGACTCGTTTTGACCCGAATCCGCAACCAAATGCTTCCAAATCGTAAGTCCACTTACCCTAGCTTGTTCTAAACATCTTGGCTTGTGATTATACCCCAAAAATCGGACTTAGAAGCTGTGAAAGAGGAGTTTATGGCCTAAGATCCTCCTTAGGCCGTAAACCCCTTAAATAAGGCCAAAATGACCCAAGTTTGTCCCGTTGAGCCTAGGAACCAATTAAGGAATTTATCTAGGAGTGTTTAAACATGAAAACACAATGATTTAGGGCCTAAAAGATAGTTTACAGCCCAAGCACATGCTTAGGCCGTAAACACCTCTTATGATTGTATAAATGCCCCAAAAACACTCCCAAACCACCCTTAGGCTTAAGACATAATTTAGGGACTTGCTAATTCGGGTTTAGATCATTCAAACACAAGGAATTGAAGGATTAAAAGGAGTTTATGGCCCAGACATATGACAAGGCCGTAAACACCCCCAAGCATGCCAAAATGTTGGTTTTTGTCCCCCAAATGGCCTTAAACTATTACTATAAAATGCTAGGAGGGAATTCGGGACTTAAAACTTCAATAAAATCAAGGTGTAGGATTTCATGGCCGTGAACTCCCATAGGGGTGGTTCATGGGCCGTAAACTCCCCAATGGTGCCTTTAAAAACCCTAAACCCATTCATACCTCTTGGATTTGGACCTAGCAAAATTCCACGAACAAGATTGAGCCCTTAAAACACACTAGAACCCCTCACCATGAGTTTACGGCTGTAAACTCATGGTGAGTAGTCCCTGGGCCATAAACTAAGTATTGAGAGTTTACTCTCGGAGAGTAAACTCCATTCCTAAGCCATATTCACCCTTAGATGTTACCCGGGACACCCCAAACACTTAACCAAAGTGTCTTCCGCTCCTTAGAGTGCATATACTTGTTTAATTGGTATATAATATACTAATTTTATGTGAACATATGTTATCATATGTTAAATAGGTCTCTAAGTGTGTCCAAGTCCTTACTTGACACCGAGCGCCCAACCGGCACCTTCGTCGGATCCACTAACGCCAGGTGAGTTCATACCCCTGAATGGACCTTTTAAATGTTTTTACATGTTTTATGGGGGGGGGGAATACAAGTTAAACATGCCAGTTATCATATCAATCATCTGTGATTGATAACCCGCATGTACAAGGATTTACCACACTGTAAACTGTTTTACCAAGTAGGACACTATGAATTGTTTTCTAAAAGGTTTTCACTTGTTCAAAAACTCTTACTTATACTGTTTTATCAAAGTTCATTTTAAACTGGTTTATGAAAAGTTTCTAAAGGATTTCTAAAGGTTTTCAAACTCATTTTTACAAAAGAATACACTGTCGTGATTTTCTCAAGAATAAGGGTTTTTCTCCCATGTTTCGATACTCCCTCTCAGTTTAAACTCCTACTTGTTAAGGCTTTCACTTCGTGATACGCTTATACTGTTATCACTTTTAGTTCACTTATACTTATTACGCTTTTACTTCACTTATACTCATTACGCTTGTACTTCACTTATACTTGTTAATGCTTCTACTTCACTTATATTGGTTAACACTCCTACTATACGATTCGCTTATACTTCTCGATACACTCCTACTTCATGATACACTCCTGCTTCACGATACACTCCTGCTTCACGATACACTCCTGCTTCACGATACACTCCTACTTCACGATACGATCCTACTTCACGATGCACTTATACTTCACGATATGATTCCACTTGATACACACTCGAGCGTAGTTAGATGTATGTCTGTGCTTGTATAGATGCATATAAATAATGATTGAAGGACTTAGGAAGGCTTGTCCGCCCTATTTCCTTTTCTTCGTTGAGATGTGGTCTGGTGGGATTGGATGTCCATCCAAAGGTCGTTTGATTCATTAGTTATATATTATGTACACAAGCATAGACACATGGGTTTACTTTAGTCAGTTCAGTTATGAGTCTATACCTCTAGTTCAACACTTAGATTAGAAACACACTACCCAGTATTTGGAAGTCTCTACCCAGTATTTGGGGTGCATCTTCAGGACACGACCTTCTCCGTCGTCTAGTTGGTAACCAGAGTCTCCTGTAGGGAGAGCGGACATTGTGTGTATAGATCTATACGGGATTGACACCCCCGCACCCCGACTACTAGCTACAGTCCACGGCCTACCAAGCCAAGGGGTGACAAATGTCATATTCATAGACACTTGTAGGGCGTCTGGAACTCTAGTTAGTATGGTTACGAGTATCCCAGGTTGCCTTATAATTCATGGCCTTAAGGTAACGGAATTTCACCGGCAATTTACACTGTATGCTGGTAACTCATTTTCAGAGTCACACTATTTTGACCTTGCAAGATGTATCTTTCATTTGATACTGTATGCGGTCTGTATTCTCTGTTTTGACCTTGCAAGAAGTATCTTTCATTTGATACTGTCTGCGGTCTGTATTCTCTGTTTTGACCTTGCATGATGTATCTTTCATTTGATACTGTCTGCGGTCTGTATTCTCTGTTTTGACCTTGCTAGATGTATCATTCAGTTGATACTGTATGTGGTCTGTGTTTACTGTATTAGACCTTACTAGATGTACCTTTCATTTGGTACCGTTTAGGGTCTGTGTCTCTTTCTGTTAGACTGAGCCAGGCGTGTCGTTCATTCGATACTCTCCTGGAGTCTATGATTCCTTTGCCTTAGTCAACAGTCCTCACTGTTGAGGCACATGTTATTTCCCTGAATTCTTCTGCTTCCTTAATAATCAAACTCTGTATTTTGATAATGATAGCGATTAAGGGAAAACCACTTTTTACCACACAACTCTGTCCAGTCTTGGTAGAAGGCTGCTTTTATAAAAGAAAATATAGGATTTTCTGGAAAGAACTCTAATACACTGTAAACTCTTAAACTACTACTTTATAAAGTTATTTGACAAAATGACACTAAATGCTTATGAACTCACCAGCATTTGTAAAAATGCTGATACTCGCTTTTCAAATAACTTGTATTCTCAGGTTAGGATTAGACAGGTACATCCCGGGAGCTGTTGATGAAGATAGCTTAGTATCACGCTGTATTTATTTCATACTTGTATTTCTTTGATGTATTGTAAACTATGTAAAACTATTACTATTAATGCAATGTTTTGTTGTACTTTGATTACTATAATGCATGTGTTGTGATACTTGACATGACGTCATCCACCCCAGAACATTTCCGCCGTTCCGGTTTTGGGGTGTGACATTACCCCTTGGTTGGTTTGGAAATATGCGCCTCTTTCTAGGTGTCAGTTTTCTTTCCCCTTTTCGCTGGCTTGTCAGCTTCTTCAATGGAGTGAACCATGGTTGGCGTAAGCTTCCTTGGACCCGAAGATGGAATCTTTCTATATTGTTGCAGAACGTTACTCGCTGCAGAGACACAAGCGATCATTGTTTCAGGAACGGATCCAGTGAAGGAGTACTTGGTGGGATCTGTGACGATTATCTTGGTTGTGTGAAAAGTGGCGATGGAGGAGAGAAGAGAATCCGCCATGATTGGAACGTGAAGACGATCCATTGCCCAATTAGTGATTATAGACCAATATCGCCCACAGGAGATCTCTGAGTGTCTGGACGAAGAGACCAAGCTTTGAACCAGTTGTTGCCAAATAATGGTTCCATAATCCAAATCTATCCCATGGTACAGTCCATATAGCACAGTCATAAAAGACTTGCTCGCCCCATCTGATCCAGCGCTTCGCTCAGAAAGCCCTTTAAACAGTAGAGTGAAAAGGCCATTCCATTGAGGAGGAAGGTAGGACTTCTTGAACTTGGTAATGGTGGTGAGGGTTTCAGTATACCCCATTTGATAAAACATAACGAATAGTTGACCAGTGGTGATGGATTCGGGGTTTACCAGGGTTTGTTCTTCAGAAAGACCAATTAGGGCACAGAAGTGGTTCTTGGAGATGGAAGTCTTCTCGTTCTGTACTTCAAAGTGAATCCTTTCAGCAGTTTTGTCGTAATATGCAGTGGAGTAGATGAGTGAGAGGCAGGACATTGGTACAACTTCAACTTTGGTCAGAGCGTCGATGAGAGGGGAGTATTTGAGACACTCGATGACATATAGCATGTAGGGTTCATAGAGAAAAGGAGTAAGATCGATGATCATGTTTTGTTGAGGTTTGATGGTGAGAAGGGGTTGGCGAACAGAGGTATCATGAACTGAAGAAGAGTCTGCCATTGTAGAAGATGATGAACAGTAAGAGTAATCGCCTTTGTTCGTTGGGAGAGTTTTGTAAGTGATAAAGAGGAAAAGAGGAGCATGTCAAAACCTTTTATACTTACAAGGAGGAGAGAGAAAAATCCGGCTAATGTCTTGGATTATTTCAAAAAGAGCGCCTGACTTGACGGATGAACAGTTGTCATACCGATGATGACGCAGGAAAGAGAAAGGATGTGTCCTTTTTGAATCACCATAAAAATCGCTTTTTCAAATCAACAAAACGATTGGATAACCGCTGAGTCAGCATTCACTTTATGCCAATCGTCACCCCAGAATTCATTTGAATCACCATTGCCTGTTGTGCTTTATTGAACAGCCTTAAAAGAACTAGATTGTGGAAAATTAAAAATTTTCGTGCATAGGGTGTAAAAGATAAAGAAATAAAGCAAACTTTTTGTGATAATTGGTGATGTCTTAAAGAGACATAAAACGACTGATTCTGGGCAGGAATCACTTCCTTCAAAGTCAAGAGAGACAATACAGTGCTTGTTTGGTTTCCCATTAAATAACGATCAATAACTTGTGAAGAAGTATTGAAAGGCATATTTTTAGAGATAATAAAGGGTGGATTTCGCTTCAATTCATAATTTCAATACTTGACATAAGACCGAAACTGAACGAAGTACTTGTGAGATCAATGTGATCTATTGAACAAGTAGGTAGGATATATGTTATAATGAGAAAAGAAAGTATAGAAATATCAAAAACAAAAAGAAACTAGATCTTTAAGGGAAGAAAAGCCTTGGTTTTAGACAAATTCATAAAAGATCACTCAAAAATAAAAAAAGATTTCATTAGGTAACAAGTAAGATCTTGAATATGATAATTCACCGTCAATTCATTATTGGTGTTGAATTGTGGGTTTCACTTAGTACATAGTGGCACGAAACTAAGATCATTAACATAGATTTTGTATAACCATAAACCTCAGTGGTAAATACTGAGAGTCTTAAGGGTTATTGATGTGTGTAAAACCAACTAGTTTTAATCCTACTAACTTAAACACAAAGACGAACACACGAAAGGCAGTGTACCTATCGATTAGCAGTTTAGTTCAGGTAAGTAGGGTATCGAACACAGGGAACGGTAAACAATTAAAAGAAATGCTAATATTATCTAAATAAAACAAGTAATAGAAAGGGGGTTTCTCTAGTTTTGCAAGACTAGAAACTTAAACAATTAATTAAAACTTAAACTAAGAAACTAAGAGCTAAGCAAATAAAAATCAACTAAATTCAATAATAAAGAGGACTTCTGTTTAGGTTCGACTCATTTGTTCCCATGGATGATTTCAATGTACCGGATTAATTCTTCATTGGCTTTTGACTAAGATGATTAGTTTCACGTTCACTATTACTAATCCTTAGGAAACAAATTAACTCAAGCAGTGGCCAGTTGTCTAAATTAATGGATTTCCTAGTTATTGATTCGGGTTAAATAAGACTTGTAATGGTTAGTTAAATTGGCCCATCAATTAACCTCTTGTTGATGTTCATCAAAAAAGCTCACACATTAACTTACCTATCTTCTAGTTAATTCTAGTTTCACATTCGCTATTCCTAGACATACAACTATGTGGTCACAATAAATCATATGAAATTAATAACTAAGAGATGTTCATACAACTTAATTACTGATTTATTAACAGAAGAATAGTTATTGTTAATACATAAGGTTCTTTAACAAGCTTAATAAAACATACTCACCAATTAAAATTAATCCTAATCAAATAATCAATCCATGTTCACAAATTCATCTACCTAAACAGAAGTTATGAGTTTTAGCTCATGATTACAACAGAAACAAGCTCAAAAACAAAATCAATTGGTAAAAACATAGTTCAAACAAGAGATTAGATAAGAGTAAATTTGATTTTGACTTGATTCTCCTTAAAATTGAATGTAGGGTTGATTCCTTAGCTTCCCACGCTCCAGCAGCACCTTTACTCGACAATTGGCCTCCAAGGGTTCATCTATATGCTAGGGTATCGATCTGAAAGTCCCTTTATATAGATTTTCACAAAACAGGGGCTACTCGGCGAGTCTGTCACTTAAAACCCGTGTACGGCAAGTCAGCGCGTCCAGAATCGCGAAAGTTCGAAGTGAATCGTCGAGTTTATGGCCTACTCGTCGAGTCCGTTTGGAATCTACATTTTCTCAAAACAAAAAAGTCGTCCGAAATTGTTTCTAGTTTTCAGAACATTTTGAATCTTGTCAATCGGAGTTACAGTTCATGAGATATGTCCAAAATACTGACGAGGGGTCAAGCTGTCCAGCTACACCCTTCTTTCTTCAAAATCCAAGATCCAAGCTTCCAATCGCTAGTTCCGCTTCCTTTTCCATCCGAGCATGTAATTGTTGCTAAAAAATGAAATTATAAACTAATTAAGCACCTTTTGTTCATTAAATGAGATAAAATCAACATAAAGTACTAAGATAATGCATGAATTTTATAACTAAATATGCCCATATCAGTTATATTGATGAAACGAAGTATAATGGAGAAAAATGATGGAGATGGTATAAGAAGCGAATATACCTCTGCTATGAAAAAGTAGGACCAAGCAGAAAACTCTAAACTCAATATGAGTAGAGTAAGGTAGCTCATGATCAGAGTGAATATTGCAGCCTGGTTTGGGAATACATGATTTGTATATATCATGTTATTAAGGCTTCACTCAAAATCTTTTGAGGCTTTAGTCAAAATACAACAGCATGCTTCTAGGGACGTGTGAACAGTGTGTAGAAAATACATAATACCTTATGGATCTTCATCATTGAGAATAATACTAAAAAAACTTGATTAAAACGAAAAATAATTTTGTAGTTTGTTTAAAAGAGTTAATTGAACAAAAAGGAAAATATTTTTGAGTTTTATAAATATAAAAAGAAATATTGAAAAGAATGTACATAGTAATACCATCAAAATTCCCTAAGAAGAAAAAGAAGCGAACGAGTTCAGAAGGACCGAACCCGAGATAGACCGAACGTTCGGTTCATTTCGGTTCTTGGTCGAACTTCACCCGAAATAGACCGAACGTTCGGTTCATTTTGGTTCACTCTATTTCGCTTGTTACCTTTATTGAAGCGAAGGCAATTTTGGTACGGATTCTGCTTCCATCATTCCTAGGCCTTGTAAAATCTAGTTAAAGCTCGCTTCAGGTAAAGCCTTAGTGAATATATCTGCCAGTTGATCGGTCGTTCTTACGAAGTGAATTTCTACGTTGCTATCTTCCACGTGATCCTTGATAAAGTGATACCTCAGTGCTATATGTTTAGTCTTTGAGTGTTGCACTGGGTTGTGACAAATCCTAATTGCGCTTTCAGAGTTGCAATGTAGTGGGATTTTCTTCATGTTTAGCCCATAATCTCTAAGCTGACTTTGTATCCATACCACTTGAGATGTGCATGATGATGCAGTAATGTATTCAACTTCTGCAGTGGAGAGAGAGACACAAGTTTGTTTCTTCGATTGCCAACTAACCAATTTACCATCTAGAAATTGGCATCCTCCAGTGGTGCTTTTACGATCTAATCCACAACCACCTAAGTCAGCGTGTGAGAATGCTTGAACAAAGAATCCTGAGTTGGCTGGATACCATAGACCGAGAGAAGAGGTTCGCTTCAGATAGCGAAAGATATTTTTCATGGCTTGCAGATGAGGTTCACGGGGGTTAGCTTGGAATCTGGCATAGTAACAGACTGACAACATGATGTCAGTTATACTGGCTGTGAGATACATCAGAGACCCAATCATTTGACGATAGAGCGTCATATCAGCGGCTGACTTTTCCAATGAGGGTGTAAGCTTTGTCCCAAAGGCCATCGGCACTTTCACTTTGGAGTCTCTCATCATACAAAACTTAGCCAGTAGTGTCTTGGTGTATGCCTCCTGATTAATAAAAATGCCTTCGGGTCCCTGTCTAATGTTCAATCCAAGGAAAAAGTTAATTGGACCCATTGAGCTCATCTCAAATTTAGTTTCCATCAACTTCCTGAATTCAGCTGTTAAGCTGGGATTCGTGGAACCAAAGATGATGTAATCAACATAAATTTAGACTATCATAAGGTGGTTACCTTCTCTCTTGCGAAAGAAGGTTGGGTCAACCGAACCTTGTTTGAATTTAGACATTTTTAAGAATCGAGTTAAAGTTTCATACCATGCTCTGGGAACCTGTTTTAGGCCACATACCGCTTTGTCAAGTATGTAACAATGATCTGGATACTTCTCGTTCATGAAACCTGGCGGTTGCTCAACATACACAGTCTCTTCAAGTTCTCCATTGAGAAAGGAACATTTGACATCCATCTGATAGACTTCAAAGTTCTTGTGTGCAGCATAGGCAAGAAAGATACGGACAAACTCTAATCTTGCAACAGGAGCGAAGGTCTCTTCATAATCGATGCCTTCTTCCTGACAGTAGCCTTTGACAACCAACCGAGCTTTGTTTCGAATGACATTTCCCTCCTTATCCATCTTGTTTCTGAATACCCATTTGAGACCGACAACCGAAGAATCCTTTGGAGTTGGAATAAGTCGCCATACTTTGTTTCTTTCAAACTCATTTAACTCATCTTGCATGGCTTGAACGCAGTCCGAATGATCAAGGGCAGAATTAACGGTCTTAGGTTCAACTTTGGAAACAAAGGAGTTGAACATGCAAAACTCTACTTGTGAAAAGAGTGCATCTTGTTTCGCTTTGATTTGAGATCGAGTTAACACATTTTCTAAAGATTCCCCAATAATTTGACTTTGAGGATGATCTTTGGTCCATTTGATAAGCGGTGGATAATTTGAATCACAAGTGGGATCCAATTCTGCATTGATTTCTTCTTCCAATTCTGACAGAATGTCATCATCATTGACGTTGGTGTTCTCCCCCTCGAAGGATGATGCCTGTTCAGTATCTGGATTAGTATCACTTCCTTTGATTGGATTCTCAGAGGAGATTGAAGATTTTGACGATAGATTCTCCCCCTGGAACAATGTACCTTGATCGTGTTGAAGATATGGACCCCCCCCTGAACATTAGGAAGATCATTTGATGGTTCGCTTGCTTCTGGCCTCTTGGTTTCTTTGGGTTGATCATCAGCCATCTTTTGAGCAGCATCGTCGATGATTCGTTTTAGATTATCAACCTTGTTGTCTTTCGCCGTTGATTCAGAATCAATCGCCTTTTGAGGCTCATCAAAAAGAAGCAAATATTGCTCAAAAAGATTTGAAATGGAGGTAGTAACTAGACCATTCTTTGGAAAGATTTCTTGCGTTGCACATTCTGTTGATTTCATCTTCTTAACATAGCTATCGTCAAAAGCGACATAGTATGTTTCTTCAATCTTCTTAGAACGCTTATTCAGAACTCTATACGCCTTAGAATTCAGGGAGTAACTTAAGAATATTCCTTCATCAGCCTTAGCATCAAACTTGTTTCGATTCTCTCTGGAGTTGAAGACGAAGCACCTTGAACCGAACACATGAAAGAATTTCACATTCGGTTTACGATTGCTCAAAATCTCGTAAGGAGTGGTGTAGAATCGCTTGTTTAAATATGATCTGTTCTGAGTATAACAAGCGGCAACAATTGCATCAACCCAGAAATACAAAGGCAAGGATGCGAAGCATAGCATTGTGTGAGCTACTTCACACAGAGATCGGTTTCGTCTTTCAACGATACCATTCTGTTGTGGAGTGTATGGGGCTGAGAAATTATGAGTCATTCCCTTCTCAGCAAGAAAATCTTCAAAATCTTTGTTCTTGAATTCCAAGCCATTGTCGCTTCTCATGTTATGAATAACTTTCCTTAGTTGAGTCTCTACCTGTTTTATGAAGAGCTTAAGCTTTGGAGTAGCTTCAGAATTTTGCTTCAAGAAGAACACCCATGTAAATCGAGAGAAATCGTCCACTATAACCAGAATGTACTTGTTTCCACCAATGCTTTCAATGGACGAGGGACCACACAGGTCAATATGTAATAGCTCCAACGGCTCTATCACCTTTGTATTGATAATAGAATGATGACTTTGCCTACTTTGATTTCCCATTTCACAGGCAGCACAGAGATGTTCTTTGTCAAATTTTAGAACTGGAAGACCTTGAACATGATCACCTAAAACCAACTTGTTGATATCCTTAAAATTCAGATGAGAGAGTCTTCGATGCCATAACCAACTTTCATCTGAGTGAGCCTTCGTGAGTAAGCAAACTGCTGGTTTACCTCGAATTAGGTTGAGGTTCAAAGGATACATTTCCCCCTTTCTCTTTGACTTCAGCAGAACGTTATTAGATTTCTTCTCGACAATCTCTGAGCCTTCATCATCAAATGATACCTTCAATCCAGTGCCAACTACCAGCTGTGATACGCTGATAAGGTTGTGTTGGAGCCCTTCAACATAAGCCACTTTTCTTATAGAGAAATCGCCATTAGTGATCATTCCATAACCTTTGATGGTGCCAAATGAGTTGTTGCCGTACTTCACAATACCACCATCCTTGAGAGACCGAAAATCCCTCAGTTCTTCCTTCCTCCTTGTCATGTGACGCGAGCAGCCACTATCACTATACCATTCTTCGTCAAACTACTCATCACGTATAACCTGCAAAATATTAAGCAGATTTAGGAACCCAAAGTTTCTTGGGTCCTTGTGAGCCTTTTACAGGACAGGGAATAGTAAGAGAAATATCAAACAAGTAAGTACGTTTTATATTTAGTAGGATTGGGATTTGTGGTGTTGATGTCAGCATTCTTTTGGATCTCTTTTGGACGTCTGTTATCTTCTGGAAAGAGCTTTCCTTTTCCCTTTAAATCTTTTGAAGAAAAAGAATTATTAGAATGTGAAGGTTCAGAGGTGACATTGAATCTTCTGTGTGTCTGATTAAACTTGTAGGGATGAGGACCAAAACAACTCTTTCAGTTGCTATTGGGTGGAGAACCAAAACCGTTCTTTCGGTTGATATTGCTCTGAGGACCGAAACTCTCCTTTTGGTTCCTTTCGGTCGAGGGACCGAAACTACCATTTCGTTTCCTTTCAGTTGAGGGACAGAAACTACCCTTTTGGTTGATGTTGTTCTGAGGACCGAAACTCTCTTTTCGGTACCTTTCGGTCGAGGGACCGAAACTACCCTTTCGATTCCTTGATGCATCTTGAGATTTGTGCTTCCTTTTGATCCTTACAAAGTGAGGATTTTGTGATCTCCAAAACTGTTTTCTTTCTGATAGATTCTTCTTGTATCGCAGATTTCGTTGGTGTTTTCGATCAACCACCTGTTTCGGATTTATGTGGATGTTAGCCTTTTTCTTTGAAGTAGGAGCATAGTTGTCACTCTTTGTTGAGGATGTTTCACTAGTGGTTTGCGTAGGTTCGCCCAATGAAGTTTTGGTTCCACTTATGCTTGGCACATCATATCTTGCAGGCTCATTTAGTGGTTCGGGTACATATCTACCTTTCACTCTCCATGAGGTCTTTTGAGATAGGCCCTTCGTCTCATCAGCGTTGTCTATTGGTGCTGACCAGAAGAACTCGTCACATCCGTCAGCATTATCTTCTTCCACCATACCTGTCAATTCTACAGTTTGTTGTGGAGTGACACCAGGGACCGTGTAGACTTGATTTGGAGTGGTTTGTACCTTTTGATACACAACAGCTTTTGCTTTAAGAGTTTTGGTCTTGTCTGTTGACGAGCGAGCGAACTCAACATAATTTTCAGAAATTAAATTTTTACGTGTTTCAGGTTCACTCTTGACAAATTCTGAACAGTCCACCAAATCTTCTACAAAGATTTCACTCAGATCATCATCCTCATTAAGTTCAAATGCATTTTCAACATTAATTTTATTTGCTGAATTTAATTTGGCATTCAAAGAGTCAAATTTCTATACAGCTTCGGTTCTTAACTTCAATCTATCATTCTCATCTAACAGATTTTTAAGCATATCCTTGTGGTCTTTGGACTTTATGTAGGATTCAATTTTGTCAAGACCAATTTTATATGCAAGAGAGACCTCGTCAGAAGATACAACGCTTTCACAGTTATAGGCTTCAACATCGATTTCATCCTCCTTTAACTCAAGGAAGGGTAAAATCATGCGATATATCTTCTTTCCTATTTCACAATCAAGATGCAACTGAGTGATATTAAAATAAAGTCTTTTAGCAATCAAACAAAACACATTTCGTTGTTTTAAAAGTTTAATATTGTCTCTTTGCAAATAAATCGAATCATCCTTAGACCGAATCAGCTCTTTCTCCTTCTGCTCAATCCACATACTCCTTTCCTCACTCTTCGATGATATCCTTCTTGATCAACTCATCACATTCGTTGATCTGTGCACTGACAGGTTTAGCAGCAAAACACCTGTCCTCTCACTCCTTCTCGCCTTCTATCCCACAATTGGTTGTATATCCTCTCATTTGAGACACACATTCGGTCACCATAAAACACCTTCCTGTTACAGGTTCTTCTTTCACCAGCATCGCCTTCCCATGAGTGGGCTTTCTGACTTCTTCATCCTCTGAATCTGTGGACCATACCTCCACACCACCAAATTCACCGCGATTGTCTGTATCCTGTACAATCAAAGCATTCATAGTAACATTGTTAGCAGTAGACTTTCTTTTCTTGACTTCCTCCAGTCGTCTCAGGAGGCTCGCTTCTTCATCGTCATCATTTATCTTTTCTACTTTCTTTTTCAGCATACAGTCTTTTGCAAAATAGTTCTTGCCTCCATAGTAATGGCAATCAAATCCTGAGTCTCCACCAAATTTCATTTCTTTCTTTGACTCTTCAGACTTCGACCCCATCTTCGGTCCCTCCTTGATCTTTTCGGCATTGTAACTTCCTTGCCAGTTTCGGTTCTTGTTGGCTAGGAATTTCCATTTAATGATTTTTCTAGGATTGGATACCATCATGGCATACTCTTTACCGGTTAGATCATAATCGGCAAGATCCAATTCCTCTTCTTCTTCAACAGAGCTTTTTCCTTTAGAGATAAGGGGTAAAGAACCCAAACTGGCAACCACACTCGTTTCCTTAGACAGTGTACTTTCATGGGATTTCAAAATACCCACTAGTTTCGCCAGAGAATACGACTTGAACTGTTCATGTGCTTTAACAGTAGATACAACAACCATCCATTCGGGTCTAAGACCGTTCATGAAAGTAACCTTTTGTTCAATAACTTTCCTTTCAATCCCATGTTTTATCATTTTACTTAAAAGAAGATTAAAGCGATCAAAAGCTTGAACCAGTTTCTCTTCGGGCTTCTGCTTGAAATCACCAAATTCAGAAAGCGGGAGAGTTTGAATTGAATGTTCCAGATCTTTATCAGTGGAATACAATTCTTTTAATCTGTCCAAATCTCTTTAGCAGTAGCACAAGAACTTACCAAACGAAACGTATCTGACTGCAAAGCAAACCTAATCATCCTCAAGGCCTTGATGTTGCATTGACACTTTTCATTCTCATCTTGAGGAATATCTTTGACATCGTTAACAAGTTGATTGTACTCCTTCTGAGTTTTGACAATCTTTGAGGTGCTTAAGTGAGCAAATGGACCAACAGTGATCGCTTCCCAGATCAAGTACCCATTATCCTCCGATCCAATCACATAATCTTCAAAGTGATGCGTCCAAACTTCATAATCTTGAGTATACAAGATTGGAATCCTTGTCGTAGAACCAATGCTACTGGAGATGTTGATTGGATTGGTTTGAGAATCATCCATGGACATTGTAATGACTTTTGATCGATTACCTGTTTAAGATCATACTTGTAATATATCGTTAGGGTTAGATCAACGATTAATGAGATACGTCAATATGGAATGACGGCTCAATTATATCAATCAAAGCGGAATTAAAAACCCTAATAACTTCTTCGACAGAAGAGACGTGTATGAATTACACAGTCTCCTGCTCTGATACCAACTGATGAGAATAAATCTTAGATCGATTAGATCACAGGTAAGAATATGAAAATTAAACAAGACAAATACAGTAATGATATGAACACAGAATGGAAACAAAGATGTGCTTATGATTCAAATAAAGTCACGCCTCAACAGAGCTCGATAAAGAACTTCCATTGTAGAGGCGAGCTAGAGTTTACAAAAACTCAATGAGAAAATAATTAAAAGCGTTAACTGCAAAGACTGCATGCATGCAGCTTATATACTAAACCCTAGAACAAAACATGAACGGTTGGACAGGTCCAATACCAGCAATCAAAATTGGGGTAAGGACCGAACCCATGACGCAACATAATAATCCCAACAATATATATATATATATATATATATATTAGGTATTAGGTTTTACAGAAAAAAATTATTTATAAACTTCTTTACTAGTTTTGCAGTAAAATATTTAAATAAAAAAACACTTTACTTAATCATAATATTAAATGGTTAGAAAGTTTATTATGAAAAGAATATATATATATATATATATATATATATATATATATATATATATATATATATATATATATATATATATATATATATATATATTCTTTTCATAATAAACTTTCTAACCATTTAATATTATGATTAAGTAAAGTGTTTTTTTATTTAAATATTTTATTTTCAACCGTGTATCATTCTTATTATAACCTAGTATTTAAAACATGTAGCTTGTGTTGAAATAATATTGAAAATAGTCTTATAATAATTGATTATGATGCATCTCCTTCGGCGAATTGGGCCATGATCCAGTCTCCTATCTGGTTGAAAAGTCATATGTTCACTTTTTAATCATTTAAGCCAAAAGATAATATTGCGAAGGTTTACATCTCCCTATTTGCTTTTGTTTAACTGTCCATATGAAACATGTTTCTAAATATAACGCTCACATTTTCTGAATTTTCACTATTGTAGTTTTTGATTTGGTTTGACAATGGTTTTTTCATACCTCAGTAGCTAGGTTAGCTACTTAGCTAGCTAAAACATTATTCTATTTTTGACAATGAAATTTCCTTTTAATTAATTATAAAGGTTTTTTATCCGGACTTAAAATACATTTAAATCGGCCATGTATTATTGTATATTATTATACAAATATAACTTTGCAAATGTTGATAAAAATCGAAGGATAATCATAAAAATGACCGAAATTTACACATCTATGGCCATTTTTTTATTCTACAAAAGTTTTTCATTTTTTCCGATATAGGGCATCTTAGACCGCAATTTTTTTGATTTAGACTAAGCTTTTTGTCAAATAAAAAGTATATATCCACAATCGGATGACCAAATCGGAAACTTGAAGAAAACATTTCGTGTTTTTTTTTTTTTAATTAAAATGCAACAAAAAGTTTAACGAAAATCGTTGAAAAATAAAAGATTACAAGCAATCAATATATAATGCACATTTGGGATTTAAGAGACAAAACATTTAAAAAACGTTGGGTTTAAAGTAGACATCATATGTTTTAAAATTGGAGATGATATATTTTGTAATTTATGGTTATTTTGGTATTGATATATTTTGTAGTTTATGGTTATTTCGGTATGAAGTTAAAATTGGATCATTTCCTATAATCCTCATGACCAGGACTACATGGTTAAGTATGTGAATAATTTGTATTTCCCATAATTAGGCGTTAGGCCATTAGCACATTCATAAAATGAAAATTAAACCACAAAAATTTAGCACAAGGTGGCATGATCCGAATGTTGTTGGGTATTCCCCCAAAGTCCAATTGAAGTCCCAGCTGTTGACATGAAATGATCAGTGGATGCGCATTCACCTTCAACTGAATAGTAGCAACAAGACCAACTGATCTTATGCCCACAACCTGATGATGCATTCCCAAGTTCTTGGTTAACGACCCCATCAAATAGTTCCCACTTCTCTCGACCTTGTTCAGGTATTCCTGTTGGGATACCATGTTAAGCAACTTCGAGGCATCCAGACAACGTGGTGTGGTCATGAATTGTTTATCCGGCTGATAAAAATGAATGTAGTCAGCAAGTAAGTCGTTGACAAAAATGGCGCCAATCCCAATGTCGTCTCCAAAGCCAATGAGCATAGCATCCGGTTCAACACCTAATGTTGTATGTGCCCATAGAGATCCGCTACGCCCTAACCCACATTGAACCTGGATTATTAAAGTATATATCATCAGTTTTTTTTTTTTTTTTTTTTTTTTTTTTTTTTTTTTTGTATATGCTTATATAGTTTAATAGAAAAAGAAATATACCTCATCCATCACAAGAAGTGTCTTGGAATTGTTACAAGCACTCCTCAAATCGATCAAGTCTTTTTGTTGAAACCTATATATGCCACACAGTCCCTATAAGGGTTATAGGAACACTATCTGAAACTCTCCTTCATCAACTCGGTTAATTAACTCCTCAATTTGAATTGGGGGTGGACTTGAGTTAGGGATGTTGATCGACAAGGACAAATACGTTGCAAACGGCTGTGGGGGTGAAGGCACCCTGAGTAACCTTGAGCAAGCTCCAGTAAACATCATTGCTTCATCCGACAAAGGGGAGTTGTACAACATCCCCCCTCTTGCAAACGATGCACTTGAGATCATATCCTAAAAGAGATCCTGCAATCAATTTCATTAATGTTAGTATTCAACTAGTATATACAAACTTCACGAATTAATCAAAAAACTTATGACCAAGATAGCTAGCATAATTATATAAAAGCTCACCTGGCTTTCCGATATAGGATCAGATGAAATGAAGGATCGCTTCAAACGAGGAAATCCTCCGGAGTATGTGAAATCGAGTCCTGCCTTTGCTTTGCCCTGAAATTTTTTTGGTAGGAGCCATAGATATAAGAAAAGAAACTTTTGAATGTTTCGTGCACTTCACACTCATTTATACATGAAAAAAGAGGGTTTAAGCCTTAAATATCAGTAGTTTTGAAAGGATCGAAGCACTTCCCACAGATTTATAAATGATAAAGAAGATGAGAAGAAGCAATCAAATTATCTAGGGTCTAGACGATAAAAAAACCAGCACATTGGAACTAAATAAACAAAATAGATCGATATCATTAACAGAGGCTCTGTTTTTCCATATTTTGATTAAGAAGTTTTTATGGAATCGAAGCACTTTTGTAATTGATGGAGTAATAGACATTAAACAATAAGATCACTAATTTTGAAAAGATCGATAAATGATAAGAAAAGGCAATCAAATTCCCCTAGGGTCTATGACCATTAAAGAAAACAGCTCGATATCATTACTACAGGTCTACGACGATAAAAATAAACAACATTGGAATTATACAAACAAAAGAGCTCGATATCATTACTCCAGGCTCTCTGTTTTCCACATTTTTATATTCCTATGTATTGAATACTTACTGTGAACTAAATACTTACCATTAACACACGGAATTTGTTCTTTGTTTCCCCCATTTTCCGGTGTTGTTCTTCACTGCAAGTCGAGCAAAGTTACCGCCGGTGAAGAAGATGGAATTCATGTCAGCTGCTCTGAATGCTATCGCTAGGCTTTCTTTAAACAATTCAAATGATGTAAAATCACCTTGCACCGGGCTGTTTGTCTTATATTAATTTGTTACAAGAGTGGTGGTGATCGTGGTGGTGCGTCCATTACTGCTGTGTCAAAGAGTGTAATAATACAGTACGAACGACTTCATACGTATAAAAAAACTGTTTTAACGATTTCCTTTTTTCATAGAAATAAAAGTTTCTTACAACCCAGCATAAATTAAGTAAAATCTATATTTCTATGACTTCTTGTTAATATCTAATCTTAATATCTAATTTGACTAATCTTGAAAAATACATGACGAAACATTTGAAGAGTTTTTATATTTGGTTTTTCAAAAACTGAGAACTTCTCAACCCCATACCAACAATATTAAAATCTACAATACGCATAATCTCTGTACAATATTTTTAAATCTTTTTTATATTTAATCTTGAAAAAAAAATACAAAAACCATCAAAATTGGGATTTCGTCGACCCCTTGGTAAAAATATATTTCTCATAATTTCTTCTTTAGTCTTCGGAGAAGCAATAAGAACAAAATCAAACTAATTGAATTTTGTGATACCGATAATGAAATAGATTAAATTATAAATTACCAACAATAAATTTTTTAAAATATAAAAAACACATTATAGAATTTGTTGGGTCAAAATATGGTTTATACTTTACTTTTCTGGCCAATTATATTTTTGTGTAATAGTTTATGATTTTATGGTCTAGTTTACGGCTGAGTTTACGGCCATAAACACCTTACGGCCGTAAACTCATTTAGGGCCCATGTGTGTCCGGCCCATATTCAAGTATAAATAGAGGTGTTAGGGTGAGGAGTAATGATTGATGAACACTAGAGAGATTACGGCCAGAGAGAAACAAGAGCTTTTATATGTGTGTGAATCTTTTGTATTCGGATCATAATTCATATCAATATATACAAAGATTCATATTATTCTTCTTCTCCTTCTCTTCTATTTGATCTGACATCATCCATTTGATCGGGATTCCTCATCATCAAACGGATCTGACTGATACACGGACAAATTAGGGACTTACAATTGGTATCAGAGCCAAGTTGTATCAGTTAAAAGGTTTTATTGTTTCGTTTGGAATCTGCATAATTGGTGTTTACGGTCCAAGCTTACGGCCGTAAACACCGAGTTCTTGGGCCGTAAACTCTATTTTGGGGTATTATTTGATCTTATTTTCGAAATATTTTTGCGTTTTTGGATATATCTCGCAAAAATAAGGGGGGTTTGTTCTTCGTATTTTTCATAAAAAGGGGTTTTTGATCGAGTTTTGGAGCTTCAAAGTTGAAAAATTGCTGTTTTTCACGTAATCTTGAAGGGTTTTCGGCCGGAGCTTACTACCGGAAACAGTTCACGGCCGGTGGCGGGGTTCGCGTTTGCGGCTAGGGTTCCCGAGAGTTCACGGTCGTCGGAGTTTGTGGTCGCCGGTTCGAGTCATCGGAGTTTGCGGTCGCCGGTTCAGAAGTGTTCTCGGTCAGCAGCCAGCTTGCATCAGCGCTTCAGTAAAAATAGAAGCGGATTTGGGGGTTGCCGGGGTTCGAACCCGGGACCTCTAGCGGACTTAACCAACTCAGCAAGGTAGTATCTTGTGATCTAACTTCGAATTTTTGAACTTAACCCATCCCTGTCGATTCCAACTTTCATTTTCTAACACTTTTAACCCTTAAAACTCAATTCCTTTTAATTTTAAATTCTTTTTTCATCCAAAATTAAAAATAATAATAATAAATAAATAAATAATATAAATTAAATTAAAATTAATAAATAAAATTATATTTTAATTTTTTACTTTTATTTTTAACTTTTGACTTTAAATTTTGACTTTGACTTCCAAGTTTGACCTTTGACTTTAAACTTTGGTTTTTTTTTTAAATTTTCAAATTTAGCTTTTCGGTTTGACTTTTAAGTTTGACTTTTCATGTTTGACTTTTGAGTTTTACTTTTTAAATTTGACTTTTAAGGTTGATTTTTGAGGTTTATAATCAAAGGGCATTTTTAAATTTAAGTTTGACTTTTAAGTTCTATTTGTGCTTTTAAATAGTTTTTCTTTTTTAAGTTTACGAGGGAGTTGAAATATGAAAGAGAGTCGTCAAGATATGTTAAGACAAAATTTTAACTTTTTCGATTTTATCCCTGGAGAAACCCTTGAAACTCAGTTGCAACGATTCACTACACTCACTACTAAGATGAATATAGCCGGGATCTTCTTGACTAA
Organism: Lactuca serriola; assembly: GCF_051521515.1. Lineage (NCBI taxonomy): Eukaryota > Viridiplantae > Streptophyta > Magnoliopsida > Asterales > Asteraceae > Lactuca > Lactuca serriola. The sequence goes on along the minus strand of NC_136412.1, from coordinate 13,626,697 downwards.
GTCCGAGATAAACAAAAAGCTGCTAAATTCACTTCCGAAATCGTGGGATATGAACGTGGCCATCATCAAGAAGACAAAAGATCTCAATCGTCTTAGTCTTGCTGATGTTATTCAAGAACTTGATGCTTTGAAATGTAGAGAAACAATGAGTTCTGAAAACATTCCGGTCACTGAAGTTACATGTACTCCAGCTTGTGAAGCCACGATTAAATTTCTTCTGGAGCAAATTGATGTATTTAAAAGAGAAGTTGAGGACCTGAGATATGAAGGATATCAACTCAGGAAAGGACAGAAACCCCTGAAGGCTGAGTTAGAAGCTAAAACCAAGGACTTTAGGAAACTTCAGGAAGAGTACAGCAACAAGTGTGAAAATTATGATTATGTTAAGAGTCAACTTGTTGTTGTAACTAAAGAACTTGACGCTTTAAAAATCAAGTGTGGAAAAACTGATGTCAGATTTCAAAATTATACTGCGTCAAGTCAGACAGTCGAGTCCTTATATGAAACCCAATTAAAATTCAAAGAAAATCAAAACAAGGGCCTAGGGTATGATAGTGTACCTCCTCCTTATAATCATAACTACACATCCATCCCTATGACACAGGACGAAACTGACAGGGAGCCACATCTTCAATATGGAAAACGAGTTGGATTTGTGTCAGGAGGAGTTATTAATATTGAAGATACTAATGTTGCTACTTCTTGTGCAGGCAAAGTAACAGAGGATGAGAACAAGGAGAGTTCTTCTGAACAAACAAACGACCCCTTGAACTCTGAATATGTTGCTTCTAATCAACCGCCCGTTGGTAAATACAGACCACCATTTCAAGCTAAACAGAGTGCCTGTTGCAACTGTGCGTGTGGGAAAAGCAAGAGACATGGCAAGGATACACCACCAGGGGCAGGAAGAAACAATTTCCTAGTGAAGAAAAGGACTTGTTTTCACTATGGAACACCTGGTCACATTGCCCGAAATTGTCCAAATCGCGCATACGTTCCTTACTATGCAAAAGGCTGGCAGAACGAGCCAAGGGGGAGATTTTTCAAAAGAAACCCCTCAAGGTCACGTTCTGATAACGCCGATTGGAATGCCATGAAGGCCAAGAATTCAACTCCCAAGGCCAAGCATCCGGATCCCAAGGGTAAGAAGGAAATGTCAGCCAACAAGCCCAATCCAAGAGATGATCCAGTAAAACAAAGACCGGTTAGGTCAAAGTCATCTCAACGGCCGACATCAAGATCGAAAGCAAGCGCTAAGCCACCCATCAGATCGAAAAAGAAATGGGTTAAACCCAACTACAAATGGGTTCCGAAGGTTCAATCTCCCAAATCAACTAACGATTCTAACATTTCTATGTCTTCTGTTTGTGATAAGCAGGATATGTCATGGGAGAGAGTACCCTGCATTGATGACAAAGGTCGACCCAGTTTCAAAATGGACTGGGTTCCAAAGACCAACTGATCCCGCTCTGTGTCGAAGCAGCTATGGAGGCATATCATCAGACTTCGGTTTGTTGGTAGTGGCTGCTCCTGGCATATGATTGGAGACATCTCTCAACTGTACAACATTTAGACTTTTGCTTGAGAGTATGTGTCCTTTTGCGGGAAGGGAAGAAAGGAAGAGATCGCTCATGGGGTTAGTGCTTAATGACATGAAGAATTTTTGGATCTGTTCTGAGATTAAGCGTGCTGTTCTCAGACCTTCTGAATGCAGATTCAATCGGTGAATTACGGTTTGCGTTTTCTTCTCTATTCTCCTGAGTTTTTCTTAAGCTGATTCGCTTTAAAGACTAATTTTTGTTTTAGGATAGTTTAAATTTGCGCATTTACTTTCGTTTCTCTCCTATGCACAAATTTAGGGGGAGAAATAAAAACAAAACAAAAATTAGAAAAGTTTCAAAAATCCAAAAACATTAAAAAAAATCAAAAAAAAAATATATGTTGGTTATGAAATGTGCTTCAGGGTGTTGTTTTGGGAAGTGATATTATCAAGTGATAACAGGCAACCTGAGTCTGCGTAACGTACCCAAAGTTGAAGAGTCTATGTTCTGACTTGATGCGTCGGTAGGCACGAAAAATTTTAGAATGGACTTGACTAGGGAGAGTTGAACTTAGGAAATTTATAGACTTGACAAATCTTGACCTAGTTAGATCCATTCAGCCTGACAATACGACGCTCGGATAGGTTGAGCAGGGAGATATATATGGGAATCTACTCGTCACATTAATTGAACCCGTACTTGGAACCGTGGTTTAACTTTTCCTCGATGTGCGGATTCTCTCCTTAATTCCGGTTGGATGGGGCGACTGGTAAATTCCGATAAATTAGGTCTGTAGAATATCATTTTCTTTCTTTCCGTCTGTTATTCATATGTTGTCTCCTTTGCACGACCTCCAGTCCGACCTGGTACACAACATATGCAACTCTATTTCTCTACAGGATATATATATATATATATATATATATATATATATATATATATATATGTGTGTGTGTGTGTGTGTGTGAAATATATGTGTGAAATACTTCTCATCTGTTAGCCATATGCTGTCTCCTTTGCGCGACTTCTAATCCGACCTGGTACACAGCATATGCAACCTTCTTCTTCTCAACCCCTCTGAAGTAGTTAGCAATAGAATTCTGAATCTCTTCTCTCTCTGAATGGTTGTCTGCTCACCCGGTGTAAGGAGTACTCTGGAAGTTCTTGATGGCTGGGGCATATCAGGAAGCGGGAAACACGTTCCAGTACAATTAAAATTGAACACTCAAAGATTGTCTATAGATCTCGCTGCTCAATTTAGGTGGACAACAATATCCCTGGTCGTCGTCAGATGAATAGACCTTAAGATATAGTATCTAAGAAATTAGGATCAGATATAAATTTTAGGTTTTTAAGTTCATCATTTCTTGTAACAAATAGTATGTCCTAAATTTGTCACAATTTTTCGTGTTTAAGTGGACAATAATACCGACGATCGACCAGACAACGATGTGAATATGGAAGGTACCGACAAGTGGATAAAGGCTATCTAAAAACTTTGATCCCAAATCTCTCTTAAAGTTAGATATCATTTTTGTTTTTGTTAAATTTGTCATAGTTTCTTCTAATTTAAAAATTAGGGGAGAATTAAAAATTAAAAATAATAAAAAAAAAATCCAAAAATAGTGTTATTTATGTTTTATTTCTTGTTCAGAAAAATAAAACATAAAAGAATCCAAAAATATTTTTCTTTCTGTTTTAATTTGTGTGCTAAGTTTTCTTTTAGTTTTGTTTTGTCTTGAAAAGTGATTTCAGGTATAGATAAGACTCATGGAGTTTGTGTTGAAGATTTTTGAGCCAAAGCCTCGTCCGTGAGCATCGAAGAATTCTCATTCGAAGGAGCAAGAAATGAAGATCATTCTTTCAACATTCAATCTTTCAACCCCAGAAGCAAGGTGAAGCTGAAATTGAAGATTATGTGACGGATTGCATTGAAGCCTCCTCAATCAGTCTGCTGTTATCTTTGTACCTGCTGAAGTGATCCAGAAGATTTGTTCTCTCTAAAGTTCTCTCTGAAGATTCTCAAGCTGAAAGCGTTATCTTTCAAGAATCAGTACGTCAAGCCTCCTCACCGACATGCATTCAAAGCCAAACTCTGAAGAAAAAGCCCAACTGCTCAAGATGAAGTCATTTATTGAAGATAAATGCTGAAGCCAAGTTCCCAATGAAGATTATCAAGAAAGCCAGCTACTTTTTAGGGGGAGCTTGTTGGGTCAATTAAGAAAAGAAAGCTATAAACCAAGGGGGAGATTGTTGGGTCAAAATATGGTTTATACTTTACTTTTCTGTGCAATTATATTTTTGTGTAATATTTGGAACTTTATGGTCTAGTTTACGGTTGAGTTTACGGCCGTAAACACCTTACGGCCGTAAACTCATTTACGGCCCATTTGTTTTTTCCGGCCCATATTCAAGTATAAATAGAGGTGTTAGGGTGAGGAGTAGTGATTGATGAACCCTAGAGAGTTTACGGCCAGAGAGCATTTTGTGTGAATCTTTTGTATCTGGAGCTTTAATTCTAATCAATTCATACAGAAATTCAACATCTTCTTCTTCTCCTTCTCTTGTAACAAATAGTATATCCTAAATCTGTCACAAATTTTTCGTGTTTAAGTGGACCACAAAACCGACGATTGACCAGACAAAGATGTGAATATGGAAGGTACCGACAAGTGGATAAAGGCTGTCTAAAAACTTTGATCCCAAATCACTCTTAAAGTTAGATATCATTTTTATTTTTGTTAAATTTGTTATAGTTTCTTCTAATTTAAATATTACGGGAGAATTAAAAAAAAATTTTAAAAATTAATGAAAATAAAAAAAATAAAAAAATCAAGAAAAAAAATCAGAAAAATTAAAAATCCAAAAATAGTGTTATTTCTGTTTTTGTTTCTGTTTTAATTTGTGTGCTAAGTTTTCTTTTGGTTTTGTTTTGTCTTGAAAAGTGATTTCAGGTACAGATAAGATTCATGGAGTTTGTGTTGAAGATTTCTGAGCCAAAGCCTCGTCCGTGAGCATCAAAGAATTCACATTCGAAGGAGCAAGAAATGAAGATTATTCTTTCAACATTCAATCTTTCAACCCTAGAAGCAAGGTGAAGCTGGAATTGAAGATTATGTGACGGATTGCATTGAAGCCTCCTCAATCAGTCTGCTGCTATCTTTGTACCTGCTGAAGTGATCCAGAAGATTTGTTCTCTTTGAAGATTCTCAAGCTGAAAGCACTATCTTTCAAGAATCAGTACGTCAAGCCTCCTCACCCAATGTGCGTTCAATGCCAAATTTTGAAGAAAACCTCAAGTGCTCAAGATGAAGTCATTCATTGAAGATTCATATGTTCATCCTGATACTGTGAAGAAATCGAAGGTTAATGCTGAAGCCAAGTTCCCAATTAAGATTATCAAGAAAGCCAGCTACTTTTTAGGGGGAGCTTGTTGGGTCATTAAGAAAAGAAAGCTATAAACCAAGGGGGAGATTGTTGGGTCAAAATATGGTTTATACTTTACTTTTCTTGGCAATTATATTTTTGTGCAATAGTTTATGATTTTATGGTCTAGTTTACGGCTGAGTTTACGGCCGTAAACACCTTACGGCCGTAAACTCATTTACGGCCCATGTGTGTCCGGCCCATATTCAAGTGTAAATAGAGGTGTTAGGGTGAGGAGTAATGATTGATGAACACTAGAGAGATTATGGCCAGAGAGAAACAGGAGCTTTTATGTGTGTGTGAATCTTTTGTATTCGGATCATAATTCATATCAATATATACAAAGATTCATATTATTTTTCTTCTCCTTCTCTTCTATTTGATCTGACATCATCCGTTTGATCGGGATTCCGCACCATCAGACGGATTTGACTGATACACGAGCAAATTAGGGACTTACAGAATTAACTGATTTTAAACTAGCCATAAGAAAAATAATACACCACAAAATTCCATATAAATAGCTATACTATCAAATAACCAAAATAAAAGTAATTGAATAGAACAATACCCATTATAAGTTATAGAAACCTATAATCCGATAAATTATTTCATTATTTCTCCGCGTATGTTGTTTCTGTTTAATCTATAACCCAATAAAATAATAATAATAATAATAATAATAAACAATCATACCCATTTAAAGATTATTTCAAATACACAGTATCATTATTTCATTGCACTTTTTTCTCAAGAAAATGATAAAATAAATTATTAAGAAATGAGAAAATAAAAACTCGTATGAAACTTGATTTTCAATTTGAGTATCACCCGGTAAACTAATCTTTAGGGTAACCAAATCTAAATCGTCTTTCATAAAAAGTGTGGTTTCGTAGGTTAAAACTAGATTCCAGTACCTCGATCGGAGAAGATGATCACCAAGACAATCTTCAGTACCAGCTCAATTTCCCCATAAAACAAGCAAGAAATCTACCTCAGATTAATCGAATAATTTCTCGAAAAACTAAAACCATCTTGAGTAAAACACTCCATTGGACGTCTAAGCGAACGATTCTCCGTGGCTTCTTGTAATCTTGATCCACAAAAGGACATGTACAAACTTCCTTCTTGGTGTCTCGTAATGTATGTGTAGTATGTGTGATTACGTGTTAATTGTTATGTTATACTAAACGAATGTTTGCGAGTTGAGTAAAAAATAATAATATAATTATTAAGAATGATACATATACACTATTTGTTATAAAATATTATAATATTTTAAATATAACATATTAATAACCGTTACATATGGGTATACATGAAAATAATATATATATATATATATATATATATATATATATATATATATATATATATATATATATATATATATATATATATATATAGATAGATAGATAGGGTTATGTTATTTTGTTTTTGCTAAGGGCGTGTTTGACACGGAGCTTTTAGAAGCGTTTGGGAGCTTCTAACTTTTAGCTTTTGACAAAACGCTCTAGTTTAAACAAAAAGTTTCGTTTGGCAATACAACCGTTTAGCTTTTAATTTAAACAAAACGCTCCAAATCTAAAAGTTACTTCATGTAGCGTTTAACAAAACGCTACTGAACTTTTGAAATCAATTTCCATAATTACCCTTAAAAATATATTTATATATTTATTTATTTTTAATTAGTTGTCCTTTTATGTAATTTTATATATTTCAAAAGCTTCTAGCTACTTTTGCCAAACACTCATATAATAAATAAAAGCTACAGTTTCCCGCTACCAGCTACCTGCCCACGTTACCTGCTACACGCTAAACGCTTCCAGCTAACGGCTAATTTTGCCAAACATGCCCTAAGTATTGTGTGCATGTGTAAATGATTCTAGGCAAATCAATTGTGTTAAATGAAGAAAGTGATTTTCTTTTAAAAGTAAATAGAAAAAAATACAAATTAATTTTATTTCATTAATTGACCGGGCATGGAAGGGCAGTATGGTACATTACCTTCATTATTTTAATAGGAAATAATCGTTTATTATGGAAGTGAACCTTCTTCGATAATCGCAAATATCTCGCATACTATCAAAATTAAAACCCCATTACTTTCGGAGATCGAAAAGGATTCTGATTTTGTGTGTTAAATCTTCAAAATCGGAAGAGTCTGTGAAGATTTTTAATATAAATAGCGACATTAAACCCTAGAAGACGGAGAAGGCCTTGGGGGGCTGTCTATTAAACTTTTTCTACAAGAATGAGGAGTACACGATCAACTTCATTCAAGTCGAAGTTCAAGAACACAACAGAGACGGCGTTGAATCTTGAAGATGACGATGATGATTTTTGTTCGAAATCTGAAGGTAAAGATTTTTTTATTTTGTCGGATGTTTATTGAGTTCAAATATGTTTTCTACTCTAATAAGTGTATTTAGACTGATTTATGCATGTATGATTTGTGATTTCAAAAAAAAAAGGTGTGATTTTTGTGTAATTCCTTAAGAAAAATAACTAGTTATGGATGTTGTTCTGCTAGAACGAGTTAAGTAGCATGGTATAATGATTTAATATTATGTTGGAATTAATGAATTAATTAAAACATTAACAGTTCTTAGAGAATGATAGACTTTACTTGTAAAATGTTTTGTTAGAGTAGAACTATGTATATGATTGTGAGTATATCCATGGATAGTTGATTATGTTTCAAGAGTCTCAAATTTATATGTATGATATTATGGTAGAATTCGACTTTGTAGGTAGGATAATCTGCATATGATTAATGAATTAAATTAGGACATTATAAATTCTTAGATAATGATGGACTTTACATGTAAAATATTATGTTAGAATGGAACTATGTATGTGATTGTGAGTATATCCATGGATAGTGAATTATGTCTTAAGAATCTAAAATTAATATGTACGATATTTCTCGTAGAATTCGACTTTGTAAGTAGGATATTATGTATATGATTAATGAATTAAATCGAACCATTAACAATTCTTATAGAATGATGGACTTTACATTTAAAATAATTTGTTAGAATGGCACTACGTATGTGATTGTGAGTATATCCATGGATAGTGGATTATGTCTCAAGAGTCTCAAATTGATATGTATGGTATTATGGTAGAATTCGACTTTGTAAATAGGATTAGGGGTGTACACGAGCCAAGCCGAGTCTGAGCCTAACCTCGGCTCGGTTAAATTTTTCAAGGCTCGAGCTCGAGCTCGGCTCGTTTTGAACTTAATATTCAAAGATCAAGATTGACTCGTTAGGATTTAACAGGCTCGAGCTCGGCTCGGGATCAACTCGTTTAGCACACGAGCCTAAACGAGCCTAAGCTCGGCTCGAGCTTGGCTTTCTAATTGGTGCTAGCAAGCTCATTTAAGCTTCTTGAGCTCATTGAAAAGCTCGTTTATTATACATTCTAGCAAAAAAAAAAACTAAATAAACTTATAGATTTAACCAAGCACACAGTACAAAATAAGTAAAATAACTCCATATTACAAAAAAATACTTAAACTTCAAATTAATAACTACTAAGTGACTAGATACTGGAAAATAAAACTTAAAGAACAAGATCAAGTCTTTCAAAAACATAATTCTTTCTTGATGCAACTGATGTAACTTCACTCCACATTAAGACATCTGTAAAGTGCAAAAAATTCATTTCAACTCAACATTTTCAGAATTTATTGAAAAAAGGAGATAACATGTTTAGAGAAAATAATCCCAACCTTTATACAAAAAGCATCACGTGCCACAATCCACAGTTTCTACAATCTTATCCCCTTGCCCTTAGTAAGAAGCATAAATTCCAGGTTAAATTTCAGAAAATTCCAAATCTTTACAAAAAAAAAAGTTCAGATTAATAGTAAAGAAAGTCAAATTTGTACTGTATCCGGTGCCAATGAAGCTCGATAGGGATCAATAACTCTACCCCCAACACTAAAAGTTGCCTCAGATGCAACAGTAGAAATTGGAATTGCAAGTACATCTCTAGCCATCATGGACAAAACACGATACTTTAACTTGTGCATATTCCACCACTGCAATGCATTAAATTGGAATTGCAAGTACATCTCTAGCCATTATTCTCGAACAACACACCTTTATCCAAAGTTTGCTTCACTTTGAACACTTCGATAAGATATAAATTAGCAGTCGGGTAGTCACTGTCTGAGATGATGTTTGTACACACCTTAAAAACTTTCAAAAGGTCACATACACTTTCCACATTTGCCTAATCTTCCTTGCTTAGCAAATGACTGAAATGAGGTTCATACTCTGCATATCTGAAAAAGCACAAAGTATTAATGAATATGGACAAGTATTTAGAAGAAAATATTAAAAATTATAATCACGTAATGTATACCTTGGAAAAGCATCCTTAAACTTTAAGGCAAAAGACAGCATATCATAGGTTGAATTCCATCGTGTTGGCACATCAAGAAATAATTTTTGATCACGTATTTGTAGCTGATGCGTAACATTTGAAAATGTTTGACGTCTACCCTCTGAATGATTAATATACTTTATACCCTCACGAACGTCCTCGATAATACACTCAATTTTTGTAAGACCATCTTTCACAAGAAGATTCAATATGTGTGCACAACACCTTATATGAAACAATTTACCACCACAAGAAAGTTTTCTTACCCTCGAAAAAATTTCTTTCAATCTTTTTACCGCTCTGTCAATATAAGTTGCATTGTCTGCTGATATGGTGAATATTTTATCTTCAATTTCCCACTCTTTCAAACATTTGTAAATACATTCAGCAATATCAATACCGGTACGAGGAGGAGGAACATGCATAAAACTCAATACGCGTTTCTGTAATCTGTAAGAAAAGGTTGAGATACAAAATTAAAAATGAGAGATTAAAAATGCAAAAGTAAATATTAAATTTGATAAAGCCGTTAAACCTCCAATTCTGATCAATGAAGTGTCCAGTAATAACCATATACTCAATTTTTTGATGCGAGGACTTCCAACAATCAGTTGTTAAACATATTTTCGAGGCAGCTTTTGTAAGGGCTTTCAACTTCTTCTTCTCGTGCTCATATACCTTAAAACAATCTGATGTAGCTGTAACTCTGCATACTTTTTCAAACAATGGATTGGCCATCTTCATCATCTTCACATACATGTCATCTTCCATGATTTTAAAAGGTTGCTCAGTACACAGTAACCAATTAGCTATGGCTTCCCTCATCTTGTTAGCATCATATTTTGCATTTGGACCGATTAATATTTGAGGCTTACCAAATTTTGAATCCACATTAGCGTCACTTGGCGGAAAATTTAACAATTTTTGGTTTTTTTCGTGTTCTTTATGAGGTAAGCAGCTTCTTAGGTGTCTAGCCATTGTGGATGTTGGACCTGATCCAACCTTAGATAATCTTGTTTTACAGTGCTTACATTCAGGTTTTTGCGACCATCTTTGAGGGTAACCACAACAAAATCATTCCATACTTCTGATGTTTTCTGCAGCTTCCGTTTCAACTGCACTTCATCTTCACCGGTTTCTGGATGTTCTTGTCTCACATTTGCATTTTGAGTGGATGTATTTACATTGGGAGTGGTTGTCTGGCCCTCACCATCAACATGGGCACCGGTTTCACCCACCCCTTGCATTGGACTTGATGGATTTGAAATCACACCATCATCCATAACATCTGTCAAAAACAAAACCGATTAAGCAAAAAAAATGAACAACTTAAAAGTTATGGGAGTTTGGCAACGTTTGTGTAAAATGGAAATCAAAATTAAGTGACCCGCAATCTTTGTGTTAATTGTTAAATGGAATCAGATAGTGTAATTTCATTAATATGGTCACTTTTTGATCAACTAAAGATTATACCGTCAAGAGTAAACAAGAGAAGCACAACATACTTGGATACTGATTTGCAACAAAATGTGGAAGTTTGACTAGAAATATTAGATAATATATGTTTATAACTAATCAAATAGTATAGTTACTGTTTGGGAATCGAGAAATTTGAGATGATAAAACAACATGAAATCAACTAATTGAAAAATCATACCTCGAGAATGGATACTAGAGTGGTGGAGTGGCGTAGTCTGGAGATGATCGTCGTTGTCGGTAACGACTACAGACCAAGCTTCAACAGATGCTATTGAAAAATGGAACCGAGAGGCGGGAAGTCAGGAACCCTAACCCTTTTGCGTGAAAATGAGAGTGAAAATTGAAAACTGAGAAATCGAAAGCGTAACTCTTAAGTCTAAAGATCTGTCCTACTATCTTTTAGATGTGTATGATCCCGATAATAGAAGACTTGTCCTACAAAACTCTGTTATTGAGATCACAGAACAGACAATGCATGATATGATGGGGTTGCCAATTGGTGGAGAAGACATCAATGAGTTGCCACTGTGTGATAAGGGAAATCAAATTCTGGAAGAATGGAAAGTACAATATACTAGTGATAAGTGCAATGGTGAGGAGTATTTAAGAAGGATTTAGGCTACCACTACTAGAAAAACAACCTTTTACGACGCTCATTGCGCGTCATAAAACGCTCAGACGATGCGCAAATGCGCGTCAAGGAGGGCACTGTCATAACGAGAGACGACGCGCTTTTGCGCGTCCTCTATAGAGGACGCGCATTTACGACACACATTTATGACATGCAATGCGTATCATTAAAACACTTGTCAAGAGAGGCCATGTCATAAACGAAGATGACACACATTTTTGCGTATCGTAAATTTAAATGTTTAAAAAAAAATATTTATATATTTATTAATTTTTCATAATAGAAATAAAATACCATATACAAAAATACAATCCATTGCATAATATAAAATAAAATTTCATACTCAAAAAATAAAATAAATTGCACAAATTATAATATGTCACACAAAGAATCATTCAAATGTTAAACAAAAATAATACATTGCTAACATGGGTTATACATTCCTATAAAACTAACAAATAATTATCCAACTTTGTTTCTTACTGGAATATGTGTGTAGTTGTCTCCTTCATCAGCCTCCATGTCCAAAGTCGGATCTACCTTCCTAATCTGTATGTATAACAAAGACATATGTGTTAAACTTATTGCCATTAACATCTGATCGTATGGACTCGAGTGTTAAACTTGTTACCATTAACATCTTATTCATATGGTACACAAAAAGCCATGTGTTCTTCACCTCTAATTCAACAAGATTGTTACCTGCATAAATGAAAACAAACAGGAACATTAACAACCCAATTATGAACAATTTCACAGGATGCCATAAATGATGATCATTAATAAGTCCTTTCAAGGATAATTTGGTCCGGATAGAAGATTAAACTAAATACAAATCATAAAGATTCTAAAAAACAGTCGATTGCATTGGAATTGATGGCTTACTAGAAGAATAAGATAGAAATGAAATAATAAGAGTTATAAATAACCATTATGCATGAGGTACAGAGGGAATCTTTATTTGTTCAGTCTATTTCTTGAAAGATCTTAAGTAGTTCAGCCAAAATAGCAAGAAAATCACAAAAATTAGCTGGTAGACTCGCTGACTCGTCGAGTCAGCACTAGACTAGTTGAGTACCCAGTGGACCCGGCGAGTTCAGTCATGGACTCGGCGAGTCCAACCCCAAAAGTCAAAAAAATTTGTTTTTCAGTCAATATTCGATCAAATATGCATCAAATTCATCAACAAACAGCCCTAGTCTCTGATACCACTGATGGGTTTTGAGCATTACATCATTCCTATGGTGTACATGCAAACCCTAATGCTTTGGATCTAGTTTGTCTAATGAACATGCAATTGAATATCTAAAGCTATAAACCGTAGATCTATTATGTTATAAACTGAATTAGGGTTTAGAGAATACCTTTGATTGCTATGTAGCAATAACAATCTATTCCTTGGCATCAGAAAGCTTAGTGCCTCAAGTGTTGCACCTCTAATGGAGTCACAAACACCAAGAGCAACAAAGATGAAGAAGAGAAGAGGAGAGGCACCCAAAAACGTCTAGAAACCCTAAGGAATCAGTTAGCCCCGTTTTTGGGGCCTTAGGGCTCCTTTATATACTTGTGTGGGCTGCTAGGGTTTTAGTCTAAACCCTAATGGACAACTCAAACTCTAAGCAACCCATGGAACCTTTCTGGAATAAGGCCATGGACGAAAATTTGATGGGCTGCCATCATAATTTCATTCACCCCTTGTTCCTTTAGCATTCCTTAGCCCAATAACTCAATTATCCAATAGTTGCAATCCAGTCCCCTATATTTAATTAATGTCTTTTAGCCACAAAATTAATTCTTAATTAATTATTGACTAATATTAATTAAACAATATGATTTCTCATTTAATATATTATTCTCATAATATATTAATAAATTATAATTAATCCTCTCTCTCTCCATAACTCATCCTACAAGTTGCTATGGTGAAGGCAACCCAAAAGGACCATGCTCATAATCGGGTCAAGTACATCCCAGAATAGTTATGGACTTAAACAGTAATCCAACACTTCCAACCATCCATTCATAAGTCTTTAGCCTTTAGAAGTTGTCACGAGACTAGGGTTTGCTCTTGAGGCATTGTAAGCCATGCAAATGCATAAATTTTGGAACTTTATCATTAAGGAAATTTATTAGGCCCGCATCTAAGAATTAGTCGTGGTGTCTTTGTGTATTAAGCACTTAATGGAAGGATTGAGCATTAACGCTCTACGCATTACGTAAATAAGGCTATGCAGCGTGTAGCCTCCGTTTCGTTCGTTTTTATCACCTTATGCTCTATGCGGGGAGTAGAGCAACTTATACGCATGACGTATGTCATTAGAAAGTTAGGTCTTTTAGGGTATTTTGAGTAGTGGATTGAGACTTGATCCTTTTTTGATGTATGCGTGACCTGTAGAGTCGTTATTTGGAGTAGTGATCAGTTCAGCTTTCTTTTGGGCTTAGAGGTGAGTTTTCCTCACTGTACTCATGGGTCGAAGACACCAATTTCGGCACACTAGATTGTGTTATGTATCCTTGTGTATAGGATGTTGCTATGTTATAAAGATCTGTTAGCTTGGTAGATCTGTAAGATTTCCTGTGCTAGTTGGTTATTTGTTTATGTGTATATGTCGACATATTGTGGTATGTTGAAGGCCAAGATACTCGGGCAGTCTAGTTGATATTGTAGGCAAAAAGGGGCGATCCAGAAATACTGTAGGCCCAAGGGAGCGGTCCAACTTATTATGTAGGCTCGGGAGCGGTCCGTTTTTTAGTTGAAGGCTCGAAGACAGTCTGGCCTTGTGTTGTGGGCCTTGTTTGTGTGCATTGTATGTATTTTGCTTTGTGGGGTATTTTGGGGGAATTAATAAATTTTGGCTTACAGTTGTTGATTTCATGGTTTCAGATACATTGGATGACCGGGGCAAGGCGAATGCGAGATTGTACATATCATCATGAATTTATGTTAAGAGATGTTTTTGGATACTCTGATTTTTATGACTATGTTTAGAGACAATGTTTTGTATGGCGTATGGTTTATGAATGATTTTTGGGACGTTACAAATACTATTTTGCGTTTGATGTATACTTTTTTTTTTCGAAACTGTTTTGACTAAAAAAACTTATGTAATATCTGATATGGTGTCAAAACAAGTTAAAAAAACATCATTGCTGAAAATAACAATTTTAATTGCAACATAGTTTCATATATGTTGCAAATTCAAAAAACAGCTTCATATATGTCAACGTACTTGAAAGTAAAATGTTATTTTTTGCAGTTACCCCAATCATGAAAAAAAGCAAAATTCTATCATTATGTTGTCAATTATACTATATTTTTTCATTTTTTTGTATTTTCTTATTAAAACTGAAATAAGCACAAAAACTCGATAACTATGATTTTTATGCTATTTCATCCAGAAAGATTTCTAATTTATAGATACTTTTTAATTGTTGGGGTAAAAATATTCGATTTTAGCATCCCATGTTCATAAAAGAGAACCATATATACATTTATTAATCTTGAAGCCTAATGAAATTCATCAAAATTGATACAAAATGATAATTTTGACTATAGAAGTCAACATTTACCATCAATTTCAAAATCGATTTCAAAACTAAAGTTTGATTTCCATTGAGATTTTTAACAGGATACAAAAATTAGTAGTTGAACCAGAACAAGTTACACACTTTTTGCCCAAATTTTGACAACCAATAAATTTAATAGGGACGTCAATTGACAAAGAAGGTTGAATTGAAATGCACGCTTCATGGGGGCAAATACATACGAGAAAAACATTTAAAGACAATCTACAATTTCTGAAAATCGTTATTTGATTCTTGCAAGGGATATTGAAAATTTTGAAAAATCTATAAGTATCTCTATTAACTGAAAACCATCGATCCAAAAAACCTAAATACATTTTTGTTAGATTACTTTATGTTCGAAAAATTCTTTCCCTTGTCAAATCAAGTCGTTAGATTACTTTATTTTCAAAAAATTCTCTCCGTTGTCTAGTCGAGTCCATTTCTTGACACTTTTATTTGTCTGGCAGCCTCTTGGTAAGTCATTGACTCCACGACCATCCGTCGTCGCTACCGTCTTCTTCATCGGTTGTAGTGTTTTGTATGTCAAGGCTCAACTTCTTCGTTGCTCTTGAACATCACAACTTAATTATCAGATATATTGTCTGTATTTTCACACTTCACAATCCCGTCTACCGATTCAATTTACTATATGTGTTCTTCAATATAGGGTGTTTTTCACTATTTTGTGCGTACCGTACCCGATAAAAGAAAATGATGTAAAAACTTCCCATATATATATATATATATATATATATATATATATATATATATATATATATATATATATATATATATATATATATATATATTAGGTATTAGCTTTACAGAAAAAAATTATTTATAAACTTCTTTACCAAAATATATATATATATATATATATATATATATATATATATATATATATATATATATATCAATCAGTATTATATATAAATATTTTCTTTTCATAATAAACTTTCTAACCATTTAATATTATGATTAAGTAAAGTGATTTTTTATTTAAATATTTTATTTTCAACTATCATTCTTATTATAACCTAGTATTTAAAACATGCAGCTTGTGTTGAAATAATATTGAAAATGGCCTTATAATAGTTGATTATGATGCATCTCCTTCGGCGAATAAGGCCATGATCCAGTCTCCTAGCTGGCTGAAAAGTCATATGTTCACTTTTTAATCATTTAAGCCAAAAGATAATATTGCGAAGGTTTACACCTCCCTATTTGCTTTTGTTTAACTGTCTATATGAAACATGTTTCCAAATATAACGCTCACATTTTCCGAATTTTCACTATTGTAGTTTTTGATTTGGTTTGACAATGGTTTTTTCATACCTTAGCTAGGTTAGCTACTTAGCTAGCTAAACATTATTCTATTTTTGACAATGAAATTTCCTTTTAATTAATTATAAAAGTTTTTTACCCGGACTTAAAATACATTTAAATCGGCCATGTATTATTGTATATTATTATACAAATATAACTTTGCAAATGTTGATAAAAATTGAAGGATAATCATAAAAATGACCGAAATTTACACATCTATGGCCATTTTTTTATTCTACAAAAGTTTTTCATTTTTTCCGATATAGGGCATCTTAGACCGCAATTTTTTTGATTTAGACTAAGCTTTTTGTCAAATAAAAAGTATATATCCACAATCGGATGACCAAATCGGAAACTTGAAGAAAACATTTCGTGTTTTTTTTTTTTAATTAAAATGCAACAAAAAGTTTAACGAAAATCGTTGAAAAATAAAAGATTACAAGCAATCAATATATAATGCACATTTGGGATTTAAGAGACAAAACATTTAAAAAACGTTGGGTTTAAAGTAGACATCATATGTTTTAAAATTGGAGATGATATATTTTGTAATTTATGGTTATTTTGGTATTGATATATTTTGTAGTTTATGGTTATTTCGGTATGAAGTTAAAATTGGATCATTTCCTATAATCCTCATGACCAGGACTACATGGTTAAGTATGTGAATAATTTGTATTTCCCATAATTAGGCGTTAGGCCATTAGCACATTCATAAAATGAAAATTAAACCACAAAAATTTAGCACAAGGTGGCATGATCCGAATGTTGTTGGGTATTCCCCCAAAGTCCAATTGAAGTCCCAGCTGTTGACATGAAATGATCAGTGGATGCGCATTCACCTTCAGCTGAATAGTAGCAACAAGACCAACTGATCTTATGCCCACAACCTGATGATGCATTCCCAAGTTCTTGGTTAACGACCCCATCAAATAGTTCCCACTTCTCTCGACCTTATTCAGGTATTCCTGTTGGGATACCATGTTAAGCAACTTCGAGGCATCCAGACAACGTGGTGTGGGCATGAATTGTTTATCCGGATGATAAAAATGAATGTAGTCATCAAGTAAGTCGTTGACAACAATGGCGCCAATCCCAATGTCGTCTCCAAAGCCAATGAGCATAGCATCCGGTTCAACACCTAATGTTGTATGTGCCCATAGAGATCCGCTACGCCCTAACCCACATTGAACCTGGATTATTAAAGTATATATCATCAGTTCTTTTTTTTTTTTTTTTTTTTTATATGCTTATATAGTTTAATAGAAAAAGAAATATACCTCATCCATCACAAGAAGTGTCTTGGAATTGTTACAAAAACTCCTCAAATCGATCAAGTCTTTTTGTTGAAACCTATATATGCCACACAGTCCCTGTAAGGGTTATAGGAACACTATCTGAAACTCTCCTTCATCAACTCGGTTAATTAACTCCTCAATTTGAATTGGGGGTGGACTTGAGTTAGGGATGTTGATCGACAAGGACAAATACGTTGCAAACGGCTGTGGGGGTGAAGGCAACCTGAGTAACCTTGAGCAAGCTCCAGTAAACATCATTGCTTCATCCGACAAAGGGGAGTTGTACACAATCCCCCTCTTGCAAACGATGCACTTGAGATCATATCCTTAAAGAGATCCTGCAATCAATTTCATTAATGTTAGTATTCAACTAGTATATACAAACTTCACGAATTAATCAAAAAACTTATGACCAAGATAGCTAGCATAATTATATAAAAGCTCACCTGGCTTTCCGATATAGGATCGGAAGAAATGAAGGATTGCTTCAAACGAGGAAATCCTCCGGAGTATGTGAAATCGAGTCCTGCCTTTGCTTTGCCCTGAAATTTTTTTGGTAGGAGCCATAGATATAAGAAAAGAAACTTTTGAATGTTTCGTGCACTTCACACTCATTTATACATGAAAAAAGAGGGTTTAAGCCTTAAATATCAGTAGTTTTGAAAGGATCGAAGCACTTCCCACAGATTTATAAATGATAAAGAAGATGAGAAGAAGCAATCAAATTATCTAGGGTCTAGACGATAAAAAAACCAGCACATTGGAACTATATAAACAAAATAGATCGATATCATTAACAGAGGCTCTGTTTTTCCATATTTTGATTAAGAAGTTTTTATGGAATCGAAGCACTTTTGTAATTGATGGAGTAATAGACATTAAACAATAAGATCAGTAATTTTGAAAAGATCGATAAATGATAAGAAAAGGCAATCAAATTCCCCTAGGGTCTATGACCATTAAAGAAAACAGCTCGATATCATTACTACAGGTCTACGACGATAAAAATAAACAACATTGGAATTATACAAACAAAAGAGCTCGATATCATTACTCCAGGCTCTCTGTTTTCCACATTTTTATATTCCTATGTATTGAATACTTACTATGAACTAAATACTTACCATTAACACACGGAATTTGTTCTTTGTTTCCCCCATTTTCCTGGTGTTGTTCTTCACTGCAAGTCGAGCAAAGTTACCGTCGTTGAAGAAGATCGGATTCATGTTAGCTGAATGCTATCGCTAGGGTTTACCTCTTGAAACAATTCAAATGATGTAAAATCACCTTGCAGCAGGCTGTTTGTCTTATATTGGTTTGTTAGAATAGTGGTGGTGATCGTGGTGGTGCGTCCATTACTGTTGTGTCGAGTGTAATAATACAGTACGAACAATCTCATACGTATACAAAAAAATGTTTTAACGATTTGCTTTTTTCATAAAAATAAAAGTTTCTTACAACCCATCATAAAATTAAGTAAAATCAATATTTCTATGGCTTCTTGTTAATATCTAATCTTAATATCTAATTTGACTAATCTTGAAAAAAAAAAGTACAAAACGAAACTTTTGAAGAGTTTTTATATATATATTTTTTTCCAAAACTGAGAACTTATCAACCCCATACCAACAATATTAAAATCTATAGTACCCATAATCTCTATACTATATTTCTAAATCTTTTTTATATTTAATCTTGAAAAAGAAAAATACAAAAAACATCAAAATTGAGATTTCGTCGACCCCTTCATAAAAATATATTTCTCATAATTTCTTGTTTAGTCTTCAAAGAAGCAATAAGAACAAAATCAAACAAATTGAATTATGTGATACCGATAATGAAATAGATTAAATTATAAATTACGAAAAATAAATTTATTCAAATATAAAAATCACTTTATAGAATTAACTTATTTTAAACTAGCCATAAGAAAAGTTATGCAACACAAAATTCAATATAAATAGTTATGCTATCTAAAGTAACTGAATAGAACATTACCCATTATAAGTTATAGAAACCTATACTCTGATAAAATATTTCATTATTTCTCCGCGTATGTTGTCTATAACCCAATAAAAAATAATAATAAATAAAAACAATCATACCCATTTAAAGATTATTACAAATACACAATATCATTATTCCTTTGCACTTTTTTATGAAGAAAATGATAAAAGAAATTATAAAGCAAGGAGAAAATAAAAACTCATATGAAACTTGATTTTCAATTTGAGTATCGCCCGATAAATTAATCTTTAGGGTAACCAGATCTAAACTGTCTTTTATAATAAATGTAGTTTCCTAGGTTAAAACTAAATTCTAGTTCCTCCATCGGAGAACATGATAACCGAGACAATCTCTGGTACCGGCTCGGTTTCCCCATAAAACAAGCAAGAAATCTACCTCGGATCAATCGAATGATTTCTCAAAAACTGAAACCATATTGAGTAAAACACTCCATCAAACGTCTAAGCGAACGATTCTCCATGGCTTATTGTAATCTTGATCCACAAAAGTACATGTACACACTTCGTTCTTGGTGTCTCATAGTGTATGTGTGGTATGTGTGATTACTAACTCTTTATCGGAGAGTGTTGGTTCCGTATCGGGGTGGCGTGCGTCCGGTGTTGATGGAAGAGACGCACAAATCGAGACTCTCCATTCATCCCGGAGCAACGAAGATGTATTGGGATCTTCATTTTGATTATTGGTGGCTTTGCATGAAGCGAGATCTTGCATGGTATGTGGAGCGGTGCTTGACTTGCAGGAAAGTCAAGGTCGAGCATCAACGACCTCACGCAAAAATGTAGTCGTTGGATATTCTCATTTGGAAATGGGAGGAGATTACCATGGTCTTCATTATTAAATTGCCCCGAATTGCGCGCGGAGTGGATTCACTTTGGGTCATCGTGGATCGATTGACCTAAAGTGCACATTTTATCTCGATCCAATATATCTATACAGAGAAGTTGGTGGAGGTATACATCAGGGAGGTTGTGGCACGACATGGGGTGCCAGTTTCCGTGGTTTCAGATAGGGATGTCAGGTTTACTACCAAATTTTGGAAGAGGATCCATGACGAGTTGGGTACTCATTTGCATTTTAGCACGACCTTCCATCCGCAGATTGACGGTCAGATCGAGCGGACCATTCAGACTCTAGAGGATATGTTACGGGCATGTGTTTTGGACTTTAGTGGGAGTTGGGATACGTATCTTCCATTAGCAGAATTTTCGCATAATAACAGTTATCACGTCAGCATTCATCGGTGTAACGACCGAAAATTATGAGGTAAAATTTTCATTTTAATTCAACCAAAACATTAATTATATTTTTTTATCTAAATATTCAAAAGTACTTTATAAGAAAATAGTTATCAGAGTACAAACCCAAAATCATCATAATGCGGAAACATGGGTGGATGCGCTGCGATCAAACCGGGCCCTCCCCTTTTGAACCGGAAGTACCTGAAACCATGACAATAAAAACCATAAGCACAGAGATTAGTGAGTTCCCCAAATTACCACATATTATACATATCAAACATACATTGGGACCTCACCCATTATCGGGCCACACTCGACATCGAGGCCCGCTCGATACACATACAAGCAAATAGACATAACAACATAAACCACATGTTATAATCACTATGGTAATAACATGTCGGGTAGTCATAGGTCCCCCGCCCGACATCTGGACTTGCCCGATAAGTACATATACACATAACACATGCAATAATATCAAGATATATATATATCATATAAGACGGTCATCGGGTCCCCGCCCAACGTCAGGCCTTGCCTGGTATGCATAAAAACACATACCGATAACTATCATACAATATACTTATCAAGCCCCACCTGGCATCGGGCCTTGCCCGACATGCATACCATCACATAACACATGTAAGAGTCACGCAGACATCTAGCATCCTAACATACAAACCATGGGAAGACATTGGTGCCTTCAACCTGCTAAACCCAGTGAGGAAACTCACCTCGATCCGCTGATAATCAAATGACTGCTCGGGCCGCTGGACCGAATAACCTCGCACCAACTAACAATAAATATAAAACTTAATCGATAATTATCCCGAAAGCCAAAACCCGAGGCCCAATCCATAAACTAACTTCTTAAAGTGTAAAAGACCATTTTACCCTTTTCTTACTTGTCCCAAAACCAAGGCCCAACCCAAAATGCACAAAAACGCCCAAAACCCAAAATGGCAATCCAAAGCCCAATATGGCGCAACTTCCTAATTGGGCCCAAAACCTATCATGGGACAGAAACCAAGAAAGCCCACAGACTAACCATGACCCAAAGCCAGAAGCCCAATGGCCTAACAAGGCCCAAACCTCAAAATTTCCAAAATAACAAGCTGGGGAGTACACCCCGCGTACTCAACCTCGAAGCATAGAGTACAAATGGCTGATGTAAAAAACCTTCATTACGCTCAGCGTAGTTCCGAAGTATGCCCAACGTACTCATCAGGGACCAAAAATCCATATTAAGCTCTTAATGGTTAAGATAATGACTTCCAAACTAAGATATGACCCTAATGAGATGTCTTAACATGTAAAGTTGACAACTTTACTCCTTTGCATAGCTTAATCGAACTAAATCCTTAATAACATCCATAATAAACATCCAAACTCATGCCAGTCCAAAATAACTCATCAAGATGACATTTTTATGAACAAAGGACATCCCAAAGGCCAAGATCCAACATTCTACGCTCTTAGAGTAGCTCATACTCTCAAGGATGACTCTAAGAACCAAAATGAACCCAAAATACTCCTTAAACTAGATCTAACACCTAAATTCATCAATATAGAAACTTTATACCTCCAAAATGTAGACCAAGATGCAACAAGCCTGGATCTGAAAGCTTCAAGCAATCCCATATTTCTCCAAGAAGTTCCTTCTTCTTCTATGAACACCAAAAAGCATGAAATACCACTAAAAGCTCAAAAACCACTCAAATGGGGGCTAGGGTTTCGTTTATAGTGTTTAGACAGATGAAGGCTAAAGATAATAGGGTTACGTGGTGAGTTAAGGAGCTTAAACAGGTTCCAAGACCCTAAATTAAGGTTTAGGTCTGACTGGATTACGCTGAGCGTACTCCCTTAAGGCTACGTGATCTATTTGCCTAATACGCCCAACGTACACCAAAGTACGCCCCACGTACTAGAATTAGCTCCAATACGCCATGCGTACACTGTCACACCCCTAAACCAAGACGAAGAAAACATTCGGGGGTGGAAAACGTCATGTACATTATCATAACAATTGCATCATAGTAATCAAAGTAAGCACAACCATTGCATTGAATATATATATATATATATATATATATATATATATATATATATATATATATATATATATATAAGGTATTTACATCTGTTTGATACATAGTTTGTATACAAAAAAAGTATAAAAGATGTGACTCTATATGCTCCGTCTTCTCAAAAGCCTGCGAGTATACCTGTCTATTGATTCCCTGAGAACACAAACGATTTTGAAAGTGTACCAACATTTAAGTTGGCGAGTTCATAAGAATGTTTTTGTAATGAAAACATGTCATTGAATCTTAAAAAAAATGTTTGTATGCTTCTCAAGAAAATCCAATATTTTCTTTAGTAGTGTAGGGTGGTCTTAAACCCTAAGACCAAAAACATATGTTCGTTACTGTATTCTATAGTAGTATATGAAAATGTTAGTTTGTATGCCTGGTTACCATCGGCTGTACCGTATAGTGTTGTTTTGTACGAAAACCTTTGTATGAAAACCCTGGCTACCACTAGTATGCATAGTATGTTCAGTATGAAAAACCCTGGCTACCACCAGTATGTATGGTATGTTCTATTAATTAAAATAAAACTAATGAAGAATGAAATCCCATAAAAATTGGTTAGTTATATTGTCGTGAGTTTGATATAACCATGCTTGATATGACCTAGTGTCCTCTACGAAGTTCTTCAGGCGTCAGAACAGTATGATATTTTTCACCCCAGGCATGCCTGCCTAACTGTAGCTAGCAGTTTTGGTGTGGGATTGTCAGTCCTGTATTACCTACTTTACGTATAGTGTAGTAGTGTTCTTTTGTACTTGAAACTGTATTTATACTTGTAGAGTAAAAATAATTATACTTAAATAATTATCTAATATTGTACTCTTGTGTTCAGGAAATAGTATTGTATGCCATAGACTATATCTATCATAGTTTATATGTTTGTTAATGTATAAGCTTTGGGATGGATAAAAACCGTGTGTTGAATCCCAAACTATACCTATTATTGTTTGCATGTATGTTATGTATTCAATTCACGTATTGTATTGAAAACTTTGCAATTATGATTGTGTGTTGAAAACTTCCCTTATGCTCAGCATGTTACAAAAGGGATAAAATATCTAAATGTTTTATAAAATGTAGTGATCTCCTCGTTATATCAATTACATAAGTTTTTTATTCTGTTGAGATTGTTTATATAAGAACATAAAATTTCTTTGTGTTTTTTCATGTATTCCTCCCTGAAAATGTTAAAAACAGTAAAAAGAGTAGGGGTATGAACTCATAGTTGATTATGTGCACGTGCTCGACAATAAAACCGGAAAGATGACCCTCTAGTTGGACTACACGGAATTATCGTTATCCTAATGATAATTTAACATATAATTGTATTTTAATTAGCAAAAACATTAATTAAAGTGTTAGAAAACACTTGCTTTTGGGTTAGGAATGTTACTGAGACTTGTTGAAGTGGAAAAAGAGGGTTTTCAACCAAGGTTCTCGGCTCGAGGCTGTTTGCGGCCGTGAACTAGGTTTGCGGTTGTGAACTGAGTTTGCAGTCTTTGAAAATATGAAGGCTATTATTGGTGTTCTTGGTGAAAATATGAAGATTTGAAGATTTGTTCTTGAGGATATGAATGTTCCTGGGAGGTTCTTGGGAGCAACTTGAGAGAGTTTTCGAGTGAAAAAGATGAGAAATGAAGAATCTCTCTGGGAAAAACCTTTATACCTGTTGGGTTTACGGCCGAAAACGGGTTCTCGGCTATAAACGGGTTTACGACCCAGGGGTTTACAACTGTAAACGCATGGCTGGACGACTTTGCTGATTTTCTAGGAAAATCTTGATTTTTCGAGTGTTTTTGGTTCTGAAAGCTTATATAACCTCTAATTATATATTTTAGATTATTTTCTAACCCACAAGAATTTAACGGAACCAATAAAATTCGAAATTTTATTTAACAGAATTGACTTTTGTTGACTAGAAAGTATCGGGTTGTCACATCATCCCCCTGTTAGAGGGAATTTCGTACCGCAATTCTTTCTAAAAAGAATACAATTACGGACTAGGGAAAGAGACGCAGATACTTCTGTTGCATCTGGTCTTATCACTCCCTAGTGAATTCAGGTCCCCGCTTGGCATTCCAACGAACCTTCACTATCAGGATGCGACTTTGCTTCGTTTGCTTGACTTCCCGATCCATGATTTCAACTGGTTCTTCCACGAAGTTAAGATTTTCGTTGATCTTGATCTCATCGAATGGGATCACAAGGGTTTCGTCGGATAAACACTTTTTAAGGTTTGACACGTGAAAGATGGGATAAATGTTGCTAAGCTGTTGGGGTAACTGGAGTTTGTAGGCTATGGGGCCGATCCTAGCGAGGATCTCGAATGGCCCAATGTATCTTGGATTTAGCTTTCCACACTTTCCGAAGCGTATCATGCCCTTACAGGGTGAGACCTTCAACAGAACGTGGTCACCAACCTGGAATTCCAAGGGTTTTCGTCTTTTTTCGGCGTAGCTCTTTTGTCTATCTCTGGATGCTTTTAGCCATTCTCGGATTTGCACGATCTTTTCGGTGGTTTCTCGAATAATTTCAGGGCCAGTGAGAGTGCTATCAGAGACTTATCCTCTAACTAGTTGCGTGTCACCCACCTCACCCCAACAGAAAGAGGATCTGCACTTATGGCCATAGAGGGCTTCGAATGAAGCAGCCTTAATACTAGTGTGATAACTATTCTTATATGAAAACTCGACCAGGGGAAAATAGGTATCCCATGACTTGCCAAAATCGATGAGACATGCTCTCAGCATGTCCTCTAGTGTTTGAATGGTTCTCTCACTTTGCCCGTCGGTCTTGGGATGGTAAGTTGTGCTCATATCCAACTTAGTTCCAAGAGCCTTCTGCAGTGACTGCCAAAATCTCGAGGTGAATTTGCTATCCCGATCAGAGATAATGGATACGGGCACACCGTGCAGTCGTACTATCTCTCGGATGTAGGTTCGGGTCAGTCTCTCCATCTTGTATGTTTCTTTGATTGGCAGGAAGTGATGTCTTAGTGGAATAATGGACTTAATGGGTTAAGTGAGAACACTTAACCCTAATCGTCATTTTAGGTGAAAACCCTAATTTTGCTTGGGCCTTGAGTTGGGCCTTTCTATCGGGCTTTGATGATTGGGCTATTGATGGGCCATCCAAGAACAATCATGTGGACTAGAATATGTAGATGGGCTTTAGGGTAAGGCCCAAATGAGGGTTTGGGCCCAATTTGGAAAGTTGGGCCATTAGTTGACCTTTGTGGACCTATTTGGTATTGGGTCTTGGTGGGCCCGATAGGCTTGGGTTATTTATGGGCCGGGTTGGTGGACCATATTTAGATCTAATATGTGAAGGTTTGGTCTTAGACCCTAATGGGGTTAATTGTGGGTTTGGCTCAGTGTTAGAGGTCGGAGTACAGCAGCAGCATTTATAGGATTTGTCTACCATCCGAGGTGAGTCTTCTCAGTTCTCACTATACTTACCTGTGTGGCAATTTATGTGTGACTGGAGCGTCTTATTTGTGTTATTAAACGGAGGGTCTTATTTACACTAATGACCGGAGGGTCTTAGTACATTATTAACCGGAGGGTCTTGGTACATTGTAGACCGGAGGGTCTTAGTACATTATTGACTAGAGGGTCTTATTTGTTTATAATGTGATATGTGTTATCGTGCATACTGTCTTTGTGACTTATGATGTTATAGTAATCAGTGTATATGTTGATCGTATGTGCTTATACTGAGATATCTTATATCATTCATTTTGTTTTGTGATTTATGTCGTGTATTATCCTGTGTATTGTTGGGATAGGACCAGAGGGTCCACCCGAGTTGTGGAAACAGAGGGTTCCACAGAGGCACATTGGCCAGAGGGTCTTATTCGAGATATAGCCATGAGAGGCTAATGAGATGTGTGTGGTATTTTGGGGAATCACTAAGCTTCGTGCTTACTGTGTTATGTGTTATGTGTTTTAGGTACTTCTCAGGATCACAAGAAGGTGTCGGCTTGATTGTACACACAAGATGAAGTTATGTTTCTGAGGATCCTGCATTTTATTCAAATAACTATGATCATGTATTTTTGATAATTTGACATTTTGGGGATTTTGTGATATGTATGATTTTAAAATGAAAATTTTGTTTGAAAGTTTACGGTGTTACAAAACTAGCAAGTATCCATAAGATAAACATGTTTTGACTTGTATCCCCCCCCCCCCCCCTAAAACATGAAAACTTGAAAAATGGGGGGATGAAGCTCACCTTGAGTGGTTTTGTGTGGGTAGATTTGAATGGGTGTTGAGAAGATTTCGAGCCTAAAACACTTGATGAGTTTGATGAACTCTTTGAAGCTTATGATACCCTAAGGACGTTAACACATAATATTATGTGTAAATAGGATGAAATCAACATAATAATGTGTAGATTCACTAGCAATCTCGAAAATACTTACCAAGATTTAGGGATGGCTTGAAGGATTTTATACTTGAAAGCTTGGAATTTGTTTTAGAGATGAAATGAAGTTTTACTAGAAGTTGAATTTTAAATGGGGAGGACTCTATGGGTGATTTCGTCCAGTATAAAAGAAGAGAAGTGATAAGATGCTTACTTGGTAATCCGGGGGATAATTCTGTTGGAAAAGTGTCCAAGGTCATTAACTATTGGTGATATTTCTTATAATAACAGGGTCCTTTTGGGTTGCCCTCAAGACCCAAATTGAGTAAATTAAATAAAGGAGAAATTAGTTTATTAATTATTATTGTAACACCGTAAATTTTCATACAAAATTTTCATTTTTTTTTCTTTTTGAAGTCAATACATATCGATTGAAGGCAAACGGGCAACAAGCTGCGCCGCTAGCCCTTTTTGGATGGCAAAACCTATTCTTTTGAAAACAACATTTGTAGATCTAGGAGATATGACATTAGAATGCATGACCCGTTGGACTCTGTTAATGAGCTCCACCGCCTCTGGTGCGAGAAAACCAAATGTATCGAATGCAAAAGGAACAAACACATGTTAATTTTCTCTACATGCATTGTCGTGCTTTACCACTTTGCACGCAGCGGCTTTCAAAGCGGCATGCCCAGCTGCGAAACCTCCGCTCCCCAAACCAACGAGAGGAGATACACCAGTAAGATCCACGCACGCATGCTTCCCTCCTATCCATCCAAAGACCAAAATGTCAGCCGGTCTAAGTGTGGACCTGCCATCCTGCGGGTCCGTCAAAAAGTTCACTGGCGCTTCTTTCTTCACAGATATACCAGCACGCCGACAAGCATCAAAGAGAATATCCTGAACCACATCATGTCTGTACTTGAAACCAGGGAGCTCTCTACAATGAACCGTGTGTTCCCCAAAGGTATCCAAACATGCCTTGCGACAAACTGGTCATATCTCGTCAATTGGGAATATGGGAATCATAAGGCGGTAACGAAGGATAGTTCAGTACTCCACAGGAGACATATGCTGGCCAAGACCATCAATAGGGATAGTTAGCAGAAAATCTTGAGCATGAGGCGCCCGTAGACACTCAAAGACATATCACAAGATCTCAATATATCAATTATCAAAAACACATGTTCATAATTATTTAAATAAAATCCAGGATCCTCGAACACAATTCCATCTCGTGTGTACAATCAAGCCGGAGCCTTCCCGTGATCCTAAGAAGTACCTGAAACACATGACACATAACACGGTAAGCACGAAGCTTAGTGAGTTCCCCAAGATACCACACACATCATATTAGCCACTCGAAGCTATAACTCGGTAAGACCCTCTGGTCTATGAGTCTCGGTGGGACCCTCCAGTCCCATAGCTCGTTGGACCCTCTGGTCCGGTCTTAGTGAGCACCCTCCGGTCTCATAGCTCGTTGGACCCTCTGGTCCGGTCTCAGTGAGGACCCTCCGGTCTCACAGCTCATTGGACCCTCCGGTCCGATCTCAGTGACGACCCTCCGGTCTCACAGCTCGTTGGACCCTCCGGTTCGGTCTCAGTATCCCATAATATAGCATACATATATCACACAAACAAGTGCACAACTCAAGTAAGCACATAAGATCAGCATATATAAAGATTACTGTAACAGCATAAGTCACAAAGACAGTATGCACGATAACACATAACACATTATAAAAAAATAAGACCCTCCGGTCTACAATGTACTAAGACCCTCCGGTCAATAATGTAATTAAGACCCTTCGGTCAATAACACGAATAAGACCCTCCGGTCACACATAAATTACCACACAGGTAAGTATAGTGAGAAGACTCACCTCGGATGGCGGACAGATCCTATAAATGCTACTGCTACACTCCGGCTTCAATCACTAAGCCAAACCCACAAATAACCCCATTAGGATATAAGACAAACCTTCACACTATTAGCTCTAAATATGGTCCACCAATCCGGTCTATAAATAATCCAAGCCCAATGGGCCCACCAAGGCCCAATAACAAATAGGTTCACAAAAAGTCCTCTAATGGCCCAACTATGGCCCAATTTTCCAAATTAGGCCCAAACCCTCACATGGGCCTTACCCTAAATCCCATGAAAATATTCCAGTCCACATGACTGCTCTTGGATGGCTCATTAATGGCCCAAATACCAAAGCCCAATAAAAAGGCCCAACTCAAGGCCTAAGCAAAATTAGGGTTTTCACATAAAATGACAATTAGGGTTAAGTGTTTCTCACTTAACCCATTAAGGACTTAATACATTAAATCCATTATTCCACTAAGCCATCATACAATAGAATCGTCATGAGTTATATCTTCAGTCCACTTGTCCAAATGCGGGTCCCAATAGGCCCAAACCAACAATACCAAAAATTAGGGTTTTCTAGCACAATAACCATCCAACAAGCCTAGATCAAGCATTTGGCCGATTAGGGTTCACTATGCCAAGCACCACCCACTACCACCCCGGGTGGTGGTGGTCATCGGCGGCTCATGGTGGCGGGCTGGTGGCAGCCACCATTTCCAATGGTGGTGGTGGTGGTTCCTGCCCAAATAGTGCATAACAATCTCACACATAAAATACACACGCACACAGCCACCTCCCACGGTGGCTGGTGGTGGCCAAAGGACGACAGAAGGCAGAAACGGGTGGCAGCCACCACCTTGAGGTGATGACGGAGGATTTTTCCGATCCAAAGACTCGCTTACAATACCCCAACACAATCCAGCATGCTAAAAATCACGATCCAGCATTGAAAAACCATACCTGCACACGACCACCCTCATGGCGGCATAAGGCAGTCGGAGGAGAAGAAGGTCCGTCGGGACTGCTGCTCAGAAAAGAGATGGCGACGGCAGCTAAGTGACAGAATAAGCGGAGGGGAAGGAAGCAATCACAGCAGGGGACTGCGGCTGAGTTCTTCCCGACGAATGGAGGCCACAATCACGCCTCACAGCTCCAGCGAGCTTGCGACGCTTAGCGATTTCATGTCGTCCAGTAGCCACGATGGTGTCCCCGTGGCGGATTAGCGATGGCAAAGGCTGGTCTGATCGGAATGACGAACGAACATGGAGGGTGGCAGCTGGGACGTCTCACATGGCGGCTGAATGCTTTTGCCAGGTTTAGGGTTAGTCGTTGGGAGGGAGCACCAGGTATAACCCGTGTCTTTCTTTAGACAATTAGCGGTTTTACAATACCAGCCCCTCCTCACCAAATCTTCTTCAACATTAACCCAATATTTACCTTTTTAGCCGATACTTCCATAATTCTCTTCGATTTAAATCCTAATAGTTACCATGCAGCTCCTGATTCCATAAATTCATTACAATTAAGGTCAAAACTTACCAAATAGTCCCTGCCCCCGAAAATCTTTACAAATTAAACCATGAACTTACACTTTTAACCCCTAAAAATCCAAAATATCATCAATTGGCTCCCGAACACCCTCACCCAGCTAAATATTATTTATTTATTAAACGGGATGTTACAACTCTCCCCCACTTAAGTTAGATTTCATCCCCGATATCTTTCCTCGCCATCCCTTGCACGCACGACAACTCGAACGACATGGCCACAAGCCCGAGCATAACCCAACCGTACAAATCAACAGAGCTATCTCAACCTACCACATAACCAAGCAACCACTAAGTTCGCTTACTCCAAGCTATATTACAACTGATCCGTAGTCACGCCTCATTTCCGATCTATGTCGTTTATGACTTACTAACTCCATGTGTGTTACGGTCCTGCTCAACCCAAATGAACCGACCCTCCCATTTATAGATCATCAGATGCAAACCATAACCACTCAAAATGAAATCAATTAGTAATCCAGAATCTCAACTCATCTATCCTATACGTCAATAGGTCCAAACCCCAACTCATGAGTCTTATTCGACCGTAGAATTATAATCACTCATATCTAATCTGATACTCAACCCATGACCCGCGATATGCGAATCTACGCGTATATTACTCCCCAATTCCTTCCGAATTATGACAACCTCTTCCCGATTCAAGATATAACGGATCCCGACCATCACGGAGACACCATTCTCGTTCCTGGTCCGGCCACTAGATTCCCAAAGACTCAGTCGTCAAGGCTACTTAAGCCTAAGAACTCTCCTGCGTCATGCTCTAACTAACGAATAATGCGGCTCCCCGCAACACCATGACACCCTCTTACTGACTAGTGAGTACTATGGCTTCCTGCAGTATCACAACACCCTCTCGCTGACTAGTGAGCACTATGGCTCCCCGCAGTATCATAACACCTTCTCGCTGACTAGTAAGTACTACGGCTCCCCGCAGTATCACAACACCCTCTCGCTGACTAGTGAGTACTACGGCTCCCCGCATTATCACAACACCCTCTCGCTGACTAGTTAGTACTACGGCTCCCCGCAGTATCACAACACCCTCTCGCTGACTAATGAGTACTACGGCTCCCCGCATTATCACAACACCCTCTCAGAATCTCATAACTGATCTTCCTCTCGCATAGTTCGCAACTTCGAAACCCTCCAGCTCTCGACTTGAACACAGAGAAATCGTCAATGACTCATATCTCGTTGAGGACAATCCGAAACTCCATCCTCTATTTCCCAAAACCCATGCAAGAATACTCAAACTGAATTTGAAATCAGTTGCCCAATCGACTTCTGCCGTTCCCAAACTTCATATAACAACTCATACGTTGAACCATAAATTCTCAACCGACGAAACCATCTTACGATCCAACCACCTCGAATTTACTATTACAACCTCACAGAGTTCCTAACCACCACAAGGTCTCTGACCAGCTGCCACTTTCCGTAGGGACTCTCATCCTTCCCTAAACGCATACAACATGCATTATCTCGCTCTGCGCCCCGCCTCAACCACTAATAGGCCTGGTCTCATGCATCCGCACCATAGGTCTCCACGTCCAGTTACCCAACTGCTCTTGAACAAGTCTCTGATCCTTTCTATAAAATACCCGGTTCTCCCCCACTCAGGGTTTGAACCCTCACCAATTGGCACACCAACAATCTATTCCACAGACTATGTCACAAGGTACATTACACTTACTCTTAGAGGATACCACATAGCACTCGATGATCTTTCCGATAGAGACCAAGCAACTCCAAATGTGCCGAATCTCAAATGAAATCCTTGAAAACTTCCCAACATGACTGCCTCTATTCATCCTAAGACTCCATACCAACATAATATCGGACCTCTCATTTGTCCACAGGAAATAAGGAGGGTCACCGCCCCACATACTCCTCTTGATTACTCGAAACTGCTGCTAACCTCCGCCTCATTATACTCACTAAGGCGTACCCCCGCCTCATCCATCTTAGTCCTCACTGATTACCCCTCTCGGTATATGAAATACCTTACAGCAGACTAACTACAAAATACTCTGATGAAGATGTCGTAACCATATGTTACCCCACGGGGTTAACCTCCAAGCTCTAAAACTAGAAGCTTGATATCTCTTTTGCTCCGCACAAGAAACAAAAGAGTGCAGTTCTCGTCACGGAAAGTGACGTCTCCCTTATCAACCGATCGCTCATCTCAGATCCAAATTCCCATAAAGCTTCATCTCCACTCATCCCTGAGTCTTGCAACTCCAACTAGTATCTCACCAATAATAACCTCTCAAAAACTAATTCGATTTCCCTCTCAGGGTATACCCCATTGAAGCTCGTTCGACATGGCCCTCTGGCCCCAAACTCTGTCATGTCTGCCCTTAGTCTAATCAATTATATCGGAATACCTGGTAAACTAGAAGCACTAACCGCCACGAATCCTGGTACTCGAACCACGTGGTCACCTCTCAATCTGCTACAGATCATGGTACTCGAACCATGTGATCACCTCTCAATCTGCTATGGATCATGGTACTCGAACCATGTGATCACCTCTCAATCTGCTACTTAGAACCTATGGAATTTTCCCTATATCAAGTATGGGTCCTCTGCTTTCAGTAGTACGGGCCCATACTACCTGTCACATCTACCCATACTTTCCACACGGATCATCCCATATTTCCTAAGTAGTTGCTCAACTTCCTCAATCACCAATCCTGTCATACCTGGTCACTCTCCTGTGAATACTCTCCTCTATCAGTTTACTCATCTGACAAAGGTCACTCTCTAGGCTCTTCGTAGATTCTCACACTTCTCTGTCGTCAGGTGCTGAAGAACTCCTTATGATGCCATGCATCTACCTCCTGGATATCGTCATATTCATTTAGTAGCTGACTCCCATCATCGAGAGTTCCACAAAGCATGAAGCAAGCAGCATTCGGGTATCGAATAACTTCCACCAGCACGTAAAACCACTCTAGGTTACAACTCCACTTGCTCTACACACACTCAAAGGTGTCACTGAACTTAAACAACTCTACCCTACACGGGTATCTAACTACTCTCTCAGTAGGCTCCTCAAATTCTCATCTAGGTATCTCTCCTAGATTACTCCTCTAATCAAATCCCTCTCTAAAAAGGATTCATGCAGAATACTCTAACTCCGTACATACTCAAAAGCAAATCACAGATAGCAACAACTCCTAGGCTAAGGCATCACAAATCAGGCCAATCTAGTCCAAAAATATGAAATACCTAGCCTATCTCTAGCATGCATAATATCTCATAAAATATCTCATAACACAAAAATAAGGATATTATGGGAAATCACCGTTCGGGCTCTGGCTGATTGTACACACTGCTCTTTCCTGTTGTTCTCTTAGAAACTCTTGCTCGTTTTTAGAAAATCATTTCTTTTGAAAATTTTCTCAAATCCTCAGTTTGAGTCCAGATTCATCCGAAAGTGCATCTGAATCCCTCAAACCAAGGCTCTGATACCAACATGTAACACCGTAAATTTCATACAAATTTTTCATTTTTAAAATCACATAAATATCATCAACACATATCACAAGATCTCAATATATCAATTATCAAAAACACATGTTCATAATTATTTAAATAAAATCCAGGATCCTCGAACACAACTCCATATCGTGTGTACAATCAAGTCGGCGCCTTCCCGTGATCCTAAGAAGTACCTGAAGCACATGACACACAACACGGTAAGCACGAAGCTTAGTGAGTTCCCCCAAGATACCACACACATCACATTAGCCACTCGAGGCTATAACTCGGTAAGACCCTCTGGTCTATGTGTCTCAGTGGGACCTTCCAGTCCCATAGCTTGTTGGACCCTCTGGTCCGGTCTTAGTGAGCACCCTCCGGTCTCACAGCTCGTTGGACCCTCTGGTCCGGTCTCAGTGAGGACCCTCCGGTCTCACAGCTTATTGGACCCTCCGGTCCGATCTCAGTGAGGATCCTCCGGTCTCACAGCTTGTTGGACCCTCCAGTCCGATCTCAGTATCCCATAATATATCATGCATATATCACACAAACAAGTGCACAACTCAAGTAAGCACATAAGATGAACATATATAAAGATTACTATAACAGCATAAGTCACAAAGACAGTATGCATGATAACACATAACACATTATAAACAAATAAGACCCTCCGGTCTACAATGTACTAAGACCCTCCGATCAATAATGTAATTAAGACCCTCCGGTCAATAACACGAATAAGACCCTCCGGTTACACATAAATTACCACACGAGTAAGTATAGTGAGAAGACTCACCTTGGATGGCAGACAGATCCTATAAATGCTGCTGCTACACTCCGGCTTCAATCACTAAGCCAAACCCACAAATAACCCCATTAGGATATAAGACAAACCTTCACATTATTAGGTCTAAATATGGCCCACCAATTCGGTCTACAAATAATCCAAGCCCAATGGGCCCACCAAGGCCCAATACCAAATGGGTTCACAAAAAGTCCTCTAATGGCCCAACTATGGCCCAATTTTCCAAATTAGGCCTAAACCCTCACATAGGCCTTACCCTAAATCCCATGAAAATATTCTAGTCCACATGACTGCTTTTGGATGGCTCATCTATGGCCCAAACACCAAAGCCCAATAAAAAGGCCCAACTCAAGGCCTAAGCAAAATTAGGGTTTTCACATAAAATGACAATTAGGGTTAAGTGTTTCTCACTTAACCAATTAAGTTTTGGATTAATGTCTAAGTCCATAACTATAATTGGTAAGACTTGACCCGACCCGACATGGTCCATTTGGGTTGCATGGCATCATGCATTTGGATAGACTATAATGAGAGAAATAAGACACTTATGGTTATTAATATATTATAAGTTCTAGTATATTAATAATAAGAATAATAATATTATTTAATTAGTATTGATCAAGAGTTAATCTAGGATTAATTAAGTGATCAAAAGAAGACTAATTAAATATATGGGTTGATTGTGTAAATCATCCATACTTATATAGTGGGATAATGTTCCATGGATTATCTAGTTGGGCTAAAACCCATATGATTCTTCATGGATGCTCCATGGTGTTTTTGTACCCATGGATCATGGAAATGAAAGGCCATGTCAATTAGGGTTTACATGGTGTAACCCTAACTATATATGCATCTTATTTTTGACCAAAATCGGCACTAGTGTGTGTAAAAGAAGGGCTAGCCGATTTCATGAAGTGTAGAATTCTCTCAAGTTATTCCAAGTGTATTTGGTGTTGTGTGAACCATTTGAGGTGTCACACTTGAGGCACTAGGCACTGAAGCTTCATGAAGACATTCTACATCAAAGAGATATGTATCCTATCTTATTATATTCATTGTTTTATATGCTAGATTAGGATAATACCTTGTATGTTCATATTTGCATGTATAATAGAGAAAACATAGATCCAAGGTATTTAGGGTTGCATGTACACTTAGGAGTGTTAGAATGCTCAAAACCCAACAGTGGTATCAGAGACTAGGCTTGTTTTCTTGTTATACTTGCAAAAATGCTTAAAAAATCGAAGTTGTTTGCTGTCTGATCATCAGACTCGGCGATTCCATGCCTAAAAAGTAATCAAATCGATCCAACTCGTCGCGTTGGTTCATGCACTCGACGAGTTGGACCCCCAGAAAGCATAACTTCAACCTTTTTGGCTAGAAATGGACTAGGAACATTACCCTAAGCTGTTTTTGAACTTATAAACTTGTTTTTGATGTGGTAATGTTCATGCTAATCCAATTTCAAAGATAATTATCTTGTTCCTATGAGTTGCTTAGATTAATAGAAAAGTTGAGTGAAATAGTTGTTTTCAATCCAAATTAATCTAAGAGTTGATTCTAAAATGTGTTTTTGTAACTTGTCCTCAGGTTATATGAAAAGTCACATTTAATTTTCATAAAACTCATAAAAGTTGGCAAAGGTTACAAAATGAAGAGTCTGGTTCTAATTAAATGGTTTTATGACTCCATAACTTGTCCTCAAGTTATGGAGGACCAAGAGTCTCTTCATTAAATAATAAATAAATAAAGTGTAACCTTAATTAATTCCATAAGTTTCAAAAATAAAGAAAAAGTAATGTTCTTTAATAATTTAAAGTCCTCCATAACTTGTCCTCAAGTTATGGAACTTGAAGAGTTTTTTAATTAAAACTACTTTAAACACATAAGTTATGGAATTAATTAGTTTTGAATAGTTTCAAAACTAGCCCTCAAGTTTTGGAATTTGAAAACTTTTCTCTTATGAACACTTTAATTCCAAGTTAGCCCTTATAATTTTTAAAAGTTAAAATTAAACCCTTATACTTTATAATATTATAAGTTAATAATAGTTACATATATGTATAAGAGTAAAGTCAGTCTTACCGTTAGTATGCCTCATTCACGAAGCCGGTCTATAATGGGGGTATAAGGTTACTGACTATAAAATGGTAGTTTAATGGGTGTCCACTCTCACCCACCGCTTCCTTGACCGGTGGAGGGTCGTTAGCCGAACTGGTAGGACAAGGACTATAATTCTACCTTCATTAAAAGTATTAATGATAAATACTAAGTAACTAAACCTTTTATAAATACCCAATCTTAGTTACTTAGGAAAATGTGAATAAGGTGCTAATCCATGAAATTACACTTTGCACTTTGTTTAAGTCGGTTAGTGGAGCGTGTGTGGTTAACCGACACACTAACTCGTATTTAACAAGGTAGGCAAAGGGTAACTTAATGTTTATCATAGTATCGATGGAGCATGTGTGGTTAACCGGCACATCGTTTGAGGGGTAAACATTTAAGGGTACCAAGTAATTTGCATGGTTACTTCACACCTTGTTTTGTGATCCTCGGCATCCCAGTCACGAAACCTGAAGGGCACACTCGAGATTGAAACATGCTGTTGAACAGTTCAATGAATCTCAAAGATCTAGGAGTTTCAAATCCAATTAAAACCTAATAACACATTTCGTTTATCTTGGTGGAAATTGGTGAATCGTCATTCACCTACCTTCAAATATTTTATAGGTTGGATTACGGCATCCCTCTTCTAAGTTAAAAAATAGTTTTTTGGGTCCTAGCCTTAATATTTCATATTGGGTGTTATATTAAGGACTTTAGATCAACTATCTTGAATATTTTTTAAAAAGATGTCTGGTTTAGACATTTATGATCTTCCCAAATATCTTGAAACAAGCTTTCCTAAATGAAGATGATGTCCCATGGAAATCATACTTCTTTCACCTCCTCCAATTATTCTCCCTAACCCACAAGTTCAAGGTCACTCAAGCCCTATTGGCAAGTGCAAGGTCTAGGTGTGATCACATCTTGGAGATGTAGTCACATATTGACAAGCCGTGAGAGTTGGGTGTCAAAGTCTTGAGAAAGTTGGTGGTTTAACTACTTTCTAAGTCACATAGTGAGTTCTTTTGGAACATCTATGAAACAGACTGTGACAAGACCCTTAATGATCTTATCTATTTGCTAAGATCAACTTCCTAAGACTTTATGGACATTGACAATGATGACATTGGATATCTAGTAAAGCTCTCTCTTCCCAGTGGAAAGGGATCGACCATAGTCAAATCGGTTGACCAAATGGTAAATAGAAAGGCTAAGTCTGTGATAGTCCCATGTTTCATTACCAAAGCATTCATATGTTGAATTGCCAAAGAAAGGGACATTGGTTGCGAAGCTGCAAATTTGCCTAAGGATGTTAAAGTCAATAAGTTTGACTCTACTTCACGTAAAAATTCCACTATCTAACTCTGCTAAGTTTCTACTCTGAGATTCTTGATACATTATGTGACTGGGTCACATGTTGATGTTTTAAGAATCAAAGAAAAGTAAAGAAACTTAAAGAAAGAATGTGTTGAATCAGATCGTGTAGATGGATTTCTATCGCATAGTTTGAAGATTGGATTCTTGAGCTACTTCTTAGGAATTATGAGATATTGCTTAGGAATAGATAATGTAACGCCCGTAGATCAGGGCTAGTCAATTTAGAGACGATAGGCATCAAAAATGACTTTTTTATGGAAGATTATTTAGAAGGATTAATCTTAACCAATTTGTAGTATATGTCACAAGGTTTCCGTGCATATAAAGAACTCCAAAATCCGAGTTATAACGAAGAAGTTATGACGTGTCGAAGTTTCGCGATAGAACCGGCACGACACAGCGTGACATAAAAAGTGAATTTACGTTTGAGTGATATTTAGCCTTAGCAATCTAAATGAAAGTCGTAGAATACGTTAAACCATGAGCGTGCATAAAAAGAACGCCCAAATCTGACTTCATATGAGGAAGTTATGATTTTTTGAAGTTTCGACTTAGCGATATGCAGCCCGAATGCTCGATTTGAGACCGAGCGGTTTTTAGCCGAAACAATCTAAATGAGAATTGAAGATCTCATTAATTGTAGTAAAACGATAAAAAGATAGGCGAAAACGGACGTCGGATGAAGAAGTTATGATTTTATAACGGAGTTTTCCTGTCCCGGCCTACTAAAAATAAATAATAAAAATAAAGTCAAAATTAGCCGACGGAGTCTAAACGAAAGTTGTAGAGCGTAGTCTCACCTACGCGGGGATATAAATAACGTTAAAAACGGAGTTCGTATGAGGAAGATATGAATTTTTGAAGTTTATTAAATATTTTCGATATTTAATTTAAATATATATTGGCCGATATTATCCATGGGGGGAGTCAGCGACCTTATCGTCGTTACGCCCCACGTAACTAGGATTTACGCCCTGCGTAAATCGACCTTCCACCCCTATAAAAGGGTGTCGAGGGCAGCCGAGTAGTTTGCTCATTTCTTCTATTTTTCTCGCGTTTTTTGCATCGTTTTTCGTGCAAGAATTATCCCGAAGCCCCGGTATCATTCCCGAGCCCCGAAGCAAGTCCCGAGGCCCCGAAGATCCCGAGAAGTGAAATTCCCGAGCCGAAGCTCTGCCCACGAGGAGTCCGGTTTTTGTGAAGATCTTTCAGATCTGCCGAAGAATACTACTTCTACAAGCCGTAGTGTTGTCCGATCATCTTCTAATCAAGTGAGTGTGTAGTTACTTTCTTCTAACACATAAATATTAAGTATTTTCTATAAAATACGTGCTATGTGTATAATATAAAGTTGTTTATATGTGTGGGTGTATAGTCCCTTTCCTAAACACGGGTATAATACAAGTATTGTTTAAATGTATTAAGTATATGTTTGGGAGAGTGTGTGGTTACTTTCTTCTAACACATAAATATGAAGTATTTGTTATAAAATACGTGCTATGTGTTTATATATTGTTGTTTATTTGAGATGAGTATGGAATGAATGTTTTATATAGTTTTTAAATGAGTTAAACTGTATATGTATTTTAAATCTACAAATATGTTGGGTAGAACATGGGTAGATGAGATAGTTGGTATGTGATAAAATGATGAGGTATGAAAGATGATTAAGAATGAGATTGGTGGATGCACCAATTAAAGAATGTCATAAAACTAGCAGATGCGCTTGAGAATAATATCGGTAGATGCACCAAGTAGTGAATGTCGTGATCTTGGCAGATACGCCAAATAGAGATTGTCATAATAATAGCAGATGCGCTTATAGGATAATCTTGGCAGATGCGCTTATAAGATAATGTCGGCAGATGCGCCTAAAAGAGAATGTCATAAACCTGGCAGTCGCGCCTCATAGTGTATGACGTAATCCTGGCAGAGGCGCTTAAAGGAT
The DNA here is from genome assembly GCF_051521515.1 of Lactuca serriola. Lineage (NCBI taxonomy): Eukaryota > Viridiplantae > Streptophyta > Magnoliopsida > Asterales > Asteraceae > Lactuca > Lactuca serriola. The sequence goes on along the minus strand of NC_136412.1, from coordinate 13,586,132 downwards.
GATGTTGGTAGATGCGCCTTATGTAGCAATAGATTTTGTGCTAATTCCTTAGGTCAATCCTAGGAATGAATGAATGACGGGTAGTTGAATTCTTAGGGTAAAATCCTAAGAAATAAAGAAGATAATGGGGATGGGTAATTGGGTTGATTGTTTGATGGTTGAATATTATAATTATATTATTGTGGGTTGAAAACCCTATATGCTTACCAGGCTCCCAAGCCTGACCCACTCAGTTTTCTTTGTATCACAGGTATCGATACGAAGATATATTTCACTGAGAGATTAAAGAAGATGTAAAATCTTTAGTGTAAATAATGTAAGTTCTGTTTATGCTTATGTGTCTGTATCGGAACATGACATCCCGAGATTTTGTTATATAATAAAAATACATTTCTTTAAAGAAATGCTTTGATAAATCTTTATCATATTTTGGGAACAAATTCCGCAACTGTTTTCTTTAAAACATTACTCTGATTTTAAAAACCAAGCATAAACAAATCGGTCTTTTCTGGCCGAGAAATTGGGGATGTCACAGATAACAACAAGTTTTCATATGGATTGTAAGGATAAGTTCTTCCGCAATGTTTTTAAAATAAAAGGAAAAATTCTGATTTTATTTATTTTAAAATATCCTTACAATGGCATCTATGAAAATTTTGTTGCTTATAAGATTCCATTAATAGCAAGACTGGAAATATGAAATTGACTCTTTCATTTGTGGTAATGTCTAAATTTACCAAATAAGGATAGATTCTCATCACCTAAGTTTCAATTGGACCGAAACTTGGAATCATGCAAGTTGTATGCTATGATGAATGAGAACTTTCAAGCATTGGAAAATTAAGACTAATTACTTGTTCACATGGATGTGTGGGTCAAGTGAAGGGCTAAGGGATCGAGTACACAGTCATGTGCACTGATCAAGCCCACCACAAATAATCGATAAGACTATTCATCATAATTTACTATAGCTCAGTAAATATGGTTATACTTACAAGCTTAAGTGTAATTTTGAGACATTGGAAAAGGTTCCAATGTATTGCAGAGCGAATAAGAAGAATCAAATTAGGCAGAAGGATAAAAGTTTCTCAAATCTGAAAAGATGGGAGAGTACTTTAGTATCAGTGTTTGTGATCATCTTAATGATTTAGAGACCTTATCACAATTCATCCTCTAAGTTCCTTCTTATAGCTAAGAAGAGGAGCTATGAATTGTTGAAGTGGTTAAATAAAAAAGATGATTCATACTTCGTTCCAAAAAAACAATTCTTAGAGTCATACTCCAAGATTGTAACTTGAGTGACATGTCTTAAAGAAGGTTTAAAACACTTGTCAAATGTAAGAGTAAAAGTTTTCTACTCTTGTACATTTGAAATTGGTAAGTTGTGATGTTTTGGATAAAACAAAGACCAACTTAGGCCAATTTTGTGAAGTGTTTGTCTTGATTAGAATCCACACTATCTCTTGAATATCTGACAAGAAAGTCTTATATGTCAAGAGGACAGTGGGAGTCTTAAAGGTCTTGAAAGTCTCAAGAACTAATCAAGAATGAAACCTGAAGTTCCTCACTAGCACACGACTGGAGGTTCATAACCTATCGTGTTGACATATTTTGTGCCCATTCCAATTAAAGTTGTCTTTTCATGAGTTCTTAGAGTTCTCAATTGGTTGCACAACAACTTGGAAGAAATGGCAGGCCATTGAGCTGCCAGGTGGCAAGAAATTAAGATTGAGTTTAGTCTATATGAGTTTGGATTTGTCATTATCCTTGTCTTGTGACTATGGTTTTGACAATTCACATGGATAAGAACACATACACCATTAAATCTAAGGGTCATAAGGTTTCTCTCCGATTCATGAAAATGATGGTGAGGAAACACTTCCACCAAGTAGATTTGAAGTAGATAGCAATTGTAATATTTGCATTCTCAAAGTCGTTAGTGGAGCGTGTGTGGTTTGCCGGCACACTAACCTGGACTTGTGAGAAGTGGCAAAAAGGTCTAACCATTATGATTACAGCATCCCTCTTCATAATTGTTTAGACACAAAAGTATGCTATCTAAGGGAAGGTTTATGATTTTGATAAAGTTTTATCAAAACAATCTAGTATCAGAAATCTGAACTTTGGTAAGAAAGTCAGCTGATTTCTGAGTACATGTCAAAGCTAGTGGGAGCATAAGTGTTATGCTAATAATCATCATGTTAGTGGGAGCATGATAATTATGATAAGTATTGCAAGTTAGCAATGTTAATTATAGAAAAACAATAGTTTCAATTGGGAAAGAGTTGTTTTGCTATAATTAAGGGAGAGGAAATTATACTTCATCTCAAATCTAAAAGCTTAGATTGAGGTTTTAATCGTATTTAATCAAGGATATATATATATGAATTCCATGTTGGAATGGATCAACATAAGGAAATTTTGTATATGGGTCCATTATTTGCGTTCTAAAATTCGATTATGATTACGACATCCCTTTTCATAATCTGAATTATGAGAACTTGGCAAATTGAAATGGAAATATTATAGCAAAAGACAGGTTTAGTCTTTATGTGAGACATCATGAATCGTGTCCCATATGCTTCGGATAGAGGATTGATTACATGTGCTATATATTCATGCTTTCTAAATTTTTCCAAATGCCTGGGGCATTAAGAAGGGAAACGGTTTAGAACTGGATATGACTAAAAGGATTAAACAATTGTCGAGGACAATCTAAAGTTTACCAAAGATTGGTTGCTTAAGGACAGTTAGAAGTATAGTGATAATTCTGGAAGGACCATATTGACATAATCTGTAAGGAGGAAACTCTTGTTCAGAAGTGATAGTCAAAATGGAATATGGAAATGTTTCAAAGTTAGAAATTATTCAATCTGTGTAAGATTAGGAAACTTAATGCAAGAAGGATGTTTCCAAGGAGCTGATCTCCTTTGGAATACTTTGTAACGATTGTTGTCAAGTCTTTCTGACTTTGTGCATAATCATTACAAGAGGATCAATGCATATAAGTTTAGAATCTAACAGATTTCAGTAAATGGCATGGATTTGGAATTATTACATTTGCAGTAAGGATTTGGGACTGTGAAAGAGGATCATTAGAGTTATGTTCAATTGATCTAATTCACAAAGTGAAGATCATAGACAAACATAGTGTGCATACTTGGTGTGTGGCATGACTAGTGTTTAGAAAAAAGATAGTGTACATGCTTGGAGCATGGGACAACTATTGTTTTAATTCAAGAATAAAGTTGATAGATGAAACAATATACAATGAATAATGTGTAATCATATGGTGATAAATAAAAGGTGTTTTATTTACATTCATAAGTTTTGAGACCATAGTGGATTCGATTATTATTGTGTTTCATTTTGCATGTTTTCACTTCCAGAATAACTAGGTCGTTATTCCTGATCGACTAAGTTATTCAAACCATCCACAGTCGGTCATATGTTGGAAGTAGATATGAATCAAGACTATCATGGGTTGGCTTGTAGATGTCTAAGATGTTGGACAAAGGGCTACAACACTCATGAGTGCTCATAAGTTTTGAGTATTGGATTCAACCCGTGCTCATTGGAATCACTTCATGGACCTTACCCTAAATCCCATGAAAATATTCTAGTCCACATGACTGCTCTTGGATGGCTCATCAATGGCCCAAACACCAAAGCCCAATAAAAAGGCCCAACTCAAGGCCTAAGCAAAATTAGGGTTTTCACATAAAATGACAATTAGGGTTAAGTGTTTCTCACTTAACCGATTAAGTGTTGGATTAATGTCTAAGTCCATAACTATAATTGGTAAGACTTGACCCGACCCGGCATGGTCCATTTGGGTTGCATGGCATCATGCATTTGGATAGACTATAATAAGAGAAATAAGACACTTATGGTTATTAATATATTATAAGTTCTAGTATATTAATAATAAGAATAATAAGATTATTTAATTAGTATTGATCAAGAATTAATCTAGGATTAATTAAGTGATCAAAAGAAGACTAATTAAATATATGGGTTGATTGTGTAAATCACCCATACTTATATAGTGGGCTAATGCTCCATGGATTATCTAGTTGGGCTAAAACCCATATGATGCTCCATGGATGCTCCATGGTGTTTTTGTACCCATGGATCATGGAAATGAAAGGCCATGTCAATTAGGGTTTACATGGTGTAACCCTAACTATATATGCATCTTATTCTTGACCAAAATCGGCACTAGTGTGTGTAAAAGAAGGGCTAGCCGATTTCATGAAGTGTAGAATTCTCTCAAGTTATTCCAAGTGTATTTGGTGTTGTGTGAACCATTTGAGGTGTCACACTTGAGGCACTAGTTACTCAAGCTTCATGAAGATATTCTACATCAAAGAGGTATGTATCCTATCTTGTTATATTCATTGTTTTGTATGCTAGATTAGGATAATACCTTGGATGTTCATATTTGCATGTATAATAGAGAAAACATAGATCCAAGGTATTTAGGGTTGCATGTACACTAGGAGTGTTAGAATGCTCAAAACCCAACATTTAGGACTTAATTCATTAAGTCCATTATTCCACTAAGCCATCATACAATAGAATCGTCATGAGTTATATCTTCAGTCCACTGGTCCAAATGCGGGTCCCAATAGGCCCAAACCAACAAACCCAAAATTAGGGTTTTATAGCCCAATAACCATCCAACAAGCCCAGATCAAGCATTTGGGCCGATTAGGGTTCACTATGCCAAGCACCACCCATTACCACCCCGGGTGGTGGTGGTCATCAACGGCTCATGGCGGCGGGCTGGCGGCAGCCACCATTTCCAATGGTGGTGGTGGTGGTTCCTGCCCAAATAGTGCATAACAATCTCATACATAAAATACACATGCACACAACCACCTCCCACGGTGGCTGGTGGCAGCCAAAGGACGGCAGAAGGCAGAAACGGGTGGCAGCCACCACCTTGAGGTGGTGACGGAGGATTTTTCCGATCCAAAGACTTGCTTACAATACCCCAACACAATCCAGCATGCTAAAAATCACGATCCAGCATTGAAAAACCGTACCTGCACACGACCACCCTCATGGCAGCATAAGGCAGTCGGAGGAGAAGAAGGTCCGTCGGGACCGCTGCTCAGAAAAGAGATGGCGACGGCAGCTAAGTGGCAGAATAAGCGGAGGGGAAGGAAGCAATCACAGCAGGGGACTGAGGCTGAGTTCTTCCCGATGAACGGAGGCCACAATCACGCCTCACAGCTCCAGCGAGCTTACGACGCTTAGCGATTTCATGTCGTCTAGTAGCCACGATGGTGTCCCGGTGGCGGATTAGCGGCGGCAACGGCTGGTCTGATCGGAATGACGAACGAACATGGAGGATGGCGGCTGGGACGTCTCACATGGCAGCTGAATGATTTTGCCAGGTTTAGGGTTAGACGATGGGAGGGAGCATCGGGTATAACCTGTGTCTTTCTTTAGACAATTAGCGTTTTTACAATACCAGCCCCTCCTCACCAAATCTTCTTAAACATTAACCCAATATTTACCTTTTTAGCCGATACTTCCATAATTCTCTTTGAATTAAATCCCAATAATTACCAAGCAGCCCCTGATTCCATAAATTCATTACAATTAAGGCCCAAAACTTACCAAATAGTCCCTGCCCCCGAAAATCTTTACAAATTAAACCATGAACTTACACTTTTAACCCCTAAAAATCCAAAATATCATCAATTGGCTCCCGAACACCCTCACCCAGCTAAATATTATTTATTTGTTAAACGGGATGTTGCAATTATGGTTAATAATTAATTAGAAACTAATTGGAAATATATTATGGGTATTAATTAACAGTTTAATTAATTAAAGGGTTGAATGTTCATTAATCGATAGTTGGTTAATCAGGAATGTTCCAGAGCCTTATGGAATTAGGGTTGGATGAAAATCACTCCATCCCACATGGGAAAGGAGTGAAATTTTGTGGTTAGGACTCCATCCCACATAGGTAGGAGTACTAAACCTAAGGAGGCATCCAAGGCTATAAATAGGGCCTTAAGGATTTCATTCCTCCTTGCACCTTGGCTTGAAGTATTCACCAACTCTTCTTCCTCCCCCGCTTAGGGACGATTTCTAACCCTCTTTGAGTTCGTGAAATTAACCCTTCTCCTAGTTATTTTTATTCTAATCTTTGGTGTCATTGGGTGTGATACCATTAGAGGGATTCTGGTTTGGATGTTTTCATCCAAGCAACTTCATGGAGGTTCAAGAACTCAAGCATGGAGATCAAGAGCTACATAAGAGGTATGTTTTCTTATTATGCTTTAGTTTTCTAGGGTTGATGTAATTAGCATGAAGTCATAGATCCATAGGATGCATGTACACTTAGGTATATCGTTGTTTTGATTTTTCCGTTGCCTAGTTTTAGCGTGTATTTGATGCATAGAAAACTCAACAGTGGTATCAAAGACATTGGTTCATGGTTACTATCACACTACGTCCGTGTTTTCTGAAAATATTTTTTGGGAACTAAATGATGAAAGTTTAATTGAAAATTTCGTAATTTGATGAAACCCTAATTCACGACATGACAGAGTTGCTCACGACGTGAACCTTAGCAGATCAGCATTATTGATTTTTAATCTTGCTTATTTTTCGAATTCAAGCTTTATCTTGCATGGATAAATACCTAATTAGATTAGATTTGGAAAATTAAATATTATTTAAATTTGAATATTTATGGATAAATATTATTTAATCATATTTTAAATTTGAATATTTATTATTATTTAAGTGAATTTAAATATTTAATATTATTTGTAATAGAGAATTATAAATTTGAATATTAACCCCTCATGATTTATTAATTGTTACATTGCATCCTCGCACTTAATTAGAATTAATAATACACAACCTAATTTAAAAAGTTTTAAATTTACCCCTTGAATTTATATATATAAGAATCGTGTCTACTATATGTATAAGAAAGTTACAGCATGCGCCCTCACGTGTTTAAACATTGACATTGTCAGTATTACCTCGACTAGGCTCACCCGTTCTAATTTAAGGGTTTAAAGAGGTCTTTATGATTCCGAATGAGGTCGGTTTTTAATATGCTTCGTGCTTACCACCCTCACCGCCCTATTGCATTTTGAGAATGAAGTTACCGAAAAGGTTTGATAGTGATAATGGTCAATCTAAAAGTATTCTAAATACAAGTATAAAACAAAATCTCGTTTTATTAATAGAACTAGATTATGACCCCGTGTAAAACGCGGGGAACATATAAAATGTATATGTAAATGTATAACAAAGTTGGCACTATAAAGAAATAATGTAACATAAACAGACTTAGCAACATTTAAATGTTTGAAAAAAAACAAAGAAACACTTGAATATCTATAATAGTTGAAGGACCTCTTTGTAAACATAACCTTTTTGTTTTATTAGTTGGACAACCTTCCTCGTAATATATGAGTACCTTCAATCCCTTTTCAAAGACAAGCTTATGCAAGTATAATCCAACATTTGATAATTATTGTCATTGACTTTTGTTAATGGACATAACAAAATAAACTACTATAGGGAATTGACTCCGCTGAAAACAGAATGAGATTTTTTCATTAGATAGAGTTAAATTCATGCAAGGTATATAAGTAGTCTCCATAAAGAATCTATCATATATGATTCAGGCTTCAATGACGTTTCTTCCAAGCCTAACAATCTATAATCTAGTACAATTGCATAGTCCTTTGGTTTGGTCGATATTACATAGTAATATGACTGGAACACCTATTTTTAGTATAAGTTTATGGTTGGAAATTCTATATGCCTTAAAATCATTCAACACAACTGAAGAGTAAATTGATTCCTCAAAAAAACATGGTAACTCTGTATCACGTAAATAATTTGAATCCATATGTTTTACCTTCATCTTTCATCAATCCTAAAATGTAGTTATTGGTAGCATCAAATTCTTCATTTGTAGGGACCAAAATAGCTTTATCTTGAAAATATGATTGATCATCAAGATGATTTTCAAAGGATAGATAAATGATGGATACAATTGAATGAATATGGTCACCTATAGAGCGAACAACAACGTCTTCTGGAAATTCAATTTCAGCTTCACCATCATTAGGGCCGCCAATATTACCATCACCAATTTTAACAATCCACTCATCAAATGCTTTTGTCTCATCCAAATCTTAGTTAAACAACCAAAATAAATCTCATGTTTATGGTTAAACGTAAAACTGTACATCACGTTGTAATTTGGACGAATATGATGCATGCATAGTATCCGAACAATTGCCTCTTTGTATTGCTAGAATAATTTGTCTAAAGTCATCTCCATATAAAATTTTCTTGCCTCCAAACGACTCTTAAAGATAAATACCTATAAAGCAATGATATCCTCTTTGTTGACCATATTTGATGTATAAACTTCATTGTCGTTGAATTGTTCGTCAAAGTTCACTAATACTTTTGTATTGGCACGTGATATCCCTCTAGACAATGCCACATAAAGTTGGCCATGCGTGAAACCGATTCTGGGAGATAAATACCTACATTTGGAATTGTTTCTCCGTAAGTTTTATTGATTGCCATCGCGAAACATAATTTGATTAGAAATTGTTTTCTTATCAGCTTGAATGGTAACATGTCATCTTCATGCAGACATAGAGGAAACCTTGGACCAAATCTCTAGATAGTTTATTTTGACTATTAGTGATGCAACGGTACCAAATAGTTTCTTTTGATGATTAGTTTCAGACGACTATTTAGGGGCTTAAGGTTTAGAGGGAGGTGTGTTGCAATAAATATAAGCAAATTGGTTAAAAAATGAGACTTATTTATGAATGCAAATTTTAATATGTTCTTAGCAGGAACATGCTATACTTTAAAGAACACGTAATATATTGTTCTTGTATCATCTCTTATTCATATATAAGTATACATTAATCCTAAAAAAAATAGTTATTTTGTCAAAATATTTGTTTAAAGACTAAAATAATATGTGAAGTTTATTTTAAAATGGGTAGATGCTAACACTCTTTTTCGTAATATGATTTTCATATATGAAAAACATAAACCATGATTACTTTTATAATTTGAAAAATTAAAACATGATTACATTTATATATCTGATAAAATTTTCATATAACAAAACTTTAGAATATAATTAATCGTTTAAAGATAATAATGAAATATTGAAATAAAGAATCAATTAATTGGTTGCTATCTTATTTTTATTTTTATAAGGTGATAATCTCGTTATGTCTTATTTTAAAAACTTATATTATAATATAACTATATATATATATATATATATATATATATATATATATATATATATATATACATATATATATATATATATGTATATGATAAATACAAAATAAATTAATATATTAAATAAATTAATATATTGTTATCATTCTACTTTTTTTTTTTTTTTTGCAAATTTCAATACTAAAAACAAATTTTTCCTAGAAAATTATCATATTAATGACCTACTAATTAACAATTAAATTTATATACTACATAAATGGTTCACTTGTGAACAAAAGTACACAAATGGTCAATATTTGAAATATTTTTCTTATATAAATGGTTTATTATGCGAACGAAAATGAAAATGTACTTTGCATTAATGAAATGTTTTCAAAAAAAATCCTATTAATTAGCTCTAATGTAGAAAAACAAAATTCTGATTAGGCAAAAAGAATATGGAAAAGTCATTTTTTGAAATTACAATGCTATTAATGAACTTTTTGCAAAGTTTAATGCTATTAATGATTTTTTTTTCCAGAAAAGAATCGTTTAAATGAGCTTCAATATACAAAAAATATAACTTTCCATATCAACTAAAAATAATCCAAAAAAGTCATTTTTTAAGAGTATGATGCTATATATGAACTTTTTTTTTCAAACTTTAATATTAAAAGCAACTTTTTTTCCAAAAAAGGTCCTAATATAAGTTTAAAAGAACATATTGTAAAATATTTATCGATCTACATGAGCAAGAATTAAACGTTTCCATCAATACCCAATAATGTATATAAATTATGCCTCCTTCTGTAATGAATTCCAACGCCCCACAATGTGGAATCCCCTCAATCGCAGCATTCCATAACTCAAACCACATCCGATAATCAATATGAAGAGAAGCTGCAATAAAAAATAATAATTGTCACCATCTTATACAAATATTAGAGATTATTGGGGTGTTAGATAGTGTAATAATTTGCAATTAAATATAATTTTCAAATAAAACTTAGTATGGGAAACTAACCAATGTGATCAAGGGTCAAAGAAGGCATTATAACTAAAACATAAACAAAGAACTATTAGGGATGAAACATGAAACTTTAAGGAGAAACATACATATTTAAATCGCGAAGGATAACAAAAATCGACAAGTATATTTTTTAAGTAATTTAAACCAATATATTTTTAAAGTAATTTAAAACAGGTCGCAGGTTTATCCCAATATTGTTCCCTTAAGCATTTCATCGAACAGGTAGTAGACAGGTAGACCAAATAAAATTTCCAAGTATCCAAATCAAGGTCTCAAATCCTAACACATAAAAAAACGAAAAAAAAACAAATTTGTGATTTTAACAACCAAAAGCAAAGGATATGACATACATTGTGTATGAGTCTATCGTTTATAATTTGATTGCTCAACTTATTGAACAATTCGTCAAAAGTATGAAAAAAATAGGGAATCCCATAGAAAGATCCGATTCAAAATTCTAAATAACACAACTATGACAATTAATTTTCAAACCACAAAATTTGACACCCTCATAACATAAAAATCAAAATATATTTTACTTACGTTCACAAGAACCCAGATAAATTCGACCATTTCTATTGTTCGTCAACTTCAATTTCGACCCACAAGAAATCTAAAAAAAATAAGCAACTTGAATAACAATCATTTTCATATTGTCACAACTTTAGCATAAATATCGATAAATAGTACAAATATTAGTTATAAAGAAATAAGCATATATGAGATGACTAAAAAGTTGTCAAGTGGAATTTGAGTTACTTGTTTTCTTACCTTTATCTGATGTATTTATAATTCCAGTCGTTCAACTACAAATCTAAATCGTTAAGTAAAAATCAAAACAACATGTTTTCCCCTAATTTCTTCTCCACTACAAAACTTAGGTTAAATATATTACGTAAAGAATTGAGGGAGGCGGGGTATTTTTGTATTTTATTTTTTGTGAGATTTAATTGTCATTAATAGAATTCCTAATTTAATTCATTTTATTTTTGGTGATATTTAATTGTCATTAATAGAATTCCTAATTTAATTCATTTTATTTTTGGTGAGATTTAAGTGACATTAATTGAATTCTAATTTAAAATGTAATATACGTTTTATAAAATCTATTGACAAAAATAAATGGGTTGACAAAGATGATGTCATCAAATAATCTAAAGGTGGAAAATATATGATTGAAATGCAATTAATGGTCATGATTTGTTGAGTTTAGAATTAAAGGTTCTCTTTTAATAATATTTAGAGATGTGAGTTTATATTATCCATGAAAATTGCACATTCTCTTTATATTATGTTGGTGGAGCTCATGTGGTTAACCGGCACATCAATCTAGAATACAGTCGAGAATGATATGGAACTTGCGAATTTCAAGCGTAACTTGAGCCGGGGACCATGTGATTTTGTATGGTTAATTCTCAATCTATTTAATGTGAATCTTATGTTATCCATAAAAGTTGCAGATTCTCTTTATAACTTGTTGATGAAGCTCGCGTGGTTAACCGGTTCGTCAATTTGAGAGTATAGGTAAAGAATGATGTGGAACTCGCGAATCTCAAGCGTAACTTGAGTCGGGGACCATGCGATTTTGTATGGTCGATTCACCATCTGTTCAGTGATTCGCGACGACCCCGTCATTGAATTTGAGATGAACATAATCCGAGATTAACATGCCATTGATAGTCAATGAATCTCAAAGATCTAGGAATTCCATGGTGATCGAAATTGGCAAAGGGCTTTTTCCTACCTAAATAACTTTATAGTGTGTTTACGGCATCCCTTTACACATCATGGAGCCAAATATGGATCCTAGCCTTCTAAAATTATTTAGGGTGATTATTTTCTAAGGATAAGTAAAATAAACTATAATGGAATTTTATTGAATGATGTCTATAACCTTATCCACTAAAATCTACTGCTATAAACCTTTGAGAGGATTAGCTATGAGGATGATCAATCTTGTCAAATTCGTAGTTTGGGAAAAGTTCTCTTAAACGAAAGGAAAGATCACACCTTTGCTCTTCCTAGGTTACTTCAAACATTGCATTCTAAATTGTTAGAAAGAGCAATTATCAAATGTACATTGTACATTGACATATTAAAGTAAAATGGAATTTCCTTGAGTTAGGAGTTAACTATGGTTAGTCGACTAGCTAACATGTACATATGATCAGTTCATTCTGATTTTGATATGAACAACTTGGAATATCCATTAAGGAGTTGTGTAGCATGTTGAGCTTCCTCTTTGGAACTAGCATGGCCAATCATAGAAACTCATACTTCAAAACAGTCCCATATTTTACTATCATGAATAGAAGTGTCAAGAAGAAGAAAGCCAATTGCCCACGGTTTAAAAGGCGATTAGTGTGGGTATACCTAATCTAGGCCCTAATACCTAGGACAAAGGAAGGCTTATTCTGAGACATGTTCTGATAGTTGCTCGTTTCCATAACAAGAAAAGGACTAAGAAATCAAACTTGCCCAAATGTATATTTGAGGTGAAAGGACTGGAAATGAAGAAGTTAAATTTGATCATGGATCACGAGCCCGTGCTACTTTCCATTGGATCAAAAGATAACTAGTTCTTCAATGTTTGTTATTCAATCAAATATATGGATTTATAATGCCGTCAAAACATTACTTCTAAACCTTGAGTGTGTTGCTAAGGATTAGTGTTGACATTTGCAAAAATGTGCAGTCACTAAAATGAAGTAAGAAGACTAAAACATGGAGAAAGTAATTTGATCGTGAATGCCAAGCCCTTGTTACATTCATAGGATCAAAACACAACTCTTTTCAAAATGTTTAGTCTATGGTATTATAATTGAAATTGTTTATATTATGATTCATGAGATAGTTCTGACTTATTTAAATGTGGAGCATTCTAACATGTTAAAAAAGTCATGAAATCTATGAAGCTAGTATAGTAGCAATAGTTCAAAATTGATTCAAACATTTGAATAAGGTGTATTATTGTGAATATATGTTGATGTTAGTTCAACTAATGGATCGTTCAGATTAACCATAATAAGTACTTATTCAAATACATCCAAATGTTTGGGTGAAATGTATTTGTGGAATCATAGTCTTGGATACATAAATGAGAAATGCATTACCAAGTATCAAGTTACAACAGATTTTGGATATCATTTGACCTCGAGTCTTATGATAAATGCAAATCTTGTTTATCAAGATAGATGATGAATGCGTCACTAGGTGATGTGAGTATCTGTTGGAATTTTTTCACACTAATGGACCATTCGGATTAACCACAATACATAGTGAGACCAACTACGTATGAATGTTAGTCTGGAACCTCTCAGGTGTTCAGAGATCTCATATAGCGAAGTTAAGAATCAATTGGGAAATAGGATGAGACACTCATAGTGAGAATCTCAATCCAAACTTTATCGACCATCTAAGTGACCATGAAAGAGTTTCATGATCTATCTCCACCCAAAACACTACCACTAGGAAGTGCTAGTTGGATAAAGAAACAAATCGTTCATTGATTTTGTACTAGATAAGTCGCACTGTGTTTACTAACAATTTGTGGATTATACCATGAATAGTGTTACAAGAAGTCCTTTGGTCTTGTGCCAACTAAGTAGGTTCCTAAAACACTCTATGATATGTGAAGTGAGATTCTATCCTCACTGCCATATATGTAAGTCTACGATTATGAGGCTTACGCTTGTCGTGAAGCGCTCGATAATCTAGAACTTTGAATAGAGATGTGTTATTTCGTTGGAGAGCCCATCAAGCATTTTGGATAAATGTTTAACAATCCCTCTAAGAATAAAGTGTATGTTGCTTAAAGGGCAGTCTTCCAAGAGAGGGATCTGATTTCCAAAAGAGCTAGTGGGAGCCACATTGATCTTGATAAGATTCAAGAGTCAACCAACGAAGAGCCTAAAGTTGGACATAGCATTCAATTTGGAATTGAAAGAGTTATTAAGGAAACTGACATATTTCCATTTTTCCTTATAGATCTGATAGAAGACGTCATGGACCTAGTTATATAAGAGTTTATATTTCTAAGGTATTTTAGTCACTGGTAGATAGCAATCAGAGTGTACCAGCTATTAGAAGCTATGGTATGCCCTAAAGGCAACAACATAGAAAGAGGAATTGGAAAGCGAGATTCACTCCATGTATGTTGTTATTTGGTAGACCTTGGACTTGACCTTAACCCTTAGGTGCAAGTGGATCTTCAAGTAGAGACAATCATGGATAGGAACAAACACATAATTAAACCAAGATAGGTTTTAAAGGATGTGTAAGCTTAATAAGTTAATTTATGGGCTGTAATAAGCATCTTGCAAGTGGGATCATTATTTCAATGAGAAAGTTCAAGGAGTTTGAATTTCGAGAAATAAAGATAAGCCATGTATATGTCAAAGCTAGTGGGAGTAATTGGAATCTTTGTTTCAATGAGAAAAGTTCAAGGAGTTTGAATTTCGAGAAACATAGATAAGCCATATATATGTCAGTGCTAGTAGGAGCACTGTAGTCACCCTTGTATTATACATAGACAATGTACGATTCATAGGAAACTATATTCTAACTTAGCAGGTGTAAAAGCTTGGCTTGGTATGAGAACTGTTTCGCTATGATATACATGGGAGATACAAGACACATGCATAATAAGGATCTATGGAGATAGATCAAAGTGATTCATTGGATTAAGCCAAAGAACATGGAATGTTGAGGAAACTCGAAAATGAGTTTAGGCTTATTAAAATATGGCATGACATTGAGCAATGCTAATGTCCTAGTTCTACTATTAAGCTAAATCAAATGATTCATGTCCCATATGCTTCTGCTATGGGATCGATCATACATGTTATGACATGTACCACATCTAATGACATGTATGCCTCGTGCATCACAAGTTGGATTAGTTCAATTTGGCAAGAATCAATGAATCAAGATCAAGAACATTCTTAAGTGTCCTTGGAGGACAGAAGATATGGTCTTGACAATATGGGAAAGATCATTGTAAGAGTTACATTGATGCTAAATTCCATATTGATAAAGACGATTACGTTTGTAGTCGCATTTCGTGCTTCTCTGAATGGTGAAGTTTTAGCTTGGAAGAGTACCGAGTATTACACTATAGTGGATTTTTGAAAACTTAGAGTATGTTGCAGTTGGTTAAATTGCAAAGAAGACAATGTGACTAAAAGATATTCATTAGTGACATCTTTGTTGAAATTCAATCATTAATGGTCCTTATGAAGTCTCTTTGTGACTTTAAGGGTGAACCTACCTCGAGTATGGATCCCAAGTCACACAATCTCACATTACACATACTCAGTAAGTACCAACGCATTTGATAGTGAGTCAAATGTAAAGACATCATAGTCAATGATTCATATCGAAAGATAATCTTGTCGATCCATTCCATAAGCTGATGTCATTGATCAAGTCTGACAATCAGAAAAAGTCTAGAGGCATTAGATTTGCAAATGAATTGGCTTAAACACTCATATCTTGGTTTGTTTTAAAACTCGAGAACTTTAAGCAGTATAAGTTTTAATTTGATTTGGCGATTATTAAGTGGTGAACTTAATATATGATGGATTTCAATCATTTCAATTAGCCTATCACTGCGTTCTCACTTTTGCATGTTTGGAACCCACTTCCTGAGTATTGATTTATGAAGAGTTCAAAAACTCTTAGATCGATTAGATCTTTCACAAGTATGATAAAAGTAATCAAACAGTTTAAGATCAATATGAGAAAGAACACAAAACAGAATCAAACCTATGCTTATGATTCAAAACTGAGTCATGCCTCAGCAGAGCTCGATCAAGAACTTCCACTGTAGAGGCGAGCTAGGGTTTACAGAAGATATGAAATAAAAACAATGAAAGCGATAATCTCTAAGTCTGCATGCATGCAACTTATATACTAAACCCTAATACAAAATTATGCACGGCTGGACAGGCCCAATACCGGCATTCAAACTAGGCTATGGACCGAGCCCATGACGCAACCCAATAGACTCAACAATCTCCCCCTTTGCGTCAAATGAGGCGAGAGATTATTACTTCTGAGCAGGCCTCACTATTTTTATAACTTTAAACAGCTTAGGAATAATGGCAAGAAGAGTCTGTCGGAACAGAATGTACCACCTTAGCATGTCAACAAATAGTTTCTTATCAGCAACACTGTTCTGGTCGCACCTCTGTATGATCTCCAAGATATGCTCAAGACAAGACGTTGAGAAGAGGTGTTTATCAACAAGAGCGAACATACATTTTTGACCTTCGCCCCTGAGAAACATAACCGTGTGATACTTTGAATCTATCTTCCCCTGGATCATGGTATTGACATTGCCAGCTCTGCCCATGAGCTTGATCGTTGGTCGCTTGTGTATGGCAGAGGCAATTTCCTGGTCCATCTTTGCTACCTCATGTAGGTAGCAAACAAGCATACGCTTGACATGATCGATTATTGGTTGATACTCCTGAGGATTCGACAGAAGAATGTTGTTGAGGAGTATCCAGTCATGGGGGTTGAGGTTTGGTTGATTAGCAAGGGTAAAATGGTAGACTGAGCCTTCGGTTCCTTGAGTCACCCTGAATTTGACATTAATAAATTTCCCTGCTGAATAGGGCTTCATCACCTTGACTGTAGTTATCTTCTTTGAGCTCCAGGTCAGGTAATGGGGTTGAGCAAACTCCAAGTAAAACTCCAGAAAATCCTTATCTACCTTCGGGTCAAGAGATGGAATGGCAACAGTCGAGTTGAAGCAATGGAAGATGAATGCCTTTCGAGTGATTGGCATGTCGAACTGTGCATCCTTGGAGTTGTCAAGGCCAAAGGACATTATTGACTCGAGCCAGAGAACAGTTGGCTCGTCGATTACACACCTCTGAAGCGAATCTTTTGTCCATACAGGAAACATAGACTTTTTCTTCTCTAGGAGCTCCGCCTCCTTTCGCTTCTGTTCTAGCTCAGCTCGCTGCTTCATGGTGATTTCTTCAGTTTGTTTTTCAGAAGTGTTATCCTTCGGGACAGGCTTTTTGGGAATCTCAACATAGACATCATCTTCATTGTCTGTATCGTCTTCACCAATTTTCTTCTTCTTATCTTTGTTACTGACCGAAGCTTCATTTCCCTTCGGTTCAGCAGCTGGTTTTGAGCTAGAAGGAGGAGGTAGCTTTGACTCTTTCTCTCCCCTTGTTGCGGTTGGACCCCAGTCACCGGAACACCCTCGATACGGCTGAGAACGTCTAGTGCCGGTCTGAGCTTGTCTACCAAATGCTTTCTGACAGTGATAGTGTAAGGGGATCATGACCTTCAATAAGATGAAGAAGGATGGAGTGAACATCTGCAGTAGAACTCCGGATAACCTCCCTTTTTGACTTGAGGTCATTAATCTCAGCATTAGCAGTTCGCAGCTTGTGTGTTTGCAGTTTAAGCTGGGTTGTACGTCTGTCGAGCTCATCCATAATCTGATTTTCCATAGCTAAGTCCGCTTCCAGTTGAGTTAAGCGTTCGTTGACATTAGCATGGAGTGATTCATTGGCTTGTTCAGTGGCATGGCGTGCCACTGCAATATTGGAGCACTCAGATTGAAGAGTCTTTTGAAGATTCTCTACTGAAGTGTTGACAGTTTCAGCATTCTTGGCAGCAGCAGCCTGCAAGGAATCTAGAAACAAGTGAGCCTGTGAAACTAGTTTATCGACTTTTGCGGTCGCCTCCTTGTACTCCTTAGTAGAGGCATCAACAGCAAGAGAGGCCTGTTGACATTAGGAAGTGGAGGCTTCAATAGCCTTGGCTGCAGCAGATAATGAGGCACTATGTTCGACAACGACCGAAGAGAACAAGGCTTTTAATGCAGCATCTGAATAAGCTCCAAAGGAAGAGGAGGAAAGCAGTTGATCAAGCTTGTCATTTACCGCTTTGAGATGACGTTTGGTGATAGGCTCATCGTCATCATCCTCACTCTGTACGCGATAAGGACTGAAATATGTGGAATCGAATTCCAAGTCCTCACTGCCTAAAATAGGGGTTGTTTCAGTAGAAGGTGTTGGAGATAAGGGTTTTGAAGAAGGTGGAGGTTTGGTTGTTACAGGAGGTTCGGTTACAGGTGGATTGGGAACAGTAAAGGTAGGTCTTGTATTTGTGGTAGAAGTTGTATCTGTGAAAATTGGAGTGGGAATGGGAAATGTAGTGAAGGGTTGAGAGGTTGTTATTGGAGAGATATGAGGGATAGAAGCTGGAATGGTAAAAGGTGGAGGTGAAGGAGGAAAAGAACGAACCAGAATTTCTAGAGTAGGGGAGCGAGGTGGAGTATCCCCTCGGCCCGAAGCCTCTTCATCAGAGCTTTCGCTCTCTGATTCTGAAGGAAGTGCGTTCTTCTGCGCAGGAGGAACATATTCTGAATCTGAATCACTGGAGGATTGAAGAATAAGTCTCCTAGCAGGCTTCTTCTGCTTTTTGGGTTTAGGTTGAGAAGGAGTAGCTTTATTAGTTTTTCGCTTCTTAGGGGTCTTCCCCTTTGTTGGTTTTGTGACTGGTCCCTCCTTCTGTGTTTCAGGCTTCTTACCCCTCTTGGCTGGCTTATCAGCCTCTTCAATGGAACGAAGCATTGCCGGCGTAAGCTCTCTCGGAGCAACAGAAGGACGCTTCCTGTACTGTTGAAGAACATTACTCGACGCTGAAATACGACCTAGCATAGTTTCAGGAATAGGTCCGATGTAGGAAAACTTTGTTGGATCAGTGACGATGATTTTCGTCGTGTGAAAAGTGGCAATAGAGGAGAGCACGGAATCCGCCATTATTGGGACACGATGACGATCCATTGCCCATTGGGTGACAAGAGACCAAAAACGCCCACATAAAATCTCAGAATGCCTGGATGAAGAAACCAGGCTTTGAACCAACTGCTGCCAAATTATTGACCCATAGTCGAGGTTAAGCCCATTGTACAACCCATACAGCGCCGTCATGAATGACTTGCTTGCACCATCAGACAATCCCGTGAACAATAGCGTGAAAAAGCCATTCCATTGAGGAGGAAGGCAAGACTTTTTGAACTTGGTGACAGTTGTTAGGGTTTCAGTATAGCCCATTTGATAGAACATAGTAAACAGTTGACCAGTGGTAATGGAATTAGGGTTTACCAGAGACGGATCTTGAGAAAGACCAATTAGGGCACAGAATCGACTCTTGGAGATAGAGATCTTCTCATCGTGAAGTTCAAAGTGAATTCTTTCATTAGCATTGTCGTAGAATGCAGTAGAGTAGACATGAGACAGGAACGACATAGGAACAACTTCAACTTTTGTCAGCGCGTCGACGAGTGGTGAGTATTTGAGACACTCGACCACATACAACATATAGGGCTCATATACGAATGGAGTGAGATCAATAATCAGGTTCTATTGGGCTTTGATAGTGAGTAGGGGTTGACGAACGGAGGTATCATGAACGGATGAGGAATCTGCCATTGTTGTAGCTTGGAGAAGATGATGAATAGTCGCAGAGAATCACCGGGTTTCTTTGAGAGAATTTTGGAAGTGGTAAAGGGGGAGAGTGTACCGTTCCATTTCCTTTTATATGTACAATGAGGAGAGAGAAAAATCCGGCTGAAATCTTGGATTATCTCAGAAAAAGTGCCTGAGTTGATGGGTTGACAGTTGGCATGCCGATGATGATGCAGGAGAGAGAAAAGACGTTTCCCTTTTACACGCCTTTTCGTAAAATTCACTTTTTCCAATCGCCAAGTCGTTTGGATAGCTGCTGAGTTAGCGTCCACTTTATCCCAATCGTTTCTCCTTATGACACTTGAATCTCTGTGCCTTTAGCGCTTTAATGATCAATCTGAATCAGAACTAGAATTTGGAAAATTAAAAATTTTCGTGCGTAGGGTGTAAAAGATATGGAAAAAAACGAGATTTTAGGGATCATATGTGATGTCATAATCTGACATTAAACAATTGATTCTGGGCAGAAATCACTTCCTTCAATGTCAAGAGAGACATTAAAATGCTTGCTTGGTTTCCCATGGAATAACGATCAATAACTTTTTGAGAAGTTTTGAAAGGCTTCTTTTAAAGGTTAAAGAGGGTGGCTTTCGCTTCAATTCATAATTTCGATACTTAACATAAGACCAAAACTGAATGAAGTACTTGTGAGATCATTGTGATATGTTGAACAAGTAGGTATTATAAACTTTATAGTGATGAGGGAAAGAGGAAATCTCAAAAAAATAAAACTGGATCTTTTAGGGTTAGAGAAGCTTTAGTGAAAGGCAAACTCATAAAGATCACTCAAAAGAAAAAGGAGATTTCATAGGGTAACAAGTAAGATCTTGAATTGTTAAATTCACCGTCAATTCATTAGTGGTGTTGAATTTTGGGTTTCACTTAGTACATAGTAGCATGAAACTAAGATCATGAACACAGACTTGGTATAACCATAAACTTCAGTGGTTAAAACTGAGAGTCTCAGGGGTTAAATTGATGAAATGAATTATAATGGAGAAAGATGATGGAGATGGTATAAGAAGCGAAAGTACCTCTGCATTAAAGAAAAGAAGGACCAAGCAGAAAACTCAAAACTCAATATGAGTAGAGTAAGGTAGCTCATGATTAGAGTGAATCGGATAGCCTGGATTGGGAAAACATGATTGGTATATATCATGTTATTAAGGCTTCACTCAAAATCTGTCGAGGCTTTAGTTAACATACAGCAGCATGCTTCTAGGGACTCCTAACTAGGAAAACCATTTACTTGCCTTAGCATTGCCATCGAGAGCCATATTTAAACAAAAAATAAAAAAAAAATATATAATTTTGAATTTTGTGAGAGTAGACCAATTGAATGAAAGAGAAAAATATTTTTGGATTTCTTAAGATTTTTTATAAAAAGAAAATATTTTTGGAATTTTATAAGTGGAAAAGAAGTAAAGAAAAGATGTACATAACAGAAC
This sequence comes from Lactuca serriola, assembly GCF_051521515.1. Lineage (NCBI taxonomy): Eukaryota > Viridiplantae > Streptophyta > Magnoliopsida > Asterales > Asteraceae > Lactuca > Lactuca serriola. The sequence continues at coordinate 13,564,902 of NC_136412.1, read as the reverse complement.
AATTTAAATGCCAAAAAAAAAAAAGAACGAGTTCAGAAGGACCGAACCCGAAATAGACCGAACGTTCGGTTCATTTCGGTTCATGGACCAACTTCACCAGAAATAGACTGAACCCGAAATAGACCGAACGTTCTGTTCATTTCGGTTCATTTCAGTTCGCTCTATTTCGCTTGTTACCTCTATGAGAGCGAAGGCAATTTCAGTACAGACTCGGCTTGCATCATTCCTAGGCCTTGTAGGATCTTATTGAAGCTTGCTTCAGGTAAGGCCTTTGTGAATATGTCTGCCAATTGATCAGTCGTTCTAACGAAGTGAATTTCTACATTACCATCTTAGACGTGATCCTTGATGAAGTGATATCTCAGTGTTATATGCTTGGTCTTGGAGTGTTGCACTGGGTTGTGACAAATCCTAATTGCGCTTTTAGAGTCACAATATAGTGGGATTTTCTTCATGTTTAACCCATAATCCCGGAGTTGACTTTGTATCCATACGACCTGAGATGTACAGGATGCTGCAACAATATATTCTGCTTCTGCAGTAGATAGCGAAACACAGGTTTGTTTTTTCGATTGCCAACTGACTAATTTACCATCAAGAAATTGACATCCTCCTGTGGTGCTTTTACGATCCAATCCACACCCACCCAGATCTGAATCTGAAAATGATTGAATGATGAATCCTGAGTTGGCAGGATACCATAAGCCAAGAGAGGAGGTTCGCTTCAGATAGCAAAAGATGTTCTTCATGGCTTGAAGATGAGGTTCTCGTGGGTTGGCTTGAAATCGTGCACAGTAACAAATAGAAAACATTATGTCAGGTCTACTGGCTATGAGATACATCAGAGATCCAATCATCTGTCGATAAAGTGTTACATCAACTGCTGGTTTCTCCAATGATGGTGTGAGTTTAGTACCAAAAGCCATAGGCACTTTCACTTTGGAGTCTCCCATCATTCGAAACTTGGTTAGCAAAGTCTTGGTATATGCTTCCTGATTAATAAAAATGTCTTCGGGTCCCTGTCTAATGTTTAATCCAAGAAAAAAGTTAATTGGACCCATTGAGCTCATCTCAAATTTAGTTTCCATCAACTTTCTGAATTCAGCTGTTAAGCTAGGATTCGTGGAGCCAAAGATGATGTCATCAATGTAAATTTGGACTATCATAAGGCGGTTACCTTCTCGCTTACAAAAGAAGGTTGGGTCAACCGAACCTTGTTTGAATTTAGACATTTTTAAGAAACGAGTGAGAGTTTCATACCATGCTCTGGGAGCCTGTTTAAGACCATATACAACTTTGTCAAGAATATAACAGTGATCGGGATACTTCTCGTTCACGAAGCCCGGCGGTTTCTCAACATATACGGTTTCTTCAAGTTCACCATTGAGGAAAGCACATTTGACGTCCATTTGATAGACTTCAAAGTTCTTGTGAGCAGCGTACGCAAGAAAGATACGAACAAATTCTAATCTTGCCACGGGAGCGAAGGTTTCTTCATAATCGATTCCCTCTTCCTGACAATATCCTTTGACGACCAGCCTCGCTTTGTTACGAATGACATTCCCCTCTTTGTCCATCTTGTTTCTGAATACCCATTTGAGACCGAAAACCGAAGCATCCTTAGGAGTTGGAATAAGACGCCATACCTTGTTTCGCTCAAACTCATTTAACTCATCCTGCATGGCTTGAACCCAGTCTGAATGATCAAGAGCTGAGTTGACAGTCTTTGGTTCAATTTTAGAAACGAATGAATTGAACATGCAGAATTCTACTTTTGAAAAAAGTGCAGCCTGTTTCGCTTTGATTTGAGAGCGAGTTAACACTTTTTCTGATGATTCCCCAATAATTTGAGTTTGCGGATGATCTTTGGTCCATTTGACAAATGGAGGAAACTTTGGATCATAAATAGGATCCACTTCAACATTAATTTCTTCCCCTAGTTCAGACATGGTGTCATCATCACCAACATTGGTGTTCTCCCCCTCGAAGAATAAGCCCTGTTCGGGACTAGCATTTGTATCTTCTTCATTGATTGGAATTTAAGTAGAGCTTGATGAATTTGGCGATGAGTTCTCCCCCTGGAATGAAGGACTTAGATCATGAGGAGTAGAGGAACCCTCCCCCTGGACAGTACGATGGTCACCAGAAGGTTCGGTTGCGTTTGTGCTTTCGGTGTCTTTGGATTGATTTTCAGCCATCTTCTTAGCAGCATCGTCTATAACCTCTTTCAGATTATTAACTTTGTTATCTTTTGCAGTTGATTCAGAGTCAATCGCCTTTTGAGGCTCATCAAACAAGAGCATGAATTGGTCGAAAAGATTCGAGATGGAGATAGTAACCTGACCATTCTTCGAAAATATGTCATGTGATGCATCTTCTGTTGGTTTCAACTTCTTAACATAACTATCGTTAAAAGTGACATAGTATGTTTCTTCAATTTTCTTCGATCGTTTATTGAGAACTCTATACGCCTTGGAGTTCAAGGAGTAGCCTAAGAAAATCCCTTCATCTGCCTTGACATCAAATTTGTTTCGATTCTCTTTGGAGTTGAAAATGAAACATCTTGAACCGAACACATGAAAGAATTTCACGTTTGGTTTTCGATTGTTCAGGATCTCGTAAGGAGTAATTGAGAATCGTTTATTCAAGTATGATCGATTTTGAGTATAACATGCAGCCGCGATTGCATCAGCCCAGAAATACAACGACAAGGATGCGAAGCATAACATGGTACGAGCAGCTTCACATAGTGACCGATTTCTCCTTTCAACAATGCCATTTTGCTGCGAAGTATAGGGAGCTGAGAAATTGTGAGTCATCCCTTTTTCAGCAAGAAAACCTTCAAAGTCTTTGTTCTTGAATTCCAGGCCATTGTCACTCCTTATATTACGGACTACCTTTCTTAGTTGCGTCTCGATTTGTTTAATGAAGAACATGAGCTTTGGAGTAGCTTCATACTTTTGATTTAGAAAGAAAATCCATGTAAACCTTGAGAAATCGTCCACAATTACCAGAAAGTATTTGTTTCCCCCCAATGCTTTCGATGGACGAAGGACCACATAGATCAATGTGCAGTAATTCCAGTGGTTCTATCACCTTGGTATTGATAATAGAAGGATGACTCTTCCGACTATGCTTTCCCATTTCACACGCTGCACATAGATATTATTTATCAAATTTTAGATCTGGTAGACCTCGAACGTGATCACCTAAGACCAACTTGTTGATGTCCTTGAAGTTCAGATGAGAAAGTCTCCTATGCCATAACCAGCTTTCATCGGAGTGAGCCTTTTTGAGTAAGCATACTGCTGGTTTACCTCTTATAGGATTGAGGTTCAAAGGATACATTTCCCCTTTTTGCTTTGATTTCAACATAATGTTGTTTGAGCTCTTTTCGACAAGTTATGAGCCTTCATCATCAAATGATACTTTTAATCCGGTACCAACCACTAGCTGTGATACGCTGATGAGATTGTGTTAGAGCCCTTCAACATATGCAACCTTCCTTATGGAGAACTCGCCATTAGTGACCATTTCATAGCCTTTGATAGTTCCAAAAGACTTGTTGCCATATTTTACAATACCACCATCTTTGAGAGAACGAAACTCTCTTAGTTCCTCCTTCCTTCCTGTCATGTGATGCGAGCAGCCACTATCGATGTACCATTCTTCGTCAAACTGCTCGTCACATATAACCTGTAACATATTGAGCAGATTTAGGAACCCAAAGTTTCTTGGGTCCTTGTGAGCCTTTTACAAGACAGGGAATAATAAGAGAAATATCAACCATATATGTACGTTTAATCAAAGTTGTTTCATCTTTTCTTTTAATAGTGAAAACTCTAATTTTAGTTGATTTAGGAGGATTGGGGTTTTTGGCTAAGGAACTGGAATTTAGAGAATTGGATTTAGAAGAGACATTAGATTCCCAGTTTTGTTGATCTGACTTGCAGGCAGGAGGACCAAAATTGAAATTTCTTTTGCCATTGGATGAGGGACCGAAACTCTCCTTTCGGTTGTTATAGGATGAGGAACCGAAACTGCTCTTTCGGTTCTAGATGGATGATGGACCGAAACTGCCCTTTCGATTGTTTTTAGTCGAGGGACCGAAACTACCCTTTCGGTTGTTGTCGGTTGAAGGACCGAAACCATCCTTTCAGTTCTTGTTGGTCGAAGGACCGAAACCATCCTTTCGGTTCCTTGAGTCTTCTTGTGATTTTTGCTTCCTTTCAATCCTTACAAAATCAAAATTTTGAGAATTCCAAAACTGTTTTCTCTCTGAGAGATTCTTCTTGTATCTCAGATTTCTTTGATGCTTACGATCAGCCACCTGTTTTGGATTTCTGTGAATGTTGACCTTTCGTTTTGAAGCATGTGCACAGCATGCGCTTTTTGCTGAAGAAGTATCACTAGTGGTTTGCATAGGTTCGTCCAAATGAGTTTTGGTGCCGCTTGTGCTCAGCACATCATACTTTGTAGGCTCATTTAGTGGTTCAGGTATGTATCTACCTTTTACCCTCCATGAGGTTTTCTGAGAAAGACCCTTCATCTCGTCTGCGTTGTATATTGGGGTCGACCAGAAGAATTCATCACATCCACCAACATTATCTTCTTCTACCATAGCAGTTAACTCTGCAGTTTGTTGTGGAGTGATTCCCGGCACTGTGTAGACTTGGTTTGGAGTGGTTTGAACCTTTTGGTACACAACAGCTTTAGCTTTGAGAACTTTGGACTTGTCAGTATAGGAACGAGAAAACTCAACAGAGTTTTCAGAAATTAGGTTCTTATGGGATTTGGGTTCGTTTTTGGCTAATTCAGAACTGTCTACCAAATCTTTTACAAAAATTTCACTCATGTCATCATCTTCATTAAGTTCAGATGTATTTTCAACATCAATTTTGTTTTCTGAACTTAAATTGACATTCAAGGAGTCAAATTTTTGAATAGTTTCGGCTCTCAATTTTAATCTATCATTTTCATCTAACAGATTTTTGAGCATGTCCTTGTGGTCCTTGGACTTTATGTAGGTTTCAATTTTGTCCAGACCTATTTTGTATGCTGGGGACACTTCGTCAGAAGATACAACACTTTCACAGTTGTAAGCTTCAGCATTAATTTCATCCTCCTTTAATCCAAGGAAAGGTAAAATCATACGATGTATCTTCTTCCCTATTTCACAATCAAGATGCAACTGAATGATGTTAAAATAGAGTCTCTTAGCAATTAAACAAAAAACATTTCTCTGTTTAAGAAGTTTAAGATTGTCTCTCTGAAAATAAATAAAATCATCTTTAGATCTAATTAACTCCTTTTCCTTCTGCTCGATCCATATTCTTCGTTCCGCACTCTTTGAAGAAATCCTGCTGATTTGATCAGTTAGGTTAGAATTTGTGACACGAGTTTGGGTGAGACTGCTACTTATGCTAGAGAATTTAGACTTTAAATTATTTAATTCCTTTTCATAATTATTAGCAGGTATTTTTAGAGAAGCAAGAATATCTTGTACCTTTTTGATCAACTCATCACATTCGTTGATCTGAGCACTAACAAGCTTGGCAGCAAAACATATGTCCTCTCGCTCTCTTTCTTCTTCAACTCTCCCATCAGTTGTGTATCCTCTAATTTAGGACACACCCTCGGTCACTACAAAACATATTCCCGTTGCCTGTTTTGCTTTTGCCAGCATAGCTTTTCCGTGAGTAGGCTTCCTTACTTCATCATCCTCAGAATCTATGGACCAGACCTCCACACAACCGAATTCATCACTGTTATTTGTACCCTGCACAATCAAAGCATTCATGGTAGAGTTATTAACAGCAAACTTTCTTTTCTTTATTTCCTCCAATCTTCTTAGGAGGCTCGCTTCTTCATCTTCTTCGTTTGTCTTTTCTTCTTTCTTTCTCAGCATACAATCTTTAGCAAAATGATTTTTTCCTCCACAGTAATGATAGTCGAATCCTGAGTCTTCTCCAACTTTAGCTTCCTTCTTTGACTCTTCTGACTTTGACCCCATCTTCGGTTCCTCCTTGATCCTTTCGGCGCTATAACTTCCCTGCCAGTTTTGGTTCTTGTTGGCTGGGAATTTCTTCTTAATGAATTTTCTGGGATTGACACCATCATGGCGTATTCTTCGCCGGTGAGATTAAAATCAGCAAGATCTAATTCCTTTTCTTCTTCAACCAAACTCTTTCCTTTGGAGACAAGAGCTAAAGAACCCAGAACCGAGACCACATTCGTTTCCTTTGATAAAGCATTCTCATGGGATTTTAAAATACCCACCAGTCTTGCCAGAGAGTAAGACTTGAACTGTTCATGAGCCTTTACTGTTGACACAACAGCCATCCATTCAGATCTGAGGCCGTTCAAGAAAGCGGCCTTTTGTTCAATTACCTTTCTTTCAATTCCATGCTTTATCATCTTACTCAAAAGATGATTGAAGTGATCGAAAGTTTGAACAAGTTTTTCTTCAGGCTTCTGCTTAAAGTCATCAAACTCAGATAACAAGAGAGTTTGGATAGAGTGTTCCAGATCTTCATCTGTGGAATATAATTCCTTCAATCAATACCAGATCTCCTTAGCTGTAGCACAAGAACTCACTAAATGAAACGTATTCGAATGTAGAGCAAACCTTATCATCCGTAGAGCTTTGATGTTGCACTGAAACTTCTCTTTTTCATCCAGAGGAATTTCGTCTTTGACGTCATTAACAAGCTGATTGTATTCTTTCTGTGTTTTAACAATCTTTGATGTGCTTGAGTGAGCAAATGGGCCTGAAGTGATTGCTTCCCAGATTAGATATACATTGTCCTCTGATCCAATCACATAGTCTTCAAAGTGATGCGTCCAAACTTCATAGTCTTGTGTATACAAGATTGGTATTCTTGTTGTAGACCCTATGTTGTTGGAAATATTGATCGGATTGGTTTGTGAATCGTCCATGGACATTGTAAATACTTTTGATCGATAACCTGTAAAAGATCAGACTTGTAATATTTCGTTAGGGTTAGATTAACAATTAATGAGATACGTCAATAAAGAGTGACGGCTCAATAAATATCAATCAATGCGGAATTAAAACCCTATGAATTTCTTCGACAGAATATGTGTGTATGGATTACACAGTCTCCTGCTCGGATACCAATTGAAGAGTTCAAAAACTCTTAGATCGATTAGATCTTTCACAAGTACGATAAAAGTAATCAAACATTTTAAGATCAATATGAGAAAGAACACAAAACAGAATCAAACCGATGCTTATGATTTAAAACTGAGTCACGCCTCAGCAGAGCTTGATGAAGAACTTCCGCTGTAGAGGCGAGCTAGGGTTTACAGAAGATATGAAATAAAAACAATGAAAGTGATAATCTCTAAGTATGCATGCATGTTGCTTATATACTAAACCCTAATACAAAATTATGCATGGCTGGATAGGCCCAATACCGGCATTCAAACTAGGCTATGGACCGAGCCCATGACGCAACCCAATAGACTCAACAATTTACTCAAACGTCCACAGTCGGTCATACTCTTGGAAGTAAGTAGTGATTCAAGACTGTCGTGAGTATTAGTGGATTGTCCATATTGATTGGACATAGCATAGAGATTGCGCTAACACTCATGAGTGCTTAATAGAGATTTAAGTATTGGACCAACCCATGCTTAGAGATTACTTCATGGATTCAGTCACGAGTAATTCAAAGACGATAATATCTTATATTCTTCAAACCTAGATACATGTGGGGTTTTGCTCTATGATTATGTTATGTATTGGTCTACTCCAAAGCTAACCGTAACTGGTAGTTATAAAGGGTATGTCCATGTGTGACATGATGAAATAGACAAAAACTATGTAGTCAAAGTTTATTCGGTCCTTCTGCCTTAATAGGAGAAGCGATATCTATGGGCCCCTCGATGATTTGGTGTTGACATCTAAAGAGCTTGGTCAAGCCCTGAATGGAATTGATGTGTTCAATTTAGTAGTCAGATGCAAACGTCACAAATCTATATCGGGAAACATAATCTTGAATTATTGAGATTGATCATTATCTATGTGTCGAATTCATACAGATATCATAGAACGAAGGGATAGTTGATCACTTATCTAAGGGTGAATCTTGATTAGATCAAGATTTCGGTAGTTACATTGGATAGCTAACTCTCTGTTGATTATTGGAGAAATATTAGTCCTCGTATAGTTGATGACTTGTCCAAGTGTGAGACTGTTGGAATAGTATCTAATGTCATTAACTATTGGTGATATTTCTAATAATAGCATGGTCCTTTTGGGTTGCCCTCAAGACCCAAATTGAGTAGAATAAATAAAGGAGAAATTATTTTATTAATTATTATGGTTAATAATTAATTAGAAACTAATTGGAAATATATTTTGGAAATATATTATGGGAATTAATTAACAACTTAATTAATTAAATTGTTGAATGTTCATTAATCGATAGTTGGTTAATCAGGAATGTTCCAGAACCTTATGGAATTAGGGTTGGATGAAAATCACTCCATCCCACATGGGAAAGGAGTGAAATTTCGTGGTTAGGCCTCCATCCCACATGGGTAGGAAAACTAAACCTAAGGAGGCATCCATGGCTATAAATAGGGCCTTAGGGATTTCATTCCTCCTTGCACCTTGGCTTGAAGTATTCGCCAACCCTTCTTCCTCCCCCTCTTAGGGACGATTTCTAATCCTCTTTGGGTTCGTGATATTGACCCTTCTCTTATTTATTTTTATTCCACTCTTTGGTGTCATTGGGTGTGATACCATTAGAGGGATTCTAGTTTGGATCCTTTCATCCAAGCAACTTTATGGAGGTTCAAGAACTCAAGCATGGAGATCAAGAGCTACATAATAGGTATGTTTTCTTACTTATGTTTTAGTTTTCTAGGGTTGATGTAATTAGCATGAAGCCATAGATCCATAGGATGCATAGTAACATCCGGAATTCCAGGTATTATATTTTATCATTATTTTTGAGAAAAAGGGAGGGACTCAACGAGTTGAGTCGTAGACTCATCGAGTAGGACTGCGAATGCTGACTAGATTAATGAACGGACTCGACGAGTCGGGAAGGGTGGACTCGACGAGTCCGCGTTGTAAGCTAAAACCCTAATTCCCCGGGCCTGAGCCCTATTTAAAGGACCTTATAGCCCTTTTGTGCGACTACTTGTCCAGAGAGAGTGTCCCTTAAGAGCTTGAGCGAGTTGAGAGTGAGTTAAGGCCATATTGATCGATTTTGGTGTGTTAAAGCAAAGGAGAAGTCATTTCCAGCAAGAAGAGGTCGAGGGAGTTGTGGATCCAGGGTTTTCAAGTTCGGATCTACATGTTTGAGGTATCAAATCGAACTCCCTTTTTGTTTGGGGTTAAGATCCATGATCTAGGGTTTTCTATAGCTCGTTTTGGGTTTGATAAGTGGAGTTTATGGTCCCTTGCTATGTTAGACTTCAGATCTGTATCCATAGAGGTCCAGAGAGCTTTCCCCATTCTGCTTTATGATGGTTTATGGAGGAAAGGAGGCTAGGTTGCCATGTTAGAAGGGATTTAACCAAGAGAAGCCTTGTACATGTTGCATGTGGATCAAGATTCGACCTTTACGTTGTTATTGGTCGTGGGGAAGTCAGATCTATAGATTAATGAAGCAGATCTAACCTCAACAGGTCAGATGAGAATTGTCATGGGAGGAACTCGCCGAGCCCATAAGGGACTCGACGAGTCGAGTAGGGTTGCCCCGCGATTCGCGACCTGTGCTGACCCGTTGAGTAAAGGGTTGACTCAGCGAGTCGAGTGAGGACCAGGGGCGAAGAGGACATGCATGTACTCGCCGAGTCACGCGAGTGCACTCGACGAGTCGGGTCAAAGTTTGACCGTTGACTTTGGTTGACTTTTAGGGTTTAGTCAGTGTTTGGACTTATGAGCCATTAGAAGGGTAGAATGGTCTTTTACCCTTCTTAGAGAACATATAGAGAGGGGTTGGCATGGCCTGAAGAAGTTGTATTTATTATAGTAATTATTTATGTGATTAGGCGGAGGCTAGTGCAGTATTTCAGAGTTCGAGGTTTACCACGTTACTCAAGGTGAATCTTCTCACTATACTTTACCTAGAGTGGTAATTAGAGTTATGTGACAGAGTATATTGTATGCTATTACATGATGTGATATCTATGTGATTATGTTCTATATGTGATTCAGAGTTTACAGAGTTAGGACTGAACGGTCCACAGAGTTAGGACTAGAGGATCCACAGAGTTATGGGACTAGAGGGTCCCACTGAGACACTTTGACCAGAGGGTCGTACAGAGTTATAGCCTCGAGTGGCTAATATGTGTTGTATGTGGTATATTGGGGAACTCACTAAGCATTTATGCTTACGGTGTCTGGTGTTATGTGTTTCAGGTACCAATGAGGATCGCGGGAAGGTGTCGACATGATCAGTACACACACGAGGAGTTTTATACGTTATGATTTTGGGATGTGTTATTTGGATTGATATGTGAAACAATGAGATTTTATAATGTTTATGAATGAAAATATGTTATAGAAATGTGAAAAATTGTTTTGAAATTTACGGTGTTACAAGTTGGTATCAGAGCCTTGGTTTGAGGGATTCGGATGCATCTTCGAGCGCATTTGAACTCAAACTGAGGATTTGAGGGATTTTTCGAAATAAAACAAATTTTTCTAAAAGAGTAAAAAGGTTTTGAAAAGAGCAGAGCAGAGCAGTGTGTACGATCAACCAGCGCCCGAACGGTGTTTTCCCAAAATACCCTTATATTATGTGATATGTGATGGTTTTTGGTCATAAGACATCCTATGTGCTCATACAAACCCTAATGCTTGGATCTAGGTTTCTCTATTGTACATGCTTTGAATCCAAGACTATAAACCCTAATTCTAGCATATGGAAATCAATATTAACATATAATTAGGTTTATGATATTACCTTGATTGTTATGTAGCAATAACAATCCCAATTCCTCCTTGAATTGACTTTGGAAGGCTCGGAGTCACAAGTGTCACTCCTCTAATGGTTCACAAACACCTTAAGCAAGAGGATGAAGAGGAGAGAGGATGGAGGCTGCCAAAACCATGTGAAAACCCTAGAAGGTTGCTTGTCCACGTTTTTGAGCCTTAAGGGTTCTATATATAGTGATGCTATTAGGGTTATCTAACAAGGAAACCCTAATTTGGTTGCTTAAGCCCTAAGCAACCCATAGACTCCTTTAATCAAGCCCCTTGGACGATTTCCTTATGGGCTTCCCATAAGAATTCGTCCACCTCTTGATTCAAGGTAATCCATGGCCCAAATTGCAATTATCTTATAATTACAATTCCAGTCCCTTAAGTTTAATTAATCTCTTTTAGTCACAAAACTAATTACCAATTAATTATTGACTAATATTAATTAAACAATATGATTTCTCCTTTAATATATTATTCCCATAATATATTAATAAATCATATTTAATCCTTTCTCTCCATAATTCATCCTATCAAGTTGTTTTGGTGAAGGCAACCCAAAAGAACCATGCACCATCGGGTCAAGTACATACCAAAATAGTTATGGACTTAGACACTAATCCAACAGTCTCCCACTTGGATAAGTCTAATAACTATTTTGCGTATGACTTCAGATCCTGATCTGCAATCGTAGCTTTCCAAAGCCGCTGTCAACTCTGATCATATCAGATACGCGTGTCCTTAGATAAGGGATCATATATTCCTCCATTCTAGATATCACATGAGATATGATTTCAAATCATTCTCTTTGTACTATATCTCGATTACGATTTATGACGACTGACTAATTGAACAAATCAAATTAGCCCTAGCCCGGCCGAGCATTTACGTTTGTCATCACTAAATCATCGAGGGGCCCAAGATATCGCCTTTATCCTACTTTGAATAAAAGGAATGGATAAACTTTGATACAATGCTCGCTTGCACTCACGCACCGAATCACACACAACAATATGTTTTATAACACCAAGTTACTAGTGCATTTACATATTATCAATGTGCAACCGATTCGCAAGATACAACTCACACATCTCGGTTTCAAGAATATAAGATGTTATCGTCTCACCAATCACTCATGATACAATTCATGGAGTGATCCAAGTGAGTGTGGGTTTAATCCAATGCTCAAATCATATTCATAAGCATTCATGAACGTTGCAGCAAACATTTGCTTATGTCTAATGCTCTTTAGACAATCCACACACCAATTCACGACAGTCTTCATTCATATCTACTTCCAACATATGAACAACTGTGGCCCGTTCGAATAATTCGATTATTCTTAATAAACTCAATTATTCTAGAAGTCAAAACATGCAAATGTGAAACACAAGAATAATACTAATCCCATATGGCCTCAAATCTTTGAGTATAAATAAAACGCCTTTTATTTATCACCATATTGATTACTCATTATTTGTCGTTTCGGGTAATCAACTTCTTACTTGAATTCCAACACTTGTCCCATGCTCCTAGCATGCACAAAATGTTTACCTATGGTTCTTACTTTGTGAAATAGATCACATTGAACACATTTCCAATCCTTCTCATTTCACAACTCCAAATCCGTTTTTTCATAAGTTAAAGAACATCAAATTCTTGTTACTTATAGAATATGCTAGATTCTAACATTCTATGCAACTATCCTTTCGTAATGTCACTGCACCAAAGTCACAAAGACTATTGCCAATGATATTACAAAGCCCTCTATCGGAGATTGTTACAAGACAATTCCTTAGATATGATGTCTCTCACTCAAAGTACATTCCTTTGAACATCCGTTTGCATAAAAGTTTCTAATCTACACATAGATTTTCAATATTCAATTCCCAATATGGACACGCTTCCATATTTTCCATATGACAACTCATTCTTAATAGAATCTTATCTATTCGTAATGATGTCAATATGGTCCATCCGGTATGGAAACATTTCCATAATTTCCATATGACAACTCATTCTTAATATAATCTTTTCTATTCATAATAATGTCGATATGGTCCATCCAATACCATGCTTCCAACTACTCACAAGCGACCAATCCTCGTCGAACTTTGGATTGTCCTTTGATAGTTGTTTAATTATTTTAGTCAAAACCGATTCTAGTCCTTTTTCCCTCTGAATGCGCTAGACATTTGGAAAATTTTAGAATGGTCAAACATTAAAGCATTTGCAATCGATCCTATACCCGAAGCGTATAGGACACGACGCATAATGTTTTATTTGCTATGTTCTCAAAATTCGAATTGTGAAGAGGAATGCCGTAATCATAATCGAAATTTTAAGAACACACTATGTACCTTTGACTAAGTTTATTAACATTTCTCAACCTAATCCTTTAGATTTGAAATGAAGCATAATATTCTCTCCCTTAATTATAGCAAAACAACCTTTCAACTCTTACAACTTTGCAAAGTATGACTCTTGTTTTCTATAATTAATATTGCTAACCTTGCAATACTTTCCTTAATAATCATACAATCATAACTTTTATGCTCCCACTATCATGATGATTACTATAAAACATAACACTTATGCTCCCACTAGCTTCGACATGTATTTATGAACATCTTAACTTTCAAAAAAGCAATACCTATTGAATTTCTTAAGTCCATGTTTCTAATACTTAATGCTTTGATAATCTTTTATCAAGGCCTTTTAAACTTATACACCTTTGCCTTAGATAGTTCATATGTGTGTCTAAACAATTAAGACTAATTGCCAAACTTCACAATTCAATTTATGGAAAGGGATACCGTAACCATGATCGAATTCGAGAATGCAATTTTACAATTACTATCTTTTTAAAATCTTTCTTAGTGAAAGCATTTCCTCACAATCATTTTCATGAAGGAGGAAATATTATGACACTTAGATTTAAACGGTGTATGTGTTCCTATCCATGTGAATTTGTTAAAACCAAAGTTTACGACAAATTCAAACTCATATGGACCGAACTTTCTTAATCTTGATTTCTTGCCTTATGGTAGCACAGCTGCCCACCATGTCTTCCAAGTAGTTAAGCAGCTCACCTTTTCCTATCAATGTACCTTTCATTGATTAATGTGCTTTGCCTTTTATGCATTCAAAATGAGAATTCATAGAACTCTCATGCATAATTAACTCAATTGGATTGGCACAGAAACAAAATAATGTCAACACGATAGGTTGTAAACCTCAACTCGTGTGCTAGTGATGATCGATGAGGTTTATTTGATTTGTTCTTGAAACCTTTCAAGACCATTAAGACTCCCACTGACTCCTTGACATATAAGATTCTCTTGTCAATAAACATTTCTTGACAAACAAATATTCAAGAGTTAGTGTAGCTTTTATCAAGACAAAACACTTCATAACTTTGGTCCTAGTTGGTCTTTGTCTTATCCAAGACATCACAACTTTCCACAATTGATGAATGTTATAAACCTTCTTAATACTTTTCACTCAATGTCACAATCTTGACTTTAAGACTTGTTATTGGAACGAAGTATGATTGACTTATTGATTTAACCATTTCTTCAATTCTTGATTCCTCTTCTTAGACATACAATTGTACTAAGACTCATTTAGAGGATCAATTGAGATATGGTTCTTAATCATTAATACCTATCATAAAGCATAAAAGGTACTCTCCCATCTTCTTAGAATGGAGAAACTTTTATCTTTCTGCTTATTTGATTCTTCTTATTCGTTCTTCTATTGATCTAAACCCTTTAATCAATTCAGAATTACACTTAATCTTGTAAGTATAATCATATTTACTAAACCTTTAGTAAATCATGACGAATATCTTTGTACTCTTATGGTGGACTTGATCAACACGCAACTTTGTGTATTCGATCTCCAAGTCCTTCACTTGACACTTTGTCAATGAATTAGTCTAATTTCCAAATATGAAATTTCTCATTCATCGTGCATTCAAGTTGCATGATTCCAAGTTTCTGTCCAATTGAAACTTGGGCGATGAGAAACTCTCCCTATTTGGTAAATTCTCGACTTTCCATAACATAATAAGAACCAAATCCATTATTGATAATAATAGAAACATTTTAACATCAATTTTTCATACACGCCATTGTAAGGATAAATAAAATTTAAAATCAAAATTTATTTTATTGCGGAAAAATTTGTCCTTACAATGCAACTCATTGTAAAAACTTATGCTAATACATCTTTCTTAGCAATCTAATTCTAACTCTAAGTATTAGCTCAAGAATCTAATCTTTGAGAAACGCGATCAAAATCCATTCCTTCACGGTTAGATTCTGCTCACTTATTCCCTTAAGCTTCATTTCTTTTCTTCGATCCTACAAAACATCAATTGTAATCTTATCACATTATGTATTCAGAATCTAGAATGAAGCTTAAAAGAGTTAGTCAATGGATTTTACCTAAATTAGAGCCATACGTTTTGACTCCCCCATCTCTTAGATCTCTTAGGTAAATGGGGCAGCTTTGTCTCCAATGCCCTTTCTCTTGGCAATAAAAGCAAATTGACTCTTTTGGAACATGACATGGAACTACTTCAGACATTGTTTTTCTCTTGTGATCAAACTTTTCGATCATAGCATGTCTTTCGTTGCCATTGTCTATATCCATAGAGGTCTCGAAGGCAGATTCACCAATCAACTTTGCTTTCCTATTGCGCCAAATCATTGATGATTCAGCAGCAATAAGCATATAGGTGAGATCTATAAGGGTCACGTCATAGTTCATCATATAGTACTCTCTTACGAACTCACTATATGAGTTGGGAAGTGACTGAAGAACCCAATCAACAGCCATTTCCTCACAGATAACGGATCCCAACATTCTTAACCTATCAATGTGTGACTTCATCCCTAGGACATGTGCACACACGGACTTTCCTTCTTTATGTTTACTTGCCAAAAGGGCTTGAGTGATCTTGAACTTTTCAAGCCTTTGAACTTGAGGGTTAGGGAGAATAATTGGAGGAGGTAGAGGAAGTGAAGCATGATTTCTTGTTCCTCGATCGAATCGTGGAATATCATCTTCATGTGGAATGCTTGTTCCACAGGATTTGAGAAGACCATAGTTGTCGAACTTTGACATCTACAAAACGGGAGAAAAACGAATTCAAGTTAGTTGATAGATTGAGCCCCTAGTAAATCACCCAAATGAAATACTAAGGCTAGGACCCAACACAATATTCTACAACTCGGGAGAGGGATGTCGTAACCCTTATTGCAAAATATTTGAAGGTAAGTGAATGAAGATTCACTAATTTCCACGATGAAAAACGAAAAAGAAATTTAAGTTTTAAATCTATGAAAACTCCTAGATCCTTTGAGATTCATTGAACTTTCAATGGCATGTTTAAATCTCGATATGCCCCTCTAGTTTGTGACTGGGATGCCGAGGATCACAAAGCGGGTGTGAATAACCATGCAAACTTACATGGTGCCCTCACATGTTACAGTCACCTATTCGATGTGCCGGTAAACCACACACGCTCCACTGAACTATGACAAACATTGAGTCACCCTTTGTTACCTTTGCTTAGAACCATTTAGTGTGCCGGTAAACCACACACGCTCCACTAACGTCTTCGCAAGGGCACAAAGTGCAATTTCATGGAATTGCATCAATTGACTTTTGCCTAAGTAACTAAGATTGGGAATTTTATGAAAACATTTAGTTACTTTAATACTTCATTATACTTATAATGGAAGGTTTTTTGTCCTATCCTACCCGTTCGGCTAACGACCTTCCACTAGTCAAGAGTGCGGTGGGTAAGAGTGGATACCCATTCAATCGCCATTTTATAGACAATTTCCTTAAACACCCCTTATAGACCAGCTTCGTGAATGAGGCCTACTAACGGTAAGACTGACTTTTACTCATACATATATATAATGTTAGAGTTTTAATGTTATATATAGTATAGGGTGTATTTTATACTTTTAAAATACTAGGTGGTCTAATTTAACAATTATACTTTTAATTCAATTAAATTGTAAACCTAAACTTTTATGGATTTATTAAACCTCTTTTAATTATACACCTTAATTAATTAATAAAACCATAAGGGTGTGATTTGAACTTTTTCAAAACAATACTAGAGTTTTAGAATTTAACATTCCTAATTAAACTTTTAATCAACTTTTAAATTCCAAAACTTGAGGGCAAGTTTTGAAACATTTCAACACATTAGGGTTTAGAATTTAAATATACATCAAAATTAAACCATTTAATCAAAATTTAAATTCCAAAACTTGAGGGCAAGTTTTGAAACCTTTTTCAAAACATTAGGGTTTCAACTATTTAAATTTCAAAACAACAAAACTTTTGGGTTCAAATTTAAACTATAAAACCTAAAGGGCAAAATATGAAACTTTTCATAACAACAAGGATCAAATAACAAATAATCTAAATTAACAATTAATCACATAATTATCCATATTTGATTTATTTAATGATTTCTTGCAAAACAATTTATCAATTTACTCAAAATAATTAATCAATTATCACATAAGGAAACAATTATCTTATTAATTGATAAATATCTTCAATTAGATCAAAATTATAGTCAAATATATCATATAATCGGATTAATATTGATCTAACATGATAAGGTAACTATCCATAAGCAAAAACAACAAGAAATCCCGAAATACCCTCCATCTGACGAGTTGACTCGGCGAGTCAGGCTTGGACTCGGCGAGTCTGCATGGACTCGGCGAGTTCAGCCATGGACTCGGCGAGTCCAGCCTCCAGAAACCCAAAAAACGAATTTTCCAGTTATACAATGCATCAATACAATTGAAACCAAGCTAGGCTCTGATACCACTGATGGGTTTTGGTCATAAGACATACTATGTGCTCATACAAACCCTAATGCTTGGATCTAGGTTTCTCTATTGTACATGCTTTGAATACAAGACTATAAACCCCAATTCTAGCATATGGAAATCAATATTAACATATAATTAGGTTTATGATATTGCCTTGATTGTTATGTAGCAATAACAATCCCAATTCCTCCATGAATTGACTTTGGAAGGCTCAGAGTCACAAGTGTCACTCCTCTAATGGTTCACAAACACCATAAGCAAGAGGATAAAGAGGAGAGAGGATGGAGGCTGCCAAAACCGTGTGAAAACCCTAGAAGGTTGCTTGTCCACGTTTTTGAGCCTTAAGGGTTCTATATATAGTGATGCTATTAGGGTTATCTAACAAGGAAACCCTAATTTGGTTGCTTAAGCCCTAAGCAACCCATAGACTCCTTTAATCAAGCCCCTTGGACGATTTCCTTATGGGCTTCCCATAAGAATTCGTCCACCTCTTGATTCAAGGTAATCCATGGCCCAAATTGCAATTATCTTATAATTACAATTCCAGTCCCTTAAGTTTAATTAATCTCTTTTAGTCACAAAACTAATTACCAATGACTAATATTAATTAAACAATATGATTTCTCCTTTAATATATTATTCCCATAATATATTAATAAATCATATTTAATCCTTTCTCTCCATAATTCATCCTATCAAGTTGCTTTGGTGAAGGCAACCCAAAAGGACCATGCACCATCGGGTCAAGTACATACCAAAATAGTTATGGACTTAGACACTAATCCAACAATATGATATATGTGATAATATGTTATGCATGCTACAGTAGGCTAGGTATTCCTATTAGGACTAGAGTGGCCTAATTTGTGATGCCTTAGCTAGGGGTTTTGCTGCTAGGAGATGCTTGAGAGTGAGTAGGTAGCAACAAGGAGCTATGAGAGATCTGCTAGAGAGTAGGCTATGCATAGTGTGAGTAGAGTACTTGGGATTTGGAATCCAAAGAAGAGGACTTAGGGTGAATACCGATGCAGTGAGGATGGTAGTATTGGTCCATATTATTGAAGACACCGGATCAGTACGCAGCCTAAGTAAGAATCCTTAGGGTACCAGGGATCGAGTAGGAATGGGATATCGATTGTGTGTACACTCAAGCGAGTCTCTGATATTATGTGTTGTATTTCAGAGAGACATCATGGTTGGGACACGCCACACACCTTAGAGTAGTGGTGTCAGTGACGAGGAGATTCGTAGGTTGATCCATGAGGAGGTGGATGCTTCCATCCGTGTAGAGATTCCAGAGATGTTCGGGTCTATTAAGACCATGCTGATTGAGACTTTTGATGAGAGATATGTAGCGGTTACTGAGGTTGCAGGCGCTGCAGCTACTGCAGCTGTTGCTGCTGCCAGACCTTAAGGTGGTGATTCGTTGCTGTTCCGAGAGTTTAGCAACACGAAGCCACCAGAGTTTGATGGGACGCAAGATCCAATTGCTGCGATGAGATGGGTCTCTGATATTGAGGGATGCTTCTATACGTGTTCATTTCCTGAGCATCTGAGGGTTCGGTTCGCGCTAAACCAGCTTCGCTTGGGAGCGAAGGACTGGTGGAAGTTTGTTACAGCGCACTATTCGCCTGCTGACCTTGCTGTGGTGACCTGGGAGAGGTTCACTACTATGTTCCATGATGAGTACGTTCCCCCGATGGAGAGGGAGCGATTGGCCCAGGAGTTTCTGGCCCTCAAGCAGGATACTGAGTCTGTTACGATGATCACCAAGATGTTGCATGAAAGGGCGATGTTCTTCCCTGAGCACGTGTCTACCGAGCGGGAACGTATGAGTCGGTATCTGAGTATTCTGAGGAGGGACATACGAGAGTTCGTCACGAACTCATCGTACCGGAAATTTGCCGAGCTTCAGGAAAATGCTCGGAAGAGGGAGATAGAGCTGGAGACTCAAGCTAGAGAGGAGGCGGAGTCTCAGGGGAGGGATCGGCGGCCGACTCAGTCCCAGCCGGCAGCCAAGCGTGCCAATCCCGCCGATTCGAGATCAGGGAACCGGAAGGGCTGAACTTGTGGCAAGTGAGGAAAGGGTCATGAGAGGTTTTGTAGAGCAAGGTCTTGCTACAAGTGTGGCAAGGAGGGGTACATGGCCAAAGATTGCCCCAAGGGGTTTGTAGTCTGTTTTCACTGCAACCAGACCGGACACTGGAAGGCCGAGTGTCTGCAGTTGTGGGGGTCATCCCAGGTGGCATCCCAGGGATCTGCCCCTGCTGTCGTTCGAGCTACAGAGAGTTGGCCAGTGAAGGCTGAGGCGCCAAAGGCTCGCTGGAGAGCCTTCCAGTTGACAGCGGAGGAGGTTCGTGCAGCGCCAGATGTTGTGGCTGGTATGTATTCTTTCATATATCTATTTTGAGTTTGTGTTGTTATGCTTATATATTGATATGCGTAGGTACATTTCTTGTGAGTTATGTACCTTCTTTGGTGTTATTTGACTTGGGTGCGAGTCGGTCTTTTGTATCGTTAGCCTTTAGTCAGCACATCAGTATCTGTCGAGAGGCATTACGTCGACCTCTACGAGTTTCCATAGCTGACGAGTGAACGGTGTATGCCACTGATGTGATTCTAGGATGTGTACTCGAGATCTTAGGCATCGAGTTTCTGATTGATTTGGTCCCGATTGCGATGGGTGATGTCTGTGTTATCGTGGGCATGGATTAGTTGAGCAGATATGGAGTGGTTATCGATTGTGAGCGACAACTGGTGACAATATGAGACCCTAGTGGGGGAGTTCTTACGGTTTATGGCGAGGGTACCCGTTCCGGGTCAGCATTTTGTTCGGCCGCTAGAGCGAGGCAGAGCCTACAGCAGCGCTGCAATGGGTTTGTGGCGTATGTGGAGGATACAAGAGTAGATGCAGGGAGACCGAGGTCGTTCGATGAGGTCCCGATAGTGCGTGAGTTCCCGGATGTTTTCCCCGAGGAGTTGCCAGGTGTGCCTCCCGAGAGGCAGGTAGAGTTCCGTATCGATTTGGTTCTGGGGGCAGCGCCCTATCGCCTTGCGCCTCCAGAGATGCAGGAGCTATCCTCGCAGCTTCAAGAGCTACTGGGGAAGGGTTTTATACGGCCGAGTAGCTCGCTGTAGGGAGCGCCGATCCTATTTGTCAAGAAAAAGGATGGTTCACACCGGATGTGCATCGATTACCGGGAGTTGAACAAGTTGACGGTCAAGAACCGTTACCCCTTACCGAGGATCGATGATTTATTCGATTAGTTGCAGGGAGCGTCTTGGTTCTCCAAGATTGATCTGAGGTCGGGATATCATCAGATGAGGTTGCGTGAGGAGGATATCCAGAAGACAGCGTTCAGGACTCGTTATGGGCATTACGAGTTCGTGGTGATGCCTTTCGGGCTCACCAATGCACCGGTAGCGTTCATGGATCTCATGAACAGGGTGTGCATGCCGATGTTGGATCGTTCAGTGATCATGTTCATCGACGACATATTGGTGTATTCAAGATCCAGAGAGCAGCATGAGGGGCATTTGAGGGAGATCCTCGGAGTTTTGAGATCGGAGAGGCTTTACGCCAAATTCTCCAAGTGCAATTTCTAGTTACGAGAGGTCCAGTTCTTAGGACACCTCGTCAACCAGAATGGGATATTGGTTGATCCGGCCAAGATTGAGGCGGTGATGAGTTGGGAGGTGCTGAGATCCCCCTTAGAGATCAGGAGTTTTCTAGGGTTGGCCAACTATTATCGGAGATTTATCAAAGATTTCTCCAAGATTGTTGTGCCTCTCACCAGGTTGACCCGGAAGGGCGTAGCATTCAGTTAGGGCCCAGAGCAGCAGGCCTCATTCGAGACACTTCGCTAGAGATTATGCGAAGCCCCAGTATTAGCCCTTCCGGAAGGGGTGGATGATTTTGTGGTGTATTGTTACGCGTCGATATCAGAATTGGGTGCCGTGCTGATGCAGAGAGGTCATGTGATAGCATACGCATCGAGGCAGTTGAAGCCTCATGAGACGAGATATCCCACTCACGATCTAGAGTTAGGGGCTATGGTGTTCGCCCTCAAGATCTGGCGTCACTATTTGTATGGGGTCCGGTGTACTATATACACTGATCATAAGAGATTGAAGTATCTGATGGATCAGCCCAACCTGAATATGCGCCAGAGGGGATGGCTGGATGTGTAAAGGATTATGAGTATGAGATCCTGTACCACCCGGGAAAGGCTAATATGGTAGCCGATGCCCTGAGTCGTAGGGCGGAGAGTGCCCCGGTACGAGATGTTTGCTTGAGATTGACAGTGATGACTCCGGTGTTGGACACCATTCGGGAGGCCCAAGTAGAGGCCATGAGATCGGAGAACCGCAAAAGAGAGCGGGCGATCGGTCAGATATCTGAGTTTGTTGCCGATAGTCGTGTGCTTATGACTTTTTAGGGTGGGATTTGGGTGTCATATGAAGGCGGGGCACGTACCATTCTGATGGAGGAGGCGCATAGATCGAGGTTCTCGATCCATCCCAGGGCTACTAAGATGTATTTAGACCTGAAGAGGGAGTATTGGTGGACCTGTATGAAGAGGGATGTTGTGTGGTTCGTAGAGAGGTGCTTGACCCGTCGCAGGGTGAAGCCCGAGTACCAGCGTCCGCATGGCAAGTTGCAGCCACTTGAGGTTCCCTAGTGGAAGTGGGAACAAATTTCCATGGATTTTATCACCAAATTGTCGAGGACTGCGAGGTGAGTCGATGCAATTTGGGTGATTGTTGATCGGCTGACGAAGAGCTCTCACTTTCTTGCTATCAGTGAGAGCTTTTCTGGTGAGAGGCTGGCAGAGTTATATGTGAGAGATGTGGTATCGCGACATGGAGTGCCGATCTCGATCATGTCAGATCGAGATGTGCATTTCACTTCCAGATTCTGGAAGAAATTCCATGAGGAGTTGGGTACAAGGATGCATTTTAGTACCTCATACCACCCACAGACGGACGGTCAGAGTGAGCGGACAATTCAGACGCTCGAAGACATGCTACGAGCATGTGTGATGGACTTCGGAGGAAGTTGGAACACGTATTAGCCGTTGGCTGAGTTTTCTTATAACAACAACCACCATTCGAGCATTGGCATGCCTCCCTTTGAGTTGTTGTATGGGAGGAGGTGTCGGACTCCTATATGTTGGGGAGAGGTAGGGCAGCGAGTGATGGGCAACACTGAGTTAGTGCTTTAGACGACTGAGAAGATTCAGCAGGTCAGACAGAGGTTGTTGACAGCCCAGAGTCGCCAGAAGAGTTATGTGGATAGGCGACGATCCGAGCTTGAGTTCCAGGGGGGATTTCGTACTCCTGAAGGTATCTCCTTGGAAAGGAGTGATACGATTTAGGAAAAGGGGCAAGCTGGGTCCCTGGTACATTGGTCCGTTCAGGGTGACTGCAAGGGTAGGCAGAGTAGCATATCGTCTGGAGCTACCTCCAGAGTTGAGTCAGATCCATGATACCTTCCACGTGTCTCAGTTGAGGAAGTGTATAGCCGACGAGATGGCAGTGGTACCGTCGGAGGATATTCAGGTGGATGCCAGCCTGAATTATGTTGAGAGGCCAGTTGCGATTGTGGATCGGAAGATCAAGGTTCTAAGGAACAAGGAGGTGCCCCTGGTGCAGGTCCAGTGGCAACATCGGAGAGGGTTCGAGCTGACTAGGGAGCCAGAGTTAGAGATGCATGAGCAGCATCCAGAGTTGTTTATGGAGTAAGACTTCGAGGGCAAAGTCTGATTCTAGTGGGGGAGAATTATAACATCTGGAATTCCAGGTATTATATTTTATCATTATTTTTGAGAAAAAGGGAGGGATTCGACGAGTTGAGTCGTAGACTCGTCGAGTAAGACCGCGAATGCTGACTAGATTAATGAACTGACTCGACGAGTCCGGAAGGGTGGACTCGACGAGTCCGCGCTGTAAGCTGAAACCCTAATTCCACGGGCTTGAGCCCTATTTAAAGGACCTTATAGCCCTCTTGTGCGGCTACTTGTCCAGAGAGAGTGTCCCTTAAGAGCTTGAGCGAGTTGAGAGTGAGTTAAGTCCATATTGATCGATTTTGGTGTGTTAAAGAAAATTATAAGTCATTACCAGCAAGAAGAGGTCAAGGGAGCTGTGGATCCAGGGTTTTCAAGTTCAGATCTACATGTTTGAGGTATCAAATCGAACTCCCTTTCTGTTTTGGGTTAAGATCCATGATCTAGGGTTTTCTATAGCCCTTTTTGGGTTTGATAAGAGGAGTTTATGGTCCCTTGCTATGTTAGACTTCAGATCTGGATCCATAGAGGTCCAGAGAGCTTTCCCCATTCTACTTTATGATGGTTTATGGAGGAAAGGAGACTAGGTTGCCATGTTAGAAGGGATTTCACCAAGATAAGCCTTGTACATGTTGCATGTGGGTCAAGATTCGACCTTTATGTGGTAATTGGTCATGGGGAAGTCAGATCTATAGATTAGAGAACCAGATCTGACCTCAAGAGGTCAGATGAGAGTTGTCATGGGAGGAACTCGCTGAGCCCATAAGGGACTCGACGAGTCGAGTAGGGTTGCCCCGCGATTCGCGACCTGTGATGAACCGTTGAGTAAAGGGTTGACTCAGCGAGTTGAGTGAGGACCAAGGGCGAAGAGGACACACATGTACTCGTCGAGTCACGCGAGTGCACTCGACGAGTCGGGTCAAAGTTTGACCGTTGACTTTGGTTGACTTTTAGGGTTTAGTCAGTGTTTGGACTTATGAGCCATTAGAGGGGTAGAATGGTCTTTTACCCTTCTTACAGAACTTATAGAGAGGGGTTGGCCTGGCCTGAAGAAGTTGTATTAATTATAGTAATTATTTATGTGATTAGGCGGAGGCTAGTGCAGTATTTCAGAGTTCGAGGTTTACCACGTTACCCGAGGTGAATCTTCTCACTATACTTTACCTAGAGTGGTAATTAGAGTTATGTGACAGAGTATATTGTATGCTATTACATGATGTGATATCTATGTCATTATGTTCTATATGTGATTCAGAGTTTACAGAGTTAGGACTGAACGGTTCACAGAGTTAGGACCAGAGGATCCACAGAGTTATGGGACTGGAGGGTCCTACTGAGACACTTTGACCAGAGGGTCGTACAGAGTTATAGCCTCGAGTGGCTAATATGTGTTGTATTTGGTATTTTGGGGAACTCACTAAGCATTTATGATTACAGTGTCTGGTGTTATGTGTTTCAGGTACCAGAGAGGATCGCGGGAAGGCACCGGCATGATCAGTACACACATGAGAAGTTTTATACATTATGATTTTGGGATGTGTTATTTGGATTGATATGTGAAACGATGAGACTTTATAATGTTTATGAATGAAAATATGTTTTAAAAATGTGAAAAATTGTTTTGAAATTTACGGTGTTACATGCATGTACACTTAGGTATATCGTTGTTTCGATTTCTCCGCTGCCTAGTTTTAGAGTGTATTTGATGCATAGAAAACTCAACAAATTCATGGTTATTTGGTGGATCTTACGTGTGTTACTGTGATTTTATTGGGAAATAGGATGATATCATGTCTTAAAGTCAATTAATCTGATCTTTTCCTTCTGCCTAGACCGAAATCAAGTTTTGTAGAAGATCATAGGGTGTTTTCGGCCATACTAATGGACCATTAAGGGTGTTTTCTGCCAAGAAATGATCCATTAAGGTGGTTTTCGGCCAAGGTGTGTCCCATTTAAGTGATTTCGGTCCTAGATGCTTGCTTTAGGGGTTGATTTCGGTTTTGGATCCCCCATGGAAGGGTTTTCGGACTTAGTGGGGTGTTTTGCTATAATTTCTAAGAAATTGTTTAATGTGTGCTTTCTTACTGACTTGTCAATGCTAATTACAACATGGTTCCTCATGACTTATATATACCTATTTACTAGGTTATAACCCGTGGAAACCATGGTCGGTATATTTAAAATTTTTATATAGATAAAAAATAATAAATGTAAAAAAAACCAAGATATTGTCAATTGTAAGTAATTATGAATTAATTTGTTAAGCAAAATAAACATAATAATCTTATTAGGATATGATTTTGTATTTTCAAAATTTGAATTACATTTGATTTGTTACAAAAAAAAAAAGAAATAATAAAAATCATAGAAAAATGCCACATGTCAAAGAGACATTCTAAAAAACTGACACGTGTCATTTTTAGGTTTCATTTATTAGAAGAGGTATATATATATATATATATATATATATATATATATATATATATATATATATATATATATATATATGATAGCTTATAAAATCAATGCCCTTACGACTTTCAAATACATTGTGGACACCCTTATACATGAGACTCCCTTGGACTTGGTTTGACCCAAAACTTTCTAGTTGAGAGAGAGAGAGAGAGGCTAGGATTTGATTGGTGCTTAGACTCTTGTACTTTGACCAGAATTTAAACCACATTCGACCATTTTTCAATTTAACAAAAATCTCTCTTTTTTTATAAAAAGACTAGCCGTTTTTAACATAAAACTTCAAATTTTCGAATTTTAATCAAACCACTATAAATACACAATACAATCTCAACATTTCACATACACAATATCATTCTTTCTCTTGCAAAAATTCTTAATTCACAAAACACAATGTCTTTACCTAGACAAAACAAAACCCCAAGAAGAAACAAAAAAAATCTTCAAACCTTTCATCATTAAACCTTCCATCACCAAACCTTTAATCACGAACTTGTTATCGACTTTTACTCGATCAACCCATTTATTCACCTGCTAGTTACTATTATTCAACTATGGCTCCACAAATGTATACACTCCATCCACACTCTTCTCAATTCCAATTTCAACCCATGCCATTCTACCAACACCAACCCTAAACTAATTTCCAATCCCAACCCAAACCCTTTCCAAATTCCGAAATTGATCCGTTTGAGTCAGTTCAAGAAACCCAATTCTTTTCACAGCCCCAACCCCAAACTAATTTTCAATCTGAACCATGTCGCCTAGTCAATGAGTCTACCGATTCTTCCGATGAAGGTACCGTTTATGAGCTTGAAGTTGACCCCTAGGGAAAAGGAAAGGCAAAATGCCAAGGATGGACGAATAACGAGGAGAATGCATTGGCGTAAGCATGGCTAGATGTAACGGAGGATCCGACGTTGAGGACGGCAAAAGTGGGCTAGCTTTTAAATTTAGAGTTTGAAAAAGTTTTTGTGCCAAGATGAAAAAGGAGTACCGCCAAAAAAATTCAGTGGAGTTCAATGGCATCTACATGAACGTGACCTGGAACTCACAAAGCGATGCAAATGAGGTGGATGTCCTAGCAAAAGTTCTTCAAATTTATAAGGCAGTAGACCTTTTGCAAATGAGGCCTTTTAGGGAGTTGTGAATGATAAACCAAAATGGCTTACTCTAAAAAGTGTTGATGAGTTTGCGAGTATGTTCAAACGAAGCAGAACTTCTGAATCAACCCGTAATCAATCTTTTGATAAGTATATCGGGATTGATCTCAACAACGAAGATCCATATGAAGTTCCAACTCTTCCTATGGGAAGAGACAAAGAGAAAAAGAAAGCTAAAAGGTGGTCAAAGCTCATCAAGTGAAGTAGAGGAGATAATGATCGACATCCAAGGATTGGACACTAAACTTGAAAAATATTTGGAAATGGGAAAGGGAAAAAAAATCTTACACTAAAGTTTTTCTTAAAAAAGAGAAAAAACTTGTCCGAACATGATCGTTGGATTTTCAATAATGCATGGGCGGAGATTACTAAACAATATAAGTGGGATAAGTAATAGTATCTTTATGTCTTAAATGTAGTTTTAATTTATGTTTTAAGTCAAGTAGTAAGTCGTGTTTTAGATATTAGGTCTAATTTTAGGTATTAATTCATGTTTTTAGGTATTAAGTCATGTTTTAATTTATTAATCGTATTTTATGTTTTAATTTATTGTAACATTTTTTTATATTTAATATTAAGTGTTTGTGTTTTAAAGAAATATAAATTATGCAACATGAAATGTTTGTGTATTAAAAATATATAATTGATTTAAATTTGGAAAAAAAAATCAACGAGTGTTGGAGATGCTACCACTCTTTATGAAATGCTAATAAAAATTATGCTAACGTGGAAAATAACATGATAGTTAAAAAAAAATGTCTATAGCTTAATAGTGTTAGACCAACCACATCAATACAGTACCAATTTTTTATTTACAATGCCACATTAGCTTTTTTCGTCGATATAATATCAAATACTAAAGGCCCACCAACACATCTATTACTACCTCATAGATATTTATAATCATCCATTTAACTTTAAATTTTTTATTTAGTTAATAAAATAGTTACAAAATATATAATCTAATAATAATATTTTAAGTGCCCCGTTACTTGAGTGATTACGAAACAAGATAATTTTTCAAAGATGTGTAATATACTAATTAGTAAAGCATTGATGGTCCTTAAATTAATTTAATAAGTGATTTAATTAAATAACTGAAAAACATTGTAATATAGTTATATATAGCAAGTAACAAGTTGATGAAAGGAGGGATCCACTTTCGTATTTGAAAGCCTTTTTATATTTGCAAGAACTTGCTGAGTTTGATTTAGTATGTCATGTTCACAAAGCTTTGCAAGTTCATTTGCACTACTGGATGTCATGTTCACAAAGGGTAAAGGTTTGCAAGTTCATTTGCACTACTGGATGCTTTTATAACACCATAAGTGATGTTTTTATAACACCATAGGTGATGTGGCAGTTTTATAACATCATAAGTGATGCTTTTATAAACCATAGGTGATATAGCAATGTGAGTTACATACCTATTAGTTTAAAGGGAATATGACTTATTAAGGTAATTAACTTTGCGGTATGTTTACATTTGGGTAACTATCTTTTTTTTGTACACATGTAGGTAACAAACTTGTTGGAAGTGTTCACATATGACCATTATAACCTGCTATAGCAGGTTAAATCCTATATGTGAACGCCTTCAACAAGTTCGTTACCTAGATATGTACAAAAAAAATAGTTACTTAAATATGAACAAAACGAAAAGTAAAATTTAAATTACACGAATGGTCCTTGTGGTTTAAAGGAATTTGTGTTTTGATCCCTAACTTATTTTTTTAACTTGGATGGTCCCTACTGTTTATTTTTGTTGCACATTTGGTCTCTGTCTTACCTAGAAAGACTATTGTGCCCTTATTAATTTATTTTTTAATTAGTTTTCTTATTTATGTATTTATTTTTTACATATTTAAAACAATTAATAGACCACACATATTTGTATCTCCTCAGATGATCCCTACTGTTTATTTTTTAATTAATTTTTTTAACTCGGATGGTCCCTACTGTTTAATTTTGTTACGAACTTGGTCTCTGTCTTACCTAAAAAGACTATTATGCCCTTATTAATTTTTTTTAATTAATTTTCTTATTTATGTACTTATGCTTTATATATTTAAGAAAAAATAGTAAACCCCACATATCTGTATCTCCTCACGATCCCATCTTTCATCCTTCTTAACTTCTATTTACTTTTCATCTTTAGTGATATCGACGTCTTCATCATCACTTCTTTTTTCGATCCTTCAACTCCATCGAATCAACACCACGAACCACTAAAGATGAAGAGACATTAGGTTATGGTGTTGGTTTGTCAGAGTTGAAGTACCAAAAAATAAGGATGGTGAAGACGTCGATGTTACTAAAGATGGAAAAGAAATAGAAGATTCGGAAGATGAGAGATGAGATGGTGACCGTTAAGACCCAAATTAAATTTATCAAATATGGTTTCAAGTTTGCGTTGAGGAGATACATATATGTGGGTTATATTAATTTTTTATAGAAAATAAATACATAAATAAGAAAATTAATTAAAAAAATTAATAAGGGAAAAATAGTATTTTTAAGTAAGACAGAGACCAAACGCGTAACAAAAATAAACAGTAGGGATCATCCGAGGAGATACAAATATGTGTGGTCTATTAATTTTTTAAATATGTAAAAAATAAATACATAAATAAGAAAATTAATTAAAAAAATAAATTAATAAAGGCACAATAATCTTTTTAGGTAAGACAGGGACCAAACGTGCAATAAAAATAAATAGTAGCAACCATCTAAGTTAAAAAAAATAAGGTAGGGACCAAAAACACAAATTCCCCCAAACCATAGGGACAATTCGTGTAATTTAATTTTTACTTTTTGTTTTGTTCATATTTGGGTAACTATTTTTTTTTTACACATCTAAGTAACGAACTTGTTGAAAGCGTTCACATCTAGGATTTAACCTGCTATAGCAGGTCATAATGGTCATATGTGAAGACTTTCAACAAGTTTGTTACTAGATATATATAAAAAAAAGATAGTTACTCAAATATAAACATACCGAAAAATTAATTACGTTAATAAGTAATATTCCCTAGTTTAAAAAACTTGTCTTGTATCCACCATCTTCGTCAAATTATGTCAAAATTATATGACTTCCAATCATTTACAACCAAACTGTCGAGGTGTAATATTACTTTATTGGTACCAATTTCAAATTATATGACTTCCAATCATTTACAACCAAACTGTCGAGGTGTAATATTACTTTATTGGTACCAATTTCAAATTATTTTTTAATACTCTAACCAAGAAGAGGAGGCCACGTAGACGTGAAATCAAGACATGCAACCACAGCCATCCGATATCAAACCCCTTTGGCACAATAAGTCAATCCCTAACCACTGGATAGAAAACTATTCGTCTTAGCCAATAGCCACCCACGAAAAAGGAAGAAAAGAAACAAAAAAAAAAAAAAAAAAAAAAAAAAAAAAAAAAAAAAAAAAAAAAAAACCTTAAGTCAATCACTAATCAATAATCAGAATAGTAACCGATTGGTCTGGCCCAATTATTACCCCAATGAACGCCTCGTCTCTATCACGCCAATTTTTTTTATTTTTTATTTTATTTATTTATTTATTTATTTTTTTTATATGATGCCAATGGTCGGCTGATACTTTGGCAACTAGGGAAATTATCATCAAGGTTTTGAAAATCGGACCGGACATTGAACCGGCCATCTTACTGGTCCGATGGTTCAACTGGTCCGACCGGTCCTAAAAACCGTAAAAACCGGTATATATATATATATATATATATATATATATATATATATATATATATATATATATATATTAATGATCCATAGTCTTTGAGGTTTGAAAAGGTTTATGTTAAACAATGGGACAATCCTATAGTATCCCACATCGAAAGATAAATAGAATAAAAATTGGTTATTTGGAGTATAAAACGTATGAAGTAAAGGTTTTACATTAAGTAAGCCTTATACTTCCCACATCGGTTGGAAGTAAAAACAAAGGTAGCCACTTGCTTATATAAAGAAGGGTCATGCAACTTAGTTCAGTCGAATCCATGCGTTGGGTCCATCAGCCAGCGTTTGAAAGTCTAAGTTTTTTTTTTCTTATAATTTATAAAAACCGGTTTTTCATTGGTTGAACCGGGCTGGTTGAACCGGTTTTTTGGTGAACCGGACGGTTTTATCCGGTTTGAAAACAAACGGTTTTTAGGCTTGAGAAAACCGGTAACCTGACCGGTTCCCGGTTGAACCGGTCGAACCGGCCGGTCCGGTCCGGTTTTCAAAACATGGATTATCATCCCTAATAATCTTTGTCCCCTGTGTAATAGAGACAGAAACGGTGGATCATATACTTGTTATATTCTAGGGAGTTGTTATATTCTAGGGAGGTACAATATTGGATACTTAAATGGTGTGGAATTGAAAAGAGTGGGTTCAAAAATATGAAAGAATTCAATTGAAAAGAGTGGGTTCAAAAATATGAAAGAATTCACAGATTACGCGGCTACCTGGGGAATTTGTCCTAGGAAGAAATTAATATCAAACATGGTGTTTTACCGCCTCATCTGGAATTTATGGCTATCTAGGAATGATAAGATTTTCAAAGGAATTGGTGTGCATCCGGCGAAAATTGCAGACAATATTATCTCTCTCTCGTATGTTTGGTGCAAGCACAGAGGTGGACTTGGTTGTGGGAATTGGATCGAATGGAGTGTATCGCCTTTCGCTCATCTCTCAACTTAATTTAGTCTTTTTTCCCTTGCTTTGTTTTTCCTTTTTTTTTTGCTCTGTTTGTTCGTATCGTTAACTTTTGGCTTGTTGTAGCTTCTTGCTATTTGCCTCCTTTAATGTTATTTGCCTTTTCTAAAAAAAAAACCATTGCCTCCAAGAACGCCCAGACACTCATCTATGATGCCAACTGCATCATCCAGCTGGTATGTAGTAACCATAAATGGAGGCATGATACAGATGATGTTCCCTTTCCCTACAACCTCGATCCCAAGACCACGCTTCTTACATTCATCGACACACGATTGCGCATCAACATCTAGCTCCACTGCAGCTACAAGGCCGAATGCTTGTATTCCTTTTACACGAGCGTTTCTTCCTAGTTGCTTACTTAGAATATCTTCCAAGTATCGACCTTTTTCTGTTACGTGATCCAAATAGCGACGCTGAGCTACTTTTCTGAAGACATTTAAAGCCTCACCACATTCCCGAGGGATGTGCATGTGCTCGTTTTCATATTTGTGTATAAGGGCATTCATTTTTTTATTCACCACAAGAGCCCCGATGTCCATACCACGGAATCGCACAATCATAAAATCCGGCTCTACACCGAGTGCTTGGTGGGCCCAAAGCCGACCCGTTTGACCTATGCCACATTGAACCTGCAAGCAAGGTGATATCAATAAACATTAACGTATTCGTAGTAGTTAGTTTTATATATAAATTGTAGTTAGCATTTACCTCATCGAATGCAAGTAATACTCCAGATTTATCGCAAGCAGTCCGTAAAGACTGCAGGTATTGTGGCGTAAAGCTTTTTATCCCTCCATTGCCATGTATGGGCTCGACAAAGACAGCAGCTACTTTGCCTTCTGATACAAGTTTTTCTACCTCACCAATGTCCTTAGGTGGAGAACTTGTAGGAGGGATGTTATTAGACAAAGAGATGTAACCACAAGTGCTATGTGCAAAAGATTGGAACTCTCCTACATGTATTAATAAAATTGTGTATTAATAAAGGGATTAATGAGAAATTATATAATAACATTTCATATATAAAGCGGTTGTGACAGATTGTCAGTTTTCAAACTTCAGGCACAAATACCAAAACAATTACACGATTCGTTTCGTACGAATAGGAGGACCCAATAAGATTGGGTCCTCCTATTCGCACGAAACGAATCGTGTAATTGTTTTGGTATTTGTGCCTGAAGTTTGAAAACATGTTCATATTTCATCCTATACTTTTTCGACTTTTAAAAATTCCCTATATTAATCTATTCTATTAGAAATATGCTCATATGTGTATGATAATATTTAAAAATATATATACATAATTTTTAACCTATAGTATTAGTCTAATTCATTTGTAAACTCAATCAACATTTAAAAATTAGTTTTTAAAAACTCAATTAGTATTTAAAATTAATTAGTGTTTTAAAAAATTAGCATTTAGAGTTGGTGTTTAAAAACTCAAGTAGTGTTTAAAATTAACATTTACAAACTCATTTAACTTAACGTATTAGAACTCAATTGGCGTTTAAAAACTCAATTAGTGTCAATTAGAAAATAACACTTTCATAAGTTTAAAATTATACAAATATTGAAGCATCATAAACCATTATTAAATTAGTGTTTTTTTCTAACATGGGAAATCCATCGGCATTTCGTTTTTTTTAATATGTATATAAATAAAAAAGAAAGCTATAAATAAAAGGGGAAAATACAAATCTAGCAAATTTTGTTAATTACTTATCAAAAAATAGCAAAAAAAAAAAATAATACTTAGCCAAAAATAGCCCTTAAAAACGTAGTCAACTTTTGGTTGACTACGGTCAACATTGTCCACACTGACAAAAAAATAGTCAAGTTTTACAAAACAGTAGTTCACTCTGACAAAAAAATAGTCAAGTTTAGCAAAACTAGTTTTTGTATTTTACAAAAAATATTTTTTAACAAAATAATTGTCAAAATAACAATTCTATATTTTATAAACAATATAATTGTTAAAATAATTCTACATCTTATAAACAATCTTTTTAATACTCCATATCACAAAAAGAATACATTTTTTTTAAGTCTAATGTTTTGAATTCTCAAAAAAATTTAACAAAATAATTGTTAAAATAATTCTACATCTTATAAAAAACAAACTTTAAAAATTAAAAAAAAAAAAAATTAAAACCGTAGGTTTTTTCACAAAACAGTAGACGAAACTCCAAAAACATTAGATTAAAAATAAATAAATAAATAAATAACGTATTCTTCCCCCAAAACCGTAACCTACGGTTTGGGATACCGTAGCTTAACCGAGAGGAAACCGTAGGTTTCCCTAAACCTACGATTTTGTATGTTACAAATGAAAAAAAAACAAATTTTTTTTATACAAAACACAAAACAATAGACGATATGGCGAAACAGTAGACGATTTTAGAAACCTACGGTTTCGTGCGCTATATTCGGACATTTACTAATTTTTGGCTAAAAATTGATAATCACTTTCTTAATTTGGCTAGATTAGTAATTACCCCTAAATAAAAATATATTTTATTGAAATTTTGGATAAATTTGACTACATTAAATATAATCAATCATTTTCATTCTTGCAAAATACATTTAGAAATCCCCAATAAGAGCTTCATTGTTAATTGCATACAAAAAAAATATGCGTAGAAAAAAGTCATTTCCCCCTGTAATATTATATTAATGATATTTAAATAATGGATATGTAGAATATATTTTAAACAAGTAAAAGATGAATTTTGAAATACATAGTTAAATAGAAGGGTGACAAATGAAAATTCGTATTATGTAAACAGTTTGTTTAAATTTAAAAATAAAATTTGACTAAATAAACATAAATCAATCAAATCATCGTGCACTTAGACTTTTGTTCGTGTATATAGAATTACCCTTAAGATTTACATACGCCGGATTTGACGGTGGTTTAAATCTATCGCGAGGATGTGTCGAGTTATACGAGGATTTTGATTAAAGACTTTAGTTTGATCCCTTCTTCGTTGGATTATTTTAAAATAGATTTTTTTTTCTTTTTCTTTTTGAAAAAGTCAAATAGTTTATGTATGGAAATTTTAGAAGTTGTGTAAATAGAAAATATATCATTTCTAAAAGTTATAAAATGCAATTTTTGATGAATTTTGAGCTTTTAAAACGTAAAAAATTAAAATTAGGGGCAATTATTAGTATAGCAAAATTAAGGAATTGATTATCAATTTTTAGTCAAAAATTAATAAATGTTCAAATATAGCCCACCAAAACGTAGGTTTCTATATTCGTCTACTGTTTCGCCAATTCATCTATTGTTTCGTGTTTTATATAATTTTTTTTTTCATTTCTAAGATACAAAACCGTAGGTTTTTTGAAACCTACGGTTTCCTCTCGTTTTAGCTACGGTTTTCCAAACTGTAGCCTATAGTTTTGGGGGAAAAAACGATTTTTTTTAAGTCTATTGTTTTGGAATTTAATCTACTATTTTGTCAAAAAAGCTAGGGTTTTAATTTTTAAATTTTTTTTTATTTTTTTGTGATATAGAGTATTAAAAGAGTGTTTATAAGATGTAGAATTTTTTTAACAATTATTTTGTTAAAATTTTTTGAGAATTCAAAACAGTAGACTTTAAAAAATAAAAAATAAAAAAAATACCGTATTTTTTTTTCCCAAAACCATAGGCTAAGGTTTGGGAAACCGTAGCTAAAACGAGAGGAAACCGTAGGTTTTAGAAAAACCTACGGTTTTGTATCTTAGAAATGAAAAAAATATATATACAAAACACGAAACAGTAGACGAATTGGCGAAACAATAGACGAATTACCACAAAAGAGTAGTCAACGTCCGTTGACCGTAGTCAACTATAAGTTGACTACTATTTTGTGGGCTATTTTTTACTAAGAGGTTTTTTTGGCTATTATTTGATAAGTAATTAGCAATTATGACTAGATTTGTATTTTCCCCTTAAAACTATTCCAAACGCATTTTAAAAACATCTTTTTGTAAAAGTAATAACTCAATAAGGCCTTTTGTGAAAAAGACTTTTGAAGTAAAAAAGCTAAGTCAAACACACCCTAGGTTGTGCATCCGAGACGCCAGATTTGACAATAGTTTAAATTATCGCGAGGATATGTCGAGTTTTTGATTAAACACTTTTAGTTTGACTCTTTCTTCTTGAGATTGTGTTTTACAAAAAGCAAGTGATAAACTAACTTATTTTTAAGGCTTTTTTAATTTGTCATGTTTAACAAGATATCATGGAGTAGATCTATAATATTTAGGTTGTATTTGACACATCATAACTAACTGATAAACTAGCTTATTTTTTAAACTTTTTTAATTTGTTATGTTTTACTCGCCAAAAAGTAGCTTATAAGCTAGCTTTTTAAAAAACTACTTAGTCTAGTTTTTCAAAAGCTTATTTAATATATTCCAAATATATCCTTAATTAATTATAGAAAACTTATTATCTTAAATGTTTTTTTTATGTCATTTTATATATTTCAACTAGTTTTTACCAAATGTCATTTTTTATCAGGTAGGTTATAAGCTCGCAACTAACTTTTTAGCTAACAACTAACTTTTCAGCTGGTACGTTGTCATGGGTAGAATTTTTGTCTTACCATTTTATCTTGAACTTGTACTAATATCTCGGTCAAGTCCAAGATCTTGGATTTAATCAGTATCTTATGCATGAATTTAAAGCTTGACTAAAAAGGAATAAACCAGATCAAAACACGCGCGGCCAATGCCTCATGAACGTTGAAAACCATCCTAAAAGTCGGGTCAAGCATGGATTAAGGAAGACCCCAAGAATGTCAAAATTTTAGTTATTATTGTTATGTATAAAAGCCTAGTTGGTCATTGCTCACACACACACACACACACACTCTAACTACTGCTTTCTCTATGATTCTCTCAACACTTGAGCATATTTACATCATTTTTAAGATCAACTAGCACTTAAAATTTGATTTTTGTTTAATATAAGCTCTAAGGTAGGTGATTTCATCACCTCCCGACGTTTTATGTCAGAGATCCAAAATGATTAAGAGTTATCCTCGTAATTCGTTGTGTTCTTGCATTTACTTTGATTTACTTACTGTTGTTTGATCGATATCAAATTATTCTATTATATATTTGATTGTTAATATGTTTTCATTATCAATGTATTTTGTGCTATCTTGATACGTTTTTTTGAATCTCAAGCTTTATTACACTAACTCACTTATTGAATCACTTTAACATTATTTTTGTTCCAAATATACTTCATTTCATTATGAAGTAACACACTTTTATTAAACAATTCTCTGAACTTAATTATCTTCTACCCATGATCTTGCGCACAATTAAGATCTTCAACAAATTTCAAGATCTTAAGCACTTTACTTTCACTTAACCTTATTTCAAACATCCCACCACACTTACTAATTTGGTTACGAAATTAATTCGTTAATTTTTAACTAAAACAATTTAGCGCCATCTGTGGGGCAAGTGGTGTTATTATTTTTGTCTCTTTAAAGTCACTCAAAAGCTTTTTTTTCATATTTTCAATCACTTTCACATTTTTGCACCAAAAATGACTTCTTTACCAAAATCCACTTTCAACATTATTTCATTCATCTCCGTTGGTCAGAGCCTACCCCCACCTCTTGTTATCAACTCACAAAGAATGAATGTTGAGATCCTTAGAATGACCGTTCTAACATCCTCACCGGTTCAATATTCAGGAAGTGCAGCCCAAGAAATATTGGCTATGATCTCAAACAATGAGATCATACCCATGCTGACCAGAATGGATTGACATATCACTGAGCAAAGTGAAACCAACAATATGTTCTTTTAAAGAATGGAGAGGTTGAGCTTAGATTTGAAAAGGCATATGGAAACTACACCTACTCCATCTTTAATCTTCAATCTTCCACCCCATGATCCTGAATTTCGAGACCGGTGCATCTTCAGAATGTCAAGTCAGAGATTTTGTATCAAGACAGGCTCTTATATTTACTGATGGTTTAACTCTTAGTACGGAAGGCCCTGTCTCCTAAGATCTTGGAGGGATATTGTAACACCGTAAAATTTAAACAATTTTTTTCAACTTTTTTTTTAAAAGAAAACATAAAGCATCATTCACATTCCTTTTTCAAAACATTGTATCAACTTCATCCCAATACAAAACCCCAAGATCAAACATATGAACTCCAGTGTGCGTGTGTACAAGTCATGCCGGCGCCTTCCCGCGATCATCGCTGGTACTAGAAACACCACACATAACACTGTAAGCATAATTGCTTAGTGAGTTCCCCAAAATACCACATAAACACATATCAGCCACTCAAGGCTGTAACTCTGTTGACCCTCTGGTCGAATATCTCTGTGGGACCCTCTTGGTCCCATAACTCTGTCGACCCACTGGTCCTAACTCTGTAAACTCTGAATCATGCATACCATATATCACAATAAATCACAACACATAATAACATGCAAATACACTGGCATATAACTCTAAAATACTCTACCACATAATTCTGTTACCACACTAGGTAAAGTATAGTGAGAAGACTCACCTCAGATGTCTCGGTAAATCTCTGACTCGGTAGAAATACGATCTAGCCTCCACCTAATCACATAAAGTAAATACTCTCATAAATATACTATACTCAACCCTATCTTAGCACCCTCAGAAGGGTAAAAGACTATTTTACCCCTCTCTTGGCTTAAAGGCCACATAGTTGACCCAACCCTAAAAGCCAACAAAAGTCAACGGTCAAACTTTGACCCGACTCGTTGAGTGCACTTGGGTGACTCGGCGCGTCTACACATGTCCACTAACTCTTTAGTCCCGCTTGGCACGTCGAGTTCCTCCCTTTGCTCAACGAGTCACACCTGGCATGAATCGTGGGGCCACCCCGACTCAACTCGCCGAGTCTCAAGAACAACTCGGCAAGTTCCTCCTTGAACTCCAGTCCCTTAATCCCCCTCTGACTCACTGAGTTATTTCCCAACTCGGAAAGTCTACTCACTGAGTGATTTACAGGAAACCCTAACCCTACTCGCCGAGTTGTTCTTCAGACTCGGCGAGTTCATGCCACACACAAACTCCTTTGACCTCCTGAGGTCAGATCTGTTCCTTAAATCCATAGATCTAACCTTCCCAAGCATGATAATCACGTAAAGTTCAGACCTTGACACTCATATAACATCTAGATGGTCTCACTTGGTGATTTAGCCCCAAAAATAACATTTTAAGCTCATGGCTCCCAAAATAACTCATAAAGCTCCAAGGGTTAAGGTCTCTGGACCTCTTTGAGTCCAGATCCAAAGCATAAACTCGAGAAGGGACCAATTGCTCCACATATCCATCCTCTAAAGGGGTTAGAAAACCCTAACTCTAAGAATCAACACCAAATCTGAAGAAGGTCCGAATAAATACCTCAAGATGAAGTCTATGAACTTTGAAGTCACCAGAATCGCACCTCCTTCAGCCT
Source organism: Lactuca serriola (assembly GCF_051521515.1). Lineage (NCBI taxonomy): Eukaryota > Viridiplantae > Streptophyta > Magnoliopsida > Asterales > Asteraceae > Lactuca > Lactuca serriola. The sequence continues at coordinate 13,525,442 of NC_136412.1, read as the reverse complement.
CCTCTTGCCTTGGTCACCTCCTTATTGCAATTACACCAACAAAATGATCAAGAATGGCCTCTCCTTCCTCACAAACGCTCTAGATCTCTTAGGGTTTCTCTCTGGGGTTTGGTAGCCGCAAATGACGACCCTAAGGGCCTCTAAATAGGTCCCAATATGTTTTTCTCCTACCAAGCCAAAACCTAATGGATGCTAATCAAACTATTGGAGCAAATTAATCCATATGGTAGGGGAAAAAAAGACAAATTAAGACACACTCATTATATGAAATAAATCAATTGTTTGCACACCACATCAAAAGTTTGTTTTGAACATTACCAAAGATCAATAAGTATAACATACCTTCTAGTAGAAGATTGTCATACCCCAAACCATGAATAGTGGAAACATTCTGGGGCGGAGGACGTCATGTACAGTATCACAAACAATGAATAATAGTAAACAAGCAACAACATCATCCATTGCATTAATAGTATAATTTCATACATGTATGTTCTGAAAAAGTTATAGACACCAAAATATACATATCAAAATAAAAGATGAGTCTTGAACGAACTCCATCTTCTCAAAAGCCTGGCACCTGTACCTGTCTAGTGGTGACCTGAGAATACAAGTTATTTTGAAAGCGAGTATCAGCTTAATGCTGGTGAGATCATAAGTATATTAATGTCTGTCTTTGCATGAAAACGTTTGTAAAATGTTTTTGTAAGATGTTTTGTATAATGTTTGAACTCTCCTAGAAAACCCTATGTTTCCTACTAATTGTAGCCTTCTACCAAGGCATCTAGTGTCTGTGTGTATGTCTCTTGATAGAGTGTGTGTTTTCCCGATTCTGACTATCATTAACCAAAAATATAGTTTCTACATTACCGTACATCGTGTAAATATTCACGAAGTGAATGCAAATGGGAAAATATTATCGTACCGTAGTATTTGTAATAAGTGACTACTGTGGTACTAACTACCTTAAAACCAAAGGTGTTCCAAGTATCATGTGATCGACCTGTATCCTGCTACCGACTCTAGTAAAACGACGATGTAAGATGCCGTAAGAAATGACATTTGGCACTCGTATACTTGCAAGTCCCACTGTAGCGAGCAACAAGGTGTAGGACAGTCAATCCAGTATAGATCTATACGCAAACTCATACGCTCCCTAATTAAGGAGATTCGGGATACAAGAGCGGTCATGGCAGGAAGTGCCATGACCCGCTCAATGGTTCACATAACTGCATGAATGTATATGTAATGAATGTGCTAACTGAAAGTGTAATCTTTCTCCGTCTAGCCTGTATGTACTGAAAGGTTCTGCGTGTGCTAGCTGTAATGTATGTTCTCTCTATCTAGCATGTATAGTAATGTACTGTGCGTACTAGCTGTAATGTACTATCTGAATTACTCGTACTGACTCATGAATGAACTGACTCATTGTATGTTTCATTGTTCTAGTAATAGTAATAGTATCCTCCTGTGCTACCCCTATGGTAACTTACTAGTGATGTAACTGGTACGTATGAACATGGAAGTATACCCTTGCTACCCAAGGGTACCGAATGAACTGGAAGGACCTTTATGACTATATATGTACACATGATATATAACTAATATTTAAACGACCTTCGGACGGGTACCCGATATCCTACCAGACCACATCTCAAGGTTGAAAAGGAAATAGGGCGGATAACCTTCCTAAGTCCTTTAAACATTTTTTATATAACTATACATACATAGACATGCAATTGATAATAAGTAAAACAGTAGTTTAAGCAAATGTATTTAATAAGTATAAGAACTTGTAAAACAGTTTGAAGCAAAACAATTTGATAAACAATTTGAACAATAAGGAAATCACTGGTTTTGTAGTTATTAATCACATGTGATTGATGTAATAACTATAAGTATTTCACTTGTATTCCCCCATATAAGCATTTAAAAACATTTTAACCATTGATTAAGGGGTATGAACTCACTTGTGGTGAGTGGATTGGATTGGAGTGTCAGGTACGGTGCTAGGGGACAAATGGAGACTTGTACACACGCACGAGCCTAGTTATCATATAATGAACATATATATAACTAATTAGCCAATTTATTGTTGGATAAGGTGTCTAAGTCCATAACTATTTTTGGTTAGTACTTGACCCGACCCGGCATGGTCCATTTGGGTTGCATGGAACCATGCAATTGGATAGACTAAATGAGAGGAATAACAATTGGAGATTATTAATATATTATAAGTTCTAATATATTAATAATATTATTTGATTAGTTTGATCAAAGAATTAATTTGGAATTAATTAAGTGATCAAAAGATAACTAATTAAATATATGGGTTGATTATGTAAATCATTCATATCTTGTATAGTGGGCTAAGATGCTCCATGGGTTATCAAGTTGGGTTCTACCCATAGGATGCTCCATGGGAGTTACAAACCCATGGGTCATGGAAATGAAGAGTCATGATACATTAGGGTTTACATGGTGTAACCCTAGATGTGTCAACACTATATAAGAGTCCCATTCTCCACCAAAATCGGCTACACATAAGAAACTAGAGGGCTAGGCCGATTTCAAGAAGTGTGTATTCTCTCAAAAGTCTTTCCAAGAGCATTTGGTGTTGTGTGAAGCATTTGAGGCATCACACTTGGGGTGCTAGGCTCACAAGGTTTCAAGGAACATAAGCAACAACAAGGTAAGTTATTCTATCTTTCATTCAAGTTAAAAATTGTTCCCCATGTATGCTAGATAGGAATATAACCTTGGAATTCAACTTTGCATGATAATTAGACAAACATAGATCCAAGGTTATTAGGGTTGCATGTACACTTAGGAAGTGTTAGAATGCTCAAAACCCATCAGTGGTATCAGAGCCTAGGCTTGTTTGTTTGTTGTTTGTGCTTAAAAGTTGAAAAAAGTCGAAAAACTTGTTGTCTGCCTGATGAACTCATCGAGTCCATGGGGAGACTCGCCGAGTTCACTTGTATCTTCAACCTACTCGCCGAGTAGGTTCATGCACTCGGCGAGTAGGAGCCACAGAGTGCAGATTTTCGACTTTAGTTGCTGGAAATGGACTAGAAACGTTACCCTAAACTGTTTTGGTACTTGAAAACTTGTTTTAGCTGGTGTAATGTCTTTGCTAATCCATTTACAACAACTAGTTATCAAAATTACAAAGGTTTAAGTGTAATTTTGATTCATGAAAGTGTTCATATTCATGTTCTTGATCTTATGATGTTTAGATGATCATAGGAATTATTTGTAACCTATGTGGTAGTTTAATTCTTGATCATAATGTGTTTTAATGGAGTCCATAACTTGTCCTCAAGTTGAAAACCAAAAGTCACTTGAGTTAAAACCATTAAAAGAACACAAGAGTTAGAAAAATGAAGAGTCTTCATTTTATTACTCTAATAAACTCATAAGTTACAAGAAATGAAAAGTTTTGAAAGTTTACAAAACTTGCCCTCAAGTTTTGGAACAAGTAAAGTCATGTTAAAAACTTTAGTTCCAACCCTTAGAATTTTAAAAGTTAAAATTCAACCCTTATACTTATATTATTATGATTTAATAATTTTATATATATATATATATATATATATATATATATATATATATATATATAAGAACAAAGTCGTCTTACCGCTAGTATGCCTCATTCACGAAGCCGGTCTATAAGGTGGGTATAAGGTGGGTGTCCACTCTCACCCACTACTTGCTTGACCGGTGGAGGGTCGTTAGCCGAACGGGTAAGACAAGGACTTATAAATTCTCATTATAAGTATGATGAATATTATAAAGTAACTAAATGTTTTATTAAATTCCCAATCTTAGTTACTTTAGGAAAAATGTGAATAAGGTGCTAATCCATGAAATTACACTTTACACTTTGTTTAAGTCGTTGGTGGAGCGTGTGTGGTTAACCGGCACACTAACTTGGACTTAACAAGGTAGGTAAAGGGTGACTTAAGGTTTATTATAGTATCGGTGGAGCGTGTGTGGTTTACCGGCACATCGATTGAGTGATAAACTTTAAGGGTACCAAGTGATTTGCATGGTTACTTCACACCTCGTTTTGTGATCCTCGGTATCCCAGTCACAAAACTTGGAGGGCACACTCGAGATTGAAACATGCCTTTGAAAAGTTCACCGAATCTCAAAGAATCTAGGAATTTCTAAGAACCAATCAAAAACCTAATATTTAATATTTCGGTTTTCGTGGTGGAAATTGGTGAATCGTCATTCACCTACCTTTCAAATATGTTATAGCTTGGATTCCGGCATACCTCTTCTAAGTTATAATATATTGTGATTGGGTCCTAGCCTTAATATTACATTTGGGTGTTTTATTAAGGACTCTCTTAATATCTAAACTAATCTTGTCCTTTTCTTTCAGATGTCTTCAAACAATGCTGCTTCTGGCTTTAATCCTAATGGCTCCTTTACCCTTATGAACTTGTGTGGGAAAGTCACTTTTGATGGATCCAACTTCAATGAGTGGATCAGAAACATCAGGATGATTATCCGCTATGAGGACAAAGAATATGTCCTTGACAAGGAGCTTAAGGAGATTGATGAGACCACTGCAACTCCCCAGGAGATCGCTGACTTTCAGGCACATGAAAGGGATGCTACAAAAGTGGCATGCATCATGATGGCCACGATGACAGCGGAACTCCAAAAGTCTTATGAGGATTTCTACCCTTATGAAATGCACCAAGATCTGATGGAAAGATACAATCAAAGTGCACGACAAGAGAGGTATGAAATCATCTGCTCCATGATAACAACCATGATGAAGGACAGGGAATCCGTCACGAGCCACATGCAGAAAATGCAAAGGTATGTGGATCGATTGCTGAAGCTTAATGTGAACTTCCCTGAGGAGCTTGCAATAGATATCATTTTGCACTCCTTACCATCGTGCTATGATCAATTCCGCATGACATATCACATGAATAAGGAAGAGGTCACACTCAGCAAACTTCAGGGACTTCTCAAGACCGCAGAAATAGGTCTTAAGGGGAAGTCGGTTGTTAACACTCCTACTCTAAACTCTACTCCGGTTTTGGCAATCGGGAAAATTCGAGGGAAGAAGAGAAAGAGCTCTTCAAAGGGTACCAAGGCTCGGACCCTTGATGGCTCTTCTTCAAGTGGAACCAAGAAAGGTTTCGTCATTCCTTCTTCTGACCCAAAAGAGGCTGAATGCTTCTATTTCCATGAAAAATCACATTGGAAGCGGAACTGCCCAAAATACCAGCAAGATGTGAAGGATGGGAAAGTTAAACCCAACCATGCAGGTATTTACACTATCATTTCTAATAACTCACCCCATTCTAAATCTTGGGTCCTTGATACCGGTTGTGGTATTCATATTTGTTGTGACTTGCAGGGACTAAGAAGAAGTGAGAATGTGGAGCAAGGAAGAATAAACTTAATCATGGGGAATAGGAAAGCATTACCTGTCACCAAGATTGGAGTTTATACTTTATCGCTAAGTAGTGGGTTTAGTTTAGATTTGAATAAGTGTTGTTATTCGCCAGAAATGGCAAGAAATATTATTTCCTTTCATGCATTGTATAAACAAGGTTTCACCTTTTCGTTTGATAATGAAGTTGGTTCGATTAATGCTTTCTTTAATAATGTTCTTTATTTTAAAGCATTACCTTGTGATGGCGTGTATGAAACAATATGTATCTGTGGTTGATAACTTAGGAAATAATGTATTGTGTATTGATTCTGTTAATAATAACTTGGATAAAGCATCATTATGGCATTGTCGTCTTGGACATATAAGCAAGAAACGCATAGGCCAACTCCAAAAGGATGGAGTCTTGGAGTCATTTGACATAAAGTCAGATGATAGTTGCGAATCATGCTTACTTGGAAAAATGACAAAGTCACCCTTCACAGGTTCTTGTGAGAGAGGTGAAGGTTTGTTGGACCTTGTACACACGGATGTGTGTGGACCATTCAAACATGCCACAAGGGATGCTAATCGTTATTATTTGACTTTTACTGATGATTACAGTAGATATGGATATGTCTACTTGATCAAGCATAAGTTAGAGACTTTCGAAAGGTTTAAGGAATTTAAACAGGAAGTCGAGAATCAATTGGGCAGGAACATTAAGATGCTTCGATCCGATCGTGGTGGTGAGTATATTAGTTTAGAGTTCCTTGACTATCTAAGGGAATGTGGGATAGTCTCACAATTGACACCTCCCAGGACACCACAGTTGAATGGTGTGGCTGAGAGGCGTAATCGAACCTTGTTGGATATGGTTCGTTCCATGATGATTCGAGCTTCGCTACCAATCGCATTCTGGGGGTATGCCTTAGAGACTACCGCCCATATCCTTAATCTAGTCCCTACAAAGAAAGTTGCCAAAACTCCTCACGAGATGTGGACTGGTAAAGTACCCAAACTAGACCACATCAAGATTTGGGGTTGCAAGGCTTTCGTGAGACGCGAGACTCATGATAAGCTCGAACCCCGAAGCGAGATATGTATTTTCATTGGCTACCCACAGCAATCCTTTGGTTACCTCTTCTACAGACCTAGTGAAAATGTGGTCTTTGTAGCTAGGAGGGCTTTATTTAGAGTGAGAGAGAGAGAGAGAGAGTTCATAAGCCAAGGAAACAGTGGGAGGCAAGTTGATCTTGAAGAAATTCAAGATTCAAGCGGTGAAGGAACTTCAAACCCTAGCACTCAACTTGAGGAGGAAACTCCTATTGAGCCAATTGACAAGTCTGTACCTCTGAGGTGTTCCACAAGGGTTAGGAATGCTCCTGAGCATTACTATGGATTCCATATTACTGCAGAATGAGATACACTTATCAGTGATGAGACACTGATAGGTCTGGATGAACCTAACAGTTACGCGGAAGCCATGGCAGGCCCTGAGTCAGCCAAGTGGAAAGAGGCAATGGACAGCGAAATACAGTCCATGTATGACAATCAAGTTTGGAACTTGGTTGAGAATGTACCAGGTCGTAAGACAGTAGGGTGCAAATGGGTCTTCAAGAAGAAGACCGACATGGATGGTAAAGTACACACTTATAAGGCTAGATTGGTTGCAAAGGGCTTCTCTCAAATTCCTGGAGTGGACTATGATGAGACCTTTTCTCCAATAGCCAAGATTAAGTCTATTCGGGTTCTGTTAGCCATAGCTGCATTTCATGACTATGAAATATGGCAAATGGATGTCAAAACCGCTTTCCTTAATGGAAAGTTGGCTGAAGATGTTTACATGAGTCAGCCAGAGGGTTTTGTCAGCAACGAGTACCCTAATAGAGTGTGTAAGCTTGAGAAATCCATTTATGGATTGAAGCAAGCACCTCGCAGATGGAATCTTTGCTTTGATGAAAAGGTCAAGGAATTTGACTTTTCTAGGAGTAAAGATGAGTCTTGTGTATATGTCAAGGCTAGTGGGAGTATAGTTAGCTTTTTGGTGTTGTATGTGGATGACATACTACTCATAGGAAATGACATCCCAACTCTGCAGGAAGTTAAGTCCTGGCTTGGGAAGTGTTTCTGTATGAAGGACCTAGGAGAAGCTACCTATATTCTAGGGATAAGGATCTTGAGAGATCAGAGTAAAAGACTAATTGGACTTATTCAGAGTACCTACTTGGATAAGGTGCTGAAGAGATTTAGCATGCATGACTCCAAGAAAGGAGAGTTACCCATCCAGAGTAACGCCAGATTGAGTAAGACACAAAGCCCTAGCACTGAGGCTGAGATAGCAGAAATGAGTCGAATACCTTATGCTTCGGCTGTAGGATCGATCATGTATGCTATGACGTGTACTCGACCTGATGTAGCCTTTTCCCTGAGCATGGTTAGCAGGTATCAGGGGAACCCTGACAAGGCACACTGGACTGCGGTAAAGAATATCCTCAAGTACCTACGGAGGACTAAGGACTGGGTCCTTACCCTTGGTGGGAGTGATGACTTGAGAGTTGTAGGGTATAGTGATGCTAGTTCCAGACTGATAGGGATAATTTCCGCTCTCAATCGGGCTGGGTCTTTACCCTAAACGGAGGAGCAATTTCTTGGAAAAGTTCCAAGCAAGAGACAGTGGCTGATTCAACTTGTGAATCAGAGTATATTGCAGCTAGCGAGGCGGCAAAGGAGGCGATATGGCTGAAGAACTTCATTGGAGACCTCGGAGTTGTACCAGCTATTAAAGAGCCAATGGAAATTTTCTGTGATAGTGAAAGTGCTGTTGCCTTAGCCAAGGAACCAAGGGATCACGGGAGATCCAGACACATCAACAGAAAATACCATTTTATTAGACATCGAATAGAAGAAGGACTCCTCGTGGAAAAGAGGGTATCATCGGATGAGAACCCAGCAGATCCCCTCACGATGGGACTGACTCGGGTTAAGCATCTCCAGCATGCTCGGAGCATAGGGCTGAAGGATGATATTAGATTCAGTAGTTAGATAACCTAGAAATTTGTAAAGTGTAATTGACATTAGATGATGAATAAAAGGTGTTTTATTTATGAGTAAAGTGTTGCTATCTCTTGTCGATCGTTTACTATATTTCTTTTGCATGTTTTGACTTCCAGAATAATTTTGTTTGGTATAACATATTATTCAAACCTCCACAGTCGGTCATATGTCGGAAGTAGGTATGAATCAAGACTGTCATGATTGGTTGCAGAGGTCTAAGGTGTTGGACAACGCTACAATAATCATGAGTGCTCATAAGTTCTGAGCATTGGACTCAACCCACGCTCTATGGAATCACTTCATGGAATTCTATCTCGAGTGATTGTGAGACGGTAATATCATATAAGTCTTCAAACCTAGAGATATGATTTGTTACTTACAAGTTGGTTATGCATTGATTGTACGAAAATGCATTGGTAACTCGATGTTATAAAACGTGCTTTTGTGTATAATTCAATGAGTGGTAGAACAAACATATGAGTCGAAGTTTATCTATTCCTTCTTGGATTAGAAGCTGATATCTGGGCCCCTCGATGATTTTGTTTTGACCTATGTACCGGGCCCGGTCAGAACTAAGTTGATGTGTTCAATTAAGTTCTTTGTCAAACAAATCGGAAATCGGGAAACAAACTGCTGGACAATAAGTAAGACATTGTTCCATGTATTTGTCCGGCTAATATCTAGAACAGAGGATTATATGATCACTTATCTTAAATGGCGTATCAACATCTTCTCAGTTCCGAGAGACCTTGAAAGAGCTACGATTGCCGGTCGGTTCCTAAAGTACTGGAGTTATAGTTATTAGACTTATCCAAGTGGGAGACTATTGGATAAGGTGTCTAAGTCCATAACTATTTCTGGTTAGTACTTGACCCGACCCGACATGGTCCATTTGGGTTGCATGGCACCATGCAATTGGATAGACTAAATGAGAGGAATAACAATCGGAGATTATTAATATATTATAAGTTCTAATATATTAATAATATTATTTGATTAGTTTGATCAAAGAATTAATTTGGAATTAATTAAGTGATCAAAAGATAACTAATTAAATATATGGGTTGATTATGTAAATCATTCATATCTTGTATAGTGGGCTAAGAGGCTCCATGGGTTATCAAGTTGGGTTCTACCCATAGGATGCTCCATGGATGCTCCATGGGAGTTACAAACCCATGGGTCATGGAAATGAAGAGTCATGACACATTAGGGTTTACATGGTGTAACCCTAGATGTGTCAACACTATAGAAGAGTCCCATTCTCCACCAAAATCGGCTACACATAAGAAACTAGAGGGCTAGGCCGATTTCAAGAAGTGTGTATTCTCTCAAAAGTCTTTCCAAGAGCATTTGGTGTTGTGTGAAGCATTTGAGGCATCACACTTGGGGTGCTAGGCTCACGAGGTTTCAAGGAACATAAGCAACAACAAGGTAAGTTATTCTATCTTTCATTCAAGTTAAAAATTGTTCCCCATGTATGCTAGATAGGAATATAACCTTGGAATTCAACTTTGCATGATAATTAGACAAACATAGATCCAAGGTTATTAGGGTTGCATGTACACTTAGGAAGTGTTAGAATGCTCAAAACCCATCATTTATAACTTAATAAATTAAGTTGGGACACTCAAGAACATGAAAACACTTTGTTTCAAGTGTTAAAGATCACAAGGATTGCATCCAAGTGTTGGTAGGGCAAAGCTAGGGTGTTTGGAGTTCAAGGGTAAACTCTCTTGGAGTTTACGGTTTTGATGGTCATAACCCAAGGAGTTTACGACAGTAAACTCTAGGGTTTACGGTTGTAAACTCTACTCCTATTGACCATGTGTTGTTTTGTGGTTTAACAAGCCTTTTGAAGCATTTCTACTAGGTGATTTGGCCTTTGGAAGGGACTACGACAACAAAAACACTCCTTACAGGAGTTTACGGCCTCATGGTCATTTCCCTGTGGGTTTACTACCGTAAACCCTTATGGAAAAGGGTATTTCCATGTTTTCAAGTCCTTAACACAACTAGGTAATAGTCTAAGTTAGTTTTTAGGCCTAAGGAAGGAAAATAACCCATTTAAACACACTTTAGGGTTTTTACGGTTTCGGGAGATCCCCAAACTGTAAACACCTATAATTGTTGGTCTTTGGTGTTTTTCAAGGCTTAAACACAATAAGGGAAGGTTTAAACTTGTCAAGGATGGCTTAAACATCAAACTAGGACTTAGATTAGGGACTTAGGCACCATTTGCACCTTTCTTGGTGTTTACGCCCCAAGAACATTCTTGGACCGTGAACACCTTTAACCTTGTGTTCTTGGCATATTCTCTTGATGTTTAAATGTAATACTAGCTTAATAACACTCAAGGATGGAAGTACTTACGATTAGGAGGCTTGATTTGAGCTAAAAGTCCAAGAACACTTAGTGTGTGTTCTTGGTGTTCTTGGTGTTTTGGAAATCTAGACAAAATACATAAATGAATGGATGAATAGATGTACAAACACTAGATTAAGTGTTTTACTAACTTGAAATGGTTAGAACACTTACAACTTTGAAGATTTGGAATCAAATCTAGGATGATACTTGAAGGCCTTTTTGGAGTTTACTCTTTTGGGTATTTGGGGAGTAAACACATAAGAGCTAGTCTTGGGGAGTAAACTCATACATAGGTATGAGTTTATGGTTTTTGGGATAATTTTTCAACCCAATTATAATAGTTTGGCCGGGAATTTCTAAGACGCGAGGTGTTTGCGGTTTCTAAAAATCAAAACCCGAGACGACACTTTCTTTCATCCGATCGTTTAAAAATAATATTAAAATAATCAAACGAACTTTATATTTCTTAAAAATAAGAAATAATGACATTAACTTATGATACAAAGTGGTTGACTTTTACGGTTTGACCGAATGGAAATTTCGGGTTGTCACAAAGAGATTACCGGACGGAAGAACACCTCCCACGAAGTCTCTATGTTTTGCTTTTGTTATCAGAAGAGGTTGGTGTTTGTTGTCCATCAATTTCATAATCCCTTTTTTAGGGTTGATGTTCCGCATATCACTGTGCATTGTGCATGAAGGAAGGAAACCATTGCTTATGCTTGACATAACAACAGGCCTCATTGATTGCATGGTTTGCAAATAATTTGTGTATTGCGCCTCTCCCATCTATTCCCTGTTTAAAGAGCTTAAGATTTACAGATGCTGGATTTGACGGTGGTTTATCGCGAGGATGCGTCGACGGTGGTTTAAATTTATCGCGAGGATGTGTCGAGTTATACAAGGGTTCTGATTAAAGACTTCACGCTTGGGCCGAGTTCTATTTAAGCAGAGATACCGAGGGAAGGAAGGATACTGAGGAAAGTGAAAGATGCAGTTAAAGATGTCGACGGAAAATAGTGTTTTATTAATGGAAGAAGACAAGGCTAGGGAAAGATTTTAGAGTTTTATTTATTTATTTTCTTTTAACTTGGAAAACAAAAACTTCAAATTTTCTTTTTATTTTCTTTCATTTCATTCGAACTGGGGAACACATAATAATAAATATTTTCTTTCCCCTTCCTGTCTTTCTATCAAAAATTCCCTTCCCTTTCTTTTATTGAATTTAAGAAAAAACTTGGGAACAAGGCGTTAGTTTGATCCCTGGTGTTTGGCATTACTTTTAAAATGATTTTTTGTCTTCTTCTTTTTGAAAAAGTCAAAAAGTTTAATAAGATGTGTGAGAATTCTAGAAGTTCTTTTATAATAGCTTTTTGGTATGAAGAAAACATATCATTTTTAAAAGTCACAAAATGCTATCTTTTGATGACTTTTGGGTTTTTAAATGCTAAAAGCTATTTAAAACATATTTTAAAAACATTTTTTTTGGCAAAAGTACAAGTCAATAAAGCCTTTTGTAAAAAGGACTTTTGAAGTAAAAAAGCTAAGCCAAACACACCTTAGGTTTTGCATCCGAGACGCTGGATTTGACGGTAGTTTAAATTTATTTAGAGGATATGTCAAGATTTCGATTAAATACTTTTAGTTTGACCATTTTTTCTTGAGATTGTGTTTCTTCTTGATATTATGTTTCTTCTTGATATTATGTTTTACAAACAGCAAGTGATAAACCTACTTATTCTTTTAAGTATTTTTTAATTTGTCATGTTTAACAAGATATCATGGAGTAGATCTATAATATTTAGGTTGTGTTTGACACACCATAGCTAGCTGATAAACTAATTTATTTTTTAAACTCTTTTAATTTGTTATGTTTTGCTCGCTAAAAAGTAGCTTATAAGCTAGATTTTTTTTAAAACTACTTAGTCTAGTTTTTCAAAAGCTTATTTAATATATTCCAAATATATCCTTAATTAATTATAGAAAACTTATTATCTTAAATGTTTTTTATGTTATTTTAAATATTTCAACTAGTTTTTACCAAATATCATTTTTATCAGTTAGGTTATATGCTTGCAACTAGCTTTTCACCTAGCAGCTAGCTTTTCAGCTAACCACTAACTTTTCAGTTACTACGTTGTTATGGGTAGAATTTTCATGTTACCATTTTATCTTGAACTTGTACTAATATATCGGGCAAGTCCAAGATCTTGTATTTAATCAATATCTTAGACTGTCATCGTGTTTCTTAAGATATCTTGTGCATGAATTTAAATCTTGACTAAAAAGGAATTGACCAGATCAAAACACACGTGGTCAATACCTCATGAACGTTGAAGACCATCGTAAAAGTCGGGTCAAGCATGGATCAAGGAAGACCCCAAGAATGTGAGAATTTTAGTTATTATTGTTATGTATAAGAGCCTAGTTGGTCATTGTTCACACACACACTCTGACTACTGCTTTCTCTATGATTCTCTCGACACTTGAGCATATTTACATCATTTTTAGGATCAGCTGGCACTTATAATTTTATTTTGGTTTAATATAAGCTCTAAGGTAGGTGATTTCATAACCTCCTGGCGTTTTATGTAACACCGAAATTTTCAAACTAAAATTTTCATTTAAAATCGCTTAATTCGTAAAAATCTCATTTTGTTTAAATTACAAAACATAACTCCATATTCAATTAAATAATAATCCAGGATCCTCAAAAACATAACTCTTCCTCTGGTGTGTACAATTGAGCCGGTGCCATCCCGTGATCCTGAGAAAACCTGAAACACATAACACATAACATGGTAAGCACGAAGCTTAATGAGTTCCCCAAAATACCATATATAACACATATTAGCCACTCGAGACTATAACTCTATGGGCCATCTGGCCTAACTCTGTGGACCCTCTGGTCCTAACTCTGTGGACCTTCCGGTCCTAGCTCTGCAAACTCTGATATACACACAACATAAATCACATAGAAATAATGCAGTGCAACACATCACATACATAGCATACAAGATACTCTATCACATAACACTAGTTACCACACAAGGTAAAGTATAGTGAGAAGACTCACCTGGAAAGTAGAAAGCAGTTATCCTTACACTTGAATCTCGAACTCACCACCGCCTAACACATAAGGAAAATATCTCTAATTAACACTCAAAATCTCAACTCTAATTAAACCGGAGATTACTCTTTCCCGATACCGACGTTAAACGAGGCTTATGGTCGTACCCGATTAAATGGTCGTGATTTAACGTTTTTGTAACTAAAAACTTTTTAAAAGAATATTGAGGGTGTTTCCGTGTTTCTAATTTATTCCTATCTTTATGGAGTTATAATAATAGTCCGCATTTTAATTTGTCTGATCCCAATGTTAACGGAAAAGTTTAATAAAAACGAGCTTTATTAACGGAAAACAGGTTACGGTGACGGAATAAATTTCAGGTTGTCACACCTATAGATTTACTTCATAAAAAAATCAAAATTACATAAATGATCCTTATGCTTGGCAAAACGTACAATGCTTGGTCTTTATGTAAAATTTCTTACACAGATGGTCCTTAAATAAACAAAACTCCAAATAATGTACCAAAATGAAAACTAATTGGATCTTAGTTTTCAAGGAGGAAACAAAGTAGAAATCAACAGTGCACCTGTAAATTATATTTTATATATACATTTACTAGCATAATTTTCTTTTCTTATATATATATATATATATATATATATATAGTGTCAACTCCCATATACTAGAGTAATGGTGATTACAGTAGTTGAAGATGGTGCATGGGTGCTAAATGACATGTCATCTTGAGGGGCATGCTCCGTGTAGAAGAAACCACGTTGCTTGGGTTGTGGCAGTTGACTTTCATTACTGAGCATCACAACTACTGAAGACATGGTAGGCCTATCTTCAAGGTTTCTTTGAACTCACAACAAAACCACATCAATTGATCTCAAAACTTCGTATAAACGATGAGACTCACTTAAATTCTCATCAATTAGCTCCATCGACCCGCCCTCTTGATAAAGTATCCATGCTTGCAACAAAAAAAATGATATTTTAACCTACTTAAGCCAAATGTGTTGTGGATGAATTAGTAATGATGTCTGTCAAGATTCAGATACAGTGTTGTATACATAGAGAATGTTTCATTTTTGGATTGAATTGACTTACTGAATCTGATGATAATGAATGACTATTGACAGATTAGTAGACTTCATTTTTCAAAATTAGTTAGGGTTAATGTCATAAAATGACAATCAATGTAATGCCCTGATCCTCAGGTATTATTATTAATATTTTGGTTTGTCTTTTTAGAACCTACTCGGCGAGTTGGCCTCCCTACTCGTCGAGTAGTAGCGGGTTTGCCCGTGAAGTTTAATGATCTACTCACCGAGTTCGCTATAGGACTCGACGAGTAGATGCTGGCAGATGAAACCCTAAACTTCGGGGCCTTGCACCCTATTTAAAGGGTCATAAGCCTCCCCTAGCCTCACCTTACAGTTCCTTTCCTCCCAAAAACCCTGATTCGAGTGTGAGTGTGTTTCTTGGTGGTTTAAGCTTGAAGGAGAGATTTGGTGAAGGAAGCACTTGAGGAAACAAGTTAGAAGAAGCAAAGGACTCGTGGGGATTCAAGATTTACCTCTGTGGAGCACTTTCTGAAGGTATTAAGCTGTTCCTTGACTCATTCCTTCCAAAACCCTTTTGTGCATGGATTCTAGGAAAGGGCTTTTGTGTTTAAGCCAAGATCTGAAGTTGTAACTTCAGATTTGGACTCCTTTTGACCTTGAGATGCATAAAGTTATCCATTTAGCCTAGCATGAGCCTCCCCTCAAGTGTATGACTCAATTCCAAGCTTAGATTTGCTATTTTGGGGCCTTAAAGCCTTGCATGCACGTAAAGTTTGCAACTTTACGTGAAAAGCATGCCCTAGGAGCCTAGATCTGTAATTTGGAAGCATTGCATGGCTCCAAGGAGTATGTATGGCTCTAGATCTGATAGGAGTCGACGAGTCTCAGGGGGAGACTCGGCGAGGCATATGAAGATAGACATGGACTCGACGAGTTGGATGAACAACTCGGCGATCCCGATGAATATTGCTATGAAATCGACGAGTTGGATGAACAACTCGGCGAGCCGGATGAAGATTGCCTAGAACTCGACGAGTTGAAGGAATAACTCGGCGAGTCAAGTAAGATTCCCCCAATTGATTCGATGGTCATAAACGTGTCGAGTGGCAAGCAAGGAAACTCGACGAGTAGACCTTAGATTATCTGTCAAGACCATATGAACTCGGTGAGTCATCTTGATGACTCGGCGAGTAGATGTTATCCCGGGAAACTCGGCGATTCACTTGTTGTACTCGGCGAGTTAGGGTCAACATGGACTGTTTGACTTGATCCTAACTGAAGTGGACCAGGGCGGACTTTAAGGTTAATGACTGGGTATTATATGTCACTTTTAGGTAGTGAGTTGGAGCAGTTCATGGGGCATATCCAGTTGAAAAAGTATTAGTTCAGCATTCGTATTAGGTGAGTCTTCTCACCATACCTATGGGTCTAAGGCACTAAGGCCGGCCCATTATGTGATTATGGTAGATGTGCTAGATACTCTGTGTTTGCTTTGCTATGAGATTGCATGTTGTATGAAGACCCCGGGGGGAGCCCGTGACATTGGATGTAAGACCATGTGGGGTAGCCCATGACAGTCCTAGGTGAAGACCATGTGGGGTAGCCCATGACACTGGATGTAAGACCATGTGGGGTAGCCCATGGCAGTCCTAGGTAAAGACCATGTGGGGTAGCCCATGGCACTATTACAGATTTTAAGTATGCATGGTTTATGTGTTATGTGTGTAGCTTTATGGCTATCAGGATATGTGATTGTGTGTGGTATGCTCTGGGAAACTCACTAAGCATTTCGCTTACAGGTTGTTGATTGTTGCAGGTACTTCGGAGCCTAAGGGCAAAGGCAAGGCGTGATGACATGACGTGTACTCTACCTCTCTTTTGGAAGTTTTGGGGACTCTCTGATGATTTCACAAGAACACAACGTTGATGTAATGAATGTGAATTGGAAACAAATGTTTTGAAAACTTATGGAATATGTAATCGGTTGATTAATTAAAACGAAAAATTTTCTTTGCAAAAATTTGGGCTGTTACAGATAAACAATTTGTTTTTTTTTGGTCCCTTATCTTTTAATTGTATTCAATAGGTCACTAAAGGTTTTTTTTTGGATTCTTATTACTCCATTGAGATAGATTTCAACCGACTAAATTGATACATAATCCTGTGTTGCGTCCACCTTGGCATTCAATATGACAAAATTAGTTCATTTAGGTCTACACTACGTTGAGATTGCATCCATTGTGACATCCGGTACGAGAAATTTACCAAATTAAAATGCACTTTAATCGTGTAATGGGAACTCGGAAAAACTTTAAAAGCCTATTGAATAAAAGTAAAAGATAAGTGGCTTAAAGAACAAATTTTGTGTTATTGGTTGTTATTTTATGACATTAACCCAATTAATTAGGGACAATATTTCTTTATTTGTTGTGATGTAACTTATCTATTTCAAATATTCAACCATTCAGCCCATAAAGTTAAGAAAGAAAGAGCCCCTTACATGTGCGAGAAGGTTATGATGGTATTCATGGTGAAAGAATCCTCTGTTTTTCTTTCCGTAACAATCTCCAACACCAAAACAATGAAGCTAAGTACGCCTGATTTTACCGAGAAAAGTCCATCCACTGCATATTCTTATGGATATGTAACCACTACAAAATAAAAATAAAACTATAATAAATAACAAAATGAAAAAAACATAATAATAACATATTTGAAAATGAAATAAAAGATTGGAGATGCCTACTAAGTTCCAAGTTCAAACCACTTCCATTCTATTTGCTTGTGTCTCTTTTCCTAGAAAGCTTCTTAAATAAGTAGACTTAAGGGAGTGTTTGGTCCTCTTATTAACTTTTCAAAAGGTAAATAAGTTTAATAAAGTAATTGGTAAATAAAAATTTGCTTTTGAAAACAGTTTTTTACTAACCTTAAAAATGTGTTTTTAAAAATTTACAACACAACTTTTGAAAAGTGTTTATAACTTTTTCACCTAAAATGACTGTAAGGTTATCCAAACATAAAAAATGACTTATCAACTTATAACTTTCTACTTCTATCACCACATAAACTAATAAACATTTTTATAAAAATAGTTTAGTGAGTTAAATAAGCAAAATCCCAAACATCCCCAAACCCACCCTTTATTCACGATCGGTCGTCGTCGACTCCTTCTTCCTCGTAGAAGCCCTTCCACCACCTCTATGATTGTGGCTTCCATCTAAATATCAATTGAATCAACAAAAGATATTATCTCGTACTAACACATCGACCGCATCGTCACTACCCGGCTCATATGTCATTGAGGACCAACAAGACGTTGCCGCTGCCATAGGTAGGCTTAAGATCGATGGATGTAGGGAGTTTTTTGGTAGTCAATAGAGTGAGGGTCAACATCACAAAAGGGAAAATAGAGAGAGAAGGACAGTGATGAGGGATGAAGCAGGTGTCAGTTTATCTGGATTTTGATTTCATTTGTAAGTAGTTTTTGATTTCCTCCACAAATCTTTCATAGACCCAATCCAAAGAAAATAGCATAAAAGAGGGACCACTTCTATAGCTTACTCTATAATTTTACGTACATTTACTAACATAAAGATCATTCCATTACATATTACAAAACAACATATATGATATATTCAACCAACTTTTACATTCATCTACCGACCATCCACTAACGTAATGGTCATTGCAGTGGTTGAAGATGGTACATGGGTGCTAGATGACGTGTCATCTTTAGGGTCATGCTCCGTGTAGAAGAAACCAGGTTGCTTCGGTTGTGGTAATTCACTTTCACTACTCAGCATCACCACCACCGAAGACATGCTCGGCCTATCTTCCGGATTTCTTTGAACGCACAACAAAGCAACTTCAATTGATCTCAACACTTCATATAAATGGCACGAGTCACTTAAATTCGCATCAATTAGCTCCACACACCTCCCTTCTTGATAAAGTATCCATGCCTACAACCAAAAAAGAAAAATGTCGTAATCTTTTAACCAGGTTATGTCAATATGGGCTCATATAGATATAACCTAAAAAGTTGACCTGTTTGACCCTTTACCCTAAAAAGATGCAAGCTGAATTGGTAATGACTTGTGTCTCAAGATGTAGTGTTTTATAGACAAAAAGTATGTTTCTATTAAAGGGTTGGGTTTTGAACACATTAAGCCAGGTTTTTTTTGGCATAATGCATGAAATTTTTCTGTCAAAGTTAGTCATATATAGCTATCCAAATTAGGTACTTAACCCATTCAGCCCATTAATTGAAGAAAGTTAGAAGAGTCCCCTTACATGGCCAAGAAGGTTATGATGGTGGTCATGGTGAAAGAATCCTCTGTTTTTCTTTCCGGTAACAATCTCCAACACCAAAACACCGAAGCTAAATACGTCTGATTTTACCGAGAAAACTCCATCAACTGCATATTCCGGAGACATGTAACCGCTACAAAATGAAAATAAAAATATATAATAAATAAATAAATAAAACAAATAAATAAGAAAATTATGGGAGAGATGCGTACTAAGTTCCAACCACTTTCATGGTATTTGCTTGAGTCTCGTTTCCTATAAAGCTTCTTGCCATCCCAAAATCGGATATTTTAGGAATCATATGAAAATCAAGCAAAATATTGCTTGCTTTGAGATCTCTATGAATAATTCTTAATCTTGAATCTTCGTGAAGATACTGCAACCCTCGAGCAATTCCATTCATAATGTTGAACCGCTCCCCCCAATCAAGTAACTTTCTTCGGCTTTCATCTATATTTATTAATATAATAATATACCAATTAATCCACATTAAAATTAAGTTGATTGCAGTATTATAAAAAGGAAAAGAAACAAACCGAATATGAAGTAATCGAGGCTTTTATTAGGCATGTATTCATAGATCAACATCTTTTCGTCTCCTTGAATGCAACATCCAAGAAGCCTCACAAGATTTCTATGTTGAAGTTTAGATATGCAAATGACTTCATTTTTGAATTCATCAAGCCCTTGATTTGATGTCTTTGAGAGTCGCTTCACAGCCACTTCTTTTCCATCTGGAAGAACACCCTGAATCACAATATATAGATGTTCAACTTATTATGCAGGGTGCAATAAAGTAAAATTATATCTAAAAAACTAAAAGGTATGCTAATTCTCACCTTGTAAACCGGCCCATAGCCACCTTCTCCAAGCTTATTCTTAAACGAAAAATTATGTGTCGCTTTTGCTATTTCTGATAAATTAAACAATGGCAGCTCAAGATCATCCTTCTGACTTTCATTGGTGTAAAGTTGATCAGTATCATTTCCAACATCTTCATCTACAACATTAAAATGACTAAATGAGAACCACGATAATATACAAAATAGTTGGTTTTGGACTTTGGTTGCTAAATTATGACATAAACCCTTCTTTTGCAGTATGAAGTGTTGAATTGCTTACCTTCTCCCTTGGGCACCGACTTCTTCCTAATCCATTTTCTCCAAATAAAGAACACCAGACCCAAGGTTATCAACACCCCACTAACTAATGCTATGATCAATGGAATTATTTTCTTCTTCTTCTTCTTTAGAGAACTTGAAACACCTTTCAACAGATTAAAAAACAGTTGTAAGTACTAAAGTAAGTTAAAAACACTTGGAAAAAAAATTGTAATTAAAATCGTCTTACCTAATTCAGAAAAAGCTACCCTGATATATATCTCGGAAGTATAAGATGGAGCTGCTTGAATATCAACCAAATCACCCGTCCAAATCAAACACCCGAATCCTTTTTTCAAAATATTTGCATACGCCATACAAGAACAATTTTTCACACATAACTTCTCACATTCCACAAGTGTCATATTCCCATAAAACAACGAATTTTGTGGGTCCGGCAATTTAAGATTTGTATACTTCACAAACCCATCAGTCTTACAATCCAACGCCTTCCTTCTCACACAGCCCTTTGACCAATTTGCCCCATTCCATTCGTTTTGATACTTTGGCACAAACTTATCCAAACACCCACATTTCGGGAAGCTGTTAGTGCTACAACTACCATAAGCACCACATACCAAATCACAACCATCAGGTGTAGGGATAGAAAAGTAAACAACCCAATCGTTGACTTGGTCAGCCCACACCCAACGTTGTGCAACACCGGTTCGATTCATGGTCAACCTCGATATCATGGAAGAGTTTATCATTCTGTAACTATAAAACACTTGTTTTTGATTAAAAACCATATCAAATTTGTAAATTGCATTCTGTGGGAGGACGGAAATCCCACCGAAATCAATTCCATTCCAGGGTTCACTTCGGTATTGGATTACCGACCCTTTTTTAATAATTTGATGTGGGTACCCACGAAGATCACATCCGAAGGTGTAATCTCCTTTAGAAGGATCATCATCGCTTTTCCATGATGTGATATAATTCTCATGCCCAGTCGCTAAGTCTTTCCCAATCTTCATTCCTGGTAGAAGGGTATCACCGGGATAATCAAAACTTTGCCAGATGACATCATTTTTATCTTTCACAACAAGATTCCCGGAATCTAAAAGCTGTGCGATTGGATTGTTTGTGGGTCTTGAGGTATTTGAAGACCAGATGATCGTGTTCTTGTCGTTTAAAATGGAGAGAATCCCGGGATTTGTTAACTTTAAAACACCGGATTTGTTAGGAACAGGGGTGTCTCTATTCGCGACCCAAACAACGGTTTTTGTTGGTATATTTTTGTACCATATGCCAATGTATCTGTTCATTGAAATCCCGGGACTGAAGAATCCCATTTCAAAGAGTCCGCTAGAGGAAACTATGGTGTTTCCGTCTTTCAATGGAATAGCTGAAGTGATTGTGTCACTCCAAGCATACACGATTGGAATGGAAAGGGAAACGGAAAGGACGATTGGAATGGAAAGGGAGAGGTGTAAGATGAACAAAAAGAACCCTTTTGTATCTAGTGAGTCCATCTTTAGGAACTATGGAATCAAATCGGTCTTTCCCAGTTTGTGGGTCCAAACACTTTTTGCATAAGAAGCTAATCAATAAGCAAAAAAAGTTTCGTTTTTGTAACAAGTGAGGTTTTAAACTTGGAGAATGACATCTATCATGGAAAACAGCGGAAGCATTGTATAACTTTCTTGTACCTGACTAGATGATGAAACATTAATGCTGATTGTACACAACATGATTGCTGAAACTAATCAAATAGGAAATGAGGATAGCATATTATGTTGAATCAACATCTTTTATAGATAAGCATCAAACTGATCATAAAAGACAGATAAAGGAAGGTAAAGGAAGTGTTTTGTTGTAAGGCAATGTGGAGTCGGGTAGAGAGAGTACATATAATAAGGGGTTTCAGTCAAACAATCTTTGTTCTTGACTTTTGGAGAACTTATGTCCCCTCAGCCCCACAAAGATTGCAGACGAAAGCTAGCTTGATGAAAGTAATTAATGATATAGAAGATATGAGGAATCTTGATCATAATATGTTGGTTTTCGGGTCATGGATTGCATTCACATCCACATCCACCTGGACCCATTTTTATGGGTCAAGTAATTGCTTTTATGGTAGTTAGTGTTTGTGTATTTCTGCTGGTTTATTGTCAACTCTTCATCTAAAGATTGTAAATATAAATGTGTCTCCTTGCAAATATTTTGTGACACGAAATGGAAGTAAGCAACATGAAAAGTGCTTAGTCAAATTTTCAAAAATTAAATGTTTCATCAATCACGTGATTTTGAAGGAAAGTCATGTGATTTTAGTCATTTTACAATTAAACTGGATAATTTAAAACGTGAAATAACATGGACCTCTTTCTCCCTCTTTGGTCCATGTCCCATTTATCCATAAACGCTTTGCTAAGTCCTCAATACGCTATGTATCATGTTGACAACTCTCAATAGGGAAAATGGAGGGAAAAAATAAATGAAGTCAAATTTGTAAACAGTTATGGAAGTCATTTGGAAGTCTTTGTTAAGTAAAAAAGAGTTATCTAAAGTTTGTTATGTTACATGAGTTTCTTCATGTTGAGGCAAGTCCTTTTGTGTCTCTGTAAGATAAATGTCAAGAATATTTTGCGGGTTGGCACAAACTGTTAGTGATTCAAACGAAGGAGGGGGTGTGAATCTTCCTTGGTTTAAGTCAAAAAGGTGATCCTTGATTAAAGAATATATCAAGGATAATGTGGAATGCTCATGGATGAAGATTGTTCATCTTTTAATGTATGGATTTTGTTACCTTCATAAAAGGAAGCAGCCGAATTGGATAAGGATTGGGATTTAAGTTATAATAAATGGACAGGAATGACTTCATATAAATCAAAGCTTTCAGGAGGAAGCAAAAGGCGTTCAAGTTTTTTCATTTAAAATAATCAAATATATACAGTCAATCTCGAACTATAACAATAGTAGGTTTTCAATTTTCAAAATCCGTAATGAACAACGTTTCAGTTCCAGAAAACGTTGAAATTGCTAAACATCAAGCGGCCGTTGAGCGTACCTAAGAGTAAGAACATGAGTATGAGTTTGTAATCGAGGAAAGATATGAAGAGAATCAGTCTTGATGCGATGCTTCCTCCATGGAATTGGGAATTCCATCTTCATAAACTTTGATCTGAAATTGGGATTCCCGTTCATCATGTCCCATGCAAAACCCTTGAATCAATGCTTCAATTATGTATGAAATAGATCACAAGTTTCGGGATCTTGCAGGCATTTGCATCGATTCTGATGTGCATATGAAATCCCCTCGTACTAAAGAACAAATTGAAAGAACTTTGAAGTTTGAGCATAAAAGGGAAGATCATCGTTCTAGTTCTTTGTGTTTTTCGAGATTAAAGCAGAATTACAAAATCAATTCTCATTTTAAGATGATAAAGCACGATTACAAAATCAAGATTTTCACTTGTGGAGGTGGTCCTTCTCTCTATACTTTTCCTTTTTATCACATTGCCTCCCTCGCATACTCGGTCACCACATCCTCTCTTCATTTTAATTTGGAAAAATGACTTTTTATATTTTAAAATCGTTAAAAAAAAACACACAATTCAAGCTTGATCAGTTCAAAAATCATAATTTAAATAATGTTTTTGTATAAAAATTACCAACAAACTAGATACCTTTTTCAAATGTCATATTATGGTAATTGACATTTACTAGTAAAAATTAATTAAAAAAAACAAAAAAAAATGACTAAGGATGGTAACTATGTTTTAAAATTGTTCAAAAAACATCATCTAAGTTTGATATGTTCAAAAAAACACCATCCAAATAAAATTTTTATGCAAAAAACACCAACAAATTATACGTTTTGTTCAAACTCAAATGTTACCAAATATTAACCGACTCTTACAGGTTAAAGGAAAACTTCACCTAATTATTATGACATGGCATAACATTCAGTTATATGACATTAATTGATATATTTATATTTTATAAATCGATTTAGGGTTTCTTCATGAACGATGACTTCTTCTCCTCCTCTCATTATTTCTTCTTCTACTAAATCGATGATTTCAAACTAAAGCTTACACATTTCAAAGATACATAAGCTATTTGATGATAGAAACCCTTATGTATGTGGGCGTCCTTCTTGAATTTTGACATCAACTATGAAGACTAATTCTGACAAAGAGTCTGAAGTTTATCCCAATTGAATGGTAACTTTAACCGAAACATTTATCATGTCCTTCTCCTATATATTTACTTGGTTATGTGATTCATCTTTTGAACATATATATATATATATATATATATATATATATATATATATATATATATATATATATATATATATATATATATATATATATATATAAGAATTTTCTATGAGTATTATAACAATCTTGAGCAATATACTTTTTTGAATATGTATGTCAATTTGTAATGTGCCCGTTGTGTCTTGATGAATATTTATACTAATTTATAGTGTGATTAAATCTATTTGTTTGCGTTTTACCTAGATACAGGTCACTACTAAAATGGAATGTATTGCAAACTATTATGCATCTTCTAGTTTTCACAAATTCTTTTCCTTGAGCTACTTATGGGAATTTATCCCCTTGTTTTCACAAATTTCGGTTGTTCATTTATGAAGAAGCCCTAAATCGATTTTTAAAAGAGGAATGTATCAACTAATCTCATGTCCTTAATTATTATGTCATGCCATTAATAATTAGGTCAAATCTTCCGTTAACCTACAAGGGTTGGTTAGCAGTGGATAACATTTGAACAAAACATATAGTTTGTTGGTGGTTTTGTACAAAACATATAGTTTGTTAGCACTGGATGATGTTTTTTGAATAGTCCAAACTGGTGTTTTTTGAACGATTTTGAAACATAGTTACCCTCCTGAGTCATTTTCATGTATTTTTTCCCCTTAATTAATTTTTACCGGCAAATATCGGTTACCATAAGGGTGACATTTGAATAAAATATGTAGTTCGTTGGTGTTTTTTGTACAAAGGCCTTACTTAGATGATATTTTTTGAACAAACTAAACTTGGATGATGTTTTTTGAACGAGTTTGAAACATGGTTACCCTTATAAGTCATTTTTCCCTTTTAACTTTCATGACATATTTTTATTTTTATTTTTTACGAGTGTCTCATTTTTTCTTATTTTTTATTTTTTCAATAGTTATAAAAATAAATTAAATAATATTAAAAAAACATATCATTTAAATTGAAAAAAAAACATTACAAACACAAAAAAAATTAGATAATCGTTTTTTCTAAATACACTATTTGTCATCATCGTTAGCATCGTAGACATGATCTACAACATCCTGTCAAAGTTGTTTGTGTTATTGTGTGTCTTGAATATCAACGACTCTATGCAAATATTTCGTTGAACCTGGTTGAAACTGCATGTGTTAGGACTCTATTGACATATATTGTGTAATATTTCGTCATTTATCTTTCACTACCATGTTATGCATTATGATACATCAATACATGGTATATGTTCGTGTCCTTCCTCGCGATTTTTGTTTAACCTGACACTTCTTGTTGTAGAGGAGCTATATTTTCTTCTAATAACTCATTAGTGCTATACTTGTACATCATGGTGGTGAACATATCATCATCTTCGGAGGACGAGCCGAACGAATCCATAAAAAAATTTGTTCGAAATTTGTATAAAATATAAGAAAGCTAAGAGTTGTATGTAAAAAATATGTGTGGTTTGTTTTATATTTATAGGAAAAAAAATATAATTTTTTATTCCATTCGACCGTTTAAAAAGGTAAAATTTTGAATTCTTCCATATTGAGGCATGTCGAATTGGCAACGAAAAGCAACTTGGCATCTAATGGGGGCGGTGTTCCATAGGTCTCAACGTCATCGAGGTGGCCAAATCAGCCACCCATGCCGCTTTAGCCCCATACCAATCAACCTAAAAACATTATCCACTTCTAGTAATCTTTACTTATGAATAAACTTGGGATGATATTATCCCGTTGCGGGGTCATAATCTACAAATTTTCTATTAGACAGGGACTATTGTTGTAACTTTGTAATCTTTTAAACATATGAACCGTTTTTATAAAAGAAGGACAATGCTTAGGAACAGTAAAGTTCCTAAGCTTTTCGAATATATATATATATATATATATATATATATATATATATATATATATATATATATATATATATATATATATATATATAAAAGAAGGACGATGCTTAGGAATAGTAAAGTTCCAAAACTTTTGGCAGAATGGGTCCCCTATTTATGGGTGTGGTTTCACTTCTGTCTCTGTTGTTATTGGTTTTTGTGGGGGTCATTTTATGTCATTTTGTATATTCTTTATGGACACGTGTTCTTCACATTTTGCTTCACCTTTTTTTCGCTCTATCAGCTTTGGATTGCTGTTGTGACCCTGTCTCGATTTGATCGTCTTATCGTTTCCAGTACCTTCGATTACCCTTCCGTTCTCAGTCTTCGTCTCCACCGCTTCTCGCTTCTTCTTCACCACCGGTCCACACTGACCCATTTTCTACTTGCTCCAGGTATGTTTTCCCTGCTTGCGTTCTGACCTCCACCGCCTCCTCTCACTTTCGTTGCCACCGCCACCTGATTTTGGTTAATCTCAACTATCCACCGCCTAAAATAATCTAGCTTCCATCACCGAATCGATTCGATGCTTCTCGATCCTTTAGATAGGCACTCCACCTCAGATTTCCTTCTAATCGGTCTTTACCCCAAATCAGCCACCACTTTCCGCAACCCACATGTTGAATCATAAAAGTGACCCTCTTAAACTTGACCTACTGCAGTCATACAAGATCCGCAGTCAAGCCAGCTCAGCTACCGCATCCGAAGTCAGCATCATCCGCAGTTCTCTATCTAGCATTCTTAGTATAGCTCTTTATCTGTTTACTTAGAATACTTTCTTTTGTCCAGTATGCCTTGCATGGCTACGTTTAGATAGTTTAACATGTGTAATCTTTGAGCCTATATATAGGACTCAATGTTTCTCTTTAATATATCAGATAACATTTCACATCTTAAATCTCTTACCTAACCTTACTGCTCTCATCTTTCTTACTCGTGAAGATTACTCTATCTGAATATCTTCTCTTCAGAGCAAGTCATTCGTGACTTGATCACTAAGTTTGATCTCACTTACTAACATGGTCTGAATGCATTCCTTGTTAAGAATCAAGTTATGTGTATACTTGATATAACACCTGCTGTCATTTATATTTCCTTACATTTGATATAACACCTGCCGTCATTTATATTTCCTTACATTTTTGCACCTAACTCTCTAATTATCTAACTCTAAGTTATTACTATTGTTGAGATTTTATGATCCTTTGAGATAAACTATTCCGCAACTATACTTGTTCTAACATTTGTTCAAGTGTGCCTCAAGTTTTTCTCTCAATAATTGGTATCAGAGCCAAAGTGGTTGCCTTTTGAAGCAAAAATTTGATTTTCAAAAAGCCTTCTATACCACTAAAGCTCATTTCTTGAAAAAAAAAACAAGAAAAAGGGCACATGCATTATCTCTCAATGTATCAAACAGTGTTGGTGGTTCGAATGGAGCACTGATACTTGTGGCAAATGAGTATCACCACTGGTCCCAGAGAATGGGAAGATATTTAAGGAGACTTGGAAGAGATGTATGGAGATCTGTTGAAGAAGGACCTCACGTTCCTGTTCTTACTCCAATACAAACTGATGGAGCCACAACCAGACTAGGAGGTGGTCAGCCTGCACTAAATCGTCCCACCCAAGATGATCTAGACAAAATGGAGAATGACGCTATTTCCTTTTATGAGATATCGTGTGGAGTTGCGCCTGACAACTTCGACATAATCATAAGCTGCAAGTCTGCAAAGGAGATCTGGGATGTATTGAAAAACCTGTATGAAGGAACTGAACAGGCTCAAGACAAAAAACTTACTACCGCACTCAATGAGTTTAATAACTTTAAAGCTCATGCGGGTGAAAGTTTGGAAGATTCCTTTAAAAGGTTTAATCTGATAGTCACTAAGCTATTCATTGCTGGCACTTTCCGAAGCAACCATGAGACAAATCTTCAGTTTCTTAATGGTTTAAGAAGACACTGGATGACTGCCAAAATGATTGTTCAAGGGGATAGAAAAATTCACTCTCTCTCTCTCTCTATAAGCTCTATGGTGAACTGCAAGCCCAAGAATCTACGGTACTCAAAGATTGTGCAGACCTCGGTGGTCCACTTGCCCTCGTCACACAATCTCCTCACTCTCAATCATACTCCGCAACATTTGACAACTCTCCGCAGTCATATGAAGCAGACTCAGAGTATGACGACGAAGAAGAATTTCAAAATGCAATCGCCCTTGTCAGCCAACAATTCAACCGACTACCACCTTCTTCATTCCGAAAGAATCAACAGTATAAAAAACCTCCCTTCAACCGAAACCTTAACTCTCAAAACAATCACTCCCATTTCCCTAAAAACACTCACCCACCATCGCAGTCTCAAATTAATCAACCCAAGGAAACACCGAAGCCGATCCAAACCATTGACTCCGGTACTCCCTTAGAAGAAAAAAGTGATGTTGTGATATGTCACAAGTGCAACAAAGAGAATCATTTTGCCAAAGACTACAAAGCAAATGTTGTAAAAGATAGAACATTCTATCTCAGAATGGCTCAGGAAATGGAGGAAAAAGAAAAAGGAAGAGCATATGTTGCTCAGGTAAAGAGAGATCATCAAGTTTGGTCCTCTGGGGATGAAGATGAGGACATCAGCAGCGTCAAAGGAAATGGGAAGATTTGTATGATAGCAACTGCCGATGAAGATTTCTCTACAAAGATGAAAACGAACTACTGCTATGTGGCTAAGGATGAAAAACTCAGCATTGTCGAACAGGTAAAATTTATGATTCAAACTCTAAATTATAACATGCATGATTGTCAGCCCTTTATAGACAACCTTAATGACACACGTGTTGTCGTCCTTACAGACTATAACAAAGCATTAGATGAGAAGAACATTGCGTCCCAGGAGATGTTTCACGTAAGAGGACGACTGCACAACAAAAGAATGAAAATGGATATGTTAGGAAAGGACTTAAGTTTAGAGAAAGATGCAAGAATGTTGAGTGAAACACAGTTAGAAATAGATTTTAATCAGAGAGATTTAGCTCAGAGTGAAATTGTACGCTTAAATCTTTTAATAGAAAAACTGTTTTATGAAAGTGAAGCCATCAAAAATCTTGTTAACAATGGAACAACTGATAATACTTACAATTGGGGTTGGTCCAATGGGTACTCTACCGCAACAGACTCATCATCCCGATTCAATAAAGATCGTCCGTACATTCCTCCGGACCGAAAATTTACATTTCCGGTCAATGACAAAACATTTCCTGAAGTTATCAAAATTCACTTTGGTCGACTCCACGATCTGAGTAACAATTGTGTTATCGAAGAAATTCTTCCCGAATTCTCTAAACCCACATATAGCATAATTCTTCCTAGTTCTCAGAATTCATCAATTGCTGATGAGGAAATTGTTTTGGAAGGCTCCAAAGTCTCAATAGACTTCCCATCTCTACCGTCAGACCGCAATATCCCTTATTGCAGTCAAGAACCTCAGTCTATCCATCTACCTTCCATCAATTGTCCAACTAATGTATCCACTCAGACTTATTATGTGGTTGTTCAAGGCTTCGAACCGCAAACCTTAGTCAAAAGTATTGTGACCATCCAACCAATTCATCATGAATTACCAATCAAGAACTTTGAAGTTGGTCAATGTTCCCTGAATTTTGAACTCTCCAGTTCGGCTGAATTAAGTCCTCATTTTTCGAAATTACCAGCTGATTCAAGGAAACCGCAACTCAATATCACCGACTGCGGTTCTCCTAAAACTGAGGCAAAAAAAAAGCTTACAAAGAAGAAATTCGATTCCATGGCAAAAAGCGGGAAAATCTTTCAAAACAAAAGCAATTTGTCAAAATTCCTAAGTCTAGGAGTCCAAAAAAACCTGTTTTCTCAAATTATCTATCCAAAATCTCTGCAGTCACGAAAACAAAGAAAAAGGAATGTACAGTTTCTAAATCCATTCCAAACTCATCTCACACTACCCAAAAGAAAGTAAAGTCTTTTCGAAGCAATGGTTTTCAAATCTATTCCTTAGATGATTCAAAATGGAAAAGTATTTTACCAACTCCAACACTTTTAAAGTTACATGAAAATTTTAAGAAATCACTTCTCAAAAGGTCTACACATGCTTTCACACCTACAAACTCTGCTTTTTCAAATCCTACTATCAAACCTCACAATCCTCGGACTGGTCACAAGCACACTCTCTCACAGAGACCACTGAATAAACAAAATGTCAAAACAAATGACAAAAATTCAGTTTGCAAATGTCAGTGTAAAAAGATCTCTTCTCATGTCAAATTTCTCCCTTTTCAAAAACCTCGCAACTTTTCTCAATCTCACAAAACTCCAAAAAATCTCAAACACCCAGGACTAGGTTTAAAAGTTGGCACGAAACTTGTCCCTGCAACCTTGTATCATGCATCAATTAAGAATTCATATGTTGCCCCGGGCTCCAAACTCGTTTGGGTGCCCAAACCGACCGTTTAATTCTTAGGCTTTGTGCAAGGAGGACCAAGAAGAAGAATGGTTGATCGAAAGTGCCTGTTCCTTGCACATGACCGGAAGGTTAGAGTACCTTCGGGATTTCAAGCCTATTTGTAATGGGGGTAACGTCACATTTGGCAACAACGCGAATGGGATTATCCGAGGTTATGGTGTTCTTACTACTGGAAATTTTTCTTTACAAAAGGTCGCTTATGTGGAAGGTCTAAAACACAATCTCATCAGTGTTGGACAACTATGTAAGGAAGGTCATCGGGTTGAATTTGATAATCAATTTTCCTACATCATGACAAGTGATAGGAGCACTTGTCTGATCAAATCCAAATCAGAAGGTACTATGTATCATCTAGATGTTTCTCTGATCATTGGGAAACCGTAGCTATGCTTTCTATCAAAAGCCATATCTAAAGTTAGCTGGCTCTGGCACCGCAAGCTTGCTCATCTCAATTTCCGGTATATCAACAACTTGGTCACAAGGGAACTTGTCCGAGGTCTCCCTATTCTGAAGTATCATACTGGCACTCTCTGCCCTGCATGTGAGTGTGGCAAACAGTCCAAAGCAAGCCATCCTATTGTGATCGACTCCTCAATCTCATAACCACTGGAACTTCTTCATATTGATCTCTATGGTCCATCCACCGTAGCCAGTCTTCATGGCAAGAAATACATACTGGTTATAGTAGATGATTTCACACGTTTCACATGGGTTTTCTTTCTTAAACTCAATTCAGAAACACAACAGGCACTCATCAATTTCATCAAGGAAATAGAACTTCAAATCAAACTTCCAGTACGTCGCATCCGCAGTGACAATGGAACCGAGTTTACTAATCATAATATAATAAGTTTCTTGGTGTCCAAGGGCATAAGTCACAATTTCTTGGCTCCATACACACCACAACATAATGGAGTAGTAGAGAGAAGAAACCGCACTCTGGTAGAAGCAGCCAAATCTATGCTCAATTCTGCCAATCTTCCTCTACTTCCGGGCCGAAGCAGTAGCCACATCATGCTTTGTGCAGAACCGCAACATCGTGTGTAAACGTCTCATCAAAACACCATATGAGGGCCTTAACAACAGAAAACCCAATGTCCGGTTCTTTCACATATTTGGATGCAACTGTTTTGTGATCAACAAAAAGGATCATCTCAACAAGTTTGCACGAAAATCTGATGAAGGCATCTTCCTTGGCTACT
Source organism: Lactuca serriola (assembly GCF_051521515.1). NCBI lineage: Eukaryota > Viridiplantae > Streptophyta > Magnoliopsida > Asterales > Asteraceae > Lactuca > Lactuca serriola. The sequence goes on along the minus strand of NC_136412.1, from coordinate 13,493,186 downwards.
CAACAAACAAGGTAGCCTATAGAGTTCTCATAAGACGTACCAGACTAATAATCGAAAGCTTTGATGTAAAATTCGATGATTATTATGTTCGCAACACTGCTCCCTCCATCGAGACTAAAACAATTCTTGAATGTGATATTCTTGACTCTACGGGTCCATTGAACATAGTTGAAGTTAACTATGACGATCTCTTCGATCCAATAGAGACTGCCAAATTCTCTGAGATTCTTGTGTCTCCTGAAGCCCAAATGCAACATGCTGAAATATCTGGACCTACGCTATCCGATGATGTGTCGCTTAATACTTCCACCTCGCCAGTTGAGGGGGAAAACTCAACTCCGGATCATACGAAAACCGTCGAGGTTCCAGTATTAGATGAAGTATCTCCAGTCCCTCTCCGTAGAAGTTTTCAACCATCAAATGTTTCTTCAGACTCAGATGATGAACACATAGAAAATATAGACACCAGAACTGACCCAAGAGTTCTCACAATTCCAACAATCCAGGGGAACCTCTTCCAATCGCACAAGAAGATGCAATTCTTGCTCCTACAGTCCAAGATGATTCCGCAAGATGTTCTCAAATCCAGGGGGAACTGCCGTCTCCAATCGAAGAATCTTTCAATATTGAAGATATTCCCTCTACCGTAGCTACTGATCATCTGCAACCCCGTCTACACGTTTGGACGAAGGACCACCCACTAGGTCAAATTATCGGCAACCCATCTGCAGGTATCCAGACTCGATCCTCTAGGGATTTATCTGATCATTGTCACTATGCAGCATTTATGCCCTCGGTCGAGCCCCGACCCCCGAACGATCAATGAAGCATTACTAGAACCAGACTGGATATCCATAATGCAAGAAGAACTAGACGAATTCAAAAGAAACAAAGTGTGGCAACTCGTTCCGAAGCCGCAAGGTCACACTATTATTGGTACTAGACGGGTGTACAAGAATAAGTTGGATGAATCTGGTGCGGTCATCAGAAACTAGGTAAGGCTAGTTGCCAAGGGACATTGTCAACTTGAAGGTATTGACTATGATGAAACTTACGCTCCGGTGGCACGAATGGAAGCCATCCGAATTTTCTTAGCATACGCAGCTCACAAGAATATCAAAGTACATCAAATGGATGTGAAAAGTGCTTTTCTCAATGGTGAAATAAAAGAGGAGGTTTATCTTCAGCAACCTCCTGGCTTCGAAAGTCTTAAATTTCCTAATCACTGCTACAAACTTGAAAAGGTAGTCTATGGTATGAAGCAAGATCCAAGAGCATGGTATGAGACTCTCACAGAATTTCTTGTCTCATCAGGGTACAAAAGAGGAGTGATTGATCCTACTTTATTTAGAAAAGAAAACGGTAATCACCTTATGCTAGTACAAATATATGTGGATGATATCATCTTCGGATCCACAAATCAAGAAATGGTGGATGAATTTGCAAAGCTCATGACTAGTAAATTTCAAATGAGCATGAATAGAGAGATTAATTTTTTTCTGGGTCTTCAAATCAAACAAATATCGCAAGGAATATTCATTCATCAAGAAAAATACACCTCTGAACTGCTAAAGAAGTACTCTCTGGACAACTGCTCCTCAGCAAAGGTCCCAATGGCCTTCGGACATAAAATCTCTGATGATCCTACCGGTGAATCCATAGATCACAAAACTTATCGAGGAATAATTGGTTCATTGATGTACCTCACCGCCAGCCGACCAGATATTGTCTTTGCAATAGGTGTATGCGCAAGATTCCAGGCTAATCCAAAAATGTCACACATGACCGCAGCCAATCAGATTCTAAGATACTTAAAGGGCATCAAGAATCTTGGCTTTTGGTAGCCCTCAAGAAATGACTTTAGCCTACAAGCATTTACTGATGCAGATCATGCCGGATGCAGACTAGATCGAAAAAGCACCTCCGGTGGATGTCAATTTCTGGGTGGAAGACTCGTCAGCTGGTCATCAAGAAAACAAAGTTGTGTATCATTGTTTACTACAGAAGCTGAATATGTGGCCGCAGCCAGCTGTTGTTCACAAGTCTTGTGGATGAAAACACAACTTATGGACTATGGATATAGAATGCTGTAGATACCAATTTGTTGTGACTCTGAGAGTGCTATAACGATTTCTCACAATCCTATTCATCACTCAAAGACAAAGCATATTGAGCTACAGTATCATTTCATCAAAGACCACATTCTGAAAGGTAATATCGAACTAATTTTTGTCAATACTCATGAAGAGATTGCTGATGTATTCACTAAAGCACTCGATTCTACAAAATTCAATAGTCTCTTACAAATGTTAGGAATGATGAATCTGGACCCACGATTCTTTTTGAATTGAGAGGTACCGCAGACCATCATTGGTCTCTGTTGCGGTCCTCATTGGACTTAGTTATGACAGATAGTTTTGGCGTAGCCTATGTACCGCAATATATTCTATGTACCGCAGTATCCCTCTTACACCGCAACTATATATCATATCTATCTCTCAATGGTCCTTATTGATTGTTGTTACTAATTTTTGTTCACGTACTCTCCTCAGTTCTTCTACTGCATTCATCTAATCATCAATCTGCAATGAAGTCTCAATTAACAATAAAGTCCCAATTTCTCAATTATTTCAAAAATTCTTGAAACATTGTGTGCTATTTAATGATCCTTCATTAAATAAGAAAAACATTCTAAAAAAACATTCTTGGTATAGCATATAATCGTTTCAATTCTGCTTTTCAAATAAATCTTTTGTCAGACCTATTTTGGGCATGATGACAAAAAGAACAATTTTCTATAAAAATTTCTTTTTAAGAAATCTTTTTCATTAAACTGTCTCTTCCTATTACCCCAAGATATCAAATCCGTTACATCTTCTCCCTTTATACAACGGATTAACTCCCTCACCACACGTTCTTCAGACGTGATGTTTAGGGACTGACATTTCATTAAATGCAACCGCTTTTGGAAAATTAAAAAATAATAAAAGATTAAAATAAATCTTTTCATAAAATCATCTGTGGCTGGGATTGCATCCAAATAAAAAAAACCAAATGTTTTTTTACCCAAATCAAATTAGGGTAAAATCAATTAAGTTTTAATTCCACCACTATAAAACCCTCTTTTTCTTCCCAAGAAAGGTTTATGCTTTCTGAAAACTCTCAAGACGAACTTCATCTTCATCATACTCTTGCAATCTGTTTTCCTGCAAGTTATTCAAACTTTTTAAAAATGGTGAAATCTGGCATCTCAAAGAAACACTCCAAAGCATCTATCTCTGTTCACCCAACATGTTCAGACTCTACCTCAAGAAATCAAATGCCAACGATTGCCTCAAGCAATTTTAGGGCAGTGTTCGATGTACACTCGTTGTACAATGATCCAATCAAGTTGATGATCAAGTTCCTGTCAAACCATCCTTTGTTTGGCCCGTTTGATGCCTTCACCGACGTAGTTCCACTCTCAACCCTCTTCAAATGTGCTTTCTCTGCATATCGCCCTCTTAACAACCTTCACGAGGTGCATCTGAACTTGGTGAATAATTCTTTGGTTATTTTGACCAAAGAAAAGTTTCTCAACACCATTAATCTGTTAGTTCATCCCTCAACCAAGGTCTTCACTCCAAGCACAACTGATATTTTGTCTGCACTATACCAAATGGGTTACCAAAAGAAGCTGAAAGGTGTCGGCGAATTCAAGAAGAATTAGCTGCCTGCGGTATGGCAGTTCGTGTGCCACTTCGTAATCTGCAGTCTATTTGGTAGGACCAGAGGCACTGATAACATGGGGCTCAAGCTATTAGAGCTAGTCTGGAGCATCTTCACTGGCCACAATATCAACTATGGTCAGATTCTATGGTATGACTTCCTGCAGTACATTCCCAAGGAAAGTCCAAGAGAAAGCCCTACCGAACTTACCTTTGCAAGATTCTAGTCTTTATGCATCTTCGATCTTCATGCTGATTCAGGACTGAGCATGGGCAATGATGTCAATCTCTTCATCACCAAAGATCTTAAAAGGTACAACTTCTCAAAAGATCAATCTCTTTTTGGACCTATTAGACACCTACCAGTCCACATACTATCGTCACTTGGACTCAAAACCAATGATGTCACAGATCACTTAGAGGCTACGGAAGGTATTGACCCATACCCTCCTACCCCGCTTCTACCTAGCCAGAACATACAAACCACAAAAGCACCAATCAATCCTGATAGTACCGCGGCCCCATCCTCTACTACACTATTCAACGTGCCCTTATCTAAGAGAGTCAAGAAGGTTGCCTCAGCCAACCAAGGCCCCCACAACATCTCTAAGAAACATGGAACCCCAAAGAAAAATGATGCTTCGAAGAACCCTGAACCTTCCAAGAAAAGAAAACTCAAAACAATTGTGCCCTCAAATGATGAATCAGATGATGATTCTGATGATGTGCGACCCATTGCAATTCTAAAGAGAAGAAAAACCAATTCTACAGACCAAATGCGTGACCGCATAGATACCGAAGCCTCTCAAAAGGCTCCGGTAGTCCTTGGGGTGGCCACCTACCCATTCAATACAACCATCTAATTCTACTCAGACACAGAAAGTGTGTCTGTTTCACCTACTCGTGGACACTAACCCCCAGCTCACTCCCAAGGGGATGGAACTGGTTCTCGCCCTAAGGTCTCCAGGGCTTCCCGTCTACATTTCTTTACACCTGAGGAGTTGAACATCCATCCTTTTATCTATCACCCATACCCTTCAAACACCTTCCCAACCACAGGGCAATTCTTCCGCCCTTGCCAGAACTGAGCTGAGGCCAGAATTGACCACGGGTCAAGGAGACCGAGGAAGCTTAGGAAATCCTACTCCTCTTCCATCCTTTCCAAGTGGTTTAGGCACGATGAGCATAATTATGCAAGGAACGGTGGACCCGAGGGACACCTCGGTGCGTTTTCAAGGAATTGACGATATTGATCTCAATGATTCATGGAGTACATACAAGCCAAGCAATGAAGGTGAAGCAAAGAAATATGCCACTTTTCCGTAGGGAATTTCAAGCAAGGAAGGACCGACAGACCAAGCAGCTTCAACAGAAACAACTAGAAATTCAAACGGTGGCAAAGTATTGGGCAGATGCAATTAACAACGCTCATACCGTAACTACAATTTTGAAAGAGCAGGAGTGATTGTCCAAGATGGTTGAAACGGTCTGCAACGCAACTACTCCTGGTGGTGAAAATCAATTAAAGCCCCCTCCAACTCCAAGTGTTAGAGACTCTCAAGAAGATGGTACTGCAATCGAATTTAGCTCCGTTCCCACATCCGGCCTTGATGACTTCGATCTAAATGAGGTAAATCAACCTGCTCATTTTGATGATGATTTAATGATATTTGATGAAGAAGAAGCCTCAAGTGGTTCTCAACACTCCACCTCTAAGCCTAAAGGGAAAAAGAAGAAAAGAAAGAATGTTGTTTCACGAAAAAAATTTCTAAATCTTCAAGCAAAGGTAGATCAGATTCTTGCCGCGGTGAAGCCTACACAACCGCAACCTGAAGATATTCCAGTACCGCAATCCTTAATTGAAAGAATATAAAGATTGGAAACTCGTGAACGACTGGCTGCTGAGCGAATTTCTCTAAAAGTCAAAATGGGAATTCGTTCCTTGGATACAAGTCGTAAGGCTGACCATCAGTAGTTTATGACTACTGCGAAGCGCCTCATCTCTGAAGTATCTGCAATCAAGGCATCACTTCAAGCAGTCATTGCGGATCAGTCCACTCACTCGAAGAAGCTGATAGAGGAAACTCATACTGCCTATGATTCCACTATCTCGGTCCTACAATCTACCATCAACGGTCTTCGACGCTCTCTGTCTTCAAACTTTCATGGTCCTGAGATCCTTCAACTTGCCAAGGAGATTCATCGACTGCTTTTCAACACCACTATTCCGAACAATCTACAACTGGCTGATGTTATCAAGGCTCAATTCGACACTGTGTGTAATAAAGTCGATGGTCTTCGGCAATGGCTTGAGGAATCCCCAACTCTGCATTCCTCAAGAGGGGGAAGTGATGAAGACCATCATTCCAACAATTCCAACGGCATCTCTCTGCAACATCAAATCTCTCTACAACATCAAATCTCTCCGCAACATCAAACTCCCCCGCAACATCAAACTCCTCCACAACATTAGTCCCCACCGTAAAAAGAAATCATTCAAGAATCAAGTTCCAAGCGACCTGAGACCCCTCCCCACTTCAAAGATTTAGCATCCAACATGTCATCCGAACACTCAACTGACTCTCCCACAACAAAACAAAAGAAAACAGACTAGAAAGAAGCCAAGTTTGTTGAACTAATCTGGAGAGAAACGGATTCGATATCACCATGGATGAATCCTTAGTCAATTCTTGGATCAATCCGCACCGCAGACTATTAGATGATGACTACAAAGCCTACCTTACCTTTGCTGAACCTCCATATGACGGCTACTGGGATGTTCCAATATCCCCCAATGCAAAATACTTCACGGTATTTGAGCAATTTGACCGCAGTTTACCTGATCAAAAGAGACTGCCTATGGAATTCTAAAGACTCAATCGATTCCATGCTAAACATGCTTCCTCAATAGAGAAAATCTGGTCCAATGATAGACCATCCGCAGTCAAGAACTTCAAGCCCCGAAAATTCATGAAAGCTAACTTCATCCAATATACTCTCACAAGAAGGAATCAGGACTACGTCTGCACCCAAGCTGACTTCCTATGCATGAATCCAGAAGAAGTCTTTCTGATAGCAAAGGTGTTCCAAAACAAGGCAGAGATGTATCTGAAGATGAAGATAGCGTTTGAAAGGGCAATCATATTCTTAAGGGAAACTATCTGTGACTTCGCAAAGATTGATGTAGATATTCACCCTGTCCTTGCCAAGAAGTTCGACCTACCACCTCTTGACCCCACATCGATGTTAACTGAAGGTTATCAAGAGAGAGCTCTGGCTGCAACTAAGTTCCCTGATCTCAGAGTCATTTTCAAAAGGAAACTCAATGAAACTAAATATTTCATTCCTATGACTGCCATGAATCGTCTCACAAGGAAGCAACTTGAAGTTTGTCGAACCGCAGTTCAAAAGTCCAAACACATAACTGCCGAAGTCAGGTTAGAAATTTTAAGAAGAATCACCTCGGTAGAAAATGTAAGAAAGTTTTGGTGGATTCTAATCAAATTCCTAAAACTTGATAACTGAAGTCAAGTTGAAGAGATCACTTAGGGGGAAATTGTTGAAACATAAAAGTGACCCTCTTAAACGTGACCTTCCGTAATCATATAAGATCCGCAGTCAAGCTAGTTCAGCTACCACATATGAAGTCATCATCATCCGCAGTTCTCTATCTAGCATTCTTAGTATAGCTCTTTATCTGTTTACTTAGAAAACTTTCTTTTGTCGAGTATGCCTTGCATGGCTACGTTTAGATAGTTGAACATGTGTAATCTGTGAGCCTACATATAGGACTCAATGTTTCTCTTCAATATATCAGATAACATTTCGTATCTTAAATCTCTTATCTAACCTTACTGCTCTCATCTCTCTTACGCGCAAAGACTACTATATCTGAATATCTTCTCTTCGGAGCAAGTCATTCGTGACTTAATCACTAAGTTTGATCTCACTTACTAACTTGGTCTGAGTGCATTCCTTGTTAAGAATCAAGTTATGTGTATACTTGATATAACACCTGCGGTCATTTATATTTCCTTACATTTCCACACCTAACTCTCTAATTATCTAACTCTAACTTATTATTATTGTTGAGCTTTTATGATCCTTTGAGATAAACTATTCCGCAACTATACTTGTTCTAACGTTTGTTCAAGTGTGTCTCAAGTTTTTCTCCCAACACCACCTCTCCTGTACGCACCCTGATTTCTTTCCAGAAACCTCCTCGCATCGGCGGAAGAATTGAACCGCCATACGCCGCTGCAGCACCAGTGATTGCATGAGTGATGTTCGACGATGTTGGTGGCGTAGTCGAGGAAGTGTTCTATAGTGTACTCGACGCCACCAACAATTGAAATCGACGTCTGGGTATTGCTCCAGACTGATTGTATCTAGACTTTCATCTCCTGAGATTATTAATTTTACACTCGATTCTTACACCAGTATGTGATGGAGGTGGTGACGACGGTGACAACTATGGCGGATGTAGTTCCCAGGCACGATTGTTTGTCGGTCGCCAACGATTTCGCGTTATACCTAAAGACTAACTTCGTCTTCACTCACACTTACGCCTAAATTGGAGACGAACATTGGCAAAGGATAAGGAAGGATTGTTGCAACTATTCCATGTGAAGGAGGCACCGTTGATAACGAGGTATCTCTGGTAAATATTCTTTCATCTTGTCAGTCATGCGTTTGTTTCTACCCTGACATTCCGATTCTACCCTTCTTACCCTTTAATCTTCAATTGTAAAGATCAAACCATCTCCCATCGATTCTAACTTCAAAATCGCACTCAACTTTTCTTGTATTTTTTAATTTTTTCATAAAAATAACTTCACTATAATCTTATTGATTTCTATTGATTTGTAATTATTATAAGCGATTAAGCTGTTGTGCTGTCAATTTGTTATAATTATTAGTTATTAGGCTTTTATGTTATCGGTATGTTGTGATTATAAGTTGTTAATCTGTTCTCATTATAAGCTACTAAGTGCTTTTGTGGGCAAATATGGAAACCATGCCTTCAATTTTATTTTGCCTTTTGTATTTTGAAACTAAAAGTGCTTTAGTTGTCCATTTTGGATCATATGTAATTTATGTGCTACCTTCCCTGGTTTAGCTCAATTTTTTTTCTTACTACTAATTTATTTGAAAAATTGTAGTCTACATAGGATGATAGGGATATAAACAAAATTGGGTTCTTTAAGGAAAAAATGGGTGAGAAATATAAATTGATTATTTCAATAAATTTAATAGTTGATGTACAAAATTTAAGATTGAGAATCAAAAAATGTGAAAAAATAACAAACAATAAGATATATTTACACCAATTGAAAATAAGTGATGGTTATACTAAAGTGTGAGTTTGAAACTGTTAGTGGTGAAATAGAACACGCTGATGCACTTTATTGTTTTATATAACCTCTTTGAAGACGACAAACAGGAAGTTGTACCGGTGATGAATGCTATACAGGAAGAAAACATTAAAACGTACGGGACACTTTGACCTTCTGTTATATAACCTACCCACATTTTCTCCCTTGCTTTTTCTCTGCTTCAAAATTTAAAAATCCAATCTTCATTTTTTGTTTCAATAAAGTGGAAAACATATCCTTTGGAACACTAAATGGACTTTATGTGTCTATGTAACTGAAAAATCTTATTTATTTATTTATTTTCCTTCTAAATCACTAAAAAAAAGTAAATGGTTTACTACTTGTAGTGCGAACACGGGTCTACTAGATATGACTCGTTTAGGCAGTTGAAGAGTTGTGCAAATCTTAGCTGGGTTCATGATTTTCTTTTCGGTTCTTGGTATTTTCATTTCTATTTTTACCCTTTTAGATCCTTTTTAAAGTATCATACTTTTGGACCCATAATTTTATTTATAATTTAATCTATAAAAGTTAATTTTATTTTTGTTTCTTTACTTTTCTGAACGATTTTATCAGATGTGCGATTTGTAGCCCTAACTTTCACTCCCCAAATTTTGTAGTTAGCTCCTTCGGTGAAGCCAAAGCGTCTGGTAACGTCGTTCGCCACCATGGTCCAACCCAATGTCGCTCTCCACCACCGATTGTCCCTACAATAGGTCGCTCGCCACCATGGTCCAAGCCACCGTCGCTCTCCACCACCGATTGTCCCTACATGTCAGTTAACGGTGTAAGGAGTTTTATCCAGCACCACAGCCTCTCCCTTCTTCCGCTTTCTCCACCAACTTCAGGGTGTTGTGCAGTCCACCGACTCCTTTCAAGCAACCGATATCGAAGGCAGGTATTTTTATTTAATATTTTGCGATTTTGGGTTGATGGATTTTGAGCATAACAACAATCCTATGGTGCACATGCAAACCCTAAAACTTTAGATCTAGGTTTCTCTATTGTACATGCAAATTATCCAAAGCTTACAAAACCTAGATCTAGCATACAAAAATCCAAAAATAAAAAATAAAACAAGTTTAGATGATTACCTTTAGATTATTGCATGAATCTTCAAGCTTTGAGAGCTTAGTATCACAAATGTAATACCTCTAATCGATCACAAACACCAAGGCAACAAGAATGATCTTGGAGAGAGAGGATGGTGGCTCAAAATCGGCTCTAAGGACTCTAGGGTTCTTCTGGTAGCAGATTTTGGATGCCCTAGGGGTCCTTATATAGCTGAGCTGCTAGGGTATCAGTCAAAACCCTAATTAGATAGCTTAGGACTTAAGCAGCCCCAAGAACCTTATGGAATAAGGCCTTGGACGATTTCAAGGTGGGCTTCCACCCTAATTTTGTCCAGCCCCTATAATCCATAAGATCCACAACCCAAAATTCAATTATCTTATAATTACAATTCCGGTCCTTTAAGTTTAATTAATATATTTTGATCACAAAATTTATTTCTTAATTAATACTTGATCAATATTAATTAATCAATATGATTTCTCTTTTAATATATTATTCATATAATATATTAATAAACCATAATATCCTCTTTCTCCACTAATCATCTAGTCAAGTTGCTCTGGTGAAGGCAACCCAAAAGGACCATGCTATAACTAGGTCAAGTACATAACAAATATAGTTATGGACTTAGACACTAATCCAACAATCTCCCACTTGGATAAGTCTAATAACTATAGATGCAAGTATGACTTCAAAATCCGATTAGCAATCGTAGCTCTCAAAAGCCGTTGTCGATCACTGAATCGTCCTTTAGATAAGAGATCATATGGTCCTCCGTTCTTAAGATATCGTGCGGACAATTACATGGAACATAGTCATACTTATTTTCTAACAGTTTGTTTCTCAATCTCTGATTTGTCTGACATAGAACTCAATTGAGCACATCAACTCAGTCCTGACCGGTCCCGACACATAAGTCAAACCAAATCATCGAGGCTCCCTGATCTCACTTTTAGCCTCTTAGGATAAAAGGAACAGATAAACTTTGACTTATATGCATTTACTATTTACTCATCAAATCATACACAACAATGTATTTTATAACATCAAGTTACTGATGCGTTTATGCATTATCAATGCACAATCAACTTGCAAACAATAAACCATATATCTAGGTTTAAAAACTATATGATATTATCGTCTTATGATCACTCGTGATAAATTAAATGAAGTGATACCAGTAAGCGTGGGTTTAATCCAATGCTCAAATCTTATTTCATAAGCACTCATGAACGTTGCAACTAACTTTTGCTATGTCTAATACACTTTAGACAATCTACAAGCCAATTCATGACAGTCTTCTTTCATACCTACTTCCAAAGTATGAGCGAATGTGGACTGTTTGAATAATCTTATTATTCAGGAAGTCAAAACATGAAAAGTGAAACAATAGGTAAATAATTAACACAAGACAGTATCTTTACTTATAAATAATACTCCTTTATTTAATCATCAAACGTTAATTACAATTTATCTATTACACGTTTCGAAGCTATCTAATCTCAACTAATATTGTCCTTCAACCCAATGCTCCTAGCGTGTTGCAAGTTCTTAACCCTACTCAGTCCCTTCATCAGGGAATCTGTTGGGTTATCCTCTAACGACACCCTCTTTACTACGAGGGGTCTCTCTTCTACCCGATGTCTAATAAAATGATATTTCCTGTTGATATGTCGGGATCTGCCATGATCCCTCGGTTCCTTGGTCAAGAAAACCGCTCCTTCATTATCCCAGAAAATCTCCATAGGCTCTTTTATGGTTGGCACAACTCCAAGATCTCTGATGAGGTTCTTCAACCATATCGCCTCATTCGACGCTTCGCTCCCTGCTATGTACTCTGATTCGCACGTTGAATCAACTACAGTCTCCTGCTTGGAACTTTTCCAAGTCACTGCTCCTCCATTCGGGGTAAAGACCCAGCCCGACTAAGAGCGGTAGTTGTCATGGTCGGTCTGAAAGCTGGCGTCACTATACCCTCACACCCTTAAGTCATCAGTCCCACCGAGGATATGAAACCATTCCTTGGTCCTCCGAACGTACTTAAGAATATTCTTGACTGCGGTCCAATGTGCTCTGCCAGGGTTCCCTTGATATCTGCTAACCATGCTCAAAACGAAGGCCACATCAGGGCGAGTACAAGTCATAGCATACATGATGGAGCCAACTGTGGAAGCATAAGGTACTCGGCTCATCTCTGCTATCTCGGCTTCGGTACTCGGGCTTTGAGTCTTACTCAACTTGGCATTGCTTTGGATCGGTAACTCCCCTTTCTAGGAATTCTCCATACTAAAACGTTTTAGTACCTTTTCCAAGTAAGTATTCTGACTAAGTCCTATTAGCTTTTTACTCCTGTTTCTCACTATCCTTATTCCCAGAATATAGGCAGTCTCTCCGAGGTCCTTCATAGCGAAGCACTTCCCAAGCCAGGACTTAACCTCTTGCAGGGTTGGGATGTCATTTCCTATGAGTAGTATGTCATCGACATACAATACGAGGAAGCTAACTATACTCCCACTGCTGTGACATATACGCAAGACTCATCCTCGCTTCGCAGGAAGCCAAACTCTTTGACTTTCTCATCGAAACAAAGATTCCATCTACAAGATGCTTGTTTCAATCCATAAACAGATTTCTCAACCTTACACACTCTATTAGGGTGTTTCACATCGACAAAACCCTCTGGCTAACTCATGTAAACATCCTCAGCTAACTTCCCATTAAGTAAAGCAGTTTTGACGTCCATCTGTCATATTTCATAATCATGAAATGCAACTATGTCTAGCATAACCCTTATAGACTTTATCTTCACAACTGGTGAGAAGGTCTCATCATAGTCAACTCTGGGAGTTTGAGTAAATTCCTTCGCAACCAGTCGCACCTTATATGTGTGTACATTCCCATCCATGTCGGTCTTCTTCTTGAAGATCGACTTGCACCCGACCGTCTTACGACCTGGCACATTGTCAACCAAATTCCAAACTTGGTTGTCATACATGGACTGAATCTTGCTGTCTATATCTTCTTTCCACTTCATAGACTCCGAGCATGCCATGGCTTCCTTGTAGTTGTTAGGTTCATCCAAATTTACTAGTTTACTATCACTAATAAATGTATCACCTTTGGTAGTAATATGAAAACAATACAACTCCGGTGGAACACTAACTCTACTGGAATGTCTAAGAGGTAGGGACTCGTCAACATGTTCAACAGGAGTTTCCTCCTCAGGTTGAGTGCCATTGTTAGAGGTTCCTTCATCACTTGATTCTTGAAGCTCTTCAAGATCAATTTGCCTCCCACTGTCCCCTTGGCTTAGGAGTTTCCGCTCTCGGAAAACTCCTCTCCTCGCAACAAAGACAACATTGTCACTCGGTCTATAGAAGAGATATCCAAAGGAATTCTGTGGGTAGCCGATGAAAATACACCACTGACTGCGAGGTTCGAGCTTGTCGTGAGTCTCTTGTCTTATGAAAGCCTGGCAATCCTAAACCTTTATATGTGCCAACGAGGGAGCTTTCCCTGTCCACATCTCGTGAAGTGTTTTGGCAACCTTCTTTGTAGGGACTAAGTTAAGGATATGGGCGACAGTCTCTAAGGCATACCCCAAGAATGAGATAGGTAACAAAGTCTGACTCATCATGGAACGAACAATGTCTAGCAAGGTTCGATTACGCCTCTCAACCACACCGTTCAACTATGGTGTCCTAGGCGGTGTTAATTGCGAAACGATTCCTCATTCCCTGAGGTAGTCGTGGAATTCAAGACTAAGGTAATCACCATCTCAATCGGATCGAAGCATCTTAATTTTCCTGCCCAGCTGATTCTCTACTTCTTGCTTAAACTCTTTGAACTTTTCAAAGGTTTCTGACTTGTGCTTGATTAAGTAGATATACCCATATCTGCTATAATCATCGATAAAAGTCACATAGAAGCGGCTTGCCTCCCTTGTGGTAGATCTAAATGTTGGATAAGGTGTCTAAGTCCATAACTTATTTGGTATATACTTGACCCGACCGGCATGGTCCATTTGGGTTGCATCTCATCCAAACTATTATGGATAATTTTATGAGAGTTATACACATATGTTTATTAATATATTATGAGTTATAATATATTAATATGAAGTTACGTTATTTAATTAGTTTTAGTCTTAAATTAATTATGGATTAATTTAGAGATTAAAAGGAATACTAATTAAATTATGGGCTATTTGTTTTATATAGTGTGGGCTAATACTCATTTGTTAATGGGCTAGGCTTATGTGGAAGTCCATGGATAGTCCATGGAGCTTTTAACCCATGGATCCTTGGTATGGGAAAAGACATGGGTTATTAGGGTTTCACCCTAACCATGCATACTATATAAGCATGCTTATGGAGCATGAAAAAGAGCCTAAGATAGCCTAAGAGAAAGCTAGTGTTCTAGTGTGTGTGTGCATGTGTGTGGCCGAAAATACAAGAGTGTGTATACTCTCTCAAAGTTTTCCAAGAGTTTGTGGTGTTTGTGATTCCATTTGAGGCATTCACACTATTGGTGCTTGGCCCTCAAACTCCTAAGAACCCAACACAACAAAGGTATGTAATCTCTTCTAACTCTTTTATGTTGAAATGTTCCCCATGCCATGTTAGATAGGTTATAAACCTTGGAAAATTATTATTTTGCATGTATTTAGACAAACATAGATCCAAGGTTTATTAGGGTTGCATGCACACTTAGGAAGTGTTAGATTGCTCAAAACCCAACAGTGGTATCAGAGCCTAGGCTTGCTTGTTTGATACTTGATGCAAAATAGTGAAAAAAGTCGAAATCGTTGCTGTCTGCATGCTAGACTCGCCGAGTCCATTGGGGGGACTCGCCGAGTCCAAGGCAAACTTCAACCTACTCGACGAGTCCGTTCGTGCACTCGGCGAGTAGGATCGAAAGAATGCAGAATCTCGACTTTTGCTGCTGGAAATGGACTGGAAACATTACCCTAAATTGTTTTGGTGTTGTAAAACTTATTTTAGTTGGTGTAATGGTTGTTCTAATCCATTTACAATAGCATATATCAAAAATCCATGATTTTATGTGTTCATATAATTCTTGAATTTTTGATGATCATGTTCATGTTCTTATGAATTTAGAAAATGATAGGAATTATTTGCTGAATTGTTTAGAATTAATTCTTAATCATTTATGTGTTTTAATGGAGTCCATAATTTGTCCTCAAGTTATGGATTACCAAAGGTCACTTTCATTTAACACACACTTAAAACACATAAGTTACATGGAAATGAAGAGTCTTCATTTTATTAACCTTTAATTCATAAGTTATGAAATGAAGAGTTTTGCAAAGTTACAAAACTTGTCCTCAAGTTTTGGAATTTGTAAAGTTTCACACACTTTAATAAACTTTAATTCCAAACCTTAGAGTTTTAATAGTTAAAATTCAACCCTTATACTATTTATAACATTAATGGTTAATTATTATATATATGTATAAGAATAAGTCGTTTTACCGTTAGTAGGCCTCATTCACGAAGCCGGTCTATAAGGTGGGTATAAGGTTGTTGCCTATAAAATGGCGACTTAATGGGTGTATACTCTCACCCACCGCTTGCTTGATCGGTGGAGGGTCGTTAGCCGAACGGGTAGAACAACGACTTTAAATCCTCATTAAAAGTATAATGAATATTATAAAATAACTAAACTCTTTTAATTCCCAATCTTAGTTATTTTAGGAAAATGTGAACATGGTGCTAATCCATGGAATTCACACTTTGTACCTTACCAAGTCGTTAGTGGAGCGTGTGTGGTTAACCGGCACACTAATTAGACTAGTAAGGATCACGAAGGGTAACTTAATGTTGTCATAGATCAATGGAGCGTGTGTGGTTAACCGGCACATTGATTAGGTGATAATATTAGGAGTACCAAGTGAGTTAGCATGGTTATTCACACCTTGTTTTGTGATCCTCGGCATCCCAGTCACAAAACTTGAAGGGCACAATCGAGATTGAAACATGCCATTGAAAAGTTCAATGAATCTCAAAAGAATCTAGGAATTTCAAATCCAATTAAACCTAATTAATCATTTCGTTTTCATGGTGGAAATTGGTGAATCGTCATTCGCCTACCTTTCAAATATATTATTACTTAGATTACGGCATCCCTCTTCTAAGTGTAATATATTGTGATTGGATCCTAGCCTTAATATTACATTTGGGTGTCTTATTAAGGATCCTAAATATCTAATCTAAACTTACTTTCTTCTTTCAGATGTCTTCCAACACTAATGCTTCAGGCTCTAACCCAACTGGTTCTTTCTCTCTCATGAATCTTTGTGGGAGGGTCATCTTTGATGGTTCCAACTTCATGGATTGGATTAGGAACATCAGGATGGTTACTCGTTACGAGGACAAGGAATATGTCCTCGATAAGGAGTTAAAAGAACTTGATGAGTCTACTGCTACTCCTGAGGAGATCGCTGAATTCAGGACTCATGAGAGAGATGCTACTAAGGTGGCATGTATCATGATGGCCACGATGACAGCCGAGCTCCAAAAGTCATATGAAGATTTCTACCCTTTTGAGATGCACCAAGACTTGATGGAAAGGTACCATCAGAGTGCTCGTCAGGAGCGGTATGAAATAATCTCCTCCATAATAACTACCCGCATGAAGGACGGTGAATCCGTCACGGGCCACATGCAAAAGATGCAAAGGTATGTGGACCGTTTGCTGAAGCTGAATGTTAACATCCCCGAGGAGTTAGCAATTGACATCATTTTGCACTCCTTGCCTTCTTGTTATGATCATTTTCGAATGACATATCATATGAACAAGGAGGAAGTTACTCTCAGCAAGCTTCAAGGACTCTTGAAGACCGCTGAAACCGCTCTTAAGGGTAAAGCGGTTGTTACCTCTACTACTCCTACTCCAACTTCTACCCCTGTTTTAGCTATTGGGCAAGGCAAAGGGAAAAAGAGGAAGCACCCTTCGAAGGGTACCAAGGGAAAGTCTCTTGAAGGCTCCTCATCCAAGACTAAGAACGGTTCTGTCACTCCTTCTGCCATTCCAAAGGATGCTGAATGCTTTTATTGCCATGAAAAGGCACACTGGAAGCGAAACTGCCCTAAGTACTTGCAGGATCTAAAGGATGGGAAAGTGAAACCCACCTATGCAGGTATTTACACTATATTGTCTAATTACTCAACATATTCTAACTCTTGGGTGCATGATACAGGATGTGGTATTCACATATGTTCTGATTTGCAGGGCCTAAGAAGAAGTGAGGATGTGGAGCACGGGAAGATAAACTTAATCATGGGGAATAGGAAGGCTTCACCTGTTTCCAAGATTGGAGTTTATACTTTGTTGCTTAATAATGGGTTAAAATTAGATTTGAATAAATGTGTATACTCGTCTGAAATGGCGAGGAATATTATTTCTTTTCATGCTTTGTACAAACAAGGTTTTACCTTTTCGTTTGATAATGAATGTGGTGGTATTAATGCTTTCTTTAATAATGTGTTTTATTTTAAAGCATTACCTTGTGATGGCGTGTATGAAACTGTGTCGATTGTAGACAACTTAGGAAATAATGTGTTGTATATTGATTCTTCTACTAGCCTAGATAAAGCATCATTGTGGCATTGTCGTCTTGGACATGTAAACAAGAAACGCATAGACCAACTCCAAAAGAGTGGAGTCTTGGAATCATTTGACCTCAAATCAGATGATAGTTGTGAATCTTGTCTACTTGGAAAAATGACAAAATCACCCTTCACTGGAACTTGTGAGAGGGGTGAAGGTTTGTTGGACCTAATACATACTGATGTATGTGGGCCATTCAAAACCGCCACAAGGGACGCTAATCGGTATTATGTGACTTTTATTGATGATTATAGTAGATATGGGTATGTCTACTTGATCAAACACAAGTCCGAAACCTTTGAAAGGTTTAAGGAATTCAAACAGGAAGTAGAAAATCAATTGGGCAGGAACATTAAGATGCTTCGATCCGATCGAGGTGGTGAGTATCTTAGTACCGAGTTCCTTGACTATCTTAAGGAGTGTGGGATTGTCTCACAATTGACTCCTCCCAGGACACCACAGCTGAATGGTGTAGCTGAGAGGCGTAATCGTACCTTGTTGGACATGGTTCGCTCTATGATGAGTCGAGTTTCGTTACCAATCTCTTTTTGGGGGTATGCCTTAGAGACTGCCGCCCATATCCTTAATCTAGTCCCTACAAAGAAGGTTACCAAAACACCTCATGAGATGTGGACTGGGAAGGTTCCCAATTTGGACCACATCAAAATTTGGGGTTGCGAAGCATTCGTGAGGCGTGAAACTCATGATAAGCTTGAGCCCCGAAGTGAAAGGTGTATTTTCATCGGCTACCCACAGAAATCCTTCGGTTACCTTTTCTACAGACCCAGTGAGAATGTGGTCTTTGTAGCACGAAGAGGGATCTTTCGCGAGAAAGAATTTATAAGCCAAGGAGACAGTGGGAGGCAGATTGATCTTGAAGAAATTCAAGAATCAATTGGTGAAGGAACCTCAGACACTAGCAATCAACCTGAGGAAGAAACTCCTGTTGATCCAGCTGACGAGTCTGTACCTCCGAGACGTTCCACACGGGTTAGAAACACACCTTCGTTTTATTATGGTTTTCATATTACTACGGAAGGTGATACATTTATTAGTGATAGTACACTAGTAAATTTGGATGAACCTAGCAGTGTTAAGGAAGCCATGGCAGGCCCGGAGTCTGCTAAATGGAAGGAGGCTATGGACAGCGAGATACAGTCCATGTATGACAATCAAGTTTGGAACTTGGTTGACAATGTACCAGGCCATAAAACAGTCGGGTGCAAATGGATCTTCAAAAGGAAGACCGACATGGAAGGAAAAGTGCATACTTATAAGGCTCGACTGGTTGCGAAGGGTTTTACTCAAACTCAAGGTATTGATTATGATGAAACCTTCTCACCGGTGGCCAAGATTAAGTCTATTAGGGTTATGTTAGCCATTGCAGCATTTCATGATTATGAAATATGGCAAATGGATGTCAAAACCGCTTTCCTTAATGGAAAGTTGGCTGAGGATGTGTACATGAATCAGCCAGAGGGTTTTGTCAATACAGAGTACCCTAATAGAGTATGCAAGCTTAAGAAATCCATTTATGGATTAAAACAAGCATCTCGTAGCTGGAATCTTTGTTTTGATGAGAAGGTAAAAGAGTTTGGCTTCTTGAGAAGCGAAGATGAGTCTTGCGTGTATGTCAGAGCTAGTGGGAGTATAGTTAGCTTCTTGGTACTGTATGTGGATGACATACTACTCATAGGAAATGACATCCCAACCTTGCAGGAGGTTAAGTCCTGGCTTGGGAAGTGCTTTGCTATGAAGGACCTAGGGGAGGCTACCTATATCCTAGGGATAAGGATATTAAGAGAAAGGAGTAGAAGACTAATTGGACTTAGTCAGAGTATCTACTTGGATAAGGTGTTGAAAAGGTTCAACATGGAGAATTCCAAGAAAGGAGATTTACCGATCCAAAGCAATACCAAACTGAGTAA
The DNA here is from genome assembly GCF_051521515.1 of Lactuca serriola. Lineage (NCBI taxonomy): Eukaryota > Viridiplantae > Streptophyta > Magnoliopsida > Asterales > Asteraceae > Lactuca > Lactuca serriola. The sequence goes on along the minus strand of NC_136412.1, from coordinate 13,473,470 downwards.
GACTCAGAGTCCGAGTACAGAGGCTGAGATAGCTGAGATGAGCCAATTACCATATGCTTCCGCAGTTGGCTCGATCATGTATGCTATGACTTGTACCCGTCCTGATGTGGCATTTGCTTTGAGCATGGTCAGCAGGTATCAGGGGAACCCTGGCAAGGCTCATTGGACCGCGGTAAAGAACATTCTCAAGTACCTGCGGAGGACTAAGGGTTGGGTCCTTACCCTTGGTGGCAGTGATGACTTGAGAATATTAGGGTATAGTGATGCTGGTTTTCAGACTGATAGGGATAATTTCCGCTCTCAGTCGGGCTGGATCTTTACCTTAAATGGAGGGGCAATTTCTTGGAAGAGTTCCAAGCAGGAGACGGTGGCTGATTCGACTTGTGAATCAGAGTATATAGCAGCGAGTGAAGCAGCGAAGGAGGCGATATGGCTAAAGAACTTCATCGGAGACCTTGGAGTTGTACCAGCTATTAAGGAACCTATAGAAATTTTCTGTGACAACAATGCTGCGGTTACCTTAGCCAAGGAACCAAGAGATCATGGCAGGTCCCGACACATTGACAGAAAATATCACTTCATAAGACACAAGATTGAAGAAGGACTCCTTGTGACTAGGAGGATATCGTCAGATGAGAATCCTGCAGATCCCCTTACGAAGGGACTGACGAGGGTTAAGCATTTTCAGCATGCGAGACGCATCGGGCTGAGGGACGATATTAGTTTTACAGATTAGATAGTTTTCCTGAAACTTGTAAAATGTAATCGACGTTTGATGATGAATAAAATTTGTGATTTATTTATGAGTAAAGTGTTACTATCATTGTCAATTATTTACTATTGTTTCAGTTTTGCATGTTTTGACTTCCAGAACAATTAATTTGTTCAAACCTCCACAATCGATCATACGTCGGAAGTAGGTATGAATCAAGATTGTCATGAATTGGGTTTGTAGATGCCTTAAAGGTGTTTAGGCATGGCAATGGTTGCTGCAACATTCATGAGTACTCATAAGTTATGAGTATTGGTATAAACCCACGCTCACTTGTATCACTTCATGGAATTTATCTCGAGTGATCGTGAGACGATAACATCATATAAATCTTTAAACCTAGAGATATGAGTTGTTACCTATGAGTTGGTTGTGCATTGATTGCACGTAAACGCATCAGTAACTTGATGTTATAAAACGTGCCTTTGTGTACAATTCAATAAGTAGTAGAACAAGCATATCAGTCGAAGTTTATCTGTTCCTTCTAGAAATAGAAGCGATATCCGGGCCCCTCGATGATTTTGTGTTGACCCATATACCAGGCCTGGTCAGAACTAAACCGATGTGTTCAGTGAAGTTCTTCGTCAAACAAATCGGATAATCGAGAAACAACTGCTAGACAATAAGCAAGACATAGTTCCATGTGTTTGTCCGGCTGATATCATGAGAACAGAGGATTATGTGATCACTTATCTAAAATGGCGCTTCATAGTTCGACAGAGTCTTCATTGTTCGAGGGAGTTTTCGAGAGCTACGATTGTTGGTTGGTTCCTGAAGTTATAGGCAAATATAGTTATTAGACTTATCCAAGTGGGAGTCTGTTGGATAAGGTGTCTAAGTCCATAACTTATTTGGTATATACTTGACCCGACCGGCATGGTCCATTTGGGTTGCATCTCATCCAAACTATTATGGATAATTTTATGAGAGTTATACACATATGTTTATTAATATATTATGAGTTATAATATATTAATATGAAGTTACGTTATTTAATTAGTTTTAGTCTTAAATTAATTATGGATTAATTTAGAGATTAAAAGGAATACTAATTAAATTATGGGCTATTTGTTTTATATAGTGTGGGCTAATACTCATTTGTTAATGGGCTAGGCTTATGTGGAAGTCCATGGATAGTCCATGGAGCTTTTAACCCATGGATCCTTGGTATGGGAAAAGACATGGGTTATTAGGGTTTCACCCTAACCATGCATACTATATAAGCATGCTTATGGAGCATGAAAAAGAGCCTAAGATAGCCTAAGAGAAAGCTAGTGTTCTAGTGTGTGTGTGCATGTGTGTGGCCGAAAATACAAGAGTGTGTATACTCTCTCAAAGTTTTCCAAGAGTTTGTGGTGTTTGTGATTCCATTTGAGGCATTCACACTATTGGTGCTTGGCCCTCAAACTCCTAAGAACCCAACACAACAAAGGTATGTAATCTCTTCTAACTCTTTTATGTTGAAATGTTCCCCATGCCATGTTAGATAGGTTATAAACCTTGGAAAATTATTATTTTGCATGTATTTAGACAAACATAGATCCAAGGTTTATTAGGGTTGCATGCACACTTAGGAAGTGTTAGATTGCTCAAAACCCAACACTAAAGGACCCACACACATCGGTGTATATGAGATCCAATAAATCCTCACCCCTTTCACAAGTACCAGTTAAGGGCGACTTGGTCATCTTTCCAAGTAAACAAGAATTGCACACGTCATCGTCCCTAAGGTTGAATGACTCCAACACCCCATCCTTTTGGAGTTGGGCTATGTGTTTCTTGTTGACATGTCCAAGATGACAATGCCACAAGCATGCTTTGTCCAAACTATTGGAAGAGTTGATATGCAACACATCATTTCCTAAGTTGTCTACTACCATCAAATTTTCATATATTCCATTACAAGGCAATGCTTCAAAATAGAAAACACCATTAAAGAAAGCATTAATAGAACCCTTTTCATTATCAAACGAAAATCTAAATCCTTGTTTATATAAACCATGAAAAGAAATGATGTTTCTTGCCATTTTTGGTAAATAGTAACAATTATTCAACTCTAGTCCTAATCCACTACTAAGCACTAAAGAGTAAACTCCAATCTTAGCGACAGGCGACACTCTTCTATTCCCCATGATCAAGTTTATCTTCCCATGCTCCACAACCCTATTTCTTCTTAGGCCATGCAAATCAGAACAAATGTGAAAACCACATCTTGTATCAAGAAGCCAAGAAATAGCATGCAATGAGTTATTAGATTGAATAGTGTAAATACCTACGAAGGACGGCTTGATCTTCCCATCCTTGATATCCTGCAGATATTTTGGGAAGCTTCGTTTCCAATGCCCTTTGTCATGGCAGTTGTAACAATCTACATCCTTCAGGTTCGAGGAGGGTGCAGCAGGACCAACCTTGGTTCCACTAGACGAAGTACCATCATGGGACTTTCCCTTATGGTGGCTCTTTGAAGGAGCCTTCCTCTTCTTACCATTCCCTTTCCCAATAGCCAAGATAGAGGCAGCAGTAGCGGGAGTTGATGTAACAGATTTGTCCTTAAGGTTGCTCTCATTAGTCCTCAACAAGCCTTGAAGCTTGCTAAAGCTGACCTCCTCCTTGTTCATGTGGTAGGTCATGCGGAATTGGTTGAAACAAGGTGGCAAGGAGTGAAGAATGATATCAATTGCCAGATCCTCATCGAAGTTAACATTTAACTTCAGCAGGCGGTCGACATATCTCTGCATTTTCTTCAGATAGGCTGTGACAAACTCTCCATCCTTCATCTTGGTAGTGATCATCGAAGTGATGATCTCGTACCTGTCCTGCCTGTCACTTTGGTGGTACCTGTCTAGTAAATCCAGATGCATCTCGTAGGGATAGTAATCCTCGTAGGACTTTTGGAGTTCAGCTGTCATTGTCGTGAGCATGATGCAATGGATTTTCGTAGCATCACGCTCATGAGCCTGAAAGGCAACGATCTCCTCGGGAGTAATAGTGTTGATATTTACTTCTTTCAGCTCCTTGTCGAGGACACACTCCTTGTCCTCGTAGCGGGTAACCATTTGAATGTTGCAGATCCAATCATTGAAATTGGTTCCATCGAAAATCACCCTCCCATATAAATTCATGAGTGAGAATGAGCCAGAAGAGTTCGAGCCAGAAGTGTTGTTGTTGTTGTTTGAGTTAGACATCTGAAAAAGAAAAGAGACAAAGCTTAATTAGATAAGAATCCCTAATTAAACACCCAAATAAGAAATTAGGGCTAGGATCCAACAACATTATTTGCAATTTAGAAGAGGGATGTCGTAATCTAAACAACAAATAATTTGAAGGTAAGTGAATGACGATTCACTAATTTTCACCATGTAAAACGAAAAGGAAATTAAGTTTTAAATGTATTGAAAACTCTTAGGTCTTTTGAGATTCATTAAACTTTTCAATGACATGTTTAAATCTCGATATTCCCTTCAAGTTTGTGACTGGGATACCGAGGATCACAAATAAGGTGTGAATAACCATGAAAATGTACTTGGTGCCCTCGATGTTACAGTCACCTAATCAATGTGCCGATTAGCCACACACGCTCCATTGATCTATGACAAACATCGAGTCATCCTTTTCCACCTTTGCTAGACGCAAACTAATGTGCCGGTTAACCACACACGCTCCACTAACATCTTAGCAAGGGTACAAAGTGTAATTTCATGGAATAGCATCATCTTCACATTTTTCCTAAAGTAACTAAGATTGGGAATTTTTCTAAAAACATTTAGTTACTTTATTATCATTATACTTTTAATGAGGAATTAGTTGCCCTATCCTAACCGCTCGACTAACGACCCTCCCCCAATTAAGGAAGCCGTGGGGGAGGGTGGATACCCATTAAACTACCATTTTATAGGCAGCAACCTTATATCCCCCTTATAGATCGGCTTCGTGAATGAGGCCTACTAACGGTAAGACTAGAATTAATCTTATACATATATATAATCATTATTCTTATAATATTATAATAGTATAAGGGTTGAATTTTAAACTTGTAAAATTCTAGGGCTTAGAATTTAAATATTTCAAAATTAAACTTTTTAATAAAAAATTTAAATTCCAAAATTTGAGGGCAAGTTTTGAAACTTTTCAAAACTTTCTAGATCAAAATTCAAATAATATAATTAAACAATTAATTGGTGATTATCTAATTTTGACCTAATCCAATTCCATGACAAGATAATTCTTTCAAATAATTCAAATAATTAAAGTTTATCATATAAGGCAATAATTATCTAATAAATTTGGAATTATATTCTATTTTGATAAGGATAATCACGTCATATTCATAAAATTCGGATTTTATCAATCAAAAACGTTTTTGGTAATTATCCCAAGTCAAAATAGGCAAAAATCCCAAAATTCCCTCTGTCTAACACTCCGACTTGCCGAGTCACCATTTGGACTCATCGAGTTCATCAACGGACTCGACAAGTTTGTCAGGCAGAAAACAGAAATTTCAATTTCAAGCAATGAATAACTATACAAAGCATCAAATACAACAGAAACCAATCAAAGCTCTGATACCAGTGATGGGTTTTGAACATAACAACAATCCTATGGTGCACATGCAAACCCTAAAACTTTGGATCTATTTTTCTCTATTGTACATGCCAATTATCCAAAGCTTACAAACCCTAGATCTAGCATACAAAAATCTGAAAATAACAAATAAATAAGTTTAGATGATTACCTTTAGATTATTGCAAGAATCTTCAAGCTTTGAGAGCCTAGTATCACAAATGTAATAACTCCAATCGATCACAAACATCAAGGCAACAAGAATGATCTTGGAGAGAGAGAGAGAGAGGATAGTGGCTCAAAATTGGCTCTAAGGACTCTAGGGTTCTTTTGGTAGCCAATTTTGGATGCCCTAGGGGTCCTTATATAGCTGAGCTGCTAGGGTTTCAGTTAAAACCCTAATTGGATAGCTTAGGCCTAAAGTAGCCCTAAGAACCTTCTGGAATAAGGCCTTGGACGATTTCAAATTGGGCTTCCACCCTAATTTCGTCCACCCCCTATAATCCATAAGATCCACAGCCCAAAATTCAATTGTCTTATAATTGCAATTCCAGTCCCCTAAGTTTAATTAATATCTTTTGATCACAAAATTAATTTCTTAATTAGTTCTTGACCAATATTAATTAATCAATATGATTTCTCTTTTAATGTATTATTCCTATAATATATTAATAAACCATAATATCCTCTTTCTCCACTAATCATCTAGTCAAGTTGCTCTGGTGAAGGCAACCCAAAAGGACCATGCTACAACCGAGTCAAGTACATACCAAATATAGTTATGGACCTAGAGACTAATCCAACATGGGTTTCATTAACATTGGGTGTATTTATGCGATTATAGGATAGAAACGAAAATAAGTTTGAATCGACTACTCAGATTCAAATATTCCAGTTATTTGCCTTCCGACAACCTACAAGTTATAAGATTCCAATTTCAAGTAGATACATTTCCTCTCTAGACATTAGTTCCATTATTTAGTTTCTTCCTCTTTTTCAATGATTTTGGTGATGGTTATGTAGATAAGAGAGGCGTGATTTTGAAATTTGTGATATTTTGATGTAGGTTTGATCCAGTATTTGGGCATGGTCATGTTTTGGTGCTTAGGTTAAGGTTTTGTGATGTGCTAGACATTTTTGCCCCTCTTTTGCTTTTTGGTTTCCTCCTTGGTGTTGCAGACTGTTTGCTTGACTCCAGTATGCTTGAAAGCATTTATGTGAAGTTGGTTCCTCATCTCTATAGTCTTGCTATTGGTTTTTGCTACTTGCTTTGTGTAACATCTCGATTCCCAGGTATGAGATTTGTTTTCTTAAGCATGTTTTTCCTTTTGAACTCAACGAGTTGGTAGCCTCAACTCAGCATGTTGAAGGACTTTTGGGCCGGGTATTTACTTGGACCAACACGATGAGTTGGTAAGGTAAACTCAATGTGTTGGTGGCTGGATGAGAAACCCTAAATTTTTGGGTTTTACACCCCATATAACCTCCTTAAGTACTTAAGGCTGATCTTTTATCAGCCTCCAAACTCTCATATCGGCCTTTATGAATCCTAATCATCATTCCCTCTCACATTGTGAACTAGTGTGGAATTTTGGAGCAAAAGAAGAAGAAAGTTGGAGGAAGGAAGCAATGATCTAGCAAGCAAAGCTCTCATCTTCAGTTTGAATCTCTTCTTGACCTTTGTAAGTGTCCAAGATCTGATTTTTATCTATCTACATAGCTAGATCTTGAGTTTTGTCCCTTTTTCTTCTTATTCTTGGATGTTGTAATGGATGAACCTCATAAAGTTTGCAACTTTATGAATCTCTAGGTCAAGATGGCCTTGTAGTGGGTTGGATCTAGCTTTTAGTCAAGATTTGATGCCATGCATGGAGTTTAAGTCATATTTTCCTCTTTTTGACCCATTTTGGGTTCAAGATATGCATTGCATGCATGTCTATAAAGCACCAACCTTTGGGTCTATTTTAAGGCTAGGATATCTTCTCGAAGGGTTGGGTTCCAAATCTCAAGGATTTTATGCTTATTGCTCAAGTTCTTGAATATTCAAGCCTTGTGAATGGGTTTTGAGCTCATGGAGTAGCCCTAAGGGATAAAGTTGGAAACTCTATCCATTTTAATATCATTTGAGGTTAGATTTGAGCTATGGAGTCCCCGAAAATCATAAGATCAGCTAGATGTATTAAGTTTGGGCAAACTCGACGAGTTGGCTGGGATTTTCTCGACCTTCCGATTTCTATAGGAACTCAACGAGTAGGGTCAACATGGATTGTTGACCTTGGCTGTTGACTGTTGACTTTGACCATGGTTGACCAAGTTTGACTTTTCAGGGCATTTTGGGATTTTGATGGAATTGGGCATGGTGGTTGTAGGCATTGAGTCGGGAGCTGAGATTCGGAGTCATACCTTATAATTTCTGCACTACTTGTGAGGTGAGTCTTTCTCATTGTACTTGCGACTCGAAGGTACCAAGGCCGACCCTTTGGATTTGATATCCTGCTATACATGCTATAGTGTTGTAGTAATATGTTAAGATCGGTATCCTGGTATTTAGGATGTTGCTATGCTTAGTAATCTATGAGATCTGTCTGTCTGTTTGTTGATTGGTTAGCTAGGGATTGGTGGGAGTCAGTCAGTGACTCGCTACGAGCCCCAGCCATTGAGGCTATGGCTTGTTCAGAATTTATGACCAAGTTTAAGGCTAAGTTTGCGCCAGCTGTGGAGCTTCAGCAGATGGCTGGGGAGTTTCTTGATATGAGACAGACTACGGAGTCAGTAGCGGAGATCACCGCCAATTTCCGAGAGAGGGCCTTGTTGGTACCTCAGTATGCAGGGGATGAGGACATTTGGAAGACCTGCTATCATGATATGTTGTGGGCTGACATTCGGGAACATGTCATCTATTCAGCCTGCACGACCCTAGAGTCCATGATTTCCAGGAGAGGGAGATAGAGATTGATTTAGAGCACCTCAGGAAGAGGAAGGCAGATACAGAGCAGAGTATTGGGGTTTCGGGGAAGAAACCTAAGGGATCCGGTGATAAGTCGAAGGGCTATCCAAGCCAAAGCGGCTGCGGGAAATGCGCCAGGCCGTACGAGGGAGCTTGTAGGGCGGGATCATCAGGCTGCTACAAGTGCAGCATGATGGGGGCACTTTGGCAGGGATTTTACTGCCCCACCCTCACAGTTCAGACAACAAACCTGATTTGCTTCCATTGCAATCAGAGGACCCATAAAAAGGCCAACTGTCCCAGATTGACAGGAGCAGCAGCGGCGCGAGCAGTGGCGCCAAATCCAGCGACTGCACAAGTTACGGATGGCGGAAGGTCAAGGCAGAAGCTCTAGTGGTGCGGAGCCGAGCATTTCAGTTTACAGCCGAGGGGGCACGCGCCGCACCCGATGTGGTGACGGGTATGATTTCTTCTCTCTAAACTTTTATATCATGTCGCTGTGATTTTGATATGTTATGTTATGTGCTCTGTTTAGGATCGTTCCATGTGAACGGTATTCCATTTCAGGTATTGTTTGATTCGGTTGCTACCCAATCGTTTGTGTCTCTTGCACTTAGCAAGAGGTTTCCTTTGTCTTCGGGCATGTTAGAGTGCTCCCTTGAGGTTGAAATTGCGGACGACCGATCAGTGCGGGCGTCAGAGGTTTTCAGAGATTATGTTTTGAGGTTGTATGAAGAGCGCTACTTGGTAGATTTGGTTTCCATACCATTGCAGGGGAACAAGGTTATCATAGGGATGGATTGGTTGAGCCCTAATGGGGCGGTGATCGACTGTGCGCAACAGTTGGTGCGGATCAGGACCCTAAGTAGTGGAGAGCTGGTAATTCAAGGCGAGAAGCCACAACAGGGACCAACTTTAAGTTCAGCAGCAAGAGCTAGGCGCTATCTCCAGCAGGGGTGCGCAGGGTATTTCCAGAGGAGTCGCTCGGAATACCTCTGGAGAGGGAGGTAGAGTTTAGGATCGACCTAGTCCCTGGTGTGGCTCCGATAGCCAAGGCACAGTATCAGCTGGCTCCTGAGATGCAGGAGTTGTCTACATAGCTGTAGGAGCTGTTATACAAGAGATTTATTAGACCGAGTAGTTCACCCTGGGGAGCCCCGATTTTATTTGTGAAAAAGAAGGACGGGTCGCATCAGATGTGTATAGATTACCGGGAGCTAAATAAGGTAACGGTGAAGAACCGTTACCCACTCCTGAGGATTGATGATCTCTTTGACCAGCTTCAGGGAGCATCTTGTTTCTCTAAGATTGATTTGCGTTTAGGCTATCATTAGATGAGAGTAAGAGAGGAGGATGTGCAGAAGACTCCTTGTTGGACGTGATATGGTCACTATGAGTTCGTGGTGATGCCTTTTGGGCTTACCAATGATGTTGTCGTTTTCATGGATCTCATGAACCGCATGTGTAGGCCGATGTTGGATAGGTGTGTGATCGTTTTCATTGACGACATCTTTGTTTATTCCAAGACCCAGGAGCATCATGAGGAGCACTTCCGGGAGGTTTTGGATACTTTGAGGAGGGAGAGCTTGTATGCTAAGTTCTCCAAGTGTGAGTTCTGGTTGCGCAAGGTGCAGTTTCTTGGGCACCTTATCAACTAGAGCGAGATTTCGATAGACTCGGCCAAGGTAGAGGCCGTGATGAGGTGAGAGGTTTTGAGGTCTCCATCTGAGATTCAGAGCTTTTTGGGACTGGCAGGCTATTATCGGAGATTCATTCAGGACTTCTCCAAGATAGTCGTGCCCCTGACCTGGATGTCGAGGAAAGTCGTGGTCTTCCGCTGGGGACCTGAGCAGCAGGCTGCATTTGAGACGTTGAGATAGAGATTGTGCGAGGTGCTAATCTTAGCACTGCCAGAGAGAATAGATGATTTTGTAGTGTATTGTGATGCATCTATCTCGGGTTTGGGTGCGATATTGATGCAAAGAGGGCATGTTATCACTTACGCTTCAAGGCAGTTGAAGCGTAACGAGGCGAACTACCCGACACATGCTTTGGAGATGGAGGCTGTTGTTTTCGCCCTCAAGATTTGGCGTCATTACCTCTATGGGGCTCATTCTACCACTTATACGGACCATAAGAGGATGAGGTATCTCATTGATCAGCCAAATCTGAATGTGAGACAACGTCGGTGGCTTGATGTGGTAAAGGACTATGATTGTGAGATCCTCTACCACCCGGGAAAGTCCAATGTCGTGGCCGACACGCTTAGCCGCAAGGCAGCGCCGATGAGGGATATTTGTATGAGGATGATGGTTGTGACTTAGCTGTTGGAGCGGATTTGGGAGGCCCAACAGGAGGCCATGAAGGAGAAACACCGTAAGATTGAGCGTATTGTGGGTCAGGTTTCCTCCTTTGATTATGACAGTCGTGGATTGTTGACACTACACCGTAGAGTATGGGTCCAATATCATGGGGGTATGTGCCAGGTCTTGATGGAGGAGGCACACAAATCCAGGTTTTCTATTCATCCCAAGGAGACGAAGATGTACAAGGATCTTCGTCTAGATTATTGGTGGCCCTGCATGACGAGGGATGTAGCTTGGTTTGTAGAGAGATGCCTGACCTGTAGGAAGGTCAAGGCCGAGCATCAGAGGCCACATGGCAAGACCCAACCGTTGGATATTCTGCTGTGGAAATAGGAGGACATAACTATGGATTTGATCACAAAGCTTCCCAGGACTACACGAGGAGTGGATTCGATTTGGGTCATCGTGGATCGGTTGACCAAGAGTGCCCATTTCATACTGATCCAGGAGAGCATCTCGGCTGAGAAGTTGGCCGATATCTACATTTGAGAGGTAGCAGCTCGGCCCAGAGTGCAAATCTCAGTGATTTCGGATCGATACGTGCAGTTTACTTCCAAATTCTGGAAGAAGTTTCACAACCAGTTGGGTACTCGTTGGTCGTTGTCGAGGCCAAAAAAATTAATAACCCTAAATATTACACACTAAATTAGTGTATAGTGGTAAAGGGATCGTATCCACGGAGATTGGTTCAATTTAAATCTCTATGTAGACCACTTGTTCAAGTACTTGTAAAACAAAAGTGAAAGTAAAATGGGGGGGGGGGGGTTAATTCTTTTTGATTGTTTGACAAAATTAAAACTAGCTAGAATGTAGATATGACAAATAAACAAGTAAAAGATTTGATTAAGTTCAATGAAATGAAATTGGTTGATTTTGGGATACACCACATGGATGACATAGTTGACTTATCATTAGACTAAAAGGAACAACATTTGTGAATTTGTTTAACTTGGCTACAGCAATTCATAAGGACAAATTGCCTCAACTCTTCTTAGATATTAGAATGGTTAGAGGAGCTCTAACACATTCCCTTAATTAAAGTCACAAAGTAAATGAAGCATATAATCTTGTGAAAATCAATTAGCTTTGAGTTCTAAGAGTTACCAAGTCCATAAGATAATCAAATGCTTACATTATCATTATGGAGGAAACATTCCTATGGTTTAAATGAAATGAAAACAACCATAGAAACCATTTGTTTCTTACCAACTTCAAAGCCCATTACTTAACTAAGAAATTGATCAACAAAAGTAAATATTTATTCATCCAAGCTCATGATCAAGGATACACAAACATAACAAGATGTTCAACTAGAAAACATTTCCATAAACTTCAAACAAAAAACAATAATAAGTCTTCAAAGAAACTAATCATCCATGGGTTAAACCCTAATCAACCAAATGAAAATCTAGCCAAGCATGTCCAAAATGAGAGAAATGCAATATAGTTTAGTGATACTAATCATTGTTCTAGTTGCAAGATGGAAAGAATGTTGAATCATGGAAGTGACCCTCTTGAACTTAGCTACCGCAACCGCATCAGCACCCGGAGTCAGCTACCGCAGTCATTAGCTAGATTACTTTATTTGTCTTTTATGTAATACACTCTATTATCTTGTATGCCTTGCATGAATGCTTATAGAGTTGTAATCTAGTGTAGTTCTATGTCTCTATAAATAGAGACTTATTCTCCTGTATTGTATACCTCTCCTGATCACTGATAACTTATGCATTTCATCTGAATACAAGTTCTAAAGTTATCATTCTATCACTCTTCACTCTCCACTTCTTACTTAAACATATCTGATTATAATCATTCTTCGGAGCAAGTCCTTGTGACTTATTCAGTAAGTTTGATCTCACTTACTAACATTGGTTTGAATGCATTCCAGGTTATGAATCAACTTATGTGTATTCTTGATATAACAAGCTGTCATTTACATTACTTTACTTTCCGCATCTAACTCGCTAACTTCTAACTATTAATATTATTGTTGAGCTAACAGATCCTTCGAGATTAACTATTCCACTATATACTTGTTCTAACCATTTTCTCCAAGTGTGTCTCAAAGTTTTTCTCTCAACAATTGGTATTAGAGCCATAGTGGTAACTTTTTGAAAATCGGAACTCTGATTTTTCAAAGAGCCCTCTATACCACTGAAGCTCATATCTAAACAAAAATTTCAAATGGCACAATCATTATCACTAAATGTTTCCAACAGTGTTGGTGGTTCCAATTGAGCCCCAATACTGGTTGCAAATGAGTATCATCACTGGTCTCAAAGGATGGAAAGATAACTCAGGCGACTTGGTAGAGATGTCTGGAGATCTATAGAAGAAGGACCCCACGTTCCAATCCTTACCCCTGTCCAAACTGATGGAGCCACAGCAAGGCTAGGAGGAGGTCAACCAGCTTTGAACCGTCCCACAAAAGATGATCTAGACAAGATGGAAAATGATGCTATTGCCTTTTATGAAATCTCTTGTGGAGTTGCTCCTGACAACTTTGACATCATCATAAATTGCAAATCAACAAAGGAAATTTGGGAAGTTCTCAAAAACTTGTACGAAGGTTCAGAGCAGGCTCAAGATAAAAAGCTCAGTACAGCACTCAATGAATTCAATAACTTCAAAGCCCACTCCGGTGAAAGTTTGGAAGACTTCTTTAAAAGGTTCAACTTGATTGTCACAAAACTGTCCAATGCGGGTACCATCCGCAACTATCATGAAACAAATCTGCAATTTCTTAATGGCTTAGGGAAACACTGGACAACAGCCAAAATGATTGTACAAGGTGACAGGAAGACTCACTCATTATCTCTCTATAACATTTATGGAGAATTGCAAGCTCAAGAGTCCACTATACTCAAGGACTGTTCAGACTTCGGAGGACCACTCGCATTAGCAGCCCAATCACCTCACACTCAAACCTATCCCACCGCGTATGACTCTCCACCACAGTCATATGAAGCTGACTCTGAATATGACGATGAAGAAGAGTTTCAGAATGTCATTGCCCTTATCAGTCATAAATTCAAACGCTTACCACCTTCATTTCGCAAAAACCAACAATTCAATCGACCACCTTTCAATCGTAACTTTCAAAAGAATCACTTCCGTTCCACCAAAAACCCTCTCCCTCCACCGCAGTCTCAACAAACTCAGTCCAAAGAAGTACCACCGCAGTCCCAATCAACTGACTCTGGTACCTCTATAGAAGGTAAAAGTGACATCATCATATGTCACAAGTGCAACAAGGAAAACCATTTTGCCAAGGATTGCAAGGCAAACGTAGTGAAAGATAGAGCCTTCTATCTCAGAATGGCTCAAGAACTAGAAGATAAAGAAAAGGGAAAGGCCTACGTTGCTCAAGTGAAGAAGAATCATCAAGTGTAGTCATCAGCAAACGAAGATGAAGATGATCTTAGCAAAGGGAAAGGCAAGATCTGTATGGTAGCAACTGCTGATGAAGACGGCTCAACCAATCTAAAGAAGAACCATTGCTATATGGCTAAAGATGGAACTCTCAACATTGTGGAACAAGTAAAACTCATGATTCAAACTTTAAATTACAACATGCATGATTGTCAACCTTTCATAGACACACTCAATGACGCTTGTGTTGCCGTCCTTACAGACTACAATAAAGCCCTAGATGAGAAGAACATCGCTTCGCAGGAAATGTTCCATGTTAGAGGACGTTTGGACAATAAGAGACTCAAAATGACAATGTTAGATAATGATTTAATGTTAGAAAAAGATGTTAGAATGCTTAGTGAAACCCAATTAGAAATAGCCTTAAATCAGAGAGATCTAGCACATAATGAAATTCTACATTTAAATCTGTTAATTGAAAACCTGTTTAATGCAACTGAGGCCATTGAGAATCTTGTTAATAATGGGAATGTTGATAACACTTTTAACTGGGGTTGGTCCAATGGTTACCCAACCGCAACGGACTCATCACCTCGGTTCACACCGGAACGTCCCTATGTCTCACCAGACCTCAACTTCTTGTTTCCAGTCAATGACATAACATTTCCTGAGGATATCCAAGCCCACTTTGGAAAACTTCATGATCTGAGTAATAATTGTGTTATAGAAGAAATTCTCCCTGAATCTTCTACTCATGTTAACAACATAGATTCTCAGACATCATCCGTAGTCGATGAGGAAATTGTTACTGAAAGTCCTGAAGTTTCTTTAGATTTCCCATCTTTACAGTCTGACCGCAGTCACGTACTGCAATCTGTCCCATTGCCTAATATCAATTGTCCCAAAGAAGTATCCACCAAGACTTATTCTGCGGTAGGCCAAAGCACTACACCGCTGATCGAAGTCAAAAGTTCTGTGACCATTGAGCCAATTAATCATGAATTACCAATTGAAAATTTTGAATTTGGTCAATGTTCTCAAAGTCCTGATTTCTCAAGTTCGAATTAATCGAGTCACTATTTTTCAGAATCCTCAAAAGATTCTAGGAAACCGTAATTAAATATCACTGACTGCAGTTCTCCTAAGACCGAAGCAAAAAAAGTTTTTAAAGAAGAATTTCGCTCTCGTGGAAAGCAACGGGAAATTTGCTCAAAAGTTAAGAAATATATGAAATGTCCTAAGTCAAAAAGTCCTAAAAATTTTATTTTTTCAAATTATCATTTCAAGAAAACTGTTTCCAAGAAAACAAAAAGAAAGGAGTTCACTGTTTCTGACAATACTCAAAAAATCTCCAAACATGAGGATAAGTCTTTTCGATCAAATGGATTTCAAGTCTATTTTATCAATGATCCAAAATGGAAAGGTATTTTACCTACTCCAACCTTTCCAGTGTCAGTCTCAAAATCTCAAAAGTGGAAAGGAATTTTGCCAACTCCAGCACTCAAAAGGTCATCTCAAACATTTAAGAAATCACATCACAAAAGCTCTGCACGTGCCTTCACATCTGCCAGACCTACACAAAACACCTTTTCAAAACACACAAACAAAAGGGTCAAATCTCACAATCCTAAGAATGGACAAAAACATACTTTTTCTTCAAAACATCAAACCAAGTCAAATGTCAGGGAAAATGACAAAAGGTTCTCTTGTCAATGTCAATGTAAAAATATTCAAAGAACTTCAAACACCCAGAATTTCAAGGTTAATTCCAATCTCTCCAAAAGTACTCGTGGTTATTCACAATCTCACAAAACTCCAAAGAACTCAAACACCCAGGACTAGGCTTGAAAGTTGACTTAAAACCTGTCCCTGCCACCTCGCATCATGCATCGATTAACACATCGTATGTGACCCCGGGCTCCAAACTCACTTGGGTGCCCAAATTAACCACTTAGTTTTTGTAGGCTTTGTTCAAGCAGGATCAAGAAGAAGCATGGTTGATCGACAATGCCTGCTCCTTGCACATGACCGGAAGGTTAGAGTACCTTCGGGATTTCAGTTCTATATGCAATGTTGGAAATGTCACTTTTGGAAACAATGCAAATGGCATCATAAGAGGCTACGGTGTTCTCATCACGGGGAACTTTTCCATTCAGAAGGTTGCTTATGTAGAAAGCCTTAAACACAATCTCATCAGTGTTGGCAAACTATGTAAAGCAGGCCATCGAGTGGAGTTTGATGATCAATTATGTTACATAATGACAAGTGACCGAAGCACTTTCTTAATCAAGTCACGATCCGAAGGCACAATGTATCCTCTGGATATCTCTCTCATCATTGGTAAACTGCAGCTGTGTTTTCTCTCTAAAGTTGTATCCGAAGTCAGCTGGCTATGGCATCACAAGCTAGATCATCTCAACTTCAGATACATCAACAATCTGGTCACTGGAGAACTAGTCTGCGGTCTCCCTATTCTCAAATTTAGTAACGATACTCTCTGTCCAGCTTGTGAATGTGGAAAACAAGTCAAAGCAAGTCACCCTCTGATAATGTATTCGTCTATTACAGAACCACTGGAATTATTGCACATTGACCTCTGCGGTCCTTCAACTTTAGCCAGTCTCCAACACAAGAAATACATACTGGTTGTTGTTGATGACTTTACTCGCTTCACATGGGTCTTCTTCCTCAGACTCAAATCCGAAACACCGCAAATTCTCATAAACTTCATCAAAGAAATAGAACTCCAGATCAAGCTTCCAATCAGACGCATCCGCAGTGATAATGGAACCGAGTTCACTAATCATCTTCTCAACAGTTTCTTGGTGTCCAAGGGTATTTCTCACAACTTCTCAACACCCTACACACCGCAACAAAATGGTGTCGTAGAAAGAAGAAACCGCACATTAGTAGAAGCAGCCAAATCCATGCTTAACTTTTCCCACCTTCCTCTCTACTTCTGGGCTGAAGCTGTAGCAACCACATGCTTTGTCCAAAACCGAAGCATTGTGTGGATGTAACGCCCGTAGATCAGGGCTAGTCGATTTAGAGATGATAAGCATCAAAATGACTTTTTGATGGAAGATTATTTAGAAGGATTAATCTTAACCAAGTTGTAGTGTATGTCACAAGGTTTCCGTGCATATAAAGAACGCCAAAATCTGAGTTATAACGAAGAAGTTATGACCTGTCGAAGTTTCGCGACAGAACCGGCACGACGCCGAGTGACGTAAAATATGAATTTAAGTTAGAGCGATATTTAGCCTTAGCGATCTAAACGAAAGTCGTAGATTTCGTTAAACCGAGAGCGTGCATAAAAGGAACGCCGAAATCTGACTTCGTATGAAGAAGTTATGATTTTCTGAAGTTTCGACGTGGCAGTATGCAGCCCGAATACTCAATTTAATATCGAGCGGTTTTTAGCCGAAACAATCTAAATGAGAATCAAAGATCTCGCTGTTAGTAGCGAAACGATGAAAAGTTAGGCGAGAACGGATGTCAGACGAAGAAGTTATGAATTTATAACGAAGTTTTTCTGTCCCGGCCTTCTAAAAATAAATAATAAAAATAAAAGACAAAATTAGCCGACGGAGTCTAAATGAAAGTTATAGAGCATGGTCTGAGCTTCGCGTGGATATAAAGAACGTCGAAAACGGAGCTCGTATGCGAAAGTTACGCAACTTAGAAGTTCGACGAGTCAATTACGCCCCGCGTAATTGAGTACGCCCCGCGTACTCAGTCGGATGCAACTTGTCTGACCAATACTCGAGTGCCACAGATCGACGCATGCAGTGACGTCAAAGTACGCCCCGCGTAACCGAGTACGCCCCGCGTACTGAGTACGCCCTGCGTAATTTGAGATTACGCCCCGCGTAATCCCAGACCCTCAGCCTATAAATAGAACTCGAAATCAGCCATTTTCTTTTGTTCAAACTCTTCCCTCTCTCTAAGTTTTGCCTCGATTTGCGTGCCAATCATATCCCGAAGCCCCGGTATCATTCCCGAGCCCCGAAGCGAGATCCGAAGCCCCGAGAATCCCGAAGAGCGTTATTCCCGAGCCGAAGCCCTGCCCGCGAGGAGCCGGTTTTTGTGAAGATCTTCCAGATCTACGAAGAGACACTACTTCTGCAAGACGTAGTGCTGTCAGATCATCTTCTGATCAAGTGAGTGTATAGTCACTTTCATCTTACACATAAATATGAAGTATTTTATAAAATACGTGTTATGTGTATATTTATACATATTGTTGTTTATATGCGTGAGTGCATAGTTACTTTCTTCTAATACATAAATATAAAGTATTAGCTATGAAATACGTGCTATGTGTTAGATATTAATTATCTATTTGAGATGGATTGGAATTGATGTTTTTGTACGGGTGTTAAATGATTTAAATTGTGTTGTATTTATATCTACAAAAATGTTGGGTAGAACATGGGTAGATGGAATAGTTGGTGACGATGCGACTTCGTGCCTATTTGATAAACCTTGGTGACGATGTGACTTCGTGCCTTTTGTGTAAACCCTGGTGACTATGAGACGTAGTGCCTATTGTGTAAACCGTGGTGACTATGAGACGTAGTGCCAATTGTATGAACCCAGGTGACTATGAGACGTAGTGCCTATTGTGTAAGCCCTGGTGACTATGAGACGTAGTGCCAATTGTATGAACCCAGGTGACTATGAGACGTAGTGCCTATTGTGTAAGCCCTGGTGACTATGAGACGTAGTGCCAATTGTATGAACCCAGGTGACCATGAGACGTAGTGCCTATTGTGTAAGCCCTGGTGACTATGAGACGTAGTGCCAATTGTATGAACCCAGGTGACCATGAGACGTAGTGCCTATTGTGTAAGCCCTGGTGACTATGAGACGTAGTGCCAATTGTATGAACCCAGGTGACTATGAGACGTAGTGCCTATTGTGTAAGCCCTGGTGACTATGAGACGTAGTGCCAATTGTATGAACCCAGGTGACTATGGGACGTAGTGCCTATTGTGTAAGACCTGGTGACTATGAGACGTAGTGCCAATTGTATGAACCCTGGTGACTATGCGACGTAGTGCCTATTGTATGAACTGTGGTAGCAAATGGACTGTGTGCCAGTTCCTTAGGTAAACCCTTAGGAATGAATGAAGAAAGTATAATCGATTCTTAGGGTAAAACCTTAAAGAAGATAATGGGGATGGGTATTTGGGTTGATTGTTGATAATTGAATATAATAAATGTATTATTGTGGGTTGAAAACCCTATATGCTCACCAGGCTCCCAAGCCTGACCCACTCAGTTTTCTTTGTATCACAGGTATCAATACGAAGACATAATTCACTGAGAGAATAAAGGAGATGTAAATCATTAGTGTAAATAAATGTAAGTTTTGTTTATGCTTATGTTCCTGTATTGACGATGACATCCCAAACGTTTTAAAATGAATAAAACGTTTCTTCGAAAATGTTTTAATAACGTATTTATCATGTTTTTCTGGGGACAAATTCCGCAACACTTTTATTAAAGAAGTACTCTGATTTTTATAAAGCATAAACAAAGTCGGTCTTTTCTGGCCGTAAAAATGGGGATGTCACAGTTGGTATCAGAGCATTAGTTTAAGCGAACTAGGAATTTGTAGGAAATTTCTAGACTTAAACTTAGAATGCTAAGTAATGATTGTGAGGAGTGTGTCTAAAATATGTTAGGTAGTACACCTAAATTGACACAAGCACTAGTTTATTTTAGGAGTGATGCCTAAAATGCTTTTATGTG
This sequence comes from Lactuca serriola, assembly GCF_051521515.1. Taxonomy (NCBI): domain Eukaryota; kingdom Viridiplantae; phylum Streptophyta; class Magnoliopsida; order Asterales; family Asteraceae; genus Lactuca; species Lactuca serriola. The sequence goes on along the minus strand of NC_136412.1, from coordinate 13,453,690 downwards.
CTAAATGTTTTGTGTGATAGCTATATTGATGCTATTATTTGTTCGGATCTATGGTCTGTTGCCGACCGGATCTGGAAACTTTATGTGTTTAGGATTCTAAGCGTACGACTACGAAATTAGAACTAGCATGTAAACGTTTCGGGGTGATAAGGAGATTTATACGTTTATCGTAATTAAAAAAAAAAAAACTTTCTTATCTTAAAAATTCTCAATTGGTACACCAAATGTCTGCTTGGTTGTACAAGAGGTCATGGTGAAGACTTGTAGAGATTTGAGTAAATGAAGGAAATGAAAAGGGATTATGATAGTGAATGACACCTATCGGAAGATATCGTAAGAGTGGTGTCATGCCTTTATTTTATGTCTGATAAAATAATGGAACTTTTAGAGGAGTACGGTACGTCTGAAGCACACATTTGATTGGCGGGATGATGAAACGATTGGTGAAATTCTTGAAGTTGTCTCATCGTCTGGTATTTCCATCACCAATCGAGTTGAATTAGAGTTGATGATTGAAGATTGAGCAATGAAGAAGTCCTAGTAGAGTCTAGGGAAATTGTTTATGATTATTTGGACACATTCGTATGTGTTAAATTGTTTTGTGATTTTCTTGTATGGTGACTTGGTTGACTGCGGGACAATACTTGGGACGAGTATGAGTAGGTGTGAAAGGTAGTAGATGCATATACTACCGGAAGCACAGGACTCGCACTTGGATCAGTGAAAGTCGCAAGGTTACCAAGAAGCTAGTGATTGATTCCATTTTATTCTGGTATGTCATTACCATTGTTTCGGTGATGACTAGTAATATGGTTCTTGTTCCGACCCTAGTGGTCATGTTTAAATTGAGTCTGACTATGAGGAGTTTGTTACGTGGTCTAGAGGACTGAGTTAGATGTAACATCTGACTTAAGTCAGAAGGTTGAAGTTAATGCGATTGATAGTGTCGCTCTCGTTGTTAAAAGAAGTTTGTAGGCAGAAATGCTACATACTGAAATGTGATTATATCGCATTAGAATATGAAGGAAGGTATATTCCATTTTGGAATTTAACTCTAAGAGACCTGAGTCTAAGCATTGCATCATTCGATGAGAGGTCAGTAGAGCACGACCCATCGGTTTGTTACAATAGATAAGGGAAAGTATTTATCCTGAGAAGAAGGAGTCCACAATGAGGATTTATTTGGTAACTTGAAGGTTACGATTGAAGGTACAACATAGTACGATAAGCAGATGCAAGATTGGGCATCGTTTGCGGTCAAGAAAGCCATAGAGTTAAATACTCTTTCGAGGAAACATAGAAGTTACGGTTATTACCTAGGATGAATAAATAACGTGTGGAATCATTATGCAAGTCCTATTTCGTTGATGATTCCGGGACGTAATCATCCTAAGGGGGAGATAATTGTAACGCCCGTAGATCAGGGCTACTCGATTTAGAGACGATAAGCATCAAAATGACTTTTTGATGGAAGATTATTTAGAAGGATTAATCTTAACCAAGTTGTAGTGTATGTCACAAGGTTTCCGTGCATATAAAGAACGCCAAAATCTGAGTTATAACGAAGAAGTTATGACCTGTCGAAGTTTCGCGACAGAACCGGCACGACGCCGAGTGACGTAAAATATGAATTTAAGTTAGAGCGATATTTAGCCTTAGCGATCTAAACGAAAGTCGTAGATTTCGTTAAACCGAGAGCGTGCATAAAAGGAACGCCCAAATCTGACTTCGTATGAAGAAGTTATGATTTTCTGAAGTTTCGACGTGGCAGTATGCAGCCCGAATACTCAATTTAATATCGAGCGGTTTTTAGCCGAAACAATCTAAATGAGAATCGAAGATCTCGTTGTTAGTAGCGAAACGATGAAAAGTTAGGCGAGAACGGACATCAGACGAAGAAGTTATGAATTTATAACGAAGTTTTTCTGTCCCGGCCTTCTAAAAATAAATAATAAAAATAAAAGACAAAATTAGTCGACGGAGTCTAAATGAAAGTTATAGAGCATGGTCTGACCTTCGCGTGGATATAAAGAACGTCGAAAACGGAGCTCGTATGCGAAAGTTACGCAACTTAGAAGTTCGACGAGTCAATTACGCCCCGCGTAATTGAGTACGCCCCGCGTACTCAGTCGGATGCAACTTGTCTGACCAATACTCGAGTGCCACAGATCGACGCATGCAGTGACGTCAAAGTACGCCCCGCGTAACCGAGTACGCCCCGCGTACTGAGTACGCCCTGCGTAATTTGAGATTACGCCCCGCGTAATCCCAGACCCTCAGCCTATAAATAGAACTCGAAATCAGCCATTTTCTTTTGTTCAAACTCTTCCCTCTCTCTAAGTTTTGCCTCGATTTGCGTGCCAATCATATCCCGAAGCCCCGGTATCATTCCCGAGCCCCGAAGCGAGATCCGAAGCCCCGAGAATCCCGAAGAGCGTTATTCCCGAGCCGAAGCCCTGCCCGCGAGGAGCCGGTTTTTGTGAAGATCTTCCAGATCTACGAAGAGACACTACTTCTGCAAGACGTAGTGCTGTCAGATCATCTTCTGATCAAGTGAGTGTATAGTCACTTTCATCTTACACATAAATATGAAGTATTTTATAAAATACGTGTTATGTGTATATTTATACATATTGTTGTTTATATGCGTGAGTGCATAGTTACTTTCTTCTAATACATAAATATAAAGTATTAGCTATGAAATACGTGCTATGTGTTAGATATTAATTATCTATTTGAGATGGATTGGAATTGATGTTTTTGTACGGGTGTTAAATGATTTAAATTGTGTTGTATTTATATCTACAAAAATGTTGGGTAGAACATGGGTAGATGGAATAGTTGGTGACGATGCGACTTCGTGCCTATTTGATAAACCTTGGTGACGATGTGACTTCGTGCCTTTTGTGTAAACCCTGGTGACTATGAGACGTAGTGCCTATTGTGTAAACCGTGGTGACTATGAGACGTAGTGCCAATTGTATGAACCCAGGTGACTATGAGACGTAGTGCCTATTGTGTAAGCCCTGGTGACTATGAGACGTAGTGCCAATTGTATGAACCCAGGTGACTATGAGACGTAGTGCCTATTGTGTAAGCCCTGGTGACTATGAGACGTAGTGCCAATTGTATGAACCCAGGTGACCATGAGACGTAGTGCCTATTGTGTAAGCCCTGGTGACTATGAGACGTAGTGCCAATTGTATGAACCCAGGTGACCATGAGACGTAGTGCCTATTGTGTAAGCCCTGGTGACTATGAGACGTAGTGCCAATTGTATGAACCCAGGTGACTATGAGACGTAGTGCCTATTGTGTAAGCCCTGGTGACTATGAGACGTAGTGCCAATTGTATGAACCCAGGTGACTATGGGACGTAGTGCCTATTGTGTAAGACCTGGTGACTATGAGACGTAGTGCCAATTGTATGAACCCTGGTGACTATGCGACGTAGTGCCTATTGTATGAACTGTGGTAGCAAATGGACTGTGTGCCAGTTCCTTAGGTAAACCCTTAGGAATGAATGAAGAAAGTATAATCGATTCTTAGGGTAAAACCTTAAAGAAGATAATGGGGATGGGTATTTGGGTTGATTGTTGATAATTGAATATAATAAATGTATTATTGTGGGTTGAAAACCCTATATGCTCACCAGGCTCCCAAGCCTGACCCACTCAGTTTTCTTTGTATCACAGGTATCAATACGAAGACATAATTCACTGAGAGAATAAAGGAGATGTAAATCATTAGTGTAAATAAATGTAAGTTTTGTTTATGCTTATGTTCCTGTATTGACGATGACATCCCAAACGTTTTAAAATGAATAAAACGTTTCTTCGAAAATGTTTTAATAACGTATTTATCATGTTTTTCTGGGGACAAATTCCGCAACACTTTTATTAAAGAAGTACTCTGATTTTTATAAAGCATAAACAAAGTCGGTCTTTTCTGGCCGTAAAAATGGGGATGTCACAGTGGAAACGTCTCAACAAAACACCATACGAGGGTCTTAATAACCACAAGCCGAATGTTCGTTTCTTTCATTTTTTTGGGTGTAGATGCTTTGTGATCAACAACAGAGACCAGCGTAACAAGTTTGCACCTAAGTCTGATGAAGGCATCTTCCTTGGTTATTCCACTAACAAGGTTGCTTATCGAGTGCTTATCAGGCATACAAGGCTGATCATTGAAAGATTCGATGTGAAATTCGATGATTCTCACATCCGCGATGCCCCTCCATCCACTGAAACCACCGCAATCATGGAATGTGACATTCCTGCCTCTTCTGGTCCTTTAAATCTAGTTGAAGTCACTTATGATGATCTCTTCGAACCTGTTGAAACGGCAAAACTATCCGAAGTTCTTGTGTCTCCAGCAGCTCAACAACAACATGCTGATATTTCTGGACCATCTCCATCCGAAGTAGTATCTCTCAATACTTCCACCTTTCCGGTTGAGGGGGAAAGCTCTACTCCAGATCTACCCGCAACCATCGAGGTTCCAGTACTTAATGATATTCAAATTCCTGCTCGCAGAGAATCATTACCATCAAACGTATCTTCGGATTTGGATGATGAACTCATAGAAAATATTGACACTATAACCGATCCAAGAATTGTCACTCTCCCATCCGCGGTCCAGGGAGAACCCTATCAGGTTCCAGATAGACTCCCTTTAACAATCCAGGGGGAACCTATCAAAGAAAATGCCTCTCTCGCTCCAACAAGTCAGGATGACTCAGCAGGCTGTTCCCAAATCCATGGGGAACTTCCTCCCCAATCCAAAGCAACCTCTGATATTGAAAATATTCCTTCAAACGCAGCTGCTGATCATCTGATGCCTCGTTTACATGTGTGGACGAAGGATCACCCACCAGGCCAAATTATTGGCAACCCGTCCACATGTATCCAAACTTGATCTACCAAAGATTTATCTTATCATTGTCACTATGCAGCATTTATGTCCGCAGTCGAGCCTCAATCTATCAAAAAAGCTTTATTGGAACCAAATTGGATTTCTACAATGCAATAAGAACTGGAAGAATTTGAAAGAAACAAAGTGTGGCAACTTGTTCCCATTCCACAAGGTCATACTATTGTTGGTACAAGATGGGTTTTCAAGAACAAGCTAGATGAATATGGTGCGGTTATCATAAATAAGGCAAGGCTAGTTGCTAAAGGTTATAGTCAACTGGAAGGTGTTGACTACGATTAGACATACACTCCGGTAGCTAGAATGGAAGCAATCAGAATCTTCTTAGCATATGCTTCTCACAAAAACATCAAAGTACACCAAATGGATGTTAAGAGTGCTTTTATCAATGGGGAATTAAAAGAAGAGGTTTATCTTCAACAACCTCCTGGATTTGAAAGTATCGAGTTCCCTGATCACTGCTACAAGCTTCAGAAAGCAGTCTACGGTCTGAAGCAAGCCCTTAGAGCTTGGTATGAAACTCCTTTTGAGTTCTTAGTCTCTTCGGGCTACAAAAGAGGAGTGATTGACCCCACACTATTTAGAAAAGAAAATGGGACTCACCTTATGCTCGTACAGATATATGTGGATGATATCATCTTCGGATCATCTGATCAAGGAAAGGTGGATGAATTTGCAAAGCTCATGACAAACTAGTTTCAAATGAGCATGAATAGAGAGATAAACTTCTTTCTAGGTCTTCAAGTCAAACAAATTCAGCAAGGGAAATTCATTCATCAAGAGAAATACACCACTGAACTTCTAAAGAAATACTCTATGGACAACTGCTCTTCGGCTAAGGTCCCTATGGCCTTCGGATATTAGATCTCTGCTGATCCCTCTGGTGGATCTGTGGATCACAAGACTTATAAATGGATGATTGGCTCGCTAATGTATCTCACCGCAAGCAGACCTGACATTGTCTTCGCAACCGGTGTGTGTGCAAGGTACCAGGCTGACCCAAAAGTGTCACACATGACCGCAGCCAAACAAATTCTTCGGTACCTAAAAGGAAGCAAATATCTTTGTCTATGGTACCCCGCAGGAAATGACTTCAGTCTTCAAACATTTACTGATGCGGATCATGCCGGATGCAAACTTGATCGAAAAAGTACATCTGGTGGATGTCAATTTTTAGGAGGAAGACTTGTCAGCTGGTCCTCAAGAAAACAAAGTTGTGTTTCTTTATCTACCGCAGAAGCAGAATACATGGCCGCAGCCAGCTGCTGTTCCCAAGTCCTTTGGATGAAGACACAACTGTTAGACTACGGATAAAGGATGTTGTGGATACCAATTTACTGTGACTCTGAAAGTGCCATAACGATCTCTCATAATCCTATTCAGCACTCCAAGACGAAACATATTGAGCTACGGTATCACTTCATCAAAGACCATATTCTGAAAGGTAATATTGAACTCATATTTGTTCCTACTCATGAGGAGATTGCTAATTTTTTTACAAAAGCACTTGACTCTTCAAAACTGAATTTGTTCCTACAAATGTTGGGAATGATGAATCCGGATCCTAAACTCTTCTTGAATTAACTCGTACCGCAGACCTTCCTGGTCCCCATTGCGGTCCTTACTGAAAATTATTTATAATAGATGGTTTTGGAACATCCCCTGTTCTACAGTCAATGTACCGCAACCATATATTATATCTATCTTTCATGGGTCCTTCTTGTTTGTGTTTACTAATTTTTGTACAAGTGCTTCTCTCAGCTTCTCACTGCAGTCTTTACCTTGGTCATCCGCGATGACATTTCCAACCACAATGAAATCTTCATCCGCAATCTTCGTGATACTTTCTCAACTGTTTTATCAACATATGAACCTTGGTGCGCTATTTAATGATCCTTCATTAAATAAAATAAAACATTCTCCTTAGAAACTATCACCTTCTCTTTCTGAATAATCCTTTTATGAGACCTATTTTAGGGATGATGACAAAAAGAACGTATTTCCAATAAACTCATCCTTAACTTGTCCTTTCCTCTCCCCAACATGTCCCATCCGTTACCTCTTCCTCTCCTATCACCCCCACGATTACCTGACGCATAGTCATGCGTCTGACTTTACATTAAATGCAAACCCTTTTTGGAAATCTCCCAAAATCTTTTACAACCCGTTTTAATTATATGTGGCTGAGATTTAATCCAAAATTCATCGATTCCCCCCAAAAACCCCAATCGACGTTTTACCCTATTCTACCATTTACCTAGGGTTAAACATTTTTTTCACCCCTTTTATAAACTCATCTCCTTCACTAAATTCACTTTACGCTTTCTGAATATCGATCATTCCCTCTCAAAACCATCAAGAATTCTGTGTTCTACTTCTTCTTCAAACATCTTCCAACTTCAACAATGGTGAAATCAGGAGTTTCAAAGAAGCAATCGAAGGCTTCTGGTTCGGTGAATCCAACAGGCTCAGACTCTCCTTCAATCGCATCAAGCAATTTCAGGGCATTGTTTGAAGATCATCCTTCATACAATGCTCCCATCAAGCTCATGATCAAGTTTCTCAAGAACCACCCTCTGTTTGGTCTGTTTGATGCATTTACAGACGTTGTTCCAGTTTCTACTCTCTTCAAGAGCGATTTTTCTGCTTATCGCCCACTGGAAAACCCTCAAGAAGTTCATCTCAATCTCATTAACAGTTCTTTGGTCATCTTGTCCAAAGAAAAGTTCCTCACAACCATTAACCTTCTGGTTCATCCATCCATCAAACTTTTGTCACCATCAATGGCTGACATCACATCCGCACTCTACTAGATGGGGTATCAAAAACCAATTCTAGGAATTGGTGAGTTGAAAAAGAACCAGTTGCCTGCGGTTTGGCAGTTTGTGTGCCACTTTGTCATTCGCTGCCTATCCGACAGAACCGGAGGCATTGACAACATGGGACTCAAGCTCTTGGAATTGGTATGGAGCATCTTCACCGGACACGACGTAAATTGTGGGCAAATTCTTTGGGATGATTTCATTCAGTACATTCCCAAGGAGCACCCGAAGGAAAACCCAACCGAGCTTAGATTCGCAAGATTTTGGTCTCTCTGCATATCAGACCTACATGCTGACGCTGGGATAGATATAGGTAGTGACATCAACTTCTTCGTCACTAAGGATCTTAAAAGGTACCTCCCTTCTTCTGATCAAACTCTATTTAGACCGATCCGCAGGCTTCCCACTCATATCCTCTCTTCTCTTGGTCCTGAGACTGCTAATGTCTCAGACCACATTGAGGCTACGAAGGGTATTGCCCCATACCCTTCTACCCCGCCTCTTCCATCCGCAGTCGTTAACCGTGAGGGTACCGCAGTCCCCTCTGCCACTACATTATCCAACGTTTCTCAAAGAAGAAAGCAGTTAGCATCCAAGAAGAAACAAAGAACACCCAAGAAGGATGCTCCCAAACAAACATCACCCACCAATAAACGCAAAACGAAACCAACCACTGTATCTAGCAGTGATTCAGAAGAGGACAAGCAACCGATATTTGTCCTCAAGAAAAGAAAAACCACCGCTACCTTTAGCCATATGCGTGACCGGACCGATGCTGAAGCCTCTCAAAAGGCTCCAGTAGTCCTTGGGGTGGCCGCATACCCATTCATCACCACCATCATTTTTCAGTCAGACTCAGAAAGTGAGTCTGATTCTGATTCTAATCATCGTGGAGACACCCCTCCGGTATCATCCTAAAGGGATGATACTGGTTCTCGCCCTAAGGTCTCCAGAGCTTCCTGACTGCATTCTTTTTCTCCAGAGGAGTTGCACTCCATCCTAATTTCTGTCACCCAAACACTGCAAATACATTCCCATTCACAGGGCAATTCTTCAGCCCATGCCAGAACTGAGTTGAGGCCAGACTTGACGATGGGTCTAGGAGACCAAGGACACTCAGGAAATCCTACTCTGCTTTCATCTTTTATAGGTGTTTTAGGCACGGTGAGCACTAATGTGCTAGGATCCGTGAACCCAAGGGACACCTTGGTGCGAAATCAAGGAATTGACGGTAGTAACTCTAGCGATTCTTGGAGTTGTTATCAACCAATGACCGCAGCTGAAATCAAGAAGTATGAAGCCTTCCGAAGGGCTTTCCAAGCCCGTAAGGAGCAACAAATCAAGCAGCAGCAGCAGAAAGAACAGGAGATCCAGTTTGTTGCTAGGTATTGGGCAAATGCCATCAGTAATGCCCATACTATAGCAACCATTCAGAAGGTTCAACACTGGATGGATGAAATGGTAGAAACACTTCTCAAAGCACAATCTTCAGGTGCACCCGCAGGTCCCTTCAAAGTTCCTCCTACTCCAACTTCCATCCCAGTCAATCCATCACAAGATGAAGAACCCGCAATCTCAATCAGCCCTGCTCCTACTTTTGGTCTGGATGATGACGAAATTCAGGAGGCGAACAGACCCTCTCCTTCAGATGATGACTTCATGATGTTTGATGAAGGTGAAGAATCAAGTAGTACCCATCACTCCACCTCCAAACCCAATAATAATAAGAAGAAGAAGAATGCGGTGACCAGAAAAGAATTCTTATCCCTTCAAGCCAAAGTCGATCAGATCTTGGCTGCGGTTAAGCCAACTCAACCGCAACCTGAAGACACTCCAGGACCTCAGTCTCTGATTGAAAGAATAGAGCGTCTGGAAACAAGGGAACGCATGGCTGCTGAACGTATCTCTCTTAAAGTAGAGATGGGGATCCAGTCGCTTGACAACAACCGCAAGGCTGACCACCAAGAATTATTGGCTGCATCAGAACGTCTCATCACGGAGGTGACCGCAATCAAAACGGATCTCTAGGCCGCCATCACAGATCAAGCTTCTCAGTCTCAGAAAGTGATAGATGAGACTCATAATGCTTATGAGTCCACTATCTCTGTTCTTTAAACGACAATCAACAGACTGTAGAAATCTATTTCCTCTAACTTCCATGGCCCTAAGATCCTCCAACTTACCAAAGAAATCCACAAGTTGCTCTTTAGCTCCTCCACTCCAAACAATTCCTAATTGGCAGAAATCCGAAAAGCTAAATTCCATGAAGTTTTCGCCAAAGTGGATGGATTTCGGTAATGGCTTGAGGAAGCACCTGCGCTGCATTCCTCAAGAGGGGGAAGTGAAGAAGAAGAAGAAGTCCATCACTCTGATACTGCCTTTCATCATAGTCCCCCCATCACCACTAACAAAATTCCCACACCGCAACCCTCACCGCAATCATCTCAGCATATTCCCAAAAAGCCTGAAACTCCTCCTCACTTCAAAAATCTTGAGGAGAACATGTCCTCACCAAGCCCAACTGATTCCCCTACCACAGCCTAAAAGAAAAGAGACTGGAGGTCAGCTAAACTTGCTAAAGAAATCTGGAGGCTAAGTGGTTTCGACACTGTCATAGATGAAACCCTTATCAACTCTTGGGTCAATCCTCACCGAAGGCTGCTAGATGAAGATTATATTCCCCACCTCACTTATGCAGAACCTCCTTTGGATAGCTACTAGGATGTTCTCATTTCAGCCAATGCCAAATACGTCATAGTATTTGAGAAGTTTGACCAAAGCCTTCCTGATGCCAAGAGACTGCCTATGGAGTTTGAAAGACTTGCATAATTCTTTACTAAACATTCCTCCCCCATAGAGCACATATGGTCCAATGACAGGCCATCCGCAGTTGTGAACTACAAGCCTCGGAGATTCATGAAAGCAGAATTCTTCCAGTACACCCTCACCCGAAGGGGACATGACTATGTCCGCACCCAAGCAGACTTTCCCCACATGAATCCTGAAGAAGTGTTTCTCATAGCCAAAGTATTTCAGAACAAGGCTGAGAAGCATCCAAAAATGAAGACTGCACTTGATTGGGTCAACAACTTCTTGAGAGAAACTGTGTGCAACTTTGCCAAAATTGACGCGGACATCTATCCCATCATCTCCAAGAAATTTGATCTACCACCTCTCGACCCTGCACCTATGCCCACCGAAGGCTTTGCTGACAGATCACTAGGTGCAACCAACTTCCCAGAGCTTGGCATCATTTTCAAAAGGAAAATCGACAATGTCAAATACTTTATTCCCATAAGTGTCATGAACCGCCTACCCAAGAAACAACTTGACATCTACCGGACCGCAGTTGAAAGATCGAAGCATACTACCGCAGAAGTCAAGTTCGAGATTACAAGAAGAATCACATGGCTGGAAAACGTCAGGAAGTTCTGGTGGATTTTGATCAAGTTCCTCAAACTTGATAACTGAACCAAAGTTAAAGAGGTCACTTAGGGGGAAATTGTTGAATCATGGAAGTGACCCTCTTGAACTTAGCTACTGCAACCATTTCACTACCACAACCGCATCAGCACCCAGAGTCAGTATCGCAGTCATTAGCTAGATTACTTTATTTGTCTTTTATGTAATACACTCTATTATACTGTATGCCTTGCACGACTGCTTATAGAGTTGTAATCTAGTGTAGTTCTATGTCTCTATAAATAGAGACTTATTCTCCTGTATTGTATACCTCTCCTAATCACATATAACTTATGCATTTCATCTGAATACAAATTCTAAGGTTATCATTACATCACTCTTCACTCTCCACTTCTTACTTAAACATATCTAATTATAATCATTCTTCAGAGCAAGTCCTTGTGACTTATTCACTAAGTTTGATCTCACTTGCTAACATTGGTTTGAATGCATTCCAAGTTATGAATCAACTTATGTGTATTCTTGATATAACAATTGTTGTCATTTACATTACTTTACTTTCCGCATCTAACTCGCTAACTTCTAACTATTAATATTATTGTTGAGCTAACAGATCCTTCGAGATTAACTATTCCGCTATATACTTGTTCTAACCATTTTGTTCAAGTGTGTCTCAAAGTTTTTCTCTCAACAAAGAAATTACACCAATCTTCTAAATCATCCAATTCTTCCAAAGCCTTCTTGAGAGCAAAATGGAGTTCTTCTTCCAAGTGTTCATGCTGAAAAAATGCTTCAAATCTTCAGTAAAAGGGGTCCATTTCCGGATTCAAAAAGTTCCCAAAGACTACCCACCAACCTTTCACAAATAGAGTTAACAAGTCAAAACTCGGGTTCACTTCACCATTATTCACACGGACCGCATATGGTTCCATGCGGACTGCGTGGGTCATGTTGAATGCATGCCTTGGCCCATTAAAAATGCAATCCTGCCCAATATTCTAATTTATGGTCCAGTCCACATGCATAATTCTTGGTAGCCCAATTGTGCTATTCCAAAGCCTCCAATGATGGCCCAACGCTCCTTCAATCTTCCATAGCTCGAGTCTTTGTCCAAATATAAAGTCCATTGCGCTTCTTGCTTATATTGACACCAAGGCCAATTGCGCAACCTCAAGTTCATAAGCAATCCACAAGCCTCCAATTGTCTCGTACTCCTTCCATACCTCCAGTAATGAATAGTCTTTAGTAAATCCTGCAAAATAAGCTCAAAAGGCTGGAAAGCACCCGACAAAGGAAAAAAATAATAAAAAGACAAAATATGCATGAAGCTTAATTAAAATGAGATGGCTTTAACTAAAAATAAACTATGAAAAGAAATAATAAAAACGAAACTATCAAATCACCCCAAGCTTGAACCTTACTTGTCCTTAGGTAAGACAAGACTAAAATGAACTTGGGATGAACTAGACTAAAAAGAAAAAGGAATGAACATCTTAGGTAGAAATTCACGACACGTCCTTAAAGTAAAAGCATATAATCCATTTTTAGGGTAAGAATCGCTTTAAGTGACGAGCCTTTGTTACCTTTCTAGCAAGGGATACATGTTGATCTAGATGCAAAACGAGCATGCATACTTCACTAGCATGGTTTATGTGACATGGTTTCGTGGTCTGATCTAGCCCACTAGCCATAAGAAAGTGTCTCTCGGTTAGAATGTTCCACACTCCTCACAACTTCAACCCCACGTCAAGAAATAAAACCTAGAAAAAAGATAACTCGGGCAAAAAATTGCAAGGATGGAGCTATGTACAAGAGTTGGCAAACTACAATCATCTAGAAGAGTATCTGCTTCCACCAAAATAAGATCCATGGAGAGCAAAGAGTCGAGCACGCGATGAGTGCAGGGCGTCATCGTAGTTGCCAACAAAAATAATATCTAACTAGAAAAAACATCAAACTAGAAACAAATTGCATGAGCTAAAATCTCAGAAAGGCTAAACATCTACAAAAGCAAACAATGGATACAACTTTGTGGCCCGACCTTTTCTTTTTATATATATATATATATATATATATATATATATATATATATATATATATATATATATATATATATATATATATTCTTATTTATTTTGGACAACAAAACCCCAAGGACATGTTACAAATACAATAACTTAAGACATAAAGAGGAAAACACTATATATATATATATATATATATATATATATATATATATATATATATATATATATATATATATATATATATATATATAATTACATTCACATTTTATGATTGTGATAATATCCGACTTTTCAAAACCATATTTTTTTAGCTATACTTTTAAAGACGAGAACCAACAAACATAAGGTTCAAATTTCACGAAAGATCAAAATTTGACTTCTCCAAACAAGTTGGTTACATATGAAGTTTCACGTACACAAACTAAATACTCGACTTTATTGAATTTTTTTTGGTAAATTGACGCAAAAAAAAATAATTTTCAAATGACACTTTTGAAACAATTTACCTTGACACACAAAACAAAACAAAAGTGGAAAAAAGGGGTAGTTGTCTCTTTTTTTGGGCTCACTTTTTTGGTTTACCACAGGAGTTTTACAAGTATAGCCTGAAAATAAAAATACAAAACTATATACAATTATAAGCAAGACTTAAGTCTAACCCAAACAAGAGAACAAACGAGCACAACTACTCTAAGGCTAATTCGAGATCAAGTGGGAAAAATGTGTCTAAATCATAAATTAATGAGATATGATGTGAATTGTAGTTGTTGGACACTAAGATCTCAAAATAGCAAAATCTATCTTTTATTCCTTTCTTTGGGGTTTGATTGTGGCTTGTGAGGAAAATTCAGGTGAGGGACTAGTCGGCACGGAGCTAAGTTGTCCCCATACGTATGCCACACTTGACATGAGTTGATTCATATGTACAACTACTTGCACTCACTCCCCACGTATATATAAGAGAAAAAGCAAAAACTGAAAGTCCCTGAGAGCGATTCTTATTTGTTATGCGAGTTTCCAAAAGAATTGTATTTAAGGTGTGTCATGTCTTTCAAGTAAAATGTTCGGAGATGAGAGTAAAGAGATAACAAAAATGCATGAATGCTTATGCCCTAAGCTAAATGCCATGAAAAAATAAAAAGTGAAAAAGAAGAAAATAAAATCTTTTTGGAATTTTATACAAATTTTTTTAAAAAAATGAATGCAATTTAAGGCTAAATGCTATGCAACCTAATTAAAATGCATGATAAATCAAAAAGAAAAGGGAATATTCTACCCCAAGCTTATAAATAAGCATTGTCCTCAATACTCGCGGCGAGGTGGAAGTACCAAGACCAGGGATCTGGAGGAGGATATGGGTATTGGGGGTAGGGGTAAGGGTAAGGTGGAGATGGATAAGGGTGGGTGGGTGAAGGGTATGGATAGGGAGGAGGAAGTGGAACATTCTCGAAATGGTTTTGTGATTGGTGCCACCCCCACATATGGTGCATCTGTTGGTACATGATTTGGTTGGAGAGACAAAGAGCCTCGAACCGTTTGGCAAAATTGGGGGGGAAGCGGGTGGTATCCGGGAGGTGCTTGGGGCTGGGCTTGATGTGGGCCGTAGGTGGGCTCATCACTGGGCTCGTCATCCACATGCATCTCGTCATCATCTTGATCGTGGAGCGCATCCTCATTGACAGACTGAATGATGGTCCTCATGAGTCTCTGTTAAGTCTATGGGTTGTTCCATTGGGATTCATTAGTTTAGTCCAATGTATTCACAGTTTGGGCCTGTCCAACCGCGTATCTATTTTTAGGGTTTAGTATTTATGGTGCATGCTCACCACATTAGAAACGTATCTTGAATACTTTTTTCATTAAACTGTAACCCTAGCACACCTCTACAGTAGAAGTTCTTCATCGAGCTCTTCTGAGGTGTTATTGTTTTAATCATTCGACATCTGTTTGATTCATTGGGTGTTTGCACTTCGGTTTACTTTCTGTTTTATTTGTTAAGAGTCTTATCGATCTTATAAAGTTTTTAATCTTATCAATTGGTATCAGAGCGGGAGGCTTTGTAAATCATACGCATCTCTTCTGTTTGAAAAATTGTCTTAGGGTTTTCGTTTTTCTTGGATCTGTTGAGACATCATTCCTTCATTGGCGTTGCTCATAGATCCCAATATTACCCTATTCAATCTTTACAAGTCTGATTCTTGACAAACATTCTAAACAACTCGTCGTGTCTCTCGATGATTCACAAACCAACCCCATCAACATATCCAACAACATCGGATCCACCACAAGAATCCTAATCTTGTATACTCAAGATTACGAAGTCTGGACGCATCACTTTGAAGACTATGTTCTTGGTTCAGAGGATAATGGCTATCTAATCTAGGAAGCGATCACTATGGGTCCTTTTTCTCACACTGGAACCGACAGAGTCATTAAGACTCCAAAGGAGTACAATCAGCTGATGATTGACGTGAAAGATATTGCTAAAGACGAGAAGGACAAGCTGCTTTGTAACATTAAAGCTATGAGAATGATAAGATTTGCATTGCAATCGGATACCTTTCGTCTAGTTAGTACATGCACAACAACCAAATCTGGGATATGCTTAAAGAGCTATATTCTACAGATGAAGATTTAGAGCACTCAATACAAACTCTTTTTCTCTCCGAGTTCGGTGATTTCAAGCAGAAGCCAGAAGAAAAACTCATTCAGGCCTTTGTAACATTAAAGCTATGAGAATGATAAGATTTGCATTGCAATCGGATACCTTTCGTCTAGTTAGTACATGCACAACAACCAAATCTGGGATATGCTTAAAAAGCTATATTCTACAGATGAAGATTTAGAGCACTCAATACAAACTCTTTTTCTCTCTGATTTCGGTGATTTCAAGCAGAAGCCAGAAGAAAAACTCATTCAGGCCTTTTATCGCTTTAATCATCTCCTCGGCAAAATGATCAAGCATGGAATTGGCAGAGAAGTGATTGAGCAAAAGGTCACATTTATGAATGGCCTAAGACCCGAATGGATGGCGGCGGTTTCGACTGTAAAAGCCCATGAACAGTTCAAATCCAATTTGTTGGTGAAGCTTGTGGGAATACTCAAATCATATGAAAGAGTTGTGACTAAGGAAACGAATGTGGTCTCTAGTATGGGATCATTGGCTCTTCGTTCTAAAAGGAAGAATGTGGATGAAGAAGAAGAAGCGTTGGATCTCTCTGAATGTGATCTGACAAATGATGAATATGCTTTAATGGTCTCCAATCCCAAAAAGTTTGCTCGCAAAAGGTTCCCTACCACTAAGAACCGAAACTGGCAACGGAGCTACAGCTCCAAAAAGGCGAAAGAGGAACCTAAAAACGCTCCTCAGCATGAAGAAGCGAAGAAGATGAACAAGCTTGTTGGTGACTCCGGATATGATTGCAATTTCTACCACGACAAAAATCACTTTGCCAAAGATTGCATGTTGAGAAGGCTGGTTGAAAAGAAGGATGGAGAAGATGATGAAGCATATCATTCACGTAAGTTGGAGAAAATAAAGAAGAACAAAACATCTAACAAAACTATGAATGCTTTGATTGTGCAGGGAAACATAGCTGATGATGAGTTCGGTGGTGTTGAAGTATGGTCTACAGACTCTGAAGATGAAGAAGTTTGCAAGCCCACGCACGGCAGAGCTTTTATGGAAAAGGTAGGAAGCTCTGAGTTTGGTGGAAGATGTTTGATGGTGACTGCTGGAGTGTCACAGATGAGAGGCTACACAACCGAAGGCGAAGGTGAGGAAGCAAAGGAAAGAGAAGACAAGTGCTTCGCAGCCAAACCAATGGGAGAACAGATCAACAAAAGTGATAAGTTGATCAAGAAGGTACAATCTATCCTCGAGTCTCTGAAAATACCAGTTAATAACTACGAAAAGGAATTAAATGATTTAAACTTCAAGTTTTCTATTTTAAGTGGTAGTTTAAAACAAAATTTCCTTTAAAATTCTAACCTAACTGATCAAATCAACAGGGTGTCTTCAAAGAGTGAGGAAAGAAGAATGTGGATAGAGCAGAAGGAGGTGGAGTTAGTTAGGGCGAAAGATGAAGTTATTTATTTGCAACGTGATAATTTGAAGCATTTGAAACAATGAAACATTTTTTGCTTAATTGCTAAACGTTTATATACTAATATCACTCAATTGCATTTAGACTGTGAAATCAACAAAAAGATTCACAAAATGATTTTGCCCTTCCTAGAGTTAAAGGAGGACGAAGTTGATATTGATGATTATAACTGTGAATATATTGTTTCTTCATATGAAATCTTTGGCGCCTATAAGATTGGTCGGGACAAAATCAAGTTCTTTATTAATTCCAAAGACCATAAGGACATGCTTAAAAACCTTTTGGACGAAAATGATAAATTGAAAATAAAGACCAAAACTGTAACGCCCGCAGATCCGGGTTAGTCAATTTAGAGGCAATAGGGGTTGAAAATGACTTTTCGAAAAAATATTATTTAGAATAAATAATCTTAACCAATTTGTAGAATATGTCACAAGGTTTCCGTACATATAAAGAACGCCGAAATCCGAGTTATAACGAAGAAGTTATCGCCCGTCGAAGTTTTACGGCAAAACCGGCACGACATCGGGAGACGTAAATAGTGGATTTAAGATAGAGGACTTTTTAGCCTTACTTATCTAAACCAAAGTTGTAGTATACTTTAAACCAAGAACATCCATAAAAAGAACGCCCAAATCTAACTTCGTATGAACAAGTTATGATTTTTCTAAGATTCGGCTTAGCAGTGCACGACCCGAAACTCGATTTTTAGTTCGAGCGGTTTTTGGCTTACGCGACCTAAATGAGAGTTGAAGATCTCATTAATAGGAACTCAACAACAAAAATACATACGAAAACGGAGTCCGTATGAAGGGGTTACGAATTCTTCGCGGTCATTTAGCAGTCTAATCTCCTCCTACTGTTAAATTTAAGATCGATCGAGAATTAGCCGACAGAGTCTAAAAGAAAGTTTTATATCTTCATTTTACCTACGTGTGGATATAAAGAACGTCAAAAACGGAGCTCGTATGCGAGAGTTATGATTTTTCTAAGTCAAGAGGCTGATACGCGATATTGGGTGATGTGGCGCGATCACAGCCATTGCTTTCTCTCCAAGGAAAGACATCAAATGATGACACGTGGCACCAACTTGGCGAATACGTCCTCCTACTCGGCGAGTTCGTCAGGATTTCACCCTATAAATAGAAGTGTCGAGTTTCTCTCATTTCTCACACCTTTCCCCACTTCTTTCTCTCTCTACACACTCTCTCTAGCCTACCTTAAGCCCCCTAAAGCCTAGGTAAACCCCCTAGCACCCGAAGGAAGCCCCGAGAAAAGAGCCTTTCGGCTTGGAAACGCTGCTCCAGTGAGGCCTGGTTTTCGAGAAAACCCGCTGTAAGTGAGTTGTACCTATCCTATCTTTCGTAAACGGATAATTGTTTTAAGAGTAACGAAGTGCTGTCCGAGTGACGACTCACCACCTTATCAAGTGAGTTCATGGTCCCTTTCATCTTACACATAGATATGAATAATTTTATATAAATTATGTGCTATGTGTGCATATTATCTGAATACTTCCTGTCTATGATGGAGGAATAATTTTATACATGTTTTAAATGATTTAAACTGTATATTTATTCTATATCTACAAATATATTGGGATAAAACATGGGTAGATGAAATAGTTGGTGTGTGACGAAATAAATTGATGAGAGACAGGTGATGATAGGAAGGTGAGGATAGATAGTGATGATGAATTGGTGATTTAGGATGAAAGATACTATAACCTTGTCCGACAATGTGGTGATGTAGTCATCTACCATAGTATAGATGGCGACCACAGACTATTCTAGACAACCCCGTTGAAACACTAGCAGGCTCATAACTTGTAGGTGAGGAATTACGAGTTCAGGCGATGTTGTAACTACGTATTCATGTGATGATACCCTAACCCTTGGTGGGCACGTATTGAGGGAGTAATCCCTGAATCAATACTGTCTAGGCGATGTAGGCGATGATCCTTAGGGAAAGTCCTTAGGAACAAACATGAAAGGAGAGGCGATGTAAGGAGATGAGAGGTAAAATATGATGTAGGAGACGACCCTTAGGATAAATCCTTAAAGGAGGGTACTTAGGAATAAAGAAGATAATGGGGATGGGTAATTGGTTTAATTGTTTGATGATTGAACATAATAATTATATTATTGTAGGTTGAAAACCCTATGTACTCACCAAGTTTCCCAACCTGACCCACTCAGTTTATTTATATCACAGGTGTTGTTATGGAGTCACATTACACTGAGTGATTAAAGAGATGTAGATCACTAGTGTAAATAAATGTAAGATCTGTTTATGCTTATGTTTTTGTATTGACGATGACATCCCAAACGTTTTAAAATGAATAAAATACGTTTCTTCGAAAATGTTTTGATAATGTATTTAACATGTTTTTCTGGGAACAAATTCCGCAACATTTTTATGAAAAGAAGTACTCTGATTTTTACAAAGCATAAAAAAAATCGGTCTTTTCTGGCCGTGAAAATGGGGATGTCATAGTTGGTATCAGAGCATTAGTTTAAGCGAACTAGGAATATGGAATTTATTTCTAGACTTAAACTTAGAATGCTAAGCAATGATTGTGAGGAGTGTGTCTAATAGATTTAGGTAATATACCTGAATAGACACAAGCACTAGCTTACTTTAGGAATGATGCCTAAATTGCTTTTACGTGCTAAATGATTTGTGATGCTAAATGTATAATTGCATCCATGGTCTGTTGCCGACCGGATCTGCAAATTTTATGTGCTCAGGTTTCTAAATGTTTAATTACGATATTAGAACTGACATGTAACTTTTCGGAGTAATAAGGAGGATTACACGTCTAAATCTTCTCTATCTATATTCTCGTCTTGATGCACTGAACGCATGCTTCCGTGAACGTAACGTCATGGTAAAGGCTGGTAGCAAATTGTGTAAATGGTGGAAATGAAAAGGCTTATGATAGTAAATGACATCTATCGGAAGATATCGTAAGAGTGGTATCTTTCCTTTAGAATATGTATGGTAAAATAACAGTGTGTTTAGAAGAGCACGGTACGTCCAAAGTACACCTTCGATCGGCGGGATGATGGAACGATTGGTGTACGTAATTCCTGAAGTTGTCCCATTGTATGGAGTTTCCACCGCCAACCGAGTTGAAGTAGAATTAATGATTGAACATACGCATGGAAGAAGTCCTAGTAGAGTCTAGGGAAATTTTTATGATTGTTTGGACACATTTATATGTGTTAAAAATTGTTTTTTTTGTGATAATGACTTGGAAAACTGCGAGACAATACTTGGGACGAGTATGAGTAGGTGTGTACATGACTCACACTTGGATCAGGGAAAGTCACAAGGTTACCAAGAAGCTAGTAATTGATTTCGTTTTATTCAAGTATGTCGTTGCCATTCTTTCGGTAATGACTAAGAAGATTGTTGTTATCCCGACCCTAGTGGTCATATCACATTGAGTTCGACTACGATGAGTAGGTTACATGGTTCAGAGAACCAAGTTTGATGTAGCGTTCGACTTAAACCAAATGATTGAAATCAAAGCGGTCAATAGAAGTATCACACTCGTTGTTAAAGAAATTTGTAGCTAGAAATGCTACATGTTAAAATGTGATTATATCACATTAGACCATGAAGGAAGGCATATTCCATTCCGGAATTTGACTCTAAGAGACCTAAGTCTAAGCGTTGCAACATATGATGATAGGTCATTAGAATATGACACATCGATCCATAGTAGTAATAAAAGAACTTATCTCAAGTTCGTATCCAGTGAGGATCAAGACTGTGACTTGAAGGTCCTAATTTGGAGTCTAGCCTGAGGTAGAGAGCAGGTGTGTGATCGAGTACTGCTTACAGTCAATACGTCTAAGAGATAGACTTGAAGGAATATAGAAGTTATATTTATTACCTAGGATGAAGAGATGACGTATGGAGTCATTATACGAGGCCTGTTTCGTTGATGATTCCGGGACATAATCATCCTAATGGGGAGATAATTGTAACGCCCGCAGATCCGGGCTAGTCAATTTAGAGGCAATAGGGGTCGAAAACGACTTTTTGACAAAATAATATTTAGAATAAATAATATTAACCAATTTTTAGAATATGTCACAAGGTTTCCGTACATATAAAGAACGCCGAAATCTGAATTAACGAAGAAGTTATGGCCTGTCGAAGTTTTACGGCAAAACCGACACGACATCGGGAGACGTAAATAGTGAATTTAAGATAGAGGACTTTTTAGCCTTAGTTATCTAAACCAAAGTTGTAGTATACGTTAAAACGAGAACATCCATAAAAAGAACGCCCAAATCTGACTTTGTATAAAGAAGTTATGATTTTTCTAAGATTCGGCTTAGCAGTGCACGGCTCGAAACTCGATTTTTAGTTCGAGCGGTTTTTAGCTTACGCGACCTAAAAGAGAGTTGAATATCTCATTAATAAGAACTCAACGGTAAAAATACATACGAAAACGGAGTCCGTATGAAGGAGTTACGAATTCTTCGCGGTCATTTAGTAGTCTAATCTCCTCCTACTTTTAAATTTAAAATCGGTCGAGAATTAGCCGACGGAGTCTAAACGAAAGTTGTAGATCTTGATTTTACCTACGCGTGGATATAAAGAACGTCGAAAACGGAGCTCGTATGCAAGAGTTATGATTTTTCTAAGTCAGGAGGCTGATACACGATATTGGGTGACGTGGCGCGATCACAGCCATTGCTTTCTCTCCAAGGAAAGCCATCAGATGATGACACGTGACACCAACTCGGCGAGTAGGTCCTCCTACTCGGTGATTTCGTCAGGATTTCACCCTATGAATAGAAGGGTCAGGTTTCTCTCATTTCTCACACCTTTCCCCACTTCTTTCTCTCTCTACACACTCTCTCTACCCTACCTTAAGCCCCCTAAAGCCTAGGTAAACCCCCTAGCACCTGAAGGAAGCCCCGAGGCTCCCGAAGCCCCGAGAAAAGATCCTTTCAGCTCGGAAACACTACTCCAGCGAAACCCGGTTTTCGAGAAAACCCACAGTAAGTGAGCTGTACCTATCCTATCTTTAGTATAGCTTATGTTTCAATATAGTATTGTTATTAGGATCTTATAAGGAGTATTTGAGCTATTATTATGGGTTATATAAGTATTGTTTAACGCTTATATAATAGTAATAATAGCTAGACTATTAAATTAGTCTCGTCAAGTGTTAGACTAAACTCTAGTAGTAAAGATACAAGGTTTTGTTAAGGGATAATTGTTTTAAGAGTAACGAAGTGTTGTCCGAGTGCCGACTCACCACCTTATCAAGTGAGTGCATGGTCCATTTCATCTTACACATAGATATGAAGAATTTTATATAAATTACGTGCTATGTGTGCATAGTATCTGAATACTTGATGTCTATGATGGAGGAATAATTTAATACATGTTTTAAATGATTTAAACTGTATATTTATTCTATATCTACAAATATGTTGGGATAAAACATGGGTAGATGAAATAGTTGGTGTGTGACGAAATAAAATGATGAGAGACAGGTGATGATAGTTAGGTGAGGATAGATAGGTGATGATGAATTGGTGATGTAGGATGAAAGATACTATAACCTTGTCTGACAATTTGGTGTAGTCATCTACCAGAGTATAGATGGTGACCACGGAATATTCTAGACAACCCCGTGGAAACACTAGCAGGCTCATAACCTGTAGGTGATGAATTATGAGTTCAAGCGATGTTGTAACTACGTATTCATGCGATGATACCCTAACCCTTGGTGGGCACGTATTGAGGGAGTAATCCCTGAATCAATACTGTCTAGGAGATGTAGGCGATGATCCTTAGGGAAAGTCCTTAGGAACAAACATGAAAGGAGAGGCGATGTAAGGAGATGAGAGGTAAAATGTGATGTAGGAGACGACCCTTAGGATAAATCCTCAGGGAGGGTACTTAGGAATAAAAAAGATAATGGGGATGGGTAATTGGGTTAATTGTTTGATGATTGAACATAATAATTATATTATTGTAGGTTGAAAACCCTATGTACTCACCAGGTTTCCCAACCTGACCCACTCAGTTTATTTATATCACAGGTGTTGTTATGAAGTCACATTACACTGAGAGATTAAAGAGATGTAGATCACTAGTGTAAATAAATGTAAGTTCTGTTTATGCTTATGTTTTTGTATTGACGATGACATCCCAAACGTTTTAAAATGAATAAAATACGTTTCTTCGAAAATGTTTTGATAACGTATTTAACATGTTTTTCTGGGAACGAATTCCGCAACATTTTTATGAAAAGAAGTACTCTGATTTTTACAAAGCATAAACAAAATCGGTCTTTTCTGGCCGTGAAAATGGGGATATCATAGAAACCATGCAAAAATATGACTCAGCAAGTGCCAAGTTGAGTTCAGAAAACAAAATAAAAGTGGAATACACTTCTGAATTTGATGAGGACAGTGATATGAGTAAGATATATGTAGGGGATGAAGTTGACTATTCAGAGTTTGTCAAAAGCGAAACCGAACTTACCAAAGGTCTTATATCTGAAAATTCGGTTGAGTTCACTCGGATGTCCCAAGATAAGTCCAAGGTTCTGAAACAGAAGGCTATGGAATATCAAAAGATACAAACTGTACCTAATCAGGTATACACCACAACAGGGGTCACTCAGAAGCAGACAACGAAACTTACAGCCATAGTGAACGAAGACAACGTTGGTGGCTGTGATGATCATTTCTGGTCTGCTCCAATTGACAATGCAGATAAGACTTTCGGTTTATTAGAGAGAACCTCATGGAGGGTTAAAGGCAGATATGTGGCTGAACCACTCACTAAGCTTGCAAGTTTTGATGTACCAGGTACAAGTGGTACCAAAGAGATTCCAAGCGAACCTGCGAAGGTGGCAAGCGAAACCTCTTCAATGAAAAATGAATCTCAAGCTAAGAGACCGAAACCGAAAGTAAATATTCACAAGTCTCAAAAGCAACTTGCTGAACAAAAATGCAAACGAAACAGGAGATATCAAAAGAATCTCAATGAAAGGAAGCAATTTTGGCAATCCCAAAACTCCATTTATGTTCGTATAAAAAGGGCATCAAATCTCAAGACGAAAGTAGGGTCAAAGGATAATTGGTCCATGCACTCACTGCCAATCTTGCAGTTAGACAAACCGAAAAAGAAGTTTCGGTCCCAGATCAAGTGGTGACAAGAACCGAAAGCCCAACTTCGGTCCTAAACCCCATCCTCTTCTTTCTCAATCAAAGCAAAATCTTAACAAGGATGTCAAGGGAAACGGAAAACTGGTTGCTGAAAACAAAAAGCAAACAAAGAAGACGTCTGCTAACCCTAGGAAACAAGAAAATAAAAATCCTCAACCTGATTTAAGCAAACCAAAAGATAACAAAATCAAGGTTTTTACCATCAAAAGGAAAGACAAAACCACTCAATAATAAGAACTTATATGGTTTATCTTTCAATTACTATTCTATGTTCTGTAAAAGGCTCACGTGGACCCAAGCAACTTTGGGTTCTTAAATCTGCTTGATTTTTGCAGGTTATCAGTGACGAGTAGTTCGACGACAAATGGTACATAGATAGTGGTTGCTTGCGTCACATGACAAGAAGAAGGGAAGAACTGAGGGAGTTCCGGGCTCTAAAAGATGGTGGATGTGTCAAATATGGTAACAACTCATATGGCACAATAAAAGGATATAGAATGATCACAAACAGGGATTTTTATATTCAAAAGGTGCCATACGTGGAAGGATTGCAACACAATCTCATCAGTGTCTCGCAATTGTGATGGGTTTTAGTCCTAAGAACATTCTATGTGCTTATACAAACCCTAATGCTTGGATCTAGGTTTCTCTATTGTAAATGCAAGTTATCCAAGACTATAAACCCTAATTCTATCAGTCAAGTAATCATATTAACATGAAATTAGGTTTAAGATGTTACCTTGATTGTTATGTAGCAATAACAATCCCAAATCTCCTTGTATTGACTTTGGAAGGCTTAGAGTCACAAGTGTCACTCCTCTAATGGTTCACAAACACCATAAGCAAAAGGATGAAGAGGAGAGAGGATAGAGGCTGCCCAAAAACGTCTACAAACCCTAGATGAGTCTTTTCCATGTTTTTGGTCATAAGGGATCTCTTTATATAGGAGGCAATTAGGGTTATCTAACAAGGAAACCCTAATTTGGATGCTTAAGCCCTAAGCAACCCATGGAGCCCTTTTCCATAAGGCCTTGGACGATTTCATATGGGCCTCCCCCATAGAATTCGTCCACCTTATAATAAAAGGCAATCCATGGCCCAAATTGCAATTATCTTATAATTACAATTCCAGTCCCTTAAGTTTAATTAATCTCTTTTAGTCACAAAATTAGTTACCAATTAATTATTGACTAATATTAATTAAACAATATGATTTCTCCTTTAATATATTATTCTCATAATATATTAATAAATCATATTTAATCCTTTCTCTCCATAATTCATCCTATCAAGTTGCTTTGGTGAAGGCAACCCAAAAGGACCATGCACCATCAGGCAAGTACATACCAAAATAGTTATGGACTTAGACACTAATCCAACAGTCTCCCACTTGGATAAGTCTAATAACTATTATGCGTATGACTTCAGATCCTGATCTGCAATCGTAGCTTTCCAAAGCCGCTGTCAACTCTGATCTTATCAGATACGTGTGTCCTTAGATAAGGGATCATATATTCCTCCATTCTAGATATCATATGAGATATGATTTCAAATCATTCTCTTTGTACTATATCTCGATTCCCGATTTATGACGTTTGTCATCACTAAATCATCGAGGGGCCCAAAGATATCGCTTTTATCCTACTTTGGATAAAAGGAATGGATAAACTTTGATACAATGCTTGCTTGCACTTACTCACCAAATCACACACAACAATATGTTTTATAACACCAAGTTACTAGTGCATTTACATAATATCAATGTGCAACCGATTTGCAAGATACAACTCACACATCTCGGTTCCAAGAATATAAGATGTTATCGTCTCACCAATCACTCGTGATACAATTCATGGAGTGATCCAAGTGAGCGTGTGTTTAATCCAATGCTCAAATTCATATTCATAAGCACTCATGAACGTTGCAGCAAACATTTGCTTATGTCTAATACTCTTTTAGACAATCCACACACCAATTCACGACAGTCTTCATTCATATCTACTTCCAACATATGAACGACTGTGGCCCGTTCGAATAATTCGATTATTCTTAATAAATTCAATTATTCTGGAAGTCAAAACATGCAAATGTGAAACACAAGAATAATACTAATCCCATATGGCCTCAAACCTTTGAGTATAAATAATACTCCTTTTATTTATCACCATATCGATTACTCATTATTTTTCGTTTCGGGTAATCAACTTCTTACTTGAATTATTACACTTGTCCCATGCTCTCAGCATGCACACAATGTTAACCTATGGTTCTTACTTTTGTGAAATAGATCAAATTGAACACATTTCCAATCATTCTCATTTCACAACTCCAAATCCTTTTTCATAAGTATAAGAATATCAAATTCTTGTTACTTATAAAATATGCTAGATTCTAACATTCTATGCAATGATCCTTTCGTAATGTCACTGCACCAAAGTCACAAAGACTATTGCCAATGATATTACAAAGTCCTCTATCGGAGATTGTTACAATATAATTCCTTAGATATGATGTCTCTCACTCAAAGTACATTCCTTTGAACATCCTTTTGCATAAAATTTTCTAATCTAGACATAGATTTTCAATATTCAATTCCCAATATGGACACGCTTCTATATTTTCCATATAACAACTCATTCTTAATAGAATCTTATCTATTCGTAATGATGTCGATATGGTCCATCCAATATGGAAACATTTCCATAATTTCCATATGACAACTCATTCTTAATAGAACCGTTTCTATTCATAATAATGTCGATATGGTCCATCCAATACCATGCTTCCAACTACTCACAAGCGACCAATCCTCGTCAAACTTTGGATTGTCCTTTGATAGTTGTTTAATTATTTTAGTCAACACCAATTCTAGTTCCTTTTCCCTCTAAATGCGCTCGACATTTGGAAAATTTTAGAATGGTTAAACATTAAAGCATTTGCAATCGATCCTATACCCGAAGCGTATGGGACACGACGCATTATGTTTTATTTGCTATGTTCTCAAAATTCGAATTGTGAAGAGGAATGCCGTAATCATAATCGAAATTTTAAGAACACACTATGTACCTTTGACTAAATTTTATTAACATTCCACAACCTAAGCCTTTAGATTTGAAATGAAGCATAATATTCTCTCCCTTAATTATAGCAAAACAACTTTACAACTCTTACGACTTTGCAAGGAATGACTCTTGTTTTCTATAATTAATATTGCCAACTTGCAATACTTTCATAATAATCATACAATCATAACTTTTATGCTCCCACTATCATGATGATTACTATAAAACATAACACTTATGCTCCCACTAGCTTCGACATGTATTCATAAACATCTTAACTTTCAAAAAAACAATTCCTATTGAATTTCTTAAGTCCATGTTTCTAATACTTGATGCTTTGATAATCTTTTATCAAGGCCTCTTTAACTTATACACCTTTGCCTTAGATAGTTCATATGTGTGTCTAAACACTTAAGACTAATTGCCAAACCTCACAATTCAAATCATGGAAAGGGATACCGTAACCATAATCGAATTCGAGAATGCAATTTTACAATCACTATCTTCTTAAAATATTTCTTAGTGAAAGCATTTCCTCACAATCATTTTCATGAAGGAGTAAATCTTATGACACGTAGATTTTAATGGTGTATATGTTCCTATCCATGTGGATTTGTCAAAACCAAAGTTTATGACAAATTCAAACTCATATGGATCGAACTTTCTTAGTCTCGATTTCTTGCCTTATGGTAGCACAGCTGCCCACCATGTCTTCCAAGTAGTTAAGTAGCTCACCTTTTCCTATCAATGTACTTTTCATTGATCAAGGTCCTTGCCTTTTATGCATTCAAACGAGAACTCATAGAACTCATATGCATAATTAACTCAATTGGAACTGCATAGAAACAAAATAATGTCAACACGATTGGTTGTAAACCTCAACTCGTGTGCTAGTGATGATTGATAAGGTTTATTTGATTTGTTCTTGAAACCTTTCAAGACCATTAAGACTCCTACTGACTCCTTGACATATAAGATTCTCTTGTCAAAACATTTCTTGACAAACAAATATTCAAGAGTTAGTGTAGCTTTTATCAAAACTCTTCATAAATTGGTCCTAGTTAGTCTTTGTCTTATCCAAGACATCACAACTTTCCACATTTGATGAATGTTACAAACCTTCTTAATACTTTTCACTCAATGTCACAATCTTAACTTTAAGACTTGTTATTGGAACGAAGTATGATTGACTTCTTGATTTAACCATTTCTTCAATTCTTGATTTCTCTTCTTAGGCATACAATTGTACTAAGACTCACTTAGAGGATCAATTGAGATATGGTTCTTAATCATTAAGACCCATCATAAAGCATAAAAGGTACTCTCCCTTCTTCTTATAATGGAGAAACTTTTATCTTTCTGCCTACTTGATTCTTCTTATTCGTTCTAGTATTGATTTAAACCTTTTTCAATCAATCTAGAATTACACTTAATCTTGTAAGTATAATCACATTTACTAAACCTTTAGTAAATCATGACGAAGATCTTTGTTACTCTTATGGTGGACTTGATCAACACATAACTTTGTGTACTCGATCTCCTAGTCCTTCACTTGACACTTTGTCAATGAATTAGTCTAATTTCCAAATATGAAATTTCTCATTCATCGTGCAACCAAGTTGCATGATTCCAAGTTTCTGTAAAATTGAAACTTGGGCGATGAGAAACTCTCCCTATTTGGTAAATTCTCGACTTTCCATAAATAACATAATAAGAACCAAATCCATTATTGTTAATAATAGAAACATTTTAACATCAATTTTTCATACACGTCATTGCAAGGTTAAATAAATAAAATTTAAAATCAAAATTTATTTTATTGCGGAAAAATTTGTCCTTACAATGCAACTCATTGAAAAACTTATGCTAATACATCTTTCTTAGCAATCTAATTCTAACTCTAAGTAGTAGCTCAAGAATCTAATCTTCGAGAAATGCGATCGAAATCGATTCCTTCATGGTTAGATTCTGCTCACTTCTTCCTTTAAGCTTCCTTTCTTTTCTTCGATCTTACAAAACATCAATTGTAATCTTATCACATTATGTATTAAGAATATAGAATAGAAGCTTAAAAGAGTTAGTTAATGGATTTTACCTATATTAGAGCCATACGTTTTGACTCTACCATCTCTTAGATCTCTTAGGTAAATGGGGCAGCTTCGTCTCCAATGCCCTTTCTCTTGGCAATAAAAGCAAATTGACTCTTTTGGAACTACTTCATACATTGCCTTTCTCTTATGATCAAACTTTTTGATCGTTGCCATTGTCTATATCCATAGAGGTCTTGAAGGCAGATTCACCAATCAACTTTGCTTTTCTATTGCGCCAAACCATTGTTAATTCAGTAGCAATAAGCATATAGGTGAGATCTATAAGGGTCACGTCGCGGTTCATCATATAGTACTCTCTTACGAACTCACTATATGAGTTAGGAAGTGACTGAAGAACCCAATAAACAGCCATTTCCTCACAGACAACGGATCCCAACATTCTTAACCTATCAATGTGTGACTTCATCCCTAGGACGTGTGCACACACCGACTTTCCTTTTTTATGTTTACTTGCCAAAAGGGCTTGAGTGAGCTTGAACTTTTCAAGCCTTCGAACTTGTGGGTTAGGGAGAATAATTGGAGGAGGTGGAGGAAGTGAAGTATGATCTCTTGTTCCTCAATCGAATCGTGGAATATCATCTTCATGTGGAATGCTTGTTCCACGGGATTTGAGAAGACCATAGTTGTCAAACTTTGACATCTACAAAACGGGAGAAAACGAATTCAAGTTAGTTGATTGATTGAGTCCTTAGTAAATCACCCAAATGAGATACTAAGGCTAGGACCCAACACAATATTCTACAACTCGGGAGAGGGATGTCGTAACCCAAATTACAGAACACTTGAAGGTAAGTGAATGACGATTCACTAATTTCCACCATGAAAAATGAAAAAGAAATTTAAGTTTTAAATCTATGAAAACTCCTAGATCCTTTGAGATTCATTGAACATTTCAATGGCATGTTTAAATCTCGATATGCCCATCTTGTTTGTGACTGGGATGCCGAGGATCACAAAGCGGGTGTGAATAACCATGCAAGCTTACATGGTGCCCTCACATGTTACAGTCACCTATTCGATGTGCCGGTAAACCACACACGCTCCACCGAACTATGACAAACATTGAGTCACCCTTTGCTACCTTTGCTTAGAACCATTTAGTGTGCCGGTAAACCACACACATTCCACTAACGTCTTCGCAAGGGCACAAAGTGTAATTTCATGGAATTGCATCAATTCACTTTTGCCTAAGTAACTAAGATTGGGAATTTGAAAAGCATTTAGTTACTTTAGTAATTCATTATACTTATAATGAAAGGTTTCGTCCTATCCTACCCGTTCGGCTAACGACCCTCCACTAGTCAAAAGTGCGGTGGGTAAGAGTGGATACCCATTCAATCGCCATTTTATAGGGAATTTCCTTAAACACCCCTTATAGACCAGCTTCGTGAATGAGGCCTACTAACGGTAAGACTGACTTTTACTCATACATATATATAATGTTAGACTTTTAATGTTATATATAGTATAGGGTGTATTTTACACTTTTAAAATATTAGGTGGTCAAATTTAATAATTATACCTTTAATTCAACTAAATTTGTAAACCAAAACTTTTATGGATTTATTAAACCTCCTTTAATTATACACCTTAATTAATTAATAAAACCATAAGGGTGTGATTTGAACTTTTTCAAAACTATACTAGAGTTTTAGAATTTAACATTCCTAATTAAAATTTTAATCAACTTTTAAATTCCAAAACTTGAGGGCAAGTTTTGAAACATTTCAACACATTAGGGTTTAGAATTTAAATATACATCAAAATTAAACAATTAATCAAAATTTAAATTCCAAAACTTGAGGGCAAGTTTTGAAACATTTCAGCACATTAGGGTTTTAACTATTTAAATTTCAAAACAACAAAACTTTTGGGTTCAAATTTAAACTATAAAACCTAAAGGGGAAAATATGAAACTTTTCATAACAACAAGGATCAAATAACAAATAATCTAAATTAACATTTAATTACATAATTATCTATATTTGATTTATTTAATGATTTCTTGCAAAACAATTTATCAATTTAGTCAAAATAATTAATCAATTATCACATAAGGAAACAATTATCTTATTAATTGATAAATATCTTCAATTAGATCAAAAATATAGTCATATATATCAAAAAAATTGGATTTATATTGATCTAATATGATAAGGTAACAATCCATAAGGAAAAAACAGCAAGAAATCGCGAAATATGCTCCATCTGACGAGTTGACTCGTCGAGTCAAGCTTGGACTCGTCGAGTCTGCATGGACTCGGCGAGTCCAGCCTCCAGAACATCAAAAATCGAATTTTTTGAACATGTAATGCATCAATACAATTGAAACCAGTCTAGGCTCTGATACCACTGATGAGTTTTAGTCCTAAGAACATTCTACGTGCTTATACAAACCCTAATGCTTGGATCTAGGTTTCTCTATTGTAAATGCAAGTTATCCAAGACTATAAACCCTAATTCTAGCATTCAAGTAATCATATTAACATGAAATTAGGTTTAAGATGTTACCTTGATTGTTATGTAGCAATAACAATCCTAAATCTCCTTGTATTGACTTTGGAAGGCTTAGAGTCACAAGTGTCACTCCTCTAATGGTTCACAAACACCATAAGCAAGAGGATGAAGAGGAGAGAGGATGGAGGCTACCCAAAAACGTCTACAAACCCTAGATGAGTCTTTTCCATGTTTTTGGTCATAAGGGATCTCTTTATATAGGAGGCAATTAGGGTTATCTAACAAGGAAACCCTAATTTGGATGCTTAAGCCCTAAGCAACCCATGGAGCCCTTTTCCATAAGGCCTTGGACGATTTCATATGGGCCTCCCCCATAGAATTCGTCCACCTTATAATAAAAGGCAATCCATGGCCCAAATTGCAATTATCTTATAATTACAATTCCAGTCCCTTAAGTTTAATTAATCTCTTTTAGTCACAAAATTAGTTACCAATTAATTATTGACTAATATTAATTAAACAATATGATTTCTCCTTTAATATATTATTCTCATAATATATTAATAAATCATATTTAATCCTTTCTCTCCATAATTCATCCTATAAAGTTGCTTTGGTGAAGGCAACCCAAAAGGACCATGCACCATCGGGTCAAGTACATACCAAAATAGTTATGGACTTAGACACTAATCCAACAAATTGGTGGTAGGTACTGGCTTGATGGTCTCATTTTATGATGAAGGATTAGAGATTATTGAGAAGAAAACTAAGACGGTTCTAGTGAAGTCACAGCAAAAAGGCGAAATGTATCCATTAAATATGAACCCGGTACGTAGAAAGCATGTTGTGTGTCTCCTAACGAAAGCTCATTCTGATGAAAGCTGGTTGTAGCATCGACGACTTTCGCATCTTAACTTCAAAGACATCAACAAGTTAGTTCTTGGTGATCATGTGCGAGGACTGCCACTTCTAAAGTTTGACAAGGAACATTTTTGTGTTGCATGTGAAATGGGAAAGCAAAGCCGAAAGATTCATCCCAGAATTGTTAACACAAAGATCATCGAACCTCTTCAGCTTCTTCACATCAATCTGTGTGGTCCTTCGACATAGAAATCATTGGTGGTAGTAAGTACATTCTCGTTATAGTTGATGATTTTTCACATTTCACCTGGGTTTTCTTTCTTCAACAGAAATCAAAGACAACTCCAAAGCTCAAGAACTTTATTAATCAAGTGGAGCTTCAACTACGAAAGGTGGTTAGAAATGTCCGAAGTGACAATGGGCTAGAATTCAAAAACCAAGAGTTTGAAGAATTTCTTACTGAAAAGGGAGTGTCTCACAACTTCTCTACTCTCTATACTCCACAACAAAAGGGTGTAGTTGAAAGGCGAAACCGTTCATTATGTGAAGCGGCCCGAACCATGCTCAGCTTCGCTTCTCTACCTCTGTACTTTTGGGCTGATGCAATTGCAGTTGCCTGCTACACCAAGAATCGAACCTTCCTTAATAATCGATTTTCCATTACACCCTATGAAATTCTGAATAATCATAAGCCTAACGTTAAATTTGTTCATGTTTTTGGTTCCAGGTGCTTCATCTTTAACTCTAAAGAGAACCGAAACAAGTTTGATGCGAAGGCAGATGAAGGGATCTTTCTTGGCTACTCTCTGGCCTCAAAGGCATATAGAGTTCTGAACAGAAGATCAAAGAAGATTGGAGAAACCTATTATGTCACATTCGATGATAATTACGTGAAGAAACTTCAATCAAGCGAAAGTCCAATGAAGGAGATCTTTATACAAAAAGATCAACTCACGATTACAATATCAAATATGTTTGAAGAGTACATAATGCTCTTTGATGAACTAGAGAAAGCCATTCTCTCTTAAGCAAAAGTAGCAGATAATAAAGTTGACAATCTGAAGGAGATAATAAACAAAGCAGCGCAAGACATGGAAAGCGAACCTCAAAGCTCAAGCGAACCTCAAGATCAAGGTGAACCTCAAAGCTCGAGCGAACCTACTCACATATGTTCTACATTCCAGGGGGAGAGTTCATCTACACCAAAGTGACTTGACTTGCCATTCCAGGGGGAGAACCTATCTCGAACAATGACCCATGAAAGTCCAATCGAGGGGGAGAATTCTGAACCGGATGTTGAGATTGCTTCGTCATTCAAGGGGGAGAATAATACTACAAATGACGAAGATTCTCAATCAGAATTCGAAGAAGAAATAATTGTTGAATTCCATCCTGCTTATGATCCAGATTATCCCCCACTCGTAAAATGGACATGCGATCATCCAAAAACTCAATTAATTGGTGAATCATCTGAGGGAGTTCTTCCTTGCTCTCAATTGAAAGCGAAGCAAACTGATTTATTCTCTCAAGTAGAATTATGTATGTTTAATTCGTTTGTTTCCAAGATTGAGCCAAAAACAGCGAATATTGCACTTGATCACTCCGATTGGGTACAGGCTATGCAAGACGAACTCAATGAGTTTGAGCGAAATCGAGTCTGGAGACTGATTCCCACACCAAAGGATGCATATGTGGATGGATTAAAATGGGTGTTCCGAAACAAGATGGACAAAGAAGGGAACGTAATACACAATAAGGCAAGGCTGGTAGTTAAGGGATATTGTTAGGAAGAAGATATAGATTACGAAGAAACCTTCGCTCTTGTAGCAAGGTTAAAATCCATTCGGATCTTTCTGGCATACGCTGCTCATAAAAATTTTAAAGTTTTTCAAATGGACGTCAAATGTGCGTTCTTGAGTGGAGAAATAGAAGACACAGTGTATGTTGAGCAACCACCTGGGTTTGTGAACGAGAAGTATCCTGATCATTGCTACATTCTGGACAAGGTAGTTTATGGTCTGAAACAAGCCTCGAGATCCTGGTATGAAACTCTAACTCGCTTTTTGAAATTGTCTAAATTCAAACAAGGTTCGGTTGACCCAACCTTCTTTCATAAGAAAGAGGGTGAACACCTAATGATCGTCCAAATTTATGTCGATGACATCATCTTCGGTTCCACGAATCCTAGCTTAACAGTTGAATTATGGAAGTTGATGGAGACTAAATTTAAGATGAGCTCAATGGGTCTAATTAACTTTTTCCTTGGACTAAACATAAGAGAGGAACCCGAAGGCATATTCAATAATAAGGAGGCTTATACTAAGACACTATTGGCGAAGTTCGGTATGATGGGAGATTCTAAAGTGAAGGTTCCAATGGCATTCGGAACGAAGCTGACACCATCTCGGGAGAAACCAGCTGCTTATATGACACTCTATCGTCAAATGATAGGGTCTCTTATGTATCTAACGGCTAGTAGACCAAATATCATGTTTTCTGTCTGCTATTGTGCCAGGTTCCAATCTAATCCACAAGAACCTCATATGGTGGCTATGAAAAATATCTTCCGGTATTTGAAGCGAACCTCATCTCTCGGTCTTTGGTACCCGGCAAAATATGGCTTCTTTGTTCAAGCATTCTCTGATGCAGATCTTGGAGGATGTGGTTTAGACCGAAAGACACAACTGGCGGGTGTCAATTTCTTGATGGAAAACTCGTTAGTTGGCAATCCGAGAAGCAAACATGCATGTCTCTTTCTACAGCCGAAGTTGAGTATATTGATGCAGCATCTTGTACTTCACAGGTCATTTGGATGCAAAGTCAACTTAATCACTATGGCCTAAACATGAAGAAGATTCCACTCTATTGTGACTCAGAAAGTGCTATTCGGATATGTCACAACCCAGTGCAACACTCCAAAACAAAACATATAGACTGGGATACCACTTCATCAAAGATCACGTTGAAGATGGCACTGTGGAAATCCACTTCGTTCGATCCACTGATCAACTAGATGACATCTTCATGAAAGCCTTACCTGAAGTAAGTTTTAATAAAATACTCCAAGGCTTAAGAATGATGGAAGCTGACTCAGTACCGAAACAACTTTCGCCTCATTAAAATTAAACAAGCGCAATAGAGCGAACGCTCGGTCTATTTCGACTCCGGATTTTTCAGGAACCGAAATGAACCGAACGTTCGGTCCATTTCTCTTCACTACTTCTAGGTGAAGTTTCGGTTGTATACTTTGTACACTATATATATATATATATATATATATATATATATATATATATATATATATATATATATATATATATATATATCTTTTCTCAATTTATTTCTCTTCATAAAACTCAAAAATATTTTCCTTTCTGTCTTTATTTTTTTTATAATATTCGTAAAATCCAGAAATATTTTTTTCTTTTCTTTTTGTTTTTGTTGCTTTTTATCAAAATCAAAAATACCAAAAATATCACTGAAAGGTATCATGGACGATTCAAATGATGGAGCTGGGACAGGTATAAATCTCTTTATCTTTGTACTCGCTAAGTATTCCTAGAAGTATGTTGTTGTATGTTGGCCAAAGCCTCAAAAACTTCAAGTGAAGCCTTACTGATTTGATATATATAAATCGTTTCTTCCCAATAAGGCTGATAAAATCACTTAAGTTATGACCTACCTTACTCGTCTGATATTGAGTTAAAAGTTTTCTGCTCGGTCCTTATTATATAGCAGAGGTACTTTCGATTCTTTAACCTCCTTATCACTTTTCTCCATCACACTTCGGTTCATAATCGTAACCCTTTAGAGTCTCAGAATTTACCACTGAGGTTTATGGTTAGACAACATCTATGTTAATGATCTTAGCTTCGTTTCACCACGTGCTAAGTGAAACCCAAAATCCAGTACGTATAACGAATTGACGGTGAACAATCAAACGTTCTAGTTTTCACCTAATTATTAACGAAACCACTTTAGTGGAAGGTACCAAGAAATCCCTTTTTAATTTTTGTGCGATCTTCATGAAATTATTTGACACCAAGGATTTTCTACCCATAAGATCCAGTTTATTTTTGTTTTTGATATTTCTACAAAAATCACCAAGTCACTGAAAATGATCAAATCTACTTGTTTTATAGACTACACCGGTCTCACAAGTACTTCATCCAACTTTCGGTCTTATATCAAGTTCCGTAGTTTGAATGAAGCGAAAGCCACCCTAATAGCCATACAATTAATAGATGCCTTTCAATGTTTCTTAATAAGCATTTGGTCGTATTTCAACGGGAAACCACACAGACACTTCTAAGTCTATCTTGACTTTCAAGGAAGAGATTCGTGCCTGGGATCCACAGTTTCGTGTCTTAATTGACATCACTTAAATCCCAAAAATTATTTGTTTTATTTCTTTTCTTTGGGACACTCTTGCACGAAGATATTTATGATTTTCCACAAGCCTTGATCGTGGTACTAATGGCTATTTCTCAGATATACGATTCGGTTCAATATGTTGTGGAGGTACACTATGTTGGAAGCGAAGGCCATTTCATATGAAGCAAAAGCATGACTCGACATTTCAACGAGAATTTGAATTGTTTCAAAATTAAAGAGAAGATGAAAGGATAAGATTTTAAACACGCGTGAATTTGAATCGTTTTCTTTCTCACGCCGCCTGACACTCTTGACATACTTTTCGGGGTAACAGTTGTCAAATCGCGCTTTTTCAGGCATTACATCAGAGGATCGTACAATCATCACTCCAGATTTTTCTCTCTCATGGTAATCGTATAAAGAAATTTCTCAACTTCCTTTTACGCTCTTACCACTTAAAAATCCTCTCAAGCATTATAAGGTGAATTCTCTCTACTGTTCATTTTTTCTTCAAGGTTCATCAATGACGGATTCCTCTTCTGTTCATGAACACAACGCCCAGTCATCTCTTCTCACCATCAAACCAAATCAAAACCTGATCATTAATCTCTCACCGTTCCAGTATGATCCCAACATGCTCCAAGTGGTTGAATGCCTCAAATATTCACCACTTGTAGTTTTCGTAACCAAGGTGGAGTATGTCCCAATGTCCCTACTTTCTTAAGTCTACTCAACCGTTGTATACGATAAAGTCAAGTAAAGAATTTTCTATGAAATTTTCAATCAAAAGGAATCGATTTGAAAAGCTAGGTTTTGCTTCTTACTAAGGATTGCCATCGACAACTCCATGATCAACCCTGATTCCATTACCACCACTCAACTCTTCACAATGTTCTATGATATGGGTACACTGAAGTTCTCACCACTATCACAAAGATCAAGAAATCATGCCTTCCTCCTCAGTGGAATGGTGTTTTTACCCTCCTCTTCAAGGGTTTATTGGAGAGGGTTGCAGTGTCTGATGGGGCGAGCAAGGCGTTCATGACCCTACTCTACGGTCTGTACCATGGGGTTAACATGGACTTTGGGTTTATCTTATGGTCTCAACTAGTTCAAAGTCTCAGTTCTACTTCTTGCTACTCTGAAATCTCTTGTGCTAGATTTTGGACTCTTGTTACTCAATGGAAGATGGAGAAGTTTCAAGTTCCAACAATGGCAGACTCATTGATGTCGTCTATTGATACCTTTCATACGGTGAAGATAATAGTTTCTGATCCATCGAAGTATATGTTCATTTGTTCGGTTCCGGAATCCATGTACAGGTGTGTCTCCAGTGAAAGCAAATTGATGAATGAATACAAGAAGCTCCCTCCTTCAGGACTAAGGAATCTTACTCCCGAAATGCAAAGCTCGCTAGACGCGGCAGATAAACCAGCAAAACGAGGGAAGAAGCCTGAAAGAAAAGGGGAGAAGGAAGGTCACTCATCTAAAGTTTCTACTCGCAAGAATCGAAAGTCTAAACAAGCATCTCCTTCTGCTCCAAAGAAACGCAAGACCAAGAAGAAGGCACACAAGCCGAAGGCTCCTTCTACAAGTGATTCTGACTACGTTACATTTGAGCAACAGCCCGAACCAGAGTCTAGTGATGATGACGTTTCTCAACACGAGAGTTCGCTTCGAGGTAATTCGCCTCCACCCTTACCAGCTCATTAAGGTCACCGAAACTCACCTCCTCCCTCTCCTACTCTCTCAGTGCCTATAACAATTGCTTTGTGCCCTCCTCCCATCTCATCTTCAACTACAACTTTAATACCAATCCCCTTTATTCACTGAAGTTACCACAACCATTACTACTACAATCGAACCTCAAGTTTGTATCAACGTATGTGATACGGGGGCACCTACTTTAGAAACTGAACCCCCGATTACCTAAAAACCTCTATCTCCACCCCCCTCACACAAATCTGACGTTGTTCTTGGTGGAGCGGAAATGGAGTTTGATTCAGTCTATTTTAGCCCGTACAGACTCCAGAGCGATGATGATGATGATGCTCTTGTGATGAAGAGGCATTTGAGAGAGATCGGAATGCCAAGCTTAACCAATTGCTTTCTTCTTCCTCTTCTACTCCAAGTGAGGCATACTCTGAGGCTGCAATCAAGGCTTTGTTGGCAACCTTTGTCAAGGAGCATGACACTTCCATTTCTAATGGTGCCAAAGTTATAGTTGCTTCCACTTCCTCATGCCAGAAAGCATCAATTGCCGTTGAAGAATCCACCAAATATTGCAAGCAAGCGACCACAAAAGTCGAAAAACTAATTTTTGATGCTCACATTTTTCTTGATTCTCTTTAGGTTGCAGCTCAAAAGGATGCTCAAACTGTGAACGCTTCTGTTGATAATCTTACAAAATTGCTTTAGGCTGAGAAGAAGCATTTCGAAGAGGGTCGTCAAAATGTTAAATCTGACAACAACGAGCTTCGAACTTCTATCCATGAGCGTCTTGATAAATTCCAGGCTGATGTAGCCATGGAAAACAAAGTCATGGATGAACTTGCTCTTAAAACCACCAAAGTCAAGACTCGGGCTCTAAGCTCAACCAGGCACTAAAAGAAAATGATGACCTTAAGTCAGAGCTAGCTGTCATCAAAAGCCGTGTTGGTGATGTGCATTTTATTCTTTTAAATCTTCTGGAAGCACATGACTCGATCCTTACTATCTCGGTTCGACGCCACTTGGCTGAGAAGTTGAGACCTACTCTTGATATTCTAAGTTGAGACCTACTCTCGGTCCTTATTAATTAAGAGATATATCAAATTTTTTAAGTTATTATAATTCAAATTTAACATATAATTAGAAAATGTAAATTTAAATTTTTAAATGAGTTGCCTAATATATCTGAATGACACATGGCATAATATTAATGAGGAGTTGTATTAGAGTGATATTTGGCAAAATAAGATAAAAATTATTCGTTTATTAGAATAGGGATTTTTGATAATTTTATTACATTAAATAGTTAAAGAGGCATGTTACATTAATTCCTTTTTTTTTTATAAAAACATCTAAATTTGTTATGATTTCAATACTTACCAATTAACCATGTTCGGTTCAGACGGTGGGTAACCCGGGCGGTCGTTCAGGACTCATGTCTTTAAATGGCCCAAAATTCCAAAAATATACGGTATATATAGAGAGAAAAAAAAACAATTTATCTAAAAATGCTAGGATTGTTTTTTTTTTTTTAAATTAGTTGTTTTTGTAATGTTGTGACCATATTTACGTTTTTTAATATTAATAGTGAATTTTATAACGATTTTTTTATTTTCAACTTTAAGGGTCCATTTTTTTTTCGACCTGGGCTCATTATATCTTTAGATTGGTCGTACAATTAACAATAACATCCACTCTAAAAGTCGGGAAGTTTGGTGGATATTTTCCTCATTTTACATAATTTAAACGAGACATGTTTTACATATAAAACTCAAGGTAAAATATTATAAATGAAGAGAAAATGAAAAAAAATAGTTTTATTGGCAGAAAACTTCAAAAAAAATTACCATAAAAGTAGTAATAAATCCATTGTAAAATGAACATTTTCTACGAAATTTATTTTTTTTCTATCCCACAAAATATAAAAGAAAACTAAAAAAAGGTATACATAGTTTTTCTTCATATACTATGAACTTGTTTATATTGTTAGAAACAAAAATTCTTTTTTGTTGCGAGAATTTTCAAAACCTAAGGTAATCCGTTATACTTATTACCAATTTTTATAGTAAATGTCACATCATCACCACACTCTTTACCATTAACCATTAGAAACCTAGCAATAAACACATCACTTCACCTCATTTTACTAATTAAATTTAATTCAAAAATACATTAAAAACATATAATTTTTTTAAAATTAGTTTTTCGTTAAATTAAAATGTTGCATTACAATAAAAAAAGTACATTAATTAAAATAAAAATAAATAAAATAACAATAAAAATAATATTTTTTAATAAAACACCTAAAAATACCAAACATAACTAAAAAAAACTACCCCGATTCCTATATCGGGCTCTAACGGACTTTTTAATCGCGAGAAAAATCTTAAAATCTTCGCCTTCGAGATCGTCTGCTTTCATTTTCAAAATTTCCATATTGGTTTTTGTTTGAAGCATCGTTTGCACCTCTTGTAATGACGTTTGCGCTTTAATCATTTTTTGCTCCACCCGACTCAACATATCTCCCTTGGCTTCTTGAATGTGGACATATCGATGAAATTTCTCTCCAAAATGATGGATAACAATAGAACCTGAAGCTAATAAACCCGCTTTTTTGCTTTATTTCTTCTAACAGGTCGATGAAGAGGTTGCTCCTCTTCAAGATCGAGTGGATCATCGTTGATGTTGATGTGTGTTCATTTGTACAATTGTTGTGAAGTTGCATCAGGGTTTCTTGAACGCTTTGAATCGGAAGAAGTTTGTGAAGTTCCTTCCGTTTTCTCTTTTCATTTTGGAGCGTCTTTCAATTTTAGCCACGGTTTCACATACGGAAAAAGGTTTACGGGTTGGCGTTGTTTTTTTCAAATTGATCCAAGGCAGCATTGAAGACATCGAAATCGTTTGACCCGCTTTTGCGTTTGTTTTGGAGGTTGTTGTGAATTCCTCCAAATTCGATGCATTTTAGTCAAATATCATGCCACTTCGAGCTAATTTGATAGGGATTTCGACTTTCACTTCCCGTTAATGCATAAAACACGCTTCGAACTTTCTCCCAAAAACAATTAAAGGTTTGATTATCTCCTTCAATTGGGTCTTGGGAAGCCGAAACCCACGCATCCATTAGCTTTTCTTCTTCCTCTTTTGTCCATGGTACTCTTTCTTGGGTAGTGGGGCTAACTTGTTTTTTTCCTTTTTTTTCTTTTTTGGCTGAGGTGATGATAGTGAAGGTTGTGTTTCTGAATCAAAATCTGACAAATGAGGTCGCTATGATTGTGAAGGTGGTGGTTGTGATTGTGAATGTGGTGGTTGTGATGATTGTGGATGGAATTTCGTATGTTTACACTGGACTTGAAGTCATTTAAGAGATGCGTCGCACAGTATTATCGGGGGGGAATTTTGTACGTTTAGACTAGAATTGAAGTCATTGAAGAGCTGCGCCGGTAGGCCTTTGGTGAAGATATCGACATATTGAGCAAAAGAGGGCACATGGAAAGCTCTAATCCCCCCCCCCCCCCCCCCCCGAAAAACCAGGTCACGATGTAACATCCCAAAAATACAGTCTGAAATTTTCGTTTTAAATCAGTAATAAAACCACATTCATCAACGTCATATAAGAACCATAAACTATGTATCTCAAAATATTGTAACAACTGTCAAGCATATCAGAGTATAAGCATCCCAGGCTGAACAAATGGTGTGTGCACTGCAATCTTCCCGAGCTCC
The DNA here is from genome assembly GCF_051521515.1 of Lactuca serriola. Lineage (NCBI taxonomy): Eukaryota > Viridiplantae > Streptophyta > Magnoliopsida > Asterales > Asteraceae > Lactuca > Lactuca serriola. The sequence goes on along the minus strand of NC_136412.1, from coordinate 13,410,872 downwards.
TCTTTTGAAAACTGAGTACCTGAAACTAAAACTGAAACTGTAAGCACGAAGCTTAGTAAGCTCCCCCAAACTACCACATGCCATACAATAACATGTAAACACATACTGGGCCTTGCCCGCTGCATCGGACCCAAGTCCGGAAACTTCATTGGGCCGAAGCCTGGACTAACTGGGGCCTTGCCCCCTGTATCGAACCGAAGTCTGGAAACTGCATCGGGCCGAAGCCCGGACTAACTGGGACCTTGTCCCTTGCATCGGACCGAGCTCCGAAACTGACTGATCATAGCATAGCATAAACACATATCAACTAGTATAAACACATATACTGCATCGGACTGAAGTCCGGAACATATAACACATAAACATGCTTGAATCACAGAGATATCAAGCACCCAAATTACTGCATCGGACCGAGGTCCGGAACTAATTGAACATAGAATAACATAATCATATCATATAACATGAACACATATACTACATACTGCATCGGACCATAATCCGGAACACATAACTCATACCATGCCTGTATCACAAAGACACCAAGCATACTGAACTACTGCATCGGACTGAAGTCCGGAACTACTACTAACTAAACGAGCCGGCATTGTGGCCGTAGACCCGTTCCTACTAGAAGGAAACTCACCTCACACTGCTGAAGTCCCGTAGACACAATCCCACACTACTGAAGTCCCACAGGCTCCACCCCAGCTGCTGGCTGACAGATTCTCGAACTGTCAACACCAAATAACACCCAATTAATAATTGGGTTCTAACACATAACTAAAAATACATGCTTTGGATAATTACTACATTACCCCTAGCTTGGCTTACCCAAGCCCAAGGCCCAATTCATAGGCCCAAAGTCAACTAGGGATCAAAGCCCAACATATGGCCCAATTTTCCAAATTGGGACCAAACCTCTACATGGACTACCCTCAAGGCCCAATTGATCAGTCCAGTCCAACATGTATCATTCTAGGGCCCAATATCATACAACCATCTAAGCCCCAACTATAGCCCATCTATGGCCCAATTTTCCAAATTGGGCCCAATCCTTCATATGGGACTCACCCTAAAGCCCAACTAATTACTCTAGTCCATTTGATTATTCTCGGATGACCCAACACAAAGCCCAAGTGAAAATAGGGTTTCACATCAAATGATAACTAGGGTTAAGTGTTTCTTACTTAACCCACTAAGGACTTAACACACTAAGGACTTAATCCATTAAGTCCATGATTGCTTAGATTAATTTCTGCCAATGATTATTATTTAATATTCACTTATTAAATAATTCTCGTGTGTGTCCTGATAATTTTTCAAATATTAGGATTTTCTCAATTAGCCCATTAAGGACTTAGTCCATTAACTCCTTTACTCTACTAGATAAATGGCCTGGAATAGTTTGGGCTTAACTCACAATCCAATCCCAATGGCCCACAAGTGGGCCCAATAAGTCTAAGGCCCAATTACTCACAATTAGGGTTTTCTAAACCCTAATTAGGGTTCGTCACCCAAACGTGGCCCAATAGGCCAAAAATTAACCTCTAAGCCCATTAGGGTTTTGCTTGTGGGGCACCACCCATTACCACCTCGGGTAGTGGTGGTAAATGGTGGCACACGGCGGCGGCCACTACCCTAAGGTGGTGGCTTTCCATATCTTTTCATTAATCTTTTGGGAATTACAATTACAATGCTTTATACACACACACACACACTAACTAACTAACACACACACACACACAACCACCCTAGTGGTGGTCGGCGGCGGTACAAGGCGGCAGCAACACTAAAAAGGCAGCACAGCGGCGGCTTTCGTGATAACAGCCACCACCTCACGGTGGTGGCAGCGGTCCTCTTGTTCCCAACTCGAACAACGCACATACACACTGAAAGAAACCCACAACTCACGAAATGAACCATTCTGAAATAGTGGCACAACCGAAAACCACCATCTCAGCGACAGGCGCTGGTCGGAGGCAACAATCGACGTGACGGCGGCGGACGGCGAGACATGACTAAGGTCTAGCGCTGAAATGACGGATGAGGAGGAATCCGCAGCGCAACTACGAAGGAGAGTGTCCGTTCGTCTTCATTGACGGCACAAGGGCCACCATCGTCGCTGGGAATGGCGGATGCGGCGGCAGCACTCCGTTCTCGGTCTTCGACGGTCCTACTTCGGCTGAAATGTCGACGATTGTCTTGGGTCGGCGACATCGGTGGGCTAAGATGTTGCGGCAGCCAGACTCAACCAAGCAGGTGACGGCGAGCACTTCTTCATCAATAGAGGCTGAAGGAAAATCGCATGGTGATGGCGGCTGGAGCAAAGAAATGGTCTCTTAGTTTTAGGGTTGAAGGAAATGACGTGGGGAAGGGATACGGGTATATCCCGATCTTATTTCAAACATATGATCGGATTATTCAACTTCATCCCCTCCACCCTAATTTGTTTTCAATCAAAGTCCAAAACATACCAAATAGACCTTGCCCACAGAAATCTTTACAGATTGCATCCAAAACTTACCTTTTAAACCCTGAACCCATAAATTTCTTTCATAATAGATCCATAAATCACCAATAGACCTTTAAGCCTTCAAATCTTTTCAATTTAAGTCCATTAATTATCAAACGCACCCTGACTTCTGTAATTATGACTTTTAACTCCTCAAAACTATCACCTCGCTCAATTATTATTCATTTTAGGGCTTCTATACATTTATTAATTTATTTTATAAACGGGGTGTTACAACTCTCCCCCACTTAAATTAGATTTCGTCCTCGAAATCAATCCTTATGATACCTTACACGCTAACCACTCAAGTAACATGGTCACCATCCTGGGCGCACCCTAACCTTCTCAAGGTAGTTGTGACCAATCATCACAAAGCCCTAACATCTGCAGGCGAACTAATCCCTCGCAACAAGCTCTCATGTACTCTGTCTGACGTTTGCTATCTCTAGATGATCTGAATCCCTAGCAGACCACCCATACTGAATCATTATAGCTGAACCCCGCGGTGGGTGACTAAGAATTACTCAGCAATCTCTTACGCTTATCATACATGAGATCCTCAAATACCATCACTGATGGAGACCCAAAACTGTCTAAATCCCTGATCTGCCTGAAAAAACTGAACTGCCTGAAACTCTAACTGTCTGAAACACTGAACTACCTGAACACTGAACTACCCGAAACACTGAACTGCCTGAAACTATATACTGCCACATGGCTGCTTCCCAACATCTACTGAGACCTACCTGGTCCCAGTTTTCCGCCAATCATCTGAAATATCGGGTTCCAGCCAAACTGCAGAGCCAAAGGACTCCCTACTTAGCCGCCTCGCACAACTTCTGAACGAAATCCCTCTATAGATCTAGTTGCTACTAGTTATCTTGTCACTGTGGCCCTAACAACCTTCTGATCTAACTGATTGGTTCCATGCGTCGAATCCGGACATCATCCAATCCAAGACTAAAAATGGTGGCTCCCAGACTCACGGTAGCCCTTAACATACACGAACCCAAGCGGTCCACTGCTTTCCTGATCTCATAACTGTGGTGATGATCCAACTGTCGAATCGCCGGCGTAACCATAACTGAACCATTTAGGAAATCTGAAATCTAACCCGTCGATTCCCATATTCTCACTGCTGCGCCCGAACTAGTGGGTACTACTGCTTCCCCCGCGTCCAAACAACGCGCTCATGCTGACTATTAACCCGACGAATGCTATGGCTACATCCTCAGGCTTACAACACTACTGCTATCTGACTGCTCGTGAATGCTACAGCTACCCCCCACAGACTTACAACACTACTACTACTATCTGACTGCTAGTGTATGCTACGACTACCCTCGTAGACTTACAACACTACTACTACTGTATGACTGCTAGTGTATGCTACGGCTACCCCCGCAGACTTACAACACTACTACTGACTGCTAGTGTATGCTACGACTACCCCCGCAGACTTACAACACTACTACTACTATTTGACTGCTAGTGAATGCTATGGCTACCCCCGCAGACTTACAACACTCTAATATTGGATCGAACACGCGCTTGCCCCGCACTCAGCTGAACTCGTGTCCTGACTGGGATCCCCAACCGGATTCCCTAAAGCTTGCTAGTAAACATTCCGAGAACGCAATATCATCATTGGCAAGTTTTTCCAAACTTCCATCTCACACTCTCCTCGAACCATACAGCCACATGGGTTGTCTCCCTTCCCAATAAGGATGCGAAACTTATCCTAGTCTCAAAACTGTTGAATCCTTGGGTGATTCTCCCCCACTTTGATTCAGCTAATGCCCTACAACACACAAAACTGGAAGAATTCCCAATCCTTCTCACCACCCATGACCAATCTGCTAGAAACCACACTTACCATTACTAGTGTTTCAACACTAGCTAATACAAAAGGTCATACAACTCTAAAAATCCGAATAAATCTCCGGTAATAACCCGCTAGACCTAGGAAGCTCCGAATCTCAATTGGAGACCATCGGAATCTCCCACTTCATCAAGGCCTCTATTTTGGCCGGATCGACTAGAATATCCTTCCGATTGACGAGGTACCCAAAGAAATTGCACCCCACGCAACCAGAACTCACGATTAAAGAACCTTGCGAAAATTATCTTCCTCGTCAAAGTCTCTAGCACCTCCCTCAGGTGTTTCTCGTGCTGCTCCTCAGTCTTGGAATAAACCAAGATGACGTTGTACTCTCCCAATCCCGCAATATGGGGAATTGGTCTATCACTATTCGCCAATGCTTCTCGGTATGCAATTGGCATATGACATCTCATAAAAATAAAATTCATACCCAAACTGAGGATAACTCAGGGTTACACTTACTCAAACCTCTGGAACGAAAGGCTCCCTTGTGCAGTTTCCTGCAAGTGCTGCACCGAATCTGGTCCTGCTGGTCTCTTGAAAGCTAATCTGAAATCTACGGTCCCCTCCCGAGACCCCTCACTATAAGCAACTGATTTGGTTCCCTCTTACCAATGTGCTCCAAGTCCATATCCCGCTCTCGATCTATGGAAGTCATATCATTCAGGGTCTTGCACCCCGAGATACTCACAATCTCCCTGCTATCATTCTACAATATGTTTTGATAACTTACCTTCTTCATTTCCTCATCTGCTGCATACTATGGTACCATATAAGCTCTTTCCCGAGACTTGGCAGTGATCTCTGCCACAGTCTCAGTCTTTTGGTGGAGATCTAACAACTCTTGCGCCAACTGTTGCGCCTCAATCGCCTGGGCACACACTGCTTAGAATCTGGTCTGGAAGTCATCCCATGACATAGCATCAACCACATCATCCCTCAACTCACTACCAACCTCTTCCTATCAATCTCGTGCTCTATCCCTCAGAAGACAGGAAGTAAGTCAGATCTTGTCTCCTTTCGAGACAATGTCTGGTACGCAAAGCGTTGGTGACATCTACCAACCATCTACTGCTCATAATAGGGTCCCTAACCCGCATGACAATTTGAAGCCTCACAAACTCTGAATTCTTGAAACATCAACGTACGGGTCTCTATCATGACTGCTATCTCAGTGTAGAATGCACTCGGCCTCTCATCACAAATCTTTATAATGCCCTCCTTGATCACACTGAGGATCACAGGAGTCTGGTCAGTGATACTGCGCAAAATTCTCAGATGAAATGTACTCTATCATCTGATCATCAATCTACCCGGCTCCAGAGTCCGAGCCTGATCCCCTGTCGACACCAGAACTGCCATCTGGTCTACCACAAAGTGTCACTATACTCGGCAACATGTCATCACTAACATCATAATACTCATCCAAACTCGAGGGATCTCACACACTACAAGTTCCCTAGATTCATCTCAGCCTTCCTTGATTTGAGTACGGATCCTCTGCTTTCAGTAGTACGGGCCCATACTACCTTCCACATCTATCCGCACTTTCCTCAAGAACTGCCTCAACTCCACCAAGTCACTTTACTGCTACTGATCTCTGCTACTACCTTCCTAGGGTTGCCCTAGGGAACTTCTGACTCCACCCAAACCAGTCCTCAGCTGCTGAAGGCCTCCTTGTAATGCCAATTAGCCACCATCTAAATACCATCACATGCAATGAGGCTCGGATAATCCTTCGAGTAAAAGTCTCGTCCCTGCAACGGTTAGACTCAAACGAGAGTTGCGCAGTAGGACGAAATCCAGCACTCTGAGATTATTCAACCCTGATCACATGTGATGTGACGTATTCACCTAATGGCAAACTCCCGAAACATACTCAGGCAAAACTATTCTCATAACAAGAAATTGTACTAGCATACAATGCTAAGCTCATACTATCAGGCATAACCTACACAGGCTATCCTACTACTGTCTACTTAATACTAGCATGAGTACCTGAAACCAAAACTGAAACTGTAAGCACGAAGCTTAGTAAGCTCCCCCAAACTACCACATATCATACAATAACATGTAAACACATACTGGGCCTTGCCCACTGCATCGAACCCAATTCCGGAAACTGCATCGGGCCAAAGCCCGGACTAACTGGGGCCTTGCCCCCTGTATCGGACCGAAGTCCGGAAACTACATCGGGTCGAAGCCCGGACTAACTGGGACCTTGTCCCCTACATCGGACCGAGGTCCGAAACTGACTGATCATAGCATAGCATAAACACATATCAACTAGTATAAACACATATACTGCATACTGCATCGGACTGAAGTCCGGAACATATAACACATAAACATGCTTGAATCACAAAGACATCAAGCACCCTAATTGAACATAGCATAACATAATCATAGCATATAACATGAACACATATACTACATACTGCATCGGACCATAATCCGGAACACATAACTCATACCATGCCTGTATCACAAAGACACCAACCATATTGAACTACTGCATCGGACTGAAGTCCGGAACTACTGCTAACTAAACGAGTCGGCATTGTGGCCGTAGACCCGTTCCTACTGGAAGGAAACTCACCTTACACTGTTGAAGTCCCGTAGACACAATCCCACACTGCTGAAGTCCCGCAGACTCCACCCCAGCTGCTGGCTGACAGATTCCCGAACTGTCAACACCAAATAACACCCAATTAATAATTGGGTTCTAACACATAACTAAAAATACATGCTTTGGATAATTACTACATTACCCCTAGCTTGGCTTACCCAAGCCCAAGGCCCAATCCACAGGCCCAAAGTCAACTAGGGATTAAAGCCAAACATATGGCCCAATTTTCCAAATTGGGACCAAACCTCTACATGGACTACCCTCAAGGCCCAATTGATCAGTCCAGTCCAACATGTATCATTATAGGGCCCAATATCATACAACCATCTAAGCCCCAACTATAGCCCATCTATGGCCCAATTTTCCAAATTGGGCCCAATCCTTCATATGGGCCTCACCCTAAAGCCCAAATAATTACTCTAGTCCATTTGATTATTCTCAGATGGCCCAACACAAAGCCCAAGTGAAAATAGGTTTTCACATGAAATGATAACTAGCGTTAAGTGTTTCTTACTTAACCCACTAAGGACTTAATCCATTAAGTCCATGATTGCTTAGATTAATTTCTGCCAATGATTATTATTTAATATTCACTTATTAAATAATTCTCGTGTGTGTCCTGATAATTTTTCAAATATTAGGATTTTCTCAATTAGCCCATTAAGGACTTAGTCCATTAACTCCTTTACTCTACTAGATAAATGGCCTGGAATAGTTTGGGCTTAATTCACAATCCAATCCCAATGGCCCACAAGTGGGCCCAATAAGTCTAAGGCCCAATTACTCACAATTAGGGTTTTCTAAACCCTAATTAGGGTTCCTCACCCAAACGTGGCCCAATAGGCCAAAAATTAACCTCTAAGCCCATTAGGGTTTTGCTTGTGGGGCACCACCCATTACCACCTCGGGTAGTGGTGGTAAATGGCGGCACACGACGGCGGCCACCACCCTAAGGTGGTGGTTTTCCATATCTTTTCATTAATCTTTTGGGAATTACAATTACAATGCTTTATACACACACTAACTAACTAACACACACACAACCACCCTAGTGGTGGTCGGCGGTGGTACAAGGCGGCAGCCACGATGGTTGGCGGCCATGGTGGGAATCTATTCTGTTTTCCATCCATTAACACCTTCTACAACAAAACACACACACTTACAAGATTTCTATTTGCACAAAGGTCCAGCCACCCTCCCTTGGTGGCTCACGGTGGCGGCAGCAACACTAAAAAGGCAGCACAGCGGCGACTTTCGCGATAACAGCCACCACCTCACGGTGGTGGCAACGGTCCTCTTGCTCCCCACTCGAACAACGCACATACACACTGAAAGACACCCACAACTCACGAAATGAACCATTCTAAAACAGTGGCGCAACCGAAAACCACCATCTCAGCGATAGGCGCTGGTCGGAGGCAACAATTGACGTGACGGCGGCGGACGGCAGGACATGACTAAGGTCTAGCGCTGAAATGAAGGATGAGGAGGAATCAGCAGCGCAACTACGAAGGAGAGTTTTCGTTCGTCTTCATTGACGGCACAAGGGCCACCATCGTCGCTGGGAATGGTGGATGCGGCGGCAGCACTCCGTTCTCGGTCTTCGACGGTCCTACTTCGGCTGAAATGTCGACGATTGTCTTGGGTCGGCGACATCAGTGGGCTAAGATGCTGCAGCAGCCGGACTCAACCAAGCAGGTGACGGCGAGCACTTCTTCATCAATGGCGGCTGAAGGAAAATCGCATGGTGATGGCGGCTGGAGCAAAGAAATGGTCTCTTAGTTTTAGGGTTGAAGGAAATGACGTGGGGAAGGGATACGGGTATATCCCATATCTTATTTCAAACATATGATCGGATTATTCAACTTCAGCCCCTCCACCTTAATTTGTTTTCAATCAAAGTCCAAAACATACCAAATAGACCCTGCCCATAGAAATCTTTACAGATTGCATCCAAAACTTACCTTTTAAACCCTGAACCCATAAATTTCTTTCATAACAGATCCATAAATCACCAATAAACCCTTAAGCCTTCAAATCTTTTCAATTTAAGTCCATTAATTACCAAACGCACCCTGACTTCTGTAATTATGACTTTTAACTCCTCAAAACTATCACCTCGCTCAATTATTATTCATTTTAGGGCTTCTATACATTTATTTATTTCTTTTATAAACGGGGTGTTACACACGAACAAAATGAATATCAATCTCAATGTGCTTCGTGTGCTAGTGTTGAACAGGGTTCGATGTCATATAAACTGAACTAATATTATCACAGTAGACAATAGTGGGTTTGGTAGGCGGACACCGAAGCTCATGAAGTAAATTGCCAACAACTTTCTAAAACGACGTTAGCAACACCACGATATTCCGCCTCTGCACTGGATAATGAAATAACTCCTTATCGTTTGGAGGTATATGATTATCTCTAAGAAAAACACAATAACCTGAGGTCGAACGGCGTAAGACTGGACACGTACCCCAATCTGCATCCGACTAGGCACGAAGATCAGATGAGGGGGAAACATGAAGTTGTAAACAGTGATCTAGAGTCCCTCTGATGTAACGTATGACATGCTTGAGATCATGTAGGTGAGACTCCAGAGGGTCATGCATAAATAAACAAATCGTTGAACTGCGAAGGCAATTTCTAGACATGTGAATGTGAGGTACTGCGATGCTCCAACCAGAATGCGGTAAAGAGACGGGTCAGCAACAGTAGGTCCTGTAGCATCTTGCATATGTGTAGTCCCAACTGTCATGTGGGATGGATTATACTAAATCATATGAGCTCGCTCAAGAATCTCGGAAGCATACTTTCTATGAGAGAGAAAGAGACCATGAGACGAACGTTCGACTGAGATCCCAAGAAAATAGTTAAGGGCCCCAAGGACAGTCATGGCAAACTCGCAGCTGAGCTAAGTAATGATCGACTGAAGAGAAGTGGTGGAAGAGGCCTTCAACACAATGTCGTCCATATATAAAAGCAAATAGGCAGTGTCATCACCATGGTGACAAGTGAAGAGAGCCGAATATATATATATATATATATATATATATATATATATATATATATATATATATATATATATGGTTATAATGGAACCCCATGTGAAGAGCGTGTTGTGCAAATTGCTGATACCAGGCCTAAGGGGCCTATTCAAGGCCATACATAGATCGTTGAAGGTGGAAAACATGATTTGGATGTTGTACGTCACAAAACCTTGGGGGCTGATGCATGTAGACTATCTCCTAAAGATGGATGTGAAGAAATGCATTCTTCATGTCAAGTTGAAGAATGTTCCAGTTTCTGAAGATAGCCAAACTGAGCACAATATGAATGGTGTCCGGTTTGACCACCAGACTAAAGGTCTCATCACAGTCAATACCCCGTTGCTGATTGTGCCCGTTTTCCACTTGTCGGGTTTGATACCAAGATATAGAACCATCAACACTAAATTTATGTTTGAATAGCCATATGGATCGAACAATGTTTGATCCAGGAAGGCATGGAAAAAGAACCCAAGTACGATTAGTAATAAGGGCATTATATTCCTTGTGCATGGCTTTACGCTAGTTTGGATCTTTCAAATCATGTAGATGTGACCTCGGGACAGAAGAAATAGAGGAAGAATGAAGATTAAGGTGATCTATAGGTTTCATAATGCCACTTTTAGATCGAGTGTGCATGTGATGAGTAGGGGCTGGTGGTGGGGGATCCTTGTGAGGAGGTGAAAGAGTGAATCTGGTGATAGGGTCTTCATGAGGAGTGGAAGGAGATGGAGATGGCGAAGGAATGGGTGTCACTTCGGCATGAGTAGAAAGGATAAGGGAAGGGTGAAGGTCAGGATTTAGTATATATGTCGAAGGGTAGGAGATATGTCAGAATCAGACAGAAAGTCATAGGTCGGAGGTTTGGTAGGGTGACAGAGCCATAGGGAAAAATAGTCTCATCAAATGTAACATGACGAGATATAATGATCTTTCTAGTGGAAAGTTAAAAACATCAGAACCCATGATGAAGAGTAGGGTAGCCTAGGAAAATTAAGGGAGTGGCACGAGGCTGAAGTTTCTGATTTGTGAGGAGGTGCAGAAAACATAGACAACCAAACACACATAAATGATCATAAGTGGGGTGACGGTGGAAAAGGAGATAGTAAGGGGTGTCATTGGAGAAGGAACTCGATGGCAATAAATTAAGAAAATGAACAACTAGGTTAAGAGCTTCTGGCCAGAAAGGGGGAGGAAGATAGGAGTGGAAAAGAAGAGTGTGAATCGTATTATTAATGGTACGAATCATGCATTCGGATCGACCATTTTTTTGAGAGGTATGGGGCATGAGAATCGAAGAGTGGTCCCGTTAGATGCAAAATGATCATGAAATTGAGAGTTATTTGTACTCCCCCCCCCCCCCTTTCCGGTAATCACATTGAAATTGTTTTATGTGACCACCAAATTGAGTAGATATGAGGTTGGAAATATGCAAGAATTTGGCAAATACTTTAGATTTTTGTTGAATGGGATAAACCCAAAGTTAGTGAGTAGAGTAATCAAGAAAAAAAAACATAATATTTTAAACCACTATTTCTAGAAAAAAGAGATGTCTACAAGTAGGTTGGTCGCTGCCGAGAAACACTCATGTCGGCTGAACCGATACGAACATCTAAAAATGGGCTTGACTTGAAGAGGGATGAGGTTGTTGGGTCGAAGAGGGTATGTTGTCCAACAAAACTTAAGTGTTGATGTTGGGCCTGTCCCATTGGGCCAATTGTTGCTGCTATTGGAATTGTTGTGCGCCAGCCTAAGGATGTTGTTGGACCGACAAAGGAGTGGATCACGTATGTGGAGAAGCAACTTGCGGTTGTGGAAAAATACCCACCCATATGGTGGGTTACGTGAAGGCTGTTGGGGAGCTCCTCCACCTTTGCATCGATTATTTTGGTGGCCACCTCATCAGAAATTGTTGTTGCTTCCACAGTAAGAACCACCACCTCCTCCTCGGTTGGAAGAGGTGGTCCCAACATGAAGAAGAGAGGGTGACGAAGAGTGGGAGTCGTGTGTTGGGGTGATGGGAGTAGGGTTGTTAATTAGATTTTCCTCAAGTGCCAACATCGACCTCATCTTGGAGAAGGAAGGAAAAGGTCTTGTGAAACGAATGATACGAGCAACTCCCTCATATTTTCTAGACAGTCCATTGATGGTGTGAGTGACCAAGTTGCAATCTCTTATTGGTTCGCCAAGTCCCTCCAACAAGTCCCTAAGTTTCTTGAATTTTTCAAAGTAATCGTGAACAGTAAGGTCTTCCATAGATACATTTCTGAGTTCCGTTTCCAATTGCATGTCGTTGGTTTTTTTTGTTTTCATAGAACCGTGAGTGGAGATTGGTCCAGACCTTACGTGCATTGGCATTGGCGGAATGAGAAGAGGTGATAAGTTTTTTTGTAAAATTGATCCGAAAATCCAAAGTTTCACCATTTGATCTAACTTCTTCCATTCCGTATCCGTTGCTGGTTTTTTGGAGGATCATATGTTTCATTAATATGATTGAGAACATCATAAGAAATGCAGTGGGCTCAGAAGAGATCGCTCCATGGTTAATAGTTGTGAGTGTGAGGTCGAGAATTAAGGGAACATAGGTTTTAACATTCATGATGCGATACGCTTTGTGAGTGGAAGGAGAGGGTGTAGCATCTATGCTTGGTATTGCTGGAAGAAGAAGAAAGCGATAGGGAAAAGAGAAACATAATGAGAGAGCGAGAAGAAAGAAAATAGAGGAGTGGGGTGGGATCGGCCATTTTTGGGTTAAGGATCGATACCATGCTAAACCAACTGAGTCCCCATGCCTTCTTTCATTACTGACAATCATATAAATACAATAGAATAGAATACAAGGACAAATGGGCCTATACAAAGGATACTGACATACGATGGGCTAATCTAATACATACAAAGACTAACACATAAATACATAATAATACACAAGGTTATAGAAATCGCTATTCGATACCTGTTCTGCTGATTATTGAGTAGCTAGTACTTGGGAGTACTCGGGGAATACTCGGATTCGGTAATTCATGTAGAAATATTTTTAGTGAAAATATATATGTCAAAATCATAAGTTAAAATTATAAGTTGATTGAATATATAACAAAATTAGATACATGTGAATACACAAAAACTGAAAAACACACAATGGTCTCACTTCATGAATAATTACTAAAAATTTAAGATATATATGTAGTAATAGTCACATGTGTGCATTGTTGAATCTATATGCCCAAAAATCATTATGGAGTGATATTGCTAATAATATATGATCCTATAGGGTCACACCTTTATCAAGTTGGCACATTTTGTATATTTATTATTAATGAGATTATTAATAAATAATATCGATTCTTGTATTTTAATTAGGGAATAATTATTGTTTTGTGAAAATAATAATTATAAGAGAGTATAACTAGTTATTATTTCATATGGTATGAAATAAGTCATGCACAATATTTTTGACAAGTTGGATTCTTTTGTCTTTTACCTAACGACAAAGTTTATATTCTATAAACTTAGAGTTTATAAAAATTAAAGAATTCATCCTCTTTTGAAAGGTATGGCCGCAATTAATAAACAAATACGGAGGTTGCTTTTCAATCTCCATGCTTTGTCTCTCATGCTTCTAAAGGCTAGAAATACTTTAAAGTATTTTAATCAAAAAGCCTTACTTTGCATGGACTATATATGAGATTCATGAGTCTTGCATTTTTGCAAGTTTTTGGTCTTCTTTTTTCCCTTCTTTCTCTCTAACAATCGTGAGTATGAAGAGCTCCAAGTCTTTGAAGTTTGGTGCTTTACTTTGGTGATTAAAGCCCTCTTGAGTTGTCTCCTTTAGTGCTTATTTGAGTTAAGTAGTTAAAGGCTTAAGACACTCAAGAATACAAGAAGGAACTATTCCAAGTGCCTTAATCTTGATGGTGGATACTTGTAGAGAATATCATATTCTTTGATCTTTACACCTTCATCAACACCCCAAAACCAAGTGGGTTCAAAGGCTTCAAAGGTTATCTCTAAAACATCCTGAAACAACCCAAAAATATGGTCCAAAAATTTCATTTTTAATTTATAAATAAAACCATAGTAACCCAAATCATCTCACAAAAACATAAGTAATAGTATCTCAAAAACATCATATCAAAATACTGTATCAGAATCACATGTACAGATATTAGAGTAAATCATCCCAAGCTAAATGCTATGGTGTGTGTAATGCAGTCATCCCGAGCTTTTCCCCTTACTAGCGGAAGTACCTGAAACCAAAACTGAAAGTTATAAGCACGAAGCTTATAGAGTCTCCCCAAACTACCACATACAATACACATATCACATAACCACATAATAGCATAACTTAGGCCTAGCCCACTACATCGGGCCCGCCCGTCACCGGGCCCCGCCCGACATCGGATCGAAATCCGGCATCAGGCCCCACCCAGCGTCGAGCAAAGCTCAATATACATAAGCATATCAACAAATACTTATAAACATAAACATATAAACATTCCTCGGGCCCTTCCCGACATCGAACCGAAGTCCGGAAACATATAACATAACATATAAGCACATGCAAGAATCACAAATACATCAAGCATATAAACATTCCTTGGGCTTTTCCACGACATCGGACCGAACTCCGGAAACATATAAACCTACATCGGGCTATCCCCGACATCAGACCTAAACCCGGAATATACAAGCATACATATACGAGCCGGAATTTGTGCCTTCGACCCGTTCACACAGGAGGAAACTCACCTCACAAAGCTGGCTGCTGAATCTCTCGGTAAGGAATCTCTATCGGCTACTCCCTGACTATCATTATCACAATAATACTTAGTCAAAATCCAATAATCCTTCTTAGGGAAAAATGACCATTTTACCCCCTGATCTAATTTAGACCATAACCTAGGCCCAATTCTATCTAATATTTCCAAGCCCACTAATGGTCCAATTTTCTAAATTGGGCCCAACTCCTCAAATAGGCCTTCCCTTAAGCCCAAACATGTCCTTGGTCCATTATCTGACTTTTGATGGTCCACTAAGGCCCGATAACTGCTAAGTCCAAAGATTGGCCCAAACGTTGCAAAGCCCAAAACCTGAGAGTACGTTGGGCGTACTCCTCTGTATGCTAAGCATACTGCGGCATATTTTGTATGTTGCGTGTACTGGATCGTACACCCAGCGTACTACCATGTCAAGCCCTAAACTTCGAAAGTGCTTATTCCATTAAGACCTTAAGCCCATTTTACAGATCTAAGTCCCTTAGCATGTCCTAACTCATAAAGTCGACTACTTGGTGGGTTGCAACCCACCAAATGAACCCAAACTTGGAATATAGCAACTAACTTCCATGACAATGACTAGAACTCATGCATGGTCACAAAAGAGCCTTAAAGATCAAAACTTTACTGACGTAGGGACACATTTAGCAGTAAGGGTGGCAACCCTATGCCTAGAAACGAAGTTGAATCATAAAAATCCATTCTTAGGACCTAAGGAGGTCCAAAACTCCATTAACATATATCTAAGCATTCATGAGGCAAGTTGAAAGCTTTATACCTCCAATGAGTGCCAAATAGTGGTGTAATCTTGGATCCTTGAGCTCAAGATACTCAAGTTCTTCTTCTCCAACTTCTCATTCCTTCTTCCAAGCTCCAAATCATCAAAGTAAGCTTCACAAGGCGAAAAACACATAAGGATGAAGTATGAAAGGGTTTCTAGGGTTTTTGAATCGAGGTGGCTAATAAGGAGGCTAGGGTTTGGGACATAATGTTATATTTATTTGGCGTAAACCCTAAAAATTAGGGTTTGGAGTGTGCTCACGTACGATGCGCGTACTCCTTAGCACGATGCACGTACATGCATGCGCCCCCCGAATCCAAAGCGCCTCTACGCCCTGCGTACACCAAGCTTACGCCCAACATACGTCTTCTGGGCAGCCCAACTACACGACCCACTTACTAATGGTCCACTCAATAGTCCATCTATTAAATTCTTAGCCCAAGAATTAATTAAAGAAATATGAAATGATTATTACCTCAAGTGACGAATGTTACACATCTTATGGTTGTTTTTATTTCATTCTAACATCTATAAATGGATCCATTAAGGTTTGGTTTTGTTATGAACTAAAAATAAACTCGTTATTTTTAAAGTCTTCAGTTGCCGGTTTTTGTTTAAAACAAACTTATATTTTGTATCAAAACCCAACATGTATATATATGTTAAATAATATATTATATAAATTAATCACAGATTTGGCTGTGTTTTTCAACACGGCTCACTGCTGTAAGGAGCTGATTGGAGAGTACTCAGATTTTGTAACTTGCCCCGGTAAGGGGCCGAGTAGGGAGTACTCGTCCGAGTAATCGGCCAACTCGATGAGTTTTACAACACTGATAATACATGTACAAATATATCCGCTAACATTGTTGGAATTGTTGAAATTGGTGAAATTTTGTTGAAAGGCCGAGAAATGTTGGAATTGTTGTTGGAAAAGTGGTGTTTGTTGGATAGAGGAACCGATTTGTAGCAAATTCATAAAACCACCTTGAGGCGATTCCATGGTAAGGAATTCGCGTGCGCAGGGAGGGAGGGGGGGAGGATTGTATCTAATGCATAAGAGTTATCGGGTTTGCGGTTATAGTTGGGGTAGGGGGAGTATTTTGGTTGGGATCAATTTTTGTTGGTTATGAAAATGTTGTATGTATGTTGCGTATATAGAAAGAAAAGAATGGTGTAAGAAATGAGGATGTATAGTATGGTATTTCTAGGTAAAAATGTTCTTTAAAAAAATTGAAAATTAGTCGTTTAAGAGTCTTGAACGGTCAAATGAGCAAGCTTGCTTCCCATTGGCCGTTTCCCTTCGTCCTCCCCACAACGAACTACAATGAAAATGTTGAATCATGACCGGCCGACATGGTGAGCACGGACCACGATCATAGTCAGCTAGACCACGGACCCGTCCGTTGTGAGTATACGCGATGGTCTAATAGCGCTGCAAAAAGAGTTTTATATTGCAAAAAAAATTGGTGTCAATTGAAAGATTTCCGTAAAATAATGAAAGCTTCCAAAAATTTGACTATTGTTATTTTTTATTTTCTTAAATAGATCATGTGAAGTATCAATTAGTAGGAATTTTGGGGGTACAAATGTCAAAATAAGAGGGTATACTTGAAAGACTATTAATACCCACACCATCATCATATCATATTCCTCCATCGAAATGGCGTAGCAATTGCAGTGTGTACAGTTTCAGACATGGGTGTAGCTTATTAAGGGTCAGAAGGGGTTGTAGTCCCCTTGTTTTTTTCTTAGTAGTAATAACCCGCTAATTTTTATAAATATTAGGTGCACCAGCTTGAAATACGAGGGACACCCCTACTAAAAGAGTCTGTGTCTGCCACTGAGTGAGTTTAGGGGTGATCGCGGTTCGGTTTGAAACCGTGAAACCGGCCAAACCGGTCATCGATTTGGTTTTACGGGTTGTATTTTTCTTAACGGTTTAGTTTGCGGTTTCGAACTTTTCAAACCATAAAGAACGGTTTGGCTTATGGTTTTTACAATTTCAAACTGTATAAAAACCGGACCGGACCGTATTTATATATTAATTAATTTTTTTATATGTATTGTATTTTGTTGTATTATATATTAATTTTTATATATAAATAATAAAATTTAAAACCCATAAGTCCACAATATTTAATTATCACAGCTCAATCCTAATTTATTTTGTGAAGCCCAATCCCAAGTCCAAGAGGTGTTTCTCTTACCCTAATCCCGAAAGACGTGCTGTCTCAAACTCAGAAAGACAAAAACTCGAATTCCTTTCCCTTTTGGCAGTTTTAATAGGTTAAAAGTGCAGTTTTTTTTTTACTAAATTAGTTTAATGGATTCGACTAAAATGAACCTAAAAATCCAAACCGTGAAACCAAACCAGAGCCAACCGTTAGTAACAGTTTGGTTTGGTTCAGTTTTAAAATTTCAACGTTTCGGCTTTGGTTTTTGCGTGACAAAAACCGTTACTAACGGTTTGGCTTCGGTTTAACCTAAAAACAAAAAAAAAAAAATACGGACCGTGAACACCCCTAAGTTTGCTTCATTTCGTTGCATTGTTTTATGACGATGATTTATTTGTAATAAAAATGGTCTATGATATTAGATGATGCTAGGTTTCTGAAGAGAAAAAAAAAGATGCATATAATGAGTGTGGCCTAATAATCTTAACAACATTAATTAACTATGTACCAAATATTTAAAATAAATCATGAAAAGTTGATAATCAAAATAAACATAAAAAAGGGAAGCTGATTAGTATACAATAAATTTTTTTTATACATAACAATTTGTGTTTTAAAATATTGTGTACGAATCACTTCTCATACAAAATACATGAATATATCAAAACTACAAAATGATGTAATAGTTATTCAATTAAAAGAAATGATAACTTGGTATTAAAAACTTATCAAACAATGTTGGCTTATTTTAACAAACAACTCAAATAAAAATATATCAAATGTTTAATTAAAGAGCAACGACACTTTACTTCTAAAGAACGTGACGACATTAAATTATAGAAAGAGCACGAATTAGTGATTTTCAATTTTAAAATTTGAATGGAAGCAATAAATCACAAATTATTTTAATAGATTACCAAACGTTCAAAGAGGATGTACCCAAATTTTGCACTTTTTTCTATTTAAAACAGCCAAGATGTAGTGAAATATATTCTTAAAATAAGATTTTTAAAGTCATATCTAGAGTTATTTATTAAAGTATCATATCATATGTTTATGCAATATACATACCTATGTGACATTTGACCATTTAATTGCAAAAAAAAAAAAAAAAAAAAAAAACGTGAATTCATGATATTATTCTTTCCGACACAAAATGCAGTTTAATAAAAAAAATCATAAATGTTGCCGTGAATTAAACAAAATACTTAAATTGGTGAATACTATTTTATAATAAAGAATCTTTTATGAGGTTTTAAGAATATTATATTATATACTATGCCTTCTAGTTTATTTGTATATTTTTTAAATAACTAAAGTTCCTATATATGTAATTATGTATATATGCATGCGTAAAAGAGTTATATTTTTGATTAATATGTAACATATAGAAACCTTAAACAGTGGCGCAACCGAAAACCACCATCTCAGCGATAGGCGCTGGTCGGAGGCAACAATTGACGTGACGGCGGCGGACGGCGGGACATGACTAAGGTCTAGCGCTGAAATGAAGGATGAGGAGGAATCAGCAGCGCAACTACGAAGGAGAGTTTTCGTTCGTCTTCATTGACGGCACAAGGGCCACCATCGTCGCTGGGAATGGTGGATGCGGCGGCAGCACTCCGTTCTCGGTCTTCGACGGTCCTACTTCGGCTGAAATGTCGACGATTGTCTTGGGTCGGCGACATCAGTGGGCTAAGATGCTGCAGCAGCCGGACTCAACCAAGCAGGTGACGGCGAGCACTTCTTCATCAATGGCGGCTGAAGGAAAATCGCATGGTGATGGCGGCTGGAGCAAAGAAATGGTCTCTTAGTTTTAGGGTTGAAGGAAATGACGTGGGGAAGGGATACGGGTATATCCCATATCTTATTTCAAACATATGATCGGATTATTCAACTTCAGCCCCTCCACCTTAATTTGTTTTCAATCAAAGTCCAAAACATACCAAATAGACCCTGCCCATAGAAATCTTTACAGATTGCATCCAAAACTTACCTTTTAAACCCTGAACCCATAAATTTCTTTCATAACAGATCCATAAATCACCAATAAACCCTTAAGCCTTCAAATCTTTTCAATTTAAGTCCATTAATTACCAAACGCACCCTGACTTCTGTAATTATGACTTTTAACTCCTCAAAACTATCACCTCGCTCAATTATTATTCATTTTAGGGCTTCTATACATTTATTTATTTCTTTTATAAACGGGGTGTTACACACGAACAAAATGAATATCAATCTCAATGTGCTTCGTGTGCTAGTGTTGAACAGGGTTCGATGTCATATAAACTGAACTAATATTATCACAGTAGACAATAGTGGGTTTGGTAGGCGGACACCGAAGCTCATGAAGTAAATTGCCAACAACTTTCTAAAACGACGTTAGCAACACCACGATATTCCGCCTCTGCACTGGATAATGAAATAACTCCTTATCGTTTGGAGGTATATGATTATCTCTAAGAAAAACACAATAACCTGAGGTCGAACGGCGTAAGACTGGACACGTACCCCAATCTGCATCCGACTAGGCACGAAGATCAGATGAGGGGGAAACATGAAGTTGTAAACAGTGATCTAGAGTCCCTCTGATGTAACGTATGACATGCTTGAGATCATGTAGGTGAGACTCCAGAGGGTCATGCATAAATAAACAAATCGTTGAACTGCGAAGGCAATTTCTAGACATGTGAATGTGAGGTACTGCGATGCTCCAACCAGAATGCGGTAAAGAGACGGGTCAGCAACAGTAGGTCCTGTAGCATCTTGCATATGTGTAGTCCCAACTGTCATGTGGGATGGATTATACTAAATCATATGAGCTCGCTCAAGAATCTCGGAAGCATACTTTCTATGAGAGAGAAAGAGACCATGAGACGAACGTTCGACTGAGATCCCAAGAAAATAGTTAAGGGCCCCAAGGACAGTCATGGCAAACTCGCAGTTGAGCTAAGTAATGATCGACTGAAGAGAAGTGGTGGAAGAGGCCTTCAACACAATGTCGTCCATATATAAAAGCAAATAGGCAGTGTCATCACCATGGTGACAAGTGAAGAGAGCCGAATATATATATATATATATATATATATATATATATATATATATATATATATATATATATATATATGGTTATAATGGAACCCCATGTGAAGAGCGTGTTGTGCAAATTGCTGATACCAGGCCTAAGGGGCCTATTCAAGGCCATACATAGATCGTTGAAGGTGGAAAACATGATTTGGATGTTGTACGTCACAAAACCTTGGGGGCTGATGCATGTAGACTATCTCCTAAAGATGGATGTGAAGAAATGCATTCTTCATGTCAAGTTGAAGAATGTTCCAGTTTCTGAAGATAGCCAAACTAAGCACAATATGAATGGTGTCCGGTTTGACCACCAGACTAAAGGTCTCATCACAGTCAATACCCCGTTGCTGATTGTGCCCGTTTTCCACTTGTCGGGTTTTATACCAAGATATAGAACCATCAACACTAAATTTATGTTTGAATAGCCATATGGATCGAACAATGTTTGATCCAGGAAGGCATGGAAAAAGAACCCAAGTACGATTAGTAATAAGGGCATTATATTCCTTGTGCATGGCTTTACGCTAGTTTGGATCTTTCAAATCATGTAGATGTGACCTCGGGACAGAAGAAATAGAGGAAGAATGAAGATTAAGGTGATCTATAGGTTTCATAATGCCACTTTTAGATCGAGTGTGCATGTGATGAGTAGGGGCTGGTGGTGGGGGATCCTTGTGAGGAGGTGAAAGAGTGAATCTGGTGATAGGGTCTTCATGAGGAGTGGAAGGAGATGGAGATGGCGAAGGAATGGGTGTCACTTCGGCATGAGTAGAAAGGATAAGGGAAGGGTGAAGGTCAGGATTTAGTATATATGTCGAAGGGTAGGAGATATGTCAGAATCAGACAGAAAGTCATAGGTGGGAGGTTTGGTAGGGTGACAGAGCCATAGGGAAAAATAGTCTCATCAAATGTAACATGACGAGATATAATGATCTTTCTAGTGGAAAGTTAAAAACATCAGAACCCATGATGAAGAGTAGGGTAGCCTAGGAAAATTAAGGGAGTGGCACGAGGCTGAAGTTTCTGATTTGTGAGGAGGTGCAGAAAACATAGACAACCAAACACACATAAATGATCATAAGTGGGGTGACGGTGGAAAAGGAGATAGTAAGGGGTGTCATTGGAGAAGGAACTTGATGGCAATAAATTAAGAAAATGAACAACTAGGTTAAGAGCTTCTGGCCAGAAAGGGGGAGGAAGATAGGAGTGGAAAAGAAGAGTGTGAATCGTATTATTAATGGTACGAATCATGCATTCGGATCGACCATTTTTTTGAGAGGTATGGGGCATGAGAATCGAAGAGTGGTCCCGTTAGATGCAAAATGATCATGAAATTGAGAGTTATTTGTACTCCCCCCCCCCTTTCCGGTAATCACATTGAAATTGTTTTATGTGACCACCAAATTGAGTAGATATGAGGTTGGAAATATGCAAGAATTTGGCAAATACTTTAGATTTTTGTTGAATGGGATAAACCCAAAGTTAGTGAGTAGAGTAATCAAGAAAAAAAAACATAATATTTTAAACCACTATTTCTAGAAAAAAGAGATGTCTACAAGTAGGTTGGTCGCTGCCGAGAAACACTCATGTCGGCTGAACCGATACGAACATCTAAAAATGGGCTTGACTTGAAGAGGGATGAGGTTGTTGGGTCGAAGAGGGTATGTTGTCCAACAAAACTTAAGTGTTGACGTTGGGCCTGTCCCATTGGGCCAATTGTTGCTGCTATTGGAATTGTTGTGCGCCAGCCTAAGGATGTTGTTGGACCGACAAAGGAGTGGATCACGTATGTGGAGAAGCAACTTGCGGTTGTGGAAAAATACCCACCCATATGGTGGGTTACGTGAAGGCTGTTGGGGAGCTCCTCCACCTTTGCATCGATTATTTTGGTGGCTACCTCATCGGAAATTGTTGTTGCTTCCACAGTAAGAACCACCACCTCCTCCTCGGTTGGAAGAGGTGGTCCCAACATGAAGAAGAGAGGGTGACGAAGAGTGGGAGTCGTGTGTTGGGGTGATGGGAGTAGGGTTGTTAATTAGATTTTCCTCAAGTGCCAACATCGACCTCATCTTGGAGAAGGAAGGAAAAGGTCTTGTGAAACGAATGATACGAGCAACTCCCTCATATTTTCTAGACAGTCCATTGATGGTGTGAGTGACCAAGTTGCAATCTCTTATTGGTTCGCCAAGTCCCTCCAACAAGTCCCTAAGTTTCTTGAATTTTTCAAAGTAATCGTGAACAGTAAGGTCTTCCATAGATACATTTCTGAGTTCCGTTTCCAATTGCATGTCGTTGGTTTTTTTTGTTTTCATAGAAACGTGAGTGGAGATTGGTCCAGACCTTACGTGCATTGGCATTGGCGGAATGAGAAGAGGTGATAAGTTTTTTTGTAAATTGATCCGAAAATCCAAAGTTTCACCATTTGATCTAACTTCTTCCATTCCGTATCCGTTGCTGGTTTTTTGGAGGATCATATGTTTCATTAATATGATTGAGAACATCATAAGAAATGCAGTGGGCTCAGAAGAGATCGCTCCATGGTTAATAGTTGTGAGTGTGAGGTCGAGAATTAAGGGAACATAGGTTTTAACATTCATGATGCGATACGCTTTGTGAGTGGAAGGAGAGGGTGTAGCATCTATGCTTGGTATTGCTGGAAGAAGAAGAAAGCGATAGGGAAAAGAGAAACATAATGAGAGAGCGAGAAGAAAGAAAATAGAGGAGTGGGGTGGGATCGGCCATTTTTGGGTTAAGGATCGATACCATGCTAAACCAATTGAGTCCCCATGCCTTCTTTCATTACTGACAATCATATAAATACAATAGAATAGAATACAAGGACAAATGGGCCTATACAAAGGATACTGACATACGATGGGCTAATCTAATACATACAAAGACTAACACATAAATACATAATAATACACAAGGTTATAGAAATCGCTATTCGATACCTGTTCTGCTGATTATTGAGTAGCTAGTACTTGGGAGTACTCGGGGAATACTCGGATTCGGTAATTCATGTAGAAATATTTTTAGTGAAAATATATATGTCAAAATCATAAGTTAAAATTATAAGTTGATTGAATATATAACAAAATTAGATACATGTGAATACACAAAAACTGAAAAACACACAATGGTCTCACTTCATGAATAATTACTAAAAATTTAAGATATATATGTAGTAATAGTCACATGTGTGCATTGTTGAATCTATATGCCCAAAAATCATTATGGAGTGATATTGCTAATAATATATGATCCTATAGGGTCACACCTTTATCAAGTTGGCACATTTTGTATATTTATTATTAATGAGATTATTAATAAATAATATCGATTCTTGTATTTTAATTAGGGAATAATTATTGTTTTGTGAAAATAATAATTATAAGAGAGTATAACTAGTTATTATTTCATATGGTATGAAATAAGTCATGCACAATATTTTTGACAAGTTGGATTCTTTTGTCTTTTACCTAACGACAAAGTTTATATTCTATAAACTTAGAGTTTATAAAAATTAAAGAATTCATCCTCTTTTGAAAGGTATGGCCGCAATTAATAAACAAATACGGAGGTTGCTTTTCAATCTCCATGCTTTGTCTCTCATGCTTCTAAAGGCTAGAAATACTTTAAAGTATTTTAATCAAAAAGCCTTACTTTGCATGGACTATATATGAGATTCATGAGTCTTGCATTTTTGCAAGTTTTTGGTCTTCTTTTTTCCCTTCTTCCTCTCTAACAATCGTGAGTATGAAGAGCTCCAAGTCTTTGAAGTTTGGTGCTTTACTTTGGTGATTAAAGCCCTCTTGAGTTGTCTCCTTTAGTGCTTATTTGAGTTAAGTAGTTAAAGGCTTAAGACACTCAAGAATACAAGAAGGAACTATTCCAAGTGCCTTAATCTTGATGGTGGATACTTGTAGAGAATATCATATTCTTTGATCTTTACACCTTCATCAACACCCCAAAACCAAGTGGGTTCAAAGGCTTCAAAGGTTATCTCTAAAACATCCTGAAACAACCCAAAAATATGGTCCAAAAATTTCATTTTTAATTTATAAATAAAACCATAGTAACCCAAATCATCTCACAAAAACATAAGTAATAGTATCTCAAAAACATCATATCAAAATACTGTATCAGAATCACATGTACAGATATTAGAGTAAATCATCCCAAGCTAAATGCTATGGTGTGTGTAATGCAGTCATCCCGAGCTTTTCCCCTTACTAGCGGAAGTACCTGAAACCAAAACTGAAAGTTATAATCACGAAGCTTATAGAGTCTCCCCAAACTACCACATACAATACACATATCACATAACCACATAATAGCATAACTTAGGCCTAGCCCACTACATCGGGCCCGCCCGTCACCGGGCCCCGCCCGACATCGGATCGAAATCCGGCATCAGGCCCCACCCAGCGTCGAGCAAAGCTCAATATACATAAGCATATCAACAAATACTTATAAACATAAACATATAAACATTCCTCGGGCCCTTCCCGACATCGAACCGAAGTCCGGAAACATATAACATAACATATAAGCACATGCAAGAATCACAAATACATCAAGCATATAAACATTCCTTGGGCTTTTCCACGACATCGGACCGAACTCCGGAAACATATAAACCTACATCGGGCTATCCCCGACATCAGACCTAAACCCGGAATATACAAGCATACATATACGAGCCGGAATTTGTGCCTTCGACCCGTTCACACAGGAGGAAACTCACCTCACAAAGCTGGCTGCTGAATCTCTCGGTAAGGAATCTCTATCGGCTACTCCCTGACTATCATTATCACAATAATACTTAGTCAAAATCCAATAATCCTTCTTAGGGAAAAATGACCATTTTACCCCCTGATCTAATTTAGACCATAACCTAGGCCCAATTCTATCTAATATTTCCAAGCCCACTAATGGTCCAATTTTCTAAATTGGGCTCAACTCCTCAATATAGGCCTTCCCTTAAGCCCAAACATGTCCTTGGTCCATTATCTGACTTTTGATGGTCCACTAAGGCCCGATAACTGCTAAGTCCAAAGATTGGCCCAAACGTTGCAAAGCCCAAAACCTGAGAGTACGTTGGGCGTACTCCTCTGTACGCTAAGCATACTGCGGCATATTTTGTATGTTGCGTGTACTGGATCGTACACCCAGCGTACTACCATGTCAAGCCCTAAACTTCGAAAGTGCTTATTCCATTAAGACCTTAAGCCCATTTTACAGATCTAAGTCCCTTAGCATGTCCTAACTCATAAAGTCGACTACTTGGTGGGTTGCAACCCACCAAATGAACCCAAACTTGGAATATAGCAACTAACTTCCATGACAATGACTAGAACTCATGCATGGTCACAAAAGAGCCTTAAAGATCAAAACTTTACTGACGTAGGGACACATTTAGCAGTAAGGGTGGCAACCCTATGCCTAGAAACGAAGTTGAATCATAAAAATCCATTCTTAGGACCTAAGGAGGTCCAAAACTCCATTAACATATATCTAAGCATTCATGAGGCAAGTTGAAAGCTTTATACCTCCAATGAGTGCCAAATAGTGGTGTAATCTTGGATCCTTGAGCTCAAGATACTCAAGTTCTTCTTCTCCAACTTCTCATTCCTTCTTCCAAGCTCCAAATCATCAAAGTAAGCTTCACAAGGCGAAAAACACATAAGGATGAAGTATGAAAGGGTTTCTAGGGTTTTTGAATCGAGGTGGCTAATAAGGAGGCTAGGGTTTGGGACATAATGTTATATTTATTTGGCGTAAACCCTAAAAATTAGGGTTTGGAGTGTGCTCACGTACGATGCGCGTACTCCTTAGCACGATGCACGTACATGCATGCGCCCCCCGAATCCAAAGCGCCTCTACGCCCTGCGTACACCAAGCTTACGCCCAACGTACGTCTTCTGGGCAGCCCAACTACACGACCCACTTACTAATGGTCCACTCAATAGTCCATCTATTAAATTCTTAGCCCAAGAATTAATTAAAGAAATATGAAATGATTATTACCTCAAGTGACGAATGTTACACATCTTATGGTTGTTTTTATTTCATTCTAACATCTATAAATGGATCCATTAAGGTTTGGTTTTGTTATGAACTAAAAATAAACTCGTTATTTTTAAAGTCTTCAGTTGCCGGTTTTTGTTTAAAACAAACTTATATTTTGTATCAAAACCCAACATGTATATATATGTTAAATAATATATTATATAAATTAATCACAGATTTGGCTGTGTTTTTCAACACGGCTCACTGCTGTAAGGAGCTGATTGGAGAGTACTCAGATTTTGTAACTTGCCCCGGTAAGGGGCCGAGTAGGGAGTACTCGTCCGAGTAATCGGCCAGCTCGATGAGTTTTATACAAATATATCCGCTAACATTGTTGGAATTGTTGAAATTGGTGAAATTTTGTTGAAAGGCCGAGAAATGTTGGAATTGTTGTTGGAAAAGTGGTGTTTGTTGGATAGAGGAACCGATTTGTAGCAAATTCATAAAACCACCTTGAGGCGATTCCATGGTAAGGAATTCGCGTGCGCAGGGGGGGAGGGGGGGAGGATTGTATCTAATGCATAAGAGTTATCGGGTTTGCGGTTATAGTTGGGGTAGGGGGAGTATTTTGGTTGGGATCAATTTTTGTTGGTTATGAAAATGTTGTATGTATGTTGCGTATATAGAAAGAAAAGAATGGTGTAAGAAATGAGGATGTATAGTATGGTATTTCTAGGTAAAAATGTTCTTTAAAAAAATTGAAAATTAGTCGTTTAAGAGTCTTGAACGGTCAAATGAGCAAGCTTGCTTCCCATTGGCCGTTTCCCTTCGTCCTCCCCACAACGAACTACAATGAAAATGTTGAATCATGACCGGCCGACATGGTGAGCACGGACCACGATCATAGTCAGCTAGACCACGGACCCGTCCGTTGTGAGTATACGCGATGGTCTAATAGCGCTGCAAAAAGAGTTTTATATTGCAAAAAAAATTGGTGTCAATTGAAAGATTTCCGTAAAATAATGAAAGCTTCCAAAAATTTGACTATTGTTATTTTTTATTTTCTTAAATAGATCATGTGAAGTATCAATTAGTAGGAATTTTGGGGGTACAAATGTCAAAATAAGAGGGTATACTTGAAAGACTATTAATACCCACACCATCATCATATCATATTCCTCCATCGAAATGGCGTAGCAATTGCAGTGTGTACAGTTTCAGACATGGGTGTAGCTTATTAAGGGTCAGAAGGGGTTGTAGTCCCCTTGTTTTTTTCTTAGTAGTAATAACCCGCTAATTTTTATAAATATTAGGTGCACCAGCTTGAAATACGAGGGACACCCCTACTAAAAGAGTCTGTGTCTGCCACTGAGTGAGTTTAGGGGTGATCGCGGTTCGGTTTGAAACCGTGAAACCGGCCAAACCGGTCATCGATTTGGTTTTACGGGTTGTATTTTTCTTAACGGTTTAGTTTGCGGTTTCGAACTTTTCAAACCATAAAGAACGGTTTGGCTTATGGTTTTTACAATTTCAAACCGTATAAAAACCGGACCGGACCGTATTTATATATTAATTAATTTTTTTATATGTATTGTATTTTGTTGTATTATATATTAATTTTTATATATAAATAATAAAATTTAAAACCCATAAGTCCACAATATTTAATTATCACAGCTCAATCCTAATTTATTTTGTGAAGCTCAATCCCAAGTCCAAGAGGTGTTTCTCTTACCCTAATCCCGAAAGATGTGCTGTCTCAAACTCAGAAAGACAAAAACTTGAATTCCTTTCCCTTTTGGCAGTTTTAATAGGTTAAAAGTGCAGTTTTTTTTTACTAAATTAGTTTAATGGATTCGACTAAAATGAACCTAAAAATCCAAACCGTGAAACCAAACCAGAGCCAACCGTTAGTAACAGTTTGGTTTGGTTCAGTTTTAAAATTTCAACGTTTCGGCTTTGGTTTTTGCTTGACAAAAACCGTTACTAACGGTTTGGCTTCGGTTTAACCTAAAAACAAAAAAAAAAAAATACGGACCGTGAACACCCCTAAGTTTGCTTCATTTCGTTGCATTGTTTTATGACGATGATTTATTTGTAATAAAAATGGTCTATGATATTAGATGATGCTAGGTTTCTGAAGAGAAAAAAAAAAGACGCATATAATGAGTGTGGCCTAATAATCTTAACAACATTAATTAACTATATACCAAATATTTAAAATAAATCATGAAAAGTTGATAATCAAAATAAACATAAAAAAGGGAAGCTGATTAGTATACAATAAATTTTTTTTATACATAACAATTTGTGCTTTAAAATATTGTGTACGAATCACTTCTCATACAAAATACATACAAAATACATGAATATATCAAAACTACAAAATGATGTAATAGTTATTTAATTAAAAGAACAGATAACTTGGTATTAAAAACTTATCAAACAATGTTGGCTTATTTTAACAAACAACTCAAATAAAAATATATCAAATGTTTAATTAAAGAGCAACGACACTTTACTTCTAAAGAACGTGACGACATTAAATTATAGAAAGAGCACGAATTAGTGATTTTCAATTTTAAAATTTGAATGGAAGCAATAAATCACAAATTATTTTAATAGATTACCAAACGTTCAAAGAGGATGTACCCAAATTTTGCACTTTTTTCTATTTAAAACAGCCAAGATGTAGTGAAATATATTCTTAAAATAAGATTTTTAAAGTCATATCTAGAGTTATTTATTAAAGTATCATATCATATGTTTATGCAATATACATACCTATGTGACATTTGACCATTTAATTGCAAAAAAAAAAAAAAAAAAAAAAAAAAAAACGTGAATTCATGATATTATTCTTTCCGACACAAAATGCAGTTTAATAAAAAAAATCATAAATGTTGCCGTGAATTAAACAAAATACTTAAATTGGTGAATACTATTTTATAATAAAGAATCTTTTATGAGGTTTTAAGAATATTATATAATATACTATGCCTTCTAGTTTATTTGTATATTTTTTAAATAACTAAAGTTCCTATATATGTAATTATGTATATATGCATGCGTAAAAGAGTTATATTTTTGATTAATATGTAACATATAGAAACCTTAAATGTTATATAAGGTTTCCATTACGATATAACTTGATCAAAAAAATAATTCTTTTAGGTACACATATAGGACCTTTAATTATTTAAAATTATGGTTGTAAAAAACGCTAGACGCTTACTAGTCGGCGGACTAAGGTTAAGGGCTTAATTGTCTAGACGGAGATTAATCGACGGATTTATAGACCATTAATTGCTAATTCGTTGAATTTTATAAAATTAAATATGACTAATATCATAACAAAATTTGTAATTACCATTAATATCATAATAAAATCAGTTAATATAGTTAATATAACACTAATAATTCATCAAACAGTTTCTATTGAGATAGAACTTCTTCAAATGTTAAAATTCATCTTTTTCTATTGATTCGGTAATTTTCTAGGTATTGATTAATCGTTAGGCGCCCTCTAATCGGTCGGGTAGCGCCTAAGGGTTAATCGAGACCTAGTCGAAATTTTTAAAACATTGTTTAAAACATATGAATAGAGTATAATCTGATAATCATATAAGAAAATAACATTTGATTAAAGTAAAATTTAATACTATGATCTTTATAGACGTATATTTATTTATATGAACCTAACGGATGGTGTCATGTGTGTGTCATACGCGCGCGTGTTTGACCAGATGTGGAATCAATGGTCAATATATTCCATTCAAAGGAAAACAAAATTATGACGTGAACCATTAATTTGTTATATGTTTAATTTTGTGATAAACAATGTAACACTGAATTCGATTTTGATTGTTTTTTTTCATTTATAATAAGCATTTTAAATAATTGTTGGTTTTAACGTGATCGAGATTTTTAGTTGACTAAATCAAAATTTCCTAGATAACTAAATAATTTTGCCAGGCACGTCCTTATTTTAAATAGAATTTTTATTTACACTGAAATATTATAATAAAGAAAAAAATGAAATTTTTTTAATATGTTTAACAAAACTAATTGGTAGTTGTTAGCTTCAAATTGAAAGTTGTAGTGTTTAATTATAGAAATATTCAGCAAATATAGTATTAAGTTTTTAAAGATGAAAAATTAATTCGAAAACCAAAGATAAAAGCTACAAAAACTATTTGAATTATCTTTTAAATTATGATCTTTTTTTAAAGTTGGGTAAATTACATAAATGGTCCTTATAGTTTGGTTAAATTTATAATTTTGGTCCTTAATCAAAAAAATTATAGGTTGCATTTCTATGTTTCATGAAAATTACATCGCATGTCCATGGTCCATACTCCATATAAAGAAATGACCGATTTGCTCATCTTTTTTCTTATACTCATTTACATTTTTTTAAATATAAAAACAAAAAAGGTTCCACATTACCTCACCACAACCCCAACTTATCCCTCATCTTCTTCATCTCCCTTGCAAAACCTGTACACTTACTTGTTCTAGTAAATACATTAAATCTCATGATCAATAAATTTATACGGCACACCATGCCTATTTATTTTAGTCATAAGCTCAATGAAATTGTAATCACAAATTCATAATCACATCTATTTTTTCACATTCTAATCTTAGAACTTATGTGTGCTTATATTCAGAAGACCTCTACATCTTGTTTAGAAAAGAATTTGTCAAAAGCATTATGATCTAAGTTCAATTGTGCATCGGTCTAACCATAATTCAACATAGGTGATCAATCTTCGTATGGTTGTGGTTCAGTCCATGTATAAACAAACTTAGCTAAGACATTTGACCTACAACCTTGCATTGTACTCTTGTTGAGAGTTCAAGCTTTTTATATGTTCGAGTTGTATATACATATGTTCTCATGGCAGGACTCAGTTTATATATAACTCTATATATGTTGTGTTTATTGTGTTTACATGTATTATTAATTATTATGTGTTACGTCAGGTCTAGCTGACAAGGCTCCGGTCAGTCAGGATATTCGGACGACAAGACCATTTGACATATAGTTGTTTTAAAATACAGCAACCCAAGTGACACATCCTTCCTTACACTACTCCGGTAAGTAGTCCTTCAGTGGTATAGTTAACAATACTTATTACTTGCAGGCTTATAGAAATAAACCCGAGTATAGAGTAGTAGGTCTAAAGAAAGAACATGAGCGTAACGTGTCGTAGGTTTATAGAGGTAAACCTATTCGTAAGATGTTGTAGGTTTAGGAATACCTAGACCTATGAGAGTAATGTTGGATTAGTGTCTAAGTCCATAACTATTTTGGTATGTACTTGACCCGATGGTGCATGGTCCTTTTGGGTTGCCTTCATCAAAGCAACTTGATAGGATGAATTATGGAGAGAGAGGAGTAATTATGATTTATTAATATATTAAAGGAGAAATCATATTGTTTAATTAATATTAGTCAATAATTAATAAGAATTAATTTTGTGGCTAAATGAGATTAATTAAATAAAGGGGACAAGAACTGTCAATTGTGTGATAGTTGAATATTGAGCTAATGGACTCCATAGAGGATGGGGTGGACGAATTCTACGGGGAAACCCATTAGAAATCGTCCAAGGCCTCTAAGGAGGGAGTCCATGGGTTGCTTAGGGCCTAAGCAATCAAATTAGGGTTTCCTTGTTAGATAACCCTAATAGCCTCACTATTTAAGGATCCCTAGAGCACCAAAAACATGGCCAAGAGTTTCCTCACGGTTGCTACACGTTTTTGGGTGCCTCCTTTCTTATCATTCTTCATCCTCTTGCTCTTGGTGTTTGTGAGCCATTAGAGGAGTGGCACTTGTGACTCTAAGCTTTCTAAAGCCACTACAAAGGAGGATGTGAGATTGTTATTACTGATGGGTTTTGAGCATTCTAACACTTCCTAAGTGTACATGCAACCCTAATAACCTTGGATCTATGTTTGTCTAATTATCATGCAAAGTTGAATTCCAAGGTTATATTCCTATCTAGCATACATGGGGAACAATTTTAACTTGAATCATAGATAGAATAACTTACCTTGTTGTTGCTTGTGTTCCTTGAAACCTTGTGAGCCTAGCACCCCAAGTGTGATGCCTCAAATGCTTCACACAACACCAAATGCTCTTGGAAAGACTCTTGAGATAACACACACTTCTCAAAATCGGCCAAGCCCTCTTGTTTCTTAGTAGTGCCGATTTTGGTGGAGAATGGGATCCTTATATAGTGTTGACACATCTAGGGTTACACCATGTAAACCCTAATGTGTCATGACTCTTCATTTTCATGACCCATGGGTTTGTAACTCCCATGGAGCATCCATGGAGCATCCTATGGGTAGAACCCAACTTGATAATCCATGGAGCCTCTTAGCCCACTATACAAGATATGGATGAACCCATATATTTAATTAGTTAACCTTTGATCACTTAATTAATTCCAAATTAATTCTTGATCAAACTAATCAAATAATATTATTAATATATTAGAACTTATAATATATTAATAATCTCCAAGTGTTATTTCTCTCATTTAGTCTAACCAATTGCATGGTGCCATGCAACCCAAATGGACCATGCCGGGTCGGGTCAAGTACAAGCCCGAAATAGTTATGGACTTAGACACCTTATCCAACAGTCTCCCACTTGGATAAGTCTAATAACTATATCTCTAGTACTTCAGGAACCGACCGGCAATCGTAGCTCTTTCAAGGTTTCTCGGAACTGAGAAGATGATAGTACGCCATTTAAGATAAGTGATCATATAATCCTCCGTTCTAGATATCAGCCGGACAAATACATGGAACATTGTCTTGCTTATTGTCCAGCATTTGTTTCCCGATTTCCGATTTGTTTGACATAGAACTTAATTGAACACATCAACTTAGTTCTGACCGGGCCCGGTACATGGGTCAAAACAAAATCATCGAGGGGCCCAGATATCAGCTTCTAATCCAAGAAGGAACAGATAAACTTCGACTCATATGTTTGTTCTACCACTCATTGAATTACACACAAAAGTACGTTTTATAACATCGAGTTACCAATGCGGTTTCGTACAGTCAATGCATAACCAACTCGTAAGTAACAAATCATATCTCTAGGTTTGAAGACTTATATGATATTACCGTCTCACGATCACTCGAGATAGAATTCCATGAAGTGATTCCAGTGAGCGTGGGTTGAGTCCAATGCTCAGAACTTATGAGCACTCATGATTGTTGTAGCCTTGTCCAACACCTTAGACCTCTACAATCAATCATGACAGTCTTGATTCATACCTACTTCCGACATATGACCGACTGTGGAGGTTTGAATAATATGTTACACCAAACAAAATTATTCTGGAAGTCAAAACATGCAAAAGAAATATAGTAAACGATCGACAAGAGATAGCAACACTTTACTCATAAATAAAACTCCTTTTATTCATCATCAAATGTCAATTACACTTTACAAATTTCTGGGTTATCTAACTACTAAAACTTATATCATCCTTCAGCCCTATGCTCCGAGCATGCTGGAGATGCTTAACCCTACTCAGTCCCTTCGTGAGGGGATCTGCTGGGTTCTCATCCGATGATACCCTCTTTGCCACGAGGAGTCCTTCTTCGATCCGATGTCTGATGAAATGGTATTTTCTGTCGATGTGTCTGGATCTCCCATGATCCCTTGGTTCCTTAGCTAAGGCAACAGCACTTTCACTATCACAGAAAATTTCCATTGGCTCTTTAATAGCTGGTACAACTCCAAGGTCTCCAATGAAGTTCCTCAGCCATATCGCTTCCTTTGCTGCTTCGCTAGCTGCAATATACTCTGATTCACAAGTAGAATCAGCCACTGTCTCTTGCTTGGAACTCTTCCAAGAAATTGCTCCTCCGTTTAGGGTAAAGACCCAGCCCGACTGAGAGTGGAAATTATCCCTATCAGTCTGAAAGCTAGCATCACTATACCCTACAACTCTCAAGTCATCACTTCCACCAAGGGTAAGGACCCAGTCCTTAGTCCTCCGTAGGTACTTGAGGATATTCTTTACCGCAGTCCAGTGTGCCTTGCCAGGGTTCGCCTGATACCTGCTAACCATGCTCAAGGCAAAAGCTACATCGGGTCGAGTACACGTCATAGCATACATGATCGATCCTACAGCCGAAGCGTAAGGTGTTCGACTCATTTCTGCTATCTCAGCCTCAGTGCTAGGGCTTTGTGTCTTACTCAATCTGGTGTTACTCTGGATGGGTAACTCTCCTTTCTTGGAATCCTGCATGCTGAATCGCTTCAGCACTTTATCCAAGTAGGTACTCTGACTAAGTCCAATTAGTCTTTTACTCCGATCTCTCAAGATTCTTATCCCTAGAATATAGGCAGCTTCACCAAGGTCCTTCATAGCGAAACACTTCCCAAGCCAGGACTTTACTTCCTGCAGGGTTGGAATGTCGTTTCCTATGAGTAGTATGTCATCCACATACAATACCAAAAAGCTAACTATACTCCCACTAGCCTTGACATACACACAAGATTCATCTTCACTCCTAGAAAAGCCAAATTCCTTGACCTTTTCATCAAAGCAAAGATTCCATCTGCGAGGTGCTTGCTTCAATCCATAAATGGATTTCTCAAGCTTACACACTCTATTAGGGTACTCGTTGCTGACAAAACCCTCTGGCTGACTCATGTAAACATCTTCAGCCAACTTCCCATTAAGGAAAGCGGTTTTGACATCCATCTGCCATATTTCATAATCATGAAATGCAGCTATGGCTAACAGAACCCGAATAGACTTAATCTTGGCTACCGGAGAAAAGGTCTCATCATAGTCCACTCCAGGAATTTGAGAGAAGCCCTTTGCAACCAGTCTAGCCTTATAAGTGTGTACTTTACCATCCATGTCGGTCTTCTTCTTGAAGACCCATTTGCACCCTACTGTCTTACGACCTGGTACATTCTCAACCAAGTTCCAAACTTGATTGTCATACATGGATTGTATCTCGCTATCCATAGCCTCTTTCCATTTAGCAGACTCGGGGCCTGCCATGGCTTCCTCGTAGCTGTTAGGGTCATCTTGACTTACTAGTGTCTCATCACTAATAAGTGTCTCACCTTCTGCAGTAATATGGAATCCATAGTAATGCTCAGGTGCACTCCTAACTCTCGTGGAACGTCTCAGAGGTACAGATTTGTCAATTGACTCAACAGGAGTTTCCTCCTCAAGTTGAGGGCTAGAGTTTGAAGTTCCTTCACCGCTTGATTCTTGAATTTCTTCAAGATCAATTTGCCTCCCACTGTCTCCTTGGCTTATAAACTCTCTTTCTCGAAAGACTCCTCTTCTTGCTACAAAGACCACATTGTCACTAGGTCTGTAGAAGAGGTAACCAAAGGAATGCTGTGGGTAGCCGATGAAAATACACCTCTCGCTTCGGGGTTCGAGCTTATCATGAGTCTCGCGTCTCACGAAAGCCTTGCAGCCCCAAATCTTGATGTGGTCTAGTTTAGGTACTTTACCAGTCCACATCTCGTGAGGAGTTTTGGCAACTTTCTTTGTAGGGACTAGATTGAGGATATGGGCGGCAGTCTCTAAGGCATACCCCCAGAATGAGATTGGTAGCGTAGCTCGACTCATCATGGAACGAACCATATCCAACAAGGTTCGATTACGCCTCTCAGCCACACCATTCAACTGTGGTGTCCTGGGAGGTGTCAATTGTGAGACTATCCCACATTCCCTTAGATAGTCGAGGAACTCTGAACTAAGATACTCACCACCACGATCGGATCGAAGCATCTTAATGTTCCTGCCCAATTGATTCTCGACTTCCTGTTTAAATTCCTTAAACTTCTCGAAAGTCTCTGACTTATGCTTGATCAAGTAGACATATCCATATCTACTATAATCATCAGTAAAAGTCAAATAATAACGATTAGCATCCCTTGTGGCATGTTTGAATGGTCCACACACATCCGTGTGTATAAGGTCCAACAAACCTTCACCCCTCTCACACGAACCTGTGAAGGGTGACTTTGTCATTTTTCCAAGTAAGCATGATTCGCAACTATCATCTGACTTTAGGTCAAACGACTCCAAGACTCCATCCTTTTGGAGTTGGCCTATGCGTTTCTTGCTTATATGTCCAAGACGACAGTGCCATAAAGATGCTTTATCCAAGTTATTATTAGTAGAATCAATGCACAAAACATTATTTCCCAAGTTATCTACTACAGATACAGCTTCATACACACCATCACAAGGTAATGCTTTAAAATAAAAGACATTATTATAGAAAACATCTATAGAACCAACTTCATTATTAAATGAAAAGGTAAACCCTTGTTTGTACAAAGCATGAAAGGAAATAATATTTCTTGCCATTCCTGGCGAATAACAACACTTATTCAAATCTAAACTAAACCCACTACTTAGCGATAAAGTATAAACTCCAATCTTGGTAACAGGTATAGCTTTCCTATTCCCCATGATCAAGTTTATCCTTCCTTGCTCCACATCCTCACTTCTTCTTAGTCCCTGCAAGTCACAACAAATGTGAATACCACAACCGGTATCAAGGACCCAAGAATTAGAATGGGGTGAGTTATTAGAAATGATAGTGTAAATACCTGCATGGTTGGGTTTAACTTTCCCATCCTTCACATCTTGCTGGTATTTTGGGCAGTTCCGCTTCCAATGAGCTTTTTCATGGCAATAGAAGCATTCAGCCTCTTTTGGGTCAGAAGAAGGAGTAACGAAACCTTTCTTGGTTCCACTTGAAGAAGAGCCATCAAGGGTCCGAACCTTGGTACCCTTAGAAGAGCTCTTTCTCTTCCTCCCTCGACTTTTCCCGATTGCCAAAATCGGAGTAGAGTTTTGATTAGGAGTGATAGCAACCGACTTCCCCTTAAGACCTGATTCTGCGGTCTTGAGAAGTCCCTGAAGTTTGCTGAGTGTGACTTCTTCCTTGTTCATGTGATATGTCATGCGGAATTGATCATAGCACGATGGTAAGGAATGCAAAATAATATCTATTGCAAGATCCTCCGGGAAGTTCACATTAAGCTTCAGCAAACGATCCACATACCTTTGCATTTTCTGCATGTGGCTCGTGACGGATTCCCCGTCCTTCATCATGGTTGTTATCATGGAGCTGATGATTTCATACCTCTCTTGTCTTGCACTTTGATGGTATCTTTCCATCAAATCTTGGTGCATTTCATAAGGGTAGAAATCCTCATAAGACTTTTGGAGTTCCGCTGTCATCGTGGCCATCATGATACAAGCCACTTTCGTAGCATCCCTTTCATGTGCCCGAAATTCAGCGATCTCCTGAGGAGTTGCAGTGGACTCATCAATCTCCTTAAGCTCCTTGTCAAGGACATATTCTTTGTCCTCGTAGCGGGTAATCATCCTGATGTTTCTGATCCACTCATTGAAGTTGGATCCATCAAAGGTGACTTTCCCACACAAGTTCATAAGGGAAAAGGAGCCATTAGGATTAGAGCCAGAAGCATTGTTGAAAGACATCTGAAGGAAAGAGGACAAGATTAGTTTAGATATAAGAGAGTCCTTAATAAAACACCCAAATGTAATATTAAGGCTAGGATCCAATCACAATATAATATAACTTAGAAGAGGTATGCCGTAATCTAAGCTATATCATATTTGAAAGGTAGGTGAATGACGATTCACCAATTTCCACCACGAAAACCGCAATATTTTAGTATTAGGTTTTGAATGGTTCTTAGAAATTCCTAGATTCTTTGAGATTCAATGAACTTTTCAAAGGCATGTTTCAATCTCGAGTGTGCCCTCCAAGTTTTGTGACTGGGATACCGAGGATCACAAAACGAGGTGTGAAGTAACCATGCAAATCACTTGGTACCCTTAAAGTTTATCACTCAATCGATGTGCCGGTTAACCACACACGCTCCATCGATACTATAATAAACCCTAAGTCACCCTTTACCTACCTTGTTAAGTCCAAGTTAGTGTGCCGGTTAACCACACACGCTCCACCAACGACTTAATCAAAGTGTAAAGTGTAATTTCATGGAATAGCACCTTATTCACATTTTTCCTAAAGTAACTAAGATTGGGAATTTAATAAAACATTTAGTTACTTTATAATATTCATCATACTTTGAATGAGAATTAATAAGTCCTTGTCTTACCCGTTCGGCTA
This sequence comes from Lactuca serriola, assembly GCF_051521515.1. Taxonomy (NCBI): domain Eukaryota; kingdom Viridiplantae; phylum Streptophyta; class Magnoliopsida; order Asterales; family Asteraceae; genus Lactuca; species Lactuca serriola. The sequence goes on along the minus strand of NC_136412.1, from coordinate 13,371,769 downwards.
ACGACCCTCCACCGATCAAGCAAGCGGTGGGTGAGAGTGGACACCCATTAAGTCACCATTTTATAGGCAACAACCTTATACCCACCTTATAGACCGGCTTCGTGAATGAGGCGTACTAGCGGTAAGACGACTTTGTTCTTATACATATATATAATTATTAAATCATAATAATATAAGTATAAGGGTTGAATTTTAACTTTTAAAATTCTAGGGGTTGGAACTAAAGTTTTAACTTAACTTTACTTGTTCCAAAACTTGAGGGCAAGTTTTGTAATCTTTCAAAACTTTTCATTTCTTGTAACTTATGAGTTTAATAGAGTAATAAAATGAGGACTTTTCATTTTTCTAACTCTTGTGTTCTTTTAATGGTTTTTTAATCCAAGAGACTTTTGGTTTTCCATAACTTGAGGACAAGTTATGGACTCCATTAAAACACATTATGATCATGAATTAATCTACCACATAGGTTACAAATAATTCCTATGATCATCTAAACATCATAAGAACAAGAATATGAATATGAACACTTTCAAGAATCAAAATCACATTTAATCTTTGTAATTTTGATAATATGTTGTTGTAAATGAGTTAGAAAAGACATTACACCTTCTAAAATAAGTTTTCAAGTACCAAAACATTTTAGGGTAATGATTCTAATCCATTTCCAGCAACTCAAGTCGAAATTCTGCACTCTGTCGACCCTACTCGCCGAGTGCATAAACCTACTCGCCGAGTAGGTTGAAGATACACATGAACTCGTCGAGTCCTCCCCATGGACTCGCCGAGTCCATCAGTCAGACAGCAAGATTTTCGACTTTCTTCAACTTTTAAGCACAAATAACAAACAAACAAGCCTAGGCTCTGATACCACTGATGGGTTTTGAGCATTCTAACACTTCCTAAGTGTACATGCAACCCTAATAACCTTGGATCTATGTTTGTCTAATTATCATGCAAAGTTGAATTCCAAGGTTATATTCCTATCTAGCATACATGGGGAACAATTTTAACTTGAATCATAGATAGAATAACTTACCTTGTTGTTGCTTGTGTTCCTTGAAACCTTGTGAGCCTAGCACCCCAAGTGTGATGCCTCAAATGCTTCACACAACACCAAATGCTCTTGGAAAGACTCTTGAGATAACACACACTTCTCAAAATCGGCCAAGCCCTCTTGTTTCTTAGTAGTGCCGATTTTGGTGGAGAATGGGATCCTTATATAGTGTTGACACATCTAGGGTTACACCATGTAAACCCTAATGTGTCATGACTCTTCATTTTCATGACCCATGGGTTTGTAACTCCCATGGAGCATCCATGGAGCATCCTATGGGTAGAACCCAACTTGATAATCCATGGAGCCTCTTAGCCCACTATACAAGATATGGATGAACCCATATATTTAATTAGTTAACCTTTGATCACTTAATTAATTCCAAATTAATTCTTGATCAAACTAATCAAATAATATTATTAATATATTAGAACTTATAATATATTAATAATCTCCAAGTGTTATTTCTCTCATTTAGTCTAACCAATTGCATGGTGCCATGCAACCCAAATGGACCATGCCGGGTCGGGTCAAGTACAAGCCCGAAATAGTTATGGACTTAGACACCTTATCCAACAATTACTACATAACAATCAAGGTAAGATCTAAACCCCAATCTTATGTTAATATGATTAATTGTATGCTAGATCTAGGGTTTATAGCTTTGGATATTCAATTGCATGTTCGTTAGACAAACTAGATCCAAAAGCTATTAGGGTTTGCATGTACACCATAGGAATGATGTTTTGCTCATAACCCCTCAAGTAATCCCTACACTATAGTCGTGCTCTCCTAGGAAACTACTTATTCACTATAGTCGTTAACTCTGATACCAATATGTCACACCCCGACAGTCGGCGGAAACGACGGGGTTGCGACGTAAATGTTAGATCATAGTTAAACAACATATATTGAATAATACAAACATTACATTCTTGCACAAATTTGTATGAAGGATTACATTATTGTCGATCTAACAGACGATAAATACTAGAACAAGTTCTACAAACGTAAGTCAAAATGAAACAAAAGGCCTAACAGATCAGCCAACCATTTAAACAAGAAATGTATTATTCCACGACACACATGGTGTGTCTTTCGGCTCATATGTTCCAGAAGATACAGACGTTTGAAAATAATATGTCAATAATAATATTGGTGAGCTTTACACGTTTTGACTATGTATATTTTTATAATCAAAAGTGTGTTTAGACTCCTAAATTGTAAAAGTATAAAATGCAACATGTTTGACCCTTGTAAAATACTGATGTGCACAAAAGTACCCACTAATTTTAATATTTATAACCTAACAAACTTAGACTATCTATGCACTTATAGGCAGTGTACCTAGTCAGATTACAGTATAGCTTAGGTAAGTCGGGTGTCGATCACAGGGAACGGTGGATTAATTTAATATATTTGATTATAGGTTATAGATCACACGAAAATAATAAAGAAAATGGTTTAATAAATCTCAAACTAACAATAAATTAACAGCTCTCGATAAACTAACAGGAAAGCAAATCTCTTCAGGTACTTTGGTTTAAACAAATTACACTTTAGAAACATAGACAATTGCATACACAAATTTATTTATTCATGTTCACCGATTCCTAAAATGATTAGATTCGCGTTCACTATAACTAATCCTTTAGCAAACAAGTCAATTCAAACAGTGATCAGTTGATTAAACTAACATGCTTCCTAGTATTCAGTTCGTATCAAGCAAGACTTGTAAATATAGTTAATCAATGTAGACATTTAATCAACCTCTTGTTGATGGTCATCAAACAAGGCTCACACATTAACTTACTTATTCTCAAGTTAATTCTAGTTTCACATTCGTTATTTCTAGTCTTATAATCTTGATGGTCATCAAAAATCATAAGAGACAAGCAAACGAGCAGATGTTCAAGCAACTCAATTCACTTAACAATTAACAGAAAATAATCATCATTAACACATAAGGATCTTTTAACAAGCTTGGCAAGATAAATTAAACACAAATAAACTATTTAATATAGCAATTAGTCTAATAATCAAAGCTTCATTCAATCATAAACACAAAGTAAAAGGTTTTTACACCTAAATCAGAAACTAAATACAGAAAAGTACCACCATAGAATGCTAAACATGGTCACGTCAGCAAACCATATGATAATCAACATGTATCCGCTCTCCAATCCTTCCGATCTCCGCTTCCGTTAGCTTAACGGCCTTCCGGCCGCCTTCTAGACCCTCAAAACGGCTTAACAGAAGTTAATTGTCGACTAAATTAGGTTAGAAGTCGAATCCCCCCTCCTGGTTAGCTAAAAATCGATATTTATAATCTTTGTGGCCGACCTAAGTACGCTGGGCGTACTTAGGATTACGCAGCGCGTACTCAAGATAATCACGCGATCAAGTCTATCCGGTGCAAAGTTGTACGCGGCGCGTACCATTACCTTACGCGGGGCGTACTCACTTTTTCAGCAATTTTGATTTCTTTTAGCTTCTAAGCCCGGTTTCCACTTCAGTCTTTTCTTTTGTGCTTTATCGACAACAAATAGCTGCAAAACATAATTTAAAGTATTATGAGTACTTTTTAGTTCTAAAATAGAATAAATAAGGCCAAAATATTAAGATAAAGTGCATAAAAATATATATAAAAATACACATATCAAAATACCCCACACTTAGCCTTTGCTTGCCCCCAAGCAAATTTACTTTTATTTTACCAATATCATACTAAACAATCCATTTAAAACTCAGCCATTATGCCAAGACCTCAACGCGTACATTTGTGTCTAACATTTTCCTAAAATACCCCCCCATATTTTAAATACTCACAATCATCATAAACACTCGCCCACTTTTTCCGAACAATGCTCATTTTATGCAACCCTCCGAATCCATCCGCAGAAAACCTCCTAACCTCAAGGTATTTTTAGTTGAGCAACCTAAGCATACATATTCTAGAATTACAATTTATGATACCACTATGGAGCTTTATTTGAATTCTTCATTTCTTTGGCATTTTGATCTTTGATTTCTTTGAATTCAACACCTTATTTGAATTGATTTCTGGTATCTTCAACTTTTTGGATTTCTTGGAATTTTAATCTTTTGATCTTCACTTTATTTGCTCCAAAATTCTTCAAACTTTTTCGTAATTCTCTCTCTCTTTTTTTTTTTCACATGTAACTCACTTTTTTTTTTCACTCAAAACCTACATGCTTAAGCAGAGGCGCTCAACCTCAACCTTTATTGGTTAATGATAATAATTTTCCTGGATACATTTCAGGTTTAGGCTGCTAAACATATTGCATCCCTCAAACCAAGCGGGGTTATGTTTTTGTTCCATGATTTCACTAAAATAAGGGAGGCCACAAATGCACTATAACGTATATTGGCTCAACTAAACATTTGAGTTCTCATCGGATCATTTCATACAATATTAGCAAATTTTAAATTATCACTAGATTTTTCTAAATTAAACTATTATTTCAAGTTTTTTTTTTTTTTTTTTTTTTTTAATTTTTAATTTTTAATTTTAAATTTTCCTAAATCTAGCAATTTCAATTTTCTTAATTTTAATTTACTTTTACCGATCCCCTACCCCACACTTATTTCATACAATGCCCTCATTGTATGCTAAAACAAATTAAGAACATAAAAAGGGAGAAAAAGGAACAGACTCCCCTGGGTAGTTGTGGCGAGATCGAATGGGCTGCTACAAGTTGCTTCAAATATCGTCGAAAGACTGAAAACTGGAACTGCTGCCTCTGAATTTGCCGAAAAATAAAATCAAGACCGCCATCTTCAAAAATGTGGTGCAAATAATTGCAGAGCATAGTAACCATGACGTGGGAAAGTGTCGACCACGTCGTCTCGTCAAGAATGACATCCTCTACTCGCGATGAAAAATCCCCCATAACATAGGAAAGTGTCAACCATGTCATGGCAGCCGGGACGATACTTCTTCCTCGCATCGAAATAAAACTCTATGGTATGGGAACTGCTCATCCATATCATAAGAGTCAAAATATCGTAACAATGCCAATCTTCAAAATGATCGCTCACGAAATAAATATGCACCCCACACTTATGACAAATTGTGGGTCTCAACTATAACCTTCAACTCTCATACCGCTCTCTCTAGCAACAGTCGGACCTAGCTGCTGAACTTACTGCCAGCTTCCTAAGGGCGAAAATTCTGCAGAAATCTAAACAAGCAAAGAGCATCAACATGGAAAACAAACTAAATCAAACTAAATCAAAGTTTAATTACATACCAAATACTAAAAACTAAACTAAACTAAAAATAACACAAAACAAATAAAACAAAATAAAAAGGATCACTCGTCATCTTCATCATCATGTGGCTGTGTCCCAGAAGTACCGGCCCCATCAAATCGTGACTGGAATGGTGGTGGAAATGGAACCGAATACTGAAATCCCTGATGGGCAAAGAATGCGTTCAACGCATTCCCTTGCCACCGCTGTTGCATGTCCACATGTGCAACATACTCGCTAAGACGATCAATGCCCTGAGCTAAGTAGCGCATATCAATCTCCCGCTCAGGTCCCTGCTGCGCTCCCCGAGGAGCAGGTCGACGCCGCTGGACCCGTCTCGGCTGTGGCTCGGCCGCACCCTCCGTTTCTGCCTCATCATCTGCTCGAACTCTCAAAACACCATCACCACCCCGCTCCAATACGCGCATCGACTCCAGTAGCTGAAGACTCATCGGCCTCATGTCGTGAAACACCATCGATCTCGTGATCTCACGTGTCATCAACTGGTATGATCGAGCTAACCGTGTGATAAAATGCCCTCCGCATATCGGGCTATCTCCCCTGAGTCCCCTGGCCCTCCGTCCCAAGTATGCAGCTAAAGCAACTGGAAGGTTCAGGTGCCTCCCGGGAGTAACTAGTGCCCATAGGAAATACAGGTCCGTCGAAGGCACTCTCTCACTATTCTTGTGATGCGTGAGAGACATAGAAATCAACCGGTGCAACATTCGGTATGTAGTGGACCGAATCATCCCCCCTCGAGCGGTAGATGGTGTATAAACTCCTCCCGTAATCTCGGCCCAAAATGTGTTCTCATTATAGTCCGTTGGCCGTTCCGTGAGACAGTCAGCAAGGAATGCCAGGAAGTGGACACTCCTCGTCTCGTCGGCTGTGTAAATACCCACCCGAGTAGCAAGCTCTATCACGCTGCATTCCCGGCTCACTCCTCCCAGTCTGAAAGCAAAGGCTGTCCTGTCATCGAGTGGCTTCCTAGGATCATAGGAAACTGTAGCGTAGAACTCCAGCAAAAACTCCCGATACACAGGCTCCTGGATCCTGAACAAACGCGCCCATCCCTGACACACAAACAATTCCACACCACTCGCGTCCGAGTGTGTGTATTGCAAAAATTCCTGGATCAATGCAACAAGTCCAGTCCTGGTAGCCAATTCCCAATCAAATGAGGGTGCAATGTCAATCTCCTTTGTGAGAAGCAAGCTCAAGTTGGTGACATAACGCGCCCGGGTAGCATCGTTCAGCGTTTGCGGAAATTGTAAAAAGCGATGATCGGTCACATCCTCGGGAGGGTTGGTTCTTTGTGTCCTTCGAGCCATAATCTGCACATATTAAAAAAAACACAAAACCAAACCAAATATCACAGCATTAATAGATTTTTAAACCAAAAAAAAAAAATGGGGGTGGATATGGCATTACGCTGGGCGTACATCCAGCGTACGCTGGGCGTACGTCCAGGCTTGTAATTCTGTGTCCTGGTCCCAGTCCCTTTTCTTGTGCTAAGGTCATAACCCATATCCAAACAAACACAGCTGGGGCATCAACATAAGTTCAAATCGAGTGGTCCATAGGCAGTAAAAAAAAAAAAAAAACGAAACCACACTTAAAATGTGAATCAATCCTTGTGTGATCTTTGTCTATTAGAAAACATTTAGCCGGAACATACATAGCGATCAAAAATCGAAGCCTAGTCGAGAACCCGAAGTCACAGGGGTACGCTTGGCGTACGACCCCAAGGTCAAAACGATGGTGTGGGACGGAATTAAGACGAAATTAGGTTCAAGGGTTTAATGTATTAAGCGAAATCGGTCCATTCAAGCCCTAATCAACACATACAATTGCGAAATCGGTCCTAATTCAAGAACCCCATAAACCCTAGATTTCGAGCAAAAGCTAAATGCAGCTTATTCCACCGATTGAAACACAAATACATGATATTGAGTAACCGAAAAGCTTACTTGTGTGTTGAATTTGACAAGAAACGAAAAAAAATCGAGGATCTTGGAGGCTTCTTCCGTCCACAGCGTACGCGATAAAGGAGATGGGGTTGAAAATAACAGCGAAGTCAAAGGGTCAAGATATATTTACCTGGTCGCTTATGTACGCGGGGCGTAACACAAGGGTACGCGGGGCGTACCTCAATCCCCCTGAAATGTTCATGCGTGATCAGATGTTGAATTACGCTGGGCGTAATATAACTTACGCGGGGCGTAAGTTTAATTGAAAATTTCCTTTTTCTTTCATTTAACTTCCTTTTCTTTTTAATTAATTAATCTAGGGGACTTAAAATTTATTTATTTTTTTCTTTTTTAATTTCTTAAGCTAATGATGACTTCACGATGAGTGATAAAAAAAACGGAGATGTCATAATCACTTATCTTTGTCGAGATCAAACGACAACGGTTGATCAAAAACCTTTGCATGCAAGAATTGGTTTGCGAAAACACTCACTTTCGGGACCCGTTAGAATATTTCCTTTGTTTTCCTTGCACCTTTAACTAAAAGCGGAACAAGACGTGACCTAACTAGTCAAGAACAGCAAGAGCTCGGTCTTCCACTTAACCACCACAATACGCCTTGCTATACTACGCCTCATGGATTGAGTTGGACAAATCAACAAAGTAGTAGGCTAAGCAGGTCAAGAATTCCCTAGTCGCTTTCATTCCCGAAACCCATGCAAAAAGTAAAGTCAAGCAATGTGTACAATCCCAAATTCCTGCAAAATAAAAACAAGAACCTTCCCGACAAGTGAAATGATATCATCGAAAATCAAACTAAAAATAAAAACTAACTAAAAACAAATAACGAATAATCAAATAAAATAAATTAATGACAAGCCGTTCCCCGGCAACGGCGCCAAAAACTTGATGTGCACAAAAGTACCCACTAATTTTAATATTTATAACCTAACAAACTTAGACTATCTATGCACTTATAGGCAGTGTACCTAGTCAGATTACAGTATAGCTTAGGTAAGTCGGGTGTCGATCACAGGGAACGGTGGATTAATTTAATATATTTGATTATAGGTTATAGATCACACGAAAATAATAAAGAAAATGGTTTAATAAATCTCAAACTAACAATAAATTAACAGCTCTCGATAAACTAACAGGAAAGCAAATCTCTTCAGGTACTTTGGTTTAAACAAATTACACTTTAGAAACATAGACAATTGCATACACAAATTTATTTATTCATGTTCACCGATTCCTAAAATGATTAGATTCGCGTTCACTATAACTAATCCTTTAGCAAACAAGTCAATTCAAACAGTGATCAGTTGATTAAACTAACATGCTTCCTAGTATTCAGTTCGTATCAAGCAAGACTTGTAAATATAGTTAATCAATGTAGACATTTAATCAACCTCTTGTTGATGGTCATCAAACAAGGCTCACACATTAACTTACTTATTCTCAAGTTAATTCTAGTTTCACATTCGTTATTTCTAGTCTTATAATCTTGATGGTCATCAAAAATCATAAGAGACAAGCAAACGAGCAGATGTTCAAGCAACTCAATTCACTTAACAATTAACAGAAAATAATCATCATTAACACATAAGGATCTTTTAACAAGCTTGGCAAGATAAATTAAACACAAATAAACTATTTAATATAGCAATTAGTCTAATAATCAAAGCTTCATTCAATCATAAACACAAAGTAAAAGGTTTTTACACCTAAATCAGAAACTAAATACAGAAAAGTACCACCATAGAATGCTAAACATGGTCACGTCAGCAAACCATATGATAATCAACATGTATCCGCTCTCCAATCCTTCCGATCTCCGCTTCCGTTAGCTTAACGGCCTTCCGGCCGCCTTCTAGACCCTCAAAACGGCTTAACAGAAGTTAATTGTCGACTAAATTAGGTTAGAAGTCGAATCCCCCCTCCTGGTTAGCTAAAAATCGATATTTATAATCTTTGTGGCCGACCTAAGTACGCTGGGCGTACTTAGGATTACGCAGCGCGTACTCAAGATAATCACGCGATCAAGTCTATCCGGTGCAAAGTTGTACGCGGCGCGTACCATTACCTTACGCGGGGCGTACTCACTTTTTCAGCAATTTTGATTTCTTTTAGCTTCTAAGCCCGGTTTCCACTTCAGTCTTTTCTTTTGTGCTTTATCGACAACAAATAGCTGCAAAACATAATTTAAAGTATTATGAGTACTTTTTAGTTCTAAAATAGAATAAATAAGGCCAAAATATTAAGATAAAGTGCATAAAAATATATATAAAAATACACATATCAAAATACCCCACACTTAGCCTTTGCTTGCCCCCAAGCAAATTTACTTTTATTTTACCAATATCATACTAAACAATCCATTTAAAACTCAGCCATTATGCCAAGACCTCAACGCGTACATTTGTGTCTAACATTTTCCTAAAATACCCCCCCATATTTTAAATACTCACAATCATCATAAACACTCGCCCACTTTTTCCGAACAATGCTCATTTTATGCAACCCTCCGAATCCATCCGCAGAAAACCTCCTAACCTCAAGGTATTTTTAGTTGAGCAACCTAAGCATACATATTCTAGAATTACAATTTATGATACCACTATGGAGCTTTATTTGAATTCTTCATTTCTTTGGCATTTTGATCTTTGATTTCTTTGAATTCAACACCTTATTTGAATTGATTTCTGGTATCTTCAACTTTTTGGATTTCTTGGAATTTTAATCTTTTGATCTTCACTTTATTTGCTCCAAAATTCTTCAAACTTTTTCGTAATTCTCTCTCTTTTTTTTTTTCACATGTAACTCACTTTTTTTTTTCACTCAAAACCTACATGCTTAAGCAGAGGCGCTCAACCTCAACCTTTATTGGTTAATGATAATAATTTTCCTGGATACATTTCAGGTTTAGGCTGCTAAACATATTGCATCCCTCAAACCAAGCGGGGTTATGTTTTTGTTCCATGATTTCACTAAAATAAGGGAGGCCACAAATGCACTATAACGTATATTGGCTCAACTAAACATTTGAGTTCTCATCGGATCATTTCATACAATATTAGCAAATTTTAAATTATCACTAGATTTTTCTAAATTAAACTATTATTTCAAGTTTTTTTTTTTTTTTTTTTTTTTTTTTTTTTTTTTAGTTTTTAATTTTTAATTTTAAATTTTCCTAAATCTAGCAATTTCAATTTTCTTAATTTTAATTTACTTTTACCGATCCCCTACCCCACACTTATTTCATACAATGCCCTCATTGTATGCTAAAACAAATTAAGAACATAAAAAGGGAGAAAAAGGAACAGACTCCCCTGGGTAGTTGTGGCGAGATCGAATGGGCTGCTACAAGTTGCTTCAAATATCGTCGAAAGACTGAAAACTGGAACTGCTGCCTCTGAATTTGCCGAAAAATAAAATCAAGACCGCCATCTTCAAAAATGTGGTGCAAATAATTGCAGAGCATAGTAACCATGACGTGGGAAAGTGTCGACCACGTCGTCTCGTCAAGAATGACATCCTCTACTCGCGATGAAAAATCCCCCATAACATAGGAAAGTGTCAACCATGTCATGGCAGCCGGGACGATACTTCTTCCTCGCATCGAAATAAAACTCTATGGTATGGGAACTGCTCATCCATATCATAAGAGTCAAAATATCGTAACAATGCCAATCTTCAAAACGATCGCTCACGAAATAAATATGCACCCCACACTTATGACAAATTGTGGGTCTCGACTATAACCTTCAACTCTCATACCGCTCTCTCTAGCAACAGTCGGACCTAGCTGCTGAACTTACTGCCAGCTTCCTAAGGGCGAAAATTCTGCAGAAATCTAAACAAGCAAAGAGCATCAACATGGAAAACAAACTAAATCAAACTAAATCAAAGTTTAATTACATACCAAATACTAAAAACTAAACTAAACTAAAAATAACACAAAACAAATAAAACAAAATAAAAAGGATCACTCGTCATCTTCATCATCATGTGGCTGTGTCCCAGAAGTACCGGCCCCATCAAATCGTGACTGGAATGGTGGTGGAAATGGAACCGAATACTGAAATCCCTGATGGGCAAAGAATGCGTTCAACGCATTCCCTTGCCACCGCTGTTGCATGTCCACATGTGCAACATACTCGCTAAGACGATCAATGCCCTGAGCTAAGTAGCGCATATCAATCTCCCGCTCAGGTCCCTGCTGCGCTCCCCGAGGAGCAGGTCGACGCCGCTGGACCCGTCTCGGCTGTGGCTCGGCCGCACCCTCCGTTTCTGCCTCATCATCTGCTCGAACTCTCAAAACACCATCACCACCCCGCTCCAATACGCGCATCGACTCCAGTAGCTGAAGACTCATCGGCCTCATGTCGTGAAACACCATCGATCTCGTGATCTCACGTGTCATCAACTGGTATGATCGAGCTAACCGTGTGATAAAATGCCCTCCGCATATCGGGCTATCTCCCCTGAGTCCCCTGGCCCTCCGTCCCAAGTATGCAGCTAAAGCAACTGGAAGGTTCAGGTGCCTCCCGGGAGTAACTAGTGCCCATAGGAAATACAGGTCCGTCGAAGGCACTCTCTCACTATTCTTGTGATGCGTGAGAGACATAGAAATCAACCGGTGCAACATTCGGTATGTAGTGGACCGAATCATCCCCCCTCGAGCGGTAGATGGTGTATAAACTCCTCCCGTAATCTCGGCCCAAAATGTGTTCTCATTATAGTCCGTTGGCCGTTCCGTGAGACAGTCAGCAAGGAATGCCAGGAAGTGGACACTCCTCGTCTCGTCGGCTGTGTAAATACCCACCCGAGTAGCAAGCTCTATCACGCTGCATTCCCGGCTCACTCCTCCCAGTCTGAAAGCAAAGGCTGTCCTGTCATCGAGTGGCTTCCTAGGATCATAGGAAACTGTAGCGTAGAACTCCAGCAAAAACTCCCGATACACAGGCTCCTGGATCCTGAACAAACGCGCCCATCCCTGACACACAAACAATTCCACACCACTCGCGTCCGAGTGTGTGTATTGCAAAAATTCCTGGATCAATGCAACAAGTCCAGTCCTGGTAGCCAATTCCCAATCAAATGAGGGTGCAATGTCAATCTCCTTTGTGAGAAGCAAGCTCAAGTTGGTGACATAACGCGCCCGGGTAGCATCGTTCAGCGTTTGCGGAAATTGTAAAAAGCGATGATCGGTCACATCCTCGGGAGGGTTGGTTCTTTGTGTCCTTCGAGCCATAATCTGCACATATTAAAAAAAACACAAAACCAAACCAAATATCACAGCATTAATAGATTTTTAAACCAAAAAAAAAAAATGGGGGTGGATATGGCATTACGCTGGGCGTACATCCAGCGTACGCTGGGCGTACGTCCAGGCTTGTAATTCTGTGTCCTGGTCCCAGTCCCTTTTCTTGTGCTAAGGTCATAACCCATATCCAAACAAACACAGCTGGGGCATCAACATAAGTTCAAATCGAGTGGTCCATAGGCAGTAAAAAAAAAAAAAAAACGAAACCACACTTAAAATGTGAATCAATCCTTGTGTGATCTTTGTCTATTAGAAAACATTTAGCCGGAACATACATAGCGATCAAAAATCGAAGCCTAGTCGAGAACCCGAAGTCACAGGGGTACGCTTGGCGTACGACCCCAAGGTCAAAACGATGGTGTGGGACGGAATTAAGACGAAATTAGGTTCAAGGGTTTAATGTATTAAGCGAAATCGGTCCATTCAAGCCCTAATCAACACATACAATTGCGAAATCGGTCCTAATTCAAGAACCCCATAAACCCTAGATTTCGAGCAAAAGCTAAATGCAGCTTATTCCACCGATTGAAACACAAATACATGATATTGAGTAACCGAAAAGCTTACTTGTGTGTTGAATTTGACAAGAAACGAAAAAAAATCGAGGATCTTGGAGGCTTCTTCCGTCCACAGCGTACGCGATAAAGGAGATGGGGTTGAAAATAACAGCGAAGTCAAAGGGTCAAGATATATTTACCTGGTCGCTTATGTACGCGGGGCGTAACACAAGGGTACGCGGGGCGTACCTCAATCCCCCTGAAATGTTCATGCGTGATCAGATGTTGAATTACGCTGGGCGTAATATAACTTACGCGGGGCGTAAGTTTAATTGAAAATTTCCTTTTTCTTTCATTTAACTTCCTTTTCTTTTTAATTAATTAATCTAGGGGACTTAAAATTTATTTATTTTTTTCTTTTTTAATTTCTTAAGCTAATGATGACTTCACGATGAGTGATAAAAAAAACGGAGATGTCATAATCACTTATCTTTGTCGAGATCAAACGACAACGGTTGATCAAAAACCTTTGCATGCAAGAATTGGTTTGCGAAAACACTCACTTTCGGGACCCGTTAGAATATTTCCTTTGTTTTCCTTGCACCTTTAACTAAAAGCGGAACAAGACGTGACCTAACTAGTCAAGAACAGCAAGAGCTCGGTCTTCCACTTAACCACCACAATACGCCTTGCTATACTACGCCTCATGGATTGAGTTGGACAAATCAACAAAGTAGTAGGCTAAGCAGGTCAAGAATTCCCTAGTCGCTTTCATTCCCGAAACCCATGCAAAAAGTAAAGTCAAGCAATGTGTACAATCCCAAATTCCTGCAAAATAAAAACAAGAACCTTCCCGACAAGTGAAATGATATCATCGAAAATCAAACTAAAAATAAAAACTAACTAAAAACAAATAACGAATAATCAAATAAAATAAATTAATGACAAGCCGTTCCCCGGCAACGGCGCCAAAAACTTGATGTGCACAAAAGTACCCACTAATTTTAATATTTATAACCTAACAAACTTAGACTATCTATGCACTTATAGGCAGTGTACCTAGTCAGATTACAGTATAGCTTAGGTAAGTCGGGTGTCGATCACAGGGAACGGTGGATTAATTTAATATATTTGATTATAGGTTATAGATCACACGAAAATAATAAAGAAAATGGTTTAATAAATCTCAAACTAACAATAAATTAACAGCTCTCGATAAACTAACAGGAAAGCAAATCTCTTCAGGTACTTTGGTTTAAACAAATTACACTTTAGAAACATAGACAATTGCATACACAAATTTATTTATTCATGTTCACCGATTCCTAAAATGATTAGATTCGCGTTCACTATAACTAATCCTTTAGCAAACAAGTCAATTCAAACAGTGATCAGTTGATTAAACTAACATGCTTCCTAGTATTCAGTTCGTATCAAGCAAGACTTGTAAATATAGTTAATCAATGTAGACATTTAATCAACCTCTTGTTGATGGTCATCAAACAAGGCTCACACATTAACTTACTTATTCTCAAGTTAATTCTAGTTTCACATTCGTTATTTCTAGTCTTATAATCTTGATGGTCATCAAAAATCATAAGAGACAAGCAAACGAGCAGATGTTCAAGCAACTCAATTCACTTAACAATTAACAGAAAATAATCATCATTAACACATAAGGATCTTTTAACAAGCTTGGCAAGATAAATTAAACACAAATAAACTATTTAATATAGCAATTAGTCTAATAATCAAAGCTTCATTCAATCATAAACACAAAGTAAAAGGTTTTTACACCTAAATCAGAAACTAAATACAGAAAAGTACCACCATAGAATGCTAAACATGGTCACGTCAGCAAACCATATGATAATCAACATGTATCCGCTCTCCAATCCTTCCGATCTCCGCTTCCGTTAGCTTAACGGCCTTCCGGCCGCCTTCTAGACCCTCAAAACGGCTTAACAGAAGTTAATTGTCGACTAAATTAGGTTAGAAGTCGAATCCCCCCTCCTGGTTAGCTAAAAATCGATATTTATAATCTTTGTGGCCGACCTAAGTACGCTGGGCGTACTTAGGATTACGCAGCGCGTACTCAAGATAATCACGCGATCAAGTCTATCCGGTGCAAAGTTGTACGCGGCGCGTACCATTACCTTACGCGGGGCGTACTCACTTTTTCAGCAATTTTGATTTCTTTTAGCTTCTAAGCCCGGTTTCCACTTCAGTCTTTTCTTTTGTGCTTTATCGACAACAAATAGCTGCAAAACATAATTTAAAGTATTATGAGTACTTTTTAGTTCTAAAATAGAATAAATAAGGCCAAAATATTAAGATAAAGTGCATAAAAATATATATAAAAATACACATATCAAAATACATAAAAGTAAAAGAGTTTTTTTATAGCTTTGAATTCGAGCGCTTTTACAATCAAGAGTTTGATTAGACTAATGAATTATAAAAGCGTAAGCGCAACATGTTCTGCCATTATAAACATATAAAAGTGTAAGGTCCTGAAACAGATCTTACCAGTGATCAAATAACAAACACAATCAATAATAATAGAGAACAAATAGAAACAATAATGAAAACAAGCTTGCACACGCTTATATTAAGAAAAACTTCTGGTACAACTTGTGGAATAGAAGCCGTGAACTCTGTGGCATCAACAACCACTAAATGACGTAGCACACCTCTATATATACTGGACCTGGGCCGGCCTTAGTTTTACGGTCGTAAACAGGTTTATGGCCGTAAACTCATAGCTGGCCGTAAACTACACAAAAGCTACCAAAACCTGCATATTGACTCAAAAGAACCTATTACATTGAAAGCCTAGACCAAACCATTAATTAGACCCTTCAATCTACCCCTTGGTTTGGTGCTAGCTTGAAATCAATCTTTGTCCACGATCATCACATCGTCTAGCCCAATAGCTCCATTCCACATCCGCTTGTTTATAATCTCAGCAACCATAGTGGTGTATTCTTTCGCGGCTGACTCAAATATCTCCTCAGCAACCCTGATCTGATAATGGCTTAAATGATGAATGTCCCATTTTCTAAACTGGAACAAATCCCTTATATCATACAAACGAATGCATCCATCCTTTAGTTTGATGACAGCAGATGCTGTGGTTTCATCAAATACCCAGTAGAGCATAGAGCTTAAAGATCCATCCGGGTAATCTTGAAGGAATGGAATTTGTTTAACCTGATTTGTAGCAGGCCACATCACCACCTGGAAGGGATTACCAGTTTTGGGATCAATGACATCATGATACTGCTTTATCACAGATTCAACAGTCTTCATAGATGGAAAACCCTTCTTTACTTGATCTTCCAGAAAGTGTTTGAAGTTAGTTGCTTACTGATTATCCGAAGGGTTTGAAAAGGGAGATTGAGACAACTCTGAAAGATCCACCCTGGCCCAAGAATTAAAATAATGACAATCTTTATAGAGCTCCGTATTGCCGCTCTTTCTGCGAACAATCCACATTTTTAGGGGATCATGAAAACCCCAAGATACGTTTCCTGACCGATCACCATACGTGTCTCTAAACCTTATGGCTTCGAGATCCGTAACAGTGATTGTGGATTGATTTCCTGGTGCATTCTTGTCGGAACTCCTCTTGAACAAGAGTTGTCCTTTATCGGCGGCTTTATCTTGCTTATCTCGAATAATCTCTGCAACATGTGGAGCATGAGCAGGCTCTTCTTCAAAACGATTCACCACTCGAGAAGTCTGAGCAGTTGGCACAGCAATAGGATGATCCTGAGAGTGAAGATCGATTCTATACTCATCTACGGATGTCTTATACTTATCACCAAAATCTTCTTCAAGCTTCTTCTTGCGATTAAATTAGTTGGAGGTCAGAAGATTGAAATGATCTTGGAGCTCATAGATTTTCCTGGACTTTATTGCCTTATCTTCTTGGAGATCAGAAACTTGAATCTTCAAATTTGTATTCTCACTCAAGAGATCTTTAATTCGAATGCTGGGCTCAATATTTTTCTGATCCAACACATTTACTCTCTTCTGACGTTCATCAATCACGGAGTCATCTTCTCTTGACTGACCTTCTCTAAAAGCAATTCCTCTGCCCTTAGAAGAAGGTGCAACAGCTTGTTCTTGAGCAAGATGCTAGGACAAACACACAGAGGCTGCATCGAGATCTGTTCTTGGAGGAGAGAATCCTGGTGGAACAGAGGAGCCACCAGCTTAAAAAAATGTGCTAGGGCCTTCACATAAAGGTTCTGTAGTTACAATAGAAGGAGTGGTAGTTGGAGTAAATGGCAAGCCCTGAGACAAGCTAGAATCCAGATGCCCGAACCTAGGATCTCGTCGTCTTCTTTTGGACGGAGGCTGCGAAGTCTGGTCTATTGAGAAATCACCCTGAAGTGGTTTAGATGTAGGTGATGCAACATCAAGGGGAGGAATCCCTGATACTGTCACCATTGGAATTGAAGAAACAACCACTTGTTCTGTAGTTATGGGTGTTGATTCGAGAGCATCTTCCGTATCCCTACTCTCCGTTGCCGTGTAAGCAACATCACTGAGATTATCTAGCAGCGATTTGAGATTAACGTTTGACAGAAAATCATCATTAGTTCCAAAATTAGTTGGAATCTCATCTCTATCGAAACCTGTGAGATCAAGGTCTTCATATTGATTAGGCTCAACAGTATTCTTGGAAGAACCTTCATTGTAATCTCCTTCAACTTGGACTGTTTGTAGGTCATGCTCCTCGGCTACTGACACAACAGGAGCAACAGTCTCTTCTCCTTCTTGATCTGACACGGTGATCACATCTCCTTCTGAGATCACATTTTCTGACGAAGTGGGCTCCGATGATATCTTATCTAAAGATCCGTGCGACTCAGTTGCTTCATTCGACTCAGCAAATCGTCCGAACTTAACCAATGGATACAACCCCTGAAAGATCACCTTCCCTTTGCGATTTTTTTAATGAGCCCAATGGTGTGAGGGCCCAAGGACATCATATCGAGTGTTTCTCCCTCCTTTACCAATTCAGGAAATTGTTTATTGATGAAGAGCTGAACGAACCGAGGGTAGATTAGGAAGGTATCCCGAGTAGTGGCATTAATGTTGACCATAAACTCGTCCAGGATAAACCTAGAAAAGTTGAAGCTGATCCCCGCAGCAAGAGAAACAATAGCGCCAGTGTTTCTTAGGGATATCTCATTTGCACCAGACCTTCTGCCGGAGATGCAGCTCACGAACACGTGGGCTAGAAATCTCCAATAGGGCGGCAGAAGTTTCTTCATTATTGGTGGAGAATCACCTTCGTACCCCATCTTCCTTAATATCTTCTGAGCATCTTCAATACCAATCTGCGTGGGAAAGCTCGGAAGGTCGTTGATCAGCAGGGTCTCTCTCACAAAAGTCTCATCGATAACAATCTTGCATCCTGGAACGATCACATTCACAGTCACAGCTCCATCATCGTCCCTTGTCATTTTGGCAGTCTGCCAGAATTCCCGAATGATTTTCTGGTAGACAACAGTGTTCATAGTGATGGCAGAGGCCAGACAGCATTCTCGTAATTCATGAATCATCAATTTGAAGTCTCCATGGGCCACCAGAGGATCAACGAGAACCATCGCCAGGTTGTGCATATCTGCAAATTTTAATGTTGCCATTTTATCTGCACTAAAACACACCAAGTAAGACAAGAGAAAATTTTTGAGCAAATAATATTTTAAATAATTTAATTTTGAGCCTAAGAGTGAACTTTTAATTTTTAAAATTAAATTTCAGGTTAATGGGGAGTTTACGGTCAACGGGAGTTTACGACCGTAAACTCATGACCGCAAGCTTGTGGCCGCAAACTGAGTTTACGGTTGTAAACTCTTCACGGCCGTAAGCTTGGGCCGTAAACTCCGACGAACCCTTTTTCGTCGATTTTAGGCTCAAAAATCGTTTAATCTCTGAAATAAACACATATTCACGGTCGAAATCATGATACCTTTGAAGCTATCGGAGCAATTTCACGAAAAAACGAGAAATTTTTTTCGAAGAGATAGAGAGAGGAGGGGAGTTTGCGGCCGGAAATCGAAAAGTAAGGATGATTCCGGCTGTAAACTCCTTAAATACCCAAGATTCTTTTACCTGTTGGCCACACAGTGTAATACATAGTCCATGTTTTTCAAAAAATTTCAAAAACAAACCTTTTTGAGGATTAAAATTAAAACTAAAATTAAAAATAAAATAAAATAAAGTAAAATAAAATAAAGTAAAATAAAATTAATTTGCAAAATTTCATAATTAAAAATTAACAGTTAAATTTTAACAATTAACAAAATAAAATGAAAAATTAAAAATAAAAAATAAAAATTAAATTAAATTAAATTAAATAAAATCAAATGAATTATACAACAAAACATAAGAATTTAATTACTGATAATAAATTTATGACACTGGGATCAAAGTTGTTAGACAGCCGTTTTCCACTTGTGGGTACCCTTATTTTCACGTTTTCGTCTGATCGATCGCCAGTATTGTGGTCCACTTAAGCACGAAACATTTATGACAGAATTTGGACAATTTACCAATAACATGACATTTTTAGCCCTTATTCTTAAATAAATTTCCTTGTGGCCATTTAACTGACTACAACCAGGGATATTATTGTCCACCTAAATTGAGCAGCGAGATCTAAAAACAATTTGTATGTGTTCAAATTTTAATTGTACTAGAACGTGTTTCCCGCTTCCTGATATGCTCCAGCCATCAAGGACTTCCAGAATACTCCTTACACCGGGTGAACAGACAATTATTAGGAGAGAAAATAGATTTAGAGTGCATATGTTATACATCCAGGTCAGATCTCTTCCAATCACGCAGAGGATGAAACATATGACTAACTGAAGTTTTAGAGGGATTGAGAAGAGAATGATGCATATATTGTGTACCTGGTCGGATCATGAGTCACGCAAAGGAGACAGTATATGGATAACAGATAGAAAGAAATGCATAGAGAGAAGATGTAGAGAGATAGAATTGCATATGTTACAGTCCAGGTCGGATCTCTCGATCATGCAAAGGAGGCAACATATGACTAATAGACAGAAAGCAAGAAAATAACCTTCTACAGACCTAGTTTATCGGAATTCCCCAGTCACCCCATCAAAACCGGAATTAAGGACATAATCCACGCATCAAGGAAAAGTGAATCCACAGTTCTAGATATGGGTTCTTTAGTGTGACCAATAGATTCCCGTGTATAACTCCCTGCTCAACCTATCCGAGCGTCGTAATGTCAGGCTAAACGGATCTAACTAGGTCAATGTTTGTCAAATCCTTGAATTCCTTAAGTTCCACTCTCCCTAGTCAAGTCCATTTAAAATCTTTCATGCCTACCAGCGCATCGAGCACAGAGTGTAGGCAATTCAATTTAGGTACGTTACGCATATTTAGATTGCCCGTTATCACTTACTAATATCATTTCCCGTCACAACACCTGCAAACAAAACTATCAGCAAAATTTTTAATTTTCTGGATTTTTTTATTGTTTTTGGATTTTTGGAATTTTTTTTGGTTTGCTAGGTCATTTAGTGGTTGTTGATGCCACAGAGTTCACGGCTGCTATTCGACAAGTTGTGCCAGACGTTTTTCTTAATAGAAGCGTATGCAAGCTTGTTTTCATTCTTGTTTCTATTTGTTCTCTATTATTATTGATTGTGTTTGTTATTTGATCACTGGTAAGATCCGTTTCAGGACCTTACAATTTGTATCAGAGCAAAAACCAGTGTCAAAGCATCCTATAATCGAATTTTTGACTGTATTCTTCATTGTTTACTATTAGCAAGTGATAACGGGCAACCTGAATCTGCGTAACGTACCTAAATTGAATTGTCTATGCTATGATACCAATTGTAAGGTCCTGAAACGGATCTTACCTCTGATCAAATAACAAACACAATCAATAATAATAGAGAACAAATAGAAACAAGAATGAAAACAAGCTTACACACGCTTCTATTAAGAAAAACGTCTGCTACAACTTATGGAATAGCAGCCATGAACTCTGTGGCATCAACAAACACTAAATGACCTAGCACACCTCTATATATACTGGACCTGTGTCGGTCTTGGGTTTACGGCCGTAAACAGGGTTACGGGCGTAAACTCATAGCTGGTCGTAAACTACACAAAAGCTACCAAAACCTGCATATTGACTCAAAAGAACCTATTACATTGAAAGCGTAGACCAAACCATTAATTAGATCCTTCAGCAAGTAAAAGAGATTTTCTTGTGGTTCTGACTCCGTGTGTTTTTATAATCAAAAGCGTGTTTAGACTAATGAGTTATAAATGTATAAAATGTAACATGTTTTAACCTTGTAAACTTATACAAGTAAAAGAGATTTTCTTGTGGTTCTGACTCCATGTGTTATTATAATCAAAAGCGTATTTAGATTAATGAATTATAAAAGTGTAAAATGTAACATGTTCTACCCCTGTAAACCTACACAAGTAAAAGAGAATTATTTATCGTTCTGACTCCATACATTTTTATAATCAAGAGTGTGTTTAGACTAATGAATTAAAAAAGTACAAAATGCAACACATTTTACCCTTGTAATCCCATACAAGTAAAAGAGTTTTGTTATCTACATAAATTATTAATCTAAGTTATAATTCGATAGAATGTCGTGTCGATTTAACGACTTATTTGTTCAGTTAAATCAACCTTTGACACTTAACTGTTTGAGTAAATCGTTCACATTTTGTTCTGCACATTCTAGAATGAATTTCTAGGGTTTTATAATGACCCTATAACTGACACTACGGATGAGAAAACCTCTATAAAGCACTGTGAATAGAGGTGCCAAAATCATCACTAACGCTTCATTAATGTTTTCAAATAAGTAGAAAAAGAACAATTATGCCCGTTTTGTCTCGTAAGTAATAAATTAGGTTTTCCTTTTGTTATTATTTCATCATCATAAAACGAACATACAACTGAGTTTAAATAGGAAGGAACATCCTTGCTAAAAAAGAAAAATGAGATAAAGATAGCCTCCTAAATATAAGCTAACTAACAGATATCTAAAAACATATGACTAGATAACTTCAATCTCAATACTCCCCTTCAAGTTGGAATGTGAAGGTCACAAACACCCAACTTGTCATATAGAAACC
Organism: Lactuca serriola; assembly: GCF_051521515.1. NCBI lineage: Eukaryota > Viridiplantae > Streptophyta > Magnoliopsida > Asterales > Asteraceae > Lactuca > Lactuca serriola. The sequence goes on along the minus strand of NC_136412.1, from coordinate 13,349,476 downwards.
GAAAACGGTCAACCCCAAGAGCTTTAGTGACGATATCTGCAACTTGATGTTTAGAACGAATGGCACAAGTCTTGACATCACCATTATTGACTCGTTCACGAACAAAGTAACAATCTATTTCAATGTGTTTATTCCTCTCATGATAGACAGGATTTACAGCTATATGACGAGCTGCCTTATTATCACACATTAGTGGAGTAGCACTAGTTTGCTTCATCCATAAATCTTGAAGTAACCACCTCAACCATAAGACTTCACAAACCGTGCTGGCCATAACTCTATATTCCGCTTCAGCTGACGACCTGGATACAAAACTTTGTCTTTTAGTTCTCCACGAAACCGGGGCACCACCAAGACTAATGAAATATCTTGTACACGACTGTCTGGTGGAAGGACAACTGAGCCAACTTGCGTCACAGTAAGCAACAAGATCAAAATCTCAATTTAAGGGCAAAAGTAAGCCTTGCCCTGGACTGGCCTTCAGATATCTCAGAATGCGTGTAGCTGCATCCATGTGAGTATGACGAGGACTGCTCAAGAATTGGCTGAGTTGATTTACTGAATAGACAATATCAGGTCGACTCACAGTCAAGTAGAGTAGTCTTCCCACCAGTCTTCGATATTGAGAAGCATCTACTTCTGGACTATCATCTTCTTTCTGTAAACGTAGGTTTTGCTCCATGGGAAAGTTGCTCGGCCGACTCCCTTGAACGCCACTATCTTCTAAAATATCAAGGGTATATTTCCGTTGACTAATAACAAGACCTTTATTTGTTTTAGCCACTTCTATTCCTAGAAAATACTTCAAGACCCCTAAGTCTTTTATACTGAAACGTTCATGCAAGCACCTTTTGACATCATTAATTTTCTTGTTATCATTTCCAATGAGCAGAATATCATCCATGTAGATGAGAGCTAGAACTTGAATTTGATCTCTTTGAAAAATAAACATCGAATAGTCCGCCTTAGAATATTGGAAACCAATATCAATGAGAGATTTGGTAAGCTTTTGGTACCAATTCCTCGAAGCCTGTTTCAAACCATAAATCGACTTGTGTAGTCTACAAACTCATTTATCGTTTTCTTTAATGAATCCCTGGGGAATTTTCACATATACTTCCTCATTTAAATCACCATGAAGAAACGCATTATTGACGTCCAATTGGTGTATTTCCCATTGTTTCTTTGAGGCAATAGCTAAAGCACAATGAGCGGTGAATAGCTTTGCAACGAGAGCAAATGTCTCGTGAAAGTCAAGACCTTCAACTTGTGTGTAACATTTTGCTACTAAACGGGCTTTATATCTTTCTACTTCACCATTTGGTTGGTATTTAACCTTGTATACCTACTTTGATTCGATAGCTTTCTTGCCTAGAGGAAGTTCTGTTATGCTCCATGTTCCATTTTCTTCTAAAGCTTGAATCTCTCTACTCATTGCTTCTCGCCAATTTTGACTTTTTGTTGCTTCAGAAAAGCTTTTAGGATCATCAGTGGAAGTGATGGCCGCTAGAAATGCACGGTGAGTTTTGGTAAAATTATCATATGATATAAAACGTGAAAGAGGATATACCATAGATTGACTTGTTGTAGAAGAGCTTGAATTGGTGATAGTTTGTGGATGTTCAAGAGAGGGAGGCAAGTCAGTTATGAATTCATTTAGATGTTTTGGTCTAACCTTTGTACGAGCACTTTGTCGAGGAACATTTTCTTCAAGTCGGACAGTGGCCGAGGGTGTGAAATGCTTGTCATTGTTGTTGTCTTGACTTCCTTCCACATCGATTTCACTTTTATAGTTCTCACGCGACTCGTCATTAGTAGTGTTAGTGCTGATGTTAGGGGATTAGGCACCTTTGCCGACGTCCACCTCATTTTCTGGATGAGATGTGTCTCTAATTTCATAATTTTCATATGGAGTGCAATCCACAAGGTGATTATTTTTAATGAATCGATGACCTTCATAGTGATCACCAAAAGGAAATTTGTGTTCTACAAAAGTAACATTATGACTTGTGTAGGTTCTATGACTCTTTAAGTCATACAACTTGTAGCCTTTTTGTCCTTCTAGATAACCGATGAACACACATGGTCTCCCCTTCTCTCCAAACTTATCTTGTTTCCAAAGACTGTCATGGGCATAATCAAGACAACCAAATACACGAAAGTGATCATAGGATGGTTGCTTACCTAATAGTTTTTTGTGTGGAGTCTTGTTGTTAAGAGTCTTGGTGGGAAGTTTATTAATAACATATGCTGTAGTTAAAACACAATCACCCTAAAAATCTATCGGCAAAGAAGCTTGAAACCAAAGAGCCCTAACCATTTCGAGTAAGTGCCTATGTTTTCGTTCAACTACACCATTTTTCTGTGGTGTATAGGGACAAGAGGTTTCTAAAATGATTCCTTCGTTTTTGTAAAATTCAAGCATGTGCCTGGATTGAAATTCTGAACCATTATCAGTACGTAGCCGTTTAATTCTTTTATTAAACTGGGTTTGCACCATTTTATGAAAGGATGTGAGAAAGTGAGAAGCTTCTGATTTGGTTTTCATAAGATAAACCCAAACTCCACGGATATAGTTGTCAACAATAGATAAAAAATAATGATGACCATCCAATGAAGGATGCCGATAATGACCCCAAATATCCACATGTATTAAATCAAAAGATTCATCGGTTTTGGAAAAGCTAATAGGAAATGGTAATTTACTTTGTTTAGCTCGAATGTAAGAATCACAAAAACTATTGAAAGCACCTACACTATCTAATCTTTGTATTTTTATAAGAATTGCCTCAGGAGCGTGTCCTAATCTTCTATGCCAAACTTCTCATTGCACCATAACTGGCATTGCCACTTTTCTTTTCTTGAACGGATCCAAACGATACACCCCATCTTGGTCTTTACCCATCCCAATACGTAAGTCCTGTATGAAACATTTATCCGGGTAGAATGTTAGGAAACAATTTAAGTCACGAGTCAATTTGCTTACAGATAATAGATTGCACTTAAAATTAGGAACATTAAGCACACGCTTTAATTCAAGATCAACTGTTAAGTTAATGTTTCCAACGCCTTTCACTTGAATGGAATCCCCATTAGCTATGACAACGGAAGATTCCTCTTTATACACTTTGATTGATTTGAGCCATTCCTTGTGGTGTGTGACATGATCACTTGCACCAGAGTCAATGAGCCAAGAATTTTGTACATTTATCTTACCCGCCATGTTTGCCATATGAGGGGTTTCTTTTATGTGTGTTGCTCGAACCATCTAAAGCAATTTCTCGTATTCTTCTTTAGTAAATTTTGGTGGGCAGCTTTCTTCTTTGACCAAGGATGCATGTGGTTGCGAATTAGTCTTGCTAACTTGTGATTTGAAGTTCTTTGTTGACCACCATTCAGGATACCCAACGAGTTCAAAACAACCATCAGCCGTGTGTCCATTTTCTTGCAGTGAGTGCAAGTCTAATCATCCTTCATCCGATCATCTTTTCTCTGAGGATTGGGTTTTACCTGTTGTCTGGAATTTGTCCTCCCAAACCCTTGGAATGCAGATGTTTCAGTAGCATTACTTCGCATGAGCCCCACCTGCTTTTGTTGTTCATCTTGGCTCACCAGATGGTAAGCAGCTCCCAAAGTCGGTAATTGAGTGCTGCTTAAAATTTGAGTTTTGACAGAGTAACGCCTGCTTTTCCGGGCTCGTCATTAATATTGATATAGTAGTCCAGGTTAACCTTTGTAACCCGTTTTGAGATAATAGAAGTGTATTATGTGTTTTGTGCTTAATTGTGTGTCTTAATGTAATTAAGAATAAAAAACAAGTGTCAAAATAAAATGTTAGATAAAGCTGATATCTATGTATAATGTTGTAGTAGTTGAAACGAGGTTTCCAAATATATAAAGAATGCCAAAATCCGAGTTATAACGAAAAAGTTATGACCTGTCGAAGTTTCGCGACAGAACCGGCAACGCTGAATGACGTAAAAAGTGAAATTTACATCAGAGTGATATTTAGCTTTAGTGAGCTAAACGAAAGTCGTAGAGTTCGTTAAACGGAGAGCGTGCATAAAAAACACCCAAATCTGACTTCGTATGAGGAAGTTATGATTTTTCTAAGTTTCGAGTTAGTAGTATGCAGCCCGAATACTCGATTTGAGACCGAGCGGTTTTTAGCCGAAACAATCTAAACGAGAATTGAAGATCTCGTTAATAGTAGTAAAACGATAAAAAGATAGGCGAAAACGGACGTCGGATGAAGAAGTTATGAATTTATAACGGAACTTTCCTGTCCTGACCTACTAAAAATAAATAATAAAAATAAAGTCAAAATTAGCCGACAGAGTCTAAACGAAAGTTGTAGAGCGTAGTCTCACTTACGCGGACTACGCGGGGATATAAAGAACGTCGAAAACGGAGTTCGTATGAGGAAGATATGAATTTTTGAAGTTTATTAAATATTTTCGATATTTAATTTAAATATAAAATAACCGATATTATCCAGGGGGAGTCAGCGATCCTATCCTCATTACGCCTAGCATAAATCGAAGTTCCAGCCCCCTATAAAAGGATGTCGAGGGGAGCCGAGTTCTTTGCTCATTTCTTCCCTTTCTCTCGCGTTTTTGCATCGTTTTTTGTGCAAGAATTATCCCAAAGCCCCTATATCATTCCCGAGCCCCGAAGAAAGTCCCGAAGCCCCTCAGATCCCAAGAAGTAAGATTCCCGAGCCGAAGCTCTGCCCGCGAGGAGCCCGGTTTTTGTGAAGATCTTCCAGATCTATCGAAGAATACTACTTCTACAAGTCGTAGTGCTGTCCGATCATCTTCTGATCAAGTGAGTGTGTAGTTACTTTCTTCTAATGCATAATTATGAAGTATTTTATACGAAATATGTGTTATGTGTATAATTTTGTTGTTATGTGTGTGAATGTATATTCACTTTCTTCTATCTCATAGATCTGATTTATTCTCTATGAAATATGTGTTATGTGGGTGTGCCTCATCTATTATGTGGAATATGTATTGAATGAGAATGCTATACAGGTTTTAAACTATGTATAAAAATATATATTTTTATCTACTAATATGTTGGGTAGAACATGGGTAGATAGTTGATGTGTGATAAACAGATGAGAGGCCTCAATGTTGTTGTTGTTGATCTAGTTATTCAGCGGAGTATGGATAACGACCACAGACTCTTTCTAGAGAGTCCTGTGGAACGCTAGCAGGTTCATAACCTGTAGCTGTTGTGAACGATGTGTTCACCGGTGTACTTTATCCCCCTCATGGTTGCCTTTAGGATATCTATTGTTGAGGAAACCCCTTAGCAGTAATGTCCGTCCCAATGAAAATCCTAGATTAGGTCCCTTGAGATAGATGTTATTTTAGGGACATAAAGTAAGGATAACGAGAATGGGTAATCGGGTTATTGTTGGTTGGTGATCAAAATTAAATATAATTATTTATTGTGGGTTGAAAACCCTATATGCTCACCAGGCTCCCAAGCCTGACCCACTCAGTTTATTCGTATTACAGGTAGTGGTGCGAGGGCATAAGGTGGTTGAATCATCAAGTTGTTTTGTTTACAAGTCTGCATATGTATATATTTGTTGAATGACTTGTAATGTAATCGTTTATGCTTTATGGTCTGTATCGGAACATGACATCCCGAGTTTTGATTATATAATGAAAATGCATCTCTTGATGAAATGCTTTGATAAATATTATTTTATCATATTTTTTTTGGGAACAAATTCCTCAACTCTTTTAAATCAAAAGGATTTACTCTGAAATTATTTTAAAAATCATAAATGAAATCGGTCTTTTCTGGTCGTGATTTTGGGGATGTCACAGACAGGACCATATTCTTCGTTTAGTCTTATCAGAAAATCGTACAATCTTTCTTTGTCTTTGATCTTGTTGAACTCACTTGCAAGGTTGCATGTACAACCATTTCATTCACATGTGGGTATTGGATTTATGGACTGAATTTCATCCCAAAACCCTCTTAATTTGGTATAATAAGCAAAAACAATCATACCTCCTTGTTGGATCTTGGTCACTGCTCTCCTTAATTTATATGCCCGAGGGGAATTCTCCTTCCCAAACCTTTCTTTGAGATCCAACCATATGTCTTTGGTTGTTATGGCATACTTCACACTGCTTTTGATCTCCTTATCCATTGCACTCACAAGTCATCCACGCACCATAGCATTGCATCGCTTCCAATTCACCAAATCCTTGGACCCTTCTTCTGGTTTTGAAATTGAACCATCAACGAATCCAAATTTATTTTTGGCAAACAACGCATTGGCCATCTCATTCTGCCAATCGTTGTAATTTCCATCATTCAACAAGTTTTCTCCTACAAAATTCAGACCTGGATGATCCGCATGGGTAAGAAAATAAGGTGATGATATATCCAGGATAGATTTATCATCCCCTGTTTGTGGAAGAGAAGTGCCTGGATTGTTGCCTCCTGTCATCTTGCTTCAGGTCAATGTTGGCTGCCCAGGTGTTGCCGCTCTGAGACCATAATAAATTAGGTTTTCCTTTTGTTATTATCTCATCATCATAAAACGAACATACAACTGAGTTTAAATAGGAAGGAACATCCTTGCTAAACAAGAAAAATGAGATAAAGATAGCCTCCTAAATATAAGCTACCTAACAGATATCTAAAAATGTATGACTAGATAACTTCAATCTCAATAGTAAGACGGGAGTTGTAGCTAGCAACCAAAGGCAGGGTTATCAACCTGTATAGATCTATACCAATAAGTTCCATGTTCCTCATGGATTAACGGTTCTAGCATAGAGGGCTTGTACTAAGTTTTTATGTTCTTAGTGGATGAAAAGTATCAATCTCATATAAAGATTCCATAATTATCAGATCCAAAATTATATGCATGTGCTTAAGTCCCTAAACTTTAGTGAAAAGTTTATTTGACTAATCTGTTCATGTTGTTCAAGAAAGTAAATCAAACTTTAAAAAATGAAGTTGTAAAGTTTCATATACTTTGTGCTTTTAAACTGAAGTACAAGTTTTCTAGCGAAAATCGGACATCATAACGGCTATGTTTTGAATAAAATCCAGATTTCAACCAATGTCAAATCAACCAATAAATACAAAATTTGAAACGCAAACATACAAACAAAGCAGTTATTAAACCAAAACCATCATAAACTCACTTTTACTATATTTTATTCCAATAGACGTTAAATAAAATTTGTTCATGAAAGGGTGTCTTTGGTCCGTTATATATATATATATATATATATATATATATATATATATATATATATATATATATATATATATATATATATATATATTATGATTTAAAAAATTATAATATATATATTTATGCAATTATCAATATATAAATATGGGTCAAATCATTGTTTCATGTATAAACTTTATTTTATACTAAAATTTGCTAAACACTTTAATATATACATATATAATTTATTTTAACAAAAATGTGGATATATACATATACATCATTATAACAAGTGTTAAATACTTAAAATGCTTTATTTTTATATAAAAAATTTTATGAACATAATTTGTCATTATTTTATATAAAAACCCATGTAAGACATTTATGGACCTCTTTTTTTTGTATAAAACTCATGTTTATATATAATCATAACTCTTTTTATATAACAATTTTATTTTGGCCATTATTGCACAAGTGTTTTATATAAGTACATAAAATATATATTTTTATCAAATGTACATGTATTTACACTCTACACCACATTTGATTTAACCAAACCCATTTTAAGTTTACTTTTCATATAAAACTTTAAGGAGCATTCTACGTTGTCATTATATGTCGAACATATTTTTAAAAGCATTTGCATGTTTATAACGTATAAAAACATGTCATTTTGAATAAAAATGACATAAAAGAAAGATATGAACATTTTTAAGCTAGTCATTTAACTAACAACTTATTTATTAACATGTTATAACATAATATACACATAACATGTCACATATTTTGTTTATATAATCTCTTACATGTTTATTTGTATTTTAATATAACCTTTAAGTATGTATGACCAAAAATGATCCAAACAACATTTCAATAGCTTCATCATATAACCATAACATGAAATGGACATAAAATAACATCAAACTTTCATTTAAAAAAAGTATGTATCTTCCTCCAGAATTCGTAAAAACTTAAAATGGGGCCATAAAGACTCACCCTCGATGTGTGAATTCGATTTAGCTTCAAATTTGGGTTGTTTTTCACAATTAATTGGTTCTGTTTCGACAGTTTTCGATACTTTAAATAATTTACGGGTTATAAATATTGCGATCACGAAGTCAATTATTAGCCCTATGTCTGAGTTCAAAAACATTCTCGGAATTTCCATATGAGGTGTGCAAGTACTTCAACAGGTTGATTTGGTTTTTTCGTTCTTAAGAAAATCAATATTATATTGATTTGATTTCTTAAAATGGACGTAACTTTTGCATATGACCTCCATTTTGACATTCTTTATATCCACGAAGTCGTGAGAGTATATTCTTTCCAATTGATCATAAATTAGTCCTACGTATACTTGATGCAAAAATTTATTATTATCGTCACAATTATTAATATTTTTTGTGATTTTTGTCTCGATCTTTAATGATAGATGGTTTGTTGAGAAATTTGAGACGTTCTGAAATTACACACAATTGGTGTTTAATATATAGGGTTTCGTGGTGGTTTAGCCGGTGAACTTTGACCTAAAATTACCAGTTGTTACATCTCTATCTGAATACCACCAACATTGGTGAGGAAAGAGATTAAAGGAGATGATGAAGTGAGGGAGTCATCGTGCAGCTAATGCCTTTCTAGGTTTACTTCGATAAAATGTTTATAGCTTTGGGTTGCATGTTGTGTGAGAGGCTGTGAGGAAGGAGATTAAGAGAGACGACGGTATGAGTTGTGGCACTGATGGGAATAGAAAGAAAAAAAAAGGTATGTGATAATTATTGATACAGTGGGTGGGAGGTGATATGGTGGTGGGGTGTGGTGTCGTTGGAAAATATGAAGGGGATATATGAATTAAGATTCTAAAGGATGGGTTTTAAGGGTGAGTGTGGGATATGGCCAACTGTATTATAATAATTAGACCAAATGGTATGGACCAAATCTGCACACTATAGTGGATGACGTGTCACCACGGTGGTGGAGTGAACAAGACACCGCTCAGTTGTGTGGTGTTGGGGTTGGTTTACCGCACGGGAGATTCTTCTTGCTGTGGAGTTTGTTCGTTGCTTCCTTCTTGACTATCACCCAACTGGTATTTTTCATATATATATATATATATATATATATATATATATATATATATATATATATATATATATATATACACACACACACACACAAACATAATAAAACACTTCATATTTCAAACAACAAAACAAATACCAATCATTTATATTCTTCTTCTTTACGGTTTGAAAATGTCTTCATCCTCATCAACTTCGTCGGATTTGTTGGCCTTGTGAAAATCAACATTTATCAGGAACTTTATACAAACAACTCTCACTTATCTACAAGAAAATGAAGCCGAAATTTCACATCCAAAAATTAGAAATCCTCCTTTATGGAGAAATCGTGAAGTCGGGCACAACCGCCTTGTGAATAACTACGTTGACAATGATGCAGTCTATGTTCAGAAATTCAGACATTGGTTCTGGATGATGAAAGAATTATTTCTACACATTGCTGAAGATGTGAAAATGGTTTCCATATTTTCAATAAAAGATTGATGCAAGAGGGCAGAAAGGTTTCTCTACAATTCAAAAATGTACAGTTGCAATTCATCAACTATCATTCGGCATGGATCCAGACTCATGGCATAAGTATTTGTGGATGTCAGAGCGAATGACACCAGAGTGTTTATGTAACACCCATAAAAGTCATGCCAAATTTAAACTTTTTCAAAACATTTCAAAACCATTAATCATTACAAAACTTGTTTTCAAAATAGTATAATATCAGAGTATCCCTGAAAAAAGTCATAAACATGAGGAGTAGTACAATCACACCTTTGCCTTCTCGCGATCATCTGATGTACCTGAAACCAAAACTGAAACTGTAAGCCCAAAGCTTAGTTAGTTCCCCAAAAATACCCATACACATGATAATATACATATAATCATGAACAACATACTATGGGTCCAGTCATCCTAGGGATGGAATACAACAGGCCCACAACCATTAGGTTGGAATGCTCATATACAACGAGTCCAATCATCCTCAGGATGGAATACTCACGGTCCACAACCATCGGGTTGGAATGCCCAGGTCTATTGGCTTTTTCACAAAGTAGATAAGCCTCAACCACCAATCAAACATGTGCACATATAATAGATAACCACATAGCAGTCTATAGACAAACAACCGATCTAACAGATCATAACCACATGTAACATCCTATCTACTAGGATACTGATCTAACGGATCATAACAACATATACGATCCTACCTACCAGGATGCCGATCTAATAGACCATACAATACTCAAGCATATAACATATCAAGATAACAATCCAAAAGAGTCGGCCTTGGTGCCTTAGACCCTTGAGTATAATATGGAAAAATCACCTCATAACTGTCGAACTGATGTGATAAGCTCAACTCTCAATCACCGCCACATGCTCCTCCACCTATATTTACCATATGACAATATTCATAAATTTCCAATTTACCAAAATTCCCCAGAAGTCAACTAGTCAACCCTTGGTCAAAGTCCAAGTCAATGGTCAAGGTCAACAGTACATGTTGACCCGTCGTCGAGTGCAGTTCACTGACTTGTCCAGTCCTTCCTGAACTCCAGAAGTTGTGAAATTCCCCATCGACTCTTCGAGTTTTCCTGCAACTCGCCAAGTTCATGCATGTTCAAAAGTCGGGAAAACCCTAGCTGACTCGCCGAGTCCATGCAGAAACCCTTGCACGACAATCTTCATCGGACTTGCTGAGTTGACCATGCAACTCGTCGAGTCCCTTCAGTCCTTTCTCCATCCAGATGCTTTTTAAGCCATTCCAAAGCCCCATAACGTAGATCTAAGCTCATAAGGCATACTTCTTACGTAAAGTTGCAAACTTTACGTACATGCAAGGTGATAATGACTTAAATCAAGCTAAAGAAGAGATTCTAGGAAAGAGAAATACACCAGCATGCTAAATACTGATACTTTATGATTATAAGGACCAAGATGAGCCTAGATCTGAAGTTGCAACTTTAGATCTTGGTTCATTACTCGAAATTAAGTATCAACATACCAAAATGGCCCTAAAACTCAAATATAGAAGGATCTAGCTAGAAGAAGATCAAGGTAACGACTTGATACCTTAAAATGATGCTAAATTGGGGTAGACTTTAGATCCACACACATTCCTTGCCTCAAACTTCTTGATCTTCAAGCTCTTCTCACCAAGATCCACCTTCAAAGCTTAAAACACACAAGTATCGAGAGAAAACGGCGATTTAGGGTTTCTGGACTCACAAGGGGCTGTAAGGGAGGCTAAGGGAGGTTAAAGACCCTTTAAATAGGGTGTAAAACCCTGGAAATTAGGGTTTCATCCTCCAGCTCCAACTCTTCGAGTCATGTCATCCGAATCGTCGAGTTGGTCACTTAAATTCGCGGTCCAAAAGCGTTCCTACTCAATGAGTCAGGGACTCCGACTCGTCGAGTAGACTTTTCAATATGAAAGAACAAATCTGAAATTAATACCTGAGATTTGGGGCGTTATAATTCTCCCCCACTTGAACTAGACTTCATCCTTGAAGTCCGCTGCGGTGAACATCTCCGGATAGTGCTCCCGCATCTCGGCCTCCGGCTCCCATGTCCACTCAGACCCTCTACGGTGCTCCTACTGTACCTTTACCAAAGGTATCTCCTTGTTTCGCAAAATCTTCACTTGTCTCTCCAGAATGACCGCGGGCCTCTCCACATAATTCAGTCGCTCATTAACCTGAATGTCATCCAATGATACCATTGCCTGCTCATCCAGAATGCACTTTCGCAATTGCGAAACGTGAAATGTGTTGTGGATCTGACTAAGCTCCTTAGGAAGATCTAGTATATATGACACCTTTCCAACCCTGGAAATGATCCTGAATGACCCAATGTATCAGGGGCCCAACTTCCCCCTCTTCCTAAAGCAAATCACACCCTTCCAGGGCGAGACCTTCAGGAGTACCATATCACCGACCTGGAACTCTAACTCTGATCGGCGTCGGTCATCACAGCTCTTCTGTCTACTCTTTGCAGTTTGCAACCGCTGTCTAATCCATTGAATCATCCCGGTAGTCTGTAAGACTACCACAGTCCGACCCATCATCTTGTGGCCCACCTCACCCCAACATATTGGGGTGCGACATCTCCGCCCGTACAATAGCTCAAAAGATGGGGCACCAATACTGGAATGATAGGCTAACTCTAGAAGGGTTAGGTGGGAATCCCAGCTCCCATCGAAATCGATGACACAAGCCCTCAACATGTCCTCGAGGGTCTGTATAGTCCGCTCACTAAGGCCATCGATCTGTGGATGATATGCTGTGCTAAAATGTAGCCGAGTACCTATCCCCTTGTGGAACTTCTGCCAGAAACGAGAGGTGAATCTAACATCCCGTTCGGAAACAATAAAGATTGGAACCCTGTGGCGAGCAACGATCTCGCGGACATACGTGTCAGTCAGCTTCTCGGCCGATGAGCTCTCCCGTATGTCCAGGAAATGGGTGCTCTAGGTCAATCGATCCACGATGACCCATATAGTATCAAATCCCTTTGCCGTCCTCCACAACTTGGTAATGGTCCATCGTGATCTGTTCCCATTTCCACATTGGAATCTCTGGAGGCTGCAGCTTGCCATGCGGCCTCTGATGCTCGGCCTTGACCGTCCGGCAGGTCAGGCACCTCTCAACGTACTAAGCGATTTCTTGCTTCATGTACGGCCACCAATAGCTCAAACTCAAATCCTAGTACATCTTAATGGCCCCTGGGTGGATAGAGAAGTGAGACTTATGAGCCTCCTCCATAATCGTCTGCGTGGCCCCTCTAATCATCGGAACCCATACCCGACCGCATCGGGTCAACAATCCTCGACTATCCTGTACAAATCAGGTACTCTTGCCCCTAATCCTCTCCAGCTTCCTGTTCTCTGGTCGCATGCCCTCTGTCCGAGCCACTCTAATCAAACTCACGAGTGGAGAATCCACAGATATCCTCATACATGTCGCTGGTACGGAAGATCCGACTGACTTGCGGCTCAGAGCGTCCGCCACCACGTTCGCTTTACCTGGATGGTAAAGGATCTCACAATCGTAGTCCTTGACTACATCTAGCCACCTGCGCTATCTCATATTTAGGTTCGCCTGATCCATGATGTGTCTCAGGCTCTTGTGGTCCGTGTAGATGGTACAATGGACCCCATAGAGATAATTCCTCCAAATCTTGAGGGCGAATACCACCGCCCCCAGCTGCAAAACGCGAGTATGGTATCTCATCTCATGCGAATTCAACTGCCATGATGTGTAGGCTATCACCCGTCCTCTCTGCATGGGGATCACTCCTAGTCCTGTGATGGATGCATCACAGAACACCACAAAATCCTCGACTCCTTCCGGAATAGTTAATACAGGAGCCTGGCACAAATGCTGTCGGAGGGTCTTAAACACCCTCTGCCGCTTAAGGCCCCACCAACAATCCACCCCTTCCTCTTCAGACGAGTGAGGGGTAATGCAATCTTGGATAAATCCTGTATGAATCTCCGGTAGTACCCTGTCAATCCCAAAAATCTCCTGATATCTAAGGGAGATTTTCGAACCTCCCACCGCATAATCGCCTCGATTTTGGCCGGGTCGACCAAAATCCCCTCCTGGTTAACGAGATGTCATAGGAACTGAACGTCTCGTAACCAGAACTCACACTTTGAGAACTTAGCACATAACCGTTCTCGCCTCAGAACTCCCAATAACTTCTGTGGATGCTCATCATGCTGCTCTCAGGTATTGGAGTATACCAAGATATAATCTATGAATACGATGATCGAGCGATCGGGCGTCGGTCTGCAGACCCATTCATCAGGTCCATGAATACTGCTTGTGCGTTGGTGAGTCCAAACGGCATCACCAAGAACTCGTAATGTCCATAACGAGCCTGGAACGAGGTCTTCTCCACGTCCTCCTCCCTAACCTGACCTGATGGTACCCGGACCTCAGGTCTATCTTAGAGAACCAAGATGCACCCTGCAACTGATCAAATAAGTCATCTATCCTCAGTAGTAGATAACGGTTCTTCACCATCAGCTTGTTCAACTCCCGATAGTCGATGCACATCCGGTGTGAACCATCCTTCTTCCTGATGAAGAGTATTGGTTCTTCCCAAGGGGAACTGCTCGGATGGATGAACTGCTTGCCTAGCAGTTCTTGCAGCTGTGCTGATAGCTCTTGCATCTCTGGTGGTGCCAACCGATACGACGCCTTGGCGATGGGAGCCGCACCTAGCACTAGGTCCATCCTAAACTCGACCTGCCTCTCCGAAGGCACTCTAGTTAACTCCTCCAGGAATACATTAGCAAACTCCCTGACCACTGGAACCTCTGAAACTGAAGTCTAATCTCTGACCCGCATATCCACCATATACGGTAGATAAGCCACACACCCGTGCTGAATATATTGTCGAGCCCTGGCATCTGAACAAAACCCTGATCCCAGCCTGGTACCCTCGCCATAGACAATCAGTTCTCCCCCACTTGGGATTCGAACCACCACTCGCTGACGCTCACAGACGATCATGACACCGAAACGACTAAGCCAGTCCATACCGACAATCACACACTCCTCCCCCATAGAGATCGGAATCAAGTCGATCAAGAAAGACACCCTGAAAATCTCCACCTCACATCCCCGATAAACTGAAGAAGCGGAAACCCCATGTTTGTTGGCGATAGAGACTCGCAACGGATACTCTAGCTCTCCTACTGGCACACTGAACTCCCTAATAAATGTCTGAGATACAAATGACCGACTCGCCTCCGAGTCAAATAAAACCACTGCAGGAAAAGAGTTCACTAAAAACGTACCTAATCACAGGTACAACATATAAGCATAAAACATATATAATCAATAAGATAAAGGATAGAAAAATACCAGCAACCACATCCGGTGTTGCACTGGCCTCCTCCGCTGTGAGCTGGAAGGCACATCCCTGAGCCCTCGGAGGCTCCGCCCTACCCTGCCTCTCATCAGTAATCCTCAGTGTAGCCGGCGCGGGAGCCTATGCTGGTTTGGTGGCTAATAGAGGACACTGGGCCTTCATATGGCCCACCTGCTCATAATGGTAACAAAGTCTGACTCCGGGAGCTGGAGTCTGCTGCCTGCAATTCGTGGCCAGATGACCCTTCTTGCCATATATGTGGCACCCGCTCCCTGATTGGAAAATCCCCGAATGAGAGTTTTTGCACTTCCCACAAGTGCAGCCTGGCTGTCCCCAAGATCTGGCATCGGCAGTCTTAGACCGCTTTGGCGCCGGCTATGACTGTGTCGAGGCCTGTCGCTGCTCCCTCAACTGCAACTCAATCTCCAACTGACGCCGCCTAGCGGCCTCCTGTAGCTCTAACAGTGTATCACATCGCTGGATGGTAACAAAATAACAGATGTCTGTCTTGAGCATGCTCAGATAACATGTCATCCGATCCTACTCCAAAGCAAACTCTGGGCAAAACATCACCCTCTCGGTGAACATGCGGGTGATCTACATCACCGACTCCGTACCCTAGCTCAGATCCAAGAACTCCTGTGAAAACCGCTCGTGCTTGACCCGTGGGATATAGCGAGCGCGGAACATATCTATGAACTGCTCCCAAGTAACATCATCTCTCTGGTCATCTGTATACAACCTAGTCATCAATCTCCACCAGTCCTTTGCCATAGACCTCAGCAAGTATAGGGCACATCTGACCTTCTGGTCAGTAGGACATGAGCATGTGAAGAAACATCCCTCCACGTCAGATAGCCAACTCATGGCTATGATCGGATCTTGAGTCCCATCGAAAGTCGGGGGCTTCGTGTTATCGAAGTCCCGGTACTGAAAAGCTCGACCAACTCCTCCCCCTATGGTTGTTAAAGCCGTTGTTGCTACTGCGGCAGCCGTCTCAGCAAGGGCTGGATATCTGTCATCAAAATACTCTATCATAGCGGACTTAATAGACCCAAACATCTCCGGAATTTGACCCCGGACAATCTAGACCACCACCTCGCGGATGATCTCCCTGAAACGATCCTCCGTCAACAATGGCCCATCCTGGCCGATAACGTCGGGCGCTCTCGGGGCCTCCTGATCGCCCTGCCCTGATCCCGATCCGGATCCAGTTACAAAACACCGTGTACCCACCATTCTGAAAATACACCAGGAAGATATCAGATAATACACATAAATAATAGGGAACCAACTCCCAACTCAAACCTAGGGGTTGTGACTTCCTTGCTATGCGTATGGGTCCTATGTTTTTAGTAGTACGGTCCCATACTACCTTCCACATGTACCCATATTTGTCTCAAGTATCACCACAACACCCTAACAATATACATATACATGGTGGTCGCTCAATCCTCACTCCTAGAGGAAGGCTAACTGTCTCACAACTAACTTACCGACCTCACACAACCCACCCATCCATGAAACTTCCACCAACCCTGCAGCACTAGTGTATGCTATCCATACATAATGTTGGACCCCATAGACTTTTGAATGCCCGATCCTACCCTAAGCCTTTCATCAAACAAGAATAGGAAATAAGGTCAAACCAAACATTCTCAGGCTATAAGATCTTAATTATGTACGATCGTGATGCATACACTAAGCAACTATAGTAATGATGTCAATTTCACATAAGGAAAACCATAGGCTATCAGGCATCATACAATCAGGATATTCTATCATGCAATCCCTGAAGATCCCTAGCCTAGTACTAGCATGTTGTTCTAACATATCACATAATAAAAAAAAACTACATGGTATTTTGGGGTCTACTTACTGGCTCCTGCTGATCGTACACTTGCATCATCCTTTATTATTTTTCAAACCATTTAAAAATCATTTTGAAAATCTTTTCCTTGATTTGAGGCTGGAGCCACATGAGTGTTCCTCCAATTCACTCAAACCATGGCTCTAATACCAACTTGTAACACCTATAAAAATCATGCCAAATTTAAAGTTTTTCAAAACATTTGAAAACCATTAATCATTACAAAACTTGTTTTCAAAATAGTATAATATTAGAGTATCCCAGAAACAAGACATAAACATGAGGAGCTGTACGATCATGTCTTTGCCTTCCCGCGATCATCTGATGTACCTAAAACCAAAAATGAAACTGTAAGCCCGAAGTCCAATCATCCTCGGGATGGAATGCCCATATACTACGAGTCCAATCATCCTCGGGATGGAATTCTCATAGCCCACAGCCATCGATTTGGAATGCCCAGGTCTATTGGGTTTCGCACAAAGCAGATAAGCCTCAACCACCAATCAAACATGTGCACATATAACATATAACCACATAACATTCTATAGACAAACAACCGATCTAACAGATCATAACCGCATGTAACATCCTATCTACTATGATACTGATCTAACGGCTCATAACAACATATACCATCCTACCTACCAGGATGTCGATCTAACAAACCATACAATACTCAAGCATATAACATATCAGGATAACAATCCAAAAGGGTCGGCCTTGGTGCCTTAGACCCTTGAGTATAATGAGGAAAACTCACCTCACACTGTCAAACAAAGTGATAAGCTCAACTCCCAGTCACCGCCACGTGCTCCACCGCCTATATTTACCATAGGACCATATTTATAAATTTCCAATTTACCAAAATGCCCCAGAAGTCAACTAGTCAACCCTTGGTCAAAGTCCAGGTCCAAACACTAAAAACCCAACTTTACAAAAGTAAACACAAAATTTGTAATATCCATAAAATTTTGAAAATTTTAAAACATTTACATAAATCCAAAAACCATCATTTATTACATATTATTTTCAAAATGAGTTTCACATCATAGTTTTCCCAGAAATCATAACACAAAATGAGGAGGTGCACGATCAAGCCTTTACCTCCCCACAATCATCTAAAGTACGTGAAACATAACCAAAAACCGTAAGCCCAAAGCTTAGTGAGTCTTCCCCAAAATACCACCACATAAACATAACCAATAACAACATGCATAATGAGTCTTCAGCCTGAATGGACTGCCTCACAGGGCCTTCAGCCTATCTGGACCGCTCCTGAGCCTTCCGCATGACTGGACCGCCTCGCAGGGCCTACAACCTACCCGAACCGCTCGCCGGGCCTTCGGCCTGACTGGACCGTCTCATAGGCCTTCAATCTATCTGGAATGCTCTGGGTCTGTTGGCCTACAACACAAAGCAGGACCGCCTCAACCCGGCCACAAACACACACATGTCGACATATATATAACACTTAAGCATATAACCAGTCTATAGACAAATAGGCAGATCTTACAGATCACTAAGCATGACATCATCCTATCTATCAGGATACATATCTAGCACATCATAACAAAATCGCAACATCCTATCTACTAGGATAACCATCCAATAAGGGTTAGTATTGGTGCCTTTGGCCCATAAGTATAGTAAGGAGAACTCACCTCACACTAACGTAACAAACAGAACCTTCGGCTGCTAGCTAACGAAAACCTCGAACTATCATAATAAATAAACCTTCAATTAATAATTGGATTACCACCTCAAATCTCTTAACTCATAATTGTCCATTAACTCTTCCTTAACTGGGCCATATCCCAATCCAATCTTGACCCAAAAAGGTCCAAATATAAAAGGCCCACAATTGGCCTAATTTTCCAAATAGGGCCCAACTCCCTAATAGACCTCATCCTAAGGTTCAATTCCCCACTGGCCCATAATAATTATACTCAGAAAGTCCATTAAGGGGCCCAAGCACAAACTAGCCCAAAGATGGTCCGAATATGAAGCCCAACTCGCAAAATCTCAATAGAAGGCGTATGCTAGGCGTACCTCGAAGTTACGCAGGGCGTACGCTGGCCTCGCACTGATTGGAAATAGGGGCGTTGACCACTTATGTGGGGCGTACTCCAGTCTACGTGGGGCGTACCCTCAGAGAATTCAAACTCCAATAGGTGCTTAATGCCTTAAGCACTTAAGCCCAAACTTCAGATCCATGGTCCAAATGCACCTTAGAGTCATAAAGTTTCCAAATTTATGACATTAGACGTCCAAAAGTTCTTAACACAAGATCTTATTCCATTAAGACCTTTTTACCAAATGCATGGGACACTTCTAGCCATTGGGACCTCATTTTTTACGATTAAGGACCCCTCAAAGGGTCTGAAAGGACAGCTCAAATCATCCAGAACATGTGATGTTCAAAATCGAGTATTTGGGACCAAGAAAGAAGCAAATAAGAACTCAACAAGAGATCAAGCAAAACAATCATAAAGGTTGGAGCTTTATACCTTTCGATGATGAAGAAGGAAGCCAAAACTCCAGATCCAAGCCTTCCTTCATGTTCCCAAGCTTCTTGATGCACTTCCTTTGAATCTAACACACTAAAAACACACTTTAAGGCTCTCACTCTCACTCAAGGGGGGCTAGGGTTTTGGCAAGAGAAACTGAGGGACTTGGAGGCTGAAAGGATAAGGGAATTTGGTCCATAATGATGATTAAATAC
Organism: Lactuca serriola; assembly: GCF_051521515.1. Lineage (NCBI taxonomy): Eukaryota > Viridiplantae > Streptophyta > Magnoliopsida > Asterales > Asteraceae > Lactuca > Lactuca serriola. Next base: position 13,329,713 of record NC_136412.1, on the reverse strand, counting down.
TCCTCAAAGCCTAAAATTTAGGGTTTCACTCGGACACTAGTATGCTCAACGTACATATGTATACGTCCAGCGTACTTGGGCGTGCCCTAGTACGTGTAGAATACCCACATTTACGCGCAACGTACATCTCCTACCCTCTAAATTACCAAAATGCCACTAGGACTAACTCCAAATAACTCCAAGGGCCAAAATTTCACCAATGAAATATCAAGGAAAGAATTCGAAAATCCTTGAAATTCAGGATGTTACAACTCTCCTCCACTCGAACTAGACTTCTTCCTTGAAGTCTACCGTAGTGAAGAAATCTAGATAATGCTCCCGTATCTCAGCCTCTGGCTCTCAGGTCTACTCGGATCCCCTCTGATGTTGCCACTGTACCTTTACTAAAGGTACCTCCTTACTACATAATACCTTCACCTTCCTTTCTAGAATAGCTATCGGCCTCTCGACATAGTTCAGGTGCTCATCAACCTGAATATCATCCAATGATAGCACTGCACCCTCGTCTAAAATGCACTTCCGCAACTGCGATACGTGGAAAGTGATATCAATCTGACCGAGCTCCTCCAGAAGATCCAATCTATACGCAACCTTGCCAACCATGGCAATAATCCAGAACGGTCCGATATATCGAGGGCCCAACTTCCCCCTCTTCCTGAAGAGGACCACACCCTTATAGGGCGAGACCTTCAGCAACACCATGTCACCAACCTAAAACTCCAACTCAGATTGGCACCGGTCGACATAACTCTTCTACCGACTCTAAGCAGTTTGAAACCGCTACCTGATCTGCTGAATCATCTCTATAGTTTGCAGAACCACCTCGGTCCAACCCATGACCCTGTGGCCAACCTTGCCCTAACAGAATCGGGTACGACATCTCCACCCATACAGGAGCTCAAAAGGTGCGGCGCCAATACTGGAGTGGAAACTGTTGTTGTAGGAGAACTCTGCAAGAGGTAGGTAGGAGTCCCAGCTCCCATCAAAATCAATAACACATGCACATAAGATATCCTTGAGAGTCTGAACGGTTCGCTTGCTCTGGCTGTCGGTCTGCGGATGATAAGTTGTGCTAAAATGCAGCCTCGTGCCTAGTTCCTCATGGAACTTCTGCCAAAAATAGGAGGTGAACCAAACATCATAGTCTGAAACAATAGAGACCGGAACCCCATGGCGAGCAACGATCTCACGGATATACACATAGGCCAATTACTCGGCCTATGAACTCTCCTGAATGGCCAGAAAATGGGCACTCGTGGTCAATCGATCCACGATGACCCAAATAGCATCAAAACTCATTGCCGTATTTGGAAACTTGGTGATAAAATCCATCGAAATCTGCTCCCATTTCAACATGGGAATCTCTAGAGGCTATAGCTTTCCATGCGGCCTCTGATGCTCGACCTTGATCATCCTGCAGGTTAAGCACCTCTTAACATACCAAGCGATCTCTCTCTTCATGCACGACCACCAATAACTCAATCTCAGATCCTGATACCTCTTGGTGTCCCCCGGATGGATAAAAAAGCGAGACTTATGAGCCTCCTCCAACCCAATCTGTCTGACCCCACCAGCCACAGAAACCCACACCCAACCACAATGGGTCAACAATCCACGACTGTCCGACACAAATCTGGTGATCTCACCGCCGATCCTCTCAATGTTCCAATTCTCCTATCGGGAAACCGTTACTCAAGCCTCCCTAATCAAACCCACAAGTGGAGAATACATGGATATCCTCATACATGACACCTCAACAGAAGGTCTAGCCGACTTGCGGCTCCAAGCATCCGCCACCACGTTCGCTTTATCCGGATGGTAAAGGATCTCGCAATCATAATCCTAGACCACGTCCAGCCACCTGTGCTGCCTCATGTTCAGGTTCGGCTGATCGATAATATGTCTCAAACTCTTGTGATTCGTGTAGATAGCACAACGGACCCCATAAAAATAATGTCTCCAAATCTTGAGGGTGAAAACCACCACTCCCAAATCAAGATCATGTGTAGGGTACCTCGTCTCAGGCGGATTCAGCTAACACAAAGCATAAGCTATCACTCATCCTCTCTACGTGAGGACTGCTCCCAAGCCAGTGATGTACGCATCACAGAAAACTAAAAAATCCTCAATTCCCTCCAGGAGGGTCAAGAATGGGCCCTCGCAAATTCTCTTCCGAAGGCTCTCAAATGATGACTGCTGCTCAGGGCCCCACCAGAAATCCACTCCCTTCCTCGTCAGACGAGTGAGGGGTACTGCAATCTTGGAGAAATCCTGAATAAATTTTAGTAGTACCCGACCAAACCTAGAAAACTCTTGATATCCGAGGGAGACTTCGGGACTTTCCACTGCATCACCGCCTCGATTTTGGCCGGATCGACCAAAATCCCATCTTGTTTAACGAGGTGCCCAAGGAACTAAACCTCTTGCAACTAAAACTCGCACTTCGAGAAATTAATATAAAGCCGTTCTCGCCTCAAAACCCCAAAAGCGCGTGAAGATGCTCCTCATGATGCTCTCTGGTCTTGGAATACACCAAGATATCATCAATGAACACAATAATTGAGCGATCGAGCATCGACATGCATACCCGATTCATCAAATCTATAAATACTGTTGGCGCATTGGTGAGTCCAAATGGTATTACCACAAACTTGTAATGCCCATAACGAGTATGGAATGAGGTCTTTTCCACGTCCTCCTCCCTCACACTGACCTGATGGTACCAGACCTCGTATCTATCTTGGAAAACCAAGATGCTCCCTGCAACTGATCAAAAAGAACATCAATCTGCGAAAGGGGATAACGGCTCTTCACCGTCAACTTGTTCATCTCCCTATAATCGATGCACATCCGGTATGAACCATCCTTCTTTTTAAAGAAAAGAATTGGGGCTCGGAAACCTGCTCGGACAGATGAACTACTTGCCTAGCAGCTCCTGCAGCTGAGATGACAACTCCTGCATCTCAGGCAGTGCCAATCGGTAAGACGCCTTGGCAATAGGGGCCGCAATCGGCACACGATCGATCATGAACTCGACCTGCCTCTTAAGAGGCACACCGGGTAACTCCTCCGGGAATACATCGGCGAAATCCCAGACAATTGGAACATCAGCCACATAAATCTGATCCCCAACTCGCGTAGCCACCACATTAGCCAAATAACCAGCGTACCCATGCTGAATATACTTCCGAGCCTTGGTTACCAAACAAAATCCTAAACCCAATCTGGTGCCCTATCCATAAATAACCAGTTTTCCCCCACACAGTCGATCATGACACTGAAAGGGCTCAGCCAGTCCATACCCACGATCACACAGACATCCCTGATAAGAATTAGAATCAAATTGGTCGGAAAGGACACTCCAAAGATCTCCAGAACACATCCTTGATAAACCGAAGAAGCATAAACCATATGCTCGTTAGCGATAGAAACTCGCAATGGACACTCCAACTCCCCCATGGGCAAAACAGACTCTCTATTGAAGGACCGAGAAACAAAAGAGCGACTTGCACCTGAGTCAAACAACACTAAAGCAGGCAAGGAGTTCACTAGGAACGTACCTAACATAGGTATAAACATATGAGAATAAAATAAACATAATCAATAAGATAAGGGATAGAAACATACCTGTCATAACATCTGGTGTTGGCCTGGCCTCATTGGAAGTGAGCTGGAAAGTGCAGCCTCAAGCCCTCAGGGGCTCTGCCCTGCCTTGACTCCCGCCAGTGATCCTCAAAGTAGTTGGCGTGGGAGCCTGAGCCAGATTCGTTGCGAGCAACGAACATTTGACCTTTACGTGGCCAACCTGATCACAATGGTAACAGATCCTCATACTTAGAACTGGGGCGGGCTGGCGGCAGTCCCTTGCGTAGTGCCCCTCCTTGCCACATTTATGGCAACCACTACCAGATCGACATGCTTCGACATGAACCTTCCCGAACTTCCCACAAGTGCGGCCGCGCTGACCTCCAGACCTAGATTCGGCGGCTTTGAACGGCTTCGGTACTGAATGCAACTGCACTAGGGCCTGACTCTAATCTCTCAACTGTAACTCAATCTCAAGCTCACGCCGCCTGGCCTCCTCCTGTAACTCCAGCAAAGTATCACATTGTTGACTAGAAACAAACTGTCTGATGTCTGTCTTGAGCATGCTCAGATAACGGGTCATCTGAGTCTGCTCTAAAGCAAACTCAAGGCAAAACATCGTCCTCTCAGTAAACATCCGGGTGATCTTCATCACCGACTCTGATCCCTGCCTCAGGTCTAAAAAGTCCTGAGCTAACCTTTCTCACTCGACCCGAGGAATGTAGCAAGTGCGAAACATATCTTTGAACTGATCCCAAGATACTATATCCCTCTTCTCATTAGAGTACGATCACATAACAAGTCTCAACCAAAATTTTCACTCTGGAACTCAGGAGGTTCAAAGGGCACTTGACCCTCTGGTCAGCAGGGCATGAACAAGTAAAGAAGCATCCTTTCATATCAGATAGCCACATCATGGCCACAATCGTGTCCTGAAATCCATCAAAATTCAGGGGCTTTGTATTATCGAAGTCCCGATACTGAAAATCCCATCCTATCCCAACATCTACAGGCGCCACAACAGCGAAGGCTACAACAGCACCCGTCTCAGCGATGGTTGCGTAGTGATCATCAAAGAAATCCATCATTACGGTCCTGATAGACTCGAACATCTTCGGAATCTGACCCTGGACAATAGCAACCACTTCCTCATGAATGTTCTCCTTGACATGGTCCTCTGTCAATGCTGGCCCATCCTGACTGGCAGCTCCCAGTCCTAACCCAAATCCGGTCTTGAATTGTCTCGTAACCACCATACTAAAAATACACCAGGAAGATATTAAATAATCCACATAAATAACAGGGAAACAACTCACAATGAAGCCCTAGTGGTTGTGACTTCCTTGCTACGCATACGAGTCCTATGCTTTCAGTAGTATGGGCCCATACTACCTTCCACACCTACCCGTGTTTGTCTCAAGGACCATCACCACACCCTAACAATACTCATAAGCATAAACAAACGCACAGTCCTCACTCCTAGAGGAAAAGCTAAACATTTCACTACTGGTTGGCTGACCCCTCATGACTTATACATGAAACTTCCACCAACCCTGCAACAGTCGTATGTTAGCCATACATAACACTGACCTTATAGACATCCGAATATCTAATCCTACCCTAATCCCTTCATCAAGAAAGAATAGGAAATAAGGTCAAACCAAACATTCTTAGGCTATAAGATCTTATAAGCCCTTCATCTAAGTTTATGTTTCTAGATTTCCCAATTTGTAATGACGCCATCATACTAATTATTAGGACATGATTTGTGGTTTATAATTTACTTTTGATAGCTTTTAGAGTTCTCGGTCTAGGACCGAAAACACCATGTTTTTGGTGGTGTTTGTACCGAAATCACCATGTGATTTCAGTGGGCTTAATGATGCTTTCAGTTGGGTTTTTGGGATGGGCCTTCGTAATTAGGTCTAGGTATATATAGTGTTATTTCAGCCGTGTAAAACAGTAAAAGGGTTGGTCATTCTAAGAAGCTAATTTCGAGTTTAGAGAAAAAGAGAGAACTGAGAGTTATTGAGAATCATATGTACTATACTATTGTTCAATATAGTGTGCATTGAAGATTTAGTATTATGTTCTTATTCCATATTACGATTTGTGGTATTCACTTAAATGGCATTCCGCACCAATTCTAGTGGTTCCGATTGATACATTAGATCGACTTTTACACTAATAATTGAACACATCAATTCAATCATGGTTGGGCCCAACATTATAATGTCAACCCAAATCATCGAGGGGGCAAAGATATCTCTTTTCCCATTACGGCAAAAAGAATGTATAACTTATTTATAAATCACAACTTATATATCTTCATTTAAAGAATATAAGATATTATCAACTTAGAATTACTCGTGATTGAATCCATGAAGTAATCTCTAAGTGCATGTTTGTCTAATACTCAAAATCTCCATTTTCTAAGTACTCATGAATATTGTTGCAATCTTATTGCAATGTCTAATCTCTATAGACTGTCTAAAATCCATTCATGACAGTCTAAATTCACCACCAACATCTTAAAGTATGAGTGACGGTGGAATTTTGAGTAATCAAATCATTTAAGAAGTAAACATGCAAAGTGAAATACACAAATAAATAATTGAAGAACGCCATACGATACTCATAAATAATTATCTAGTATTCGTTCACTAAAAAATTACATTTATTTTGTTACAAATTTTCAACCTATCAACTAACTACCAAAACTAATATGATCTCTTAAGTCAATTCTCCTAGCATGCTCGTTTTGATTAACCCTGCTCAAGCCTTCGTCAAAGGATCTGCAGGACTGTCTTATGATGATACTTGTTTCACCAATAGATTCCCTTCTTCAATCCTATGTTTGATGTGGTGGTACTTCCTGTCGATATGCTTGGATCTCCCATGATCATTTGGTTCTTTATTCAAAGCAACCATACCTTCATTATCGTTGAATAGTTACATTGTCTCTTGAATGGTTGGGACTACTCAGAGATCTACAATGAAATTAGTTAACCAATATGATTCCTTTGATGCCTCACTCGTTGCTATGTAATCTGACTCATAATTAGAGTCAACCATAGTTGACTGCTTGGAACTCTTCCATGTAACTGCTCCACCATTCAGTAAGAAAACCCAACCACATTGAGAATAAAAGGTATCACTGAAACTACTCACTCTCAACGTTTCATTGCCACCAAGAACTAGGAACATCTCTTTTGTTCTTCGCAAATACTTGAGAATGTTGTTGACTGCTGTCCAATGGGATCTGCCAAGATTTTCCTAAAAGCAACTAACCATGCTCAAACATAAGCCACATCAGGGCGAGTAGATGTCATAGCATATATGATCGATCATATACTTGAAGCATATGGGACTTGACTCATGTTATTCTTCAGTATGATAACTGAGTGTGGACTTTGGTTGATCATATACCTGGTCGAAAGACAGTAAGTTGTAAGTGGATCTTTAAAAAGAAAACTGACATGGATGGTAATGTACAAAGCTTCAAGGTGAGGTTGGTTGCAAAGGGTTTTACTCAAACCCAAGGGGTTAACTATGATGAAACTTTTTCACCAATTTCCAAGATTAAGTCAATTAGGGTAATGCTTGACATAGGTACTTATCATGACAATGAAGTATGGTAAATGGATGTTAAAATTGCTTTTCTTGATGGGAATTTGAATGTGGATGTTTACATGGATCAACCAGAAGGTTTTGAACATGCTAAATTCCCTAATAAGGTGTGAAAGATAGATAAGTCTATCTGTGGACTTAAACAATCATCCCATAGCTGAATCTTTGCTTCTATGAAAAGGTCAATGATTATGGATTTTCTAGAAGTGAGGATGAGTCTTTCGTGTATGTCAGAGCTAGTGGGAGTGTAGTTACCTTTCTAGTTTTGTATGTCAATGACATACTCCTTACAGGAAACAATGTTCCTACTTTGCAAGAGATAAAGTCTTGGCTTGGGAAATGTTTCACTATGAAGGATCTAGGAGAGGCAACGTACATTCTTAGAATAAGTATTTACATAGATAGGCAGATGTAGCGCCCAAGTCGCCAATTAATAATTTAACCCATTATCCTTTTTAATTAGACTAAAGGGGGAGGGGTGAAGGGGCTTGTGAGTATGTTGGGCATACAATAGGTACGCACAATGTACTCTGTGCATGCACGTCGTCGAGGGGTGATCCTCGCATATGCTGGGCGTACCCATGCATATGTTGGGTGTACTCGAGTCAGGGGCAAACCCTAAATTTTAGGGTTTGCACCCTATTTAAAGTCCCTAATTCCCTTAAGTTCATTACCCTTTCAGCCTCCATTTCCCCTTTAGTGTCAATCTTGAAACCTATCCATCTTGAGTGTATTTTTGAGCTTACATTGAGGGTTTGGGTGTTCTTTGGTGGTTTTGAAGAAGAAGGAAGTTTGGGAAGAAGCAGAGGAGAAGAAGGAGCTTGTAGATGTAGAGTTTGTCCATCATTTATACCCTATTGAAGGTATAAAGTCTAAACCTTGATTTCTAAGCTTAGATCTAGGTTTAGGGTAGACTTTAGCCTCTTTGGGTCCTATAACTTGGTTTCTTGGAGTATGAACTACTCGATGCCATTTGAGTAGTCCTTTTTGGACTCTTGGAAGTGTATAGAGTCATAGTATCTTGGAGGTTAATACTCAGCCGTGCTTGTGTTAGTGACCACCTAAGTGAGTTAGAGGGCTTAATTTATAGTTTGAGCCCCGATAAGGCATGCAAAAGCATAAAGTTTGAAACTTTATGGCTTAAAACGCTATGATGAGCTTAGATATAAGTTTTAGATGTTAAAATTAAATGGATTAAGACTTGGGAACAAAAATGGGATGATGGGCCAGTACACTAGGTGTACTCTATAGTACGATACGCGTACTGGGCCAGTGCCTCGACTTCTGGATCATCTGTATATGCCGTCTGTGGACTTGCCAGACTTTTGAGCTCTTGTTTTGGTTAGGATTTGGACTTGTTTAGGTTGGGCCTTGGCCCACCTATTGTAGCAGGACACTTTTGGGCTTAAGGCCATGTTGGCTGCTCTTGGGCCATATTGGGCCTTAGGGGGCCTTGTAGTTGGGTGCAGAATGCTATTTGGACTAGTTAGGTTTGGGCCTTGGTAATGCAGGCCCAATGAGGCAAGGGTTAAGCAACCCTTTCTGCTTTTAGGATAAGAATTAAGGTTTAGACCCTCGGGCTGGAGTATTGGCCCATTTCTAATTAGGTTTTTGTGTTGGTGCCCCATTTCTTTGTGATAATTTTCAGTTATGTATGTATTTGCTTGATGAATCTGTGATTCTTGTTATGATATTATGTGGTAGTAGTAAGGGGTGAAATAGACATGGCATCCGGTTGAAATAGACCAAAGGGATTATAAGCACCCATATATGCTTGACAGTATCTGGTTGAAATAGACTGAATAGGATTGCAACCACCCATATATTCTTGATTGTATTCGTTTGAGATAGACCGAAGGGGTAGGTAAGCACTTAGATATGCTTGTCTATATGTTTGTTTAATATGTGGTACTTTGGGGGAACTCACTAAGATTTATGCTTACAATTTTCGGTTTATGTTTTAGGTACTTCTGGTTCGAAGGGGAAGGGCCCGACCTGATCACACCGCATCACCCTATGGTTTCCGCATTTAGAGATTTTGGGAATTTGTACTCTGATAACATGTTCGTATGATACACTTTCGACTATTTGATATTAGTATCATATGATTTGAATGAATTTAAAAATAAAATTTTATCTGTATTTTTGGGTCGTTACAATCGGTATCAGAGCCTTGGTTTGAGGGATTCGAACCTAATCTCGGGTGTGTTTGGACTCAAATCGAGGGTTTGGTAAAAATTTTCCATAAAAAGAAACATTTTAATCTAAGGATTTTAACAAAAGAAAAGGGGTGTGATGCGTGCAATCAGCTTAGCTCAAGTAAGTCTTCCCAAAATACCCACACTACTTATATGTTTTATGCTATGATATGAAAATTGCATGCTAGATTAAGTGCTTAGGATATGCTAAGAATTGCATGATAGAATGCTAGGAGAGATTCCTTTATGTGCCTATATGTATGAGCTTTTATATTTGCATGCTAGTATCATATCAGTTACTTGTTAGAATGACCTGTATAGGGTATGTTTTGAGTTGAATTCCTGATGCTCGAATGTTGCATGCTTTGTGATTTAGAAAATTATGTTGGTACTATCTAGTTAGTGGATGAATGCATTGGATTACATGTTATTGTGATTGGATAATTTTAGAAGGATAGGTTTAACTCTATTGTGCAGCTCTTGTTTAAGTCCAACCATTTTAGTGTGGTACCTATCATTCGAGCAATTATCTAGTACAAGTTGTATGTAATTGTGATCATGTAGTAGTTAGGTAGTATTTGTGGAAGTTCCTTCTGCAGCTGATAGTAGAGAGGGGTGAGGAAGGGACTCTTAGGGAGTCCTTATGTGATGTTTTGGTGTGTATGATCCCTTATAGTTTGAGGAATGTATCAGTTGGGAAGAATGACTTGGAGGATTTGGGGTAGTCCTTTAGGAGGGTCTAAATAGGTGTAGAAGGTAGTATTGGGCCTGTACTGCTGAAAGCACAAGATTTATACCTGAGAACAGGAAGACCACGTTGAATATAGGGAACTCGAGAGTGTGAACCTTCTCACACGTTTGCTAATAGTCTATGTTGTTATGTTTCAGTATAGTGGTGACACATCATAGAGCAGGGGGTTTAGGATCTGGATCTGGATCTGGTTCGGGCAGGTTCATCAAACCGATTAATGAGAGGATACGTTAGTTCATTCCATCTGAGGTTAACAGAGGCATCCTTGATGCGACCCCGGTGATGTTCGGGTCGATCAAGGAGGGTATCAACGAGCTTATGGAGGATCGCCTTCGGATCTTCAAGGCCAATCTGGGCGCTAGCCATTCGAGGGCCCACAAAATCTCCTTCAAGGATTTTAGGGGATGTGGGGCAACATATTTCTTTGGGGTGAAGGATCCCATCCCAGCCAGACGTTGGATGGCTGACAGTGAGTGTGCTCAGATGACGAGCTTCTGCCCCGAGGGGTTGAAGGTGAGGTTCGCTGCAGGATATTTGAGGGACCGAGCCTGAGACTGGTAAGAGGAGGTCGACTATGCTTTGGGATCCCCAACCAATGAGGCCATGACCCGGTAAGATTTTATGACCCAGTTTCGAGCAGAGTTTGCACCAGCTGTTGAGGTGCAGGAGTTAGCTAGGGAGTTTCTTGACATAAGGCAAACGACTGAGATGGTGGCGGAGATCACTTCCAAGTTTAAAGATAGGGCTTTCTTGGTACCCTAGTATGCAACTGATGAGGATATGAGGAATACCTGATACCATGATATACTGAGATCTGACATCAGGGAGTTCGTTAGTTTTTCTGCATGCCCGACCTTGGATGGCATGATATCCAGGGCGCAGGAGTGACAGATTTATTAGGAGCACATAGGGAAGAGGAAGTCGGAGCATGGGTAGACAGTTGGGGTTTCAAAAAGGAAACCCAAAGGTTTCAAATCTAGGTCGAAGGGCCAGCACGATCGGAGCCGTTGTGGAAAATGCAGCAGGTCGCATGATGGGGTTCGTAAAGCGGGTGGTTCGGGTTGCTACAAGTGTGGAAAGACGGAGCACTTTAGCAAGGATTGCAACGTTGTGATCACCATCACCCAGACATAAGATATGATTTTCTTTCATTGTAATCAGAGGGGCCACAATAAGGCCAACTACCCGAGTTTAGCATCAGGAGGACCAGGGGTAGCACCTACGCTAGCGACCCTATGGATTACTGATGGCTGCCAAGGCAAGGCGGAGGCGCCTGTTATGAGGAGTAGAGCTTTTTAGTTGACTATTGAGGAGGTGTGTGCTGCACCATATGTGGTGACTAGTATGTTTCTTCTTCTTAACTCTGTAAGTATGTTGATTTCTCTGCTTATATTTGTGTTTTCTATTTTAGGATCATTCCTTGTGAACGCAATCTGTGCTTTGATATTATTTAATTCAGGGGCTACCAACCTTTCGTGTTTCTTACGCTCAAAAAGAGGTTTGTTGGAGCTCAGGGCTAGCTAGATCATCCATTAGAGGTTGAGATTGCAGATGATCGATCTGTCCGGGTATTGAGGGTTCATCGAGATTGTTTCTTTAGAGATGTTTAGCTAGCAGTTCTGATCAACTTGGTTCCCATTCCTTTGCGCGGGAACATTGTCATAGTGGGGATGGATTGGCTGAGCACCAATGGGGAGGTGATTGATTCTGAGTGTTTGATGGTGCGTGTTCGGACCCCAAGTGCAGGAGAATTGGTGGTCCATGGATAGGGCACTCAACATGGGCCGGTCCTATGCTCAGCCGCTAGGGCCAGACACTATCTTTATCAGGTTTGTTCTGGTTTTGTCGCCTATGTTATGGATACCCGAGAGAAGGGTAAGGCATCGGTTGATGATGTTTCGATTGTGCCGGGGTACATGGACGTGTTTCTAGAGGATTTTCCTGGAGTGCCTCCGGAGAGGCAGGTGGAGTTCCGGATTGACTTGGTTCCTGGTGCGACTTCGATAGCTAAAGCACCATATCAATTAGATCCACCAGAGATGTAGGAGTTTTCTACACCGCTGCAGGAGCTATTAGACAAGGGGTTCATCCCACCAAGTAGTTTGCCTTGGGGTGCGTCGATCCTGTTTATGAAGAAGAATGATGGACCGCATCGGATGTGTATTGACTACCATGAGCTGAATAAGCTAACAGTGAAGAACCATTATCAACTCCCGAAGATTGATGATCTGTTTAACTAGTTTTAGGGTGCATCTTGGTTTTCCAAGATTGATATTCATTCGAATTATCATCAAATGAGGGTCAGATAGGAAGATGTGTAGAAGACGGCCTTTAGGACTCGTTATGGTCGTTACGAGCTCTTGGTGGTTCCCTTTTGGCTCACCAATGCTCCAGACGCGTTCATAGACCTCATGAACCGCGTGTGTCGACCGATGCTTGATCGGTTTGTTATTGTATTCATTAATGACATCCTGGTCTACTCCAATATCCACGAGCTGAATTATGGGAACTTGAGGGAGGTATTAGATGTTGGATTTGGTGTCTAAGCCCATAACTATAACTGGGATGTACTTGATCCGATTGTAGCATGGTCCTTTTGGGTTGCCTTCACCAGTGTAATTTGATAAGATAGTCTTTTGTCAATAAAGTTATTTATGATTTATTAATATATTACAAATATAATATATTAATATGAAATCATATTATTTAATTATTATTGATCAAGAATTAATTTGGAATTAATTTTGTGGTCAAAAGAGACTAATTAAATATATGGGGATTGATTATGTAAATCAATGATTCTTATAGTGGGCCAATGATCCAGGATTATTTAGATGGGCTAAACCAATGATATAATCCATGGAGGTTAAACCCATGGAGCATAAGAATGTGGAAGGTCATGGAGCATTAGGGTTTACAAATTGTAACCCTAGCATTTGCTAGACTATAAATAAACCTCCTAGTGTCAAAATCGTGACCCTATTCATTCTAAGAGAGTGAAGTTGATTTTGTGCTAAGTAACCTATTCTCTTAAGCCTCCTCTTGCATATTGGTTTTTGTAAACCATTAGAGGCATCACACTTGGGGTGCTGATGTAACACCCAAAGTTTGGAAGGCCAAGAAAAGAAAGAAAACCTTAATTTTAAGGGAGACTCGACAAGTCCAAGGAGGAACTCGGCGAGTCCGAGCGGGATCCGGGTCGAGGAGTAAGTGACCGACTCGGCGAGTCGGCCAAGGGGACTCGGCGAGTCTGGTCTGTGTGAGGAAAACCCTAAATTTGGGACTTGGAGCCTATTTAAGTGCCTCGTTCTCTTCCCTAGGCTTCCTTTACTGCCTCTCTAACCCAGAACACCAAACCCTAGCCGCCACATCCATTGATTGAGCCAATTGTTACCTTGAAGAGTGCAATAAAGCTTGGAGAAGGAAGAAGGATCTTGGAGGTGCAAGAAGGGGCTATAGATCTGGGATTGGGAAGATATTTCTGAGCATTTGGAGGTAATAAACTAGTTCTTGGACTCTTTTGCACCTAGATCTATGTGTGAGTTTTGGGGCTTTTAAGCCATAATGGTATCCATTTGAGTTAGAAGCCAGATCTGAAGTTACTACTTCGGATCTAAGCATATTATGGTCTTGAGAAGAATAATGTATCTTCCCTTGAGTTGATTATGGAGCCTCTTTGCCTTAAACCCTAGTTTATGGTGTATCTTGCCTAGATCTCCTTCTCTACACGTAAAGTTTGCAACTTTACGTGAGGAATAGGCTTGGGAAGGGTAGATCTACAGTTTGGAGTCCATGCATGACTCAAAAGTCCTCTGCATGTATGGAGATCTGAATGGACTCGGCGAGTCCTTTGAGTGGACTCGGCGAGTAGCATGAAGATTTGGAGGAACTCGACGAGTGGGATGAACAACTCGTCGAGTCAGATGAAGTTGGGCAAAAACTTGGCGAGTTGGAAAAACAACTCGGCGAGTCTGTTGAAGGTTGTGTTGGACTCGATGAGTTAGGTCGCGAAAACCCAAACCCTTCGAGTTGAGACTCGAATCAGCGAGTCGAGTGGAGACTCGGTGAGTTGGATAGGTCAGGACTCGGAAATCGGTAGACTCGGATAGTCATGGACTGACTCGGCGAGTCGAGTCGCGATTGGAAGGACTCTGAGCTTAAGAACTCGGCGAGTGAGTAGGTTGACTCGGCGAGTAGGGTTGACCTGGGAGGTTGACTTGGACCAGGACTTTGACTTTGACCAGAGTTGACTTGGTTGTCTTTCGGGGGTCAGTTAGACTCAGTGTTGCATTGATATTGGTAGCTCGGGGAGCTAGTGGAGCAGGAGTTCAGAGAGTTGCCAGGCAGCCGCTAGTGGGATCATCAGCAAGTTCAGACAGTGCAGGTGAGTTTCCCTTTGTGTGAATGGGTCTAAGGCCAGAATGTCAGCCCATGTAGTTATGAGTAGAAGACCTAGGGGTTAGCCCTAGGCACAATATGCTAGTATGATATTCAGGATGAGGTCCAATGGTAGCAGGCGGGTGCCCAAGGAATTGTTTATGTGATAGTCTATGCTTGTTGTCTATGTGATGCTTGTATGTGCCTGGTAGGGAGGTGAGTCTGGGCGAGGTCCCATAAATCACCAATAGCAAAGTGTGGATGGTGTTCCACATCTCATTAGAAGCAGATCAGGGGCGAGGCCCGAGTTAGGAAAAGAGTGAGTGTGGGCTGGGCCCGTATCTCACAATCAGTAGGAGCATGGACGGGGTTCCATGACTCATCAGTAGCAGGACAAGGGCGAGGCCCAAAATAGGCGAGGCCTTAGGACAGGATCAGTTCATATGTTTTTAGCTTATATGTTGTGATATGTTTATGTGTTATTATTTATTGATGGGCGAGGCCCTGTGACAGGCGAGGCCTAAGTGAAACAGATTTGTATCTGAGCGGGGCTCGAAGCCAAGCGGGGCCTGGAGCGGCGGGGCCGTTATAGCGGGCGAGGCCCGAGGCAGAGGGCGAGGCCCGGGATAGCGGGCATGGCCCAGGATAGCGGGCATGGCCCAGTATGTGCAGTATGTGGTTATGTATGGTATGTGGTAGGGTGGGGAACTCACTAAGCTTCGTGCTTACGGTTTTCAGTTTTGGTTTCAGGTACTTCCGGTAGCGGAGGGAAGAGCTCGGGGTGATCGCATGGCACACACCATAGATTAGACAGCTTGGGAATGTTTTACTCTGATAATGAACCTGTGTTTTGGAAATTTATACTCTGATTATGTTTGGATTGATGATTTTGCTTTAAGTAATGTTTTATCAGAATAAATTTTTTAGTCTTGAATTTTGGGACGTTACAAGTTGCTCCGTACTTTCCTCAGGAATTCCTTCGACTCCACCAGGTCGCTTATCCACTACTACTGCTCCCAGCACTATCTCATCCTAGGCTTACCCTAGGGAAACCTCTGACTCAACTCATACCGGTCCTCAGCTACTGAAGGTCTCCTTGTGATGCCAATTAGCCATCACCTGGATACCATCACATGTGACGAGGCTCAGATAATCCTTCAAGTAAAAGACTCGTCCCTATGATGGTTGGACTCAAACGAGAGCTGCGCAATAGGACCAAATCCAGCACTCTGAGATTATTCAACCCTGATCACATGTGACGTGTCGTATCCACCTAATGGCTAACTCCCATCACTCAGAATCCCACAATGCACAAAGCAAACAACATTCAGACAAGGGAAAATCTAACCATGACATACTCAAGCAATCATATCCACATAGCAAGAATCTGAACTAGCATGCAACACGAACTCATAGACTCACACAAACTCATAAACTCAGGCATAACCTAAACAGGCTATCCTACTACTATCTAATCAGCACTATCATGCAACTCCAAAACCACATATAACAGGCACATAAGGCATCATCCCTAGATCCTTAGTCCTAATCTAGCATGCTGTTCTATTAACTGATAATCATAACATAAACTTGTATGGGCCCGTACTACTGAAAGCAGAGGATCCGTACTCGATTCGGGAAGGGCCGAGACAAGACCGGGAACCTGGTAGGGTGCGTGTTTGGGTCTCGCAGCAGTTATAAGTATTCTGATAGAGGATGTATTATATTTTCAGCATGGTGACGTTGCGAGAGAGACCATCGGGCGGATCAGGCGCTGGAGAGGGATCAGGCTCGGGTTCAGGGGCCGAGCAGCTCGAGGAGCGAATGAGGGAGTTGATATCCGTCAAGGTTACGTGCAGCATTCTAGATCAGACTCCTGTGATCTTTGGCACGGTCAAGGAGGGTATATTGGAGATTTTGGATGAGAGGCTGGGAGCCTTCCGTACCGAGATGATGGCTTTGATGGGAGCGCGTACCTTGACATTTTGAGAGTTCAGGGCTTGCGGGGCACCAAATTATCATGGGGCTAGGGACCCCATCGCTAGTAGCAGATGGTTGGCTGATGTTGCCAACGCATTCCGTACGAGCCGGTGTCCTGAGGGGGACAAGGTCAGACTCACTTTCTGTCTTCTGAAGGACAGAGCGAGGGATTGGTGGGAAGAGGTTGGTCATGCTTTGGGGGATGATGCCGCGTTGGACGCGATGACATGGAGCGATTTCTTATCCAGGTTCAGGGCTGAGTTTTCACCGATTATTGAGGTGCAGCAGTTGGCACAGGAGTTTCAGGATTTGACGCAGACCACTGAGACTGTGGCGGAGATCACCGCCAAGTTTAGGGAGAGGGCTCTCCTTGTACCGCAGTATGTCGCGGATGAGGAGATGAAGAAGGCCCGATACCATGAGATGTTGAGGGATGACATCAGAGAGTTCGTGAGCAAATCTAGTTGTAAGACGCTGGAAGATATAATTTCTCGGGCCAGGGAGAGAGAAATTGATTTGGAGCATATCCGGAAGAGGAAGCCGGATGAGGATCAGGTAGCTACAGGTTCGGGAAAAAGGCCCAAGGGATCGGATTCGAGATCGAGGGATTTTCAGGACCGCAGCCGGTGCGGGAAGTGTGGCAGGGCGCATGGGGGCTCGTGCAGGAGTGGTAGCGGTGGTGAGTCTGGTTGCTTCAAGTGCGGTCGGACTGGTCGTTTCAGCAGATATTTTACTGTTACCACCACACAGGGATCAGACTTGACATTTTTTCACTGCAATCAGCGGGGCCACAAGAAGGCCCAGTGCTCCAGTTTGTTTTCAGCAGGACGGGTGATGGCACCCGCCCCTGCAACTTTGAGGATCACAGACGGCCGTCAGGGCCGTGCCGAGGCGCCTGCGGTAGGAGGCAGGGCTTTTCAGATGACTACCTTGGAGGCGTGAGCAGCATCGGACGTTGCATGTATGCGATTTCTGTTTTCAGTTCTTTTATTCGTGCATGATTATATTGTTATGGTTCTGCATCATTATCGGTATGAGTATTTTATTTTTGTGTGGCTTGCTTGTGATTGAGTTATATGCCATCTGCATACCTTGGATATTTGAATGGTAGTTAAGGGATGTGCTCTATTGAGGAAGGTTGCTTAGGATGCAGTAATTGTAGCATGCCTGGGAGGGACTTGGTATGTCTCGCTAATTCGGAGCCATATGATTTTAGAATTGGAGTGGTTAGATCCCTAGCTATGGTAAGCTTGGGGTTCCTCAGCGGGTTGTTTATGGAATGGTAGCGAGGATGGGGATTTCTTTTCGAGCATTGAGCAGCAAGGGTTAAGCAGGATTGAAGTGGGGGAGGATCCCCCGAGCGTGCAAAGGTAAGAGCACGTAGATCCTAAATGAGTGCGCGACCTCCGAGAAGGAAAAGAAGTGGTATAGCGTTTGATGGATTGAGGAGTTCAGGGTTAGGAGTTTGAGAAACTCCCCCTCAGCCAGTGTGTGTATTGGTGATGGTTAGTATGTGGTTGGGAATTCAGGTTGGAGGATCACCTGTAGGACTCGAGTGAGTCAAAAGGAGGATCTTGAGAACTGATAGCACGAGGTGCTTTCGTACTAGCAGTCAGTGGTGGAAAGTGTTGTAAGACTACGGGGCAGCCATAGCATTCACTAGCAGTCAGTGGTGGAAAGTGTTGTAAGACTACGGGGCAGTCGTAGCATTCACTAGCAGTCAGTGGTGGAAAGTGTTGTAAGACTACGGGGCAGCCGTAGCATTCACTAGCAGTCAGTGGTGGAAAGTGTTGTAAGACTACGGGGAAGCCGTAGCATTCACTAGCAGTCAGTGGTGGAAAGTGTTGTAAGACTACGGGGCAGCCGTAGCATTCACTAGCAGTCAGTGGTGGGAAGTGTTGTCAGACTACGGGGCAGCCGTAGCATTCCATAGTAGCTTCGTTGGCAGAGTTAGGGCGAGGCTCTTATCTCCTAGTGATCTGATAGGGATCAGGATTGGGTAGTGGATAAGAATGATAGGGAGTTGCCTGTGTAGCCCTAGAGAGGTGAGACCTTGGGAGAGGCCGCTCCAGGATATAGTTGGGTGAGACCTGTTGGCGAGGCCCATATGAAAATAGCAGTATAGATGAGACCTGAGAGCAGGGTTGCTCAGTAGTATGGTTGGGTGAGACCCGTGGGCGAGGCCCTATCAAGAATGGCTAGACAAATAGGACTAGAGGGATAGAGGCGGGTGAGACCCGTGTGCGAGGCCCGTGAGTTTTAGCAGCACAGGTGGGACCTGGTAGGGACCTTACTGTCAAGCTAGGGGATCGGGGATCCCAGGTGCCTGTATGGCAGGTTAGATTGAGCAGTTTTAGGTGGTCGAAGTTTCTTCGAAAGTCGCTGGGTCAGCGATCGGTGGGAGCCGATAATCCAGATATTGATAGGTTGGCAGGGACCAGGGTGGTCTCAGTTCATCCGGAAGTCAGGTGAGGAATAGCAGAATTTCCAGCCAGTAGCAGTGCGAGTATGCAGCGTATGGTGGAATCCAGTTAGTTGATCGTGGGGTGCTCGACACCAAATTATAGAAGAAAGAATGCCAGTGGATACTGGCGATAATGACCCGTACCGGAAGTAGCGGGAGTAATAGATTTGGTGAAGATAGGATCTTCACAGTGGTAGAGGAAATAGTGGTTATGGAGCATTGCCTTGGGGAGGCAAGGAAATCGCGCAAGGAAAGAAGGGGTGAACCCTTATGGATTCAGTTGCAGTAATCGGAGAGTACCAGAAGGATTGTCGGTTGAGTAAGTTTTGTTTCCAGGATGTTCAGGGTCAGGGTTGACCCAAGATTATTATCCGTAAGGATTAATGTTAGTTGGAATGACCGTGCGGAAGACCAACGGAGGTAGGCAGCTGGAGTTGGAATAATTGGTGGGGTATTGGTGGCAGATCGCAGGCGGTGGGCCATAGCAAACTTCGAGGACAAAGTTTAGTTTAACTGGGGGAGAGTCGTAACACCCAAAGTTTGGAAGGCCAAGAAAAGAAAGAAAAACTTAATTTTAAGGGAGACTCGGAGAGTCCAAAAGGAACTCGGAGAGTCCGAGTGGGATCCGGGTCGAGGAGTAAGTGACCGACTCGACGAGTCGGCCAAGGGGACTCGGCGAGTCTGGTCTGTGTGAGGAAAACCCTAAATTCGGGACTTGGAGCCTATTTAAGCACCTCATTCTCTTCCCTAGGGTTCCTTTACTGCCTCTCTAACCCAGAACACCAAAACCTAGCCGCCACATCCATTGATTGAGCCAATTATTACCTTGAAGAGTGCATTAAAGCTTGGAGAAGGAAGAAGGATCTTGGAGGTGCAAGAAGGGGCTATAGATCTGGGATTGGGAAGATATTTCTGAGCATTTGGAGGTAATAAACTAGTTCTTGGACTCTTTTGCACCTAGATCTATGTGTGAGTTTTGGGGCTTTTAAGCCATAATGGTATCCATTTGAGTTAGAAGCCAGATCTGAAGTTGCTACTTCGGATCTAAGCATATTATGGTCTTGAGAAGAATAATGTATCTTCCCTTGAGTTGATTATGGAGCCTCTTTGCCTTAAACCCTAGTTTATGGTGTATCTTGCCTAGATCTCCTTCTCTACACGTAAAGTTTGCAACTTTACGTGAGGAATAGGCTTGGGAAGGGTAGATCTACAGTTTGGAGTCCATGCATGACTCAAAAGTCCTTTGCATGTATGGAGATCTGAATGGACTCGGTAAGTCCTTTGAGTAGACTCGGCGAGTAGCATGAAGATTTGGAGGAACTCGACGAGTGGGATGAACAGCTCGTTGAGTTAGATGAAGTTGGGCAGGAACACGGCGAGTTCGAAGAACAACTCGGCGAGTCTATTGAAGGTTGTCTTGGACTCGGCGAGTTAGGTCGCGAAACCCCAAACCCTTCGAGTTGAGACTCGAATCAATGAGTCGAGTGAAGACTCGGTGAGTTGGACAGGTCAGGACTCGGAAATCGGTAGACTCGGCGAGTCATGGACTGACTCGGCGAGTCGAGTCGCGATTGGAAGGACTCTAAGCTTATGAACTCGGCGAGCCAGTAGGTTGACTCGGCGAGTTGGGTTGACCTGGGAGGTTGACTTGGACCAAGACTTTGACTTTGACCAGAGTTGACTTGGTTATCTTTCGGGGGTCAGTTAGACTTAGTGGTGCATTGATATTGGTAGCTCGGGGAGCTAGTGGAGCAGGAGTTTAGAGAGTTGCCGGGCATCAGCTAGTGGGATCATCAGCAAGTTCAGCCAGTGCAGGTGAGTTTCCCTTTGTGTGAATGGGTTTAAGGCCACAATGTCGACCCATGTAGTTATGAGTAGAAGACCCGGGGGTTAGCCCTAGGCACAGTATGCTAGTATGATATTCAGGACGAGGTCCAGTGGTGGCGGGCGGGTGCCCTAGGAATGGTTTATGTGATAGTCTATACTTGTTGTCTGTGTGATGCTTGTATGTGCCTGGTAGGGAGGTGAGTGTGGGCGAGGTCCCGTAACTCACCAATAGTAGAGTGTGGATGGTGTTCCACATCTCATTAGCAGGACAAGGGCGAGGCCCAGGATAGGCGAGGCCTTAGGACAGGATCAGTTCGTATGTTTTTAGCTTATATGTTGTGATATGTTTATGTGTTATTATTTGTTGATGGGTGAGGCCCTGTGACAGGCGAGGCCTAAGTGAAACAGATATGTATCCGAGTGGGGCTCGAAGCCAGGCAGGGCCTGGAGCGGCGGGGCCGTTATAGCGGGCAAGGCCCGAGGCAGAGGGCGAGGCCCGGGATAGCGGGTGTGGCCCAGGATTGCTGGCGTGGCCCAGTATGTGCAGTATGTGGTTATGTATGGTATGTGGTAGGGTGGGGAACTCACTAAGCTTCATGCTTACGGTTTTTAGTTGTGGTTTAAGGTACTTCCGGTAGCGGAGGGAAGAGCTCGGGGTGATCGCATGGCACACACCATAGATTAGACAACCTGAGAATGTTTTACTCTGATAATGAACCTGTGTTTTGGAAATTTATACTCTAATTATGTTTGGATTAATGATTTTGCTTTAAGTAATGTTTTATCAAAAGAAATTTTTTACTCTTGAATTTTGGGACGTTACAGCTGAAGCTTTCAAAGGTCAAGAACTACAAGTCCTTCTAAGAGGTAAGCCATCTAACTAGTTGTATTGTTCATTTGACAATTTGTATGCTAGTTAGGATATATTCTTTGGAAAATTTAAAAAGCATGTATAATTAGAGAAAACACAGATCCAAAGCATTTAGGGTTTCATGTTCACCATAGGAGTGTTATGGTGCTCAAAACCCAACATTAGAGACCCTGGGGAGGGAGAGATTGTATGTAAAGTTCTCCAAGTGTGAGTTCTGGTTGCACAAGGTGCAGTTTCTGGGGAACCTTGTCAACCAAAATGGTATTCTGGTCGATCCGGCCGAGGTTAAGGCCGTGATGAGGTGGGCGGTTCCGAGGTCTCTATCTGAGATTCGGTGTTTCCTTGGGTTGACAGGTTATTATCGGAAATTCATTCAGGATTTCTCCAAGATAACAGTTCCCCTGACATGACTGAAAAAGAAGAGTGTCACTTTTCGTTGGCGACCTGAGCAGCATGTAGCTTTTGAGACCTTGAGGTAGAGAATGTGCGAGGCACCGATTCTGACCCTGACGGAGGGTGTCGAGGATTTCATGGTTTATTATGACGCATCTATCACGGGATTTGGTGCGGTATTGAGGCAGATGAGTTGTGGTATTACTTATGCTTCAAGGCAGCTGAAGCCTCATAATGCGAATTACCCGACGCATGATTTGCAGCTTGGGGTTGTGGTTTTCGCCCTCAAGATTTGGCGACATTACCTATATGGGGTGTGCTGTACTATTTACACGAATCACAAGAGCCTGAGGTACTTGATGAATCAGCCAAATCTGAATATGAGGCAACGTCGGTGGTTGGATGTGGTGAATGATTATGATTTTGAGATCCTTTACCATTCGGGAAAGGGAAATGTGGTGGTCAATGCACTCAGCCACAAGTTAGTCACAGCTCCAATCAGGTATATATGTATGAGGATGACATTGATTACTCCACTCTTAGATCTGATTCTGGAGGCTCGGGTCGAGGATATGAAGGAAGAACACTGAAAGAGTGAGTGCATAGTGGGTCAGGTGGCTTCCTTCGATTATGATAGTCGGGGTTTATTGACTTTCCATTGGAGAGTGTGCGTTCTTTATTGGGGAGGTGTGTGTCAAGTTTTAATGGAGGAGGCGCATAAATTGAGATTATCTATTCATCCTAGGGCAACGAATATGTATAGAGATCTTCATCTTGATTATTGGTGGCCATGTATGAAGCGGGATGTTCCTTGGTATGTGGAGAGATGCTTGACTTGCAGGAACTTCAAGGCCGAACATCAGCGGCCTCATGACAAGATGTAGCCATTAGATATTCCTCTTTGGAAATAGGAAGAGATTACCATGGATTTTATTACAAAATTTCCTTGGACAACGCGTAGAGTGGATTTTATTTGGGTCATCGTGGATCAATTCACCAAGAGCATGCACTTTATTCCTATTCAGGAGAGTATATTTGTGGATAAGTTAGCTAGAATTTATATCAGGGAGGATGTGGCACGGCATGGGGTGCTGGTTTCAGTGGTATCAGACAGGGATGTCTGCTTTACTTCCAGGTTTTGGATGAGTTTTCTAAAGGAGTTTGGGTACTCTTCTACGTTTCAGCACGACCTTTCACCCGCAGACGGATGGTCAAAGCGAGAAGACTATCCATACATTAGAGGATATGATGCAGGCGTATGTTCTAGATTTCGGCGATAGTTGGGATACGTATCTTCCGTTAGCGGAGTTTTCATATAACAATGTCTTTCATGCCAACATCGATCAACCCTCTTTTGAGATGCTCTATGGAAGGAAATTCAGGACCTCGATATGTTGGGATGAGGTCGGTCAACGGGTTATGGGGAGTACCGAGGTGGTTCTCAAGACTAATGAGTTGATTCAGTAGGTTTGGAGTAGACTTCAAACAACTCAGAGTCGGCAGAAAAGCTATGCCGACAAACACCGATCAGACTTAGAGTTTCAGGTTGGGGATATGGTTCTCCTGAAGGTGTCACCTTGGAAAGGTGTCATTCGATTCAGGAAGGGGATATGGTTCTCATAAATAATTATCTATTATTCATTCACTAAAAGCAATTACATTTATTTTGTTATAATGTTTCAAACTATTAAGTAACTACTAAAACTAATATGATTTCTCAAGATAATACTCCGATCATGCTAGTTGTGATTAACCCTGCTCAGAGCCTTCGTCAAAGGATCTGCATGATTGTCTTATGATGATACTCGTTTCACCAGTAGATTCCATTCTTCAATCCTATGTGGTGGTACTTTCTGTTGATATGGTTCGATCTCCTATGATCCTTTGGGTATTTAGTCAAATCAACCATGCCTTCAATATCGTAGAATAGTTTCATTGGCTCTTAAATGGTAGGTACTACTCCGAAATCTTCGATAAAATTATTTAACCAACCCGCTTCCTTTGATGCCTAACTCGCTGCAATGTAATCTGAATCACAATTAGAGTTAGCCACAACTGACTGTTTGGAACACTTCCAAGTCACTACTCCACCATTCAGTAAGAAAACCCAACCAGATTGAGAACAAAAGTTATCCTGACCTATGGAAGGTTTTCAGAATCCTAGCTGATATAAGGATCCCTGGAAACCCTAATTTGAATATAATATTAATAATTCAAATTACGTAATTATCCAATCTTTAATTATCTATAGGGAATATTCTAAATCCATTCTTGGATCCTCCAAAATGTCCATGACCTATGGAAGGTTTTGGAATCCTTCTTGTTCAACTATTAAACAATAACAACTTAAGTTCTTCAACCTTTAATTATTCTAATTAATCCCAAAATTAATACCTTTTAATTTCTGATTATTTCTTAATTAAATATTACTATTTCTAATTAATATATTAATCTCATAATATTAACAAATCAATAAATCAACGTCTCTCCCTCTCTCCAAATGTCATTTTACACCATTACTCATTATGAGGGCAACCCAAAAGGACTTTGCTTTCAATTCAAGTATATACCAATTCAGTTTTGATCTTAGACAACTTAATCCAATAGTCTCCCACTTGGATAAGTCTATAACTACAATGGGAGGTATAACTACTAATAAAACAGCAAAGTGTGCTTTCAGAAGCATCTGCCAAACTCCGATCTAATCAGAATTTGTCCCTAAGATACGTGACCAATTATTCCTTTTCGTCAAGATATTATATGGACACAAGATGTAGATTATAATCAATCTTATTATCTAAGATTATGTTCCTCGATTTCCTAATTTGTAATGATGTTAGCATACTAATAATTGAACACGTCAATTCAATCGTGGATGGGCCCAACACTATAATGTCAACCCAAATCATCGAGGGGCCCAAATATATCTCTTTTCCCATTAGGGTAAAAGGAACGAATAAACATTAAATTTATAATTGTGACCTTTACTTACCAAATCATACATGACACCACATTTTATATAACAACATGCTACTGATGCGTTTTCACAACACCAATGTATAACCGATTTGTAAATCACAACTTATATATCTCCATTTACTGAATATAAGACATTATCATCTTATAATTACTCATGATTGAATCCACAAAGTCATCTCTAAGCGCAGGTTTGTCCAATACTCAAAATTTCCATTTTCTAAGTACTCATGAATATTGTAGGAATCCTATTGCAATGTATAATCTCTATAGACAGTCTAAAATCCATTCATTACAGTCTAAATTCACCACCCACTTCCTAAATTACGAGCGACATTGGAATTCTGTATAATCAAATCATTCAGGAAGTAAAACATGCAAAGTGAAACACAAGAATAAATAATTGAAGAAGGCAGTACGATACTCATAAATAACTATTTATTATTCATTCACTAAAAACAATTACATTTATTTTGTTACAAAATTTCAAACTATCAACTAACTACTAAAACTAATATGATCTCTCAATCTAATGCTCCTAGCATGCTAGTTCTGATTAACCCTTCTCAGAGCCTTCGTCAAAGGATCTATAGGATTGTCTTATGATGATACTCGTTTCAACAGAAGATTCCCTTCTTCAATCCTATGTTTGATGTAGTGGTACTTTCTTTCGATATGCTTGGATCTCCCATGATCCTTTGGTTCTTTAGTCAAAGCAACCTCGCCTTCATTATCGTAGAATAGTTTCATTGTCTCTTTAATGGTTGGGACTACTCTGAGATCTTAGATGGAATTATTTAACCAATCTGCTTCCTTTGATTCCTCACTCAATTAGATTCAGCGACAGTTGACTGCTTGGAACTCTTCTAAGTCAATGCTCCACCATTCAATAAGAAAACCCATCCAGATTGAGAAAAAAACATTATCATGATCTGTTTGAAATTTGGCTTCACTAAAACCACTCACTTTCAACGTTTCGTTGCCACCAAGAACTAGGAACATGTCTTTTGTTCTTCGTAAGTACTTGAAAATGTTCTTGACCACTATCCAATGGGCTCTGCCAAGATTTTCCTGAAAGAGACTAACCATGCTTAAAGCATAAGTTAAATCAGGGAGAGTACATATCATAACATACATGATCGATCCTATAGCCAAAGCATATAGGACTTGACACATGTTATCTATTTCTTCCTCGGAATGATAACTAAGTGTGGACTTTGGTTGAACATACACCTATTCGAAAGACATTGAGTTGTAAGTGGATCTTCAAAAAGAATACTGACATGGATGGTAATATACAAAGCTTCAAGGCGAGGTTGGTTGCAAAGGGTTTTACTCAAACCCAAGGGGTTGACTATGATGAAACCTTTTCACGAATTTCCAAGATTAAGTCAATTAGGGTAATGCTTGCCATAGCTACTTATGAATATGAAGTATGGTAAGTGGATGTTAAAATTGCTTTCCTTAATGGGAAATTGATTGAGGATCTTTACATGGCTCAAATAGAAGGTTTTGAACATGCTAAGTTACATAATAAGGTGTGTAAGCTAGATAAGTCTATCTATGGACTTAAACAATCATCTCGTAGCTGGAATATTTGCTTCTATGAAAATGTCAAAGAGTTTGGATTTTCTAGAAATGAGGATGAGTCTTTCGTGTATGTCAGAGCTAGTGGGAGTGTAGTGACCCTTCTAGTTTTGTATATCGATGACCTACTCCTTATAGGAAACAATGTTCCAACTTTGCAAGAGGTAAACTCTTGGCTTGGGAAATGTTTCACTATGAAGGATCTAGGAGAGGCGACGTACATTCTTAGAATAAGTATTTACATAGATAGGCAGATGTAGCTCCCAAGTCGCCAGGTACTTATGTAACCTATTATCTTATTTAATTAGAATAAATAGGGGAGGGGGTGAAGGTGCTCGTGAGTCCGTTGGGTATATGATAGGTATGCACGACGTACTCCGTGCATGCGCCCCAGTGGGAGTGATCCCGACGTACGATGGGCGTACCCATACGTACGTTGGGCATACTCGAGTCAGGGGAAAACCCCAAATTTTAGGGTTTGAACCCTATTTAAAGTCCTTAAGTTCCTCAAGTCCATTACCCTTTCGGCCTCCATTTCCCTTTTAGTGCCAATCTCAAACCCTATCCATCTTGAGGGCATTTTTCTAGCTTACATTGAGGGTTTGGGTGTTCTTTGGTGGTTTTGAAGAAGAAGGGAGTTTGGAAGAAGCTAAGGAGAAAAGGGAGCTTGTAGATCCAGAGTTTGGGCACCATTTCTATCCTATTGAAGATATAAAGTCTGAACCTTGATCATTCTAAGCCTAGATCTAGGTTTAGGGTATATTTTAGCATATTTTGGTCCCATAACTTGGTTTCTTGGAGTATGAGCTACTGAAGGCCATTTGAGCTATCCTTTTTGGACTCTTGGAATCGTATGGAGTTATAAAAATCGTATCTTGTAGGTTAAGATTCAACCATGTATGTGTTAGTGACCTTTTTGGACTCTTGGAAGCGTATGGAGTTATAAAAATCGTATCTTGTAGGTTAAGATTCAACCATGTATGTGTTAGTGACCACCTAAGTGAGTTAGAGGGCTTAGCTTATAGTTTGAGCCCAACAAGGCATGCAAAAGCATAAATTTTGCAAATTTATGGATTAAGACGCTACTATGAGCTTGGATCTAATTTCTGGATGTTAAAACTGAATGGATTAAGACTTGGGAACAAAAATGGGCTGACTAGCTAGTACGTTGGGCGTACTTTAGAGTACATTGTGCTAACTGGGCCAGTGCCTCGACTTTCGGATCATCAGAGTACGTTGGGCGCACGAGTCATATATGTTGTGCATTCACCGTCTGTGGGCTTGCGAGACTTTTGGGCTCTTGTTTTGCTTGGGCTTTGGACTTGTTAGGTTAGATCTCAGGTCCACCTTTTGTAATATGACATTTTTGGGCTTAATTCCATGTTGGGTGCTCTTGGGCCATATTGGACCTTAATGGGGCTTGTAGTTGGGCTTAGAATTCTTTTTTGACTAGTTGGATTCAGGTCTCGGTAAGGCAGGCCCAATGAGGCAAGGGTTAAGCAACCCTTTCTGTTTTTAGGATAAGAATTAAGGTTTAGACCCTCGAGCTGGAGTATTCGCCTCATTTCTAATTAGGTTTGTGTTGGTGCCTTAGGGAGAGGATTTCGTGAGTATCCGCTGAGTGCGATTTGATACCTTCAGTCTAAGGTGAATTTTCCTTCACTATATTCGTGGGTCAAAGGCACCAATGCCAACCTACTAGTTTGTGATGTAGTGTGACGATTTTCTTTGTGACAATTGTTAGTTATGCTTGCATTTGCTTGATGACTTTGATTCTTGTTATGATATTATGTGGTAGTAGTAGGGGTGAAATAGACCTGATATCCAGTTGAAATAGACCGAAGGGGATTGCAAGCACCCATATATGCTTGACAGTATCCGGTTGAAATAGACCGAATGGGATTACAAGCACTAGATATGCTTGATAGTATCCAATTGAAATAGACTGAAGGGGTAGGCAAGGACCCATATATGCTTGGCTGTATGTTTGTTTAGTACGTGGTATTTAGGGGGAACACACTAAGCTTTGTGCTTATAGTTTTCATTTTATGTTTTAGGTACTTCCAGTTCGAAGGGGGAGGGCCTAGCCTGATCGCACCGCATCACCCTATGGTTTCCGCATTTAGAGATTTTGGGAATTTGTACTCTGATAACATGTTGCTATGATACATTTTTGACTATCTGATATTAGTATCATATGATTTGAATGAATTTAAAAACAAAATTTTATCTGTATTTTCGGGTCGTTATAGCAGAGACGCTTACTTAGGCTTAGCCAAAGTACTTATTTGGATAAAATATTGAAGCGGTTCAATATGGAAATTCCAAGAAAGGGGATTTACACATGCATCATACTGTAAAATTGAGGAAGGCTTAATGTGACAGTAGTGATAAGGAAATAGATGCAATGAGTCGAGTCCCTGTTGGGTCAACATATGGTTTATACTTTGCTTTTCTGGGCAATTGTATTTTTCTGTAATATTTTTGGAGTTTACGGTCATGTTTGCGGTTGAGTTTACGGTCGTAAACACCTTATGGCTGTAAACCCATTTACGGCCCATGTTATCTGGCCTATATTCTCCAAGTATAAATATAGGTGTTAGGGTGAGGAGTAGAGATTGATAAACCCTAGAGATTATACGGCGAAGAGAGAGAGAGAGAGAGAGAGAGAGAGAGAGAGAGAGAGAGAGAGAGAGAGAGAGAGGAAGAGAGAGCATATTGTGCAAGAGAATCTATTGTAAGGAATTTCATTTATATCATCAATACAATCAAGATTCTTAATATTCTTCTTCTCCTTTCTCTTCTATTTGATCTGACATCATCCGTTTGATTGGGATTCCGCACCATCAAACGGATCTGACTGATACACAGGCAAATTAGGGACTTACAGTCCCATATGCTTCGACTATAGGATCGATCATGTATGATATGATGTGTACTCGACCTGATTTGGATTATGATTTAAGCATGGTTAGCAGGCAAATTAGGGACTTACAATTGGTATCAGAACTTGGTTGTATCAGTCAATTTTGTCAGATTTGGAGCATTATTTTATCTTATTTTCGAAAGATTCTTGTGTTTTTGGATAGATCTCTGAAAAATAAGGGGGGGTTTGTTCTTCGTATTTTTCATAAAAAAGGGTTTTTGATCGAGTTTTGGAGCTTCAAAGTCGAAAAATCAGTGTTTTTAGTCGTAATCAGCGAGGGGGTGGCGGCCAGCAGCTAGGGTTCCGAAGAGTTTGCGGCCGGTGTTTGCGGTCCGAGGAGTTCGCGGTCAGAGGTTACGGTCCGAGGCCTCGCACGTTTACGGCCCGAGCTTGCGGCTCGGAGTTTACTGGTCAGCATCGTTTTAGGTTCAGCAGCCTCGTTCAGAAGCCTCGTCCTCGCATAACTTCCTCGCCTTGCATCAAAAATAAGACACGGATTTTGGAGGTGCTGAGGATCGAACCCGCGACCTCCTTCCGAAAATAATTGATAAAGCGTCTTTTTCGTTCCTATTTTCACATTTTTTACACTTTCAGCCCAAAATTCAAATTTAAAAAAAAATTCCTTTTCATCCAAAATAAAAAAATATATATATATATAAATAAAAAAATAATTATTACTATAATAAAATAAAAAAAATTAATAAATAAATTATATTTCGATTTTTGACCCTTATGTTTTATCTTTTGACCTTAAAATTTGACTTTGACTTCCAAGTTTGACCTTTTACTTTAAACTTTGACTTTTTCGTTTAAATTTTAAATTTTCAAATTTAGCTTTTCGGTTTGACTTTTAAGTTTGACTTTTAAGTTTGACTTTTGAGTTTTACTTTTTAAATTTGACTTTTGAGTTTAACTTTTTAAATTTGACTTTTCAAGTTTGACTTTTGAGTTTAACTTTTTAAATTTGACTTTTAAGGTTGACTTTTGAGGTTTATAATCAAAGGGTTTGACTTTTAAGTTTGATTTTGGATTTTAGTTGTGCTTTTTAATTGATTTTAAGGTCTACGAGGGAGTTGAAAAGATGAAAGAGAGTCGTCAGGATATGTTAAGACAAAATTTCAACATTTTTGATTATATCCCTGGAGAAACC
This sequence comes from Lactuca serriola, assembly GCF_051521515.1. Classification (NCBI taxonomy): domain Eukaryota; kingdom Viridiplantae; phylum Streptophyta; class Magnoliopsida; order Asterales; family Asteraceae; genus Lactuca; species Lactuca serriola. The sequence goes on along the minus strand of NC_136412.1, from coordinate 13,298,998 downwards.
CTCGAAACTCCGTTGCAGCGATTTACTACACTTACTACAAAGATGAATATAGTTGGGATCTTCTTGTCTAAGTTTGAGATAAACAAAAAGCTACTGAATTCACTTCCGAAATCGTGGGATATGAACGTGGCTATCATCAAGAAGACAGAAGATCTCAATCATCTTAGTCTTGCTGATGTAATTCAAGAACTTGATGCTTTGAAGTGTAGAGAAACAATAAGTTCTGAAAACATTCCGGTCACTGAAGTTACATGTACTCCAGCTTGTGAAGCTACGATTAAATTTCTTCGGGAACAAATTGATTTATTAAAAAGAGAAGTTATGCACCTGAGATATGAAGGATATCAACTCAGGAAATGACAGAAACCCCTGAAGGCTGAATTAGAAGCAAAAACCAAGGAATTTAGGAAACTTTAGGAAGAGTATAGCAACAAGTGTGAAAATAATGACTATATTAATAGACAACTTGCTGCTGTAACTGAAGAACTTGACTCTTTGAAAATTAAGTGTGGAAAAACAGACGTTAGTTTCAAAAATTATACTGCGTCAAGTCAGACAGTCGAGTCCTTGTTTGAAACCCAATTAAAATTTAAAGATAATCAAAACAAGGGTCTAGGATATGATAGTGTTCCTCCTCCTTTCAATCATAACTACACATCCATTCCTGTGACACAGGAAGAAATTGACAGGGAGGCACATCTTAAATATGGAAAACCAGCTGGATTTGTGTCAGGAGGAGTTATTAATGTTGAAAATACTAATGTTTCTGCTTCATGTCAAGGTAAAGTAGCAGAAGATGAGAACAAGGAGAAAACCATTGAACAAACCAACATCTCCTTGAACTCTGAATCTTTTGCTTCGAACTCAACTGCTTCTGATCAACCTGCCGTTAAGAAATATAGGCCTCCAATTCCAGCACAACAAAGTGCATCTGGGAACAATAAGAGACAAGGCAAGGATACGCCACTAGGGGCAGGAAGAAACAACTTCACAGTGAAGAAAAAGGACATGTTTTCACTGTGGAACACCTGGACATATTGCTCGAAACTGTCCAACTCACACGTACGTTCCCTACTACGCACAAGGCTGGCAGAACGCGCCAAGTGGGAGATACTTCAAAAGAAACCCTTTGAGGTCACGCTCAGACAATGGTGACTGGAACGCACAGAAGGCCAAGAATTAAACCCACAAAGCAAAGAATCTGAATCCCAAGAACAAGAAGGGAATGCTGGCCCAGAAGTCTAGTTCAAGAGATGCTCCTATGAAGCCAAGACCGGTTAGGTCAAAGTCATCTAGGCAGCCAGCTTCATGTTCAAAAGCAAGTGCCGAGGCACCCATCAGATCGAACAAGAAATGGGTTAAACCCAAATATAGATGGGTACCAAAGGTGAAAACTCCCAAATCTTCTAATGACTCTAATATTTCATCGTCTTTTGTTTGTGATAAGCATGATATGTCATGGGAGAGAGTACCCTGCATTGATGACAAAGGTCGACCTAGTTTCAAAATGGACTGGGTTCCAAAGACCAATTGATCCCGCTCTGTGTCGGAGCAGCTATGGAGGCATATCATCAGATTTTAGTTTGTTGATAGTGGTTGTTCCAGTCACATGATAGGAGGTATCTCTCAATTGTGCAACATTTTGACCCTGCTTGAGAGTATGTATCCTTTTGCAGGAAAGGAAGAAAGGTAGAGATCACAAATGGGGTTAGTGCTTAATGATATGAAGAATTTTCGGATCTGTTCTAAGATTATGCTTGCTGTTCTCAGACCTTCTGAATGCAGATTAAATCGGTGAATTACGGTTTGTGTTTTCTTCTCTATACTCCTGAGTTTTTCTTAAGCTAATTCGCTTTAAAGACAAATTTTTGTTTTAGGATAGTTTAAATTTGCGCATTTACTTTCGTTTCTCTCCTATGCACAAATTTAGGGGGAGAAATAAAAACAAAACAAAAATTTAAAAATTTTAAAAAATCCAAAAACATTAGAAAATCAGAAAATCAAAAAATATATGTTGGTTATGAAATGTGCTTGAGAGAGATGTTTTGGGAAATGAAATTAACAAGTGATAACGGGAAATCTGAATCGGCGTAACGTACCTAAGTTGAATCGTTTACGATCTGTGTTCGATGCGCTGGTAGGCACGAAAGATTTTAAATGGACGCACGAAAGATTTTAAATTGACTTGACTAGGGAAAGTTGAACCTAATGAATTTAAGGACTCAACAAACTTTGACCTAGTTAGACCTGTTTAACCTGATTTCACGACGCTCGGATAGGTTGAGCAGGGAGATATACATGGGAATCTACCGGTCACATTAAATAACCCGTATCTAGAACTGTGGATTCACTTTTCCTCGATGTGCGGATTCTGTCCTTAATTTCGGTTGGATGGGGCGACTGGTAAATTCCGATAAATTAGGTCTGTAGAATATCATTTTCTTCTTTCCGTCTGTTAGTCATATGTTGTCTCCTTTGCGTGACTTCCAATCCGACCTGGTACACAGCATATGCAACTCTATTTCTCTGCAGGCTATATATATATATGAAATTCTTCTCATCTGTTAGCCATATGATGTCTCCTTTGTGTGACCTCTAATCCGACCTGGTACACAGCATATGCAACTTTCTACTTCTCAACCCCTCTGAAACAATAAGTAGTAGCAATCTGAATCTGTCCTCTCTCTGAATGATTGTCTGCTCACCCGGTGTAAGGAGTACTTTGGAAGTTCTTAATGGCTGGGGCATATCAGGAAGCGGGAAACACGTTCTAGTACACTTAAAATTGAACACATACAGCTTGTCTATAGATCTCGCTGCTCGATTTAGGTGGACAACAATATCCCTGGTTGTAGTCAGTTAAATGGTCTTAAGAAAAAGTTATTTAAAAATTAAGGCCAATCATGATAATAAAGTTACAATTAGATATATGCATCTATCATGTCATGGTAAATTGTCCAAAATTGTCAACAAAAATTCGTGTTTAAGTGGACAACAATACCGACGATCGATCAGACGAAGATGTGAAGATAAGGGTACCGACAAGCGGATAAAGGTTGTCTAACAACTTTGATACCAAATCACTCTTAAAGTTAGGTATTTATTTTGTTTTTGTTAAGTTTGTTCATTGTGTTCTTCTAATTTACATAAAAGGGGAGAATATTAAAAATAAAAAAAACAAACAAAAATCAAAAAATTCAAAATAAAAAAATAGTGTTATTTCTGTTTTACTTTTGTTCTAAGTTTTCTTTTAGTTTTGTTTTGTCTTGAAAAGTGATTTCAGGTATAGATAAGACTCATGGAGTTTGTGTTGAAGATTTCTAAGCCAAAGCCTTGTCTGTGAGCATCGAAGAATTCGCATTCGAAGGAGCAAGAAATGAAGATTATTCTTTCAACATTCAATCCTTCAACCCCAGAAGCAAGGTGAAGCGGAAATTGAAGATTATGTGATGGATTGCATTGAAGCCTCCTCAATCAGTCTGCCGCTATCGTTGTACCTGCTGAAGTGATCCAGAAGATTATTTCTCTCTGAAGTTCTCTCTGAAGATTCTCAAGCTGAAAGCACCAATTTTCAAGAATCAGTACGTGAAGCCTCCTCACCCAATGTGCATTCAGAGTCAAATCTTGAAGAAACGTTCAAGTGCTCAAGATGAAGTCATTCATTGAAGATTCATAAGTTCATCTTGAAGTTGTGAAGAATTTGAAGATAAATGCTGAAGCCAATCTCCCAATGAAGATCAACAAGAAGAGCCAGCTACTTTTTAAGGGAGCTTGTTAGGTCAATTAAGAAAAGAAAGCTATAAACCAAGGGGGAGATTGTTGGGTCAACATATGGTTTATACTTTGCTTTTCTGGGCAATTGTATTTTTTTGTAATATTTTTGGAGTTTACGGTCATGTTTGCGGTTGAGTTTACTGCCGTAAACCCATTTACGGCCCATGTTATCCGACCCATATTCTCCAAGTATAAATATAGGTGTTAGGGTGAGGAGTAGAGATTGATAAACCCTAGAGATCGTACGGCAGAGAGAGAGAGAGAGAGAGAGAGAGAGAGAGAGAGAGAGAGAGATAGAGAGAGAGAGAGGAAGAGAGAGCATATTGTGTGAGAGAATCTATTGTAAGGAATTCCATTTATATCATCAATACAATAAAGTTTCTTAATATTCTTCTTCTCCTTTCTCTTCTATTTGATCTGACATCATTCGTTTGATTGGGATTCCGCACTATCAAACGGATCTGACTGATACACAAGCAAATTAGGGACTTACAGTCCCATATGCTTCGACTATAGGATCGATCATGTATGATATGATGTGTACTCAACCTGATTTGGATTATGATCTAAGCATGGTTAGCAGGCATCAGGGAAACCTTGGCACAACTCATTGGATAGCATTGAAAAACATACTTAAGTATTTGCAAAAAACAAAAGAGATGGTTGTTAGAACGTAGTTCTATCAGGATCGATTAATTCTATGCATGCAAACAATTAAGTACGTAAATATAAACATGAATATAGTTTGAATATGTTGAATGTTTAATGATTCAACACCTCAGAAGAGCTCAACTAAGAACTTCGACTGTAGAGGTGTTTTAGGGTTACAATACTCAAACGTAAAATCATTCTTTTTTCTATAATGCACACATGCATGCATATATATAGTCTAACCCTACAAGAGAATCACGGATGGACAGGCCCAATCCGGATATAAAACAAAAATCCCAAGACGCAACACAATAAGCCCTAACAATCTCCCCCTTTTCGTCTTTGGGACTGACACTTTAACTTTGTTTAACAACCAAAGACTTCTTCACCGTCTTGAATATCCTCGGGATGATAGCCAAAAGATGGTACCGAAAGGTAATGTACCAACGAAGCATATTAGTGAAATTTTTCTTGTCAGCATCCGAGTTCTGCTTGCACCGATGTATCAAGTTGATAATGTGCTCCAAGCAGTCTGTAGAAAATAGGTGCTTATCTACCAGAGCAAACAAAAACCTATGAGCTTCACCTTTAGTAAACATCACAGTCAGATGTGTCGAATCAATTTGCCCTATCTTCATAGTGTTCACATCCCCTGGCTTTTGAGTGAGCTTGACCGTCGGCTTCTTGTTCATTACATTCGCTATCTCCTGATCCATTATTGTAACTTCATAGATGTAGGAGGCTAACATTCTTTTTAAGTGCTCTAGAATCGGCTCATACTCCTTCGGATCAGAGAGCAGAATGTTGTACAGCAATATCCAATCATGAGGATTGAGATTGGGTAGATCTGCTAAAGAAATCATTGAAACCGAATTGGCAGACCCTCGAGTAATCTTGAAGTGCACGTTCACAAGCCTTCTAGCGGGTGTCGGTTTCAATACCTTGACCGTTACAATTTTCTCTGCACTCCATGTCAAGTATTGAGGTTGGCCATACTTTAGGTAAAAGTTGATAAGCTCTCGGCCAGCCTTAGGACTAGGAAAAGGAACCTCAACAGTTGACTCAAAACAATGGAAAGTAAATGCTTTCCTTGTAATTGGCATATCGAACTGTGAGTCCTTTGAATTATCACAGTCAAAAGAAGCAATCGGTTCTAACCAATAAACACTTGGTGATTCTATTGCTTGACTGATTAGCACCTCTCTAGTCCACTCAGGAAACAGAGCATTCTTACACTTCATGACATCTTCCTCTTCTTTGTTACGCCTCTCTATTTCCTTTGCATCTTTTGTTATTTTCAGATTGTCATCCAATTCTTTATCTCTTTTCTTGCATTTGAGGGTTTCAGCAATAGTCTCTTCCGCATCACTATCACTGTCATTGACAACATTTTTCTGCTTATCTGTTGGACCAGAACCTGAAGCTACATTAACCTTCACTTCTTTAGAGACTGGAATATTCGGTTTAAGAGTTTCAGTTGTTATCATCAGTTTCTGTTGGTCACCCTCTCCCCCTTGTTTTGGAGTAATGAAAGGCTCCAAAACACCTTTCATCTCATAAAGCATGGCAAGGGCATGAAGCAATTTGCCAGCACGATGATTCTGGATGGTAATAGTTACAATTGGATCATGAGCACCAAGGAGATTGGTCAACATGTCCGCGACATCACTTGCACAGCTTCGTAAGACAACTTTCTTTGTTTTTAATAAGGTAATCTCCTTCTCAGCTTGAGCCAATTGAACTTTTTGAACTGCAATGGTAGAGGGTTGACGAGCAATTTCTTCTTTTAAAGCACTCTCTTTGGCAATATCAGCATGAAGTGAGTCCAGCCTAGAGGAAACTGAACTTATAAGGGAAGTATTGTCGGCTTGGATGGAGGAACGAACATCAACAAACTTCTGTTGTTCTTCCTGTAGAGAGTTTGAAAGAGATGCAACGGATTCACGGAGTTTGGCAGAATTCGTATCAGCATGCTCTTTAAGAGAATCCAAAAAGAGCTGAGTAGTTTGAACTACTTCAGTAACATCGGCAGAGGCTGTTAGGCAAGTAGAAGCCGCCACCATAAGCTTTGTTGTTTTCAAGTAACTGATCCAGCTTTTCATTAATGCTCTGTAACTGTTGTTGGTTGACAGGAGTGTCATTGTCTTCATCAGATTGAAGCCGATAGGGACTAAAGTATGTAGAGTCATACTCATCACTGTCTCCTCCTAGAGTAGCACCGGAACCGCTTGAGTTGGTTGGGGAAAGTGGTTTAGTGATGACAGGAGGCTGAGTGTCAGTAGTTGCCCCCGTATCAGATATGTTGACGACCACTGTCTGTTCAGGAATGGTAGGGGTGGGGGTTTGGGTAAGGATAGGAGGTAAAGGAATTATCGAAATAGGTGTAGAAGAAACTAGTGTAGAAGACACATGTGGTGTGTTTGATATTGTAGTGGTGACAGTGGTTGTAGGAATGGAAACAGAAGTAACTGGTGGTGTTGAAATAGAGGTTGATGTAAGAGCAACCGAAACTGTAACATCTGGTTTCAGTGAGGGAGGTGGGGTTGGTTGTTTATGAGAAGGAGATTCGGTTGGAGTAGGAGACCGAGGTGGAGTATTTCCTCTTGGAGATTCCTGACGAGAGTCTGCTACTGCGTCATCGTCGTTACCTAAGTTTGGAGGAGTTGGACTCTTTGATTTTATTGCCATTCTTTCAACCTTCTTTGGCTTAGAAGAACCCTCTTTCTCCGACTTTTGCTTCTTTGATTTTCAAGCCTTAGTTTCATCCTTATCAGTTGTTTCCTTCTTTACCCTTTTCCCTCGGTTGCTTGGCTTGTCAACTGCATCCAGTGCAGCTTGTTGTTCTGGAGTAAGGACTTGTGGTTCTTTTGGAGGAATCTTTTTGTATTCCGCCATAACCTTACTTTCTTCTGAGACACATCGGAACATCGATTAAGGAATGGATCCCTTGTGGTGAAACTTCGTGGGATCAGATATGATGATCTTCTTGGTATGAAATGTAGCAATGGAAGCGATAAGGACATCCTTCATCACCGGAATTTCCAATGTATCAATATCCCTCCTTGTGATAATGGTCTAGAACCTTCCACATGAAATCTCAGAATGACGAGTGGAAGTATTGAGGCTCTGTACAACCTGAGACCAAATTATAGACCCATAATCAAGATTCAAACCGTTGTAAAAACCATAGAGGATTGTCATAAATCCTTTATTGGTGCCATCCGACCCAGCACTACGTTCCGCCAAGCTTTTAATCAACAGAGCAAGAAGCCCGTTCCATTGAGACGGGAGACACGACTTCTTGATCTTGGTAATCGTGGTCAGTACATCTATATATCCCATTTCATATAGCATTGAGAATAGCTGTTCAGTTGTGATGAAATCAGGTGAGATAACAGAGGAATCCACCACAAGATGTAGTAAAGAACAAAACCTCCCTTTGGAAATAGAGGACTTTTTAGAGTGTATTTGAAAGTAGATACGTTCTTTGTTCTTGTCGAAGGATGCTGTAGAGTAAACTTGGGACACGAGAGACATGGGAACAGCTTCAAATTGAGTTAGGGCCTGAACCAATGGAGAATACTTCAAACACTCCACAACTTGTAACATATAGGAATCATAGAGGAACGGATTGAGTTCAATGATCATGTTTTGATTTGGCTTAATGGAAAGAAATGACGAAGAAGTAGTCTGATCTTGAACTAAAGAAGAAGTCGCCATTGTTGATCGAAGAAAGAAGATGAACAGTTCAAATCACCGCTATAGTAGAGAAACTTTGTGACTGGTCAAAGACAAAGAATCGTCAAAACCCTTTATATACTATTTCTAGGAGAGAGAAAAATCATGAGGATAATGACGTGATCACTAAAATGTCTCCTTAAAAAGTGCTATGTGACAGGTTGGGCAGTCCAAGAAGTGCGTCAGCACGCGTGCGGATAGGGACCTTTCAAATTCACGCGCCAAGTACTTATCCTTAATCGTCGTTTGAACTTCAATATGACTTTAAGAGACATGAATTCCCCTGTGTAAACAAAACGTGAACCAACAGCAGCTAGAGTTTTGGAAAATAAAATTTTCGTGCAATAGAGTGACAATCGATAAAGAAATAAAGCAATTGTGTATGGAATGTGCGTGATGTCTTAAGAGAAGACAGAAAGCAGGTGATTCTGGGCAAGAATCGCTTCCTTCAAGGTCAAAATAAACTTGAAGTGCTTGTGTGGAATCCTGAAAACTATGATCAAGTGTTTATAGAGAAACATTGAAAGGCTTCTTTTCAAGATATAGGCTTAAGGGTGGCTTATCTTCAACCGAACATTAATACTTAACATAAGATCAATTGTTGGAAGAAGTACTTGTGAGACCAATGTGGTCTGTTGAACAGGTAGGTGAGATGTAAGTTGGATGGTCAATGGATGTAATAGAAATCCAAAAAAATATAAACTGGATCTTGTTGGGAAGAAATGCCTTGGTTTTAGACAATTTCATAAAGACCACGAAAAAATAAAAAAGGATTTCATTGGGTAACTAGTAAGTTCTTGAATTTAATAATTCACCATCAATTCATTATTGGAGTTAGATTATGGGTTTCACTGAGCACGTGGCATACGTATTCAAGATCACAAACACAGACTTTGTGCAACCATAAACCTCAGTGGTAAGAACCGAGAGTCTCAAGGGTTACATTGGTGAAGGGAAAGTCGATGGAGAATATAAGAAGGTGGTTTGAGAACCGAAAGTACCTTCTGCTGTAAAAATATGACCAAACAGAGAAACTCTTGACTCAAATGAGAAGAGTAAGGTAGCTCTAGACGAAATTGATGTAGATGGCCTTATTGGGAAGAAACGATAGGTATAGATCGAATCATTAAGGCCTACTCGACATCATAGAGGCTTTGGTCAACATGTAGCAACATGCTTCTAGGGACCCTTAACTAGTTCGTATAGAAATAATTGTACCTGACGAAACGCCCAATTCGTTGGTTCTGTAACTTTTAGGACGTAATTAAAGTAAGAAAAAACACACCACACAAAACAAACAAATCGAAAAATATCTTGAAATATTGAGTTATCTGAATAATAATAAAAAGAAAATAATAAAAAAAATATTTTTGGATTTTTGAAATATTCTTACAAAAAATAAAAATAAATAAATAATATTTTTGGATTTTTGAAGTTTTCTGAAAAAATAAAGTAAAAAAACAGATTGTAGATAAAATAAATAAGCATAGACCAAATGAATAGAAGAGAAGTAATTTACACAGTATACAACCGAAACCGTATCTCAATTGAGTGAAGCGAAATAGACCGAGCATTCGATTCATTTCGATTCTTAAAAATTTCAGAGCCAAAATAGACCGAGCGTTCGGTTCATTTCGGTTCCCAAATTTCAGAGCCGAAATAGACCGAGCGTTCAGTTCATTTCGGTTCCCAAATTTTAGAGCCGAAATAGACCGAGCGTTTGCTCCATTTCGCTTGTGTAATTTTAATGAGAGATTTGAGTGTTTGGTACCGACTCTGCTTCCATCATACCCAAGCCTTGTAAGATTTTGTTAAAGAGTGCCTCAGGTAATGCCTTAGTGAATATGTCGGCTAGTTGATCCGTAGATCGAACAAAATGTACTTCGACGTTCCCTTCTTTGACATGATCCTTGATAAAATGATATCTAAGTGCAATATGCTTAGTTTTGGAATGTTGCACTGGATTGTGACAAATCCTTGTTGCACTTTCTGAATCACAATAGAGAGGAATCTTCTTCATGTTTAGTCCGTAATCTCTTAGTTGACTTTGAATCCATATAACTTGAGAAGTATAAGAAGCTGCAGCTATGTATTCGGCTTCTGCTATAGAAAGTGACACACAAGTTTGCTTTCTAGACTGCCAGCTAACAAGTTTTCCGTCAAGGAATTGGCATCCACCAGTGGTGCTCTTTCGGTCTAGTCCACACCCTCCAAGATCAGCATCAAAAAAAGCTTGAATAAAGAATCCTGATTTGGCAGGATACCAGAGACCGAGAGATGAAGTTCGCTTTACATAACGGAAGATGTTCTTTACAGCCAGCATATGAGGTTCTCTTGGATTAGCTTGAAACCTAGCACAATAGCAAACAGAAAACATAATGTCCGGTTTACTAGCTGTTAGATACATAAGGGACCCTATCATTTGTCGATAGAGCGTAATGTCAACAACAGGTTTCTCTAGAGATGGTGTTAACTTAATACCAAATGCCATAGGAACCTTCACTTTAGAGTCACCTGTCATGCCGAATTTAGTTAACAGACTTTTCGTGTATGCCACCTGGTTGATAAAGATGCCTTCTGGACCCTGTCTAATATTTAAACCAAGGAAAAAACTAATTGGACCATTGCGCTCATTTCAAATTTAGTCTCCATCAACTTTCTGAATTCAACTATTAAGCTAGGATTCGTAGAGCCGAAGATGATATCATTAACATAAATTTGAACTATCATTAGATGTTCGCCTTCTTTCTTTCGAAAGAAGGTAGGGTCAACCGAACCTTGCTTAAATTTTGACATTTTAAGAAAACGAGTTAGGGTTTCATACCAGGCTCTCAGTGCTTGCTTTAAACCATAAACTGCTTTATCCAACACATAGCAATGATCAGGATATTTCTCGTTTACGAATCCGGGAGGTTGTTCAACATACACTGTTTCTTCTAGTTCTCCATTTAAGAAAGCACATTTGACGTCCATTTAGAAGTCTTCAAAGTTTTTATGGGAAGCGTATGCTAGGAAGATTCTAACCGATTCCAACCTTGCCACTGGAGAAAAAGTTTTCTCATAATCTATCCCTTCCTCTAAGCAATATCCGTTTACCACCAATCGAGCCTTGTTTCGAATAACGTTCCCTTCTTTGTCCAATTTGTTTCTAAAAATCCATTTCAAGTCAACTACAGAAGCATCCTTTGGTGTAGGAATCAATCTCCAAACGCGGTTACGTTCAAACTCATGGAGTTCATCTTGCATTGCTTGAACCCAATCAGAATGATCAAGTGCAGCATGTATTGTTTTTGGTTCGATTTTGGAGATGAACGAGTTAAACATACATAACTCAACTTTAGAGAGTAATGCAGTTTGTTTCGATTTTACTTGAGAACGAGTAAGAACTTTCTCAGAAGATTCACCAATAATTTGCTCTTTAGGATGATCCTTGGTCCATTTCACTAACGGAGGATAATTTGGATCATATGCCGGATCCAATTCAGCATTCACTTCTTCTTCAAATTCTGAGTGATCACTCTCGCCTTCATCAGTTGCCTGGTCTTTCTCCCCCTCGATTGGCAAAGCGAAACCAGAGGTAGCATCAAAGTTTGCTTCCTCTGAGAGAGTTGGATTCTCCCCCTTAAATGTAATTTTATTAGATGGGGATGTTGTAGAATGCTCCCCCTCGAAGGATAGCTTGGTTGCACTTGGTGCATTTGAACTCTCCCTCTTGAACGTTGAGTCGTAGTCTTGAGAGTCAGCAGAGGATTGATTACCTGTAGATTTGGGAATGTCACTTGTCATTTCTTTTGCCGCATCATCAATAATCTGTTGAAGATTATCAATTTTGTTGTCGGCTACTTTTGCCTCTGAGTGTGTCGCTTTCTCCGGTTCATCGAATAACCGAATGTATTCCTCGAACAGGTTTGATATAGGAACCGAGACTTGTCCTGATGTAGGAAAGATTTCCCCTAAGTGACTTTCGTTTCTTTGAACTTTCTTTATGTAATTGTCATCAAAGGTGACGTAATATGTTTCTTTAATCCTTTTGGATCGTTTGTTTAAAACTCTGTAAGCTTTCGAGGCGAGTGAATAACCGAGAAATAAACCATCATCAGCTTTAACATCGAACTTGTTTCGGTTTGCTTTTGAGTTGAGGATGAAACACCTTGAACCGAACACATGGAAGAATTTGACATTTGGCTTTTTATTATTTAAAATCTCATAAGGAGTAAGTGAGAATTGTTTATTAAGAAAGGATCGGTTTTGAGTGTAACATGCAGTTGCCACAACATCAGACCATAAGTATAAAGGAAGTGAAGCAAAAGAAAGCATGGTTCTAGCGGCCTCACATAAGGAACATTTTCGCCTTTCAACGATGCCATTCTGTTGTGGTGTATACGGGACTGAAAAGTTGTGAGTGATCCCCTTATCAGCTAGAAATTCCTCAAAGTCGTTATTCTTGAACTCCAACCCATTGTCGCTTCTGACATTTCTCACAGTCTTTTTCAGTTGCACTTCCACCTGCTTAATAAATGTCTTCAACTTGGGAGTTGCTTCAGATTTCTGTTTAAGAAACAAAACCCAGGTGAAGGTCCACACAAGTCAATGTGTTATAGTTCAAGAGCTTCAACAATCTTTGTATTGATCCTTGTAGGATGACTCTTTCTACTTTGTTTACCTATCTCACAGGCTGCACATAGATGTTCCTTGTCGAACTTGAGAAGAGGGAGTCCTCGAACATGATCACCAAGCACCAATTTATTCATGTCTTTGAAATTCAGGTGTGACAATCTTCGATTCCATAACCAACTTTCATCTGTATTTTCCTTTGATAGCAAATATATTGCCGGTTTGCCATGTATCGGTTTGAGATTTAATGGATACATCTCTCCCTTTCGCTCTGATTTCAAGAGTACCTTCTTGGATGGTTTTTCAATTATTTCAGATCCCTCATCATCAAAGGATACTTTCAGACCCGTTCCTACGACTACTTGAGACACACTTATGAGGTTGTGTTGTAGTCTTTCTACATAAGCCACTTTTCGAATCGAGAATTCTCTATTTGTTATCATGCCATATCCCTTGATTGTTCCATAGGAATTATTTCCATACTTGACAGACCCACCATCTTTTAGGGACCGAAACTCCCTCAGTTCTTCCTTCCTCCCTGTCATGTGACGTGAGCAGCCACTGTCGATATACCATTCATCATCGAACTTCTCGTCACTGATTACCTACAAATTTAAGTAGATTTAGGAACCCAAAGTTTCTTAGGTCCTGGTGAGTTTTTTAGAGAATAAGGAATTGTAGTAGAAATATCAACCAAATATGTTCTTTTTATTAAAGTGGTTTGATCTTTTCTTTTAATTGTATACACTTTGATTTTGGTTTTATCTTGTTTAAACTTAAGTGCATTAGATGGTTTGTTAGATGGTGTTGGCATTTGATTTCTCTTTTGAGATCTTGGGTTAGCTGATGGTTTCATAGTGTGGAACTTAGAATCTGAAGTTAGTTTGCCCTTTCCTTTGATTTCCTTAAAAGAATTTGCCTTGCATTGGGACTTGGATGTATCGAAACTCCCTTTAGGACCAAAACTGGATTTGGAACTGAAATTGGATTTGGGACCGAAACTGGGTTTGGGACCGAAAGTTGACTTTCGGTTTTGAGACTTGAAGTAGTAGGAACTTGGGATGAAATTTTCATTTACTTTTTCCTTTCCTTTGTTTGTTGATACCTTCTTAGGAGGCACATAGTTGGCATTTTGGGAATGCCAGTAACTCTTTCGCTCATTCAGATTCTTTGCATGTCTTTGATTTTTTAAGCGTTTATGTTCAGCTAGTTCCTTCTATGATTTATGCATATTGAAGCTGGCCTTTGGTTTCTCTCTTTGAGTTTTGGTTGTTTTGTTTATAACTTTTGGTTCTTTCTTTGGTTCTTCAGGAATCTCTTTAGTTCCACTTGTGCTTGGTATATCGAAGCTTAAGGGTTTGTTGATGGCTTCAGCAATGTATCTTCATTTAACCCTCCATGAAGTTTGCTCAGACAAGCCTTCGGTTTCATCTGCGTTGTCAATAGGGGCAGACCAGAAGAAACCTTCGCACCCTTCTGCGTTGTCTTTTTCCACCAAGACTCTTAGTTCTGATGTTTGTCTAGAAGTGACTCCTTTTGCTGCATACACCTGATTTGGCACAGTTTGAACTTTTTGATAAACGACAGCCTTTTCCTTGAGTTTTTGTGGCTTGTCTTTTGTCATGTGAACAAATTCAACCAAAGTTTCTGAAATAAGGGGTTTCTCATTCTCAATATCGCTTTTCACAAATTCGGAGCAATCAATGATGTCTTCTACCGAGATTTCACTCATCTCGCTTTCTTCATCAAATTCAGATGTTGTATCAAGGTTCATTCTATTTTTGGAGGTCAATTTGGCATTAGACATGTCAAATGATTTTAAAGTATCTGACTTTATTCTTAATTTATTATTTTCATCTAAAATATCTTTTAGCATACACTTATGTTCCTTAGAATCAATGAAGGTTTCTATTTTGTCCAGACCGATTTTGTAAGACACGGATGTTTCATCCGATGACACTTCTGATTCACATTCTGCTATGATCTCGTCTTCCTTAAATTCAAGAAAGGGCAAAATCATTTTGTGAATATTCTTTCCTATCTCACAACTTAAATGTAACTCAGCAATATTTGTATACAAACGCTTCACAATTAAACAAAAAACATTTCTTTGTTTTAAAAACTTCAAATTGTCTTTTTGCAAATAAAAACTTTCATCCCTAGCTCTAATTAACTCTGCCTCCTACAGCTCAATCTACATCCTTCTCTCCTCATTCTTCGAAGACACCCTGGTGAGTTGGTCGGTTAGGTTAGAATTCGCTAAGCGAGTTTGCATGAGACTACCACTTAAGTTAGAAAATTTAGATTTTAATTCATTTAATTCTTCTTCATAATTTGTTAATGGAACATTAAGTGATTCAAGGATGGATTGTACCTTTTTGATTAACTTATCACAATCGTTGATCTGCTCACTTACTGGCTTTGTTGCAAAACATTTGTTTCCTGTCATATTCGGTTCATCACTTGCACTTTCGGTTGATGAAATGGCCGAGAAGATCAAGCATTTGCCACCTAAACCTTCTTCCTTTGCAACATAAACCTTTCCATGAGTGGGCTTTCTTACCTCTTCATCTTCAGAGTCGGTTGACCAAACTTCTACGCCACCGAACTCGTCATCCTCTGCATTCTCCTGCACAATCAAAGCATTCATAGTACCTTTTGTACTTTTAGTTGTCTTCTTTTTCTTTATTTCTTCCAGCTTGCGCATGTAGTACGCCTCATCATCTTCACCATCTCTTTTCTCAGCCATTTTTCTCAGCATGCCATCCTTGGCAAAGTGATTCTTGCCATGACAGTAATTGCAGTCGTATCCAGAGTATCCTGCAAGTTTGCTCTCTTTCTTGTCTTCATCCTTTTGAGTAGATATCTTCGCTTCATCCTTCACCTTTTCAGAGCTGTAACTTCCCTGCCAGTTTCGGTTCTTACTGACCGGGAATTTTCTTCTTGCAAACTTCTTTGGATTGGTGACCATCATAGCATAATCCTCACTTGTGAGGTCACATTCAGACAAATCAGACTCTTCTTCTTCTTCTGCAATGCCTTTTGCTTTTGAGTCAAGGGCCAACGATCCTACACCAGAAACCACTTTTGCTTCTTTGGTTACGAAACATTCATGGGACTTAAGTATTCCCACAAGTTTCGCTAGCGAATAAGACTTAAACTGTTCATGCGCTTTTACGGTAGAAACCACAGCCATCCATTCTGGTCTGAGTCCATTCATGAAAGTTACTTTCTGCTCAATCAACTTCCTCTCTATTCCATGTTTTATCGTCTTACTTAAGAGATGATTGAACTGATCAAAAGTTTGTATTAGATTCTCCTTAGGTTTCTATTCGAAAACTCCAAATTCTGACAGCAACAATGTTTGAATGGAGTGTTCAAGATCTTCATCGGTCGAATAGAGCTCTTTCAACCTATCCTAGATTTCTTTGGCCGTCGTACACGAACTTACTAGCCGAAACGTGTCAGATTGTAACACGAATCTTATCATTCCTATGGCCTTCACGTTACATAACAGCTTGTCATTTTCATCCTGTGGCATTTTCTATTCATCAGCAACCAACTTGTTATATTCTGTTTGAGTCTTGACTGTTGTGTTCATTCCAGAATGAACAAACGGTCCGAGTGTGATGGCTTCCCATATGAGATAGCCATTATCCTGAGATCCAACTACGTAGTCTTCAAAGCGATGTGCCCACACTTCATAGTCTTGAGTGTAGAGTATGGGTATTCTGGTAGTGGATCCAATGTTGTTTGAGATGTTGATTGGGTTTGTTTGCGAATCATCGTGAGACATGGTGAGCTGCTAGAATCAAATCTGTAAACTTGAGATTAGGGTTTTATCTAAAACTTAGTTGCCGTCGAAACAAAGACGACGACTTCTTATTTATACGATAAAAGCGGAAGCCCTAACGAATTCTGAATATAGAAGGAATGTGGTTTGAATATGTTGAATGATTAATGCTTCAACACCTCAGAAGAGCTCGACTAAGAACTTCGACTGTAGAGGTGTTTTAGGGTTACAATACTCAAACGTAAAATCATTTTTTTTCTATAATGCACACATGCATGCATATATATAGTCTAACCCTACAAGAGAATCACGGATGGACATGCCGAATCCGGATATAAAACAAAAAGCCCAAGACGCAACACAATAAGCCCTAACAATGGTCTTAGTTTTGGTGGCAAAGATGAATTTAAAGTGAGTGGTCATAGTGACACTACTTTTCAAACAGATTGGGATAATAGTTATTCAGAATATGGTTGGGTGTTTCTATTGAATGGTGGAGCAGTAACTTGGAAGAGTTCAAAGCGGCAGACGATGACTGATTCTACTTGTGAATTAGAGTACATCGCAACAAGCCAAGCAAAAAAGGAAGCAACATGGTTAAAGAATTTCATTTGAGATCTTAGAGTTGTTCCATCAATCCAAGGGCCTATTGATATTTTATGCGACAATGAAGGTGTAGTTGCTTTGACCAAAGAACCAAATGATCATGGTAAATCAAGGCACATCGAAAGAAAATACCATTATACCCAACATCAACTTGAAGAAGACAAACTTATGGTGAATCATGTATCATCAGAGGATAATTCTACTAACCTCTCACAAAGGGTTTGAGCAAGATTAAGCACTTCGAGCATGCAAGGAACGTTGGGCTGAGAGATGATATTAGATTCTAGATGTTGGTAGTTAGTTGATAATTTTGAAACAATGTAACAATAATAAATTGTAACTGAATGGTGATTAAGTAATAAATATTTATTTATGTTCAAAGAGTGTGATACCATAGTTAATTAATATATTCTTGTGTTTCAATTTGCATGTTTACTTCCTGAATATTAATTTATTCAAAATACCATATTCGATCATACTTTAGGGAGCAAATATTGATTTAAGACTATCACATAATATTTGTAGATTATCCATGGTGATTAGACATTGCCTTGGGATTGCTGCAATATTCTTGAGTACTTAGAAAATGGGGGTTTTGAGTGTTGGTTAAACCAACTCTTAGAGATTACTTCATGGATTCAATCACGAGTCAAATTAGTATGTTCAATTCGTAGTCTTATGACGTCATCACAAATCGGTAAATCGAGTTGTAACAATTGGTAAAAATAGGAACGATCGTACGATGCTATGTTTTGATTATGAAGCAATATGAGTATTTTATCAAGAATGGTTGAAGGGATTTAACCTCTTTTATTTAAATAAGTTATTGTGAAATATAAAACAAGTAGCTATTGATAAATTTCGTTATGATGTATGGCTACAAACCATCACCAGTTTGTGAAATTAGCATATAACATCATTTAAACGCAACAAACTTAATTTTTGTATCAACATTTCTCTAGTTGATAAGTAAGTTAGGTTCTATGTAAAACGTTTCTTAATAGATGTGGAGGATCTAAATTTGACAAATATACGAACCAAAGTGACAAAACATGTTTAACGATATGGTTAACCGGTTAAATGTCACGAAATTATACATTGGTCAATAAATTTTATATTTAAATAAATTAAAATATAAAATGAATTATTATAAGGTATAATTAGAATGTATTTAAGTGTTTTTGAATAAAAAGAATAAAACATAAACATTAAAGTTCAAATACACAAAAACTACATTGTTATTTTATACTAAGTATACATGTATGTATTTGTATATATGTATTATTATCTAGTGAATGACTAGTTATGGGTCATGAATTAAAGTGATTTCATGTACGTTTTATGATGTCTAAATCAATTAAGATAAGAGAGTTGGTGGACATAAGTGCCAACTTAATTAATATGTGCTTAATCACTTAAGACATTTTACTAAGAATGCTTCTTAATCCCTCTTTTAATTTTCGAGATTAAGACCTTCCCTCTCCTTAACTAGAACTCCTAACTAACTAAATAACTAGTAGTTAGTTAATTAACTAACCCTATCTCTAAGCAACCACCCAAGCAAGTGGCTAGACAAGATCATATCACTTAAACTCACATCCCATCACAAGCTAGTCTAGGTTTTGTCCCCTTATCCTCTTCCACTCTTTCCTCCTTCATATCCACGAAATTTCCTCTTCATTTTACCCTCATTTGACCAGCCAATACTCCGGGGAATTACTCTCAACCTTCATCTCATTTTCAAGCACAAGAACTTCCTTCCAAAGCCATCAAAACCATGAACTAAAGGGCTGCTGTCCCTTTTGTGTTTCAGCCACCATTTCACCCATATACACCTTCCTTTTGCTTGATATTTTTACCACCAAATACCCCTGGAAGTTACTTGTTATGATACTCAAAATTATTGATTCAAAACAGTGAGTAAACTACCCTTTTTCTTGCTCTTTTGCTGCGAAATTTTCGTGACAGCAACATAGCCAAAAGAGTGGCTGTTTTGGAGCATCAAACCAACAACCAAAAGTTCATCTTCAACCTTCCATTCTTCAAGTATTCACATAAGGTGAGTTCATACCCCTACATTTTCATGTTTTCTTCAAGTTTTAAAGGGGGGGGGATACAAGTTAGAACACTAAACATAACTTGAATTTAAATGACAGCATTCTACAGAAAAGTTGAGTACTGTTCACGGACTGTTTTGACCATCTTAAACTTAATATCTTTCCAAACTGTACAATATGAAAATATTTCAAGTTTATACCTTTCTAAGGACAACTCGCACGCGTTCATACGATTTTTCTACAATTTATGGCGATTTTTATAAAACTCCCTGTCATTTCAGAAGTGATTTCGGACCAGCCTGTGAAGATGTTCATTTTCACACTAGTTTTAGACCACTAAAAATCATAATAAAAATTAGGAACAAAGTAGACTCATTTTATAAACTTCCAGAGGTGACGGATTCAGTTTTTGACTTACGATGATTTTTCTATGATTTTTCTAAAAACAGGGACAGTAAAGGGTAAAAGTGTCAAAAGTGGTTTATAGATTTATTAACACCTTCTAACATTTTTGAGCAATGTTTATACATTAAGGAAGTTAAAACACAATCATTTAAATATGTTTAATTACCATTTTTACAAAAGTGATAAGTACAAAAAGGTCTTTAGTAACAAACTTAAGGATTATTTCATGCAAAGTTTCTAATAAAAACGTAAGGATATGAACAACAATTACGAAACATACCAAATCATCTTTTAAAATTATATATATATATATATATATATATATATATATATATATATATATATATATATATATATATATATATATATATATATATAACCATATGCATATATATGTTTTGTTTACAAACTTGTCTTCTACATCGAAAATATACATATATATGTTTTGTTTACAAACTTGTCTTCTACATCAAAAATATACATATATAGTTTACGAAACTCTACTCCATTTGTATCCTGTTGAGCAAAGGGTAAAATATTGTCAAATGCATATCTAAAGATTTCACGTCGTTTTTCATAGCTATCCCAGTCTTAGGGGATGATCATTTATACAAACATTTTCACACGTAAATCTGTTTTTATACTAAGTTTTGTGAGACATTAACTTCACGTACGTTCGAGTACACATTTCAAGTCCTGTATTATATACCAGAATCCCTTGGAGGGGGAGCATGGTGTTTGTGTATAGATCTATATGGGCTTGACAACCCCGCACCCTGACTGTTAGCTACAGTCCACCATTTGGGGTGACAAACGTCAGAACATTCCAACGCCTGAAGAACGTTGTGTATAGGCATTTCTTGTCAATAGCGTGGTTATAAAACTCACATGGAGTATTAAGAACACATTGATTTACGGGGTTTTTCAAACGTATTGGAAATTTTATACGTACATACATTTTTCTAGAAATAAACATTGGTCTTGAAAGAAGGCTACATTTATGCTAGTAGAAAATATAGGATTTTCTAGGAACAAACAAACAAGAACAAAACATTTCATTTCATACAAACATTGTCATTTAATACTTATGAAACTCACCAGCTTAAATGCTGATCTACTCTTTCAAAACTACTTGTATGTCCCAGGGATTCAGTAATTACAGGTAACAAACAGCTTTTGAAGAAGGGACGCTGTGGCGCCAGTTTAAATTCATATTTTGGCATCATATTGTAGTTGGTTTTGAACATGTACCTTTTAACAATGTAAACTTTCAATAATATATATATGATGGTTGTATTGCTTTCTTTACTATGTATTCATTTGTTACGTTACCACATGAAGTCATCCGCCCCCGAACGTTTCCGCCGTTCCGGTTTGGGGGTGTGACAGATTGGTATCAGAGCATTGTTTATAGTGAGTTATGTATATCAAACCACATAAGATATACAAACTATGAATACATAGGGACTAAAACTCTCTGACTTAACTATTTCAAAACAAGAACATTAGGGGTCCTTTGCTGTTAAGTCTATGTTTGCTAAGTGTATACGTTAAGGTGGTATATACTAAAATTTTTATAGACTTAGAATTTGTGATTTTCACTTTACTTCCTTTTCCTTGTTTGGATGTGGATATAAGGTAAGATCACTTATTCAACTGACTATTTAATCTTGACTGTATATGACATGTATACACAAGGCAACCATAGAAGGACCAGGAATGGACCGACATTTCACGAAAAATGTAAGTGCATACAAACATACTAGTAAGGAGTCATATTGGCAACAAAACAAAAAGTATTAAGATAAGTTAAACACTGCGAGTAAGCTTCGGGGTATGTAATCATGTCTGGGATGAATATAGCCTAATCAACGATATTTATCCAAGAGGTGACCAACGTATGCCGAGGAATGGTCGTAGTGGATGACGAGTCTAAAACTTACCAACAAACCATACACATAAAACTTTAACATACAAATTTAAAATACTATAGGAGTATTTTGCGTTACAATAGAACCACACACTTAGATTCTTCGTATGCTTCTTACCCTTATTCTCGCATAGGCATATCAGCTAGACTTCATCTCCACATAGACCCTACTATCCTACCACCGAAGCCAATAGATGGATCAAGAAGGATCCAGAAGAAGATTTCGAAGAGTACCAATAGATGAAATACGAGGAAGAAGATTTCTGAGAAGGTACCAGATGGAGAAAGAAGTTCGGGAGATACCATCAATAAACCTTACCCTATCAAGAGGAGTTTGAGAACCTCCACCTCTCATTTCAGGAAGCAACCCGCAATTAACTACCTAGCCACACATATAGACTGGAGAGGACAACCGATGATCCACAACCGACATAAACTCACTGCACCGTACTTCGGGCCATAGCACCCATAGACCAGCAAGCAGATCAAGAGAACAATACGGATCACCTACACTCCTTAGAAAAGGAGATAGTCGTTATAGGACAAAGAACCCTTACAGCTACAACCTGGACAGTCATCACAGAACTGAGAACAGAAGAGGCCACTCGCGAAATAGAATCATGCCGACACATGAAGGTAATCAGCATACTGGTGCAACACTAGTTCTATAAATAGACCCTACAACATTTCAAATTGTGGTAACAGCCACTGTGACAGCAGTCATGGCACACCTCGGCGCTAACAGCACAAACAAAAGCGGGAACGGCGCCGAAAGTTCCAATCGTAATAACAACAAGGGACAGCCCGAGTATGTTCCTGCAACGACGCCCCAAATCAAGGACCTACCAAAAGTAAACAAACAGTGACATTCCATACCACCACATCCCTACTACCTCAGTGCCGACAAGACCATATGTTGGAAACCTGCCAAAATGCACCAAGTGTAGCTTTCATCACAAAGGAAAGTGTAGGGAAATGCACTGCAAGAACTATAATGAAAAGGGGCATACCACAAATTTCTGTAGGGTGCCGGCTCAACAAACCGCCCAGAACACAAAAGCTGGGATGAGTCGGACTTGCTACAGATGTGGAGAAGTAGGGCATTTCATAAAGGAGTTCCCGGAGACTAAAAACAAAGATGTCAGGAGCGTCGGAAGTGTTTTAGCAACAGAGCGTGCGAAAGCAGTAATAAACCCCGCTGAGATTACGGTACGTTCATTCCCGATAGCACATATGCATGGATACTATATAATAGCAACGCAGAGAGGAGCATTATGAGTCGTAGATTTAATCAATTTCTCAACCAAAAACCTCAAAAACTTAATCGAAATATTTACAGTAGAATTGGAATAATCAAAAGCACTAGAGACGTGTACATAGGGTGCACTCTAACACTAAATCAACCAATTCGTTCAAATAATCCTAACACCGGTCACAATAAAAATTTACAACATTTTCATTTTAACAACGTATTAGTTAGTTTCCTCACCATACCGATGTCATATATTAAGAAAAGGCCATTTGCCTAAACCCATCGAGTAATAGAACCCTCGTTGTCTATGGCGACAAACTGGACACAATCCCCCGACTCACCTTTTACAACAAGACTCAAAAGTACCTACACAGGAGGTACCACGTCGTCCTAGCCCGTGCTGTGGATAAGAAACAAGAGGAGAAAGACATCATGGATGTTGAAAAAGCCCGTAACCTTCTCGATATATTCCGAGAAGATCTCCTGGGAATACCATCCGTACGGCAACCCGAGTTCAAAAATCAACCTAAGTGCAGTAGTTGTGAAAAAGGGTTGTTGTAAATGTCATCTCACCCAAGTTAATCACCCCACTCAAGTAATGACTATGGACCCATACTAGTGAATCTATGATTACTAAGTGTATATATTGGAACCCTATATAATTATGATTCTACGGACTTAGGGTTGGTAATTCCGCTTTAAATCCTTTTCCTTGTTTGGATGTGGGCTTAGAATAGAATCACCGATTCGACTGTCTTTTCAATCTTAATTATATACGACTTATAAACACAAAGAGATGATAGATGAATCAGTTATGAGTCATACCATGAACTCCATGACAAGTTACCCAGGACAGTGGATAGACATGCTATCACTTGAGCGATCGTAGACAAATCAACCAAACCCACACACTTTCTACCGACCAAAGCTACAAAGAAAAATAGAAAAGCTGACAGGAGCATATCACAAGAAGATTGCGAGACTGCAGAGTATACCACTATCTATCATTTTGGATAAGGGACAGGTGATTCGCCTCATGTTTTCGATATTCGTTAAAGAAGTCCTTTTTATCACCCTCAAACTGAAAGACAAAGAGGAAGAACCATTCATCGAATCCTTATACAACATCAACTATTACATGAACATCAAAGTCGCGTCATTCGAAGCTCTCTGCAAAAGCAAGTGTAGATCACCTCTTTGATGGGATGAGGTAGGTGACACGCAAATAGCTAACAGGCAAGTTCCTAACAACACTCTCACCAGCCCCCAGATCATACGAGAAACTACAGAGAAGATTGTTCAAACCCGTGAACGATTGAATACATCCCAGGATCGGAAGAAGAGCTTGTCTGATGAGACTCTTGTCATTCCACTGGATGAAATTGAAATCAACGGGAGTCTAAACATCATCGAAGAACGAGTGGAAATCATGGATCAGAAGGTCAAAAGGACAAAACAAAGTCGCATGCCCATAGTGAAGGCTCGTTGGAACGCCAAGCGAGGACCGAAATTCACTAAGGAATGCGAGGATCAAAAAAAACACCCCCAATTGTTTAGTGATATCCCGTCTACAAGTTGAATTTCGGGGCGAAATTCTTTTAACGGGGGAGAATGTAACAATTGGTAAAAGTAGGAACGATCGTACGATGCTATGTTTTGATTATTAAGCAATATGAGTATTTTATCAAAAATGGTTGAAGGGATTTAACCTTTTTTATTTAAATAAGTTATTGTGAAATATAAAAAAAAAAGTAGCTATTGATAAATTTCGTTATGATGTATGGCTACGAACCATCACCGGTTTGTGAAATTAGCATATAACATCATTTAAACGCAACAAACTTAATTTTTGTATCAACATTTCTCTAGTTGATAAGTAAGTTAGGTTCTATGTAAAATGTTTGCTTAATAGATGTGGAGGATCTAAATTTGACAAATATACGAACCAAAGTGACAAAACGTGTTTAACGATATGGTTAACCGGTTAAATGTTACGAAATTATACATTGGTCAATAAATTTTATATTTAAATAAATTAAAATATAAAATTAATTATTATAAGGTATAATTAGAATGTATTTACGTGTTTTTGAATAAAAAGAATAAAACATAAACATTAAAGTTCAAATACACAAAAACTACATTGTTATTTTATACTAAGTATACATGTATGTATTTGTATATATGTATTATTATCTAGTGAATGACTAGTTATGGGTCATGACTTAAAGTGATTTCATGTAAGTTTTATGATGTATAAATCAATTAAGATAATAGAATTGGTGGAGATAAGTGCCAACTTAATTAATAAGTGCTTAATCACTTAAGACATTTTACTAAGAATGCTTCTTAATCCCTCTTCTAATTTTTGAGATTAAGACCTTCCCTCTCCTTAACTAGAACTCCTAACTAACTAAATAACTAGTAGTTAGTTAGTTAACAAACCCTATCTCTAAGCAACCACCCAAGCAAGTGGCTAGACAAGATCACATCACTTAAACTCACATCCCATCACAAGCTAGTCTAGGTTTTGTCCCCTTATCCACCTCCACTCTTTCCTCCTTCATATGCACGAAATTTCCTCTTCATTTTACCCTCATTTGACCAGCCAATACTCCAGGGAATTACTCTCAACCTTCATCTCATTTTCAATTACAAGAACTTCCTCCCAAAGCCATCAAAACCATGAACTAAAGGGCTGCTGTCCCTTTTGTGTTTCAGCCACCATTTCACCCATATACACCTTCCTTTTGCTTGATATTTTTACCACCAAATACCCCTGGAAGTTACTTGTTATGATACTCAAAATTATTGATTCAAAACAGTGAGTAAACTACCCTTTTTCTTGCACTTTTGCTGCGAAATTTTCGTGACAGCAACATAGCCAAAAGAGTGGCTGTTTTGGAGCATCAAACCAACAACCAAAAGTTCATCTTCAACCTACCATTCTTCAAGTATTCACATAAGGTGAGTTCATACCCCCTACATTTTCATGTTTTCTTCAAGTTTTAAAGGGGGGGGGGAGGGGGAATACAAGTTAGAACACTAAACATAACTTGAATTTAAATGACAGCATTCTACAGAAAAGTTGAGTCCTGTTCACGGACTGTTTTGACCATCTTAAACTTAATATCTTTAGAAACTATACGATATGAAAATAGTTAAAGTTTATACCTTTCTAAGGACAACTCGCACGCGTTCATACGATTTTTTTACAATTTATGACAATTTTTATAAAACTCCCTGTCATTTCAGAAGTGATTTCGGACCAGCCTGTGAAGATGTTCATTTTCACACTAGTTTGAGACCACTAAAAATCATTATAAAAATTAGGAACAAAGTAGACTCATTTTATAAACTTCCAGAGGTGACGGATTCAGTTTTTGACTTACGATGATTTTTCTATGAGTTTTCTAAAAACAGGGACAGTAAAGGGTAAAAGTGTCAAAAGTGGTTTATAGATTTATTAACACCTTCTAACATTTTTGAGCAATGTTTATACATTAAGGAAGTTAAAACACAATCATTTAAATATGTTTAATTACCATTTTTACAAAAGTGATAAGTACAAAAAGGTCTTTAGTAACAAACTTAAGGATTATTTCATGCAAAGTTTCTAATAAAAACGTAAGGATATGAACAACAATTACGAAACATACCAAATCATCTTTTAAAATTTATATATATATATATATATATATATATATATATATATATATATATATATATATATATATAACCATATGCATATATATGTTTTGTTTACAAACTTGTCTTCTACATCGAAAATATACATATATATGTTTTGTTTACAAACTTGTCTTCTACATCAAAAATATACATATATAGTTTACGAAACTCTACTCCATTTGTATCCTGTTGAGCAAAGGGTAAAATATTGTCAAATGCATATCTAAAGATTTCACGTCGTTTTTCATAGCTATCCCAGTCTTAGGGGATGATCATTTATACAAACATTTTCACACGTAAATCTGTTTTTATACTAAGTTTTGTGAGACATTAACTTCACGTACGTTCGAGTACACATTTCAAGTCCTGTATTATATACCAGAATCTCTTGGAGGGGGAGCATGGTGTTTGTGTATAGTTCTATACGGGCTTGACAACCCCGCGCCCTGACTGTTAGCTACCACCATTTGGGGTGACAAATGTCAGAACATTCCAACGCCTGAAGAACGTTGTGTATAGACATTTCTAGTCAATAGCATGGTTATAAAACTCACATGGAGTATTAAGAACACATTGATTTACGGGGTTTTTCAGACGTATTGGAAATTTTATACGTACATACATTTTCTAGAAACAAACATTGGTCTTGAAAGAAGGCTACATTTATGCTAGTAGAAAATATAGGATTTTCTAGGAACAAACAAACAAGAACAAAACATTTCATTTCATACAAACATTGTCATTTAATACTTATGAAACTCACCAGCATAAATGTTGATCTACACTTTCAAAACTACTTGTATGTCCCAGGGATTCAGTAATTACAGGTAACAAACAACTTTTGAAGAAGGGACGCTGCGGCGCCAGTTTAAATTCATATTTTGGCATCATATTGTAATTGGTTTTGAACATGTACCTTTTAACAATGTAAAATTTCAATTATATATATGATGGTTGTATTGCTTTCTTTACTATGTATTCATTTGTTACGTTACCACATGAAGTCATCCGCCCCCGAACGTTTCCGCCGTTCCGGTTTGGGGGTGTGACAGATTGGTATCAGAGCATTGTTTATAATGAGCTAAGTATATCAAACCACATAAGATATACAAACTATAAATACATAGGGACTAAAACTCTCTGACTTAACTATTTCAAAACAGGAACATTAGGGGTCCTTTGCTGTTAAGTCTATGTTTGCTAAGTGTATACGTTAAGGTGGTATATACTAAAAGTTTTATAGACTTAGAATTTTTGATTTTCACTTTACTTCCTTTTCCTTGTTTGGATGTGGATATAATGTAAGATCACTTATTCAACTGACTATTTAATCTTGACTGTATATGACATGTATACACAAGGCAACCATAGAAGGACCAGGAATGGACCGAGATTTCACGAAAAATGTAAGTGCATACAAACATACTAGTAAGGAGTCATATTGGCAACAAAACAAAAAGTATTAAGATAAGTTAAACACTGCGAGTAAGCCTCGGGGTATGTAATCATGTCTGGGATGAATATAGTCTGATCAACTATATTTATCCAAGAGGTGACCAACGTATGCCGAGGAATAGTCGTAGTGGATGACGAGTCTAAAACTTACCAACAAACCATACAAAGAAAACTTTAACATACAAATTTAAAATACTATAGGAGTATTTTTCGTTACAATAGAACCACACACTTAGATTCTCCGTATGCTTCTTACCCTTATTCTCGCATAGGCATATCAGCTAGACTTCATCTCCACATAGACCCTACTATCCTACCACCGAAGCCAATAGATGGATCAAGAAGGATCCAGAAGAAGATTTCGAAGAGTACCAATAGATGAAATACGAGGAAGAAGATTTCCGAGAAGGTACCAGATGGAGAAAGAAGTTCGGGAGATACCATCAATAAACCTTACCCTATCAAGAGGAGTGTGAGAACCTCCACCTCTCATTTCAGGAAGCAACCCGCAATTAACTACCTAGCCACACATATAGACTGGAGAGGACAACCGATGATCCACAACCGACATAAACTCACTGCACCGTACTTCGGGCCATAGCACCCATAGACCGGCAAGCAGATCAAGAGAACAATACGGATCACCTACACTCCTTAGAAAAGGAGATAGTCGTTATAGGACAAAGAACCTTTACAGCTTCAACCTGGATAGTCATCACAGAACTGAGAACAGAGGAGGCCACTCGCGAAATAGAATCATGCCGACACATGAAGGTAATCAGCATACTGGTGCAACACTAGTTCTATAAATAGACCCTACAACATTTCAAATTGTGGTAACAGCCACTGTGACAGCAGTCATGGCACACCTCGGCGCTAACAACACAAACAAAAGCGGGAACGGCGCCGAAAGTTCCAATCGTAATAACAACAAGGGACAGCCCGAGTATGTTCCTGCAACGACGCCCCAAATCAAGGACCTACCAAAAGTAA
This sequence comes from Lactuca serriola, assembly GCF_051521515.1. Lineage (NCBI taxonomy): Eukaryota > Viridiplantae > Streptophyta > Magnoliopsida > Asterales > Asteraceae > Lactuca > Lactuca serriola. The sequence goes on along the minus strand of NC_136412.1, from coordinate 13,270,040 downwards.
ACAAACAGTGACATTCCATACCACCACATCCCTACTACCTCAGTGCCGACAAGACCATATGTTGGAAACCTGCCAAAATGCACCAAGTGTAGCTTTCATCACAAAGGAAAGTGTAGGGAAATGCACTGCAAGAACTATAATGAAAAGGGGCATACCACAAATTTCTATAGGGTGCCGGCTCAACAGACCGCCCAGAACACAAAAGCTGGGATGAGTCGGACTTGCTACAGATGTGGAGAAGTAGGGCATTTCATAAAGGAGTTCCCGGAGACTAAAAACAAAGATGTCAGGAGCGTCGGAAGTGTTTTTGCAACAGAGCGTGCGAAAGCAGTAATAAACCCCGCTGAGATTACGGTACGTTCATTCCCGATAGCACATATGCATGGATACTATATAATAGCAACGCAGAGAGGAGCATTATGAGTCGTAGATTTAATCAATTTCTCAACCAAAAACCTCAAAAACTTAATCGAAATATTTACAGTAGAATTGGAATAATCAAAAGCACTAGAGACGTGTACATAGGGTGCACTCTAACACTAAATCAACCAATTCGTTCAAATAATCCTAACACCGGTCACAATAAAAATTTACAACATTTTCATTTTAACAACGTATTAGTTAGTTTCCTCACCATACCGATGTCATATATTAAGAAAAGGCCATTTGCCTAAACCCATCGAGTAATAGAACCCTCGTTGTCTATGGCGACAAACCGAACACAATCCTCTGACTCACCTTTTACAACAAGACTCAGAAGTACCTACACAGGAGGTACCACGCCGTCCTAGCCCGTGCTGTGGATAAGAAACAAGAAGAGAAAGACATCATGGATGTTGAAAAAGCCCGTAACCTTCTCGATATATTCCGATAAGCTCTCCTGGGAATACCATCCGTACGGCAACCTGAGTTCAAAAATCAACCTAAGTGCAGTAGTTGTGGAAAAGGGTTGTTGTAAATGTCATCTCACCCAAGTTAATCACCCCACTCAAGTAGAGACTATGGACCCATACTAGTGAATCTATGATTAATAAGTGTATATATTGGAAGCCTATATAATTAAGATTCTACGGACTTAGGGTTGGTAATTCCGCTTTAAATCCTTTTCCTTGTTTGGATGTGGGCTTAGAATAGAATCACCGATTCGACTGTCTTTTCAATCTTAATTATATACGACTTATAAACACAAAGAGATGATACATGAATCAGTTATGAGTCATTCTATGAACTCCGTGAAAAGTTACCCAGGACAGTGGATGGACATGCTACCACTTGAGCGATCGTAGTCAAATCAACCAAACCCACACACATTCTACCGACCAAGGCTACAAAGAAAAATAGAAAAGCTGACAGGAGCATATCACATGAAGATTGCGAGACTGCAGAGTATACCACTATCTATCATTTTGGATAAGGGACAGGTGATTCGCCTCGTGTTTTCGATATTCGTTAAAGAAGTCCTTTTTATCACCCTCAAACTGAAAGACAAAGAGGAAGAACCATTCATCAAATCCTTATACAACATCAACTATTACATTAACATCAAAGTCGCGTCATTCGAAGCTCTCTGCAAAAGCAAGTGTAGATCACCTCTTTGATGGGATGAGGTAGGTGACACGCAAATAGCTAACAGGCAAGTTCCTAACAACACTCTCACCAGCCCCCAGATCATACGAGAAACTACAGAGAAGATTGTTCAAACCCGTGAACGATTGAATACATCCCAGGATCGGAAGAAGAGCTTGTCTGATGAGACTCTTGTCATTCCACTGGATGAAATTGAAATCAACGGGAGTCTAAACATCATCGAAGAACGAGTGGAAATCATGGATCAGAAGGTCAAAAGGACAAAACAAAGTCGCATGCCCATAGTGAAGGCTCGTTGGAACGCCAAGCGAGGACCGAAATTCACTAAGGAATGCGAGGATAAAAAAAAAACACCCCAAATTGTTTAGTGATATCCCCTCTACAAGTTGAATTTCGGGGCGAAATTCTTTTAACGGGGGCAGAATGTAACAATTGGTAAAAATAGGAACGATCGTACGATGCTATGTTTTGATTATTAAGCAATATGAGTATTTTATCAAAAATGGTTGAAGTTATTTAACCTCTTTTATTTAAATAAGTTATTGTGAAATATAAAACAAGTAGCTATTGATAAATTTCATTATGATGTATGGCTACGAACCATCACCGGTTTGTGAAATTAGCATATAACATCATTTAAACGCAACAAACTTAATTTTTGTATCAACATTTCTCTAGTTGATAAGTAAGTTAGGTTCTATGTAAAACGTTTGCTTAATAGATGTGGAGGATCTAAATTTGACAAATATACGAACCAAAGTGACAAAACGTGTTTAACGATATGGTTAACCGGTTAAATGTCACGAAATTATACATTGGTCAATAAATTTTATATTTAAATAAATTAAAATATAAAATGAATTATTATAAGGTATAATTAGAATGTATTTACGTGTTTTTGAATAAAAAGAATAAAACATAAACATTAAAGTTCAAATACACAAAAACTACATTGTTATTTTATACTAAGTATACATGGATGTATTTGTATATATGTATTATTACCTAGTGAATGACTAGTTATGGGTCATGACTTAAAGTGATTTCATGTAAGTTTTATGAGGTCTAAATCAATTAAGATAAGAGAATTTGTGGAGATAAGTGCCAACTTAAATAATAAGTGCTTAATCACTTAAGACATTTTACTAAGAATGCTTCTTAATCCCTCTTCTAATTTTCGAGATTAAGACCTTCCCTCTCCTTAACTAGAACTACTAACTAACTAAATAACTAGTAGTTAGTTAGTTAACTAACCCTATCTCTAAGCAACCACCCAAGCAAGTGGCTAGACAAGATCACATCATTTAAACTCACATCCCATCACAAGCTAGTCTAGGTTTTGTCCCCTTATCCTCTTCCACTCTTTCCTCCTTCATATCCACGAAATTTCCTCTTCATTTTACCCTCATTTTACCAGCCAATACTCCATGGAATTACTCTCAACCTTCATCTCATTTTCAAGCACAAGAACTTCCTTCCAAAGCCATCAAAACCATGAACTAAAGGGCTGCTGTCCCTTTTGTGTTTCAGCCACCATTTCACCCATATACACCTTCCTTTTGCTTGATATTTTTACCACCAAATACCCCTGGAAGTTACTTGTTGTGATACTCAAAATTATTGATTCAAAATAGTGAGTAAACTACCCTTTTTCTTTCTCTTTTGCTGCGAAATTTTCGTGACAGCAACATAGCCAAAATAGTGGCTGTTTTGGAGCATCAAACCAACAACCAAAAGTTCATCTTCAACCTTCCATTCTTCAAGTATTCACATAAGGTGAGTTCATACCCCTACATTTTCATGTTTTCTTCAAGTTTTAAAGGGGGGGGATACAAGTTAGAACACTAAACATAACTTGAATTTAAATGACAACATTCTACAGAAAAGTTGAGTCCTGTTCACGGACTGTTTTGACCATCTTAAACTTAATATCTTTAAAAACTGTACAATATGCAAATAGTTCATGTTTATACCTTTCTAATGACAACTCGCATGCGTTCATACGATTTTTCTACAATTTATGGCGATTTTTATAAAACTCCCTGTCATCTCAGAAGTGATTTCAGACCAGCCTGTGAAGATGTTCATTTTCACACTAGTTTGAGACCACTAAAAATCATAATAAAAATTAGAAACATAGTTGAATCATTTTATAAACTTCCAGAGGTGACGGATTCAGTTTTTGACTTATGATGATTTTTCTATGAGTTTTCTAAAAACAGGGACAGTAAAGGGTAAAAGTGTCAAAAGTGGTTTATTGATTTATTAACACCTTCTAACATTTTTGAGCAATGTTTATACATTAAGGAAGTTAAAACACAATCATTTAAATATGTTTAATTACCATTTTTAGAAAAGTGATAAGTACAAAAAGGTCTTTAGTAACGAACTTAAGGATTATTTCATGCAAAGTTTCTAATAAAAACGTAAGAATATGAACAACAATTATGAAACATACCAAATCATCTTTTAAAATTTATACATATATATATATATATATATATATATATATATATATATATATATATATATATATATATATATATATATATATATATAGATAACCATATGGATATATATGTTTTGTTTACAAACTTGTCTTCTACATCAAAAATATACATATATAGTTTACGAAACTCTACTCCAATTGTATCTTGTTGAGCAAAGGGTAAAATATTGTCAAATGCATATCTAAAGATTTCACGTCGTTTTTCATAGCTATCCCAGTCTTAGGGGGTGATCATTTATACAAACATTTTCACACGTAAATCTGTTTTTATACTAAGTTTTGTGAGACATTAACTTCACGTACGTTCGAGTACACATTTAAATTCCTGTATTATATACTAGAATCCCTTGGAGGGGGAGCATGGTGTTTGTGTATAGATCTATACGGGCTTGACAATCCCGCGCCCTGACTATTAGCTACAGTCCACCATTTGGGGTGACAAACGTCAGAACATTCCAACGCCTGAAGAACGTTGTGTATAGGCATTTCTAGTCAATAGCATGGTTATAAAACTCACATGGAGTATTAAGAACACATTGAATTACGGGGTTTTTCAGACATATTGGAAATTTTATACGTACATACATTTTCTAGAAACAAACATTAGTCTTGAAAAAAGGCTACATTTATGCTAGTAGAAAATATAGGATTTTCTAGGAACAAACAAACAAGAACAAAACATTTCATTTCATACAAACATTGTCATTTAATACTTATGAAACTCACCAGCTTAAATGCTGATCTACTCTTTCGAAACTACTTGTATGTCCCAGGGATTCAGTAATTACAGGTAACAAACAGCTTTTGAAGAAGGGACGCTGCGGCGCCAGTTTAAATTCATATTTTGGCATCATATTGTAATTGGTTTTGAACATGTACCTTTTAACAATGTAAAATTTCAATTATATATATGATGGTTGTATTGCTTTCTTTACTATGTATTCATTTGTTACGTTACCACATGAAGTCATCCGCCCCCGAACGTTTCCGCCGTTCCGGTTTGGGGGTGTGACAGATTGGTATCAGAGCATTGTTTATAGTGAGCTAAGTATATCAAACCACATAAGATATACAAACTATAAATACATAGGGACTAAAACTCTCTGTCTTAACTATTTCAAAACAGGAACATTAGGGGTCCTTTGTTGTTAAGTCTATGTTTGCTAAGTGTATATGTTAAGGTGGTATATACTAAAAGTTTTATAGACTTAGAATTTGTGATTTTCACTTTACTTCCTTTTCCTTGTTTGGATGTGGATATAAGGTAAGATCACTTATTCAACTGACTATTTAATCTTGACTGTATATGACATGTATACACAAGGCAACCATAGAAGGACTAGGAATGGACCGAGATTTCACGAAAAATGTAAGTGCATACAAACATACTAGTAAGGAGTCATATTGGCAACAAAACAAAAAGTATTAAAATAAGTTAAACACTGCGAGTAAGCCTCGGGGTATGTAATCATGTCTGGGATGAATATAGCCTGATCAACTATATTTATCCAAGAGGTGACCAACGTATGCCGAGGAATGGTCGTAGTGGATGACGAGTCTAAAACTTACCAACAAACCATACAAAGAAAACTTTAACATACAAATTTAAAATACTATAGGAGTATTTTGCGTTACAATAGAACCACACACTTAGATTCTTCGTATGCTTGTTACCCTTATTCTCGAATAGGCATATTAGTTAGACTTCATCTCCACATAGACCCCTACTATCCTACCACCGAAGCCAATAGATGGATCAAGAAGGATCCAGAAGAAGATTTCGAAGAGTACCAATAGATGAAATACGAGGAAGAAGATTTCCGAGAAGGGACCAGATGGAGAAAGAAGTTCGGGAGATACAATCAATAAACCTTACCCTATCAAGAGGAGTATGAGAACCTCCACCTGTCATTTCAGGAAGCAACCCGCAATTAACTACCTAGCCACACATATAGACTGGAGAGGACAACCGATGATCCACAACCGACATAAACTCACTTCACCGTACTTCGGGCCATAGCACCCATAGACCGGCAAGCAGATCAAGAGAACAATACGGATCACCTACACTCCTTAGAAAAGGAGATAGTCGTTATAGGACAAAGAACCCTTACAGCTACAACCTGGACAGTCATCACAGAACTGAGAACAGAGGAGGCCACTCGCGAAATAGAATCATGCCGACACATGAAGGTAATCAGCATACTGGTGTAACACTAGTTCTATAAATAGACCCTACAACATTTCAAATTGTGGTAACAGCCATCGTGACAGCAGTCATGTGTAACGCCTGTATTTCCGGGCTTGCCATTTTTAGCAATGTAATAGTCTAGGTTAACCTTTGTAACCCGTTTTGAAATAATAAGAGTGTATTATTTGAGTATTATGTGTTTTGTGCTTAATTGCTTAATTATATGGTTTGATTAATTAAGAATAAAAATAAGCGTCAAAATTAAAGCATAAAATAAACTTGATATCTTTGGTTGATGTGGTAGTAGTTGAAACGAGGTTTCCGAATATATATATATATATATAGAACGCCCAAATCTGACTTCGTATGAGGAAGTTATGATTTATCGAAGTTTCGGCTTAGCGGTGTGCAGCCCGAAATACTCGATTTGAGATCGAGCGGTTTTTAGTCGAAGCAATCTAAACGATAATTGAAGATCTCATTGGTGGTATCAAAGCGATAAAAAGTTAGGCGAGAACGGACGTCAAACGAAGAAGTTATGAATTTATAACGAAGTTTTTTCTGTCGCGGCCTATTAAAAATAAATAATAAAAAATAAACTCGAAATTAGCCGACGGAGTCTAAACGAAAGTTGTAGAGCGTAGTCTCACCTTCGCGTGGATATAAAGAACGTCGAAAACGGAGTTCGTATGAAGAAGATATGAATTTCCGAAATTTATTAAATAATTTGTATTTATTTTTAATCTTTAATTCGGAGGCATTATCCGAAGAGGAGTCATCAATCCGATCCGAAGTACGCTCCGCGTACTCGTGTGCGCCCCGCGTACACCGAGGGATGTCGACAATCGCACTCGAGCACTTCGGATACGTAAGCAATGACGTTTTGGGCAGTACGCCCCGCGTAACGCAGTACGCCCCGCGTACTCCGAGGCTCCAGCCTCCTATAAATAGGATCCGAAGGCAGCCGATTCTTTTGTTCATTTTCTCTCTTCTCTCTCCTGTTTTGCATCGTTTTGCATGCCAGAAATACCCCGAAGCCCCGGTATCATACTCGAGCCCCGAGGCAAGTCCCGAGATCCCGAAGATCCCGAGAAGTGCGGTTCCCGAGCCGAAGCTCTGTCCGCGAGAAGTTCGATTTTTGTGAAGATCTTCCAGATCTGCTGAGGATTACTACTTCTGCAAGTCGTAGTGCTGTCCGATCATCTTCTGATCAAGTGAGTGTATACTACCTTTCATAAACACGATAATAATACAAGTTTGGTTCGAGTGTATTAAGTATATTGTTGTTTATAGGTGTGAGTGTGTAGTTACCTTCTTCCAACACATTATTATAAAGTATTTTATATAAAATACGTGCTATGTGTATATATTTTGTTGTTATATGTGTGAATGTATATTCACTATCTTCTATCTCATAGATCTGAGTTATTCTTTATGAAATATGTGTTATGTGTGTGTGTGCCTCATCTGTTATGTGAAATATGTGTTGATCAAAGCATGCTATACAGGTTTTTATCTATGTATAAAAATGTATATTTTTATCTACTAATATGTTGGGTAGAACATGGGTAGATAGTTGGTGTGTAATAAACAGATGAGAGGCCTCGTTGTTGTTTGATTTAGTCGTCTAGCGAAGTTTAGATTTCGACCACGGGCTATTCTAGACAGTCTTGTGGAAACATTAGCAGGTTCGCCACCTGTAGGTGTTAATGAACTTGGGTGTTCATTCGCTGTACTCCATCCCCCTCATGGTTGCCTTATTTGACTTATATTGCTGAGGTACCCCCGAAGCATGTGTTGTCGCCCCGATGAAATATTCTTAGACTAGGTCCCTTATGTTAGTTGTTTTAGAGATATAAAGTGAGAATAACGGGAATGGGTAATTGGGTTATTGTTGGTTGGTGAAAATTAAATATGATTATTTATTGTGGGTTGAAAACCCTATATGCTCACCAGGCTCCCAAGCCTGACCCACTCAGTTTTAATTTGTATTACAGGAAGTGGCGCGAGGGCATAAGATGGATGAACCATCAAGTTGTTTTGTTTACAAGTCTGTATATGTATATATTTGTTGAATGACTTGTAATGTTATCGTTTATGCTTATTGGTCTGTATCGGAACATTACACCCCGAGTTTTGATTATATAATGAAAAATACATTTCTTTTATGAAATGCTTTGGTAAACATTGTTTTATCATGTTTTGTTTTTGGGAACAAATTCCGCAACTCTTTCAAATCAAAAGGATTTACTCTGAAAATATTTTAAAAGCATAAATGAAAATCGGTCTTTTCTGGCCGAGATTTTGGGGATGTCACAGTTGGTATCAAATCATTAGTTTAAGCGAACTAGGAATTTGTAGGATTTCTAGACTTAAACTTAGAATGCTAAATGAAGTTTTGAGATGTGTGTCTGTTGTGGTTTAGACACGAGCACTAGTTTATTTTAGGAAAGTTGCCTAAAATGCTTTATGTGCTAAATGTTATATGTTGCCATATATGATATTATTTGTTCGGATCTATGGTCTGTTGCCGACCGGATCTAGAAACCTTATGTGTGTAGGATTCTAAGCGTACGTCTACGATATTAGAACTAGCATGTGAACGTTTCGGAGTGATAAGGATGAATTGATTATCTATCATGATTGAGGATCTAATTTCACCTTATTCGGTGTGTAGATCAAAATGGTGAGAACAAGAAGTGGAGTTGCAAATGCTGACGAAAACAGGAATCAACCATCAGTGATTGAGCAAGTACCTATCGTAGCAGCAGCACCTGAGCCAATAACCATGGCTGGTGTGCAATTGATGATTCAGACAATGTTGGATCGTCAGATGGATGAAACTAGACAGTTGCTTCAACAAAATCGTGAAGAACTGTCGATTCGTGTGGAAGAGCCTGAATTAAATGAAGGGCACTCGGAAGGTGGAAACTTCAGTGGGTCTGTTGGTCCAGCCAACCCACCGATAGTTAAGCAAGATAACTGTGAAGGAAGGAATGATGGAATGGGATGCAAGTACAAGGACTTTTTGAGTTGCAAACCATCGACCTTCAATGGAAAGGAGGATCCGATTGGGGTTATGGATTGGATCTCTGAAATGGAGCTAGCCTTCATGACTTGTGGTTGCAGAGGTAAATTGTAGACTATCTATGTTGTGCGTCAATTCCGAGGTGGAGCCGTTCGTTGGTGGAACACTCTAGGGAAGACCTTAAGCCCTAATGAGCCACTGCAATTGTCATGGGCAGAATTCTTGGCGCAGTTCAAGCGCAAGTTCTGTTCGGCTCAAAATTTGTTGGAGTTGGAGAACAATTTCCTGACATTGACGAAAGGCAGCATGTCAGTTGATGAATACACCAATAGCTTCACCGACAAGATGGAGTTTTCCTTGCGTATCGTTCCAGACGAGCTGACAAGGGTGGATCGGTATGCGAAGGGACTCCCATGGGAGTACGAGGTGCCAGTACGTCAGGCACTTACTCTAGAGGCAGCTATCTGGGCTGCCAAGTCTGTTGAGAACATGATAAAGGGAAGAACCACCGTCAAGGTTGAGGTTGGTGAGAAAAGAAAGTTTGAGGGAACATCTAGTTCCAGTAAGAAGAGCAAATTTTCGAAATCTGATTCGAAAAAGTTTGGAGGAAAAGGAGGCGAAGCAAAGTGGTGTGATAAGTGTAAGAAAAAGCACTTGGGGAAATGTAGCGAGGATGTGACCTGCTACAAGTGTGGAAAGGTTGGACATTTTGCCAATGAATGTCCGAACAACAAAAGGATGTGTTTTGGTTGTAATGAAGAGGGGAACATTTTGAAAGACTGTCCGAGGAAGAAGGAGGCAGCAAAGCCCAACATTCCACTAAAGACGAAGGCGAGAGCCTTCCAGATGACACTTGAGGCTGCGAAGGATGAAGCTGATGTCGCTTCAAGTACCTTTCTCGTAAATGAATTACCTGCTCATATATTGTTTGATTCTGGAGCCAACTACTCCTTTATTTCGCATGAGTTTGGTAGAAAGCTAGCTTTGCCTGTTGCTAGACTAGATAATGCTTTATTAGTTGAAGTAGCTAGTGGCAAGTTTGTACCTGTTAGCCATCATATGAAAGACATCTTAATCGACCTTAATGGGAATAAGTTTCACGAGGCGTTATTGCCTATCGAACTTAATGGTTTCGACATCGTGTTGGGAATGAATTGGCTTAGCACCAATGATGCCGAAATTTTGTGCAAGAAGAAGATAGTTAAAGTAAACTCGCCTGGAAAAGATTCGTTTATGGTGTATGGGGACAAACGGCGAGTGAATTCTGGGATCATTTCTCTAATGAAAGCCAGAAAGTGTTTGACCAAGGGATGTACATCATATTTAGCATTTGTGATTGATGCTAAGAAAGAAAAGAAGGTGATGCAGAGCATTCCAGTGGTGTGTGATTATCCGGAAGTATTCCCTGAGGATCTTCCTGGATTGCCACCTGATAGACAAGTGGAGTTCAGAATAGACTTGTTACCAGGAACCACGCCAATAGCAAAAGCACCTTATCGATTAGCACCAACGAAGATGAAGGAGCTGATGATGCAACTTCAGGAGTTATTGGACAAAGGTTTCATTAGACCTAGTTCATCGCCCTGGGGAGCTCCGGTGCTATTTGTGAAGAAGAAAGATGGAAGTATGAGAATGTGCATCGATTACAGAGAGCTGAACATGGCAACAATAAAGAATAGATATCCGTTGCCGAGGATTGATGACCTATTTGATCAATTGCAAGGTTCGAGCTATTTCTCGAAGATCGATCTGAGGTCAGGATATCATCAGCTAAAAGTAAGAGAGCAAGATATCGAGAAGACTGCATTCAGAACTAGATATGGACACTACGAGTTCTTGGTTATGTCGTTTGGACTAACCAATGCTCTGGCAGCATTCATGGATTTGATGAATAGGGTTTGTAATCCGCTCCTTGATAAATCCGTGATAGTGTTCATAGACGACATTCTGATTTACTCGAAAAGCTAGGAGGAGCATGGCAGACACTTGCGAGAAGTGTTAGAAGTTTTGAGGAAGGAGAAGCTTTATGCAAAGTTCTCCAAATGTGATTTTTGGATTCGTGAAGTCCAATTCTTGGGTCACGTGGTCAACCAAGAAGGGATAATGGTTGATCCAGCGAAGATCGAAGCTGTGACGAAGTGGGAACAACCGAAAAGTCCCACGGAGGTTCGAAGCTTTTTAGGATTAGCCGGATATTACCGCAGGTTTATCCAAGGCTTTTCTTCAATTACTACTCCATTAACAGCTTTGACCCACAAAGGAGCTACTTATGCTTGGAGTGATAAGCATAGAGAAGCATTCGAGAAGTTAAAGAAGAAGCTATGCGAGGCACCGATACTTTCTCTACCCGATGGAGTTGAAGACTTCGCTGTTTATAGCGATGCGTCTGGTGTTGGATTGGGTTGTGTTTTGACCCAAAGAGAAAAGGTGATAGCATATGCGTCTCGACAGCTGAAAGAGCATGAAAAGAATTACCCGACTCATGATTTGGAGTTGGCAGCGGTAGTTTTCGCTCTGAAAATATGGAGGCATTACCTCTATGGCACGAAGTGCAAACTTTTCACTGATCATAAGAGTCTTCAATATCTCTTTAATCAGAAAGAATTGAATATGAGGCAACGACGCTGGCTAGAATTACTTAAAGACTACGACTGCAAGATACTTTACCACCCCGGTAAAGCTAATGTTGTTGTTGATGCTCTCAGTCGGAAGGTCAATCTTGAGAAAAATGACCGAAAGGAGGAACGTTTGGGTAAAACGTTGGTGTTTGGTACAAACGGTCATGGACTGAAGGTATTCCAAGATCGTATTTGGGTACCTAAGTCAGGAGGAATTAGGGATCTTCTGATGGAAGAAGCTCACAAAACCATGTACTCAATTCATCCTGGTAGCACTAAAATGTATAGGGACCTGAAACCCTACTACTGGTGGCCGACGATGAAGCTTGATGTTGCAAAGTATGTGGCCGAGTGTGTGACTTGTGCGAGAGTCAAGACACAACATCAGAAACCTTACGGGAGTTTAGAACCATTGTCTGTGCCTATGGGTAAGTGGGAAGACATTGCTATGGATTTTGTCACTAAACTGCCCAGAACAAAGAATGGTCACGACATGATTTGGGTGGTCGTAGATCGATTCACTAAGAGTGCGCATTTCATAGCGGCCAGGGAAAATGGTCTATGGAAAAGCTTGCGAATTCTTATGTGAAGGAAATTGTGAGGCTTCACGGTGTTCCGTTAACGATTGTATCGGATCGTGATAGCCGTTTCACCTCAAGGTTTTGGAAAAGTCTACAAGAGAAATTGGGTACCAAGTTATGTTTAAGCACAGCTTACCATCCGCAGACTGATGGTCAGAGTGAAAGAACGATACAAAAACTTGAAGATATGCTGAGAGCATGTACCTTGGAATTCCTAGGTAATTGGGATGAACATTTACCTTTGGTAGAATTTTCCTATAATAATAGTTTCCACTCGAGCATTAAGATGGCACCTTATCAAGCTTTGTATGGACAGAAGTGTCGTATGCCGTCTTGTTGGCTTGAGGCTGGGAAAAAGCAGTTTATGGGACCGGAGATGGTTCATCAAACTGCTGAAAAGTTGAAAATAATTAGGGAAAGAATGTTAGCAGCTCAAGATCGTCAAAAGAGCTATGCTGACAAGAAGCAAAGACCGATGACTTTTGAAATTGGAGATTCGGTTTTGCTTAAAGTCTCGCCGTGGAAGGGACTTATAAGATTTGGTAAAAGGGGAAAGTTGAGTCCAAGGTTTATTGGACCGTTTAAAGTTCTTCAGAGGATTGGGAACCAAGCTTACAAGCTTGAACTACCAGAGGAACTGAATGGAATTCACAACACTTTTCATGTGTGTTATTTGAGGAAGTTCACGGGAGAAGTTCCTGACATAATTCCAATTTCTGAATTAAGAATTGATGAGAACAAAAGGTTGATTGAAGAACCAGAGGCAATTGTTGACCGAAAGACTAAGAAGTTGCGACACAAAATGGTTGGGTTAGTGCTTGTCCGATGGAAACACACGAATGGGCCAAATCTCACCTGGGAGATGGAGAGTGACATGTTGAGTCACTATCCGCATTTGTTTGTTGATGTATGATTCCGGGGACGGAATCATTCTAAGGTGGAGAGAATTGTAATGCCTGTGTTTCCAGGCTTGCCATTTTTAGCAATGTAATAGTCTAGGTTAACCTTTGTAACCCGTTTTGAAATAATAAGTGTATTATTTGAGTATTATGTGTTTTGTACTTAATTGCTTAATTATGTGGTTTGATTAATTAAGAATAAAAATAAGCGTCAAAATTAAAGCATAAAATAAACTTGATATCTTTGGTTGATGTGGTAGTAGTTGAAACGAGGTTTCCGAATATATATATATATATATATATATATATATATATATATATACATAGAACGCCCAAATCTGACTTCGTATGAGGAAGTTATGATTTATCGAAGTTTCGGCTTAGCGGTGTGCAGCCCGAAATACTCGATTTGAGATCGAGCGGTTTTTAGTCGAAGCAATCTAAACGAGAATTGAAGATCTCATTGGTGGTATCAAAGCGATAAAAAGTTAGGCGAGAACGGACGTCAAACGAAGAAGTTATGAATTTATAACGAAGCTTTTCTGTCGCGGCCTATTAAAAATAAATAATAAAAAATAAATTCGAAATTAGCCGACAGAGTCTAAATGAAAGTTGTAGAGCGTAGTCTCACCTTCGCGTGGATATAAAGAACGTCGAAAACGGAGTTCGTATGAAGAAGATATAAATTTCCGAAATTTATTAAATAATTTGTATTTATTTTTAATCTTTAATTCGGAGGCATTATCCGAAGAGGAGTCAACAATCTGATCCGAAGTACGCCCCGCGTACACCGAGGGATGTCGATACTCGCACTCGAGCACTTCGGATACGTAAGCAATGACGTTTTGGGCAGTACGCCCCGCGTACTCCGAGGCTCCAGCCTCCTATAAATAGGATCCGAAGGCAGCCGATTCTTTTGTTCATTTTCTCTCTTCTCTCTCCCGTTTTGTATCGTTTTGCATGCCAGAAATACCCCGAAGCCCCGGTATCATACTCGAGCCCCGAGGCAAGTCCCGAGATCCCGAAGATCCCGAGAAGTGCGGTTCCCGAGCCGAAGCTCTGTCCGCGAGAAGTTCGATTTTTGTGAAGATCTTCCAGATCTGCTGAGGATTACTACTTCTGCAAGTCGTAGTGCTGTCCGATCATCTTCTGATCAAGTGAGTGTATACTACCTTTCATAAACACGATAATAATACAAGTTTGGTTCGAGTGTATTAAGTATATTGTTGTTTATAGGTGTGAGTGTGTAGTTACCTTCTTCCAACACATTATTATAAAGTATTTTATATAAAATACGTGCTATGTGTATATATTTTGTTGTTATATGTGTGAATGTATATTCACTCTCTTCTATCTCATAGATCTGAGTTATTCTCTATGAAATATGTGTTATGTGTGTATGCCTCATCTGTTATGTGAAATATGTGTTGATCAAAGCATGCTATACAGGTTTTTATCTATGTATAAAAATGTATATTTTTATCTACTAATATGTTGGGTAGAACAAGGGTAGATAGTTGGTGTGTAATAAACAGATGAGAGGCCTCGTTGTCGTTTGATTTAGTCGTCTAGCGGAGTTTAGATGACGACCACAGGCTATTCTAGACAATCTTGTGGAAACATTAGCAGGTTCGCCACCTGTAGGTGTTAATGAACTTGGGTGTTCATTCACTGTACTCCATCCCCCTCATGGTTGCCTTATTTGACTTATATTGCTGAGGTACCCCCGAAGCATGTGTTGTCGCCCCGATGAAATATTCTTAGACTAGGTCCCTTATGTTAGTTGTTTTAGGGACATAAAGTGAGAATAACGGGAATTGGTAATTGGGTTATTGTTGGTTGGTGAAAATTAAATATGATTATTTATTGTGGGTTGAAAACCCTATATGCTCACCAGGCTCCCAAGCCTGACCCACTCAGTTTTAATTTGTATTACAGGAAGTGGCGCGAGGGCATAAGATGGATGAACCATCAAGTTGTTTTGTTTACAAGTCTGTATATGTATATATTTGTTGAATGACTTGTAATGTTATCGTTTATGCTTATTGGTCTGTATCGGAACATGACACCCCGAGTTTTGATTATATAATGAAAAATACATTTCTTTTATGAAATGCTTTGGTACACATTGTTTTATCATGTTTTGTTTTTGGGAACAAATTCTGCAACTCTTTCAAATCAAAAGGATTTACTCTGAAAATATTTTAAAAGCATAAATAAAAATCGGTCTTTTCTGGCCGAGATTTTGGGGATGTCACATCATGGCACACCTCGGCGCTAACAACACAAACAAAAGTGGGAACGGCGCTGAAAGTTCCAATCGTAATAACAACCAGGGACACCCCGAGTATGTTCCTGCAACGACGCCCCAAATCAAGGACCTACCAAAAGACAACAAACAGTGACATTCCATACCACCACCATCCCTACTACCTCAGTGCCGACAAGACCATATGTTGGAAACCTGCCAAAATGCACCAAGTGTAGCTTTCATCACAAAGGAAAGTGCAGGGAAATGCACTGCAAGAACTGTAATGAAAAGGGGCATACCACAAATTTCTGTAGGGTGCCGGCTCAACAGACCACCCAGAACACAAAAGCCGGGATGGGTCGGACTTGCTACAGATGTGGAGAAGTAGGGCATTTCATAAAGGAGTTCCCGGAGACTAAAAACAAAGATGTTAGGAGCGTCGAAAGTGTTTGAGCAACAGAGCGTGCGAAAGCAGTAATAAACCCCGCTGAGATTACGGTACGTTCATTCCCGATAGCACATATGCATGGATACTATATAATAGCAACGCAGAGAGGAGCATTGTGAGTCGTAGATTTAATCAATTTCTCAACCAAAAACCTCAAAAACTTAATCGAAATATTTACAGTAGAATTGGAATAATCAAAAGCACTAGAGACGTGTACATAGGGTGCACTCTAACACTAAATCAACCAATTCGTTCAAATAATCCTAACACCGGTCACAATAAAAATTTACAACATTTTCATTTTAACAACGTATTAGTTAGTTTCCTCACCATACCGATGTCATATATTAAGAAAAGGCCATTTGCCTAAACCCATCGAGTAATAGAACCCTCGTTGTCTATGGCGACAAACCGGACACAATCCCCCGACTCACCTTTTACAACAAGACTCAGAAGTACCTATACAGGAGGTACCATGCCGTCCTAGCCTGTGCTGTGGATAAGAAACAAGAAGAGAAAGACATCATGGATGTTGAAAAATCCTGTAACCTTCTCGATATATTCCGATAAGATCTCCAGGGAATACCATCCGTACGACAACCTGAGTTCAAAAATCAACCTAAGTGCAGTAGTTGTGGAAAAGGGTTGTTGAAAATGTAATCTCACCCAAGTTAATCACCCCACTCAAGTAGAGACTATGGACCCATACTAGTGAATCTATGATTACTAAGTGTATATATTGGAACCCTATATAATTAAGATTCTACGGACTTAGGGTTGGTAATTCCGCTTTAAATCCTTTTCCTTGTTTGGATGTGGGCTTAGAATAGAATCACCGATTCGACTGTCTTTTCAATCTTAATTATATACAACTTATAAACACAAAGAGATAATAGATGAATCAGTTATGAGTCATACCATGAACTCCATGACAAGTTACCCAGGACAGTGGATGGACATGCTACCACTTGAGCGATCGTAGACAAATCAACCAAACCCACACACTTTCTACCGACCAAGGCTACAAAGAAAAATAGAAAAGCTGACAAGATCATATCACAAGAAGATTGCGAGACTGCAGAGTATACCACTATCTATCATTTTGGATAAGGGACAGGTGATTCGCCTCGTGTTTTCGATATTCGTTAAAGAAGTCCTTTTTATCACCCTCAAACTGAAAGACAAAGAGGAAGAACCATTCATCGAATCCTTATACAACATCAACTATTACATTAACATCAAAGTTGCGTCATTCGAAGCTCTCACTTAAGAAAAGAGAATTGGTGGAGATAAGTGCCAACTTAATTAATAAGTGCTTAATCACTTAAGACATTTTACTAAGAATGCTTCTTAACCCCTCTTCTAATTTTCGAGATTAAGACCTTCCCTCTCCTTAACTAGAACTCCTAGCTAACTAAATAACTAGTAGTTAGTTAGTTAACTAACCCTATCTCTAAGCAACCACCGAAGCAAGTGGCTAGAAAAGATCACATCACTTAAACTCACATCCCATGACAAGCTAGTCTAGGTTTTGTCCCCTTATCCTCTTCCACTCTTTCCTCCTTCATATCCACGAAATTTCCTCTTCATTTTACCCTCATTTGACCAGCCAATACTCCAGGGAATTACTCTCAACCTTCATCTCATTTTCAAGCACAAGAACTTCCTTCCAAAGCCATCAAAACCATGAACTAAAGGGCTGCTATCCCTTTTGTGTTTTAGCCACCATTTCACCCATATACACCTTCCTTTTGCTTGATATTTTTACCACCAAATACCCCTGGAAGTTACTTGTTATGATACTCAAAATTATTAATTCAAAACAGTGAGTAAACTACCCTTCTTCTTGCTCTTTTGCTGCGAAATTTTCGTGACAGCAACATAGCCAAAAGAGTGGCTGTTTTGGAGCATCAAACCAACAACCAAAAGTTCATCTTCAAAGTTCCATTCTTCAAGTATTCACATAAGGTGAGTTCATACCCCTACATTTTCATGTTTTCTTCAAGTTTTAAAGGGGGGGGGGATACAAGTTAGAACACTAAACATAACTTGAATTTAAATGACAACATTCTACAGAAAAGTTGAGTCCTGTTCACGGACTGTTTTGACCATCTTAAACTTAATATCTTTAAAAACTGTACAATATGCAAATAGTTCAAGTTTATACCTTTCTAAGGACAACTCACACGCATTCATACGATTTTTCTACAATTTATGGTGATTTTTATAAAACTCCCTGTCATCTCAGAAGTGATTTCGGACCAGCCTGTGAAGATTTTCGTTTTCACACTAGTTTGTGACCACTAAAAATCATAATAAAAATTAGAAACAAAGTAGACTCATTTTATAAACTTCCAGAGGTAACGGATTCAGTTTTAAACTTACGATGATTTTTCTATGAGTTTTCTAAAAACAGGGACAGTAAAGGGTAAAAGTGTCAAAAGTGGTTTATAGATTTATTAACACCTTCTATCATTTTTGAGCAATGTTTATACATTAAGGAAGTTAAAACACAATCATTTAAATAAGTTTAATTACCATTTTTACAAAAGTGATAAGTACAAAAAGGTCTTTAGTAACAAACTTAAGGATTATTTCATGCAAAGTTTCTAATAAAAACGTAAGAATATGAACAACAATTACGAAACATACCAAATCATCTTTTAAAATTTATACATATATATAACCATATGCATATATATGTTTTGTTTACAAACTTGTCTTCTACATCGAAAAGATACATATATATGTTTTGTTTACAAACTTGTCTTCTACATCAAAAATATACATATATAGTTTAATGAAACTCTACTCCATTTGTATCCTGTTGAGCAAAGGGTAAAATATTGTCAAATGCATATCTAAAGATTTCACGTCGTTTTTCATAGCTATCCCAGTCTTAGGGGATGATCATTTATACAAACATTTTCACACGTAAATCTGTTTTAATACTAAGTTTTGTGAGACATTAACTTCACGTACGTTCGAGTACACATTTCAAGTCCTGTATTATATACCAGAATCCCTTGGAGGGGGAACATGGTGTTTGTGTATAGATCTATACGGGCTTGACAACCCCGCGCCCTGACTGTTAGCTACAGTCCACCATTTGGGGTGACAAACGTCAGAACATTCCAACGCCTGAAGAACGTTGTGTATAGGCATTTCTAGCCAATAGCATGGTTATAAAACTCACATGGAGTATTAAGAACACATTGATTTACGGGGTTTTTCAGACGTATTGGAAATTTTATACGTACATACATTTTCTAGAAACAAACATTGGTCTTGAAAGAAGGCTACATTTATGCTAGTAGAAAATATAGGATTTTCTAGGAACAAACAAACAAGAACAAAACATTTCATTTCATACAAACATTGTCATTTAATACTTATGAAACTCACCAGCTTAAATGCTGATATACTCTTTCAAAACTACTTGTATGTCCCAGGGATTCAGTAATTACAGGTAACAAACAGCTTTTGAAGAAGGGACGCTGCGACGCCAGTTTAAATTCATATTTTGGCATCATATTGTAATTGGTTTTGAACATGTACCTTTTAATAATGTGAACTTTCAATTATATATATGATGGTTGTATTGCTTTCTTTACTATGTATTCATTTGTTACGTTACCACATGAAGTCATCCGCCCCCGAACGTTTCCGCCGTTCCGGTTTGGGGGTGTGACACGAGGAAAGGAATCTTTGACCATAAAATTTATTCATATCCATGTCTCATCTCCATACAATATATTGAAGAACGAATGGATAGCTGATCACTTATCTTAGGGCTGACATTTGATTTGATAAGAGTTTAGCAGTGTCTTTGGAAACCACACTTTACTGGTTATTCGAAGTTATACTTACAATTGTAATTGACTACTTATTCAAGTGGGAGACTGTTGGATTAGGTGTTTAAGGTCTTAACTAAAGTGGCATAATTTTAAAGAATAAAAGTAAAGTCCTTTGTGGGTTTCCCTCATAACCAGGAAATAGCTTGGATTGATATTAAGAGAGAGAATAAATGATTTATTAACAAGTTAACTGAAAATAGTAATAATTAATTGAGAGTTAATCAGAATTAAATGGAATTAATTTTAGATTAATTAGAATTAATAAAAGGTACAAGGATTGAATTGTAATTGTTCAATAGTTGAACAAGGGAGAAATTCTAGATCCTTACATCATATGAATGGTTTTGGTGGAGGATAAAAGGGTTTTGGAAGCCTCCTTTATCAGATAAGTAACCAAGATTTGAATATGTTTAAAATATTATTATTTTAATATTAAAATCGAGGGTTTTAAGGTTATCTTATAGAAATATAAAGGCTCCAAACCCTAATCAAAACTGATCTCTAGCCACATCCATATAGAATTCAAAATTCTCCCTCTCCTATCCCTCATAAATATCAATCCTAGGGTTTCTTAGGGTTTTGGGTGTGATTACATTAGAGGCTACCGCAATATCAGAGCTTGTCTTTCCAAAAGAGATCTATAAGAGAGTCGCTAGTATCAATTGTTGTTGCTAAAGGTATGCTTCTTATCCTCTTAGATTTCAATTTAGTAGGTTGCTATACTGATGTTTCATAAAGTATGTTGCTATAATAATAAAAATATCATAGAAGTTCTAGGTTGCATGTGCCCATAAGAGTTTATGTGTAAAAATTCAGTGTGCAAATCTTTTTCTTGTAACCTAGAAAAAACCTTCACTTTAGATATGACATGCATTTTTGGTGCAACAGTTTTCAACAATGAAATCAATGTTATATACCAATCATCGATATTCAACGATATCTACCTTGGGAGATCATATGATGTGCTGATTCAAGCAAATGACACGTCATATATGCGTTTGTATTATCATACCGATGGGATTATCTTGATTTAGGTACATTTGATAAATCATTCTCATTTCCCAATGATGAAATGTGAATAAAGTTTAAGTCGGCCTAAGAATTTGCTAGGAAGGATACCGAGTGAACCTTTGGTGTTCTTAAGAAACATTGTCGGATACGCTCATTACCGACACGATTTGTCGAGCGAAAAAGAATAAATAGTCTGATAGACGCATGCATCATATTGCATAATATAATTATAAAAGATGAGGGAAAGACAATTTGTCACTATAATGAACATGAGGATTTACTAAAACATCAAAGGAGTAGGTATTTGTACGCCGGAGTACATGACGAACAAATGGGAAGTATACGATTGAGATGGACATCACTACCTTCGCGCTAATTTGGTGGAACATATCTTTATTGTTCAAGTGAATCCTTGTCAACAATTTTAACAAGTTGTTCAAAGATACAAATGAAGAATCAGATATGTTCGTAGATGATTCAAACTAGTATTATGATGACATTATGAATGACGATGATTATGCGTCACATACTATTCTACAATGTTTTGATTATGTTTTTTCTTATTTATGTATATAATTTAGTATGTATTTCTTTTATAATTAATGAAGTAATTTCCTTTTATATAAGTATATTTTATTAAATTATATTTTATTTAATTAAAAAAAATCAAAAGTGTGATGGGTATGTTATTACTTCATATTAGTTTTGTGGGTGAAGAGAGTCTGAGAGAAAAATAATATGACGTTGACATGACAATCTAAAAATATGATTGGGTTGTGATATCATACATAGCGTTCTTATTGGAGGTTTTAACTATCACCTTGACTGATGGCTCATGGGATAAGGTTTGTGTTTCCTATAGGGGAGGTCTCATTAAAATATTGGGAGTTTTAATCATGAGTTGGCCTGATGAGCTGATGCGAATGCAAGACAAGACGTCTTTGTATTTTCACCAAAATGAAGAACCACCTCCGGAGTCTATTCTACACAAAATGTTCTTTTAAATATGAATGTTATTTTGATGTTGGAACTTGGAATCTCATTATCTTATTTATCTTAATATTTTTTGAATCCAATAAGTAAATAATTGTTTAAAAATTATTTAAACAGACGCAAATTTATTTGGCACGTATTTAGGTTTTGTATTTCTCATCAATCTTTCGAAATTTTCCGTTACACTTTTTAATGAAATTTATTATTCAACCCCCATAACAAGCAATAAATTATAACATATTCTTTATCTTTGACAGACGTAATTACGTACAACTTTTTTGTCTACAAAATATTTACTTATAAAGTTTGAACAAACAAACCTACAAAGCAAAAGTCAAAACTTGTTTCCGACTGACATTTGGGGTGGGCCCAAATGGTCCAAGCATGCAAAGAAAAGAAAGGAAGAAGCTTTTCTTTTATGATGATACAAGGCACCCCCTTTCACAACCTTCAAACTTTCATATCGATCAATGTGTGAACTAGGATATTTGTTAATTATTTTGTGTACTTTTACCTAAAATATTCAAAGTATTAAACCAAGACAACCTCTGAATATTAGATACGATTTCAAAATAAAAGATTCAACGTTTGTCCGGGAGATATGGATATAAGCTTTATCGTCCATATGAAAACACATTACGTCATTAATTAAGACTATTCGTATCCATTAAATGATTTTTTTTTTTTTTGTTTTAGAACGGCAGTATCCATTAAATGATTTGATATTTCAAATATGTCATGCCATATTTTAGAAATACTTCACGGCTTCACGCACAAATACAATGTTAACACTTAACACTCTTTTCAAAATTAAAAGTTGTTACACGATTAATACCCATTCAAAATGAATATCAATATAATAGTTGTTACACAATTAATATTGAAAAAATAGGGGTTTTCTAACTAATGATTTTCAAAAAATGAAAGGAATCTTTTATAATGAAAAATAATAATTAGACAATCATGCCTACAAGTTATCTTTTTTTTTTTTTTGAATGTCATAATTTTATTAAAAAGACAAAACAAATGATCCCTGTGGTTAGCTGAAAATTGTCACTTTGGTCCAAAAATGTTTGGACTAGCACCAAAGGTCCAAACTTTTCATTTTGTTGCGAGTTTGGTCAAAAGTATTTTGAAAATATATAAAATGACAGATTTGCCCTTGCTGTTTTTTTTTTCAGTTTCTTTATTAAGTTTGTATATAAATATAAATAATAAAGAAAAATATAAACACCCCTCCTTTGTTATATGCCTTTTTGTTTCTGTAAACACCCACTTGAAGCCATCGTCGATCAAAGCATAACCACCATCACCAAAAGCCACCGCCGGTAACATCACCACCACCACTTGAAGCCGATAGAAGGGAGATGAAGAGATACATTTAGAGAGGAAGAGTGACAGAAGTAGATCGGAGCTAGAAATTCGAGAATACGAAGGACTCCCTTTATCTCTCTCTCCCTATGTCGTTGAAGCTTGGTGAACAGATCTAGGAAACGGAGAAGATGATGGGTGGCGGTTGCATAGGGAGGTCTCCGGTGATGAATGCCACCTGCCTGAAAACCTCGACGAAGATGAAGATAGTGGCGGTGATGAATGTCTCCATAGCTTGAAGCCAAAAACGGAAATGAGAAGGGCAGTGACCTGGGGTTTTGACTAAACGGTTTTTAGATCAGAGGGTTCATCTCCATTGCGGCCGAAGATTTGCAAACGTAAAGCCACCTCTATCGTCGAGGATTTGTCCATCTTCACCGGGGGGACCACTGCCGACCCCAATGCCGCCAACGATTAGGGTTTTCAGCAAATCGTCGGAGACGCTAGCTTTGTTGTGACGATGATGACATCTCTAGGGGTTTTGCGAAGAGGTACAACTCCGTTGAAACAAAGGTTTTTTGAGGAAGAAGATTAGAGAGAGACAGAGAGATCCATACATGCGAAGAAGATCAGGTGCAGATTCGCCTATAATTATCTTATGCATTCCACACTCTATCTGATTGTTCTTATGGGTTGAAATCTCTAGTTGTTCTTGATTTTGAGGTTGTAGATTAAAAATGTAATGTTTTATTTGCCAGATCAGGAAAAATATGTTTGTATTCATTAGATAATCATAGTTTTCTTGAGTTTCAATTTATGTTGTTGTGGTGTTGGTGGTGATCGATGGCAGTAGCGGTTATCAGTGAGTAACGGCGGTGGTAGTAGTGGTTTTGATGGCCGACGGTGGTGGTGATAGCATAACCGGTAGTGGTATGAGAGAGAGGGGGAGGGGTGGGGTAGGGATTGGAGTAGTAGTTTATTTTTTGTTTTATTTTTAATTATGAAAATTGTAAAATATATTTAAATAAATAAATAAAAACTGAAAAAGCAAAAAGTAAGGGCAAAATCGTCATTATAAAAAAGTCTAAAGCAAATTGGACCAAACTCGCAACAAAATGAAAAGTTTGGACCTCTGGTGCTAGTCCAAACATTTTTGGACTGAAATGACAATTTTCAGCTAACCATAGGGACCAATTATGCAGTTTTGTCTATTAAAAACTAATATATAGTTACATATTATACCTTGCACAGAAGAAACAACTAGATAAAAGTTTTATACCCATCCAACCAAATTAACCACAATGCTAGAGTTTCTATTAGTGATTCAAAAATAAGATCATGTAATAATCTTATCAAAAATAGATTGATTTTTGGTTTTTGAGAACTAACAATCCACTCATTAGACTATTGTATTAGGCTAGTGGGAATTAACATTGTATTATAACATCAAAAAGTGTCATTTAAATGCAAGACCAGCACTACAAGAAAATTCCTTATTAGTTACTCTTTAAAATTTAGTCACTGAAAGCATCTTTTAGTCACCCAAGTTAAGTGGTGATTGAATTTTAGTAATCCTATAAATTTAAAGATCAATTCTATATGGTGATCACTAACTCGGTCACTAAATTGGAAAAAAAATTAAACTATTTTTGTTTCATATCATCACAACTATTTAGTGACTAAAATAATGGTCACTATGTTAACTATATAGTGACTAAAAATAATGGTCATTGTATTAGAAACTTAGTAACAAAAAAGTAGTCACTGTATTGGTGGTTTAGTGACCAAAAATAATGGTCACTGACTACTCTTATTCAAAACTATACAATACTACTTTTTTATTATTGAAAACTACTAATTAGTGACCACACTCAATAGTTGTCATTGAATATATATATATATATATATATATATATATATATATATATATATATATATATATATATATATATATATATATATATATATATATATATAGGGATGAGTTCTATGGAAAACAAATAAGTAGGGCAACATCTACCGGAACCAATAATCAAATAACACGTGTCCATTTCTTTCTTCACAAATAATGTATTGTGGAAGTTATTGTGTGTGTTGTCATGTTTTCATTGGTTCAAATATGTGTTGCCCTAATCATTCATTTTCCATATAACTCTTCCTTATATATATATATATATATATATATATATATATATATATATATATATATATATATATATATATATATATATATATATATATATATATATATTATTTTTCAATTAATAAAAATTAAAATATTTTTAATTAATATTTTTTATTTGAAAATAACTACAACTTTATATTCGTTTTACACCAGATTAATTGTTTTATTATTATAAATAAGGTAGACTAATTTTGATTACAGATTGCTTTTGCCCTAAATCGATACACTAACAATCTCCAATTCAACACCATCGTGTTGGCCCATCGTCGTCGGACCATCGTTGCTCGTCCATCGTTGTCGGTCCATTGTCGTCGGTCAATTGTCGCTTCACACTCTCCCATTGACGTGCCTCTGTTCTCCGCTTGAAGTCAAACGGGTACTCCATACCTTTTCTCCGCTCTGACCATCAATGAAGCTAAATCTATTGCTCTCATATCACATACATCACTTTCTTGCTAATCAATTGTTCAATTGCTAATCAATCGACTTCATCATTACAAAACGAATAAAAGTTATATCAGTCCGATATCGCATGATTCAATGATCAAATCACAAAGGATGACGTTAGGGTTTATGCAGTTGTTTTAGATAGACCAAGTGCCGATTTGTACCCCACTACTAGTAAATGGTACGAGTATGTTGCTACACAAGGTGTGTTTCACATTCCCTTTTGCTTTAATTTTTTGATATATCTTTTTCCAAACTTAATGAGTTTTGATCCATGTGGATGTTTCAGGAAACTGAAGCTACAACTGAAGATGATGATCACCTTGATCTCTTTGCTGATGAGACTGGAGAGGAAAAGAAGGCGACTAAAGCGAGGGATCAAGCAAAAGCTTTAAAAAAGAAGAAAGAGGGTGAGTTTGTTCACTTTGTTTTATTCTATTTATTTTCTTTCTCTTTTAGCAACTCTATGATTACATGTATTATTTAGGTGAGAAATCATCTGTTCTTATGGATGTAAGGCCATGTGATGATGAGACAGACATGAAGAAGTTGGAGGAGGCTGTTTGCAGTGTTGAACTAGAAGGCCTTCATTGGGGAGAATGTATGGTTTTATTATTATATCAATGTCATTGAAATAAAAATAAGTAATAAAAATACACTGCTATAAATTTAATTGGTTGTGTTGCATTTGATTTTTTTGTAGCAAAACATGTGCTAATTGGTTATGGGATAAAGAAGATGACGATCATGTTGACCATCGCTCATTATCTTGTTTCAGTGGATGATCTGATAGAGGATCGACTTACAGCTAAGTCCATCAATGAGTATGTGCAGAGTTGTGACATTGTTGCATTCAACAAGATATAATGCAGCCACAAGTTTTGGTTTTCTATCATCTTGTTTCATGTTAGTATTGTATTTGAAACTAATCATACTGCATGGTAAGGATTTTTTGGAATTACTAAAGACGCCATTTCCAGTTATCTCAATTACAGTCATCAACTGAATTTACTTTTAATCCACATTGATCTTTATATGTTTTTTTTGAAATATTGGTTAAAATATATGAATTTAGTTTTTAAAAAATGACATTTAATTTTCATATTGTAAATGTGAAGATTTATTTGATTATTGTTGTTGTATAGTAAAGATTTATATCATTTTCTTTTTCTTTTATCTTATTGGATATTGTTATATTTCATTTTAAAAATGACATTTAATATTTCTATAATTTCTTAATTATTAACCTTTTGTTGTCTAATAGGATAAATCAGTGACGACCTGTTATAGCCACTAATTAGATAAACTAGTGACCAGTTTCTATGGCCACTAATCGGATAAAATAGTGATGACTTTTATTGGTCATGAAGTAGATAAAATAGTGACGACTTTCATTGATTAGTGACAACATTTAGCGACGAAGCGGGCCGTCACAGATTTAGTGACGAGTATATTTTAGTCACTATTTAGTGACCATGTTTATATTTGGTCACTAATTTATTTTATGACGGACCTATAGTGACGAAAAGTGACAACTGAAATTTTGGTCACTAAATCATTTAGTGAAGATTCATTATATTGTTAGTGACCATTTCGTTTTGGTCACTAATTGACAATTTTTTTT